>NC_142506.1:27884500-29149000 GCF_057876585.1 Rhinolophus sinicus
TGCTAACTTAATTTGCTATTAGAGCGATTATTCATTATGAATTTGTACCAACTGGACCAACAGTTAACCAAGTTTACTATTTGGAAGTGCTGAAAAGGCTGTGTGAAAAAGTTAGATGACCTGAACTTTTCGCCAACAAATTCATGGCTCTTACATCACGGCAATGCACCAGCTCACACGGCTCTGTCTGTGAGGGAGTTTTTAGCCAGTAAACAAATGACTATATTGACACACCCTCCCTACTCACTTGATCTGGCCCCCAATGACTTCTTTCTTTACCTGAAGATAAAGGAAATATTGAAAAGACATTTCAATGACATTCAGGACACAAGGGTAATATGACGACAGGTCTGATGGCTAGTCCAGAAAAAGAGTTCCAAAATTGCGTTGAAGGGTGGACTAGGCGCTGGCGTCAGTGCATAGCTTCCCAAGGGGAGTACTTCGAAGGTGACCATAGTGATATTCAGCAATGAGGTATGTAGCATTTTTCCTAGGATGAGTTCACGAACTTAATTGTTCGACCTCGTACATACACAATGCAGGATTTTGTTATTCAAAGATACATATTTAAGTGTAAGAAAATCACAATAGAGGAGTACTGTATAGATGACTGAAAGGCCATAAACTGATAAATACGATTAACACAGCTTGCTACATCTGAGACTCAAAATAAAATAACGAGTGGCAGAAGAGACACTGATGATCTAGGAATATCTACAGTACACAACTTGCTTTGTTACTAATTTTATATCATGCTGTATCTTCTTCTGTCTTTAAAATTACTTTATTAAAATTCTGTTGAAGTTTTAACAAATTTACACAAAACTTGCCCCAAACTGCCTTATTTGGTTCCATATATTTCTAAGTTATATTTTGTTATATTTGTTTTTATCAGTTTCAAATATTTCTGTT
This sequence comes from Rhinolophus sinicus, assembly GCF_057876585.1. Classification (NCBI taxonomy): domain Eukaryota; kingdom Metazoa; phylum Chordata; class Mammalia; order Chiroptera; family Rhinolophidae; genus Rhinolophus; species Rhinolophus sinicus. The sequence continues at coordinate 27,885,413 of NC_142506.1, forward strand.
TATATAACTACATCACAAATCCTGACTTATGTATTGGATTATAAATTCTTATGGCACAGAGTATCTTCTGCTGTCTTTCTATTTCTCCATATATCCTAGTGTTATAAATAAAATATATACTCAATAAATATTGTAGGCTAAGTACCTGAAGTAATATTTGCTGCAATATAGTTCCATAAGGAACTTTCCATAAGTCTAAAAAGTATTGTACAGTATTTTCATTAGATATCACATAGAAATCCTCTAAGAAGAATAAGAAGATCATGTAATTTATTGTCCAGGCCACAACACTTTTGAGAGTGAAAGGGTGCTCTTAGTAATTATGCTGGGACAACAGGTAAAAACCAGGGCTGGACCTGACAAACTGGGATATAGGTCACCCTAGACAAAAAATAGATTGAAGAACGTGGAAAACAGCAAGATATTAAACTAAATTCTTTAAATTGAAGCTAAAATATGATAGGTCAAAGCAAATGGGCATAAGAATTTCTTTTAAAATATGTTAAAGGATTTAAAATGCCCCATCATTATTGCAGGTGTCTAAGAAACAACAGAATTCTAGAAATCAACCTTATCTTTAACAACCAGTAGTGTAGTTCTTTTATACAGGTTAACATATTTCTACAAAGACATTATGGAAAAAATTAGTCTAAGAGGCAGAGAAAAATACAATACTGGGCTCTGTAAGTAAACTCAATTTTTGTAAACACATGACAATTGTAACAGGTGAAAGATATGGAAAAGAACTGGTTATCTACTTGTCATTTCAGTAATTCAATTCATTTGAATTCATTCCAATTCAATTACTTTTTGATGCATGCCTATTATTTCTAGAATCTAAACTAGGCATGTATGGACACAAAATGTAAATGACAGTACGCCCGCAAGCTGCTCAAAATTTAGTAAGAAGGAAAAAAAACAATGGCAACAGTGTACTGAAAGGCAGATAGATGGTGGTTAAGTGCTGAAATATATAAATGTAAATAAAGGAATTATACATACATATATATAGATATAGATATAGGTATACCCTTTATAAGCAAAATATATGATTCTTGCTGGAGAAAAATCAGAGAAGACTTTATTTAATTAGGGTCACTTGACCTGGACTTCGAAGAAAAAGTAACAGACAGGAAGATACACCAAGGCACACCCTCACTGAAGGATTCTGACACTTGCTATTTCTCTGCCTGGAGTGTTCTTCCCCCAGACATCCACATGATTAGTTCTTCACCTCCCTTGAGTCTTAACTAAGTGTTAAGGCCTTCCCTAACCTCTAATCAAATATTGTAAACCATCTCCCCTGAAAAGTGCTTTTCCTTCTCCCCTGTATTGTTTTCCTCCACAGCACTTGTTGCCAGCGCCTAGGAGGTACCAGCTACAGGTAGTCAGTCACTAGCATCTAAGTGAATGGCGCCCCCCTGGAGTTCTGCAGAAATGCTCAACTGGACTCATTTTATGATATAGGAAAGATTAAAAATATAATGCAGCATCATTTTTCACCAGATTGGTAAAGATCAAAATTGTTTTAATATTGTGTTCGCTAAAGACTTAAGAAACAGGAAACTTAATAATTATTGATAGAAGTATAAATTGGTACATCCTCTACAGTAAGCAACTAAGCAAATGCACACACTTCAAGTTGTATTGCTATCCAGTATACCACTTAGTTCTTATTCCTTTGTCTTCCCTAATGAAAAAGCAATCTCCTTGAGGGATTTTTTTCTTTTCTTTTTTTTTCACTGCTATACCATCAGCACCTAGAAATATTTCTGGCACACAATCAATACTCAATAAATATTTGTTGAAGTAGTATAAGCATAGCCAGAACAGAATTCTAGATAAGAGGAATAGCATGAGCAAACACTTAAAATTTTAAGAATGAAAGATGTTTTTTAATTCATTAGTTATCTGCTGTGGCTAGATTGTAGGCCGTGTGGAAGAAAGAAAAAAGTGGGAGAGATGAGGAAAGGACAGATAATAGTGAGCCTCAAAAAGCAGAAGGATAGGATTTTGAGTGAGAAATATGTTTCAATTGAAACTCTTCCTGTAATTTTGGACTATTGAGAATTATTTCAGTTTACAAAAGGGTATCTTAAACCCCACCTTACAACATCATTATGGAAATTTAGATTTAATAATGCCTTACGTTTTTTTCTCACAGAACCTAAAATATAGTAGGTACACGAGGCTGTATAGTTAACTATCAATAAGTGTTAGTTTCCCTTAGAAAACTAAGGATTTAAGCTTTAAGTACAAAATGGGAAGGCATCGAAAGTGATCAAATGAATGACCTCTTCATATCTGTTCTTAAAAATCATAATTCTGGAAACAAAGTAGACAAGGAAGAAAAGCAAATAAACCGAGAAGCAGGAAGCCAGAAAGAAAGCAAGACACAGTTAATGCCTATACAGGGCGATGACAATATCCACGTCGGAAAGGAAAAGTGGAATACAAATTAAAAGACGGAATTAACCAAAAACTTAAGTAAATATTCACTGAATATGAAAATCAAAAGGAAGTGGATTAGAAAATAATACCTAAGTATCTTAATTTGAGCAGCAGGATAATTGATGGTGCACTCAGCAGGGCTAGGGAATAACAAAGAAACTGGTACTTGGAAGAAAACAGACACTTAGATTCAGAACACCTTGATTTTGAGATATTTATGGAACAAAAGGTTGGATTGTACAGCCTTCATTTGTAAATACAAGTCGGGTCCATGGAAATCTCAGAACTAGAGGTAAAGATTTGAGAATAAATACCATATTTGAATATGAAAAGCAATGTTACATGAGAAGTTCAGTTTTTCACAATCTCAAGTGCCAACTTAATCAACATATTGGTCTGTAACCATCTCTGCAACTAATTCAAGTGAAACAATCACAGAATTAAATCGTTTTGCTTTTAGGGTGCAACTTCGCCATCTGGTGGCAAAAATGATGAATACACAGGTTTATTTCTAATCATTTCAAAAGTTGAAATGATTCCCTTGTCATTCAACTTATCGATGCCATCTCCAGCAATATATTACATGGAAAGGATCTTCCATTCTTGCTTTCTATCATAATTGCTATTTCTCTTCTCACTTTTTACTCTGGCCACTAATACATTCAAACTATATAACTGGAAGAAGTATTACTGATAAAAAAACATAATCTTCCCATTCTCCAGGACTCTCCCACTTCTTCAAAACTTACTTATTGCATAATCCAACATACCACAATGTATATTGTGGTTAAATAACTATGAAATTATATGTGTTACTAAGGCTGATGTTAGCAATTTCTTGCTGTCAACAACTACCGTATTTTGCCGTGTATAATGCGCACTCATGCTTTTGGCCCAAACTTTCAGGGGGAAAAAATCTTGTTGTATTTTTTTAATTCAAATCTTTATTTGTTTGCATTTAGGTACTTGTTTTCTGTATTATAAAGGAATTTTAGCATTTACTTTGTAACATTATGGTACAAGAAATTTTATGTAACAAATAATTACAGAACACAAGAACAAACAGAAGGTACAAAAAATTTTAAGTACCTGCAACAAATTTACGATATGTACACATCATAAAAGGCCAAGAACTCTTCACCACTGCAAGTTCGCCGTAAATTCAACAAAACCGATTATTGTATTCCAGGGTATTATTTTGCATACGGATATCGTCATTGATTTCTATAGTTACACTTTTAACTCATAAGCATAAATAAAAGAATTTAAAACATTTATATAGATACAGAATTAGCACTACCCATGTATACTGTGCATCCCTATTTTTCCCTCACAAATTTAGGCAATAAAAGTGCACATTATACAAGGCAAAATACGGTAATAGTTTGGATTGCTGAAGTACTGGAAATGAGTTTTTTGAAGCTAGATATATGCTTGGAACAACAGAACAGTACAGAACATCTATAAATATACCTTAACAAACGATAATTTAATGTGATTAAAATGGGATCTCAAATCAGTAGCCAGAAAAAATTGATCTCTCAGTAAATATAGTGGGGCAAGAGGTAATCATGTGTAAAAAACTAAGTTTGGATCAGCACCTCACACTATAAAAGAGAGTTTATAGAGATCAGAGACAGAAGTCAGAGATTCAAACCAGCACATGCATTTCCTTTGTTGGTTTTGGAGAAAAAAAAACAAAACCTATCATGCTGTAGCAAGGAACAGTGAGGCCTGTAGGAGCTGAGGGCCTCAGTCATGCAACTGAAAAGCACTGAATTTTGCCAACCATCAATGAGATTTGAAAAAGACCCAGAGCTTCAGATGATATCTCATCCCCAGCCAACACCTTGATGTCAGCCTAGTGAGACTGAGCCAAGGATCCAATTAATCTGTAGCCTGATTTTAACAATGAGATAATAAACTTACGTTGTTTTAAAACTTTAAACTTAAAGGTTTGTGTTAATTGTCACAAAGCAATAGAAAGCTAATACACAATCCATATTTTCCGTAATATAAATGGAGATGCTAAATACCCATTTAGATAAAGACTAACAACTCAATAGAAAAATGGGCAAGATATATAAACAGAGAGTTCAAAAAGATAAAATATAAATGTTCTTAAACATACGCAAAAGTACTCAACTTGAGACATTTATGATATGAGAAAGAGATTAAAAGTATAATGTAGTATTGGTAAAGATCAAAAGTTTTATAACGTGTTGGCTAAAGTTATAAAACAGAAACCCTAATCATTGTTGATAGAAATATAAATTGGTACAGCCTCTATAGTAAGCAATTTGCTAATGCCTACCGAAAATTAAAACTGCACACATTCTTTGACTGAGTGATTCCACCTCTGGGAATTTTAGCTTATCTTGTAGATTTACTCTTATACAAAATTATAATTATATACATGTATTTGTATATATACACATACAAAATTATAAGTATATACATATGTGTACACATATATGAAATTATTTATTACAACAGCGTATGTAATAGCAAAAAATTTTTGGCAATGACCTAAGTGTGCATCATTAGGGACTAAACAATTTTGACACATCCATTAAAAATAATGAAGCACATTCATTATGTCCTGGTAAAGACAAAAATATCTCCAACATGTTATTAAATGAAAAAAGAAAAATAGAAAAAAAAAATATATATATATATGCTGTCATTTTAAAGGAATAAATATACTATATGCATATATAAGTGTGTGTGTGTACACACAAATACACGCACGTGTGCGAATTCTGACAATTAAGTTCGCGAACTCATCCTAGGAAAGGTGCTACATAACTCATTGCTGAATATCACTATGGTCACCTTCGAATTACTCCCCTTGGGAAACCATGCACTGACGCCAGCGCCTAGTCCACCCTTCAAAGCAATTTTGGAATTCATTTTCTGTAATGGCCATCAGACCTGTCATTGTATTACCCTTGATGTCCTGAATGTCATCCAAATATCTTCCTTTCAATATTTCCTTTATCTTCAGGTAAAGAAAGAAGTCATTGGGGGCCAGATCAGGTGAGTAGGGAGGGTGTTCCAATACAGTTATTTGTTTACTGGCTATAAACTCCCTCACAGACAGTACTGTGGGAGCTGGTGCATTGTCGTGATGCAAGAGCCATGAATTGTTGGCGTAAAGTTCTGGTCGTCTAACTTTTTCACGCAGCCTTTTCAGCACTTCCAAATAGTAAACTTGGTTAACTGTCCAGTTGGTACAAATTCATAATGAATAATCCCTCTGATAGTAAAAAAAAAAGTTAGCAACATTGTCGCAACAAGTTTGAAAACTTATTTATCAGACCTCATTGTCCTATATTTGCAGAGAATATCTATAAAAAATACATAGAAGCACAAATAGTAACAGTAGTTGCAGAATAAAAGGAAACTGAGTGGCTAAGGTATGGAGTAGGGATATAGAACGGGGGTGATAGTACACAGAAGAAAAATACTCCTTAGAGCACAAGAAAATCCTTCATCATGAGCTCAGAGGTCTAAAATTTACTCCAAAAACAAGAATTCAAAAATGATGCAAATTTTAAAACTGGGATAATTATAGAACAAAATCTTAAACCATATGTTAAATCAGCATAGTGATTTTTTAAGTAGCTATCAAAGCCATCTCTATATGTATAATACTATTAATAAGTCATTTTGAACAAAATAACTTCGAACATACTGATAGAGAAAAAATTAATTTAATCAAATTTTACTAAAGTATGTACTTTTCATGTTATTTCATTTTTTAACTTCTAACCTATGAAGATGGGTTAATAATTTTTTAAAAATATCAAAGTCGTGGTAAGCTTTAATATCAGAAAAGGATACTTCAGAATTATCATATGCTATGAATGAGTTCAAAGGTTGTTACTCATGCCTCTGCACTCAGTTTAAGAAGCATGAAACAAAGTACTATTTTTAGCCAGCGTGATTTATTTATGGTCCATTGGCAAGCTCAATCTTGACATTTAGTGTCAGACCAAAATGCATACAGCCCATCTTAAAACTCTTTTATATATGTGCCATCATACAGTCCAATGGTGAGATATTTTAAGAGTTTTCAAACGGCAAATTTATACTCATGTTCTATCTCTACTTTAAGATAACCAGTTCAAGTATGTGTTACTGGACCTTAATGGTACTTTCATAGCAAAGTTCTGTTTCTTGACTACTGAATCTCTCTATATAGCTTTTATTTATATTAACTTATATGAATTCCCAAGATAAAACAATACATATGCCAATAATGTACTGATTTTCAATATGAAGACTACTACAAAATTCCTTTCATTCATTTATTCAACAGATTTCTATTGATGGTCATTTTCCCCACCTTTTAGATACCTGAACAGTGAAAATGATTTTGGCGAGACATGTTCTTGGAGAGACACAATAGAACTGAGCAACAGAGATAAGATACTGAGACAGAGTTCATAGTATTTGAGTCCATAACTCCCATTGTTCCTAAGGTCTATCCTCATTCTTTTCCTGGAGGTCTGTCAGACATGCCAATATCCTTATAATTCATCCCCTTTTTTCCTGAAAATATTCTATTATTCCATTCATTCAGTATTTCAACAACTATTCGATGAGCACCACTATGTATCAATTACTGTGCAAAGTGCTAGGAATACATTGATGAAGATACAGCTGATTCTTGCATCATGAAATTTGACTCCTCCCTTACTTTTGTAGAGAAATTTTTCAACGTCTTATAACTGATGAGCACTGCTTTTAAAATAGTTTTTAAAATGTCAGCACTTACTGATGCAATAAAGTTCTTCTGCTAATGGAGCCAATAATTTACTTTTTGAGCACACACACTCAAAAACTTGGAATTAAATCTGACTAAAATTAATTTTAAAAAACTGTCATTTTGTGTAAAACCAAAGTCAGGCTTCACAGAGTAATATGTAAAATACACGTTCTGTGTCTCTAACTATTACTTTGTCATATTTGGGTCTTCTTAAAATAACTTTACTAACTTTTGAAATAGATGTTGCTTCTTCACCATATAAATTTTTTTAATTCATGTGTTCAGTGACTATGAGCCCCCTAGTGGATGGCAAATGAAACAAAAATTTTGTTCAAGTTACACAATTGGTAAAAACACATTTTACTTTTAAGCACCTTGCTGATGAAATATTCATTGCAAAGTTTTTTAATTTCCAAACAATAAGTACATAAATAGTTGTAGGTTTACACTATAGAGTAAACGACAATACCACTGCAGAAGAAACATCCAGACTACTTTCTATACATTCTACAAGATTTTTCAGCCTCTATTTCCTACACATATTTCTCATACACCTAATCTATAATTGCCAAAATCTCCCACAAGCCTTGCTTTCTGCATCTCAATTGCTAAGGAATGAGCCATAAAAAAATTGGGATATACATCAAAGGGAAAAATGGGGCAACAATGTCAAATACTTCTCCCACCACCACCACAAACCTTTTGATCACATGTCGTTTTGTCAGCAAATGCCTTGCATCCTATCCTTAAGAAAGAAATATTAGCTACTTTGTGTCCAAAAAGTTAAAGAAAATATGGATTATTGCTGATTGTTTCAGATGAGAACTCGGTTCACTGCACATACATCCCACACAGAATGAAACCATGTCAGGAGTGCTAAGTACGAAGTGCAGACCTACCAAACTCAACCCAGCTTATTTTAATGGAATTCTTAATAAAACATGTCATATAAAAAAATCCAGGACAAATGCCAACCTACGCAGGCTGCCAGCAGAGCAAGTGTAAACTGGGAGTGTCCTGGGAAAGCTGGCACATATAGTTTAATTCATTTGAAAATAAGAATAAAGATTCCCTTTTTCACCAAAATATTGACATTAAAACTATTAAAATTATTTATTCCAAGGGTACACTCAAGAAGTATCTGACTTCTACACAGTCAAACCAATTATGATAATATATGAAACATCTTTTTTTAAAAAAAAAGACATACTTCGTCTTTCAGAGCTCATATCATATTCTTAAAAATAAAGAAGCCTCGTAAGTGTTGGCTATCTGAGAACATGTCATTATACATCTTCAAGTCTGATTGATTATTCTGCCAATAAAAGACAAAGATGCTAAGAAATGACATCAGTCACGTCAAAAAAAATTAGTACTACAGTTTTCACTCATTCATTTATTGCACCAAGCATTTATTAAAGGTGCATAAATAACGAAGTGGCACCAAATATGCAGCCATCTCTGTTACCTTTTCATCTGATATTCTAAAAGGTATTAAGAAGAACTATCTAGGAATAAAGGTTATTAGGCCACTTGCTTCCAAGTTACTAAGATTCTTTTTTTTTTCTCCTAAGGCAACCATCACAGTTTTATCTTTTCTAGTTCCTTAGCACTTTAAAATTGAATCTCTCTTAAATATTCTTTGATTCTTTTTAAAAGTATTTCCCCTTACATCTTTTTATCTTCTTTCTCTCATCTTCACATTATTTTTCCCTCACCCCATATCTCAGATAACCATTTTGAAAAAGTCTCGTGAGGATTATGTCACTGTTTCATAGGACAGCTCATAGAAATAGGCTACATATGTGTAGTCTATAAGTCATTTGTAATCCACACATAATGAATTACAAATACCACTGGTTTGGTTCTAGGTCTACTACGAGCATTCTATAAAAATAGCATTTGAATCTATTGAAAAGAGCCAATGATGAAAGGTTGATCACAAAGAAAAATTCATTATTTTTAATCCAATTTCACAATAAATGTTAAACATTTAGTATCAATAAAATTTCAATGAAACCAGCAATTTCAAAACATATGAGAGTGGATCTTAAAAGCTGTGATCACAATAAAAACAAATCGTAACTATGTGGGGTGATGGATAATAACTAAACGTATTGTGGTAATCATGTCATAATATGATATACATATATATTTTGTACAAACATGTTGTACAAACTAATGTAATATTATGTCAATTATCTCAATAAAATTAGAAAAACATTTTTAAAGTATAAAAATGTTTAATGTAGCAATTATGCACAAAATTATCTTTTAATTTTTATTAAAATATAATTTACATTCAGTAAAAAGTATACAAATCTTAGGTGTAACACTACAATAGCTATTGGCAAATATATACCACTAGTAATTCATAACCCTGTCAAGATACAGAATATTTCCATCACTCCAAAAAGTTCCCTCAACAAAAGCATTGTTATGACTTCTTGCACTATAGATTTCTTTTGTCTCTTTTTGAACTTCATATAAATGGAGTCATACAATATGTACTCTTTTGTGTCTGACTTCTTTCATTCAGCATAGTGGTTTTGGGACTTATTCATGTTTCTGGGCACGTAAACAGTTCTCTCATTTTATTAACGAATAATACCTTTATTTGAATATATCACAATTTGTTTATCCATTTTCCTAGTTGATAGACATTGGAAGTTTCCATTTTGGGACTAGTAAGGATAAAGCTGTTATCAACATTATTATACAAGTATTTTTGTAGACATACAACTTCATTTTTCTTAGGTATACACCTAGCGGTAGAATTACTGAGTCACAGGAAAGTGCACATTTCCTTTTATGAGAAACTTTCTAATATTTTTCCAAAATGCCTGTACAGTTGGACATTTTACACTCTCACTTGCAAAGTATTAGAGGTTCACTTGCTCTGAATTTTAACAAATGTTAAGTGATAGCAGGTTTTTCTGTTGTTGTTTGAAATTGTAACCTTCCTAGTGGGTGCATCGAAGTATTTCACTATAGTCTTGATTTGCATCTCCATAAAGGACTAAAGACATAGTCCATTTTTTTCTTGTGTTTATTAGTTATCTGTGTATTTTCTCTCATGCATTTTTTTTTCCACTTTTTGGGTTATATTTATTTGTAAAATGTTCTTTATATTCTTTTTAAGCTATATGCATTGCATGTATTTTCTCTTGAAATATAACTTGCTGAAACATTTTCTTAGAATCTTTGGATGAGCAAAAGTTTTATTTTGATGGCGTCTAATTTGTTATTTTCTTCCTTTTATGATTAGTGCTTTCTCTGTGTGTCTAAGATATCACTGCCTACTCTATAGTCATGAAGGTAGACTCCTCTAAAGCTTTGTAGTTTTAGCCTAAACTTCCCACAGTCACCACAATTTTCTTCCATATTTTCTTCTAGAAGTTTTATACCTTTACCTTTTACCTTTAGAGCTATGATCCATTTCATTTTTTTTTTAATATGGTAAAAAGTAAACTTCAAACTTCATTTTTTAGTTCCAGTAGCATTTGCTGAAAAGACTGCCCTTTCTCTAATGAACTGCCTTTGCACCTTTGCAAAAATTAGTTGCCAATATATCAGTGGGTTTATATAGAAACATTCCATTCTGTTTCATTGATCTATTTGTCTGTCTTTATGCTAATATCATACTGTTTTAATTACTGCAGATTTATATTATCTTCAAATAGGTAGCATTAGGCTTCTAAATTCTGTTATTTTTGAAAGCTACTTTAGTAATTCCAAATATTTCTGTACAGATTTTAGTATCTATCTGTATATATGGGTCAATTGAGGGGGGAAATGACATCTTAACAACACTGAATCTTTTAATCCATGAATATAGTTTATCTCTTCGTTTATTCACAACTTCCTTTCTTTCATCAATGTTTCGTTGTTTTCATTATACAGACCCCATGCATATTTTGTTAGATTTATACCTAAGTATTTCAATTTGTTGATGCTAGTATAAATGTATTTCATATTTTGAATGCTCTCACAAACGATATTTTTAAATCTCCATTTCAAAGATGTTTATTGTTATATTTAGAAATACAAATGGCTAGCTGATATTCACTTTATATCCTGCAACCTAACTAAGCTTACTAGTAGTTCTGATAGCATTTTTATAGACTCCTTTAATTTTCTATATAAACAATCATGTTCTCTGTAAATAAAGTATTATTTTTCCTTTTCAATCTAGACACCTATTTTATATTTTATATTTATCTATCTATCTATCTATCTATCTATCTATCTATCTATCTATCTATCTATCTATCTACCTACCTATGTATCTACATTTCACTGACCAGAAACTCCACTACAATGTTGAATAAAAGTAGTAAAAATGGGCATCCTTGTTCCACTTTTTATCTAAGGTGAAAGTATTCGGTCTTTCCCTAGTTAGTGTGATGTTAGCTGAAGGTCATCAAAGATGTCTTTGATTAGGTTGAGGAAATTCCTTTCTATCTTAGTATGCTGAGAGTATTTATTAAAAGTGGATGCTGGAGTTTGTCAAATGATTTTTCTGTATCTATTAAAATGATAATATGATTTTTCTAATTGGTTAAAATGATGAATTATTATGATTTTTCAAATGTTAAACTAACTCTACATTCCTGGAATAAAGCCCACTTGGTCATGCTCTTTATTGTTTTTATATATTTACGGATTCAACTTGCTAAATTTGTTTTTGCATCTGTACTTATGAGGGCTGTTGATCTGTAGTTTGTTTGTTTCCTTATAATATCTTCCGTTTTGGTGTCAGGATAGTGTTGGCTAAAAGAAGGAGTAGAGAAATATTCCTTCCTCTTTAATTTTCCAGAACAATTTATGTAGAAATGGCATTATTTCTTTCTTAAAACATTGTTAGAATTTACTAGTGATGCCATCAGGTTTCTAGTTTTATTTACGGGAAGGTTTTTAACCACAAATACAATTTATTTAGTACATATAATACTATTAAAGTTATTCATTTCTTCTTGACTAAGCTTAGGTAATTTGTGTCTTTCAAGGAATTTGTCCAGTTCATCTTGCTTCTTTATTTTATAGGCATAAAGTTTTTCAAAATATTTCCTTGTTAGCATTCTAATATCATTCAATCAGTGGTGATGTTATCTCTCATGTTCATGATATAGGTAATTTGTATCTTCTCTTTCTTTTCCTGATTTGTGTGACTACAGGCTTAACAATTTTATTGATCTTCTCAAAGAATCAGCTTTTGGTTTCATTGTTTCTATTTTCTAGTTCACTGATTTCTGCTTTAATTATTATTGTTTCCTTTATTCTGCTTGCTTGGATTTAATTTGCTTTTCTAAGTTTCTTAAGGTGAAAGCTGAAAATCAATGTTTTGAGACCTTTCTCATTTTCTAATATACTCGTAGGTGTCTATTGCTATAAATTCTGTCCTAATTACTGCTTTAGTGCACTCTACAAATTCAGATGTTGTGTTTTCATTTTAATGAAAGTTATGTTCTTTTTTTATTTCTTCTTTGATCTGTATGTTATTTAAAAGTATATTAATTAGCTTTCAAACACTGGGGTTTTCCAGAGGTCTTTCTGTTACTGATTTCTAATTTAACTCCATTTTAATCAAAGAACATATTTTTTTATTACTTGGATTTCTTTCAATTTAATGAGGCTTGTTAAATGGCCAGAATGTGGTCTATCTTGGTAATTACTGCCCTGTTTACCCCCAAATAAGAATGAATATTCCACTACTGTTTGGTGGATTGTTCTATAAACATCAATTAGTTCAAGTCTACAATATCTTTGCTGATCTTCTGCCTACTTATTCTATCAGTTACAGAGAAAAGGATATTGAAATCTCCGATTTTAATTGTGGATTTGTCTATTTCTTTTTTAGTTTTATTAGTTTTTGCTTCACATATAGACATACATGTTTAGGATTTTTATGTCTTCTTGATTAACTGACCACTTTATCCTTAGGAACTAACATTTTTATTCCTATCGTTTGCTCTGAAATCTGAATATAACCAGATAATGAGTAGTATTAGTATAGTATATCTTTATCTTTTTCATTCTTTTACTTTCATATGTTTTGTCTTTATATTTAAAGTGTGTTTCTTGTAGACAGTATATTGTTGAGTCTTTCTTTAGTACCAATCTGATAATCTGTGCCTTAAACAAACTATATTTAAATTAATTATCAATATGGTTGATTTTTTAATCAATTTTACTCACTTTCTATTTGTCTGATGTGTTCTTTGTTCTCTCCCCCCCTTTGTTGATTTATTAGCTATACCTCTTTGTTTTGTTATTTTAGGGTTTATAACACATCTTTAACATATCATAGTCCCTCTTCAAACAATACTTCAATACTTTACCATTTCATGTTTGTATAAGAACTTTGCAATTGTGTACTTCCATTTCTCCCATCCACACTTTATGCCATTGTTGTATATTTTATTTCACATATGGTATAAACCCCATAATACTTTGTTATTTTATTTAAACAGTCAATTATCTTCTAAAGATATTTAGAATAAGAATAAAGACTATATATAAAAAATTATAAATTACTCATGTAGTTATCATTTCCATAGCTCTTCATTTCTTGATGTAGATAAATATTTCCATCTGGTATAATTTTCCTTCTGCCTGAAGGACTCTGTTTAACATTTCCTATAGTGTAGTTATACTGGTGATGAATTTTTCCAGTATTTTTTGTCTAAAAAAGTCATTATATGGCCTTCATTTTTAAAACATATTTTAACTGGGTATAGAATACTGGTTGATGGCTTGTTTTCCTTTTTATCTTTCGGTACCTTAAAGGTGTTTGCTCCGTTCTTGTCTCTCTTGCATTGTTTCCAACATAAAACCTGCTGTCATCTTTATCTTTGTAAACATGTCTGTGTAAACATGTCTTCCTTCTCTGGCTGATTTTAAGATTGCTTCTTTATCCTTATTTTAAGCAATTTGATTATAGAGTTCCTTGGTGCAGTTTTCTTCATATTTCCTATGTTTGGAGTTTAAAGAGCTTCTTGGTTTTGAGTTTCCACGAAATTTGAAAAAATTTTGACCATTATTTCTTCAAAATTTTCTTAGTACTCTCCATGTTCTTCTCCCCTTCAAGGACCCCAAGTACATGTATATTAAATACTTGATCTTGTTCTATAGCTCCTGATGTTCTTTTACTTCTTAAAGTATTTTATTCATTTTTTTATTCTGTTTCATTTTGGATCATTTCTATTCATTTGTCTTCAAATTCATTAATTTTTTCTTCTGTAGTACCTAATCTTCCACTATTCCCATCAAGTGTATTTTTCACTTCAGATATTATAATTCTCATCTCTAGAAGTTCAATTTAAGTGTTTATTTTTATATCTTACATATCTCTACTTAATTTTATGAATTATATAGCATATAATTATGATAACTATTTTAATGTTCTTGCCTGCTTATTCTAAAGTCTGTGTCACTTCTGGGTTGGTGTACAATGTTTGATTACTTTCTCATATTGATTATGTTTTCCTGTTGTTTTGTATGCTTGTTATTTTTTATTAGATGCCAAACATCATGAAATTTTATCTTGTTGGGCACTGGATATTTTTGTATTCCTATAAATCTCCTTGAACTTTGTCTGGGAGGTAATTAAATTACTTGAAAACAGTGTAATCCTTTCAGATCTTGCTTTTATGATTTGTTATTCTGTCCCAGAGCAGTGTTCAGTTTAGCATTAATTATTCCCCACTGCTGAAGCAAGACTTTCCAAAATACTCTACCCAGTATTCCAGGAATCTTGAGGTTTTCTATTCTGGCTTTTGGGAACACTATTCTTGGTCCTGTGTGAATGCAGGCCAGTGTTCCCTCTAATCATTTTGGCTGATTCTTTCCCTGGCCTCAAGTAGTTTCTTCACGTGCACTAATCATCACTCCACTGAATACACACAAGGAGAAACCTCTGCAAATCTCCAGGATATCTTGCTGGTCAGCTCTCTCCTTCTGGTACTCTGTCTAGCAAACTCCAGCTGCCTTCATCTCCAGAACCCCTCAAAACTGTCTCCTCAACTCATGAAGAACTCTGGGCTCTGTCTATAACCCTCTCCCTATGCAAGAGCCTAGAAATTCTCTCAAAGCAATATGCTAGGGCAATCACTTGATTAATTTCCCACCTCTCAGGTATTACTCTCCTTTGTTGCCTGATGTCCCATTTCTTAAAAACCATTGTTTCAACATTGTCGGTTTCTTCAAATGTTCAGGCAGAAGGGTACATCCAGGCCCTATTACCCCACCCATACTGGAAACAAAAGTTTTAAGCATATATTTTAATTATTACTTCAATTAATCAAATGTCACAAACGTATTTGGAAGGTCATATGTAACAGACAATAAAAAAATGATGGTGATTATCAAACTCTTAAATATGTGTTATACTTAACTTACCTTAAAACTTTACATTTCAGATCCAAGATAATCACTTTATATTTTTGTTACTCTCATCATCACTTACCTGGTAGCATTTTTCACCATCTAACAAAATGCACTGCGATGTAATTGAGTCATATAACTTTTTTTTTTTCAGTTTTCCACTCTTGCCTCATTAACATTCCAGACAAAATAGCAATGAAGGCTCTCAGTACTTTCATTAAATGTCATTATTTAAGCAATAAAATGTAGAAAAAATACTTAAGAATCTGTAATGCCTATCAAATATTATTTCTTTGTAGCTATGCTTCTTAAAATGCTTCACAGTCCACTAGAACCAAGGAACTCTGTTACTTTTTCCTATCATTGTTAATTTTTGTTTCACAATAGAATAAGAAAATAGGGGAAAACAGAATAATAAATATTCCACAGTAATATAATAATAAGATCAGAGTCAAATGTCTGCGAAATATATTCATTTTTAAACATGAATCATGATTAAATTATTTCAGCCATGTGGTAACAAGTAATCTCTATAATGAAATTCAAAAAAATTGTTAAATAAATAAATTACAATAGTTATTATAATATGAATAAAGATAATTCTCTATTAATTGAACACAATACTATCAGTTATAGGGCAGGAAAAAGAATAATGGAAGAGAATGCTTTCAAGTTTATACCATGAAAGAGGACCTTAAAATACAACATAAAAAAGAATTTTGGAACTGAAAGTGTTAAAACAAATATTTTGTAACATCCCCTTTACTACCCTGAAAATGAAATCCAGAGATAAAATATTCTAACATAATGTATACCGTGTTTCCCAGAAAATAAGACCTAGCCGGACAATCAGCTCTAATGCGTCTTTTGGAGCAAAAGTTAATATAAGACCCGATTTCATATTATATAAGACCGGGTCTCATATTATAGTAAAATAAGGCTGGGTCTTATATTAATTTTTGCTCCAAAAGACGCATTAGAGGTGATTGTCCAGCTAGGTCTTATTTTCGGGGAAACAAGGTGTGTGTGTGTGTGTGTGTGTGTGTGTGTGTATTCCTAACTGTATAATATAGGGTTGAAATAAATAAATAATTTAATGCTAAAAAATAATTTACTAAAAAATAAAATATATTTAAGTAAATGATCAGACACAATAACCCTAGAAGTCACAATAAAGTAGTCAGATGCTTGCAACTACATGAATGTAGTCAACCAGCCACCAGGTAGCTGACTTCCACCTCTGTCCCCCGATCAATGTGTCAGAACAGTATACTCAAATGTGGAATTATGTTGCCTCTAAGAACCACAAAATTTCACTAAGTGTTCTGCCTCTTCGTGGTAGTACTACAGAGGACAACTGCCACTGAGCTATTGCAACATAGTTTTGTTTCCTTCCATAATATATTTCTAGATGCCTTTGTGCCTTGCTACTGTTCTGCACTATCAGTATTAATATCGTGTGGGAGTTAGTTGGAAATACAGATTCATGGGTCCTCCCTCAGAAAGGCTGAGAAACCCCTGGCCACTCCTAGGAAACATCGTAAGGAGAGAAATGCAAATTGCACATTTGAAAAAATGATTATTTTAAAACTTATTTTGAAATAAAAAACCATATTTGAAAATCTCAAACAATATTTTATGTCTAAGTTGATAAACATCTGCCATTTTTATAAATAAATGAATTAAGTAAATATTCATTAACTCAAAGCTATGGCCTAGGGCCAACTTGCTATTCTTTCACTCATTAAATACTAAAGGTCTATGTATAAAGCAACCGTGAGAGAAGTAAAAAGTCATAAAACAGGTCACAACTACTGTAGCATGTAGCTAAAGATTAAACTAAAGCTCCTTAAGAGAAGGAAACGTAATACACTTTTCTATCTCTCAAATATAGTTCTAGGTCCATAGAGATTTAAATTTAATTGAACCAAAATTTCTCCTTTTGAGGCCATTGGTTTCTGAATGGTATGGAAGAAACAAATTACTAGTAATACTTTAAAGTTATATTCCTTATAAGTAGCTCCATTTCACTGTCCAACTTAAATACTGCTAGAAGACCCATTCTGGTAAAAAAGAAGAGAGACGTGAAACAAAGAGAGAGAGGGAGGGAGGAAGATGTGGAAATGGGGGTTGGGGGCATAAGGAGAAGGGAAGAGGGATGGGGGAAGGGAATAAGAAAACAGATTTAACTGAAATTATTTAAATAGTAAAAGAAAATAAACAAAGAATGGAGAAATTTCAATAGCACTAAGAGAATTAACAACATACCCTCTAGGGCAGGAATTGCCAAACTTTTCTATAAAGGGTCAGAGAGTAAATATTTTAGGTTAGGAGGCCCATATGGTCTTTTGTAACTATTCAAATCTGGAGTTGTAGTTGAGAGTAGCCATAGACAATAAATAAATGAATAGGTATGGCTGTGTTCCAATAAAACTTTATTTACAAAAAACAGAGGGGAAGGCAGATTTGGCCTCAGAGACATAGTTTGCTGATCCCCCTCCTCTAGGGGAAAGAATTCAAAGGGTCCCTAGATACATGCCT
Source organism: Rhinolophus sinicus (assembly GCF_057876585.1). Classification (NCBI taxonomy): domain Eukaryota; kingdom Metazoa; phylum Chordata; class Mammalia; order Chiroptera; family Rhinolophidae; genus Rhinolophus; species Rhinolophus sinicus. The sequence goes on from NC_142506.1 coordinate 27,903,564, forward strand.
AATAAAGTACTATAGAAACTGCATTTAAAAATAAAACAAATGCTTTTTGCTTATGATAAGGGAACTGAATTATTTTGAAAGAGAAAGTATCTTCCAAATAAAAGTTTATATAATTGATTCCATTTTCTAGGCCTAACTACCAAATTTTATATTAAACTCTAACTTCTTCCCCGACTAAAAATAATTACTATAAACAAAAGAAGCTATTGGTTTGACTTATGTGAGATTCAGAAAGGAAGGATATAATTACAGGATACATTGCATAATTAAAGTATACATTTACTAGTAATGGCAGCCAAAGGCACCAGGTAAAATAAAAAGAAAAAAAGGAACTACTACATCTAGGGTCAGATTGTACTGTTTACTCAGGTTAGTATTTTGTCAATCAAAGAAGGATTAACAGATAATAATGGAGGAAATACATTTCTCATTATCACCTTCTTCAAAGATGAGAACTATCTTTCTAGTTACCTACAATGATGAATTAATTACTCATAAATTTATTGAATTTATTGTTAATGTCCACAACTTCTTTATGATATGCATTCTAAAACTTAATAATCTATTACGTGACCCAGTGTTTTAGTATTTCCTTTCATTCTTCCTAAACCTACCTTTCCAACCTCTAAAGGAGACTATCTCATGCACCTGTCTAGTTTTTGAAGAATGAGGGTATGTTCCCATTATCTATTTTATTAAGTCATTCATTCATTTAAAATCCTAGCTCCATTGGTTAACAGCATTTTTTTCATCCATGTTCACATACCTCAGCCATTACAGTTGCCATTTTACAGACTTTCTTGATTTCTAAAGAACTCGTGTAGCAGACACGACTACTGTCCCAACCAACACTGCCTCATCAGTCACCATATACCTGCACAGTCGTGTCTTGTTATTGTATTTGTAGAACTCTGCCTGAGTGCTTTCTCTGGCCAGTGAGTTCCAGAGTTAACAACCCCCAGGAACAGCCCTAGACCAATAACAACAGAGGGTTATGGATAAATACCCCCAGCTTCTGCCGATCATGTGGATACCCTGTTTCCCAGAAGTCCCAGTAAGATTGAGATACAATTGCCAAAAGAGGTAAGTTGCTCTTGAATGCACCCATTATTGTGTTCCTTCTCTTAACTGAATTATTTTCTACTTCCCTACAGGTGGTTTCTGTGATTACCTTCCAAATTAACTATCTGCAATCAATCCTTCATGTGCTTAAGTTAGTTCTCAAAGATAGTCTTCTTACCTTAAAATTCTTGGATTCCTGAGATTCTGCACTGAGATGTGTTCATAGTACTCCAGCCATGATATCACTTGTTTTGTCCAAAGATAGGATTACATTGTCTATTTCACTTTTGCTAGTTTTCAAAAAAAAACTGGTATAGCCAACATTTTATTATTCTGCCAAAACATTAGCAACACATCTGTGTGATGGCTTTAGGCACCATCTGAAGTGACTCCCAGTTTTCTTATCTACTATAACTGACTGCTCAGAACCCACCGTCCTATAAATACAATTTAGATGCGTTTTTCCACAAATATATGACTTTATACTTGTTCACATAGAAATGTATCTGCCACTTCCGGACAATACACAGAGTGTCAACGAGGATTTTCTAAAAATTTTTAGTTATAAAAGAGAAATATGGAATAGAAAAATAATATTCCCATGAAATTTTTTCATTCTCCTCCTTCGAGAGGTAGGAAATATAAGAACCATAAACATTGTTTTTAACAGTCTAACACTTTGAACATTGAGAAGGCCATAAAATTGTGCCAAAATAGTAATAATAGAGTTAGCCCAAGGATACATTAAACTCATAACCTTTTCATCTGTATTTACCTGCTTGGAAAGCCACTTCATCCTTCAGCCCCAGGTAGACTCTTTAGAGGCATCATTAACCTTCCCCATTCTCTCACATCCCACTTCCAGTTAGTCCCATCAATTCAACATCTCTAATGTGTCTTACAATCATCTCTTCTTCATTCCCATTGTTTATTCCAGTTTGTCTCTCCTATGACAATAACGTGCTATCTAAGTTCCCTGTTTCATTTCACTTCTTTTTCTGGAAAATCTGATAAACTGACACTCCTTCATCAAACCTAAGACTGTTCAAACCTATAATATAACTCAAGTCCTGAATATCACTTTCAGCATTTATATAAAACATATGGACATTTACATTACATTTACATGTAACAACTCATTACCTAAACATTTCGTGTATTTTTGTTTGGAATGAAGATTAAAGATAATAAGTTGACCTAAAGATTAAGCAAAATGTTTACCTGTCTGAAGCTATGTCACTGGCAATTTGGTGCTTCACTCCTGACCCATTTTTAATAGAATCCTGTCTTGTGAGCCCATGAGATCGACTTTTCTCCACTGCAGGTACAGCTAAGTCACCTGAGGGTCCTTGGAACTGGGCCTGCTCGTGCAGCTTTGCTTTCTTCTCCTGAGGTGCCTCCTCATTCCGTATTCCTCGGAGAACCTTTTGATCAGGTTGCTGTGGTGTATTAGATCCACTATTATAAAACCACGCTCCTGATTTAGTGAGGATTTCTTGTTGTTTTCGGCACAAATTACATACCCACATAACCTGCACACAAATACATAGGGAAAAGAAATTAGTGTTTCCAGAAGTTCAAAACAAACAAAAAGAGAGACTATAATTCAAGCCAACAACAACACAAACATTACATTGTTATCCATCCTGAGGTTAAAATGTAACCCAAATTAATAGCTACCATTAATTAAATTACATGTCTTTCCTTTTAATTTTGTCAGAATAATTATAATAAAAAACAATGTTTACTGGTAGTAGAAATACCAAACTAAAGCACCAAATTACTAGTTATTTACTTATATTCTTTAATTATTTTTTTAATTAATTATGGGCATAGTGATAGTATACAGAAAGTGAATTTTGAGGCTAGACAGACTTGGGTTTAAATACCAACTCCAAGATTAGAAATTTTCAACCATCAATAAGGTACTGAACATTCATATCTACAAAACATAGCTTCCTTAATGATAAAATGGGGAAATAGGTATAATACTAATTTTTCTATATTGTTTTGAGGACTGAAGATTAGAAATAATTTATTTAAAATGTCTAGCACAATACCTGATATATTTTGGACTTTAAGTAGATTACCAATATCAGTATATTATATAGATTAATCCTCTATCACTAGTTACATTATTATATAAGCTTCCTGAGCTGTCTTTTATTTTTTTTAAAGTATCTCCTATTAACTAAAATAAAGCTAGGAACATTGTTGATCTTCAATAAAAACCTATTAATTGCTCATAATTTGTAGTTGGACACTTTACATAAAATGTACCATTTTAACCATTTTTAAATGCACACACAGTTCAATGGTGTTAAGTATATTCACACTATGTGAAACAGATCTCCAAAAGTTGTTCATCTGCAAAAGTCAAAATCAATACCTATTAAACAGAAAAATCCCCTTTTCTCCCTCCTTCCATACCCTGATAACCACCATACTATACTTGATGTTTTAATTAGATATGTTTTTCAGATTCCAGGAATCTAAGACTATTTTAACTAAATCTGTGTGACCAGAAAAGCCTTCACCCTTTTCTGAAAAATCTTTTTCAATTAATCAGAAAAAAATAAAATCACATATTCGTGAAATAAAAGGTGAGTTCATATTTTAAACGAGTGTTTCTGATGTTTTATTTATGTCAAATACTGAATCTTACACAACTCTCCATATTGCTGAACATTTTGTCATAGTTTAAATAAATAATAATATAAATAATCAGAGTAAAAGAAGAATTCAACATAGTATTTTCAACTGATACAAGAATATTTTGGTAAAGTACCATTTAAAATTTGTGCTTCATTGACCATTATTCCAGTTCATATTGTTTGTATAGTCCATAGCATACAACATTGTTTTTGACAATTTTTTATTACTTTGTTCTCTCTTTGAATTTATATGTATTTCTTTTTTTCCTTAACTAAATTTAAAGCTCAATGGGGTCAAGGTCTGTATCTTCTAATGCATAATAAGACCTTATAAATCATAGAACAGAAAGATCTTTCAAATGCTTGCTAACTTGAATTTATTTGATGTCCTTCTGGAGGGGATATATGATAATAAAATATTCAATATCATCACATTAAGATTTATGTTTCATAGAATTCCAAAAGAAATAGTTATCAATGTTACTCAATATGTGTAACTATTTTATTTTCATAACTAAATAAGAAACTATTTTTGACATGAAAATACCAAAATCTCACTCAATTTAAAAATAAATACCTCACAGTTCAAGTTTCTTTGGTTTGAATACACATAAAATATATCTAACCCATCAACAGTCTCAAAAATCAAATTTCAACCAAAATCTTCAGCCTTTCAATGCCATCTTGTGACAAATGTAGGTACTGCAGACCTTTTTTAAAAGTGAAAGGCATACTAAACATAGAACCACAAAATGGTAAATAAATTAAGTCTGAATTTCACCTTCTCTGTTTATTTTAAACTAGTTACTATTCATGACACAGTTATAATACATGCTATATTATTTTGTGATATGAATTTATCTAGAATAAGTCGCACAGTATTCAAGAATAACATCCTTTCCTGCTTGGTAATTTACAATGAAACAGAAATGAGAGTATGAGACAGACAATTATCCAATCATGATAATTTGCAGAAACAACCTATTGCTGCTTCATTATTTACCACAAGGTAAGCAGATTACTTAACCTCTTCTAGAGCAGAGCTTCTCAAAGAATATCCCTGAAACAGCGGCATCGGTAGGTATCACCTGGTAACATATTAGACATGCAAATTCTCAGGCCCCACTCCAGACCTACTGGATCAGAAATGTAGGGCGGGACCCAGAAATATGTTTTGTGGGTTTGTTTGTTTTTTACAAAATTCTACAAGTGATTCTAATTCTTGATAAAGTTAGACAACCACGGGTTAGGGCAGAGATTCTCAACTTAAAATGTGGAATGAGTTACAAGTGTGTTCCTCAGAATGGCTACATAAGGCCGGCCAATGGAGGTCATGATCAGCTTTGCCAATTTACCTCAATGTGAACTAGGTAAATCTATGACACTGTTTGTACAAATATAGAATTTAAATGTATTCATTGTACAAATAGTATGATTTCTGCCTAGCCCAAAATGAGAAAAAGACTTATAAATGCTGTGGGCTTTGTTGTCCTCATCTGTAAAGACCCAGGGGATAGCAATATAAGATAATGAGTATAAGGCATGAAGGATGATGTTTGACTGCAATTAAAGACCATGCACTAAGACTCTTCACATACTCTCTGGGCTAGCCACATCGGTTGCTCTTTCTCTGACTAGATCCTATGTTCTCTCCTGAGGTGCTAGCTTCTAGTGGCCTCAGATCCTAACACCCAATTACCTTTCTTTTCTTCTTTTTCTATCTCCTCCCACTCTTGGATTAAGTTTATTAATCTTTAAAGGCTCGGGAAGCCTAAATCCACTCATTTCAAGTAGTACAAGGGACTGACACTTTCACTTGATGCCCAAACTTTACACAAAGCAACTTATAAACTGATGATACTGAACTATGTCTCACATATACATGCTATGAGATGACTTTTCACTAATAGGCTATGAAATGATTAATGTCTATAAAAGGTAAATTCTATGTCTTTGGATCAAAATTTAACTTATTTGGGAATAAAATAGCAGGACTTTTGTTAATGGAAACCTTTAACCAATTAACCAGTAAATGTATCTTATGATGAATGTTGTTAAAAAATACATTAGAAATACATATGCCTATGAATCACCATGTTAGAGCCTATTAGTTTCGTTGGTCCTCATAAAGATCAAAAATTCCTAGACCCTGAGATCACAAAGACATATAGGATTCAAAATTATAAGGTATTATTACATTCAGTTCTGAATATGCCATATTTTTCAAAGTAATATAGCTATATAAGAGATGAAATACTAATGACCCAAATTTGTCACTTATTACATTATATTCCACTCTACAGTCATCCTTGGTGGGATTGAAAAAAATATGGAAAATAAAAATATCTCTTTAAAACAATAAAAATCGAAAACGTAACAGCTAAACTAGTCAAAGAAAGCAAAACCACAATTATGTTAAGTATATACAATAATTTAAAGGAATTTAAAGCTCTGAAAACTATGTGTTTTCATCTAAATAGGGATAATAAATAATGGAACAATTCAGAGAAGGGTGGGAGTATTGGTGAGAAACTGGTGCTAATGAGGCCATAGGCCAAACTCATAAGATATAGCTAACTCTGCACAGAAAAGAAGAATTTACTAGACTCCACTTCTAATCATTGCCAGCCTGCTTATAAATGTGTACATTTGACAGAGAAGAAAAGTATAAATTGATCAGCTTAACTCTATCAGATGACTACAAAACTGTGGAAGATCCTGGCTAGCTATTAAACTTACTTCCTTTTTCACTTAGAAAACTACATTCCACAAACTTCCTGTAGCTAGGGAAGGCCACGGCCACATGACTATGTTCTGGCCAATGGATTATAAATGGAATGATGTGGACCGTTTTCATGACCATTAAGAAATTCTCATATGCTACTACCATGCTCTTTGTTCAAGACCCGGGAGGATAAAGGAGCCACACACAAAAAACGGAGCCTGGGAACTGAATGAGACTGGTAAGCCACACCAATGTGGACTCAATGTAGGTGGGAAATAAACTTCTATTGTGTTGAGGTTCAGAGACTTTTGAGTGTATGTTTTACAACTGATAGCATTTCCTTAACTAATTTGAAATCTTTTTAAAGCACATGTTCTATTGAATGTGTGTCACAGCACAGTCTTTGTATGTGAAGAACAATGCATTGCTAAAACCAGCATATAAATGTGCTTCACTGTTCATAGGAGCCAGCTTTCACTAAGTCATTAATAACACGTTGTGCACATTTTTTCCCATCTCCACAATTCCACGAAGTAATGCGGTTGCTTGAAAGCAGCCGTGGTGGATGGATTTAGACTATGGAAATTGGAAAATACCACAAATTAGGGCTTTTTCTTACAGAGAGCCAGCTGTTAACATTTATTAGCACACCATTGAATATAAGGTATCTACTATGTTCTACTAAAAGATTAATACTACATTCAGTGTTAGTAGGTAAACGTGGATGGAGCTGCAATTTACCATAAAAATTAATTCAGACCATAAAATATCAATTTATTTATAGATGGGCAAAAACTATGAACACTAATTCATTAATTATTTATTCATTCATACAATATTCACTAAATACCTCGTCTATGCCAGATGCTATGCTAAGAGCCGATGAATACAGCTCAACAAACAGATTTTGCTGTGAAGTTTAAAGTGTAGTAGAGGCGAAAATAAGCAAACAAATAATTGCACAAATATTGTTTATATTGCAAGTATAAGTGCTACAAAAGGAATGCATTCACATCACAGATCCCTTGATTCCTTCCTCTCTGCTGGCTCAGACTGTTTGGAAAAAAAAGGAGGATGCAGAGGAAATCTGCAAGAGGCCCATAAATTCAGAGCGGTTCCATCACAGCTTTATCCCACAGTCCCCCCATCATCAGATCCATGGTGTGTCTGTCTCTCAAAAGGCATCGGGGGCTACTAACCTACAAGCCCCTCCCCCAGCACTGTCTTGGTGGATTTGGAAAGTTGATGTACTGGCCCATATCCTAGACAGTTAAAATTTTTCAAATATATTCCTTAACAATTAAGAGATCACTATAATCTCTATATAATAGGCTTCTGGATTACAAAACAAAAACCAGAAATTTTGCTTCATCTGATACCCGGAGACAAGCAGCAAGACTTTCCCAGATTCCCCCCTGAACGGCAGGCGAGGCTTCTCCAGATACAGTCACATTTGCAGGCTTTAGCAGGAAAGTTTGATGGTGTCTTCTATAAGTCTCTCAGGAAGTAGCAGCACTACAGAAGAAACTTGAACTTGGAACATCTCCAAGTCTTAACTGTTACTACACACTCTTCTCTGTTGGCTCTTGTGGCTTTGAAAAACGTTCACAAAGAAATGTGGCTAATTTCTCTATTTTTTACCTAATTTTCCTCAAAAGCATATTGCCAGATTTCTTCTGAAGCCACCCACTAAATTTTAGTCTGTGAAATAGCTCCTTTGGATAAATTATCTACTTCTGATATTTCTACCCCTTTCCCTCCTGTTTTCCAAGAAAATGTCTAGGTGTCTTGTGGGGCTTCTGTTGCTGAACACTGTAGCTCATCCAATCTTTACCTGGTTCTTCTCAGTTTAGACAGGATTGTGTTTCACTACTGACTTGACCTCCAGCTCCCAAGGCACTTCTGTCTCCTCTTAGTATCGGAACTATCCTCTATGCAGCCACGGCCCAAGCTATCTGTTCTGCAGCCTCTTCTGCAAAGTCCTCTCATCCTTCATCCCTCACTATGGGGCGTGGGGTGAGTGTCCTGACAGGGGCATGCAGCTACTTGTGTGTCCTCCATGCTACACTGGAACTAAGGATAGGTCTAGAAAGCTAATGCTGGCCCTTTCTTGGCCGAACCATGATGCACTGCCAACCATGATGCACTCTGAAGTACCTATGCCCCAGGTGGGTCTAAGGGCGTCCTGAGAGATGATTTCTTCCAAGAACCTCAAATATTAAGAAGGGTAAAAGCTGCCCTTCAACTTAACCAACATGCATCCTCCTCCTGGGTCAAAGCCTAGAATGAAGAGATTAGAACATACCTCTGATTATCTACTGGCCTTACCTCACTCTTCTTTCTCCTTCCTCACAATGTACAAGGATAGAAGGGGCAGGCTTTTCCTTTATTTCCCTTTTCTGTATATCTAACAGTTTCCCTCAAGCACCCTCAGGCTTGAACTAATGAATTTCAGGCTTCCCATTTCATCCTTTCATAGCTTCCCTTAACCCATTCATTTACTTAATGGCAAGAAATAAAAAAAAGAAGCTAGATTACTGATAAAAGAATCTAAAGGGAGGGCACTTCAAATACAATATACCTATTACACTACCATTTGAATACTGTCAGCTATAAGAGATTAATATTTCCCTAAGTACAAAGTATGGACCAGATCCACACCCAGAGAAAAAAGGCTGGGAACTTCAGGTTTCGGGCAAAATGGCTGATTCTTCTGCTCTAGGCAGGAGTTGTGGGATGGGAAGCTGGAGAGGATAGAAAAGGAATCTAGTTCAGCGAAGGTGGGTATTTAGGAAAGGTGACAATAGCCTATACTTTCCAAAGCTGATATTACATAAAGAAATACTTTTTAAAATGCCAAGTTTTGAATATAGCAAAATTAACTGAAGTCAATAATCTAAAAAAATCGCACAAAACATTAAATGATAGGAGGGCCTGAGGTAAATACTAGAAACCAGCAAACCGAGCTGTTTGGAGAGTGAAAAGGAACAATCTGAGAAACTGCTATGCAGAGCGTGTTGGTAGTAAGCTAATTCCTTTGAAAAGAAAAAGATGTCTAGCAGTGTCACAATTATAAAGGATTCATTCACTTTGGAAGTATGCTCCAAAAAGAGAGCTATCAAGTAGAACTTAAACTGGTTTCAATCAATTTAAAGTAGAGAATTGAGGTGCTTAGATCATTCAGTATAAATTTCCATAACCTTACAATAAATAACCAATTAAATTAGAAAACTGAGACAATCAGATAATTGAGTAACAATTTCAACAGCTTCATAACACTTATAATATGATGTGTCCATCTCCCATGTTTTGGCAATTTCAGAGGCCAAACATTAATTAAATGACAGGGAATGATAATGAAAATGAAAGACAATTAAGTTGAAAATACTATCATTTATTGTATCACCATGCAGTGAGTATTATTAAAAATGATAAAGGGAGGATTCCAACAGAAATGCAAAAATAGTTTAATATTAGAAAATATACTAATGTGATTCACCACACTAATAGATTAAAATAAAAACAGTGATCATAACAATAGAAATAGAATATTCAGGCATTTATAATATGCCAGACTCATTCATGTGAAAATAAAATCTAGCAAACAAGAAATAGAAAACTAATGCTTAAGCCTGACAAAGAGTATTTACAAACATTCTATATCCTATTTGATACTTAAGTCAGGAATGAGCTAAGGATCACTGGTACCACCACTTCTATTCAACACCATCCTGGAGACACTAGTTTAGTAAATCGCACATACATGAGACAAAAAAAAAAAAAAAAAAGGATGAAATAAAACTGTCCTTATCTGAACACTATTTGATTGTAAACACCATTTGATTATAATAGAAAATCCAAGAAAATCTATAAATATTAAAAGTAACAAGGAGCTCTATGAGTTTCATAGCTCAAAGATGAACTAACCAAAATAAATCAAAATATATCACTAATAACCAAGCAGAAACATTTAATAAAAAAATTAATACCTGCTACAAGAAAAATACTATACAAGAGTCTAAAAGAAGACTTACATAAGTGAAGAAACATATTTTGTCAGAATGAGAAGACAAAATACCACAAGATGTCAGTCTGCCCAAGTTAAATCTATAAACTTCAAAGCAATTTTCATCGAAACTTCTGGTTTTCATGAAATTTATCAAGCTAATACTAAATGAACATGTAGGAGCCAAAGATAAAAGAAAAAAATTTAGATTATTCTGAAGAGAAATAACAAATTGAGATGGACTTGCTCTACTTACTAAAAAGTGACAGAAATTAAGACAGGGTAGTAGAGAGATGGTAAATAGATAAAACAAGGGGCCTAACGGAGCCTCTAGAAACAGACTGTCACATGTGTCAATGTTGACATTACAAATAAGTGGAGAAAGAGGGCACTATTGAATTAATAAAGCTGGGACAACCGGTTATCCATATTGAGGGGAAAAAATAGATTCACACCTCCCACCACATACAAAAATCCATCTAAATGGATTGAACACTGAGACGTGAAAGCCAAAACTTTTAGAACAAATGTCAAGAAAGTGTTATGAAGTCAGAAAAACAAAAGATATCTCAACTCAAATTTAAAAAGCACAAACAACTAAAAAATATAAATTCTGTATAAAAATGTTTAAATATTTTGAGTTGGTAAAATAGTAAGATAAAGTAAAACAAGAAATCATAATCTAGGAGAGGTTTTATTTTAAGGTATACAGTTAACAAAGGATATGCATTCAGAATATATGAAGAACTTCCATAGTTCAATAAGTAAAAGACAAACATCACAGTAGAATAATAGGTTAAGGAATGAATATACAATTCCATAGAGAAACCCAATTGGAAAATAAACAAATAACAAGTAAAAAATGCAAATTTAAAGCAATGAGCTACAATTTCACTCTCAGCTTGGCAATATTTAAAAGTCTGACAATACGAACCATTGGAGAGGAAGTAAATGAGCCAATACAAATATTCCTCTCAGGATTGTAAATTATTTTCAACCAGTTTGGAGAACCAATAGCTAGTGAAACTGGAAATGGCTACCTATACTCTATTACCCAGAAACCTTACTTCGACCCTATAGAAATTCTCAAGCAGGCACAAGAAGACATGAACAGGAGCACTATTTCTCTTAGAAAAAAAAAAATAGATAACCTAAATCGACAAGAAAATGGATAAACTATAGCATATTCATGCAGAATTATATTCAGCAGTCGAATGAATTAGATTTAGATGAATCTAAATTTTGAAATAACTCTCAAAATATAGAGTTAAACAAAGAAACAAGTTTCAGAAAAATATGTACAGTATGACCCATAATATAAAGTTAAAAACCTTGCAAAATAATACTATATATGGTTTAGCACTACACACACACACACACACACACACACACACACACACATAAATGGTGTTTCCCTGATAATACGACCTAGTCGGACCACGCCATCAGCTCTAATGCGTCTTTTGGAGTAAAAATTAATATAAGACCTGGTATTATTATATTACATTACATTACATTACATTATATTATAATATTATGTAAGACTCGGTCTTATATTAAAATAAGACCGGGTCTTATGTTAATTTTTGCTCCAAAAGACGCATTAGGGCTTATGCTCAGGGGATGTCATCCTGAAAAATCATGCTAGGGCTTATTTTCCAGTTAGATCTTATTTTCAGAGAAACACGATATGTTGAACTATACAAATAAAAACGTGTGGAATGATAAGTATTTAAAAATTACTGTATCCCTAAAAATGAAATATGGCAAAATTTTAAGATTTGTATAACTTATTGGTATTATTCTCTAAATATCTCAACATGGTGGAAATATCTCAAAATATTATAAAAAAGAAGGAAAAGAAAAAAGTGGGAGGAGATAAGAATGTATAAGAACGTCAGACTAGTCACCAATTAAAGTTAATTGGACTAGTGAAACTATTTACTGATACTCATAATTACACTGAAAATAAATGTGTATTTAACATAAATATATTAGTATACTGAGAACTGAATTTTCATACAAATACAATTTTTAAAATATGATATAGCTTACTTTCAGGGTTTTTTTATGGAGGGGTCTGTGTAAAGGAGTTAGACAATTATATCAAAGGTAACAATTAACACATTTTGTAGTGTTGCTTTTATTTTCCTTTTCATCAAAGCATGTGATATTTTATAAACTTTAAGTTCTAAATTAAATTTTGTGGCTACCAAAGTAAATTAGTCATTGAGAAGAATTTAATTTTATATTATTATCAGAATAGGTCATTGTCGCCTTCACAATAAATATTTGACTTTTAAATCTAATTTTAATTCAGAATTTCACTTTGAGCTTAAATTTCTCTAAGTAATTTTTAAAGAAAAGACAAGCAAGATTTATCCAGCAAGATTAAGGAAAGTGAACATTTCTGAAGTTTATACATTTTTCCACTAGTCGGTGCTATAGCACTTTGTTCAATCTGGACCTAATGCCTTCTTTGCATTTAGTACTACGTTAACTTATTTTTTCCCTTAAAATAAATTAAATTTCAGTTAAAAATATAGTAACTTTATTAAAATAAAGTGAGTTGAAAGAGTAGCATTATTACACATTACAAAATGTTATATTATTTCGAACAATTATTCTCCATTGCGTATTCACTGACTAAAGATTTAATAAATACAAATGTACTACCAATTGACTTTTTTTTCATCATTTAGAAAACCTTAAAGGTTATGATATATTAAATTATAGAAACTACAAAAATCATTTCAATAAACAAAGTAAAAGTATGGTACAAAAATGACAGGAAAGCAAGATTTATCTTTCATAAAATAGAAAGCCTATTCACCTGGAAGGTTTCATTTAAAATAGAGAAGACAACATGACTATTTCTAAAGAGGACTTCTTATAAAAAGAATGGGGCCAGAAAATAATTAAAGAAGACGATGCTTTATACAAATTGAAGAGAACTGAAAGTGTAAAACTAGAGGCAATACGAAGGAAATACTAACAAAATATGGTTATATGGAAATTACTAGAATTCTTGAGGAGAAATTTTTAAGGAAAGGTTATTATTAATTCAGAGAAAAAAAAGTTCAAAGTATAAAGCTTCATTTACCTGTTTCTCAGATTCTCACAAGTAATTCTTTAAACCTTTAAGCTTAATGGACAAAACTATTTGGGATCCTCCATGGTTTCTTGCAAGTCAATTTCCAGAAGCCATGGACTACTCTATGGAATTCCTTTTGCAAACTGTATCTGTTGTTCCTGTAACTGCTAAAAGACAATAACATCACTAACCACATACTGTAGTAGTCTGACCTACTTTAAAGTAGATGCAATGTAAAGCAAGTCCAACTTGGCCCACCCAAGGGAGATTTACTATTCTAAAAAAAAAAAAAAAAAAAAAAAAAAAATCAATAAAGATCACAACACTATCACAGTACAAAATTAAAAGCACAACCTGATATCTAAGCTTCAGTGAATTTGTATTTTCATTCATCTCAAACTTAACATAACCAAAACTGAATTCAAGACCTTCACCCCAAAACTGCTCCATCCACACACAGTCTTACTCACAGCAGTTAATGACAACAGCAGTTAATGGCAACTCTCCATCTTCCCCGTTTGCCTTGGGCCCAAAAAAAAAGGGATAATCTTTTTCTGCCATACCCCACATACATTCCACCAGAACTTTTAGTTCTACTTTCAAAATATATCTACAGAGATGACATCTCACCATCTCCACCACAACCACTCTAGTCTAATTCACCATAGCTTGCCGAAATTATTGTAATAACCTCATAACTGATCCCCCAGCTTCCATTCTTTTCTCATTCTCCTCATTAACCTATCGCAACAAAACAATCAAAACAAATGTATTAAAGTGTCTTAAAATATAAGTCACATCATGTAACTGTTTTGGTCAGAACCTTTTAATACTCCTCATTTTGCGCAGAATAAATGCCAAAGTCCTTATAGTGTCCAAAATGTACTTCAATCTCACTCTAACCTTCATCTCACTATTCTCACCCACTTGCTCTTCTCCAGTCACACTGACTTGCTTGCTCTTCATCCAACATGTCCAGCATGCTCCTAACACAGGACCTGCATATTCACTATTACCTCAATCTAGACTGCTTTTATCCTCAATATCTGCAATGCTAACCCCCTCATCTCTGTCAGGTCGTTGTTCAACTGTCACTTTTCAAGGCCATAGAACGTAAAATAGCAACACCACCCAAAATTAAGTATCTTGATTTTAATTCTCTCCAGGACACTTATACCTTCTAATATTTATCTCATTTGTTGTGTGCATGTCCTAATTAGAGTATGTTCTCCTGGAAGGTAAGAGATGTTTGTCTATTTTAGTTCACTGATATTCCAAGTGCCTAAAAAACACCAAGGTGTGTCCAAAGAATGAGTGAATTAATGTATTAACAATCAACAATATATTACAATGTATAACTATTATATAAATCTGTTTGCTTAGCAAATTTCTACAATCCAAATACCACAGACTGTTATGAAATTGTCTTTAAGAAAAAATAATCTTTAACTTTCCAAATTAAAGTATTATTATAAAATACATTTTCTGATAAAAATATTTAATAACATTCAAAAAGCAGAAATAAAATATTTTAAGATTATTTTTATGTGCACTAAAATTGCTTAAATATTGAATTGAAAGTAAAATATGCGTGGCTTATCTCAAAGGTTTCCAAACTTATCCAGTAAAGGTCCTACTTTTGATGTATCTCAATTGATTTTAGATTTTCGCTAGGTCTTTTATGGGGATACCACATTTATTTCTTTGTTTGTTTGTCTGTTTTGGAAGTGATAAATGTGTTTATCACCTTGATTGTTTTCATGGTGTATGCATGTGTTCAAATCCATCAAATTGTATACATTAAGAGTACACTTTTTGTATAACACTTATCCCCCAATAAAGCTGTTTTAAAAACTTAAAAACAAAATTGTGGAAACTGCCTACTATGATGAGCTGGATAAATTGAGAGAAGTAAAATGATGTATTACACCAGTACTTCTCAAATTGTAATGTGCATTCGAATTACCAGGGCATCTTATGAAAATGCAGATTCCGATTCCTAGGTCAGCGGGAAGAGAGGCGGGAATTCTGAATTTTTATCAACCACTCAGATGATATGATGCTTCTGTTGGTCTGCAAACCACACTTTGCATAGCAAGGCTCTAGAGTAGACTGGATTGTAAGTGAGATTCTGAGCTCCAGTCCAAACCCGGGGTCTACTAATAACACCACCACCACAACCACTATTACCACCATTGCTGCTGCTGCTGTTATAACAACAACAGCAGCAGCAGCAGCAGCAGCAACAATAAATAGTTTTGTGTGTGTTTTTTTTAGTTTTCCCTATGTTACAGGCAGTCTTCTAATTCTTGTGTATTTATTAAATCTCATTTAATCCACACTAATTTCTCTCAGTTTATAAAGAAAGAAACTGCTGATAGAAACGTTAAGTCACATAGACAAGGTCTTCAGCTGAGAAGTAACACAGCCAAAATTCAAACCCCAGTCTTTCAGGACCAAGGGACATAAAATTTTCCACATGAAGTCCATATTAAGTCTCAAGAAGCAGATGATTTTAGTACGCGGTGTCAAATCTCCTTGGCTCAAACCTGATTTCAGCCATAGCTACAGTGAACAGTGATGGCAGCAACTGAACCTAAGAGAACTTCACACCCACTGGGATGGATATAATTTTTTAAATGAAAACTAACAAGTGTTAGCAAGGATGTGGGAGATTGTAAGGCTTGTACATTGATGATAGGAATATAAAATGGTGCAATCATTGTGGAAAACAGTTTGGCAGTTCTTCAAAAACTTAAACATAGAGTTACTGGGTGACCCAACAATTCCATTACTAGGTAATACCCAAGATAATTTAAAACATATATTCACAGAACAACTGATAAATGTATGTTCCTAGCAGCATTATTCATATTAGCCAAAAAAGCATAAACAATCTAATGCCCTTCAACTGGAGAGCATAACATGGAGCACAGCCATACAGTGGAATATTATTCAGCCATAAAAAGAATGAAGTACTAATTCTTGCAAAATATAGAAGAACCTTTAAAGCATTATGCTAAGTGAAAGAAGCCAGACACAAAATGCCATATATGGAATAAATACATTTATATGAAATGTCCAGAATATGTAAATCCATGGAGAAAGAAAATAGATTAGTTGTCTGGGTGTGGGGGATGGAAGCGAATGCTAATGGATGCAGGGTTTCTTTTCAGGGTGATGGAAATATTCTGGAATTCGATAATGGTAATATTTGCACAACATTGTGAATACACTAAAAAAACACTGCCTCTATACTTTAAAATGGTGAATTTAATGTTATGTGAATTATATATCAACTTAAAAAAATTTAAATATCTCTTCTACAGAAATCTCAGACCTAGATGGTTTTTGTCTTATTCTGATTTTTTCTACAATCAGATCCTAAGCCAAAGATTTGGATACAAAGTAGTTTATTTGATAGATGAACCTAGAAAGTTAAGTGAAATAGTGAGGAAGTGAAACGTGGGAGGGGAAAAAGCCAATAAACAGTCATCTAAAGAGTAGTTTGTTTCTGGGGACAAATGGAGCTTGGTCTTATGGAACCCTCTCAGGGTCATCCCACTAGGGGACAAGGAGGTAGGGTATTTAACTATTAGCTCATTGGCACTTCTGCCTCTCTGCTTCAGGTTAAGCCTATTCCCTTGGCCATAAGATGCCATTACACACAGAGATGCAGGAAGCCATTGATATTTGCTATGTTCAGGAACCATTTGCGTGTGTCATCTAGAGTACATACAGCAACTGCTATAATTTTACCAGAGAATTCTACCTAACTTTTAAGAGACCACTAATTCATATCCTATATAACTCTTAAAAAGAATAAGAGCCGTACAGCTCATTATATGAGGCAAATGTAATTTTGACAAAAGAAAAGCATAGGCCAATTCTAGTCACAAGGATGTAGGGCTAAAACTTAAATAACAAAATCCAAGACAACTAAAAACCATGTCATATTATAATCAATCAGCACATAACCCCAGGCATGTAAGGACGGCGCAACATCAGAAGATATAGCTGTGTAATTCAACGTAAGAGACTAAAGAAGAAAAATCGTATGATTATCTTAATCAATGAAAAAAAGCAATCAATAAAATTCAGTATCATTTTATGGTTCAAAGTAATTCTTAGACAACAAGGAATACAAGTGTATCTCCTGATGTTGGTAATAGAAGGAATAAGAGGGCGTTTCCTTAGGTTGGTAAAGATTATATGTAAAAAACCCTCAGCAAAGGTTATATTTAGTGCAGAAGCTTTGGATTCACCTGACCAATTAAAACTGTGCTTTCTCAAATACTTCCTTAAAGCATGTACTACTATTTTTGCAAAAGAAAAATAAACGGAAGGATCTGAGATATCAACAAAACAATCCAGAAATATAGATGCTGATTTTTTATAGGAAATAATGCAAATGAGACTTCAGTTGTTATGTTGTTAATGATTTTGACAGCTGGATAAGTTGTAAATAAACTATTTGTGAGTTTTTTTCATGTCAATAATCTGGAGTTGACAAGTTTTAGAGAATATTTTCAAATCAGACACAAGCATCACCTCAACAGAATAGAAACTGAAGGTGAACAAATTCACCTGTCAATCTTATTCTGCAGGTAATCATGATTTTCAGTTTCTGAATACATCTGTAAAGTATTTATTATAGATAACTGGTAAATAGCTTGAGGAAACAGAAAAATGTGACTACTTCCTGCTATATCTACATGAAATATGCCATATACTTGTTCATTAGATATTCAGTGGAGTTGTGTCAACAAGTAACTTCAATATTTACTTATTTAATGTGTAGAATTTTCTTCTGTGTTCTGGGAATATTAAGGAAGCTACAGTCATATACCCATGACTAAACAAAGTACTGTCTAAACAAACTTTGAAAAAAAAGGCATATCAAGAATCTAATTCTCATTGCCATGATACTGAAAATTATAGTTTGACAGTAAGAAGCAGCTGAGATTACCATTTTTAACTGACATTTCTCTTTGTAAAAATAACATAATTGCTAATAAAGTTGCTCATACCTTATAAATCCTGTTCATGATATGATATCCAATAATAAATTAATGCTATTTAATAAATCCATGCAGTTTAAGAAGGGAGGTATGAGAATATACAAGAAAATGCCCTTGGAGATTTTATATATACATATAAAATATATATATCCCTTCTGGGAAAGTGACTCCAAACTGTGAAAGAATGCATTGTTTCAGAGAAACCCTCAGAGACTCTGCTCTTGGGACATTACTGCCAAACAACTGTAAACCATTTCTCTCACAGCATCATTTATTTGCAAAACATTCAAATCCTAAAGAAAGCTATTAGTGTTATAAAAAGAAAACTGAGGCTGTTAGCAACTTACAAGCAGTAATCAAGACTGGCTTTGGAGAACTTTTACAAATTAATATTGCTCACTGCTAACGAGAAAATCTTACATGACAAAAAAGGTTATTATTCTGTACGATAAGAGAATAGCTAAAAAGATGTTAGTTCCTAAGTCCATCAGTGCAATTTTATTAAATCCTTGTTGATACCACTATACTTTCTAGAGTTCATAAAATCACAGGAGGCATTGTTCAATAGATTGCGGTGACAATTTTGGTAGACAGAAGATATTACTTAAAAGACTGAGTAATCTATAGATGTCTCCAATCATTCTCAGTGATATGAAAACAGCATAACTGATTAAATTATGGCACACAGAGATTTGCCCAAGAATTAACCAGTGAAGAGATTTCAAACCTGTGAACGTCCATATTCAGGATGTTTTGGGCTTAGTTGGCAATGTATATAAGGATCTTAATGAATGGAGTTGATTCAGTGAATAATTACAAAAAAAATAGCCTTATGAATAATACCTGTATTTTAAACCCCACACTGAGACCAGCCGTATTAAGAAACTGTTACCAAAAAGTTGAGTCCTTATTTGAGAATCAGATGCTATCATTAAAATGGGAAATATTATTACAATGGTATTAATATATAATATTAAATTTTTTCAAGTGATACATGAATAAATGTGGTCCACTCATATGTAGTTTTTGTCATATTAAGAAATTACATTTAGATTACCAACAAATGTGTATTAACATGTTTATTTAAACTGAAAAGTAAAGTGAGACTTTTTCAGAGTGTTTCATTATCTAATTGGTTTGATGACAAGGACTATCTTTGCCTATTAGCTCATATGTTCCATATTTTCTACAAACTGAAAGAGCAAATATAAGATTTAAGATATTTAGAAAAATAATTTAAAATATGAAAAGGAAAAATAATTTTATCAATATAAATTATAATTAGCAGGGGTACTCCAATTAACATTTTCAAAATCCGTTTTAGTATATTGGTTTAAACAAGATGACTAAGTAAAAAAAATAATAAGAATAGTCATTTGATGAGTTTTGGTAAACTTTTTCGAGGTAACTCCTGGAAACTGACAGACTGAATCACTAACTGGGTAACAAATCATTTATTTTGTAAGCAAAGTGTTTTCAGTTCTTTGTTCTGAAAAAATTTAAGGAAAACCTAAATGAAAAGTCAGCTAATATATAATTTAAAATAATTTTTTATGTCAATTAACTATATGCATTGTCACATGACAGACAGAATTTAAAAAATTGAGTGATTGTTATAACTAAATCCCTATTCACATCTAGTCATTAATGTGAACAAATTTCCTCAGTACTTGCATCTATAAAGATGTCTTTATAGAAGACAAAGAAAATAGAAACAGACTTGATGCTGAATTGTGTCTCGGTCTATATACATGGATTTATGAACAAAGTTTAAAAGAAAACCAGTCCATTCCATCTCACGAAGAAATAAATTTCTAGTGAAATTTTATTTCTTATATTTAATAATTTTAATTAAAATTTATATTTATGTTATTTTAGCCAACTGTAAATTAATAATGACCTAAATGAGTAGTCAGCTGATATATAATTTTAAATAATTTTGGAGAATAATTTACTATTATATAATATTTATCATATTAAACTCAATCCATTAGAAATTTTCAAAACTTTAAGTCTTATGGTCATTGAAAATTTATAAATATTTAATTTAATATACATACTTCATTGAAACAGTATAATAAGATGATTTTTTTTTGGAGGATTTCTAGTGAAAAATATATCATGAGAATAAAATACCTTGGAGAAAGTAGAATATAAGTACATTTTCAAGGAAAAACAAGAAAGGAAAAATTCCAGCTGCTACAAATGAGTTCATTGTTTGTTTGATTTTTAAGAATAATGAAAGTTATCAAACTGATATGCTATTTAGATTCCACTGTATAAATTTTTGAAGGAGGTATAACAGCTTTACTGTAAAATGTCAGTATTAATAACATGCTAGACATTATACCATTTGCAACCATTTAAATTTATGATGAAAATGTTAGATGTCATCTTAAAAATATGTGATGAGGTACAAGTTTTGAAAGTTAGCGATTTGAAATAAACACATTTCAAGATCAATGTCTGAAACTGCCATCTCTGCTACTGCTTATAACATTCAGCCTTCTTCACTCCTAACCCCTAGACTAAACAAGTTCCCGAATCCATAGCCATCTTACATTGAGCTAAACTGCACAATATTTTCTGAGCAGAATCATGTAGACTATAGATGGATCATCCACTACAATAAACCCTGTAAACTAGGTCTTGCCTACTGAAGAATTTCTTCCCTTTCTACCAGCTGACTGTCAGGAAGCCAGCAGGTTTATGCAGTAATACCCACTAATATTTCATTTAATCGCCACTTATAAAACTTTTTTTGTAAGAATATATATTTTGTGTGCCAATTTGGCATGTAAAGAATAAATATTCTTTTTTCCCTCCTTTGCCTTCACTGTCACCTAATCTTAGTGGTAGTGACTATTATGACAAGAGACAAAAACCTACATGTCTCTGAACACTAACAAAATATTAACTTACCATGTTCATATAAAACAATGTCTATCTAACTCAATCGTCTCCCATCCATTCCGAATTAAGGTACAAAGGGCAGATAAGCTCTCTGGACCAGAAACAAAGTTCATATTTGTGAATCATTTCATGTTTAAAAGTTTAAGGCAAAGGGCACCTATACATAATTTTATTCTTCACACATATTCTATTTTTCATATATATTCTATCTTTGGAAATCTAGAACTCATGACATACAGATTTCTGAGGATGTTAACAGTGAGAGAAAGGTAGTGCTTCAAGTTTAAAAAGGAATGTTCTTCAGAGTCAGAGAAATTAGTGGTATCTAACCCTGACTATGCATTGGAGTCATCTGAGTAACTATACAAAAATAAACATTCCTGGGCATCGCCCTCAGATATTCTGATTCAGTCAATCTAGTGTGCATGGAAATGCGTAATTTTTTTAAAAGCTCCCTAAATAATTCTGATAAAACCAATCAATAGACAAGCATTAGAGAACTCCTCAGATAAATCAACCCAGATCTGATGTTTATGGGTTGGAGACTTTGGGCAAATAAATATAGTTTGACTCTGTTTTCTATATTAAAAATGCAGATAATTGAACTCTTGAGGAGGAGAGACTATATCTTATCCAGTTGTGCAATCCCTGGGCACAGTCCTGATACTTAGCAGCTTCTAAACAACTGTTGTTCAAATAAATAGAAAGATAGTGCATGTTCATGGATTGGAAGAATTAATACTGTTACGAGTCCATACTGTAACCCAAGCAGTCTACAGATTCAATGCAATCCCTATCAAAATTCCAATGACATTTTTCACAGAAATAGAACAAACAATCCTAAAATTTGCATGGAACCACTGAAGACCCCAAATAACCAAAGCAATCTTGAAAAAGAAAAACAAACTTGGAGGCATCATGCTTCATGATTTTAAACTACATTACAAAGCTATAGCAATCAAAACAGAATGGTACTGGCATAAAAATAGACTCATTAATAAATGGGACAGAATAAAGAGTCCAGAAATAAACTCACACATATGTGGTCAATTAATTTATGACAAAAGATCAAGAATATACAATAGGGAAAGGACAGTCTCTTCAATAAATGATGTTGGGAAAACTGGACAGTAACATGCAAAAGAATAAAGGTTGACCACTACCTTCCATCACACACAAAAATGAATTCAAAATGGATTAAAGAATTGAATATAAGACCTGAAACCATTAAAATTCTAGAAGAAAACATAGCCAGTAATGTCCTTGACATTGGACTTGGCAATAATTTTTTGGATTTGACACCAAAAGCAAAACCAACAAAAGCAAAAATAAACAAATGGGATTACATCAAATGAAAAAACTTCTGCACAGCCAACAGAAAACATCAGCAAAATGAAAAGGTAACATACTGAAGTAAAAAAACAATTTACAAATCATATATCTGATAATGGGTAAATACCCAAAATATATAAAGAATTTATACAACTCAGCAAAAAAACAAACAATCTGATTGAAAAATTGGCAGAAGACTTACATACACATTCTTCCAAAGAAAACACACAGATGGCCAACCGGTCCAGAAAAACACTAATCATCAGGGATACGCAAATCAAAACTACAGTCAGGTATCACCTCACGGCTGCTAGAATGGCTATTATCAAAAAGACAAGAAATAACAAGTGTTGACAAGGATGTAGAGAAAAGGGAATCCTTGTACACTGTTTGTGGGAATGTAAATTGGTGCAACCATTATGGAAAACAGTATGGAGTCTCCTAAAACATTAAAAATAGAACTACTATATCATCCGGCAATTCCACTTCTGGGTATTACCCAACAACCATATTACCCACCAAAAATAAATGGTGCTGGGAAAACTGGATATCCACATGCAAAAGAACGAAGTTCGACCCTTACCTAACACCACATACAAAAATTAATTCTAAACGAATCAAGACCTAAATGTAAAACCTGAAACTATCAAATTCTTAAAAGATAACATAGGACAAAAGCTGCACAACACTGGATTTGGCAATGATTTCTTGGATATAACATCAAAAGCACAGGAAAAAAATACACAAATTGGAATTCATAAAAATTAAAAATTCTGTGCATCAAAAGATAATATCAAAGAAAGTGAAGAAGCAACCACACAATGGGGGAAAATGTTGACTAATCATATATCAGATAAATGATTAATATCCAGAGTGTGTGTGTGTACGCACGTGTGTGTATCCTAAAACTCAACAAGAAAAACAAACAACCCAATTAAAAAATGGACAAAGGACTTGAACAAATATTTCTCCAAAGAAGATATACAAGTGGTCAAGAAACACATGAAAAGATGCTTGATCTCACTAATCATTAGGGAAATGCAAATCAAAACCACCTCACACCCAATAACTAGGATGGTACTATCAAAAAAATAAACAAACAAACAAACAAACAGAAAACAACAAGCGCTGATTGAGGATGTGGAGAAATTGGAACCCTTATGCATTGTTGGTGGAAATGTACAGTTGTTGTGGATAACAGTATGGTGGTTCCTCAAAAAATTAAAAATTACCATATGAGCCAGCAATTCCACTTCTAGGCATATAGCCAAAGGAATTGAAAGCAGGGCCTTGAGGAAATATTTGTACACCCATGTTCATAGCAGTGTTATTCTCAATAGCTTCAACATGGACACATCCCAAGGGTCTATCCATGGATGAATTAATAAGCAAAATGTGGTGCATACATACAGGGAATATTATGCAGCCTTAAAAAGGATGAAAATGCTGACATATGCTACCACATGGATAAACCTCGAGGATATATGCTAAGTGAAAAAAGCCAGTCAAAAAAGACAAATACTGTATGATTCCACTTATATGAGGTCCTTAAAATAGTTAAAAGCATAGAGACAGAAAGTAGAATGTGGTTGCCGGGAGCTAGGGGAGAGAGAAATAGGAATGTACTGTTTAATGGGTATAGAGTTTCAGTTTTACAAGGTAAAAAGAGTTGTGGAGATAGATGATGGTGATGGTTGCACAACATTGTTAATGTATTTAACACCATTGAATTGTACATTTAAAAATGGTTAAGATGGTAAATTTTGTTTGTGTGTTTTACCACAATAAAAAAAATTTTAGGGTGGCTGGTTGGCTCAGTTGGTTAGGGTGCAGTGCTCATAACACCAACGTTACGGGTTCGATTCCCACATGGCCGGTGAGCTGCACCATCCACAACTAGATTGAAAAAAATAAAAAAATAAAATAACTTGACTGATGGGTCCTGGAAAAACACACTGTTCCCCAATATTCCCCACTAAAATAATAATAATAATAATAAAAAGAATTTAAAGAGAGAAAGAACAAAAAGAATCCCAATGATAAATGGTCTTACATGCTATGGTAAGTAAATCCCAATAGCAATTATTAGCTTTCTCTTTACCATGTCCACTCCACAAACCAAGTATCTGTAATCATGTCAGTGGTTCTTCAAGTTTCATGGACTCCATCTGGATATTATATGGGCTACTTTCAGTGCGTTTCTAGTGAACACTAACTTTTAATAGGCCATTTTCCTGCTTTTTCAACAATAAATTCTAATACTATGCTATTAGGTTAAAACTAGCCTCACGTGGTTCCATCCTCAACTAAATAAGCATACTCTCAATCCCAAAAGCACAATATGCTGACAGTTTTAAAAGGCACACAAACAACTCAGCAAATTCTTTTATGATAAATACCTAAAAATAAATTCCAAACAAAAAGTTAAGCCATCTACCAATGCACGTCCTGCCAAGCAGACACGAGTCCCTGAGAAATCACTACCTATTCACTGAAAGCCCAGGTCAGTTACTCTGTCGTTGCTAGAGCTAACGCATAGCTATTCTTGGACATCCAATTTGGTGAGCTACCAGGTTGATTACACGCTGGTGAGTCCTCAGATAGTCTGGATCCACAGTCTGTTGCAATGAAGCACTGAAGGGCTCCAGCCAGGAGCATACCTTCCTCGGCTATGCCCATTTTCACCTAGTTCCACATTCCAATATAGTAAGAACATCCCTCAACAGTGGAACAGACCTTATGATATATGATTGTGGCACTTAAAGTCCTAGTCTGTGATATAAAGATATAGATTCTGAGCCAGTAAGCATTCTGTTAGACTTAAGAAAAATACTATATTTTTGTTCCTGGAGACAACCAGTCCCTGAGACACAGGTAAAGAAATCCCTTGGAATGCACACTGAGGAGTAGGGAATACATAATAAAGATGTATGTCACAATATCTAACTAAACTGTTAACTTTTAATTTCTCATAATACCAAAATATTGCACCAAAAATTGGAAAACTGATGTTAACAGAGAAAGAATCACCTGGCCTGATGCAGCCAGTTTTACTTACTCATTTGACATGCAAGACACAATTTTAACAATTTTAAATAATATTGAAGTTTAAATCAAAGTGACTGAAATTTAATATATTTCCACTTCAATTTTGGTTGAATGATGCTGTTCTTTCTTAAAAGTAATGAAATAATTATCTCATTTTATGTCTTTTTTATTATTTCTTCAGCTCATTTTGGGTTGACGGCAGGGAAAATTGAGTAATATCAGAAAATATCTATTTCATTCAATTGCTCAATTATTCATATATTCACAAATAGTTATTGAACACCTACGAATACGTGCCAAAAGCCCTTAGCTACGTATGAGAGACACAGTGACAAAGAAGACAGACAAGTTCTTTTCTCATGGGCCTTACAGTCTAGTGGGGGAGACAGAGAATAAACAAGTAAAATGTATATAAATAAGATATTGTGTGCTTTGGAGAAAATTAATAAAGTGGTAAACTAGAGAGTAAGTGGTGCTGCATGGGAATAACACCCTACGGAGGGTAGTCAGAGAAAGCCTCTCCGTGGTGATGGCAGGTGAACTGATAACAAAGACCAGAATGAGCTCTCCATATGAAAAGCTGGTAGAAGAAACAACAATGTAAATAGGAAAGGGCTGAGTGGCTTCAGGGACAGAAATGCCTGGGAAAAAAGCAATGAGGGAGCTTGGGATCGGATGATGTTCAAGAGATAGTCAGAAACCAGCTCATATGTATCCCCTTCCCTGTATGCTCTAGTAAGAAATTGTGTGCGAAAGCAGCTAAGGTGTTTAAGCAGAAGGATAACATAATCTGATTGCATTTTGAAAGATCACCCTAGCAGATGTATGGAGACTGGGTTGGAGAAAGGAAGCAGGAAGACTAATTATTTCAGGAGCCCAAATGAGAGATAATAGTGGCTTACAGGAAAACAGCAATAGAAACGGAAAGATGTGTTTTAGAGGGACAAACTAACACAACTTGTTGATAAATTCAAAGTGTTGAGTAAGGAAAAAGAATAAAAGATTATCCCTAAGCTTTTAAAGTTCAAAGAACAGGGGATCCAATGATGCTGTTTTGGGGGTTGCATATCCAAGAATAGATGGCAAGTAGAGAGTTGGATATACGACTCTAAAGTTCAGGTCAGGACTAGAAAACATTTATTGCTGTGGACTGAATATCGATATTTCCCCAAAATTTGTATGTTGAAATCCTAACCCCCTCAGGGTGATGGTTTTAGGAAGTGGGACTTTTAGGAGGTGATGAAGGCATGAGGGCAGAGCCCTTGTGAATGGTATTAGTGCCCTTATCAAAGAAACCTCAGAGAGATCCTTCACCCTTCCACCATGTGAAGACACAATAAAAAGAACCAGAGAGTGTGCCCTCACCAGACACAGAATTTGCCAGTAACGTGTTGTTCTTAAACTTCCCAGACTCTAAAACTGCGAGATTGTTTATAAGCCACCTAGTCTATATTTTTTTAAAGCATCCCAGACAAAGACGTTAGTATATAGATATTTAAAACCATTGGAGTGTGTCATATCCCACTCTTACCCTTAGAATCTAGTTTACAGTCAGTTGATCTTATAGGTGAAAGAGAGGGACGATCTAAGAAAAACAAGCCCAATAATTCATAATACACTTCTGCTCACAAAGGCCTATAAGATTCTATCCGAGCTAGATATTGTCCCTAATTTAAATAAAAAGAAGAAGAAAGAAAGAAAAAAAAACAACCTTCACAGAAGAGGAGTCATTTTTAGTGACAAACTTAATTTGAGGACATTATATTATGCTTCAAGAATCCCCTAAGCCCTCTGAAACACATATCAAAAAGTTTCTATGTAAAAACCAATTCGCCAATTAAAAGCAGTCAAGAACTAAAATTGAGCTAAACCTTGAGTAACTCTAAAGACAAGTAGGTTTCATAGATTCATTCCAGCCAATTCATAATTGCTCATGATAGGTCAAAATTAGTCCAAGGTAAGGGCTAAAAGAAATCAAGCCATTGATTCTTCAATGCCAGAATATAGGTTTGTATTTCTTCTCATTAGTAAAGAACTTGGATGAGTCATTTCTCATAAATGACTGACTCACAACAAGCATAATGTCAAAGCTAGTAAACTGGTCAGGTTGGTTCACTAGCAGTGACAAAATGGAACAAGCTGTAGGACTGTCTTCTTTAAAATGTGGCTTTATGAACAACAAAATTTTGATGTCAAAAAACCTATATTATCCGTTGTTTTGTGGAATTCTATCTTGACCATAATATAATAATTATTAAAATAATGAAGGAACTCTAGTCACCACAAGTTATCTCAAGGAACTCAAGTCAAAACTCATTAAAACCAGTATGATGGCACATTAAAACACAAGGAAGTGTGTCTCTGCTTACACTCTGGACTAACAAAAATGTCTCACCTGAGAATTCAAAACACTGTCCTGCACGTCACACAGGTTTATATTTTGCAGCATGGTCCAGGAATCCACTAGCCCAGAAATTATCAAGAAAATTGATGCCAGGCTAGAAATTTTACAAAAACACTTGGAAGAAGAAAAATTTTAAACTGCTTTAGCGACACACCAAAACAATGACTGCAAAGGATTTCCATGGATTGAGGAACTCTAAATATAAGTTCACAAAATTACAAACCACATGAGGAAAACAATCCACCACAAATGATCCACACTAACAAACATAGAATTGGAAAACCCAAAGAACTTCAAATACAAGAAAATTTTTCTAAAGATTATACATATATTTAAAATTATTAAAGACATAAAAAATGAATAAAAACACTAAAAGGATTAACTATATGAAATAAAATCGAATTTCTAGAAATTAAAAATATGGTCATTAAGAGACATTGCTTCTGCTTACGATGTAGAACATTACAAGATAACATTATTCCCGCTTAACAATGAGAATGATCCAGATAAACTACAAAATCCTAGTTTCTTTAAACCCTTCAAAGAACTGAGGTCAAAAAGAAACCTATTAAACTAAACACCAAAAATGAACCAGCTCCTCTGAAGAGAAAGCAAGGCAGCTGAGAAGAGGAACAAGAGGCAAAGTAGAGGGAAGAGGACAAAACCACACCGGGTGTAGGTGAGCTGAACCTTTAACAGAATTTTAAAGGCTGAACGTGGGTTAGTGTGGCAGTGTTAGTATCCCTGCAATCCCCAGACACAGCAGGAGTTAGAATCCAACTAGAAACTCTTTTCCATGGTCCTTTACCAGTTGCTTCCAAGAAAGATTGGTGGCAGGATAGGGAAACTGAGTGACAGCCCGTCTGTGACACAGCAGTGGGGTTAGGGAATGAGAGAAGAACCCCACAGGATTCAGCCTTATGCTGAATGGCAGACACTGAGCGTTATTACCGAGGAATGAGCACAGGACCTGAGCGAGACCCCTGCCCAACAAGAAACAAGCTCATGAGGGCAATCACAGACTGAGGATGAAGAAAGAGATCTGAGGAACCCTGCAGATATGCCAGGACTTGCACTTAGGGTGAGGTTCTGACTATCTACAGCTGGGGGAAAGGCAGGAAAGTGGACAAAGACCCCTCTCTAAGGAGCAAGCATATAGCGCCTGTTCAGGTCAAGGGCAGGACAAGAAAATTGAAAGAAAATTTTCAGTAATCCAGGCCTTATAATGAGTAACAAGCAGTATCTGTTTACTGTTTCAGTAGACAGAATCTAGAAGACTAAAAATTTTAAATATTTAAAGTGCTAAAAGGAAAAACCATTTAACTCAAATTCTTAATCCAGCAAATATATCCTTCAAAAATTTGGATGAAATAAGGACATTTTCAGACTCACAAAAACTGAAATATTTCATCTCCATCAGACATGCACTATAAGAAGTATTCAAAGTTTTGGCACACAGAAAATGATATCTGGTTCTACAAAAAGGAATAAAGAATGTCAGAAAGAATAAATATATTAGTAAAGGACTGTTGTTTATACTTATTTATGTAAATATACACAAACCATACAAATCTGTTTTTAAAAATGGTTGACTGCTTACAGTTGTTTTTAATAACAATGTAATGTGGTATTTATAGCATCTGTAGGTAAAATATATGGAGCACAAAAAGCAGGAGGGTGGTCATTGGAAGTATCTTGATGTTAAGATCCCTACATTATTCATGAAATAAAAGAATATTTTGAAAGTAGTCTGTGATAAATTAAAGATATATACTGTAATCTCTTGATAATCCCAAATAGAAATAACAGAGACATATAACTAGAATGTCAATAGAGGAGATGAAAATGTTTTAAAAAAAACTTGATTCTCCCCCCCAAAAAAAGACAATAAAGGAAAAACAGGAACACACAACAGGGAGGACAAATAGAAATAAATATCAAAGACGGTAGTATATTTAAATATGTCAATAATAACATTAAAAGTTAACACACTCATTAAAAGCAGAGATTGCCAGACAGGATATTAAAAGCAAGACCCAACTAGAAGTTATTCTTTAAAAATTCATTATAAACATATGATTTGTGGGGTACCTATTCACTTGTTTTATCAATTACTGAGGGAGGGGTATTAAAGTCACCTAATTCTGATTGTAGATTTGTCCAATTTTATCCTTAAAACTTTCCATAAAGACAAATACAGATTGAAGGTAAAAAGATAGCAAAAGATTTATCACGAAAACACTAAACATAGACAAGTGTTGATGTCATATTAATATCAGAAAAAGCAGACATCAAAATTAAGTGTTACCAAACATAAAGAGAAGCACTTCATAATAATAAAAAGGTCAAATCATAAACAAAACATAACAATCTCGAATGTGAGTGATCTAATTAATAATAAAGCTCTAACAGCTGAAGTAAAACTGAAATTATTGAAAAGTAAATAAATCCACCGAGTAAGGAGATTTCAACATCTCTCTCAGTAACTTATAAAACAAGTAAGCAAAAAAAATAACTAAAGATTTAGACGTCTTGAACCATGCCATTAACCAACTTGATCTACTTGATATGTATGAAACAATACCCTCGACATCAGAAATCACATGGAATATTCACCAAGAAATACCACTTGTTGTCTCCATAAATTTCAAAGGATCAAAGTCTCATACAGTGTGTCCTCTGACAGCAATGGCATTAAATTACACATTGAGACGATATCTTAAAAATGCCCAAATTTCTAAAAATAAAGCAACACATTTTAAAATAACATATAGGTCAAATTAAAAAATCAACAAGGGAAATTTTAAAAATAGTTTAACCTGATGACAAAATGTAAGCACACAAACCAAAATTTATGAGCGAAAGCAGTTTTTAGTGGGAAATTCATAGTTTCAAAGGCCTGTGTTCGAAAACAACAGTATAAAATTAACAAGTTATGCTTCCACTTTAAGATGCCAGAAAAGGAAACAAAATAAACCCAAAGTAAGTAGAAGGCAGAAAATAATAAAGATAAAAATAGAAAACAACTGAATTAAAAGTAAACCGATACAAAGAATTGATTCACCCCTATCAGATCTGATTGTGGAGACAGAAACAGAGAGACAGACATAACACATATTATCATTATCAAGCATGAAAGAGATGACACCTCTACATATTATTTCAACATTGATGGGTATGATAAACATCCTAAGGGCAGTAAATTCAACAACTTAGACAAAATGGACAAATTCCCTCAAAACAAAACTTAACAAAAATACACAAGAAATAATCTCAATGGTTCTATATAGCTTTAAAAATTTGAATACATAATTTTAGAACATCCCACAAAGAACTCTGGAT
Source organism: Rhinolophus sinicus (assembly GCF_057876585.1). Taxonomy (NCBI): domain Eukaryota; kingdom Metazoa; phylum Chordata; class Mammalia; order Chiroptera; family Rhinolophidae; genus Rhinolophus; species Rhinolophus sinicus. The sequence goes on from NC_142506.1 coordinate 27,935,165, forward strand.
TTAGCTGGCTTCACTGCTGAATTCTATCATGCTTAAGGGAAAATAGTACAAACTCTTTCAGAAATACAGAGAAGAAATAAAACCATTCATTTTAAGAACTCAGCATAATCTTAAAACCAAAACCAGAAAAGAATTGAAATTACAGACCAATATCCTTCAGGAACATAGATGGAGAAATCCTTAACAGAATAGTAGCAAATCAAATTCAGATTTACATATATATATATATATATATATACACAAACACACACATATATATGTATATATAATAGAGAGAGAGAGAGAAGTATCATGTAATATATCAATGGATGAAGGGGAAAAACTAAATAAAGACAAAATTAATAAGAAAAATATTTTGTGATTTCTTTTCATTGTCTTCCTTGGTCTCTATACGAATTTCATATCAGGTTTTAAAAAAAATCTGCTTTTTTTATCCCCATACTCCAATTCTATCTTAATCACTTCCCCCATTAAGCAGCCAAATTCCTATAACTAACATGTCTCAGTGACTGTCCTTAGAATTGGAGCTGACCAAAAGGTAGCAAAGGATGAGAAAGAGAATTGAATGATTTATAACTCTTAAAGATCATGAAGTAGAAAATTAGTATATCAAGAAACCTCTAAGGCTGCCAGATAGCTCAGTTGGTTAGAGTGCAAGCTCTGAACAACAGGGTTGCGGGTTCAATTCCCACATGCACCATGAGCTGTGCCCTCCACACCTAGACTGAAGACAACGAGCTGCCACTAAGCTTCCGGAGGGGAGGCCAGGCTGCTAAGTTGGTTAGAGCAGAACTCTTAACAAGGTTGCCAGTTCAATTCCCACATGGGATGGTGGGCTACGCCCCATGCAACTAAAGATTGACTGGACATGAAGCTGAGCTTCACCCTCCACAACAAGACTGAAGGACAATGACTTAACGTGGAGATGTTGGGCCCTGGAAAAACACACTGTTCTCCAACATTCCCCAATAAAAAATTGAAACAAAAACAAAAAACCTCTAAACAAAATTGGGATTAATCTGCAACAGATAGGGAAAAGATGTTTGCATAGGAAAGGTGGGAAAACAGTAAAAGTAATTATACAACTGTAAAGTATTTTAAAATAAAACAAAATGACAAGTTAACAGATTATTTTAATTATTTAAGTGAATATATTTTTATTTCAGATTGTTCTGAAGGTTGCGGCTAATGCAACTCAACACAAAAAAATCAATGAGAAAAGAGGAAGTATATTATGTTCAAGTCATATGGTTTCAACTGTCAAAACTCAAAAGACAACTGAAAAACTGATAAAGAATATAATTTAGAAAGATAGGTGTGTACATTAATATACAAAAATTAATATGTTCTTATATAAAAGTAATACAATATTTCACTTATAATTTTAAAATAAACTATTGAGAAATAGGCAAAATTAATATAAATAATGCTATGGGGATATAAAGGAAGATGAATAAATCAAGAATAATATTCTAATTTTGAATATGAAGACATAATATAAAAATAACAATTCTTCCTAAATCCATAATTAAAGTGATCCTAGTAAAAAATGCCTATTTGATTTATTTAGGAATAAACAAATTGATTCCAACATATAGAAGGAAAAATGAGCAAGTGTAGCAAAGAGAATATTTTTGCAACTTTGGGATAGACAAAGATACCTCAGGCTACAGAAAGCATTAACTATAAAAGAAAAAGTTAATAAACTGGACTTCATCAAAATTAAAATTCTCTGTTCTCCAAAATACACCATTAAGAAATAAAAATGCAAGTCATAGACTGGGAGAAAATATTCTTAATGCATATATCTGACACTTGCATTCAGAATATATGCAGGGAAAATTGCAAATCAATAATAAAAAGGCAAAAATTAAATTTTAAAATCAGCAAACATTTAAGCAGACATTTCACAAGAGACATAATATGAATGGGCAATAGACACTAATGATGCTCAATATCCTTAGTCATTAAGGAAATGGAAAAAAACAAACCACACTCACTAGAATAACTTAAATGAAAAAGAATGACAACACCAAATGCTGGTAAAGTTGTGGAGCAACCAGAACTTTCATATATTTCTGATGGAAATATGAAAATTGTACATGAACTTTAGAAAATTGTTTCTAATAAAAAATTAAACATATACCTAACTTCTTGTCTAGCAGTTCTACTCCTAGGTATTTATCTAAGAGAAATAAAAATATATGCCCACAAAAAGACCTATAACCCAAATGTTTATAGCAATTTTATTTATTGTAGGAAAAAAAAAAAAAAGGAACAAACCACATGTCCTACAACAGGAAAGTGGCTAAGCAAATTGTGGTATAGTCACACGATATAGTAATAGTTAGGATTAAAAAGGTACAAACTACTGATACAAGCAAGAACATGGATTAATTTCATAGACTTTGAATTGGGAGAAAAGATGATATATATGATACATACTGTGTGATTCTATTTATATGAATCATATAAATAGATTAACGGGAATTTATGAAGCAGGGAGGATATAAATTAATCGACAGGAAAAGGGAATGAGTGAACTTCCTAGGATGATGGGAATAATGATACATAACTTGATAAGGGTGATGATTACATGGGAATATATATTTTTTTTCAAACCTCATCAAACTATACTTAATCCTGTGTATTTTATTGGAAGTTACACTTCAATTTTTGAAAAAAGGCAATGAAAGAGAACAGCCAGGAAATATCTGAACAGAAAAGAAGAGCAATGTTTGAGGACACTAGATCCAGTGGTATAACACTGGAGGTGGGGGTAGGGATTACGTAACCTGCCCCAGTGGGGAAGAGTACTTTATCACCAAATGGTTCAGAATTGCCTGCATGTGGAGGTAATAATAAGCGAGCCAACTTTCAGTTAGTTTTTTTAATATTCTCTACAGACAACCAGCCCCCACCATAATCCCTGTAGCCAGGGTAGCCCACTCGCACCACCACTACCTAACATGCCACTGACCAGGGCTAGTAACACATAATAAAAAGGTATAGTAATTAAACTATGTAGTACTTGGTGTTGGCTCAAGAACAGAAAAATCAACATGCAGATTGAAGAAGTCTGAAGAGACCAGGAATGGACCATAATGCTTATAGGAATTCCATATGTGAAGAGTGGTTGTGCACATTAATGGATAAAAAATTGATTACTCAATAAAAAACATTATGACAAATGCCTAACAATATGAAATAAAGTTGGATCCATACCATATAACCCACACCAAAATAAACTCTGAATAAGTCAAAATCCTAAATATTTAAAAAATTGAATACCTCCTCCACCTTACCCCCTACCCCCAAAAAAGCCATGATAGAATATGGGGGATTTTGTTTTTGGATTCTTGGAGTAAAGAAAGTTTTATTATGTGTGATATAAAATCCAGGTGCTATAAAGAGTAATAAATTTGACTACAAAGAAATTAAACATTCCTACATATCAATAAACAAATAAAAGAAAAATGAACACCTGGGTTATTTGCAGTATGTGTCATAAAAAAGTACATCATTTAACATATAAAGGATACACATTAAAAAAAAAATAAGACAAATGAGCAAAGAGTAGTAAAGAACACGAAAAATGCAAGCTCCGACATGATTAGGAAAACTATGAAATCGGAACTAAAGTCTCCCTTTACTAAAGGAATAGAATTTTGATTAAAGGGAATTTATGAAGCAGTCACTTGGACCTTAGCAAACACCTCACTAGTTACAAAGATCCATTATTTGAAATCATTAGACTAAAATCAAATGGTTCAATCCAAATAGGATTTACTATATCCTATTTCCATCACGGGTTTCATTCTCCCTGTTTCTGACAGTGTCAAAGAAGAAAACAGCTTTCAGATCTACTGTAGAACCTGCTTTTATCTTTTAAAATAGAAATTCCATCTCTACATTTGTATATACATTTGAAAATGAATGCATGAAGTCATAAAACATAGAGTTAGTATTATAGTTAGTATCGCTAACAGTGATAGTTCATAAACTGTACTTGTTTATCACTTAAGGCATAAATTACTTTCTGTGAACTTGCTAAACAAACTATTTCTAAATGGTCATGTGGAGAAGTGTGCAAAACTATCATAAACTTTTTGAAAAGGGGGTGGAACTACAGATTTTTTTTTCCTTTTCTGCCTTAATCTAGCTCCTATGATCTCCAACACTATATTTAAAAACATAGTGAAACTTCTAGTGTTTGATCAAGCATCTTGCTTCAATATGAGTATATATTACTAAAAGTACTTTTGACGATTTCAGAACTTAAAACACAATGCAGAGCTTTGCTCTTCTTTGAAAGCATGAACAGACAGCACAAAGAAAAGGAAACACAAATGGCTTCTAAACATATAAAAAGATGCTCAACATCACTCATAATAGATAAACGCAAATTAAAATTACAATGAAATTGGTAAAGATTAAAAAGTTGGATACATTGTGTTGTCAAGCATGTTGAGAACTATCATTCTCACATGTTGTTAGTGAAAATACAAATTAATATAACCTTTAGAAAGGGCAATTTGGCATATTGGTTGAAACTTGAAATGTTCTGAATTCCTCTTCAAGGAATTTATCAGACAAGTACTATCACATATGCAATGTGATGTATGTACAAAAATATGTTTATAATAGTAAAAGATTAAATATAATCTGGTTAAATAAATTATGGCACATATTAATAATGAATTCATTAAGATAAGTGTGATAATTCCATATGCATCAACAGAAAAGTTTCCAAGCTATACAAGTAAGATATAAATTTAAGGTGCAGAACATTTGTATAAAAACTGGTTTCCTATGGAGAAAAGAACTGAAGGACTGGGAGACTAAGGGCCAAGCATAGGAAAGAAACTTAGTTTTCAGCATATATACTTATGTATCTTTTGAATTTTATATCATGCTCCTATATTACTTATGCAAATGCATAATAATCTTTAAAACAAGCATGAATATTTCACATACACTGTAAAACGGGAGTGATGAACTGTGTGCTAAAGAGACATAGGAATTGGAAGATAGGATGATACCCAATGAAGGAGTTAAGGGAACTGCCTGTGCCTTTGGGTGGAGGGGCTCTGAGAACAGAGACTGCTATAAAGGAAGAAGCAAATGGAAAGAAGTATGAAAACAAGAGATGAGTTTATTCTGCCAGGAATTAGGACTCAAATGCAGCTCCATACAAAAAGAACTGGCCCATAACGAGGTCCCCCCTGGCTGTCCTGGTCAGGACAAGTCCTGTGGGAGACCAAGCAGAACCAGCAAAAGAATAATACATCCTTGCACATTTACTCAAAATATGCAAATAATCAGGTAAGTGGTTTTTAACATAAATTGTTCACTAAATTTCAAATGTGTAATATATTAATATATCCAAACAAATATTCAGCAACTCCTCTCTGTCTTATGATTTACTCAAAATTCTTTCGGCCTTCTAGATGTATTTTTTTCCTATATTCTTATTGAATGGCATGCTGTTTAAATAATATAGTCCAAAATACTTCTATATTGCTAATGAAAAACTCTGGATGCTTGTGTAGTTTTCCTACCAAACAATGTAAGAATTCTGGTGTTGGTCAGGCTTACAACAAAAGAGGCAGAATGGTAGTAGCAGTGTCGAAACTGGTGACTTTATTGTAAGAGTTGGCCCAGACAGCACTGTTATATTTGGTTTCTAGAACAATTTTATTTAGATTAAGTACATGTTATTGTATGATTTAATAAAAATACAAAAGCAAATAAATTAATCTACTGCTGTAAAGACAGTATTTACCGGAATGCAGCTCCACGCTATTGCCACTATTTAAGTATATGCTAAAGTACAACTCCATAAGCGAATAACAATGGGCGGGCAAATAAACACATATGGTATAGAAGCCCGAATAATGTGTTTAAATTAGAAAAAGCATCAGATTGCAGTGAAAACAAAGAACACCTTGCTCTGAATATCATAGCTGCAGCTGCAACCCAACAGATAACTTTTATGTTTCCGATATGTGAGAAATACTACCGGACACTTATCATCCTTCCACACCCTTCATTTCAATAACATCTCCATTAGTAACATTATTTTTCTTTTTTACAATAAAGATTAATAACCTGTCAATGAGTGAAATTTTTATTTATTATTGATTCAAGAGATAACTGATAAGAGAACTAATAACTGTTGTAAAAAGAAAAAGAGGAATAATTTTAAGATCCTCAATAAAGTGGTCTTTGTATAAACAGATAATATTGTTTCTAGACAGTGAAATGAGCAACATTTTGTTGCCAAAACTATAATTTCACTATGCTCTCACTAGACATGAGTAGGTCCATATTTATTAAAAGATGAACAATTAGATAATGTGTTCTAACCTATGGCAAATAATTTACCATTGAAGTTTAGTTTACTTATTTGTTTCACACATCCCAAAAAGTCCAACACATTCACATTAATTTACTGTCTACAACCTAGGGTAATTTATATGTAATATATGAGCAGATGTGTTAAGTGATCCTCATTCTTCAAACATTTATAAAGGCAAAGCAAATAGATGAGTATCTAGGCAATGATCAATATGCACTTCGTTATTCTACTTCTGTATTTCTGAAGAACAATTCCAGATGTTTGTTTGGTTTTTCTGGTGCACATTGCATCTCCACTAACGTTTCCATTAAGAATGCTTTTGGCTATACGTAAAAGAAAATCTGACTACTGGTGGCAGAAAGAACTTGGGGTGCATATTCTTCTTACATTGTGGAAAGGTGTCCAACGGTGTTGGATCAGTGGCTCAACAATGTCATGACTAATGACTCAATTATAATACTCTTGGCTTTTCCCTCATCTTCAAAGATGGCCTGTCAAGTTCAAGACATCGCTTTTACATTGAAAGGTAGTTTCAGCTACATCTTTTTTATCATGACTTCCTAAAAGCCCTCATACATTTTCTTACACCTCACTTGCTAGACCTGTGTCACAAAGCCATTCCCAGACTCAAAGAAAGCTAGAACACTTTATATTTTTCAAGTCCCTCTACTGGAGATTGCAAGAGAAAAGTTGAAAAATGTCTGTTAGAATAGCCATTGAACAGGGTCTACAACAGTCTGCCCTTTCAATGACTCAACACTCCATACATATATTTTGTATGTAACACATTCACCCCCTCCCAAAGGGAGATAATCCCAAAGTCTCATCTAGTTATAAAATCTAGCTCTGAATCCAGAATCTCTGAGGTAGAGAAAATCTTTCCACCATGGATGAGTGTGAACCGTTGTGAACCTATACACTTCAAGACAAATCATCTGCTCCCAACATACCCAATACACAATGATGGAGAAAGAAGAGGGTAATGACAACAAAAACTCTCATTCAGAAATAGGAAGAATTAGAAATATACAGAAGTCCACCACCCATCGCACACAGTGATCCCTACATGGACAATGGTTAATTTCTTTGGTTATCCTTTCTGACAGCCTCAGATCCAGCTGTTTAGGATCTGACTGTTGTCATTCATATTCCCTGATTCTGCCCCTTAGGGGGATGTCCTTGTCCATTATCCTCGTTAGCCACATATGAGACTGACATTGGCAAGTGTATCCTTCTTGCATTCTGTAGAGCTTTCATCTCCGCGGCTAGTATACATACTGCTAGTATGAGTGCAGGGTATTTACTGCCTTAGGGGTTGAATAGTCATAGATAGAATGTTTGCTGTCTAGGATTGGGGTTTCATTAGCCACTAGCCACATATATCCATTTAAATTAAATTTAACTTAAATTAAAAATTCAATTCCTCAATCACACAAGCCACATTTCAAGTGTTCAATGTCACTTCAAGGCTCATGTGACTTGAACCTACTGTGTTGGATAGTGAAGATACAAAACACTTTCATCATTGTGGAACATTGTATTGAACAATACTACATAAAGAGTGTCATAAAAAGACCTATTGAATTTTATTTGCAATGTTCCAAATCCACATAAAATTAGTATACTTTTATCTGTTAATCAATCCTTTGTTTAAAATATAGACTTATATTATGAAATCTTGTTGGTAAATGAAAATCATAGCTGAATTATCACTAAGTGTCTAACATCTGGGATAGGTGTCAGAATTCATGATAAAAATTATAGATAGTAATCAAACCTTTATGTATATACTGTGTTAACGCTGGACACAAAAGTAGCTCTAGAGCTTCTAAAGGCTTTGAATTGCCTGAAGCGCACTACTTGGGAGTCAGCTAATAAGGTTGGCTCGTAAAAGGCTGGTAGGTTCTCTAGAGAATCTGCCCTGTTTTGAGGATGATGCACAGTCTGGGACACGTCTACAGTAATTGACCTCTGTATCTTCAAAATGCCCTTGAAAGTTTGGTATAACTCCTATAGGCTAAAAATAACTAAACAAAAATAAAACCACCAAACCTGGAGGTAGTTGCAGTATCTTTTCTTTCACTCAGAGTTCATTCTAAATCCTTATCAATATTTGCCACCACCTACATTATCCCAACATAGTAACTAAAGACTGAAGAGAATAAAAAGGCTCCCATTGACCAAAAAAAAAGAAAGCACTGTTTAGAAGACCTCAGCTAAATGATGTTTTCTTGGGGTTTTATACAAATTTGAATTTAGGAAATTTGAAAAGACCTCAAGCTTTAGTTTGACTCATCAAAAAGAATCAGAATAGATTTTATCTATATTTGCAGGAAGTCATCAGTCTCCAGAGCAGAACCAAATTCAAATCAAACCTCTGAGGGCAGACATTAACAGAATATTAAAACCAAGGCTATAGTCGAATCCTTTATATATAAGTATTTTTAAATTACAATTATATCTAATATTTATATAAAGATATAAGAGACATTTACCAATTTCTAAAACATATTGTTAAGAAAAATAAAAATATATTGAATACTTATAATCAACTGCAAATATACTGTACTTCAGAAAGTTCATTTCAGTGTTATTGTGACTTACTGTTACAAAGATTGAATCTTTATACTAACTCAGAAGCTTCTTTTAAAAACTCTGATGGTATATTGATGAGTTAAGGAAAACATAAGATTAAAGAAATTCTTATCATAATGGGGAATGTTATAAGATCTCCTTAAAAAAATACTAAGTTCTAAAGAGGCAAAACTCTTTAAGAACACAATAATCAGTGTTTCATCTATAATCTAATAAAGTATTTTTCAGTAAAATCAGATAGCATGCTTAAGATATATCTTAATGTATAGCAATTATCATGCATTACAACTGTAACAAAACATTTATAAGTATATAAATTAAATACAGCTACAAAATTAAAAGTAGCAATAACAAGAAAAAAAATAATTTTAGACAGAAAAAAGACTCTAACCACTTTGTCCTCCTGGGGTGAATATCCACGAAAGCAAGTTAGAAAGGACAGAAAAGACAAAACAAAAAAGAAATAATTAATTCCATTCTTAAGACAAATAAGAGTTTTTAAAAGTTTGTTAGTGAAATAAAAATTCTGAAAAAGTATAATTATATTTTGATTGAAATGTAAACATTTTAAAAGAAAATTTTATTCCATACATTTCAAGCTAGAGCATGCTAGAATATCTTAAGATATGTAAATCGGAATAGTTTCTATAAAATTAATTAACTACCCAAACATCAAAAAAGAATGCTCTTTCCACAAATAAAATCCCAATTAAATAATTAACTCAAAGAGAGAAACTGAGAAATGTTAAGAAAAAAGGTTTTATGTACAAAGATAGTAAAACACAGCATAACTGTTTATCTTTAATTTCATCATAAACTATCAAACGTAGACAAAAATTAATTTTATATGCTATGCATATTACTTCTGAAAGTCATCTCTGTTCCATTAATTTAGAAGTCTTCTGAACTTTATAACTAAAAAGAAAATATTTAATTAAAAAAAGTCACTAAAGATAAAATATTACTGATTACAAGTGGTAATTTTGGGTCATAGTTTCCCAATATTATAAATGTGGAAAATAAAGGGATAAGATATATGATTTGTTCAAGAAAACATATTTAGATGTAATAAAATTAAACTCAATTGTTGCATTTTTCTACAGTTAAATATAAAATAATACTTCAGTAACAGTGATAATGTAATAATGGCCTGATATATTACAAAAACTTATATAAATTAAAAATTAAAATCATGTGTTTTGAGGTAGCACTTTTTCTGAAATATGGGTGGTAGAATAATACGACTAAGAGAAAAAAATTTTGTAATCAGAAAGGCTTATCTTAAAATCCCACCTTTTAAAACAACACTAGTTGTGTGTCTTATACAATTCCTTTAAGCTCTCTAGCCTTTACTTCCTTATATGCAAAACAGAGAATTAATGTTATAGGTTGTTTTTTTTGAGAATTAAAATAGTATGAAAAGCTCTCAACACAGTGTCATGGAATATAGTTCTACATCTGATACTCTAGCCTATTAAAACATAGGATATTGCATTGAAGAGATAGGATTGTATACTTTACATTACTGTGTTCTTAATTGTTTTGTTACAAATGTTAAAGCTAATGATCATATAAAAGCTATTGTACATAGTCAGTGACATCTATTGCCAATCATTTAGTCCAATAAAAATCATTTACAGAGCACTTATTTACAGGCACTATACTAGACGTCTCATATGTAAAAAATTAGAAGTTAGTGTCTGCCCTCAAGGAACTAAATATAATGAGAGAAAAATAAATCATTGTGGAACAGAGATGTTCTGAATGCAAGGGAAAAGCAAAGCACTATGGAAACACAAATAAAAGAGGAAATAACAGGACTTAGAATTAAGAGAAGGTTTCTGAGATGTAAGCAGTGCTTTAAAGAATACGAAGAGAATGTCAGTAAGACCAGTAAAAGAGAACATTTTATGCAAAGAATATGGAATTTTTAAAAGAAACAAAAGCATAAATAAGACTGGCATATTGGGAATACAAACAGTTTATAATAACTAGATTATATAAATGATATGTTTGAACTAAACTCTTCATGGTTAACTACCCTGTTTCCCCCAAAATAAGACCCAGCCGGACAATCAGTTCTAATGCATCTTTTGGAGCAAAAATTATTTTACTATAATATAAGACCTGGTCTGTGATGTGATGCGATGCAATGCAATGTGACATAATATGTAATGTAATGTAATGTAATACCACGTCTTATATTAATTTTTTCTCCAAAAGATGCATTAGATTGTCTGGCTAGGTATTATTTTCGGTGAAACATGATGCATTAATATCTGGCAAAATCTCAGAAGCATAACATTTTCACAAGATAACTCACATTACAGAACTTTTTAAATTAACAAAAAATTGAAGTCATAACTAATAAATTTACTAATAGTTAATCCTTCTTAACAAATAAAACAAGTTCAATTTTAGCTATAACATATACATAGAAAATTTAGCTATAATATATACATGAAATATTACTGCCATCATATCTTTATTATCTTTCAATAGGAAGAAAAAATAAACATAAGACCTACCATATGGTTTATAAATAAGGCATAATATTATCAGTTACTATTTATTAAGTGTTCACTATGCTTCAATGTGCACACTGATTGGAAGGAGACAAATCTGGAGCATGTAGAACAACTAGGAACTGCTGCAATATTTTGGGTAAGAAACAAATGTGAGAGTAGTATGAACTCGTATCGTAGTAGCAAGAGGAATGGAAAGAAGTAGACTGATTTAGGAGATACTGAGAAGTAAGGCCCCTTACAGCCTGACTGAGGAAGAGGAAGGAGAGAAGTACTTCCAGAATCTCTTATAACTTGGGCAACTGGGAGGATAAGAGGAGAACTCCTTGGGGGGCAAAAAATCAAGAGGAGCAGATTTAGGGGAAATAATGAATTCAGGTAGATATAAGGGAATTTCAGGTGCCTATTAATGCATCCAAGCAGAGATTTTCGGTAGGCAGCTATATAGCTGGATCTGGAGCTCAAAAATAATCCGGCTAGTGAAACCGTGTCTGTAAACCATCAGCATATGCACGTATGTAGTACATTAGGGTGAATAAAATCTCCCGAGAAAATTGTTAGAAGAAAAAGGAAGAATAAGGATGATGACTCTAATCAAGATGGTGCTTCTCTTTGAACTGGCAAGCCTTTAAAAGAAAAGAAATTCAAAACAAAACAAAATCTAATCAGATTTTAGTAATACGATTAAGTCAGAAGTTTCATTGTATTTGCACAAATGATATTAATCTCATTAATAATCAAATTGGAATTGTGTTCCTTGAAAATCAAAGATAATGTATAAATATAAAATATTAACAAGGACTTTAAGACAATGACTGATTAAAACCACATGTAAATATACATAATAACCCGCTGTATTTTTATTTTAAACAGATGGACAATTTGGATTTTAAATTCACTTTCTTTAAAAGTGAATTTCAATCTAAATCATGGATATTTCCCTCAGCTTTACATTTAGTCTGTGTAAAAAAAAACCACAAAGACTAAATGGTTCAATTCAAAGATTAAAGATTACAATTGCTTTGATTATTTTACATACATATTCATTATGGCAGACTCAGTCTATGCATGCAATAAGAAATACACTGATACAATTCTGTAATACATCATCTATACGTCACATTGTGTGTTCACCACCCAGTCAGTTCTCCCTCCATAACCAACCTATGTATCCACTGTCCCCCCAATAAACTTTAATTTAAAAAAAGAAAGAGAAAAATAAATACATACATACATACCTACATACATACATACAGGTAACCCCCGTATAACATGGCACTTTCTATAACACAGTTTCGCTCTAACACAGTTTGAGAATTGGCGGAAACCCTCGCACAACATGGCATTCTAGAGCACGGTTTCACTCTAACACAGTTTGAGAATTACAGAAATCACCGAACAACATGGAGAGTAATAAGAGCTTTTAAGAGCAAAAAATATCTCATTCAAAATAAGGGAAATCCCCGAACAACACAAAACGTAATAAGAGCTTTCAAGAGCAAAAGATATCTCATTTGAAAATTTTCATTTGGGCGTGAATGCTGTATCAGATTTGACTGCAGAATTTTAAAATTTATTAGAATTTTAAATGCATTTTGTTCATGGAGTATTAAGTTCAGAGGGATGAAGATATCTTGTCAAAAAGAAAACGCACTTGGTTAATGGAGCTTAATAATGATGATGAAGAAAACATTATTTATTACATATTAATGCTATAATTTTGGTGAAAATTGTTTTAATAAAGATATTTCTCTTAATTATAAAAGTATAGTAGTATTTTTTTTAATTTTTGGAAACTAACCCCCTTTTTTGTACTAGTTCTTTTTTTTTTTTTTTTAATTAAATTTATTGCGGTGACAATTGTCAGTAAAATTACATAGATTTCAGGTGTACAATTCTGCATCACATCATCTATAAATCCCATTGTGTGTTCTTCACCCAGATTCAGTTCTCCTTCCATCACCATATATTCGATCCCCCCCATCCTCATATCCCACCCCCCCACCCCCCACCCCCGTTACCCTCTGGCAACCACCAAACTATTGTCCGTGTCCACGAGTTTCTCTTTCCCATTTGTTTGTCCTGTTCCCTTGCTGCCTTTGGTTTATATACCACATATCAGTGAAATCACACGGTTCTCTGCTTTTTCTGTCTGACTTGTTTCGCTCAGCATTACTCTCTCAAGATCCATCCATGTTGTCACAAATGTTCCTATATCATCTTTTCTTACCGCCGAATAGTATTCCATTGTGTATATATACCACAACTTCTTTATCCATTCATCTATCGAAGGACATTTTGGTTGTTTCCATGTCTTGGCCACCGTAAACAAAGCTGCAATGAACATTGGAGCACACGTGTCTTGTTTCGTATAACACGGCATTTTAGGAACCTAACAACCATGTTATACGGGGGTTACCTGTACACTGATAAAGATGAACTGGGACTTCAAGGAAACTAATCAGTCTGGGAGATCTGTGGGCACAGCTGGGCTCCTTGAACTCTACGGTCCTAATTTCTTTTCATAAACCTCTATGATTCTAACTTCCTGTCTTCCTGCCATATATATATATCTCCACCATCTTGGCATAGGGCAGAACGTACACCTGGCTCATTGGGTCTGCCTGTTCTCATGCTGCTGCAGTACTCTTTCCTTTTCTCGAATAAATCGTTTTGGTAACAGACTAACTAGTCAATGTTATTGTTTGGTTGACAATATTAACCCAATATACAAATATGATTATCTAAATGAACAAGGAAACAAATGTGAAAGCAGCTCACATAACACCTCACATATATAGTACATAAAAAACTAAAAGCATAAAAATTATTGCAAAACACTTCTATAGCACTCACTGTGCGCCAAGTACATGTCTAAGTGCTTCACAAATATTAATTCATTTTACCTTCACCAATAGCCTTGTGAGATAGGTACTAATATTTCTATTTACAGATAAAGAAACTGAGGCAGAGAGATTAAGCATCTTGTACAAGTCACATAGCTAGTAAGTGATGAAGATGGGATTCAAACTTAGTCTCACTTCAGAACTTGTGCTGATGTGTCTTCAGCACAAATTTAAGTGGTGAAATTGTATTACTTTATGCTCAGTTTGAAACATTATTTTACCTCCTCCCACAACGTTAATATTCATTAGGAGGTATAACATCTCCTACAATTCTGCAAGTTAGGCTGTTTCTCGTAGTCACTGCATTATCCTGCAGAATTAGGGAGGTTGACGTCAGTGAGGGGAAACAATTATCTCTCTTCCTTTTAAATCCTACAACTGTTCTCTAATAATATTCTCACACTTTCTAGATTATTCAGTTTAACAGCTTGAAATTGAAGATCCACCTGATAAAGCCACTTACTTAATGATGGCCCTGTAAATTATATAATTCTGATAAGTTTCCCTGCTTTACTTATTTCTCAAATTCCTATATACAGTGGTGCCCTCAACTTTCCCATGTTATATAAATGTGAGAAGGAATAAAAACCAAAGCTTATCACACAACATATTAGACATAGTAACATAAGAGAATTAATGAAGCTTCCCAATTACCTTTTAAAAATTATTTAAGCAGAATATTTGGCTACATGAACACACTTTTCAAACACTTCAAGAAGTGCATGAATAATCTAGCATTAATTTAAAATTATAAAATGTTAAATCCAGGATAAATCTTACAAATCAGTTAGATTGATGCTTTCATTTTACACGTTTTAACACAGAAACGCTAAGACATGAAATGACACGTCAAACAAAAGTCACGTAACAGCAGAGCAGGAACAAAACCTGGTTCTCCTAATTTTCTCAGCGTATGCCTCGCTCTTTCTGGAGAATGTCAAAATTTTCCCAATATACTGGTATGTAGTAATTCTATGAAGTCTAAAAGAAAATTCATATCTTGGGTGTATGGGGAATAAGTGCATACTGCACTAGCATACTAGCTACAGACTTCCACGTAATCACAGTGACTTGAAATTAAAGAAAGAACTGGCTAGAGGACTGTAATAATACTCTAATCATTACTTTATCTCTGAGTGTACAATTTAAATACTGGTTATTAAAACCATTCATATAAATGATACTTAATGACTCATTTACACTAGAGCATGTCAATATTATCATTCCATTCTTACCACTTGAACACATATATACCAATATATTTAAAGGACTTTCTTAAGGACCTCTTTCTTTTATAATCATAAAGTTATAATTCATTCTGCTTCAAATCTGATACTTTGACAGAAAAACATTATATATTTACATTTATAAATTAAACAATTCAATTCTGAAACATTTACTTTTTTCAATATTAGATTTACTGTTAAGGGGATGGAAATCTATTTTTTGCACCAAAAAGAAACAAAAAAATTAATGTTGCTGCATTTTGAAGCTTAAAATAATCCTAGCTGTAAATTTTCTTTAATGTCTTTCCTAACTAGAGTCACCATCCTAGGATTACAAAATAATTTCTCCCCATAGTCATTATTTTTAAACTTGACTAAATATATAGCTTTTACTTATTAAAGAGGTATCAACCTAAAAGGAAATAAATGGAAGCAATATTTCATAAAATCTTATTGTATTGAAATTTCCATATGTCCTGCACTTCATTTATTTTTCTCTGTATCCTACATGTATTCAAAGAGTTAATTAATTGTTAGGGATGGCTTTATATGAAAAAGCCTCAAAATTACAACAAAAGTTTATTTAATCTTGATTCTTAAAAAATAACTAAATTAATATATTAATCAGCTTTTAATTAAATTTTAAGCTATAAAATGTTAGTATTGTCATTATTTTTCTTCCTAAGACTAGTCTGGCCAAATTTCACTGAGCTTAATCCTTTGGGGTTATGATAAATCAAAGAAATGTATTCAGCGTCTATTAAAAGCAAAACCCTTCTTTTTCTATTACATAAGGCAGCTGGGCATATGTATCATGATCAAATTTGAAAAAGAAATTGAACTGAATATACTTTTCATTTAGAATATAAACAATTTTTATATGTAAAGTATATATCATTCAAAGGAACACTTTCTTTTGAATATAAAACATTCAAAAGAAATGAACTATGATGCTCTTATGAGAGGTTTCTCATCTGAATGAAAATGTACAAAAACTAATAAAAGAAATCCAGAGATATCTTTCTTGAGCTAAACTCTAAATTATTTTTTACATTTTATTCCCCTGACACATTCCTCTAAAAAAAATTATGAGAAAGCTGGGGAGTACTTCTTCTTCCATAAACTATGTCTGTCAGGTTAATCCACAACATAGCAGGTTAATACACAACATACATACAGAGTTTTATAGTAGATCGCAATGCAACAGATTTTCAAGGGATATTCCAATTTTTCACTGTAGTTAATTTATTGACTAAAACTTTGCTCAGCATATAGAGACCCCATGTTAGAAATCCAGAAATATATTTTCAAGCAAACTATAATCAGATGTTATTAGAGACTTCTGAGTATGGCCTAAATAGGGTAGCAAGGACTAGATTTCTCCACCTGCCTGAAAAGAAACAGATAAAATACATGAAAGAATGGTTTCCAAAACACTGGATATTAAGCCACAAAAGATAGTGGTAGCTAAAAGATAGAAACAAATAAGAGAAGCTCTACAATTGCCCCCAGCTTAGTGCTTTGAAAGACTTCAGGAAGCAGAGCAGTATGGAGGAGCTGAAGTTCAGCTTGGCAGACATCCAGAGTAGCAGGGATTAAAACAGAGTCTCAGGAGAACAACACAGCTAGATTTCACAGGACAAGTTACCAGAGAGAAGAGAAAGATGGACTGAGAGAGAATCCCAGAGATCTGCAGAGGGTACTTTCATGCATTCAGCTGAGTAAGGATCAGTGAACATGCATGTGAGAAAATAACCAACAGTAGAAAAAAAGTCATCTAAAAGGATTAGAGAGAACAGTGGATGTTCCCACCTGCAAGACTAGAAAAACACATAATTGGTCGGGCATTGGTTAAAGTATGCAGGAAAGCCTTGCCTTAGTAGAAGAGAATAAGTAGTGCTAAAATGAGCACTGCTCCATATTCATCTAACAAATCCTAAAAGCAAGACGGAGAAGTGTCAAATTGTTACCACATAACTGCATCCTAAAACAAAGCTAAAGAAGAGGTACAGGAACACAAAAATATCCAGCACCCAACAAAGTAACATTTATAATGCCTGGCACCCAACATAAGATATCAAGCATGCAAAAAGTAAAAAAAAAAGAGAGAATAATCAATCAATCCAAAACTAACAGAGATGTTAGCATTAGCAGAGGATGCCATTAAAAGTTATCATGGAGTGTGTATTCTATATGTTTAAAAAGTTAAGTAGATTTGGAAAGATATAAAAATGTCCAAAACTGAAGGTCTATAATTGAAAACTACAATGTCTAAAATGAAAGACGACATCAAATGATATTAACAGATATGATATTGCAGAAGAAAAGATTAGTAAACTTTAAGACATACAATAGAAAATAAAAAAATAAAAAAAAAAAGCACACAAAAAAAATTTGGTTTAATGAAAAGAACAGAGGTGAGTAGGACAATTTCAAGCAGCCGAACATGTGGGTAATGGAAGTCCCTAAAAGAGAGGAAAGGAGGAGCCAGCAAAAATACTCGAAGAAATAATGGCCAAAATTTTCCAAAACTATAAACTCAGATCCAAAACGCTCAAAAAACTCCAAACACAAGAAACAAAGAAAAATATAACAAGAAATGTCATAATTAAATTGCACGTAACTAGTGATAAAAAGAAAATCTTAAAAGCAGCTTGAGAAAAAAGACACATTATATAAAGGGAAACAAAGGTGAGATGATATCATACTTCTCATTGGAAACAGTGAAAGGGAGAAGGCATGAAGCAACATCTTTAAAATACTGAAAGAAAATAATTGTCAATCTACAATTCTACACCCAGCAAAAATATCTTTTAAAAAAAGGCAGAATTTTCAGCATAAAAAGTTGAAGGCATTCATTACTAACAGACTTCCACTACAAAAAATATTGAAAGAACACCTTCAGGCAGGTGAAATATGATTCCAGATACAAATACAGATCCACAAAAAGAAATGACTAGTATTAGAAATGGTAATGACAAAAACAAATATCCATTATTTCTCTCATTATTTGAAACTCTTTAAAAGGTAAAAAGTTTAAACAAAAGGAATAACAATGCACTGTGAGGTTTATAAAATAGGTAAAAGTAAAATATACGAGTATGAAACCAATAAAATCCAAATGGAAGAAATGAAATTACACTATTGTAATTTTCGAACACTATATGTGAAATGGTATAATATGAGTTATGGTTGACTATGATAATTTAAAGATGTATACTATAAATCTTAAAGCTGTTAATAAAATAACAACACAAAAGTTATAGCTAATGATCCAACAAAGGAGATAAAATAGAGTCATAAAATATACTTTGTTAATCCAAAAGAAGACTGAAAAGATGTAAATAAAGATCAGAGGATACACGTAGAAAAAAAAGCAAAATATTACAATAAAAATCATGTCAGTAATCACATTAAATGTAAATTCCCGAAACACTCAATTAAAACACACAGATTATAAAACTAGGTAACAAAGTAAGATCTAATTACATGCTGATTATAAGAAAAGTACTTTCATTATAAAGATACAAATGAGCTTAACATAAAAGAATAGAAAAACATAAACCAAGTTAATACTACCCAATAGAAAGTTGGAATGGATATAATTATATTAGAAAAAATAATCTCAGAGCAAAGAATATTACCAGGAGTAAAGAAAGTCACTTAATGATAAAAAGGTCAATTAACTAAAAAAACATAGTATTTCTAAACATTTATGCACCTAAAAAGAGAGCTTAAATCTATATGAAATAAAAACTGATAGAACTTCAAGAAGAAACAGACAAATCCAAGTATAGTTGCATATTTCAATACAACTATCTTAATAATTAAGAAGATAAATAAAAAGAAAATCAACAAAGATACAGTAGATTTGAACAACTCTATTAACTAACTTGAACTAATGAACATTTAAAAACACTCTGTCCAAAAATAGCAGAACTTACATTCCTTTTAAGTGCATACAGAACACTTACCAAGATAAATCACATCTGGGCCACACAGTAAGTATCAACACATTTCATAGGATTCAAAGCATACAAAGTATATTCTGGGACTACAACAGAATTAAATTAAAAATCATTAATAGAAAGATCTTTGGAAACCCCCCAATATTTGGAAAATAAACAACATACTTGTAAATTATCCATGGGTCAAAGAAAAAATGGAAAATTAGAAAACATTTTTAACTGAATAAAAATGAGAAGACAACATAGCAGATTTTGGGGGATGCCATTGAAGCAAGTATCTAGGGGGAATTGACAGCACAGGGTGCCACATTAGAAAAGAAGTCTCAAAGCAATGACTTCAATATCCACCTTAAGAAACCAGTAAAAGAGAAAATTAAACCCAAAGTAAGCAGAAGAAAGGAAATACCGTATTTCCCCGAAAATAAGACCTAACTGGAAAATAAGTCCTAGTATGATTTTTCAGGATGCTCCTAATATAAGTCCTACCCCAAAATTAAGCCCAGTTAAGACTGTCAGCCAGACAGACGCATTTTGTACATCCCTTGCAACACATGACAGACGTATTGAATTATAAAATAATAATATTAATATATATAAATATAAATAAATAACATTACTGACATTAATACTTAAAATAAATCATGATATAAATTATATTTAAGTATTTGTAAATACCCAAGCAGATGCCTTTGGACGAGAGGTAAACGCCTATTTAAACACATGAACTCGAGACTTATTGCCGAATGATCAATCAGAGTGCAGACACAATACACAAATAACATACACACTTGATAATGAACGGACGTGGTTGTGTCTAATATGAATCTTCATAATCCAATATGTCGTGTGTTGTAATGGACGCACTTAATGCACTCATGTGAAATAAACGTTTTCTAAATTTTGGTGCCTGCAATTTTTTGTTGCTTTTGTGTGGACCGTCATTCTTAGCTGTCATTATTTTTGTTGCCACTCCTGTCTCATAAGTCTTCAATTAACACTTGATTTAATGGTAGATTTAAAGAGAATAATATTTGACTCCCAGACAAGCTGAGTACAAAAAGAGAAAGCTATTCTGTTGAGTACAAGAAAGGAATCGTGGAGGACTACCAGGGCAGGCATCTTACGGCTTTCTGCAAAGAGAAAAAGTTGGATGTCTGTTTGGGCCAAAAATGGCGAGCAGAGTACAATAATCTCAGTTAACAGGTAGATGAGGGAAATGCTAAGAAGCGCAAGTGTGGATCAGGTTGGCAACCTTTCCTGAACTGGAAGACATCATCAGCAAATGGACTGCTGACAGGAGAGCAAAGGCTTTGGTTGTGTGCAGGGCTCATATTCAAGCATTTGCCCTTGCAATGGCACCACAGTTAGAAATATCCCCAGAAGAATTCAAAGCATCACAACACTGGCTGGATGGCTTCCTTCAGTGATATGAACTGTCTCTAAGATTGACAATACTGTTCAAGCTGAAAGATACTGAAGTTATTAAACGTGCAATGCATTCAAATCCTTTGTTGATGGCATCAACTTTTCTAAATACCAACTCTCCAACATGATTGCTATGGATGAAACTGCAGTGTTTATGCGCCAAGGAGTTCAAATAACAATTGACCAGAGGGGTGCCTCATCGATCTATATTCCCTCCACTGGTTACGAAAGTGCATGTGTTACCTGTATTTTGGTAATTCGTCTGGATGGAAAGAAAGCCCCACCTCTGATCATCACTAAGGGCAAGAAAGATAAGGTTGAACGTGTTTCAGGTGTTTATGTTCTTGAACCGAAAAAGCCTAGTGCACACAAGCAGTTATAAGGAAGTGGGTCGATTTAATGCTGCCACTTGTTTTGCGAGGTGGCCAAAGAGATCTGCTAGTCGGATTCAGCCAGCACTCACTGCACTAAAGACATGAAAAACTTCCTTGCAGAGAGAATAATAGATCAAATAATGATTCCCACAGGAATGACTGACTATCTCCAGACTCTTGATATTGCAATAAACAATCCATTCAAGGACCATTTGTGCATGGAAATCAATTACTACATTGAGAGTAGAATGGAGAGAAATTAGCGTGGAAACTTTGTGAACACCAGCCTGCAACAGGTCATGACTTGGGTGAAGAACTCATGGGATAAAATTGCTGACAGCTGTGTTGCCAATGCACTACAAGCAGGTTACATGGACAAGAAGTGCTCATTTAAGTAGCTCTACTGCTGGACATGAGAGATTGGGGCCAATGGTTCTACAAGAAATGGAGTCGCAAGAAATTCAAGCCGGAATTCGGGGTTTGGAGAGTTATGATGATGTTACAGAAGAAGATGATATGACTGTATTTGAGTAAGTGTAGGTTTTTGTACATGAATAAGCGAATAAATGTACATTGTTGTACATGAAAAAATAAGACACCCCTGAAAATAAGCCCTAATGCACCTTTTGGAGCAAAAATTAATATAAGACCCGGTGTTATTTTCAGGGAAGTAAGGCAATAAAGGTCAAACCACAAAATCAACAACAGAGAAAATCAACAAAACCAAAAGCTGGTTATTTGATAAATAAAAGTGATGAATATCTAATAAGACTGGAAAAGTAACCATGAATTACAAACATCAGGAATGAAAGAGATGTCATCATTACAGATTCCACAGATGTTAAAAGAATACAAATGGAATACTGTGAACAAGTTTATGCCAATAAATTTGAAAACTTATGAGAAACTGGACAAACTCCTTAAAAGAAACTACCAAAGTTCATTCAAGAAAAGAGTAAATAACATGAATAATCAAATATCTATTAAAGAAATTGAAACTGTTCTTTAAAACCTTCCCAACAAGTGAAACTGCATGCCTAGATGGCTACACTGGTAAAATCTACCAAACATTAAAGGATAAATAATATCTACCAAACATTAAAGGATTAATAATACTAATTCTACACAAACTCTTTTAAACATTTAAGCAGAGGAAATATTAGCCAACTCATTCTATCAGGCCAGCATTACACTGATTTAAAAAAAAAAAAAGCAAAATAAAAGACATTACAAGAAAACTACCCTCATACACATAGCAGAAATTGTAAAGAAAAAAAAAATTATCAAACCAAACCCATTAATACACGAGGTCGGAAATTACATTCGTGAACTCATCCAGAAAAGGTGCTACATACCTCACTGCTGAATATCACTACATTCACCTTCGAAGTACTCCCGTTGGTAAGCTATGGACCAATTCCAGTGCCTAGTCCACCCTTCAAAGCAATTTTGGAACTCTTTCTAGAATGGCCAACAGAGCTGTAGTCGTATTACCCTTGATGAACTGAGTGTCATCAAAATGTCTTCCTTTCAATATTTCTTTTATCTTCCAGTAAAGAAAGAAGTCATTAGGTGCCAGATCAGGTGAGTAGGGAGGGTGTTCCAACACAATTATTTGTTGACTGGCTAAAAACTCCCACACAGACTATGCCGTATGAGCTGGTGCATTGTCATGATGTAAGAGCCATGAATTGTTGGTGAAAACTTCAGGTTGTTTTCATCTAACTTTTTCACACAGCCTTTTCAGCACTTCCAAATAGTAAACTTGGTTAACTGTTTGCCCAGTTGGTACAAATTCATAATGAATAATCCCTCTGATATCAAAATAGGTAGGCAACATCGTTTTGACTCTTGATTTGGACTGATGGAATTTTTTCAATCATGGAGAATTGGCTGACTTCCATTGTGCACTTTGATGCTTTGTTTTAAGGTTGTATTGATACACCCATGTTTCATCACCCAGTGACAACATGGCCCAAAATATCGTCTTGCCTCTCCAAAAGGTCTTAGCAAACTTCGACTCTCCTTTGCTTTTGTTCATTGGTGAGCTCCTTCAGAACCATTTTTGCACACACCTTTCTCATGCCAAGATTTTCAGTTAAGATTTTCCTGTTTCTCTATCAATGTTTATTTGGTCTGTTACCCTTCTCACAGTCAGCTGATGATTTTGACACACAATCCGATGAATTCTTGCAATGTTTTCATCGGTTCTGCTCGTTTTTGGCTGCCCTGACCGCTCTTCCTCAGTGATACGTTCTCTCCCCTTAGAAAAATGTTTAATCCACTGCCAATTTCTACATGGCATTATCCCCATAAACTTGGACTAACATGCCCTGATTTCACTTCCACTCTTGTCAAGTTTAAGATGAAATTTAAGGTTTGTTCATTGCTCTAATTCAAGCTCAGGCATTCTCGTGAAAGCACAAAAAACATGCAACAACAATAATGAATGCCACTCAGCAAGATACCACCACACGTCGACATGAACACAGCAATGGAACACTGATATATCAAGGTTATGAAACCTTACCGAGCTGTTTGTACAGTGCTGTCAATGTAAATGCATGGTGGCAAGTTCTTGAACTTAATTGTCAGACCTCGTATAAAAGGGATAATCCCTCACAACCAAATGGGATTTATCCCAAAAAATTCAGAGTTGGTTTAACATTTCAAAATCAATCAATGTAGTTCACCATATTAACAAAGAAAGAAAGAGATTTCCGGTCAGATGGCAGAGTCAATAAAGGCTGTGCTCATTTCCTCTTGAATGTGAAGCGAGGGGTCCCAGCTTCTCCCCAACCCAGGGTTCCAGTGATGGGGAGAGAAATTCCCATAACTTCTGGTTGTGAAAATCAGTGGAGATTGTGGCTGAGTGAGCCCAACCCAAGGGGCGATGCACTCCCAGGAGCTCCTTTAAAAGGACTGCACATGAACTTACTTGCTGACCAACTCACTTGCTCTGAGCTCCAGTGCAGGGGCAGCAGCTTGAAAGGTGCCATGGACATAGAGGGAGGAACTGAATTTTCTAGCTTCAGGGTAAGGGTTAAAGGGAAGCTTTCTCCCAGATGGAAGAGCTGACGGAGGCCATTGTTTCTTTGTTGAGCCCTTCTCACCCTTGCGTGCAGACACAGGGAGACAGGATATCTGAGTCTCCATCTAACTGGTACCACCATTTGTCTGTCCTGCCCTATTGATTCCTTCAGACCCCACCCTACCCAACTTTCAGGTACACCCAAGCCACTTCCAGTGGTTTTTCTGTATAAACTACCTGCCTTGAATCAAGCTGCAAACTTTGCTAAAATCTCTCAAAGGTTCACAAAACCCAAACAAACAGCATTTGGCTTCAGCATGTCCAATAAATCTGGCTGAGCA
Source organism: Rhinolophus sinicus (assembly GCF_057876585.1). Classification (NCBI taxonomy): domain Eukaryota; kingdom Metazoa; phylum Chordata; class Mammalia; order Chiroptera; family Rhinolophidae; genus Rhinolophus; species Rhinolophus sinicus. The sequence goes on from NC_142506.1 coordinate 27,959,917, forward strand.
GCCCTAAGCCCGATACTAGCAATAGCCATCCTTGGTTTGCAGCTTGACCTCTCAAGACACCTCCAAACACAGCATGGGAAGAAGCCATCACTGGATTGCTTTATGGCCCCAGGTAGAGCACAGACTGAAGCTGAACTTGGCCTGCAGCGAGTCCCCTCCCAGGATGACCCAAGGCTCGCATGCCACTGGCCACCTCCAAAAATGACACACTCAAAGGGTAGACTGGGCAGGTACCAGAGGCCTAATAAAGCAAACCCTGCTCTATAGGGTCAGCCTTTGCACCACAGCTCCTCCACTGTGATCACACCCAGTCCTCACAACCAATCAGCCTGAGGGTAAATCTCTCCCACTGACGTGCAAACAGCAACCAAGGCTCAACTACAACAGGAGGACATACACAACCCACAAAAGAGACAAACCTGGAGCACTTGGCTCTGGTGACCAGAGAGACTGTACTACTATGTCCCACAGGAAATGTACTACATAAGGCCATTCTACTAAGATCAGGTGGCAAAGGAAGACTACATAGAAAGAAACACAGGGAGGCAGCCAAAATGGGGAGACAAAGACACATTTCCAAAAAAAAAAAAAAAACAGAACAAAGCTCTGCAAAAAGAATTAAACAAAATGGAGATAAGCCATCTACCAGACACAGAATTCCAAACACTGGTTATGAGGATGCTCATTAATCTCAGGGAAAACTTCAACAAAGACATAGGAAACATAAAAATGATGATGGAAAACATAAATGAGAACAAGTCAGAAATAAAGAATACAATAATGGAATGAACAATACCTTACAGAGAATCAACAGTAGATCAGATGAAGCAGAGGATCAAATCAGCAATTTAGAAGATAAGGTAGCAGAAAACACCTAATCAGAACAGCAAAAAGAAAAAAAAAATCCAAAAAAATGAGGAAAGTTTAAGGGGCCTCTGGGACAACATCAAGCACACCAACATCCGATAGGGATATCAGAAGGAGAACAGAGACAACAAAAAACTGAAAACGTATTTGAAGAAATAATGACTGAAAACTTCCCTAACCTGGTGAAGGACATCGACCTACAAGCCCAGGAAGTGCAGAGAGTCCCAAACAAATTAAGCCCACATAGGCCCACACCAACACACATCATAATTAAAATGCCAAATGTTAAAGACAAAGAATCTTAAAAGCATCAGGAAAAAGCAGTTAGTTACGTACAAGGGAGCTCCCATAAAACTGTCAGCTTATTTCTCAAAAGAAACTTTGCAGACCAGAAGGAATTGGCACAAAATTTTCGAAGTGATGAAAACCAAGAACCTACAACCAAGACTACTCTACCCAGCAAAGCTATCATTTAGAATTGAAGGACAGATAAAGAGCTACCCAGGCAAAAAAAAAGCTAAAGGGTTCATCACCATGAAACCAGTATTACAAGGAATTTTAGAGGGACTTCTTTAAGACAAAAAATATGAATAATAAAATACAATAATACATGTCTATCAACAATTGCTTTCAATGTAAGTGGATTGAATGTTCCAATCAAAAATATAGGATGGCTGAATGGGTAAGAAAAAAACAAAGCCCTTACATATGCTGCCTAAAAGAGACCCACTTCAGAATGAAAGACACACAGAGACTGAAAGTAAAGAGATGGAAAAAGTTATTTCATGAAAATGGAATCCAAAGGAAAAAAAAAAAAAAAAAAAGCTGGAGTAGCAATACTTATACCTGACAAAATAGACTTTAAAACAAAGGCTATAACAAGAGACAAAGAAGGACCCAGTGATCCCACTTTGGGGTAATTATCCAAAGAAACCTAAAACACTACTTTGAGGGGATATATGCATCCATATGTCCATTACAGCATTGTTTACAATGGCTGAGATGTGTAGTCAACCTGGGTTGTCCATCGATGGATGAATGGATGAAGTGTAGGTAGTATACATACACAAAGAAATATTGTTTGGCCATGAAGGAGAATGGGTTCTTGCCATCTGCAGCAGCATGAATGGACCTGGAGGGTATTGTGCTGAGTGAAGTATGTCAGATAGTGAAAGACAGATGCAATGTGATTTCACTTATACCGGTATATGGAACCTAAAGAACAAAACAAACAAACAAAAAACTAACAAAACAAAAACAAATTCATAGATACAGGAACATTTTGATGGTTGTCAGATGGGAGGGGAGTTGGGAATGGGTGAAAAAAGGAAAGGGATTAAGAAGTACAAATTGGTCAAAGGAGTCATGGGGATGTAGAGTATAGCACAAGGAATATAGTCAATAATACTGTAATAATTATGTACAGTGTCATATGGGTACTTGATTTATTAGAGTAATAGATGGGAGAAAGGTTGGGGGACAGGGTGAAAAAAATGAAGGGATTAAGAAGTACAATTGGTAGTTACAAAATAGTCATGGGGCTGTAAAGTAAAGCACAGGGAATAGACCGTGTTTCCCCAAAAATAAGACCTAGCTGGACCACCAGCTCTAATGTGTCTTTTGCAGCAAAAATTAATATAAGATCCAGTATTATATAGTATATAAGTAAAATATAGTAAAATAAGACTGGATCTTATATAGTACGATATGATATAATGATATGATGTGATATGATATGATATGATATGATGATATGATATATATATATATATATATATATATATATATATATATATATATATATATTACAGTATAAGACCAGGTCTTATATTAATTTTTGCTCCAAAACATGCATTAGAGCTGATTGTCCGGCTAGGTCTTATTTTGGGGGAAACATGGTAGTCAATAATATGGTAATAACTATGTATAGTGCCAGGTGGATACTAGACTAATCAGGGGTATCACTTCTTAAATTATATAAATGTCTAACCACTATGCTGTACACCTAAAGTTAATATAAAATAATACTGACTGTCAACTGTAATTAAAAATTTTTTAAAGGGGAGGGGTAAGTAAAGGGGAATAAGAGGTTCAAATTTCCAGGTATAAAACAAGTAAGTCATAGGGATGTAATGTACAGCATGGGGAATATAGTCAATAATATTGTGATAGAATGGTACAGTAACAGGTGGTTCCTGGACTTATGGTGATTACTTCTTTAGGTACATAAATCATGAATAACTATTGTGTACACCTGAAACTAATATATTATATATAAGCCATATTTTAATAAAACTTTTTTAAAAAACAAGAAAGAAAAAACACATGCCTCATCTCAACAAATGGAGAAAAAGCCCTTGACAAAATCCAACATCTCCTCCTTATGTTAAAAATAAACCTCTCGAAATTAGGAAGACAGCATCTATGAAAACCTGATAGCTAACATAATTTTTGATACTTAAAGACAAAATGCTTTCTCCCTTAGATCAAGAACTAGACAAGGATGTCTGCTCTCACCACTTCCATTCAGAACTGTACTGGTTTCTAGACAATGCAACTAGTCAAGAGAAAGAAATAATCAGGTAAATGGGGAATGGTTTAAAATAATCAGGTAAACGGGGAATGATTAACAGAAATCAACAAAACAATGAGAAAAGGGGAGCAATGAGAAAATGGAGGAGTGAAATCACAGAGGAACAAATTCTCACTATTTTGTCTAAATAATGTATGCAAAGATATCAGCTTCCTATTTAAAAGCCACTTAAGTAAAGAAATGATAGATAAGACACTAGTGAGGTGGTAAATGCAAATTCCAAAGAACTTATTGAGACAAACATTTTTTAAATTGCTTTTGCTAATTTCAACAAAGCATTCTTTGGGTAGCATTAACATTTTTCTAAAGGGGATAGATACACTATAAAATTCTAGTACAAGTGTGAAACACCTCCTTAAACATTTCTTCTTTAAATTTCATAGTCTAACATTTATTTCATTAATGTTAAGACAAAAATAAAAGGTAATATATCTTTAAAGGCTATAAAATTATGAAACACAGAATCTCAAAGCTGGAAAGAGCCTCTTTCAAAAAGAAAAGAAACAGCAGCCAAAGAAAGACCATATCTATGAAGTTTATAAAATTATGTGTAGAAATGGAAAAAGCTGTGCCACAACTCTAATATTAATCAGTTGTGTGACTTTAAGAATGAACTTTAGTATCTCTAGATCTGAGTTTTCTGCACCTGTAAAATAAAGGAATTAGACCAATTGATCTCTAAATTATCTTCATCATCTTTCAGAGTCTTAGGTTCCATGATTCTAAATAAAATAGTTAGCTTAAGGACATAAATAATGAGACAGATATCTTTTAACTCACAGAAAAAATTAAAAATTTCTTTTATCTAAAAGGAATACACTAGAGAAGGTGTTTGTTCATTGGTTAATCTGAATATTAACTTCAGTTGCCTTTTACATTTTACTCACAATAAGCTTAACTATGAGAGAATTATTACTTATACGTGTAATTTTCATTTCTGTACCTTGTTTGAGCGTAATGACACTCGACCTCCACAACGAGCACAGAATTTTGTTTGGCAATATGAACAGTTATGGCCACATCCATCAGCAAACTTTGTTTTGTGGCAGATACCACAGGTTGGGGCATCACCCTTCTGTTCTTGCTGCTGCTGTGATTCTTCTCCCATCTTCTTTACCTGCTCCTTATACATTTCAAACTGCTGATGAAGTTTTCTGCAAAGAGAACAGATGAGAAAAAATTGATTTTCTGATGGTCTCAAAAAAGTAACTACAATTTGTAGACACAATTTTACATAAAAAAATCCATAGGGTGAGAATAAAAGAATAAAAATTTAATTTTCTGACAGTGGAATAACATCCTGTACGGCACATCATATCATCAAACTGTTGCAATTAATTTAAGAACCAGTTAATATGACATATGTTTATGGAGACATTTTTTTTAATATAATTGTAAAATTTCTACCTATTATTTACAATGTATTTCCAATCATAGACTATAAAATATTTACAATATTATTTTTCAACAATTTAGCTTCAAAACAGAGGGAGCTAATTTCACTTACACAGTGAAGTCAAAACCTATGAAATTCAAATTGTTGAGACAGAATCTCAATTGGAGTAATCTTAAGAATCCAGACAGAGGGGAATATGTTGGATGAGTGCTCTCACTAATTGTTTAAATCTGTTCAACAGTCTGGACATTAGTTGGCTAGTAAAACACTGAAATATTAGGATCCTACTAAATAAGGCTGTGCAAATGCAAGTAAGGCCAAGTTTTACTTTAAAAACGAAACGATAAGAATAAAGATACCTAGAACCGGGTATTATTTACTCTAGTTAAAAAGAAATAATGATAAAACTTTCACTTTCATTGTTTTTATTGGAAAAATTGAAAATGTTTAAAACTACAATTAGTTCTTCTTAGGATTTACAAAGCTGTAAGTAATGCCATTCCCATCCTAAAAATGACCAAAGGCTAACTATTCTACAAAATCATAACTTTTCTTAAGCCCATCAGAGAGTTGAGGATATAAAGCAAACATATAATCTGAACTCCAAAGAGTGGCAAGCCCCTCCAAAGAGTAACAAGGACACACTGTTTCGCCCTTGGCAGGGCACAGGAGAAAGAAGTAGCCACAGTCCAGGCAGGCGAGAGGAAATCAGTTAAAACTTCAACAAATTGTAAAAGGCCAGGTGTGGGCTAACATGACAGTTTGGAATAGCTAGGGGCCCAGACTCAAGGGAATTTCACACTCACTCACAAGCACTTTTCCACAGGTTACTCCTCTCCAGTGGTTACTCATGGGTAAGATTGAGAGCAAAGCATAAAAACAGAGAATCCAGGGCAGTCGGATGGCTCAGTTGTTTAGAGCGTGAGCTCTTAACAACAAGGTTGCTGGTTCACTTTCCACATAGGCTGGTGGGCTGCTCTCCCTGCAACTAAAGACTGAAAATGGCAACTGGACTTGGGAGCTGAGCTGTGCCCCCCACAACTAGATTGAAGGACAATGACTTGGAGCCCTGGAGAAACACACTGTTCCCCAATATTCCCCAACAAAATTTTTTTAAATAACAGAATCCTTTGGGCGGTGGCTGTTCACATGTGCGTGTTAAAGAAATGACTAGTGGCTTCTGGGGCACAGCACAATTCCCCAGACTATCTCTCCTGGGGAAAAAAACACACAAGGAAACAAAAACAAAAACAAATCTAAAATCCACAGGAAAGGAAATAAACTCCATCATCCCCAGGGCTAAAGCAAAGATCCATTGCAGCTAAGGAAAAGGTTGAAGAAAAAAAGCTCTCTACCCATGAAAGAGGGACAGGAAACCATCCCCAGCCAAGATCCTACCTACGAATCAGTCTTTTTATCACTAGGGAGGAATGGAAAATCGTATCCCAAACCAATCAGAGACACAAGGCAGATTTGCTTCCATGGGAAGGGGAACTAAACAACTCTGAGCAAGCCTGAGGCACAGGTGCACAGGGCTTGCCAAAGAAGGGGGATGGAAAAACATAACAGAATACCCATTCCCCTACCAAAACTCTCACATCAAGGAATAAGCACCACTAGTTTACTGCTGAAGAAGGGGCAAGAGCTTGAGAAGAGATTGGACAGCAATGCTGAGGGAGTAGCAAAACAATGGGAAAAAATGCTTCGGGTGCTGCTGTACCATCCTAAGCACCAGGGAACAGTAGTCCACTCTTAGAAGAATTTGAAGACTGGTGGATAACAATGACAACAACAACATCCACATCGATATGAACTCCTGACTTGATTGGTGATTTAATCCCAAATACTAACAGTCTGACAGAAAAGGCATGCCCACTTTAAAGCATAAATACAATTCAAAACCATGAGACGCAGGGGGAAATAATAAGAATTAAACAATCCATTGTCTAGAGATAAAATAATCAATAGAGTCAGATGACAAGGATGATGGGATTAGCAGGCACAGATTTTAAAATAATTAAAATTATTAAGGTAAAGGATATATAGAAAAAGGTGAACAATACACATGAACAGATGGGAGTACTGGAGCAGAAAGATGGAAACTGTAAGAGTAAAAATGGAAATGCTGAAAACATAAACATGCCATCAAAGATGAAGGATTCCTTTGATAGGCTCATGAGCAGCTTTTGAAAGATCTGAGGGAAAGATCAGTAAATTTGAAAATAAGTCAATAAAAATTATCTAAATTAAAATGGAAAAAAGAGTAGAAGAAAAAAGAAAAAAAGGAAAAACATATGGGACTTTGGAGCTCCAGAAGAAGAAAGAGAAAACAGAACAAAGGACATACTTATAGAGATAATAGCCATGAATTTTCCAAAATCAATGAAAGTCACCAAATCACAGACAATGAACCTCAGAGAATCCATTGTAGAACACCAAATACATACACAGAAACACACACACACACACACACACACACACACACACACACCTAGACACATCATAGTTAGACTGTTAAAAAACAAAGAGAAAGAGAAAACTACAAGAGCAGCCAGAAGAAATGACACATTATATACAGAGACCAATGATAAGAAGTGTAGAAGATTATTTTTCAGAAACCACGCAAACTAAAAGACTTTGGAGTGACATCCATATAAAGTTCTGACAAAAAAAACCTTTCAGCCCAAGATCCTGTATGCAGTGAAATTATGCTTCAAAAAATGAAGGCAAAATAAAAACTTTTCAAGCAAAGAAATGTTGAAAGAATTCATTGTCAGTAGACCTTAACTACAAAGAATTTAAAGTAAGTTCCTCAGGCAGAACAACTATGACACTACTTGGACGTATCAAATAGGAACCTGGACCTAGACAGAGAAATAAATATTTATGTTAAAAAGGGGGAGGGAAAAAGTCTCAAACCAGTTCCTAAAAACGGAAAAGAAGAGAAAGTTAAACACAAAGAAAGTAGAGAGAAGGAAATAAAGATTGGGGGGGGGGGGTGAATCAATGAAACCAAATGCTTATTCTTTTGGAAAAATCAATATAATTTATAAACCTCTAGCCAGAACGATCAAGAAAGAATAAAAAGAATGAAGAACAAGAATTATCTATAGCAAAAATAACAGAGGAAACATCACTACAGGCTCCACAGTTAAACAAAATTTAAATTTAAATAAGAGAATACTGTTAAAAAAAAAAAAAGAAAAAAACCTATGCCCATAAATTCTACAACTTGCATGAGAAATAGACCATTTCCTTGAAAGAAAGAAATTAGCACATCTCACTCACAAAGAAATAGATAGCCTGACAAGGCTTATATCAATTAAAGAAGATTAATTCATAGTTTAAAAAACCTTTCAAAACAAAACCCCTGTTCACGATGGCTTCAATGGTGAATTCCACCACACATTTAAGGAACAAATAATACCAATTCTAATAATCTTTTCCAGAAAAAGGAATACTTTCTAATTAATTCCCTAATGCCAGCATTACTCAGACACCAAAACCATACAAAATATAACAAGAAAGTTATAAACCAATATTCCTCATGAGAAAATGCAAAAATCCTCAACACAACATAAACAAGTCAAATCTAGAAATATGTTAAAGAATAATACATAACAACAGGTGATGGTTATCCTGGGAATGCAGGTTGGTTCCATATTCTACATTCAAGCAATGTAATTCACAATATTGACAGACTAAGGTGAAACAAATATATGATTATGTCAAATTACGCCGAGAAAGCACTTGACTCAGCAAACTAGAAACAGACAGAAACTTCCTTAATGCAATAAGGATATCTACAAAAAATTCTATACTAAAAACTTTCAGTATTGTGAAAAATTGAATGCTTTCTCCCTGAAATCAGGAACAAATTAAGGTGTCCTCTGGTCCTCTCTCACTACTCCTAATTGATATTGGACTAGAAATCTTAGCCAGTGCATTAAAGCAAGAAAAAGTAAGAAAAATTAAAAGCATAGGGATTGCAAAAGAAAACTTAAAACCTATGTGCAGATGGCATAATTGTTTTTGTATAAAATTCCAAAGAAACTACAAAATATCTCCTGTAATAAATAACTGATCTTAGCAAGGTCACAAGATATAAGCTGAATACACAAAAAACAATTGTATTATTGTATACTAGCAACAGACAACTGGAAATCAAAAAATTTTAAAGTAGTCTCTCCTTATTTACAATAGCCAAGATATAGAAGCAACCTAAGCATCCATAGATAAACAACTGGGTACAGAAGATGTGGTACATATATACAATGGAATATTACTCAGCCATACGAAAGAATGAAATCTTATCATTTGCTATGCTAAGTAAAATAAGTCAGACAGAGAAAGACACATACCATATGATTTCACTTATATGTGGAATCTAAAAACTAAAATAAGTGAACAAACAAAACAGAGAACAAATTGATGGTTGCCAGATGGGAGGGGGAGTTCTGTGGCAGGGTGAAATAGGTAAAGGGATTAAAAAGTACAAATTGACAGTTATAAAACAGTCACAGGGATGTAAACTACAGTATAGAGTATACAGTCAATAATATTGTAATAACTATGTATGGTGTCAGGTGGGTACTAGACTCATCGAGGAGATCACTTTGTAAGTTATATAAACATCTAACCACTAACATGTACACCTGAAAGTAATATAATGTTGAATGTGAACTAATTGAAAAATTCAAAAAATTTTTAAAAGTAGTCTGCAACAAAGAAAAGAAAGAAAAGACAGGAATAAATCTAACAAAATATGTACAAGCTTGCTTTGTGCAAACTATAAAACACTGATAAAAAGAATCAAAGGAGATCTAAAAATAGGTCAAATATGCTGTATTCATCAATGAAAATACTCGATATTGTTAAAATATCAGTTCTGTCCAAATTGATCTATTGATTCAATGTCATCTCAATCAAAATATCAGCACAATTTTTGGAAGAAATTGACAAGCTAACACTAAAATTTACATGGAAAAGCAAAATTCCTAAAATAGACAAAAGATTTTGAAAAAGAAGAACATTGAAGGACTCACAATACCTGACTTCAGACTTATTTTAAAAGCTGCAGAAGTAATCAGGTCAATATGATATTGGCAAAGGAGAAACACATACGATACCAATGAACAGAATAAAGTCTAGAAATAGTCTAATACTTAAATGGTCATTAATTTTGTTAAAGGTTCCAAGGTAATTCAACGGAGAAAGAACAGTCTTTTAAGCAATGGGAAATTCATGAGTTAAAAAAAAGTAATTGGAAATGCATGTGTAAAAAAAATGAGCCTCAACTCATACTTCACACCTTATATAAAAATTATTCAATATATTACAGAACAATAATCAATGGACTACAGAAATAAATATAATGACTAAAATACAAAACTCCTAGAAAACGACATTGAAGAAAATTGTGCTCTTGAGTGAAACAAAGATTTCTTAAAAGAGGTTAGGTAAATATTTCTTCAATGGGATATAAAAAATATGAACCAGAAGGCAGCAATGGCAATATATAAATGAATAAGCATGGCTGTGTTCCAATAAAATATCATGAACACAAATTTGAATTTCGTGTCACTTTATAGTCACAGAATGTTATCATAAAAAAAATTTTTGCAACCATTTTAAAACGTAAAAACAATTCTAAACTTGCCAGTTATACAAAAAACAGGCAGTGGGCCAGATTTGGCCTCTGGGCCATAGTTCACTCATTTCTATACAATATGATTTCATTTATATGACATTCTGGAAAAGGAAAAATTATAAGTACAGAAATGACATCAATGGTTGTCAGGGGCTGGAATAAGGCAAGGGGCATAAAACTACAAACGGGAAAAAGGAACTTTTTGGGGTGAAGAAAATATTCTATGTTTTCATTATAATGGTAGATATACAACTGTACATGTTCAAAATTCACTGAAGTGTGTATCTCAAAGGAGTGAATTCTACTGTAAATAAATTATACCTCAAAAAACCTGACTTTAAAAAGTTAGTTTCACAGTGCTAACCTTAAGTCAGTAGGTAAATTAAAAGTAGAGCTCTATGAGTGTGTTCTTATATCTACTTAATCACTAAAGCATACTTTCTTTTCACACCTAATACCAATAATAAATTCAAATAGCTACGCCAGTTTAATGAACTTTTTTTGTAACTTCAGATAATGCTCTGTTTCTCCCTGATGATCTTTCACCAGGTTTAAGTGAATCTTCGCTAACACAAAACAAGCACAACTACACATGTCCAAGCCGATAAAATGTACCCGAACAGACATGTTTTTATGTGGGCTACTGATTGAGCTCTGCATCAGAGCTTCTCCCACCTTGTAGGAGAATTATCTTTGTATGTGTGAGATATATTGTACATTTCTATATACCTGTTGACACACTTACGATCTCTGGCATACCGCTGAGTACATGGCTGAACCTCACTGGGAGAAAGAGAAAGAAGGCAGGAAGAGGAAAATTAGAAAGAGCATTGCTTTGTTTCATTTCGAGAGACTGGCGTACTATACTAGGCAAGTTACCAAAGCACACTGGAAAAAAAGGCAGAAGTCTAGTTAAGTGACTTGTGCTGTAATATACATATCGTGCCTCAAGGAAAGTAGAAGTCCCGTTTCACACATGGGGAGAAGGCCAGTCATATTAACAGCAAAGTTGGTAATTATGTTTCCCAAAGTGCTAGATTAGAACTATTTAAAACCCTCTTACATTACATAAGAACTGTAATAATTCCAGAGGCCGCAGCATTATCAAGGTTGCAGGATGGGATGAAATGGTCCCAGTTGTGGGAAGAGATACAGAAGCTGCACTCCAGACAGGACCTGCCTGCAATAGTTTGAGGTAATAAGAAAAGACTTTTAGAGAGATTTTGTGTATTCGTCCTTCCAGTCCTTTAAAATGAGAAACTAGTATATGTAGAAGTGGTAGTGTACATGTGGATTCAGGAGCTAAATTGCATTCCTTGCCAAGAGCATATCTGGCCTTCCCATTTATAAATAAGAAAATTCTATCTCTGCTTCCCCACCCCAGTCACTCTTTAACCAAGCTAAACTAGTCTCTAGTCAACTTCCCAATTCTCACAAAGTTTATTAATGGTCGCCCTATACTTAAAATTAATGGACAAATTCTTTAGTCTTCATCTTACTGCATTCTCAACAGTATTTGAAATTTTATGTTCACTGTCCCCTTGGCTTTCATAACACTCTCGGTTTTCTTCCTGTATCTGTGGCCTTTCATTTTGTTTCTCCTTTGAAGGTCAAGACTCAGGCCCTCCTCTCTTTCATGCTGTAGTGTCTTCTTAGGCAGGCTTACCCATACCTAAGGTTTCAATTTCCACGTATATCTAAATCACTTAAACATGTAAATCCCCAGCTCAGAGCTTCAATATTCAGTTGCCTAATTTGACATCACTAATTGGAAATTTCAATACCACCTGAAATTCAGTATGTGCAAAATTGAACTCATAATTGTCCTATGTAAATCAGATTCTCGTCCAGTGTCCCCTACTTCAGTAAATAGTGCCACCAATCAATTATACAGGCCTGAAATCTAGAATTATTCTGGAAATATCTCTCTCCCTGAAACACATTAGGTTATCACTAAGTCCTTTTAATTTTACTTCCTACATGTCTTGAATTCTTCCACTGTCTCCATATCCACTGTCAATACCATTGGCCTTGTTCCCATCAATGCCCACCTACTCCCCTAGTTACCCACACCACTTCTCCCTTCAATCTATTCTGTACACTACAGGAAAAAATTATCTTTCGTGAAACAAATTATTATCATCTCTGTTTAAAATACTCTAATGACTTCTGATTGCTCTTAAGAAGAAAAAACTTCTTATGAAGACCTACAAAACTTTGAATGTTCTAGCACGCATTCACCTCTTCAATCTCATTGTTTACACTGTTTCTTTCCCGTCCTTCTGCTGAGGCCATTCTGGCTTTCTTTCATCCTTTAGACTCACCATGGTGCAGCTCATTACAAGATCTTTGTATTTTATACATGTTCTTGCCTCCACCTAGATTGCAATGTACACCTTTTTTGTTTTTCATTTTCTTAGGTATCCAGAATAGCATTGATCATAAGGTTGGTAGCATTCACTGATCCATGCTTGACTCCTATTTTAATTATTTTCCCTTCCCCAATGTGATTTCCCTTCCCTCAGGTAACTAGTCTTGTACAGTTACACAAATGACATTGTGTCATTTACTTATTTTTGCTTCCTATATTTCTTACTCAGCTTTACATTTTTATATATAAACTATAGCTAATGCATAGGATGCTTACTATGTATCAGGTAAATATGAGGTCTGACAATTAAGTTCGTGAACTTGCCACCATGCGCTTACATTGGCAGCACTGTACAAACAGCTCAATAAGCTTCATAACCTTGGTATATCAGTGTCTCACAGCTGTGTTCATGTCGACATGTGGCAGTGCCTTGCTGAGTGATGTTCATTATTGTTGCTGCATGTTTTTGTGTGCCGTCACTAGAATGTCTGAGCTTGAATTAGAGCAATGAACAAACATTAAATCTCTTGTTACACTTGGTAAGAGTGGAAGTGAAATCAGGGGCATGTTAGTCTAAGTTTATGGGGATAATGCCATGAAGAAAACAGTAGCGTACAAACGGATTAAACGTTTTTCTGAGGGGAGAGAACACGTCACTGAGGAAGAGAGGTCAGGGCAGCCAATAACGAGCAGAACTGACGAAAATATTGCAAAAATTCATCCAATTATGCATGAAAATGTGACTGTGAGAAGCGTAGCAGACCAAGTAAACATCGATAGAGAAACAGTTAGGACAATCTGAAATGAAAATCTTGGCATGAGAAGGTGTATGCAAAATTGGTCCCAAAGGAGTTCTTACATCACGACAACGCACGAGCTCACAGGGCACTGTCTGTGAGGGAGTTTTTAGCCAGTAAACAAATAACTGTATTGGAAAACCCTCCCTACTCACCTGATCTGGCCCCCAATGATTTCTTTCTTTACCGGAAGATAAAGGAAATATTGAAAGGAAGACATTTTGATGACATTCAGGACATCAAGGGTCATACGATGACAGCTCTGATGGCCATTCCAGAGAAAGAGCTCCAGGATTGCTTTGAAGGGTGGACTAGGTGCTGGCATCGGTGCATAGCTTCCCAAGGGGAGTGCTTCGAAGGTGACTGTAGTGATATTTAGCAATGAGGTACGTACCACTTTTTCTAGGATGAGTTCGCAAACTTAATTGTCAGACCTCATAGATATTATTGCTATCATTATTCCTATTCTGCAGAGAAGTTATTTTGCTCATGCTTACATATATGGTAAGTGGTTAAAGACCCAAATTCAGTGTTGCTCCATGCTCTTAAGCATTATAGGTTATGCATCTCATTCATGCATTTTAATGGCTTTGTAATGTTCTGTTTATCTAAACCATATTTTATTCATCTGTGTATTTTTTAAGTTGGCCCTATAATTCATTACTATATAATATTTCTGTAATGATATATTTATAAATAGTTTTCTCTGCAGTATACACGCAGCAATGTAATACACACACTCAAGTTCACTATATCTAAACTGCGCTGCCATATAGCTTAATCCAGTTAGCACACCTGTAAGCAGAGTATGAAGATTCTAGTTTCCTATTGTCCTTGTCCATGTGTAATATCATTCAACTTTTAAAATTTTGGGAGCTTTGATAGATTATCTAAGTTCATGTTTTTCTGACTGCTGATGAAGTTCAGCCAGTTGGACAGACCTTCCTATGAGCTGCCTATTCACTCCATCCTTTACCGATACTCTATTGGATTTCCTGTATTTTTCTTGCTGATTTTCAGGAGTACCCTGTACAGCCTACATATTCATCCTTTATACATTAAGTATTGCAAGTATCCTAATCTGACAACTAATTGTTAATTTTGTACATGGTGTCCCTTTGTTAAACAGAAATCTTTAATTTTGATGTAGTTAAATATATCAATTTCTCCCGTCATGTTTTGTGGTTTTGGTGGCTGGCTATAAAAATTCCTTACTTACCCCTAAGTCAGTCACAAAAAATTCTACAGTTTCTTCTAATAGCTTTATAATTTTGCCTCTCACATTTAGGCTTTTAATCGATCTGAAGTTTATTTTTATATGTGATATAATGCAAGAATTTAATTTCAATCTTCTCCATATAGAGATTCCATTTTCCCAGCCCCATTAAATAGCCTGTCTGTTCTTCCACTGATTTATGACAGCAATCTATCATATACTAAGTTTCCACATGTGCAAAAGTCTATTTATGGATGTTGTATTCTATTTCATTGGTTTTTGTGTTTGTTCCTACTCCAGAACAACACTGTCAGAAACAAACTCCAAATAGAATGAAAGGTCTAAAAGATCTCAAATATATAATATACTTGAATATATAACTTCCCAGTGATGTAAATCAGAGGTCAGCTAACTTTTGCTGTAAAAGTCCCAACAGCAGATATTTTAGGCCTTGTGGGCATAGGGTCTGTCACAACTACTCAAATCTGGCATTAGGATGCAAGAGCAGCCATAAATATATATATATATATATATATATATATATATATATGCGCAAACAAATGAGCTTGACTGTGTTCCAATACAACTTTATTTACAGAAACGGGCAGGATGCAGGATTTGAACCACAGGCCATATTTTGCTGATCCCTGATATAGATAAAAGAGTCAAAGATATACTCATATTTAATTTAAAATTTTTACTACAAGTGGATATTTAAAAGACATATACAATAATATATTCAAAACTATTGTTTTTTCCACTTTATTTCATAAAGCTATTTTATAATCCAAATTTTTAATGTGTATTTTCTACATAAATGTTTCCATCACCACTAAAGGACCTCACTGTTTTCCAAAATAGATTTTATTCACTTCTGAGTCTTTGAGAAAACAAAACTTTACAACCTGTTCATGGTAATCCTGCTGTTCCTGGTAGTTTTATACCCAGCCACATAGATTTTTGTTGTTGTTGTTTTTCCGTTCATCTGATAGGTAGGCTTTCATGATCTCCATAAACTAACCATTTTTATTACTTTTTTAAAGTAATCTTTAAAAGGTTTGTTTACTACAACTTCCAACATTAGCCATTGTGAGGTCATACCTCTGGAAATTTCTAGATTGTTGCTAAATTTATTTATCTCCCCTTTCACAAATTCCATCAGGTACAGTGTATCCCCATATCCACAGGGGATACAGTCCAAGAACCCCAGTGGATGCCTGAAACCGTGGAGAATAGTACCAAACCCTATTTATATATATACTACGTTTTTTCCTATATATATATTTATATATATATATAATATATATTTTATTATTTTTATTATATATATTATTTTTTATTATATACATATTTATATATATTATGTATATTTTTCCTATTTATATATTTATGTATTATGTATATTTTTCCTATTTATATATTTATATATTACATATATATGACAAAGTTTAATTTATATATAGGAAAATATATAAATATATACATATATATATATACATATATATATATGACAAAGTTTAATTTATAAGCCAAGCACAGTGAGCGATTAACAACAATAACTAATCATAAAATAGAACAATTTTAATAATAAAATACAGTGTAATAAAAGTTACATGAATGTGGTCTCTCTCTTCTCCAGTAATTTTTATATAAACCTACTCCTGAATCTGTGTAACCATCCCTTACTTGCAATAAAATGGCTCAGTGTCACTCATTTCAGCGGACCACTTGCTGAAGTTTTCGTATAGGCTCAATGCTTTCTGGCACAACATGTTGTCGTCAATGGGAATATGTTTTCTGTTCATGTCTTCCACCCACAAATTTGATGCATTTTCCATCGTAACTAATAAGTACTTATCACACATTGTTGCTGTAACTTTTGCAGTTTGAAGTGTGGCACAAAAGTAGCACAAATTTCTTTTTCCTTCCTCACAATTTAACAAAAGATTCCTTCTTACTATAGATCTTAGCAATCTCAGCATATCATTTTTTTTCTTTCCTTATTAAGTCTAGAACTTTCACCTTTACACTTAAAGAAAGCACTTTATGGCTTCTCTTTGGCATATCCAAATTGCCAGCATCACTACACTTATACTTTTAGGCCACTAAGAAAATAAAGGTTACTTGAACACAAGCACTGTGATAGCACAACACCCCATCTGATAACCAAGTGACTAATGCGTGGGTAACATAGACAGTGTGGAGATACTGGACTAAGGGATGATTCGTGTCCTGGGCAGGCCAGAGTGGGACAGCGGGAGATTTCATGACACTACTCAGAATGGTGTGCAATTTAAAATGTACAAATTGTTTATTTCTAGAATTTTCCATTTGATATTATCAGACCACGGCTGATGGTAACTGAAACAGCAGAAAGTGAAATCATGGATAAGGGGGGCAACTGAAATATCCATAGGTATAGGTAAGTTTGTTTGAGGTCCTTCAACATAATACGCCTTCTCCAAGCAGTACTTTGTAGTTCAAAGAAATTGAGGGCTTCTCATAATAAGATAGATTTTACAAGAACTCAGAGCAACTCCCTTTTATTAGAGGTGTGATTTCAGAAAAATAAAGAAATCCATATATCCAGACTATATAGTGTTAATACTTTGGCTTTGTAAATTGTTTTGCTATCTGGCAAAATGGATTCTCCTCTTTGTTCTTTTTGAAAATTGTTTTACTATTTGTAAAACATTTTTCTTCCAAATAAATATTTTAATCCTTTTATCCAGTTCTCTTGAAAATCCTGGTGGATGTTTTTTTATTATGATTACATCACATTTATACATTAGTTTTAGAAGAATGACATCTTTACAATGTTGGGTCTTCTCTCCTACAAACATGGTGAGTCCATTTATTGCCAATCCTCAAAAGACAGTAATTGTCTATATGGTTTTACTGGGGACTTTTTAACTCAAAATGTTCCACCTTAACTTGTGATCCACCCCTAAGGGGTCCATGGACAAACCTGTATTTCAATTTAATTGGCTCCCTTTGTAATTGTGTGTGTGTGTGTAATTGCTTGTATTATATTTTGTGTTTGTCTTAATTGCACAAAACATTATTTTGAGACGGAGTCTATAGGATTCATCAACTTGTCAAAAAACAGATTAAGAACCTCTATAAGATATTCTTATGTTCTACATGTTGTTTCAGAATAAAAGTAAAAGCAAGTTCCCCAAAAATTTCATGAAGCCAATATAACCCTGATACTTTCTGCTCTCCACTTTCATAATTCCTCATTATTCTCACTGCATTTCAATTATCACTTCCTTGGAAAGGAATACCTTGGAAAGGTATTCCTTAACATCCCTCACATGTCAAATTCCTCCACAAATATTTTCAAAGAACTATATACTATATTGCATTTCCACAGTTGTACCTTTTTATTCACATATATGATTATCTGATTAATGCCTAGCTCCCTAATTAGAAAATATAATCCATGAGGATTGTTCTATCTGTTACTGCTCTCCATTTTATTCCACTGACTGGCATAATGCATGGCCCATAGCCAACGTCTCAACAAATACTTACCAAATCCTTGAATTAATGATGAATAAACAAATGTTGATTGTGTGTGTACTATTTAATAAGTGATGAAACCAACATATAAAGTTAAATATGACCAAATCTTGTCATCAATAAGATAGGGTGGACATATATGGACAAGTATAGACATGAAATAAATGTAAATAAATTATAATACACGGCAAAATGAAACATATACTAAATAAATATATAAGAAAAATGGTTCCAGAGCACCAAAAAAAAAAAAAAAAAGAGCCATTAATTGTAAATGGGGTTGGCATGACTTCATAGAAGAGAGGTATATTTTTAGTTTTTAAAGATCCTGGGCTTGAAGGATATGCGAAATTGTGATAGAAAATGAAGAACGATTCAACTTGAAGTATTTTATATACAAAACATGAAAGTAGATGGAGAATTCAGAAAGTTGAAAGTATTTTCATTTGGCATAAAGTTTGCATAAGTTAAGGGAGAAAAGAAATACAGTATTAGAAGCTGGAAAGGCAACTTGAAGGGAAATATCTTAAATTCCATGCTAAGGTTCATTTCCCATATTATCTGATATCCAACTGAGTTTGTGACATCACATTTATAAAACTCAGTAAGATAAAGATGAGAAATATTATGAAACTATCTCAAATAAATATTTGATTCACTCTTTTTAGGCTAATAGTATTTATCCAAAATAATATGTAACTATTGCACCCCCCAAAAAAACCACATTAAAATATTCTTTATATC
Source organism: Rhinolophus sinicus (assembly GCF_057876585.1). Classification (NCBI taxonomy): domain Eukaryota; kingdom Metazoa; phylum Chordata; class Mammalia; order Chiroptera; family Rhinolophidae; genus Rhinolophus; species Rhinolophus sinicus. The sequence goes on from NC_142506.1 coordinate 27,979,076, forward strand.
AAAATTCACATAAAATTATTTACATAATATTAATCTTTTATATTTTATATATGTATATATATGCATATATATATTACAAATGACTCTGCTTCTAAGCTTCTTGATGCCATCATAACCAGTATCCAAAGGGCAATGAAATTCAGAAGGTCCATTAAAAAAAAAAAAGTTTTAATATAATCACTAGATATGAGGTTGGACAATTAAGTTCATGAACTCATCCTAGAAAAAGTGCCACATACCTCTCTGCTGAATATCACTACGGTCACCTTCGAAGTACTCCCCTTGGGAAGCTATGCACTGACGCCAGTGCCTAGTCCACCCTTCAAAGCAATTTTGAAAATAACTTTTTGTGGAATGGCCATCAGAGTTGTCGTAGCATTACCCGTGATGTCCTAAATGTCATCAAATGTCTTCCTTTCAATATTTCCTTTATCTTCCGGTAAAGAAAGAAGTCATTGGGGGCCAGATCAGGTAAGTAGGGAGGGTGCTCCAATACAGTTCTTTGCTGGCCAAAAGCTCCCTCACAGACAGTGCTGTGTGAGCTGGTGCATTGTCGTGATGAAAGAGCCATGAATTGTTGGCGAAAAAAATTCAGGTAGTCTAGCTTTTTCACGCTGCCTTTTCAGCACTTCTAAATAGTAAATTTGGTTAACTGTTTATCCAGTTGGTACAAATTCACAATGAATAATCCCCCTGATATCAAAAAAGGTTAGCAACATCATTGCAACAGGTTTGCGAACTTAATTATCAGACTTCATATAGAATTTGGAAGTGAAATCATTATTCCATTCACAAGGTGACATAGTCTTGATGTTAGAAACTGAGATTTTAAATAAGTAAAAGTACACTCAAAGTTTATTATTGACACTAGGAAATAATTATCCTCAATATGTAGATAACCCTCTCTGGTGCCGAGATGAAAGGTGTTTCATGCTTTTATGAAACTTGTTTCCCACCACAGAAATACTACATTTTTCTTACTTATTTAAAATACCTCAAATAAATGTTAAATAAAGCACATATTAACTACCTAGTATGTGTAAGGTACTGTGCTGGGCGAAAAATGAACAGTCCTAGACAGACAATACACATAAGAAAAATTACAATATAATATATTGTTCGGAAGAACACCAAAAGAGTAAATGTTTGGCTCTGCTTGGTGGGGATCAGACAGGGTTGCTGACATTGGAGAGTAAGACATTTTTTTATGTACTGCTGCTTGGGTAAAACACCATGTGCTCACCATCTAAAAAAATTTTTAAAAGAAAACTCTGACCTCATTATATACATTTTTTTTTATAATTTGTGTGAACTTAATTGAACTTAATCTGAGCTTGGTGTAGATAACTGTAAACCTTGAACTACTGCATGATGTAGCAGCACAGCTGCTATTCATATTGCTGGCAACTAAGATATCAAAATAATAACTAATGTAAGTAAATATATGAGAAGGTACTTTAAAGAGTTGGGTGTAAAAAACAAAACTGCAGATTCCCTGAATCTACACCAAACCTAATGAATTTAAATTTCTGGAGTAGGAACCCAAGAATCTGAATTTTTAAGAAGCTCGCAGATTGTTCTCAGAATTACTAGCATACACATCATTCATGATTTCAACCCTTCGTTGCTCTACAGCTTAATCTATAGCTGCCCCTCTTCTAACATTTACACTAGAACAATAGAGTTCTCCAACCATATTATGCTCCTCAACACATTTGCATGTGCTATTCAATCAACTACAAAATCATTTACTTTTTTTCTCCTTAGTACACTTTCTCAACATTCAAGACCTAGCTCAGACTTCAGCAACCCTCCTGATCCCCACCAAGCAAAGCCAAACATTTACTCTTGTGTTGTTCCTCTGAACAATGTATTATACTGTAATTATTCTCATGTGTGTTTTCTGTCTAGGGCCATTCATTTTTTGCCTAGCACAGTACCTTATACATACTAGGTAATTAATATGTGCTTTAAAATTAATTTGAGGTATTTTAAATAAGCAAGAAAAATTCAGTATTTCTAAGATGAGGAATAAATACTTATGTTTAGACATGGTCCAAGTCCTGGTTTCATTACCTATTAGCTGTTTGACACAGCTAGCAAGTTACTTACTCTGAGTACCAGTGTCTGCATCTGTAAAGTGGCGATTTTAATATAGACTCCATTGAGTTACTATGACAATTGAGATAACATAGGAAGGCAACCTCACTCAATGTTTGTTTCTCTCTTCTCATTTACATTTTCTGTATGTCTGGGCTACTTGGGCTTGGACTTGGACTTGGGCTTGCATTACTACCTACAATACAATTTAAGGTTTTAGTATCTGAGTATTTATTCTCTTTATCATTAAAAGAAGTAAAATTGTGTCTGATTAATCAAATGGAAAACTGTATTTCTATATTCTCACACTTTTTAACTATGATTATTCTTCCAAGATATAAGTTGATCAGATATTATAAAGTTTTTTCTTTAAAAGTCCAAATCTGTGAAACTCTTTAACCTTAAGAAGTGACTTGATTATTAATAAAACTGAAGCATTCAAAAAATATCATTTTGACACTGATTTTCATCACAGAATGAATTTGAAGTAATGCTTTCTACAAGTTCATGGCACACAGTTATGGAATGTTACCATTAAATGTAGTCACACAGTTTTTTAGCGTGCTTTGCAAACTGCAAAGTGCACCCCAATACTAGGACATGCAACCAATTTAGCTGCCCAAGACTCACAATTTTTTAATGAAACAGGATAGAACAGAGCATTGGAAAGTGTGCAAGTAAGCATTTCATGCAAATCTTGTTTCTACTTCATACATACATACACACACACACATATGCACCACACACACATTGTATGTAGGTTTGTGTATATAGGATGATAGTGCAAAATATATTTCTTTTTACGGATGAAAGAAAAAAAATTTTTAATGTGAAAGCTGCTGCTTTACTAACCAGCTGAGAGAAAAGACTAATGTCCTTTGAGGATAAAAGAATAAACATATGTCATAGATGGCCATCCCAGATGAACTTCTAAATAGCTCCCTAAATGTCTATTATAACTCCAACGTTTGTTCTAAAATACAAATCAGATCCTATCATCCTATGTGCTATTCCTCTGCCTGAAATGCCTTTTCTCCTTTTCTTGGACAGATGCAGAGGCATCAAAATATTAAGCAGTAGAAAATGCTCAACAAACAGTACCTATAGCATTACCATATAAATAAACAGGGAACTGGACACATAGCGACCCTGACTTAGTAAGTAGCTTCAAGATTTGAAAATATTTTAAAATAGCTAAACGACTTCACTTTCACATAAATTATAAAATTCTCCTCCAAAGTAATAGGAAAAAAAGAATGGCATCCGAATGTATATAGTAGCACTATTCATAATAGTCAAATATTGAAAACAACCTCAATATATAACAATAGTAAAAGAGATAAATAACGCAGTATATTTGGATACTAGAGTACCATAAAGCCATGAGAATGAATGAAATACAACTGCATGCAATTATATGGATGAAATCTCCCAAACATTATGTTGAACAAAATAATACAGACCCAGTAAAATACATACTATGTGATACCATTTGTATAAAGCCTAAGTGTAAATAGGCAAAAATAATCTTTGATGCTAGATAGAAGTCAGGATCAAAGTTACCCTTTGGGGTAGAAGGTAGTCCTCCCTGGAAGTAAGCATGAGGAAGAGATCCTAGAAGGCTGGTAATGTTCTGCTTCTTGCTCTTGGTAATGGTTTCCAGATTAAGTTCACCATCTGGCACTTCAATGAGCTATATATTTTCAATTTGTGCACTTTTCACTACACGTTATGTTTTAATAAAATCTTTCCTTTGCAATAAGTAATTTGCTACTTTTACCATTTTTTTCTAAATTCATTTTTCTGTATTAGCAGTCTGTCATTCACAATTTTTCCTTATTTATCCCTTTCTTGAGCCAAAAGGAATTTAAGGTGGTTTTAAAGTACATGACAGATGCAGTCAATTTTAGATTATTCAAATTGAAGAATATCTGTTCTGGACTTGGAAACACACCTATGTGCAGTAACTTCCTTCTCCATTTCAAAACTCCGTATCAACCATTTTGACGAGTCAAGCACCAATAAGAAGCACGTGGCTCACATAAAAACTTTGTCCTTATCATCCTCAATCTTCAGAAAAAGAAAGAACAAGTGGAATTTTTAAAGTAAAATTAAATTAATATATTCTCAAGGACCCTTCAATTTCCACTGTAATTAATTAGACTTCCAAACAATAAAAAGCAACCCTTTTGGGGATCCATCAGCTCTCCCTTATGAGTTACTAATAGGCTGCCCATGCGTTTAGAAATTTCACCTCTAATCCTAGACTTATTTCTATTGCAAGTTAACATAATTAAGTACAGCAAAGGAATCATGTGATACACTTAGTCTTAATCATCAATAGATATAAGCAGTCTTTCCCAAACTCTCCATAACCAGAAACCTAGAGATTTACTCTTCTGGAAGAGGTAGGAAAGAAAAATTGCCTCAGAGTCTTAATAGAAAAGATTGTAATGAGTCATGTTAACAATTAACAATTCAGTGAAAGCCTCAAAATGTTGATCCCTAAATTCATTATTTTGCAACTAAAAAAGACACAATTTTGCCTGGACTGCTGGAAAACTACATCAGGAAACTAAATAGGAGAGTGTCATGCAGGGTGGCATGCGGGGTCTCAGCTCCCACTCCCCACATAAGAATGCAGGACATGGTGAGGCCAAACAGGAACACCCACGGAGCCATAGATAGGGGAGTCATACCACTATAATCTCGCTGGTGGCTGGGTTGGAGACACAGGAAGCAGGAGCCACACTATCCGCTACCTGCTGTCCACTTTCTCTGCCAACCAACCTCACTTGCTAGCTGCAATCCGCCATGCTAACTGCAATCCGCTCTTGCCAGCTCAGCCACCATCTTCTCGCTAGCCCCCATTTTCTGCTAGCGTAGCCACCGCAGTTATATTATTGGCCAATGGCTCACTGCTTACAGCTGGCGGCCACGTAGCCACAGCTGATGGCCATCCAATCACAGTTGATGGCCATTTACTACCTGAGCCAGCACCTTTCCACGTGAGACCAAGAGCCTGGAAACTGCACTCCTGGCTCTGTCCCCACAGAGAGTCTTAAGAATCCTCCAAAGCAAATTATCTTTGGAGAGAAACAGCTAACCAATGACTCTTAGATCATGAAGATGACCAAAGTAGACAGCTTCCACACAAGAACAGAAGATTTCTGCTATCTCTGTTCCTTTTTTAAATTATTTTGTTTACTATCCATCTTATTTTTTATTGTACGTTAGCATCTCTGAAGGTCACCTAAAGGTTCCTCAGTATGCTTCCATATATTTTCAGTTATTGTATCTTTAATGTACTATAGTCTTTCACTTTCACCTAAGACAATGCAAAAGTCTCCTTGTAATCCCTCTGAAAAAATTTAATAGGTGTTCCCTGAAACACTACCTATAAATTTCCTTCCTTCCACACCACATTTCTATATTTGGATTTTCTTCATATTATTAATTCTAATCTTCAGTCTTATAAAAATTAGTCATTACTGCAGTTCAGTAGAAACAATAGCACCAAGAGTAGGGACTGATATTGAGAGTTAGCTTTGCTATAGTAGCATTCTTTTGGCAAATCTTTATCTTTCAGCATTCTGAAATTTCCATCTCATTGCAATAAATGAGAATTAAATGTAAAATAACTATAATAGATATTACGTTGCTCTCTCTTCATGAGCACATGGAGAAACTTTCTAGATGTCCTTGAAGTCAGTTAAGAGCCTGTGACAAGTTTTGGGCAATGAGCTGTGAGCAAAAGTGGTCCATGTCACTTCCTGTTTTCCATGGTTAAGAATAAGGATGAGTTGTTCATTCTCTCCCTTCCTCTGATGCAGCGACCCTGGTAGCTATGTGTTCCAGCAGACTTACCAACAAGATGGAAGCAGCCTGGTTCCTGAGTTACCACTTTAAAGAAAAGCAGTCTATATCCTGTAAATAAGTCTCAGTTTTTTAGTGGACCTGTGCCCCTGGGCCTTGACCTTCACAAATACTTCTCTGCTTTTCTCCCTTTTGGTGAGACAGGAAGGTTAGAGGGGACTGCAGTTGGGTATTTCCCTTCTCTCGTGTTGGTTAGGCTCTACTGAATTAGTTTTCCTTGAGTACGAAAAGCTCTGGGAGTATTTCAAAACAGTTACTTTTCCCTTGTCTCTGCTGGAAGTATGAGAGAATTTTCTCCTGATCTTCACCTTGAGAACCTGGTGGGGTTCCTGAAGGTAAACTCACAAAACTGGGGAGGTCCCCTAAGTCTGGGCCCCCAGGAATTAACTTTTAAGTTAGTCCACACTCAGCCTTCAGTTGTTTGTCAAGTATAGTTTAAGTTTTCCTACCAGAACCTAGTCCCAGTGGTTTCTGCTCCCAGCAAGCTATAATACTCTTTATTCACCTCTATCTCCAGTTGTCGGGCATTGATAAGCCCTGTGACCTCAATTTTCTGATATGTCTAAGAAAATTAAAGAAGAAAAGTTGTTGGTAATTAGTTTGTTCAGGTTTTTTCTTCTTGTGAGAATGGGAATGACAACTTCCAAACTCTACATGTCAAAGACAAAACGTTAAGTCTCCACAATATTGCTAATTGCTTATCAACATAACATGTATTTTCCCCACTTGACTGTGAAATATTTGACAGCAGGAACCACAGTCCTTTTATCTCTGGATTCTTAGTACCCTGCACAGTAACAGAATTCTTCGGGGCTCAATCACGGACCTTCTTATCTGCTGTTCATCACACACACACTCTCTCTCTCTCTCTCTCTCTCTCTCTCTAGTTTATCTTATCTATTCTTCTAGACAATTCCAAAATTATATGTCCAGCCAATCCATCTCTCTCTTTTAAAGCTGACTAATTTATAGGCATCTTAAACTCAAAAAATTTAAAACTTGGGGCGGCCGGATGGCTCAGTTGGTTAGAGCGCGATCTCTGAACAACAGGGTTGCCAGTTCAATTCCCACATGGACCAGTGAGCTGTGCCCTCCACAACTAGATGAAGACAATGAGCTGCTGCTGAGCTTCCGGAGGGGTGGCTGGGCGGTTCAGTTGGTTAGAGCGTGAGCTCTCAACAATAAGGTTGCCAGTTCAATTCCCACATGGGATGGTGGGCTGTGCTCCCTGCAACTAAAGATTAAAAAAAGCAACTGGACTTGGAGCTGAGCTGCACCCTCCACAACTAGAAGGAAGGACAACGACTTGGAGCTGATGGGCCCTGGAGAAACACACTGTCTCCCAACATTCCCCAATAAAATTTATTTTTAAAAAAAGTTTAAAACTTAAGTTTTAGTTTCTACTCTTAACCTGTTCATCCTTTCCCCTTCTTGATCATAGTTAATGCCATCACCACCCAATTAGTTCTTCCAATCAGAAATTTTGCAGCCATCTTTGGTTCTTTTCTCTTCCTTACTAACTCCCTCCAAATCTACTCCACTAACAAATTATGTCATTTCAACCTCCTAATATAATCCCAATCTACTTCTCCCCATCTTCACTGTCATTAACCTGGTCCATGTCATCATGATTTCAAGCAGAGTCCTTCACAAAAGCCGCCTCATTGCTCTCTCCACTTCTATTCTCACTCACTCATAGAGCAGCCAGATTGATCTTTGTACATAAATTAAATCATATCACTCCCACGTTTAAAACTTTTCAATATCTTCCCTTTATATTGATACTCAGCCCTAATCCTACCTCTGGAGCCTCATTTCCTGACACATTCCCTCTTGAGACCACTATACTAATTTACAGCACACTGGGCTTCTTTGTATCTCTCAAATCCTTAACTACCTAAAAACTTTCATATATATTCCCTATGCTTAAAAAAACACTCTTCCTCTTAGCATATTTTCCTATTAAAACACCTCATAATCAAAGAAGATTACTATATTAAATGGTCATCTAATTGCAGTGATTCAAATTTTAGATTTTTCAAGTATTTAAAAGTATATTATCATATCACAACACAAGTAAAACTTATATGAAAATTCAAACAAACTAATCCAATTGAGTAATTTAATTTGTATCTAAAACTCTTACTTACCTTTGATATTATGCTAGATGTTGGGGCTACAACATTAAAATAACAGTTGCATCACAAAGCATTTATCATTCTTTTCCTAGTATGCCCATACTTAATTATCCAGGAACACGTTTGAAAATTTACATATAATTTATATTGCCTTTATGGACAATTTTCCCTCATTTTGATGCTGATGCAAAGAAATAGTGAAGTAAAGATGATAAAATTATTTAATTTGTATATTAAGCAATTTTTGCAAGGGTTGAATGAACTGCCAACTGAAACAAAAAGCTCAATTTTCTATGCCTCAAAGTTTAAAGAAAGTCAAAGTTGGATACACTGTTCTACTTATACCTACAATTTCATGTGAATTTCCCAAATTTCATTAAAATGAAATTACTGTTCAGGAAATATTAGATTTTTAATACTGATAGAACATTTACTTAGTTATTCTACTATGAAAATGTTTATACAGAATACAAAAAAATTAAGTCCTACCTTTTAACATTTAATAAACTAAAATAAATACATGAAATTTTGCTCTCAGAAATAATTTTATGGATGAATAAATATAAAGTAAGCAGATAAGAAGCTATTCCACTCAAATGGTAATCAAAGAGAGAAACAAAGGAGATGACGCAGAAAGAAGTCGTAGACTCTGATCAAAGAGAACAAAAATTGAAAGAGAAGATTCGGAAGTAATCCTGGCCTGTGGATCAGAAAGATAAAGGAAATCTCCTAGAAAATTATATACCAGAAATCTTCCGCGTAAGAATGAAGATGAAGAAGGCAACTATTGAGAGAACCTATTAATTCTGAATTTTTAAATCTGCACAAATCACAGAACCACAAGAATAAATGAGTTGTCCAAGAAACTTTAATGGAAATAATACCTACTAACCAAGAATTAATTTTTAAAACATCTGAAAGTACTAGTCTTTTCTCCTATCATCTTCTTATCCAAAAATCAAAGCAATTTGAATTATATTTATATTGAAGGAAAGCTATTTCTTTTCAAATTTGCCTTGATCTTTGTTTATGCCAATCAGCTGTTACTTTGTTTGAATAGATATCACTTTTTAAAGTTACTAATAAAATATCTATTTTATTTAATGCCTATCTTAATCTACTATATAATAAGACTTAATCTTGATTATTCTCTAAAAGTCACAAACAAGATACATAACTGAAGTCACTTAAAATTGAGGCAAAGTTGCACCTAATTATATTTTGTTATTGATTTTACTATTTTATTATGTTTCAGTGCCTTAGAGAAAAATGAGGAAAACAATGACATTGTGTGCCATTTAATACAATTTTTGCTAATTAGAAAGAGTATTAAATTTATTCCTATTCATTGTGACACAGTATTATTATATCATAAAATGATAAAACGTGTAAAATAAATTATAAAGAAATATTTATTGCATTCCGATTATAGATGAGCCACTCTGCTAGATGCCAAAGATCAAAGACAGCAACAGTTCCAATTCTAGAACCACATATCAACTATTAGGAGTGGTATATCACAACGTATTTTACTTCCGTTGAAACTGAAACACTGACAAAATTGAAAATAAAATGCATGCAAAGTAACAATAAAACGGTTGAGGAGATTATCCTCACCTATAACAACACAAGAAGACATTTATCTTCTAGTTTGCATTTAAAGGCAAAAGTGAATGTTTTTTATATATTTCATCTTAGGGCTTCTAAGTAGCCATTCTCATTCTCTCCTAGAGGTCATGTCATTTCTCAGTCTGTCCATTCCTACAACCAAACCATCTTCTCCACTGACATAAACTCCTTCTTTACAAAAGCACAGAGGTTGTGTAAAATGGAAGTTATCATGGGGAGACTAGAATTTAAATACTCACATATGCAGTCTTTCTCACATTTTCAGAGTTACTTCCACTTAACAACCTAAATAATATTGCTTCCATGAAGTTAAAAAGATACAAGTGTGAAAAACTTTTTAACGAATGATTTTTAATCTACTAACAACTAAAATAGATAGAATGGACTTTTTTTTAATGTTTCAGGTCAATGTGAAAATAAATTCTTCATTTCCCAAATTATGGTTCATAATCTAATGAAATGTTCAGTGAAAACAAGATTCAGTAGTCAAATAAGTTTAGCAAACATGGCATGTTCTAACATTTTGTAGCACATTTAGGCAGTCAGAAGCATTACAATAAAAAAAACCTGCTTAATCTTTCTTAAAACAACTTTTCTGAAACTATTCGACCAAAGATTGAATTTGGGAATTAAAACCTTGTGATGTCTTCTGGAATTATTTTTGAGAAAAAAAAAACTCTTTGGAATATATTATATTATTGGAGAAAGATATTTTACTGGATTAATACAGTTCACGTTATTTATAGTAAACTGGGGGGGTGTGGGGAATTACCTCTTTGTTGTTACTACCCTATAAATTATCCTTTGCTTTTTCGATTTCCATGGGCTAATTAAAGGTATAAGTATAAAGCTCATAACCTAACAATATTCATTTCTGAGGAATAATATTCCAAGGGCAGTATTTTAATACATACTCTTCAGTATGTTATACTATCAGAGATAATATTTAGTCTATACAGATCAGCTTACTTACGTCTGGGGCTCCTTTTCATTTTGTTGTTTTTGCTGGGGCTGAAGAACGTTATTTACCAGTTCAGTGATCCCACTAAAGGGAAACCACCTGTTTAAATAAGCAAATAATGTGACTGAATAACCAAATGAATAACAACGTAGGTCAAATGTTTTCTTATTCATAATAAAAATACACAGGCACAAAAGCTACAGCCAATGGAAATGTGAGCTCCAATTAACCATCCAGGCAGTCAGAAGGTAGGGAAATTAAGTTTGAACACTTAACCAGTCCACAAGCAGGCAGCAAAAAACTACATCCAGTCAGTATGTGGATGACGTAAGAAACTGCAGGCACCTCTCTAATAAGCCAGAAAGTCAGAAAGCAGAAGACACACTAGCTGCAGCCTATCCAGTATTAGTGGAAGCTAATACCATCCAAGGTGCAGAAAGCAGAATATGGCGAAGGTACAGAAGTCAAGCCTACTGCACTCTTAATACATTTACTTACTGTGTCGGCTGTGGTTTGTGTTCTTCTTTGACCCTAAAAAGATAAGTTTGCACAACTGAGTGCACTGTACTATGAAAAAATTTCTATCTACAGATTTGTGGTCATATAAAAAGGACAAATGAGGTTTGTTACATAAAAAAGCTTAGTGCTTTGATATATATTGTAATTATACATTTTAATTAATTTGACACACAAAAGAGAATTTGAATCATTTGTACTTAATGGAGGACTGATATTAAAACTCTACCACTGTTCTAACGATTTCATGATTTAGTCTTCAAGTTTTCTGCATATTTTTGTTGATACTGATATTGACACTTTTAAAATAATTATTGTAAGGTACCATATTAAATACCATATCTAATTTGATTTACTGAAGATTAATAGATTTCCTCTTTATGTTTTAAATTTATTCATTAATATAAATTGAAGTAAAAGCATAGAATTTAAATAAAATATAAGTTTTTAAAAATGTATATGATGGTATTTACTGCTTAAAAAGCAGATAAAGGAATTGGAAAAAGGGGGTTATGTATCCAATCTACCTAAAAATATCTACTGAAATAACTATGTATATTAAATTTAAAATATTCATAAGCTAAAGTAAATTATTCATATAACAGTCTAAATATGTATTTAAACTATAATCAACACAGTACTTCACTGAAATAACACTGGATATTTAAAAAGTACAGAAAGATCATACACAAGGTAGCAATGACTCTGAAATTTGGCTTCCTACACTTTGCCTAGGACTGCTCCTGAGCGGTAAACAAACCTATGACTCAGTAATGACTTGATTAGCTTTTAGTTTCCCAAAATAAGACTAAGAATTGGTAATAAAAACCAGTCACCAAAATCTAGGACTTTCATTAGGAAATTTTATTAACGCAGTAAATTAAATTCTCTTTAAATCAAATTGATTTTCGTTTCCAGTATATTCTTATTTATAATGATTTAAGCAATAATTTAAAAGATATACCATTATCCCAATAAATAAATATAACTGGTAATTATATACATAATAACCGAAAAAAAAATTATGTGTTTTCTGCATAAACTTCAAAAAGTATAACAGTTTTGGCCTGGAGCTAAAGCCACATCATTTAGTATATAAATAGTAATATAATGGATTAGTTATAAAAGATTTTATTTAACACCAAATATATTAACAAACAAACACAAGCAAACTATAGTGACATTGGATTCTATCTAAAACACTTACCACTGTATTTCTTTAATAAGACAAAACTCTCTTAATATTTTAGAACAAAAGAAGTCGAACATAGATAATGACAAAGAAAGATTACTACACCAGCTCATCAAAATGGAGAACAATTCAAGATTACCCTTCACCAAATAATGTGTTAAAAACAACAAATATTGAAATAAATATGTAAAAGAGGAGATATTGAAATCCTGAGCGATATGCTGAAAGGAATCATGTTATTCTTAATTGGTGACAAACACTTTTACAGTAAATAAATTGATATTAATCTACAAATCAGTTTCCAATTTCAAATCTTTACTTGAAAAAATTAATAGACATAAAATTCTAATTACCAATTCAGGAACTATTTCTGGGCTTTGTAAAATATTTATATATGAAATATACAAACATTTGTATCAGCTTCCCAGTTAAAATACCGGTTGCCAAAAAATAGAATACAAGTGGACACTTTAGTCAATGTTGCTCAAGCAGTAGTTCTCCGTAATCAGAAGTGTCTGAGAAATCAGAGGTGTCTCAGATGCTGATGGTAACCACTTTGAGCACCTCTTGTAATTGCAGAAGTCCAATGTGACTTGTATTCATCTTTTGTTATTGATATATATCGAGTATTACAATTTTAATACAGTTTTCCTTTCTTAAAATGTATATACATTTTTTGGCACCCTCTGTATGTATCATAATATGGTAATATAAATATTTATCCTGTCTTTAATACAATCATGAGTATAAAATTATTATTTTTTTCAATATTTTAAATAAAAATCAAACCTCAAAGTATCTGACCATAATTAAAATTCATGTTTAGATAATAATTTAAGAACTGGTAATATGAAAAACTAATTACATAATATACTTCTTTGACATTACTGACAATAAACTCCTATATTCCTGTATTCCAAAAAGTGTATGAGGGAATGCCCAGCTTCAGTCTGATACACAAAGAGATTGGAAATTATTACTTCAGTCCTTACAAGAAAAAAAGCTGAACAAACTGAAAATCAACAACTCTTTTTAAAGCCATAAAGAATTTAGGTCACCAAGCAAACTGCTGCCCTGAAAACTAGAGAAAAAGACAAGCGGATACAGAGTATCACATATCACATTTTAACAAGAGTATACACCCAGCAACAGAAGTCCATACTTGGAGCCAATGTCTGTAGGAACACTCTGTACTATAATTTACCAATTGCTGTACCTCCAGTGTAAAGTAGATTGAGAGTTTAAAATTCCAAGAGGTCCTAGTCTTAGGCATTTCCATAAATTTTACCTCCAGGAGCCCTACCAGTTGCTCACTGAAAAGATCAGACAAAAATCTCCTGCATCCAGCAGAAGGAAAGGAAAGTAACCCTTTTTAAACACTCCCAGAACTCTATACTCTGAACAATACCAGCATCAAGGGAAAATATTTTAACAGAACCTAACCAACTGGAGTTTTACAAAAACCAAACAACCTTGAGGAAGGTAAATACCAAATTATAGTCCCCTCTAGCCTTTGCTGTGGGAGAAGGAAAATATCAAACTACAGCTCCCTCTAACCTTCTTCATGGGCAGAAGGAATGTACCCAACTCAGGCTCACTAAAAAACTGAGACCTAATTATAGGACTGTCCAATGCTTCTCCTATATCAACACCTTACAAACAAATCGTTAGTATTCCTGAATAGTAACAGGATTACAACTAAAACAACTGCAAGATTTAGACACTATTTAGTAAGGAGTCTCTAGGGAAACACAAAACAGAAAGAAGGCAAAAATAAAAACAATAGAAGAGAATATTCTGAAAAGTTGACTGAGTAGAAAGCAACAGAAATCAATCTCCCCACTTAGACAACAATGGCTAAATCTGTCTGATATAACTATTTTGGCACTCTGCAGTCTATTGAAAGTTTTCAACTTCAGAAGGCTTGCATTGTACATTGTTGTTAATTTCGGTCAATTTGAGCTTTTAGCATGCTGACAGCTACCTATTCCCTCATCTTCCAGACCCATGGTGGGTAGTTGTACAACTGTTCCTGGAGCAACCTGCACACGTGCAGGTTCCAGGGTAGGTAAAAAGGACCCTGTCCTCCAACAGAAAACAACAAAACCAAATGAAGGGAAAGCATATGATTTCCCAAGTTACCACATGATTAGATTCAAATGTCCAGTTTTCAATGAAAAGAAAAATTACAACGCATACAGAAAAATAGGAAAGTAAGGTCAATTCAAAGGAAAAAATGATCAACAAAAACTATCCCTAAAAAATCCTGATGGCAGATCTACTAGACAAAGACTAAATCAACCATTTTAAACATGTTCAAAGAAGTAAAATAACATGTGGAGAAAATTAAAAAAAAAAAAAAAATGTATGAACAAAATGGAAATGTCAATAAAGAGACAGAAAACCTAAAAATAACCCAAAAAGGAATGCTGAAGGTGAAAGTATAGTAACTGACATAAAAAAAATTCACTAGAGAGATACAGAGTTAGATTTTAGGAGGGAGAAGAAATCTTGAAGATGAAACAATGTAAATTACTGAATCAGAGGAACGCGATAAAAAAAGATTGAAGAAAAGTGAACAGAGCTGAAGGGACCTGTGGGACACCATTAAGTAGACCAATATAGGGTTGATGTGGAAATTCCAGAAAAAGAGACAGGAAAAGAGGAGGCAAAGGGAAATTCCAGAAAAAGAGACAGGGAAAGAGGAAAAAATAATGGCTGGGATTGGAGATCCAAGATGGCAGAGTAGATAAACACTGTGCTTGCCTCCTCCCATGACCACATTGAAATGACAACTAAATTATAGAACAATCAACCTGGAGAACCATCTGAAGTCTAGCTAAATAGAAGTTTTATAACTAAAGATATAAAGAAGCCACACAGAGACTGGTAGGAGGACAGAGATGCAAAAAGGGCTGGCCCCACACCTGCATGTGCTGGTTGTGAATTGGGAGGGATCTCAGCTGTGGAGATCCCCCACAGAGCAATAGGGGAACCCAGCCCCACTCGCAGTTCTCCAGCCCAGAGTACGGGTACCAGAAGAGGAGTTCCTACATCTGGCTGTGAAAAACAGTGGTGATTCTGACTGTCCAGGTAGGATGGAAGGCTGTGGGAAATCCAGACATCTTCTTAAATCCAGACACAGACTCACTGGCTCGCACGCACTCATCCTGGACTCCACTGGAGGGACAATGATGAGGGAGGAGTCAGAGACAGACACAGAGAGACTGAGTTGTGTGGCTTCAGGACAAGAACTGCAGGAACAGTCACCATTTTCCCTGTGTAGAATCCTTCTCCCTTGCAGCCAGTAGGCGGGTGCATCATTCCTGTGTTCAGCCACGCCTCCAACACAGCCAAATCTGAAACTGTATTGGCCTGGTGAACTCCGCTAGCTCCACATTGGTGACTCCCTGGGACACTGCCCCACCCAACTCACACAATGCAGGAGGCACTTTCTCAGTTAGCATTGAGCGCTGCCAACATTGCACTATTTCTTGGACAACTCTCAGGGATCCATGGGCCCCAGGTCGGTGATGACTGCCCTTAGTGTGCTTTGTGACTTTTGCTGAGTAGCTCCAGGTTCAGCACTGACACCAAACCAAAACATCCATTAACCTGGTGAACACCACTCATCTCACCCTGGTGACTCCCTGACATCCTGTCTCACCCAACTCGTGTACTGCAGGAGGCTCAATCAGTGGCTGAGCCTTCCCTGGGAGCTGGCAGATGGCAACAGGAGCTACCCCAGACAAGGATGTGGCAGCCATCCTTGGTTCACAGCATGGCCTCTCACATGCAACTCCAGGTCCAGTACAGGAAGTGATCAACCATGGATTGCTGTCTAGTTCCTATCAGGTAGTCCCTGGATGGTCACAGACAGTGAGAGACATGGGCCTGCACCGGAGCCCCTCCCAAGAGGCCCCAGAATCAATATACCTGTAGGTCAGCTTCAGACCACAGCAGAGCACCACCCAATTAGCCCCACAAGAGGCAAACCCAAAGGGCGGTCTCAACAGGCACCAGAGCCCACTGGGGGCTAATCCTACTCTGTGGGGTAAGCTCTCTACGCAGAAGTCTGTAAGCAGTGGACATGGCCAAACTCACAAGCCAGTCAGCCTGAGAATCAATCCCACTGACTGACTTGCCAATAGCAATCAAGGTTCAACTATAAAAAGAAGATACATACAACCCACACAAGAGACACTCCTGGGGCACTCAGCACAAGTGACCAGGGAGACTGTGCCACTGTGCCCCACAGGGCACCTACTACATAGGGCCACTGACCAAGACTGGTAAATGTAGCAGATCTACCTAATACATAGAAACAGAGAGGCAGCCAAAATGAGGAAACAAAGAAATATGTCCAAAATGAAAGAACAGGAGAAAACTCCAGAAAAAGAACTAAACAAAATAGAAAAAAGCACCCTACAACATAGAGAGTTCAACATAATGGTTATAAGAATGCTCAAAGAACTTAGTGAAAACTTCAACAAACAGAAAGAAAGCAAAAGGGCATAGAGCCATTTAAAAAACAACCAATCAGAAGTAAAGAAATACAATAATTGAAATAAAGAATACACTTGAAAAAATCGCCAAAAGACTAGATGAAGTAGAGGATCAAATCAGCGATTTGGAAAATAAGGTAGAAGAAAACACTCAAACAGAATAGCAAAAAGAAAAAAGAATCCAAAAAACAAAAAAATTAGAATAGTTTAAGGGGCCTCTGGGACAACATCAAGCGTAACAGCATTCACAACATAGGGATAACAGAAAGAGAAGAGAGAGAGAGAGCAAGGAATTGAAAATCTATTTGAAGAAATAATGATGGAAAATTTTCCTAACCAGACAAAGGAAATAGACGTAGAAGCCCAGAAAGCACAGAGTCCCAAATAAGATGAACCCAAAGAGGCCTACACCAAGACACATAATTAAAAATGCCAAAGAGCGAAAACAAAGAGAATCTTAAATGCAGTAAGAAAAAAAGCAGTTAGTTACCTACAAGAGAGCTCCCATAAGACTGTCAGTTAATTTCTCAACAGAATCTTTGAAGGCCTGAAGGAATTGGCAAGAAATATTCAGTGATGAAAAGAGTAAGGACCTACAACCAAGATTACTCTACCCAGCAAAACTATCATTTAAAATCGAAGGACATATAAAAAACTTCCCAGACAAGAAAAAACTAAAGGAGTTTATCACCACCAAACAAGTATTACAAGAAACGTTAAAGGAACTCCTTTAAGAAGAATAAAAAGATCCAAAATATTAAAAATAAAATGGCAATAACTACATATCTATTAACAATTACTTTAAACAGAAATGGTTAAATCCTCCAATCAAAAGAAATAGGGTGGCTCAATGCATAAGAAAACAAAACCCTTACAAGAGACTCACTTCAGATCGAAAGACACATAGACTGGAAGTAAAGGGATGGAAAGTAAATGGAAACAAACAAACAAAAAAAACCCTGGGGTATAATATTTGTATCAAACAAAATACTCTTTAAAACAAAGGTTATAACAAGAGACATAGAAGGATACAGTAATCCCACTTCTTGGTATTTATCCGAAGAAACCCAAAACACTACTTCAAAGGGACATGTGCATTCATATGTTCACTGCAGCATTATTTACATAGCAAAGATATGGAGGCAACCTGGGTGTCCATCAATGGAGGAACGGATACAGAAGAGGTGGTACACATACACAATGAAATATTACTCAGCCATAAAAAAGAATGAAATTTTGCCATCTGTAATAACATGGATGGACCTAGAGTGGAGTAAGTCAGACTCAAAAAGACAAATGTCATATGATTTCACTTATATGTGGAATCTAGAGAACAGGATACATGAAAAATCAAAACAGAAACAAGTTTATAGATACAGAGAACATTTTAATGTTTGCCGGATTGGGGGGTGGGGCTTGGGAAGATGGGTGAAGGGGGAAGGGAATCAAGAGGTACAAATTTGTAGTTACAAAATAATCATGGGGATATAGAGTATAGCATGAGGAATATACTAATATTGTAATAACTGAGTATGATGTCAGATGGGTGCTGGATTTATTGGTGTGATAACTTTGTAATCATTGTGTTTAATGTCTAATCACTGTTTTTAACACCTGAAACTAATATAATATTGTGTGCCAACTATAAGTGAAAAATATTTTTAAAAAAGAAAGAATGTAAAGGGATGGAGAAGATATATTAACACTAATATTATAAAAAGAAAGCTGGAGTATCTACATTAATTTCAGAAAAAGTTAACTTCAGAGCAAGGAAAATTATCATTGATAAAGATGGGCATTCCATAATGATAAAGGAGAGACTTCTCTAAGAACACATAATAATGCTTACTGTGTATGCATCTAACAGCAGAGTGTCAAAATCCAAGAGGCAAAAATTGATAGACTGGCCACAAAAAATAGACAAATCTACTGTTACAGAATAAGATTTCACACTTCAATCAGTAATTGACAGATCCAGCAGGCAGAAAATCAGTAAGGATATAGTTGAACTAAATAGCATCATCAATAAAATGGATCTAATTGACATTCTATAATATTTAATCTAATAATACAGAATACACATTATTCTCCAGCTGATATGGAATGTTCACCAATATAGACCACATCCTGGGCCGTAACACACTCTTTAACAAATTTAAAAGAATACAAATCATACAGAGTATGCTGTGTTCCAATGAAATTGAACCAGAAATCACTAACAGAACTGTTGGAGACTATAAAATAGTGTGAAGCTATGCATATTTACATATTATAGATGATAGATACATCGATTGATAGATCAATAAATAGATGATAAATAGATGATGAGAGAGAGAAAGAGAGAGAGAGAGAGAAGTGTTATCTACACAGGATAATATACATATTTCCTCATTTTGTCCACTAAAAGGGCCTAAAAAGTGACACCCCAGTACAATGAGCACACCTAGCACCAGATCTTGGCTTCTAAATACCACTTTCCAATCAAAGTAATCAAGGCTACTGGCAGAAATGGCTGGTTTTTGGCAAGAAAATGTCAGAAAGCAAGGAATTACTCAAAAATGAAAGAGAAAAAAAGGATGGAACATATCAAAAAGACAGAAACCAACCTGAAAGAACTCCAAATGGCCAAAGCTGGAACAATTTGAGGACAAAATAATTAATAGTATTGATTATAAACCTTCCCCCAAAACATAAATATCCATGAATCCATATTAACAAACATAAATGTGCAGATGAAAGGGCATATCTTCCTTACAGAAAAATTACAAACAACAAATGTGAAAGGTATGAGGGAAATAGAAAATCACCATTAGAACATCACAGTAATAACTGCTGCAGATAATACCATGGTCAAAACTTAAAGAAAGAGGATATTTGCATAGCTTCAAAGTATCTTGCCCAAAATATTTATTAATCACTATGGTTTTAATATATGTCCACAAATTCTTTGATATTCCTCTATGAAGGTGGTGGAGCGTGATTCCTCTCCGGTTAAATGGGGACTGGAATTAGTAACTCACTTCTAACCAACAGAGGATGGAAAGAGAAAAAACAGTAACTTGTAAAGTTGGAAAAACCTGACAGACCTGGTCTTAACCATGTGAGCAAAGGTAACCCCCGATTTGATGTGGGACTACTGTGGAATTCTTCAGTAGTCCCACATAAGGAATTCATAACCTCAGTCTAGTCATGAGAAAACAAAGCCAAAATGAGGGAGATTCTACAAAATACCTGCATAGTACTTTTCAAAATGTGAAAGTCATAAAAACAAAGAATGATTGAGAAACTGTCACAAACTGGAAGAGACTAAAGAGACAATGCAACTAAATGCAACCTGATATCCTAGTTGGATCCTGGGACAGAAAAAGGACATTAGTGAGGCAAAATAGTAAAATTCTAGTAAAGCCTACGGTTTTTACCAGTGTTGTACCAGTACTATTTTCTTTGCTTTGATAAATACACCACAGTTATATAAGTTATTAATAATGTAGTTAGCTAGATGAATGGGATACAGCAACTTTCTGTATTATCTTTGCAACATTTCTGTAAATAAAAATTACTTCTAAATGAAAATTTGAAAAATAGAAACCTTCCTACAAAGAAAACTCCAGGCCCACATGGTTTCAATAGTGAATTCTATCAAAAATTTAAGGAATAAATAATGCTTATCTTTCACAAAGTTACATTTATTTTTCAAAAAATAGAAGGAGAAAGAATGCTTTCCATCTCATTTTGTGAAGCAAGTATTATTACTGTATATCAAAAATACAGAAACTCAATTCAAGAAAACGATTAATATCCCCCACGAATATAGATGCAAAAATCCTTAATCCAATGGCAAATTGAACCAGCAACATATAAAAAAGGTGTGGGGACAGCGTCCCAGAGAGCAGTTTCCAGGCTCTCGGACTCGAGTGGGGAGGTGCTGGCTCGGGTAGTGAATGACCATCGACTGTGGTTTGTTGGCCATCAGTTGTAACCGGTAAGCCAATTGGCTACTGATGTAACTGCGGGGCTGCATTGATTGGTTGGTTAGTTGGCAGGCAGGGAAGTGAATGGCGGACAGTGGATTGTGTAGCTACTACTGCGTGTGTCTCGCCCAGCCTCCAGTGAGACTATAGTGGTGTGACTCCCCTACCTATGGCTCCGTGGGTGTTCCTTTTTGGCCTAGCCATATCCTGCATTTTTATGTGGGGAGCCAGAGCTGAGACCCTGCAGGCCGCCCCACACGACAAAAGGATAACACATTATGACCGTATGCTGAATTTACAATGGCCTACAACCTGAACGAGAGAACAAACTGGAAAGCATGAACCATCTGTCAGAGTTTTGACACAGGGAAGATGTGCCGTTACTGAACATTATTTCTCAGCTCTAAACCTACCCTTCTTCACTTGATTCTCTGACTTGTGCTCAGGCATTACCCACCACATTTCTGCTTTGCCAGCTGGCTCCATGTTAGGCTCTGCCAACAAAAGCTGCTAGTAGGAGACGGTAAGGCTTTTTGTTCCTTCCTGTTTTTTCATGTGTGCTTTCTGATTGTTTTCCTCCTGTTTCATGTTCTTGTGAGCAACATACTAGTGACATCTCTTCACTGGTAGTAGGTTCTCTCCAAATCAGTACCTCAATTACCTTTGTAGTTTTTCCAACATTTGCTGAGGCACCAGCACTATAGCTAGTTAGTGTCCCTTTTCAGAGATCCCAGCACCATGGGACCCATTTTCCAAGCTTCTAAGCTTTAAGAATTCTAGCCTCTTCAGTTTTTTTCCCCAGTCGTAGAGGTGGAAGCAACTTGCAGCACCTGCCATTTCTGTGATATTTTTTTTTTCCTTTTCAATTTCATGCAACCCTAGTTAATTATTTAATTACTTTTTCTATGTTGAAATTACTGGTATGGTTTCTGTTGCCTGACTGGCCCTTACTGATACAATGATTACATTCTTAAAGTAATCAGATAAACAACTTAAGAAAAGAAAGATACTAGAAATGCTAACCAAAAAAGAAAAAGATCACATGGAAACATAAGACAAGGAAAACATAAAGCTAAAGAATAAATGAGTTAATCAAATCAGTTAATTTAAAGCTAGATTAAAGAAGTCTCTCAGAAGTTATAAGGAAAAGAGAAATAAAATATAAAAGAAAAATCAAGACTCTGGAGGTTAAAAGTAAAGGTGAAAACATTTAACCAACAGGAGTAACAGAGAAGGAAAATTTTTTAAATGAAGGGCAAATACATTTGAAGAAATAATGAAGATAAATTTACCAGAATTAACAATGAAATACCTCAGATTAAAAGAATCTATAGATTTCCAAACAGATGAGATAAAGAGCCCACACCAGGACAAATTCTAATTGTGAAGGATACAAAAGTCCGGAAAAAAATCTGAATAATTATAACAAGAAACAACAGATCATCTTTCAAAAAAAAAAACACAAAACAATCAGACTGACTGACATCAGTCTTCTTGAAAACAAGAAGTCAAAACAGCATTTTAAATATTGAAGAAATTTTGAACTCAGAATGTTTATATATCCAAGCTGTCACTCAAATGGGAGGGTATAATTAAAATACATAGTTTCAGTTATACAAGATCACAAAAGACTTGCTACACAAAAACCTCAATTGAAAACAGTGAGTACTTGGGAAAAAGCTCTCAAATAACAAGAGAATCAAAACCAGGAGATATGGCAAGATATATACATATGGAGTAAGGGTGATCAAATATCTTACTAAAATCTATGTTGCCCATTTTGTTAAAATTGTTTAAAAACTAAAGTATATTTTAAAATAACTGAACTAAAATTCTAGACAAAATCAACATTGTGGGTAGAGAAGAATGGATTCTACACCAAAGGAACACCAGAGTATGTACTCGTCTTATCAGAGAAATTATGTAGATATGGATATATTAGAAAGTCAACAGATGTAAATAACCATAACTATGATCTCAGGATAAGGACACTCTAAGAACAAAATTAGAAGTATAGTTGACACACAGTATTGTATTAGCTTCAGGTATGTAGCATAATGAGTGTTGGTGAGGATGTGGAGAAAAGGGAACCCTCATGCACTGCTGGTGGGATTGTAAATTGATGCAGCCACTATGGAAAATAGTATGGAGGTGCCTCAAAAAAATAAAAATACAACTACCGTACGATCCAACAATTTCATTTATGTGTATTTATCTGGAGAAAACAAAAGCACTAATTTGAAAAGCTATGTGCACCCCTATGTCCACTGTAGCATCACTTACAGTAGCCAAGATATGAAAGCAACCTAGGTAAACAATGGGGAGAAAAACAAGAGCAGTAAATTAAAAATAATAGATTTAAAAATTGTCCTTTTAGCAAGGGAAGTAAAAGCTAAAAGAAATGAATGGGACTATATCAAACTTTAAAGCTTCTGCACAGCAAAAGAAACCATCGACAAAATAAAGAGGCAACCAACTGAATGGGAGAAGATTTTTGCAAACAGTGCTTCCAATAAGGGGCTAATATCCAAAATATACAAGGAACTCATGCAACTCAACAACGAAAAAACAAACAACCCAATTGAAAAATGGGCAGAGGACCTGAAGAGACATTTCTCCAAAGAGGACATACAAATGGCAAATAGACATATGAAAAAAATGCTCAACATCACTAATCATCAGAGAAATGCAAATAAAAACCACAATGAGATATCACCTCACCCCAGTCAGAATGGCTATCATCAACAAGATAAATAGTAACAAGTGTTGGAGAGGCTGTGGAGAAAAAGGAACCCTCATACACTGTTGGTGGGAATGCAGACTGGTGCAGCCGCTATGGAAGGCAGTGTGGAGGTTCCTCAAAAAACTACGAATAGAATAACCATATGACCCAGCAATCCCTCTCCTGGGTATCTACCCAAAAAATCTAAAAACGTTTATCCATAAAGACACGTGTGTTCCAATGTTCATTGCAGCTTTATTTACGGTGGCCAAGACATGAAAACAACCAAAATGTCCTTCGATAGATGAATGGATAAAGTTGTGGTATATATACCCAATGGAATACTATTCGGCGGTAAGAAAAGATGAAATAGGACCATTTGTGACAACGTGGATGGATCTTGAGAGTATAATGCTAAGCGAAATAAGTCAGACAGAAAACGCAGAGAACCATATGATTTCACTGATATGTGGTATATAAACCCAAAACAACAAAAGAACAAAGCAAACAAATGAGAAACAAAAACTCATAGACACAGACCATAGTTTAGTGGTTACCAGAGGGTAATGGGGGAGAGGAAGGTGGAGACAAGGGTAAGGGGGATCAAATATAAGGTGATGGAAGGAGAACTGACTCTGGGTGGTGAACACACAATGGGATTTATAGATGATGTAATACAGAATTGTACACCTGAAATCTATTTAATTTTACTAACAATTGTCACCCCAATAAACTTTTTTTAAAATGTCCCTTTTAACAGTAATTACAATAAATGTAAATTCATTGAATTCACAATTAAATGACAGGCACTTCCAACATAAAGCACACCGAGGACATAGAAAATTTGTAAAGAAATAGATGGAACAAACTGGAAGATAATCTTAATAACCAACTATGCCATTTATCAATTTATTATTTCTCATCTCCAAATCCACCTTTGTCTTCTCTGCTTATAAAACTGAAACATTTCTGCCTTTCTTGGCTTTGCC
Organism: Rhinolophus sinicus; assembly: GCF_057876585.1. Classification (NCBI taxonomy): domain Eukaryota; kingdom Metazoa; phylum Chordata; class Mammalia; order Chiroptera; family Rhinolophidae; genus Rhinolophus; species Rhinolophus sinicus. The sequence continues at coordinate 28,003,675 of NC_142506.1, forward strand.
AGGACAGGGCATTGGAGATGAGGCAGGACATGGAGTCACTGACAACCTCCTCCAGGGTGTAAGGCTGAGGTGCCTCTCTGGTTATATATGTAACAAGGTGAATGTATCCAGTACCTGCTACTGGAGAAAAACAAGAGCCAGTTTCTACCAGCTAGGCTGATCTCTATGACCCCATCTGACCTCTAGCTAACTATAATGTCATTATAATCTCGTTTGCATTCAGTTACTGCAACTCCCATCATGCATCTGATGCCATGACAGTTTCGGAGGAACCAAATAAGGGAGAAAACTCTGGGAAATGGAGAGTCCTGCCTATAGAGGAAGAGATGAATGAACAACCACATCAAGGGGACGTCACCAATTCCCATTTGGGGAGGGATAAATACCCCTGATCATGGCTTCCTCAGGGCAACCCTTCTCTGAATTACCCCACACTTTCCTCTCAAGTGTGTACTTTCATTTTCAATAAACCACTTTCCCTTTCCTGCATCTGTCTCACTCTTGAAATGTTTCTTGCGCAGAGACAAGAACCCAGTCACCGCTGCTCCAGGCTGAGTCCTCTCCTGGACACCCCTGTGTGCCTCCCGGGACAGGGAGACACTGGAAAAGAAAGGGGCTTCTTTTTAGCATATTTTCCTTCCTCCTAGTTCCTGTGGAGCTTACCTGGTATTCAGGGTACTACTGTAGCTCACCCCAGAGAATTCATTCCAGCAGCACCCCCACAGGTAGCTTTGCAGCCAGTTCTGCAGGCACCCCAGCTAGCCGCACAGGAGAGTTCAGCAGCACTCCAATGGGCAGTTTCTCAATAAGGTCCACAGGAACCCCAACTGCCTTCTCAGTGGTGAGTTCAGCAGCAACCCCCTGGGTGGATTTCCAGTGACTACTGAGGGTGACCATCCAGTGTCCCACAGAGATGACTTTCTAGCAGCTTTCCAGCAAGTCAGCTAGTACCCCAGTATACTTCCCAGAAAGTTCAACAGTACTCCCCACAAGCAGATTTTGGGTGAATTTCATCAACACCCCAGCAGGCAGTTTCCCACCCAATAGCCTCCAGTGAAGGGGTCCTTCCTACAAAGTTGCTAGCCCTTGGTAACCTGCCCACCACTTCATCCTGCCAGCAACCCAATGGAAAGCTTTCAGTTTGCCAGCCTCAGACTGTAGTTTCCTTCCCACAATCCTCTCCCTATGGACAGGGGATGAGCTCTGGCCCAGGGCAACCCAGCAAACTTCTCTCCACTATCCAATGGGCTGTAACTATACCCCCTCCAAAAAGTTCTGAATCCCAGCCGTGAAGAAGGGTCATCCATGGTTTCCAAATGTATCCCTCCTTTGAGTATTCCTCCCGCCCTAGGGTATTCTCTTTTATTCCTATCAAACACTTAATTGCCTGTAAATAGTTCATTCTTTATATGAAAACTTCTCTGCTGAAATTTTTGTCTCTCCTGACTGGACCCTGACTGATACAAGCTGACCAAACAAAGTTAGAGGGACAAAGAATTATTTATCAGGACTGCTTAAGTCAGTTACCCCTGACGTCTAAAACTCTATCATTATTTATCTGTGTATGTAAAAGAAATAAAAGATATATCCATTATACCTATATATGTAGCCAGGTATATCGAACAAACAGGAATAAACAAGAAAAATCAGCAATTATAACTGAAAATACAAACACAGCCACCTCAGAAACTGCTTAAACAGACAAAAATAAATAGATGATACAGGGAGAGAAAAAAGGGACGGAGGTACTAAGGTGATAAATGCATACATACATACATACATACATACATACATACATACATACATAAAACCGATATAATTGAAAAACCACAGCTATTACGCTCAAACTATTAGATTAACCAAAAGTGGAGATATGAATACAAGCATTTAGTTTAATTCTCTCCCAAAAACTCCCCCAAAGACACAATGATAGAGTTTTATTTGTTTGTTTATCAGTAGAATGGGTTAGAATCCAATGGTAGCAAATTTTAGTGACTTACAAAGCAGTCAGACAAGTGGTAACTGACTTAAGCAGTCCTGATAAAGTTGAATCCTAAACCAGCAGGAAAGAAAGCAAAGAAGCAAATTAACAACGTGAAACTCCAGAAGGCTCAAGAATTGACAGTACCAGGTATCTCTAGAAGTAGAGTAAAAGTGGGACTAAGAACAAGTTGAAAGTCTCTCTAAGAACTGGATCAGACCCAGATTCTCATGCCTCTCCGCAACCTCAGCAAAAGCTTGGATAGCATCTTCTCTGAAGAGGATAAAACAGTGAATAAACTAGGATACCAGGCAGAAAGGAGGGTGAGGTAATATACTGGACACAAAGAAATTAAGTGAACTCTTATAAAATAAATGTTAAGACTCTAGCTTTTCCTCCCAACATGGCCCTCAAAGCACTATCAGCCAGGCATAGGCCAGGCATATGCCCTCTAACATGAAGTATGGAGGATTCTGCTCTGAGAAATCTAACTAGCTCAAGAGGAGAGAACTGTGCTAACTTAGTCTCCAACGAAGTAGCCCAGCTACGTATATCACACACTATGTTATTGTTCTTAGTAGGGAATCAATGTCTAAAGAAAGAGGAAGCTAAGGATATTATGAAAGGATATTAAAATAAAACTAACATTTGTAATATCAGAACTACAAAAAAGAGAGGAGCAAAAAGAAAAAAAAAAATCACTTGGTGAAAAACTTCTACTCTCTATTATAAATATAAACATAAATGAAATAATAAGACAGAACAGAGACCAAACACCTTCTTGTGGCCTCTACCATCAGTACTTGAGGCTACTTCTACCACCTGCCCACATCTATTCAGAATGCCCCTTTAATCTGTACTTCAGTCACTCGGGCTTTCTTTCGTTTCCTAAAAAGGGCCATTCATCTTTCTGCCATGAGATTTATGCAAATATCTAGACATATAAACATTTCAGTAACAACCATATAATTCCCCATATAATGCCAAACATTTTAACATTTGTGTACATCTATAAATGGACTGATTTTTTTGCATTTTACTCACAGCAAACAGATGAGTGTTTTAGAAACTGTATCTCCTAAACTCTAGCTGTCACAACTTTTGCCTATGAGAATGAGCCACTATACTTATGAATAATGGAAGAGAACATTCGTCAAACTGTTAGTCAATAAAGTGGCTGTCAATGAATGATGAAGTCCTTTCCATAGTAGAGTTAGTCTACAAATGTTACATAATCAATCTGGATTATACAGTGTGTGGCAATTTTTCAATGACAAATTGTTTTCCCCCTGATACCAAAGACGTACCTTCACTGCCAGATGGTATTTGCTTAGGGAATGCAAGCTTAAATTTTTTCCTAAGTTAAACATATATATGATAACAAGTACATAATTGAATGTAAATTCAAGACAAAATTATTTTCAATTCTTCATTTATATTAATATGAGCAATTAAATATTGAGTGTATCGTTTAAAAATTACAATGTTTTCTTCATGTCTTTTCCCAAATTTCTTTCACTAGTTACTCAAGTTTATCATTATCAGCTTGGGGTAAAAATCTATTTCCCAGCCATCTTCTGAGAGAAAAACAATAATAACCTTTTAATGTAAACTCATTTGGAATTCTAAAGCATTAATTTTGTATAAGATAACCGATGAAAAAAGAATGGGCTCAGAAGAATTTAGTTCCTATTTCTTAGCTATGCAATTTGGTAATTATACGATCGTGAACAACTTTTATTTCATTGAGTCTCTGTTTGTAATTAATAAAATTGTGATAATACTAGATGAAGAATATTAAGAAGATTAAATAAGATATTTGAAAAGTGCCTGGCACATAGTAGTTACTCAATAAATGGAAGTACCCTTTTCAAAACTGAATTTCCTTTTCAAAATTAAATTTTAAAAATTTAATTATCCCTGCCTTTAAAACATTTACATTCCATTTCTGTGAATATATTCTCCTAGAGAGAGGACAAGTGGATGGCAGAAAGGTTTGGAAAAGAAACTTTTCACTGTATATATTTTGGTAACTTTCAAATTATATATTTCAAAATAAATGAATAAAATTTAAATAAAAATAGTAAAACAATATATCCAAAAGATATTAATCAAATAAATGTAGCACATAAAGTCTTAATAATTTTATGTAAGTGAGCAGGGGGCTTATGGAATTATTTTTACTGATCTCTGGAACCCAAGAATGTTTAACAATGTTAGGCACATAAAACATTCAAAAACATCAGGAGGAATGAATGCATGGCTAAGACCACTATATACATTTTGGTTATATTTATATGGAAGCAAAAACAAGACTGAAAATGGCTCTCTACAGTTTCTAGCTACCTAACTTACATAATCATACAACAACTTAACTAACTGTGCTATTAAGGTAACCAACAATAATTGATCCCCAAATGATAAATATAATGTCTGTATATAAACATGGTGGATTGCTATAACATCAAATATTTTTTAAAACTATCATTAATTTCTAGATATTTATAGAGAAAACTATATTTCCCAAAAATCTAAAAATTGCTCACAAAGAATCGGGTCATTACGTTTTACAACTGAGAAAACCAAATACATCATGAAGACTGAAAAACTATCTTTCCATAGTAGATTACAAGATAGTTCAGGTGAACAAGGCAACAAATCAGTCCATGTTAGAAAGGTATCTCTATCTGATTAAATGAATACATGCAATGACACAAACATACACATTTTGAAATTCCTTAGCATCATCACTATAAATCATATAGCCTTGGGTCCAGACGAGATATTAAGGTAGTATCTGGAAGATTAGCTCTAAATTGTTTTTTTGTAATGCGTAAGATTTTAAAAAGACAAGCATAAAATACATCAAAATATTAGTATTTCTATTAGAGTGGCAAGATTGTAGGTGATTTTATTCTTCCTTCCTCTATTTTCAAAATTTTCTTCAATGTAATTATATTTTCTCATAATATATATAATAGTTTCAAAATACTATCTGATTTAAAAAGAAACCACCCAATGTACCTATGCTTATAGGCAATTTAAAAATTAAACGATCTTACACATATAAATGTAAAATCCATTTTCAAAGTCCCCAAAAAAGGGATTTACAATTAGTGCCCCTTTTTTCTTTCTGCCCACATCACAATAACTTAGAGCTCAAAGAACAGAAATAAATCTTACACACACACACACACACACACATTCTCTGATCATTTGATATCTTTTGGCAGTTCTCTATGGAGGTCATTAGGAGAAATGGTAATGAAATTCAGTAAACCCATCTTGTTTGAAAAACCTCATTTGTTCTCCTATCTTCTCTGCGATCACCGTCCACAGGCAGTTGGCCAAGCAGCCAGGTGAACTGCTCTCGTCAGCCAGGCATCTGCACGTGTCTAAAACACTTTATATCCTTTTATGATGAAATTACTCAAAACATAAAGAAAGGAAGTAGCAACAATAAATCATGCTGGCATAGAACAGGCTATTTACTCTGAACAGGATGGTTGAAAAAGGAACCTGCTGTCACAACATATGAGAGAACTCAAAATAATGAGGTTTTCAGAAAAAACTTAAAAGGAATAAAGACACTAAGTGCCTGTATTCTATCTACAAGACATTCTCAAAGAAAATGAGGATGATGAGGGATTTGATCTGACATACTGGAGATTAATAAGGAAACAACATGATCTCCCAATTTAATTTTGTCACTTTTTATAGGGAAGAGTATGGGTTTTGGAGTCAAGCTGACTGGGGTTTAAATACTGGCTCCAATGTTCACTGCATGGCAAGTTACTTACCCATTTTATAATCCATTTGTAGAAATGGAGAATAAAATAGCTATCTCATAGAGCAGTAGTTAGGATTAAATAAGTAACGGATGAAAATACATGGCATATGTTTTATTACTGTCTAAACTTTTGGAATATTATAAAAACAAATAGTGCAAAAAGTGGCACATATGGGCTCTCAATAAATGTTGATTCACTTCCTTGTTACAGTCATGAAAATTAAACTAGAGTTCTTTGTAGCTTAAAAAAAAGGAAGGGACTAGAGGAGGTCATCGAATTCAGACCTCTAACTCTAGGCAGACTTATCACATTAAATAAACATCAGGTGATGATTTTTCAGCACAAAGGTGTAAGACAGAGTTTTCTCAAAGCCTAAACAGATCATAAATAGGAAAAAAATAATCAATTAAATTCAGACTAGTTAATGCTGATTGCAAAAAGGACCCCTCTTCTAAGGATGCCTGTAGCTTAAATGGCTAAAACTTACAAAGACATAGTGATTCAAACAAACAAATAAAACCCGTAAGTTGTATCACAAATCAGTAGAAGAAAAAAAAATAGATGTTTTGGTTGATGATATAGAAAATAACTCACTGTAAGGGAAAAAGTAAAATTATATCCTTACTTTACATCAGGGGTCGGCAAATTTTTCTGTAAAGGGTCAGCTAATAAATATTTTATATGCTTTGGCGTTAGGCTATATAGTCTCTGTTTCAATTACTCCACTCTGCCATTTTAGCACAAAAACAGCCATAGATAATACATAAATGAATGAACATGGCTGAGTTCCAATAAAGCTTTATTTATGAACACCAAAAACTAATTTTCATATAATTTTCAAATATCACAAAGTATTATTATTCTTTGATTTTTCTTAACCATTTAAGAATATCAAGTTATTCTTAGCTCACAGCCAGATTTTACCAATTTGGACTGTGGGTTTGTAATTTGACAAACCCTACTTCACATCATTTTTTAAAAAAATTCAATAAAAAAAAATGTTGTTTTGTACACCTGCAACTAACAATAAAAAAATCAAATTGGATTAAAGTGCTAAGTGTGAAAGATAAAACTACAAAACATAAAATAAAGAAAAACATCTCATTGACATCTTGGAGTGAATAAAGATTTCTTAAAATCACAATGAAGTAAAAAATTGTGTATTTGACTACATTAAAATTAAAGATGTCTAATGAAAGACAACATAGGACACCTATCTTAAAGGTAGGTAACACAGTGGCAGAAGAAAACTGTAAATTAAAAAGATGATGGAAGGAGAACTGAATCTGGGTGGTGAATACCCGATGCAATATATAGATGATGTATAATAGAAATGTACACTTGAAACCTGTATCATTGTCAGTCTAATAAATTTAATTTTAAAAAGGAAAAGAAGGCATTAAGGTCTAGACTATTCAAAGAATCCCTACAAATCAACAGGAAAAAGAAAGGAAATCCAATAATATTTGAATACTGATTAATGCCATTTACTCTCTAAATAGCATTGGGAAGATTATGTTTCTGCTTCATTGTTTAACAAGGTTCATTATCTGAATTTCTTTTCCTTACTGTCACTGTGAAAATTCTTGAAGAAATAATCTAACCTCTAGTGTATACGTGTATGTGTGTAATATGAATAGTGAACGTCATTAAGTTGTGAGACTTTATTCTATTTTAGTACACAAACATGTACTACATAGTGATTCACTTAGGCACTGTTCTAAGTAATTTACAAAATTAACTCATTTAATCTTCTCAAGTCTCTAAGGTAGGTATTATTATTATCCTCATTTTTAAGATATAAATGGTTTTCATTTTTATATTTATCTTTATTTTCTAATTTTTAAGCAATTCACTTTTATACATACATATACACACAAAAATAAATGATATACAGAAAAACACTGTGCCCTTTTTAGGGGTAAGAATATGGAAAGCAAAGGACTCAAAGAATACCTAAAGGCAATATTCTTATTTATTTCAACAAAACGTGAGTTTATGTTTCGTCAGATTCTTAAATAATTAATGTGTTTCCTGTTTCCATTGACCATCTTTGGTGCTCAGCCAGCTATTAACACATACAATGTTTTTTGGGGAGAGGGGATAGTTATTTAAGGGCCAAGGGGTTTTGTTTATTTGTTTCAATAGAGCATAATGAAACCTTCTAACTACAAAGCAGAGCTGCCCATCAACAAGTAAGTTTTTAAGCACTTCCTATATCAGGAACAGTTCTGGGCACTAATGTTATAGTAGTAAACAAGACAGATAAAGACATAATATCCTGCCCTTAAACAGCTCATGTTCTAGATCAAGAGCTACATTCTAGACCAGAGCACTGCTAAGGCAGAAATAAGAAAATGGATTTAAAATTGAACACTTTGCTTTCGTTTGCCATTATAGTCATATAATAGCACAAAAGTAGATAGGATTATTTATAGTAACTAACATAGTACCTCAAAGTTTATAACATGCTCTCTTATACATTAATTCATTTAATACTCACAAAAACATACAAAGGTAGAATTATTTCTAAAAAAACCCAATTACACATATTGAAAACTAATGACATCTTCCAAATCACAGTTCTAATGATGGTAGAATGGTGAAAAAAGCAAAATTAGTGAAAATTATCTGTTAATGAAATTAACATTTAACAAATACTTACTGAGTATACCCAGGTCTAATATTAATAGCTATAACTATATCTTGGCATCTGCTGGCTTTGCAACATTCTTCTATTCTATGATATATAAATATATACTTAAATAATATATATGTGTATATTTTATGTGTATATATTACATATTTATCATATTTTATACTATTTATTTATTTATATTACCTTATAAATATATACATATACACCTCGTATACTATTAGATTTGATTGTTCATGTAGGTATCTTCCTCGCGAGGGTATGAACTCCTTAAGAACAGGGATCGTGTCATACTCATTGTCCGTCATATAATAAGTACTGAATAAATGCAAAAAGAATAAGTGAATTATGAATTTACTTACATTTTAATACTTTAGATGGCACATTATCAGAAACATAGGGGGGTAGATTCAATTTTAAATGTATGTGTTAACTCTTAGGATGTTTCTTTCAGATATTTCTATTAAGAGAATTGCTGAATGTTTAACAGCTGAATTTTGATTCATAGAGTGAAGAAAATCAACTCATAATAAAACATGATTGTAAAGCTGTCACACTTTTCTGTTACCAACTAATTACAATAATTTACTCATGCCAGTTTTTCTTTGATCTAAGTGGAAAATTAATAGGGAAGTCATTGAATAAGCAATAACTTAGCAGAAGCCGAGAAAGAAAACAACAACAACAAACTAGTCCAGGCAAATAAAGAACTTGCAATTGCAAAAATGTGGACATCAGCTAAGAATTCTTACAATTATGTAGTACAGCACACAATATACAAAACTACAAACAAGTTTAAAATCATTCCAAAAAACAGTTTCAAATAAGAATGAGAGAGTTGAATTATTTTAAATAAAGTACATACCAATATAATAATTAAAAATATTGATATCCTTTAGCAGTTCATCAAAAAAATTAAAAGTTCTCAATTTTTACAATGGAGAGAACTACTGACTTCACTTACTATAAGATAGTCAACTCAAAGCAAGAAATAGGAATCAGTTAAGATCATTTTATTCAGTAAAGAAAAGTAATCAGTCATACTTTTTCATGCTTTAAATTTAGATAAAGCATACTTAGTTGCAAATTTATGTTAATCTAGTGCCTTGTGAAACCTAAATGAATTTTCTCCTTTATATAACTGGAAACCTAATTTATAAATCTCTTCATGGGCACCAGCTCTCCAAAGTTACAGAGAAACTGGGTACATACTAACTAGACCCATCTAAAAATTTCACAATCTTGTGTTACCTATGAATTCTTTGTAATTAATCTAATGTTCTTGCCAAATTACATACTTATGTGTATTTGTACTTATACCAAATGGAAATGTATTGGGGAAAATAAACATAGTGAGAAAACAAAAGATTAAGAGAACAAAAAGAAACTATATATAATTCCAGATAAGATGGAGTAAATACACTCCACCCTATTACACCTACTAAGTACTATTTTGAAACTCTCAATAAAATTCAAAAAGCAACTACCAGAAGACATTAAAAGACAAAGAAAATGGACCAGACAGAGAACTTGATCCTCAAGGAAAACCCTCTGGGCGTGAGATCCCTGAGGCCTTCTGTTTATTGTCTGGTCAGTTTTTTTGTTTGTTTATTTGCCTCCTATATATCCTAACATAAGCAGTAAGAGACCCACAAGCCAGAAACACTAACAGTCACAGCGAAACAAAAATAAAAGTGTTCCAAGAAAAGCCTGCTATCTCTAGCCAAAGGACCAGGAAAAGGGCAGTACAACAGAACAAACATTTTGACCGTACTTCCCGACTCCAGGCAAACAGAATGAAAAAAAGTAGACTCCTTCTCTTCTCCAACAAGTAGGACAGCTGCTGAGATTATAAGCAGAGCCCTGCCCAGCATCCCCACCCTGAATAACAAGGCAGTACCCACTCCCCAGCTGTGGGAACTGTGGAGAGAGCCCGGTCTTCTATCCTGGCCGGGTAATAACGAAACAGCTTCTCTCCCCGGCTACAGACCCTGCAATAACAAGATGGTAACCCTCCCTCCCCCTAGTGAGTGCTGCTGTCACAAACTGTGGACAGACCCTGTCCCCATCTCCACAATGCAATCATGAGGCAGAACACCAAGCCTTCCCAAGTGGAGGGTGGAAGGAGGAATATTGAGAGGAGCGAGCTAGAGGGAGGGATTTTCTAAATCTGCATATTAAGTCCTGAACAGATCTATGAGCAGTCAGTGTATAAAGTGGACCAGAGTCAACACAGCAAAAGTTTTGAGAACTATGATGGACTACAATCCGAGTTTCAGGTTGGCCTCATGCTAACACATCAGTAAGACAAACCAGAATAATGCTGGAAAGGCTTTGAAAACTACTTTGATATTTTAACCACAACCATAAAAAGTGGGACAGGATATGCATATTGATCCTAAACGGGTTGAATAAATGCTAAAATAATAATAATTGAAAAAAACAGGAAGAAGAGTCTTATAATATATAAAAGGTCCAGGACACAATAAAAAACTACTCGGCATATTCAGAATTATGAAAATCTCAATTCAAATGAAAAAACACAATCAGCAGATGCCAACGTTGCAATGACACAGATGTTAACAAATTCTACGTAAGTATTTTAAAGCAGCTATCATAAAAAGGCTGCAACAAGCATTATGCTCTTCAAACAAATGAAACCACAGTAAGTCTCAGCAAAGAAATAAAAGATATAAAAAAAAAAAACAAATGGAAAATTTAGAACTGAAAAATACAACAACCAAAATTTAAAAACTCATTGGATGAGCTCAATAGCAGAATAGAGATGATAGAGGGAAAAGCAGTAAACTTGAAAATATATAAATACAAATTTTAAAATCTCAAAAGAAAAAATAGACTAATAAAATGAACAGAATCTTAGAGACCTGGGGGGCAGTGGGGAGTGTAAAATCCAACGTTCATTCACCAGAGTCCCAGAAAAAGAGGAAAAAGAGTACAATATTGAAAAAAAAAAAAAAAATGTTTAAAGAAATAGAACCAAAAACTTTCCAAATTGGGAGAAAGCCATAAACATACAGATTCAAGAAACTAAGTGAACCACTAACAGGATAAACCAAAAGAAATCCAGATTAAGATACATCATAATTAATTTTCTGAAAACTGAACACAAAGAAAAAAAACCTTGAAAGCATCCAGAGGGAAATGATGCATTACACAGGAGTAATAATGCTTTGAACAATGGAACAATATTTTGAATAACGGCAGATTCTCATCAAAAGCCATGGAGTCCTAAAGTAAATATAACATTTTTGAAATGACGAAAGGAAAGAACTCTCAACCAAGAACTCCATATCTAGTAAAAATTTCCTTCAGTAATAAAGGTGAAATAAAGACATTCATATATGAAGGAAACCTAAAACAATGTGTCACCAATAGACTTACTCTAAAAAAAATGGCTACAGAAAGTTCTAGAGACAGAAAAGAAATAACAGAAAGAAACTCAGAGTATCAGGAATGAAGAACGCAATAGAAAAAATAAGTATACAGGTAAACGTTCTTCTCTTGAGTTCTTTAAATCATGTTTGATGACCGAAAGAAAAAATTGTAACACTGATGTGTTTCTCAATGTATGTAAAAAAATATTTAAGACAACTATATCATAAAGAGGAATGGTAAAGAGACCTGAAAGATTGTAACTTTTTTATATTCTACTTAAAGTGATCAAATGTTGATTGAGATTATATATATCCATATACCTATTTATATTCCTAGAGAGACCACGTAAAAATATATAAAGAGATATGCACAAAAAATATATAGATAAAATAAAATGAATATTAAAATATTCACTTAAAGTGGTAAAATGTTGATTGATAAGTTACATACATATCTATAGAGAGACCACTAAAAAACAAACAAACAAAAAACCTATAAAAGAAATACACACTAAAAAAACTAGAGAAAAATATGAAATACTAAAATATGGTCAAGTAACTCACAGAGCAGGAAAGGAGAAACCAAGAAAAGAAAAACAAAAATAACATATGGAACATGGGTAAAATAAACCTTGACTTAAACTTCATACCTTAAACAAACTCTAACAGAAAATACCAAATAAATCTAAATATAAGATGTAAAACTATAAAACTTATAGAAGAAAACAGGTGAAAATTTTCATCAAGTGAGGTTAAGCAAAGATCTCTAACATGTAACATCAAAAGCATGATCCAGGAAAGAAAAATCAATAAATTGGACTTTAACAAAATTAAAAACTTTTGCTCTGTGGAAAACCCTGTTGACAACTTTAAAAAATAGGTCATAAACTGGCATAAAATATTTGCAAATCACAAATGCAATTAGGACTTGTATCAAGAAGATATAAAAAAATCTCTAAAATCAACAGTAAGAAAAACAATCTAATTAGAAATTGGGTAAAAGATGGAAACAAATATTTTTCCACAGAGGACATATGGATGGTAAATAATCATATAAGATGTTCTACATCATTATCTATTAGGAAAAAACAAATTAAAGCCATGATATCACTATACACCTGACAAAATGGCTAAAACAACATACTGACAATACCAAGTGTTGCAATAGATGCAAGGTAACTACATCTTTCGTGGGAATATAAAATGGTACAGACATTTTGGAAAACATTTGGACAATTTCTTTTAAAGTTAAATATACATTTACCATTTGACCCATCAATCACACTCCTGAGTCTTTTTCCTAGAGAAATAAAAACTTAGGTACACACACAAAAAAACTGTACATGATTGTTCATTGTAGCTAGCTGTATTTGTAATAGCTTAAAGGTGAAAATAACAAAAACATCTTTTTACAGGTGAATAGAAAAATAAACTGTAGTTTATACATATTATGTACTACTCAGCAATATATATTATACTACTCAGCAATAAAAGAAATAAACTGTTGATACAAGGAATTGGTCCTGAATGGACCTCAAGGGCATTATCCTGAGGGAAAAAAGCCAATATTAAAAGTTTACATGTATGATTCCATTTATATAACATTCTCAAAATGGCAAAATTATAGTGATGGAGAACAGGGAAGTTGTCAAAGGTTAGGATACGGCAAGTGTGTGACTGTAAATGCATAGCACAAAGGAGTGTCTTTGTAGTGATAGGACAGTTCTGCATCCTGATTGAAGTGGAGGTTACCGAATATAAATGAATTTTAAAATTCCATAAAACTATACATCAAAAAAAAATGCATGTGAAATATGAATAAAGTCTGTAATTTAGATAATAGTATTGCATCGATATCAATTTCCTTGCTTTGCTAATATACTTGATATGATCATGGGGGAGGGTGACTTCAACAATAATCACAGAGTAAGAACCTGCAAAAATTATCTCCTTCATAAAAGCAATAGAAAAATTGGCAAAAAAAATTGTCAGAATCAACTTTTTCAGAAGTCAGGAAATTAACCAAAAGCTTGCAGAAACCTGCGACGTTCTTTCTAGAAAAATGGGTAAATCTCAGTAAGAAGAGCTAGCTTTATATGTAGCATTTTGATTTGCGGTATTCGCATCCCCCTCTCAATTTCCACAGTAGCCTTGAAAATCAACAACCCACAACCACAGTAAAAACAGCAGCCTGACAGCCCCAAAAGGGGCAGAATAGGGTTGGAGGTCCTTCAAAGCCTCATTCCCAAAGATGTGTCCTTATCTGACCTGTCTGGTGATATCATGGAAGACCCCACTTACAAGGCTATCTTTATTTTACTTGACTTAGAACTTGCCCAGTGCAAAAAAAAAAAAAAAAAAAAAAAGCCTTTTCCCTTTAGGATTTTGTCAGAAACAGAGGCTGTGGACAACACCTGGAGCAAAGAGACTAACCAAAAAATGTAAAAGGAATGGCATGTTCACAAAGGCTTTGAAAAAGCTCTTTAGTTGTTCCTTAGACTCTAGAAGGCCACACACCTGCATCGGACTGTGCCCATGCTCAGGACAGAGCTAAGCTGACCGTTGGGGCTCCCGTGCAATCAGGAAACTGTAACACATGAGCAAGTGTGTCTAGTATCCATTCATTCTGCAATTCTGTTCTTCTAACTCTGAAGGCAGAGTTGTCAATCTGCTTGGTTGAGTGTTAAAGGTATGCACCAACACCCACACAGAGCCCCTTGGCAAACACTAGGAAATTTATTAGTTCTAGGCATTTAAGAAAATCTCTGTCCAATCAGGACATAGTAATAAATCTAATGACACCTACATTCAGAGAAGGAAGGCAGCATAATGGAGGTCAATGTTTAAGTAAAACAGATGATTTGCCATGTTGGGTCAATCCCATCTCCACTGAGCCTAAAATAGTGTCTTTAACAATATTCTTGAATGATTCATTGGAGCTCAGAGTTATCCTTCATTACACTGTCAGATAGCACCAGGGTCTCAAGATCTGGGCAGTTCTTATTAAATGTCAAAATGTAGCACAGTATTTTCCAGACGCAGCTGTAAACAGGATGAGCTTGACAGGAACCCAAGGGGTAAGTGCAGGCAACTGCAAAGTAATAATGTGTAATTAACCAAAAGTGTATTTAAACAATGGTTAAGCCTCCCTTCCGGCCAGAGAGCTTTGAGTGTGAGTCCTGTCTCCTTTACTTGCTGCAAGTAAATAAAACCTAACAACAACCATGTCTCATTCTTGAATAGAATACCCCAAGTGGCAAACCCCTTGAGTTCAGTAATAATGCCCGTCTCATAATGTAAGGGATGTACCCTCCCCACCCCAAAATCACTAATATTTCTTACAAGGCATTAGTAACCTAAAATCATTATTTATATGTTTTAAATCATATTTCAAGGGAGGAGTACCTGTGTTTTGTGATGAGAAACATTCTTCTCACTTTTCCCCAAGATCTAGCAGTATGATTAAATAGAGAGGATCCTGCTAAAAGTGATTAAAAGTGATCATGTATCGCAATATGGCTGTGACAGGGCAGTCAGTGCCTATTATTTGTTACTTTTAAAACTTGTGATATAAGGTAATACTTCTTTATATGCTTATTCTCAATTTGTCCCCTTAAACTTCAATAGAATTCCCATATCCTCTATTTACTATGTTCATTCTTTTACTGGTTATTGACACTCTAGTTCTATCTCCTTTCAGCCTCATATTTTCAAAATGAATTTTTAAAATCTGACTACCAATTTTAGGCCCATTCCTTCACAGATAGCAGTTGATCTTGCCTGGATCCTTTATAGCTACATATAATACCTTTCTTGAGATAGAATGACTGAAAGAATGTAAAATGTTGGTTTAAGTAAGGGGGAAAAAAAGGATACTATAATTCCTTTTGTTAGTTTCAAATGCATTGCTGATATCCTGTCTTCTGGTGCCAATTCTGGTTATAATAGAAATTTATCTGAATGATAGAAGCCTTAGATGTGGAAAGATTTAAATTAATCTCTCCAGTAACATATATAATATATATAATAATTAATCTATCTGGTATTCCAGTTGAGTGATCTTTCTGGAGTTTGTATTTCCTTAGGGACAATTTCTATTGATTTTTCTCCATTGTGTGGCCACAATTCCTTGTTTCTTTTCATGTCTCATAATTTCTTGATGAATACTGGACATTTTAAATAATATAGTGTGGCAGTTTTGGAAATCAGATTCTCCCCCATCCCCAGGGTTTGTTTTTGCTATTTGTTGTTGTTTGTTTAAGAACTTTTCTAAACTAATTCGGTAACGTTTGTGTTCTTTGTCATGTGTAATCACTAAAGTAGACACTTGGTTAGCTTAGTGGTCAGCACATCTTAAATATTGACCAATTAAGAAGCACACACACAAATGAGTATTTCCCACTCTGCTTGATATAAATTGGAAGAAACTATAACACACGAGCAAATGTGTCTAGTAGCCACTCATTTTCTGTAATTCTGTTCTTCTAACAGTTAAAAAGCAGCAAGACTCTTGGCACCACATGACTAAGTCTAATAAACACAGCTAAACAGTAAGTGATCTCCCTGATTGATGCTTACTTCACCTGTGAGCTGTGATTCATAGTCGTCTTGATAATAGTGCAAAATTTGGTTTGAGCTCCCTAGACCTCTAAATCCATTGTAAACTAAATTTAAAGTAAGATGTACTGATATAATCCTGGGTTTATGATAAGAGCTGTATGAAGACCATCAAAGGGCCACAATAATATACAGACACACAAAAAATTCTCAACAATATTACCTTTTGCAATTAAAAATATTCTTTAAGAACACATGAAAATGCTTCCTTACATATTACCTTGTCTGTTTTATATGTATTCACTTATTTATACTTCCACCTGTTTCAAAAAGTGTTGAATTTGTTTAAAATAAAAGTACGTTGCAGTGGTTTCTGATAAAATTTAATGGAAAGCATGTAAGCTTTGGAGTCACTTTGTTCTAAGAAAGAAGCGTACTACCAACACTCTCTAGCTGTGTTAAAATTTTTTAATTTAGTTCCAATCTTTGAAATGCTGGTAATATTGTCCTTGTGAGGTGACTGCAAGGAATAAAAGTAATACATGGTAAGTAGTCTAGTGTTGTCAAAAACATAGGATTAGGAGTCAAAAGACCTAAATTCTAATCTAGTCTCTGCCATTTCAGGGTCACTAAGGCAAGTTACTTAAGGTATGTGTGACTCAGGAATTTCACCGTCTTAAAAAGAGAGACAATATCTGAAATTGTTGTGAAAATTAAGTGAAATAATGCATGAAAAATGCTTAGCACAGTGCCTAGGATATAATAATCGCAAGTTTTATTATGGTAGCTATTATCCAGGAATAGCAAAATATATAAACATAAATAAAAGACAGGAGCTAATTAGTAATTGAATATGAAAGAGAGAAATGTAATAAGATGCATAGTTCTCAAAAAATGACAGTTCATGGGGCCGGCCCAGTGGCTCAGGCGGTTAGAGCTCCATGCTCCTAACTCCGAAGGCTGCAGGTTCGATTCCCACATGGGCCAGTGGGCTCTCAACCACAAGGTTGCCAGTTCAATTCCTCGACTCCTGCAAGGGATGGTGGGCAGCGCCCCCTGCAACTAAAATTGAACACGGCATCTTGAGCTGAGCTGCCTCTGAGCTTCCGGATGGCTCAGTTGCTTGGAGCGCATCCTCTCAACCACAAGGTTGCCGGTTTCGACTCCCACAAGGGATGGTGGGCTGTGCCCCCTGCAACTAGCAACAGCAACTGGACCTGGAGCTGAGCTGCGCCCTCCCCAACTGAGACTAAAAGGACAACAACTTGACTTGGAAAAAAGTCCTGAAAGAACACACTGTTCCCCAATAAAGTCCTGTTCCCCTTCCCCAATAAAATCTTTAAAAAAAAATGACAGTTCTTCAGTAAAGTCAAAAGTTTCCAATTTCTGTTAAGAATCTGTCACATGGGTCTTCATATAAAGAGCAGTGAACCAAATATTAAACAATATCCTCAAAAACATTATCCCAAAACATATAGAAATGACATAGTTGTTAATGGGACTCTGACAATTGTCAAGAACATGATACTGAATCCATTTTATAGAAAGTAGAGAAATACATTTAGATATACAGTTTTATGGTGATGTCTTATTATAGTGATCAATTTTGGGAACTTGAGAAGAAAAGGGAATTGCCATAATCACCATAACTAAAGAATACACGCATTGGAGCCAGACACACTAGGTTTATATCCTGATATAACCACTACCTGTGATACCTTAGACAATTCCCTTCTCTCTCTCTGAGGCTGAGTTTCTTCGTTTGTAAAACTGGGGATGAAAAGATTTTTAATAGTACCTACTATTTTAACAATGTTAATTCTTCCAATCCATGATGAACAGGGAATATCTTTCCATTTCTTTGTGTTCTCTTCAATTTCTTTCAACAATGTCTTACAGTCTTCAGTAACAGATACTTAACTTCCTTTGTTAAGTTTATTCCTAGATATTTTATCCTATTTGTTGCAATTGTAAATGGAATTGTTTTCTTCATTTCTTTTTCTGATAATTAATTGTCAGTATATAAGAACACAATGGAATTTTGTATAGTGTTTGTATCCTGCAACTTTATTGTATTTGTTTATTGTTCCAAATAGTCTTATTACTGGAGTCTAGGGTTTTCTTTTTTTTAATTAAAGTTTACAATAATGTGACAATAGTTAGTAAAGTTATATAGGTTTCAAGTTACAATCCTGTAATACATCATCTATATATCACATTGTGTGTTCACTACCCAGAGTTAGTTCTTCCATCACATATATTTGATCCCATTTACCCTCATCTACCATGCACTCTGGTAACTCTCTGGTAACCACTGATAACCACTGAACTATTGTCTATGAGTTTTTGTTTCTTTATTTGTTTGTCTTGTTCCTTTGCTGCTTTCAGTTTTATATCCCACATATCAGTGAAATCATATGGTTCTCAACTTTTTTATCTGACTTATTTTGTTTAGCATAATAATCTCAAGATCCTCCATGTTGTCGCAAATGGCACTATTTCATCTTTTCTTACGGCAGAATAGTATTCCATTGTGTATATATACCACATCTTCTTTATCCAATCATTTATCGAAGGACATTTTGCTTGTTTCCATGCCTTGGCCACCATAAATAAAGCTGCAATCAGAACACTGGACCACACATGTCTTCATGGATAAATGTGTTCAGTATTTTGGGTAGATACCCAGGAGAGGGACTGCTGGGTCATATGGTAATTATATTCTTAATTTTTTAAGGACCCTCCACACTGCCTTCCATAATGGATGCACCAATCTGCATTCCCACCAACAATGTATAAGAGTTCCTTTTTCTCCACACCCACTCCAACACTTGTTATTATTTGTCTTGTTGATGATAGCTATTCTAAATGGTGCAAGGTGATCTCATTGTGGTTTTTATTTGCATTGCTCTGATGATTAGTGATGTTGAGGATCTTTTCATATGTCTGTTGGCCATTTGTATGTTCTCTTTGGAGAAATGTCTCTTCAGGTCCTCTGCCCATTTTTTTAACTGGATTTTTTGTTGTTGTTCAGTTGTATGAGTTCCTTATATATTTTGGATATTAGCCCCTTATTGAAGGCATTGTTTGCAAATATCTTTTCCTGTTCGGTTGGTTGTCTCTTTATATTGTTGATGGTTTATTTTGCTGTGCAGAAGAAGCTTTTTAGTTTGATACAGTCTCATTCATTTATTTTAGTTTTTACTTCCCTTGCTTTTGAGGTCAAATTCATAAAGTCCTCTTTAAACCCAAGGTCCATAAGTTTAGTACCTATGTTTTCTTCTATGAAGCTTATTGTTTCAGGTATTATGTTTAGGTCTTTGATCCATTCTGAGTTAATTTTGGTACACGGTGACAGATAGCAGTGTAGTTTCATTCTAGACTTTCCAATTCTCCCATGTGGCTTTCCAATTCTCCCAGCACCATTTATTAAAAAGGTTGTCTTTTCTCCATTGTATGTTTTGGCTCGTTTGTTGAAAATTATCTGTCCATATTTATGTGGGTTTATTTCTTGGTTTTCAATTCTATTCCATTGGTCTGTGTGTCTGTTTTTCTGCAAATACCATACTGTTTTGATTACTGTTGTTCCAGGTTCATGGATTGGAAGAATCAACAGAGTTAAAAATGGCCATATAACCCAAAGCAATATACAGATGTAATGCAATCCCCATCAAAATCCCAATGGCATTTTTTAAAGAAATAGAACAAAAAAGGATTAGATTTGTATGCAAGCACAAAAGACCCCAAATAGCGAAAGCAATCCTAAAAAAAGAATAATGCTGGAGGTATCTTTAGGGTTTTTTATATATGGAATCACACCATTTGCAAATAGTGACAGTTTCACTTCTTAATTCTCAATTTGAATGCCTTTTATTTCTCTCTCTTGCCTAACTTCTCTGGCTAGGACTTCCAGACTATGTTGAATAACATTGGCAAGAGTGGGCATCCTTGTCTTGTTCCTGACCTTACAGCAAAAGCTTTCAGTTTTTCACCATCGAATATACTAGCCGAGCGTTTGTCATATAAGACCTTTATTAAGCTGAGTTACTTTCCTTCTATACCCAATTTTTTTCATGTTTTCATCCTAACTGGAATCTGTACCTTGTCAAATGCTTTTTCTGCATCTACTGAAATGATCATACGATTCTTTCTTTTATTTTGTTAAAATGGTATATCACATTGATTGATTTGCATACGTTGAATAACCCTTGTGTCCCTGGAATGAACCACACTTGATAGTGATGTCTTATTTTTTTAATGTATTGCTGTAGTCGATTTCCTAATATTTTGTTTAGGATTTGAAAACACTTATGCGTAAAGATATTATGTATCCCTGTGTTCATTGCAGCATACTCACAATAGCCTAGACATGTAAAAAACAAAAGTGTCCTTCAACTGATGACTGGATAAAGAAGATGTGGTACATAAATGCAACGGAGTACTACTCAGCCATAAAACAAAGATGAAATATTGTCATGTGAGACAACATGGATGGATCTTGAGAGTATCATGCTAACTGAAATAAGTCTCGTGGAAAAGGGCAAGAGCCATATGATTTCACTCATATGTGGGATATAAAACAAAAAGAAACAAACAAAACAAACAAACAAACAAACTCATAGACACAGACTCAATATGGTTGTTACCAGAGGATAAGGGGGGTGGGGCAAGGATGAAGAAGGTGAAGGGGGTCAAATACATGGTGAAGGAAGGAAACCAGACTTCAGGTTGTGAGCATACAATGGGGTATACAAATGTTATACTATAAAGTTGTATACCTGAAACTTATATAATGTTATTAATCAATGTTACCCCAATACACTTAATTTTAAAAAGCAATATTTACTTCATAAAGTTGACAATTGAATAAAATACAAACAATACAGATAGAAAAGTCTTGATTCACATATTAAGTGCTCAACAATTAGTAGCAGTAGTACTTGCTGCTGTTGTTGTTTTTTTTAAGAAAATAAAGAAGAGGAGGAGGAGAAAGAGTTGTAATATGCCTTTGAGACAACTTTTGCCTATCAGTTGTTTCTCCCTCGCTATTGGCAAAAATTGGAACAACAACATAATCAAGTCTAAGTTGGCTAAGAGTAGGTTTTCTGTGGTAATTGAAAGATGAACATGTTTTAGCTACTAGACACCTAGATGGTAAAGATAGTAATCTTTGTAAAAAATAAAGATCCTATTTTAGACATCCCACTTCTGCACAGAAGCAGATCATAACTACCTGTAGCTAAAGCCAGGTGAGGGGCGGGGGAGGGAAGAGGAGGAGGATGCTGGTCACAACCATCTGGAGTGGTCTCTTTGAATAAATATCACCTGAACGCAGTCAAGACTCACAGTAAATTTTTAAAGCAATGACAGTCATTTTTCAACTTGACCCACATTTTACACATAGTATGTATATTTATATACATGAAAATAATAAAAGTCCATGAAATAATACTTGCTAAGTGCAATATACAATATTATCTATTCTTTTCAATTTACATCATTGTTCTTAACTGCTAGAGGTACTCTCACTAATTTGATTTCATCGCCCACAGTCTGAAAAACACTCCTCCACAGTAAATACAGATAGCTTATACCTATAATCTCAGGCAAAATCCAATCTTCTGAGTTCCTTATGCGTTACAGAATATTCCTCAAGCTTAGGTTTAGGAGAACAGTCTAAGACTTAAAAATAGCCAAATAACATGAAGTGCCTTTACAATCACCTTTTATATATGCAGATGGGATAGGTTGTTGGGTCAGCCTATAGGTTTAAATCATTGTAAATCTATGTGTAAAGGACTGCAAAGGAGAATAAATCAGAAGAGGGAGGTTTATTAGGGCCAGAAGGTAAGCATAAGTATTGAGCAGGAAAAAGGAAATGAACATTAAGTAGGCAGAGACGTAGGAGGTGTGGGGCCTACTGAGCTGACAAAGGAAGCAGAGAATAAAAGATAAACACATCCAGAGCCAGAAAAACAAGGAGAACCTGAAGCAGGAGGCTAAATGGAACCAGCGCCAGAAAGGGAAGCAGACACAGGCACACAAGAGGAAACAAGGCCAAGAGAAAATAATGCACTATGCCAGAAAGGAAAAAAGGCTGATGGCATTTGGCTGCCTCATGCATGAGAGCAGAAAGGTGAGGACCTGTGCTATTATGTGTGTCCTCTCAGGCTGTCGGAGAACTAGAACTTTACATGCAACTAAAACTCACTGCAATTAAAAAATAGGTACAGAAGGAAAATACCTTAACATAATAAAGACCATGTATGACAAACCCTCAGCTAATATCATAATTAAACTTGAAAAACTGAAGCTCTTTGATCTACATTCAGGAACACGACAGGCTGTCCCCTATCACCTCTGCTTTTCAACATAGTGTTGGAAGTCCTCACCAGAACAATCAGACAAGAGAAAGAAATAAAAGGCATCCAAATTGGGAAGGAACAAGTTAAACTGTCACTCTTTGCAGATGACATGATGCTATATATAGAAAACCCTAAAGATTCCACCAAAAAGCTATTAGAAACAATAAATGAACACAGTAAAGTTCCTGGATACAAAATCAACATACAAAAGTCCACTGCATTCCTATATACTAACAATGATATCTCAGAAAAAGAAATTCAAAAACAAATTCCTTTTGCAATTGCAACAAAAAGAATAAAATACCTAGGAATAAACTTAACCAAGGATGTGAAAGACCTATACGCTGAAAACTGTAAGACATTTTTAAAAGAAATTGAAGAAGACACAAAGAAATGGAAAGACATTCCAGGCTCATGGATTGGAAGAATCAACATAGTTAAAATGGTCGTATTACCCAAAGCAATATACAGATTTAATGTAATCCCCATCAAAATCCCAATGGCATTTTTTAAAGAAATAGAACAAAAAAATCATCAGATTTGTACAGAACCACAAAAGACCCCTGAATAGCCAAAGCAATCCTAAGAAAAAAGAACAATGCTGGATATATCACACTCCCTGACTTTAGCTTGTACTACAGGGCAACAATAATCAAAACAGCATGGTATTGGGAAGAAAAAAAAAAAAAAAAAACCAGACACACAGACCAATGGAATAGAACTAAGAACCCAGAAATAAACCTACATAAATATGGACAGATATGGAAGCAAAAACATACAATGGAAAAAAGACAGCCTCTTCAATAAATGATGCTGGGAGAAGTGGAAAGCCACATGCAAAAAAATGAAACTGGACTGCTATTTGTCACCATGTACCAAAATTAATTCAAAATGGATCAAAGACCTAAGCATAAGACCTGAAACAATAAACTGCATAGAAGAAAACATAGGTACTAAACTTATGGACCTTTAGGGTCAAAGAGCATTTTATGAATTTGACTCCAAAAGCAAGGGAAGTAAATGCTAAAATAAATGAATGGGACTATATCAAACTTAAAAGCTTCTGCACAGCAAAAGAAATGATCGACAAAATAAAGAGGCAACCAACTGAATGGGAGATTTTTGCAAACAGCGCCTCCAATAAAGGGCTAATATCCAAAATACACAAGGAACTCATACAGCTCAATAACAAAAAAAAACCAACCCAATTGAAAAATGGGCAGAGGACCTGAAGAGACATTTCTCCAAAGAGGACATACAAATGACCAATAAACATATGAAGAAATGCTCAACATCACTAATCACCAGAGAAATGCAAATAAAAACCACAGTGAGATATCACCTCACCCCAGTCAGAATGGCTATCATCAACAAGACAAATAGTAACAAGTGTTGGAGAGGCTGTGGAGAAAAAGGAACCCTCATACACTGTTGGTGGGAATGCAGACTGGTGGGAATGCAGACTGGTGCAGCTGCTATGGAAGGTAGTGTGGAGGTTCCTCAAAAAATTAAGAATAGAATTACCTGTGGAATCTAAAGAAAAGAATAAATGAATGAACTAATCAGAAACAGTCTCAGAGACATAGAGTAAAAACTGAGGGTTGCTAGATGGGACAGGGGGTGGGGTTAAGGGGGAAGGTGAGGGGATTAGAAAACACAATCGGTAACCACAAGATTGCCACGGGGATATGAAAGTTAATTTGGGCAATGTAATCAATAATGTTGTTACGATTTTGTAGGGTATCCGATGGACACTTGTGTCATTAGGGAGACCACCTCAGGGATGATGTAGATGCCTGACCACTGCACTGTACACCTGAAGCTGAAGCTGAACAATAATGAATGTCAACTACAATCAGATAGATAGATAGATAGATAGATAGATAGATAGATAGATAGATAGATAGATAGATAGATAGATAGATGTATATTGATTTTGTATCCTGTAACTTTACTGAATTCATTTATTCCAAAAGTTTTTTTGGTAGATCTTCAGGGTTTTCTATATATAATATCATGTCATTCAGTTAGAAACTGTTTTACTTCTTCCTTTCTTATGTGGATGCATTTTATTTATTGTTCTTACCCACCTGCTCTGGCTACTACTTCCAGTCCTATGTTAAGAGAAGTGTGAGAGTTGTCATTCGTGTCTGGTTCCTGATCTTAAGGAAAAGCTGTTAGCTGTGGGCTTGTCACATGTGACATTTATTATGTTGAGGTATGTTTCCTCTATCCTCAGTTCGTTATTTCATCATGAATGGATACTGGATTTCTTCAAATTATTTTCTGCATCTATTGAGATGATATGATTTTTTACCCTTCATTTTGTTAATATGGTGTATCACATTTATGGATTTGCAGATGTTGAACTGTCCCTGCATCCCTTGAATAAATCCCACTTTGTCAAGGAGTATGATCCCTTTAATGTACAGCCATGTACTGCATAACAACATTTCAGTCAACAACAAACCAAATATATGACAGTGGTCCAATAAGATAATAACAGAGCTGAAAATTCCTATCACCATAGACATTGCAACGTCATACCACAACTCATTGCTCATGTCTTTGTGTTTAAACAAACCTACCGCACTGCCATTTGTTTAAAAGCGTAACACATACAATTATGTACAGTACATAATACTTGATAATGATAATAGACAATATGTTACTACTTGATGAATTTACTACACTATACTTTTTATTGTTATTTTATACTGTACTTTCTATTTATACACTTTTAGAAGTTTGCTGTAAACAGCATGCCGCTGCATACATGTAATCACACATCTTTACCATGTCTCAATTGCATCGTTTTCTCTTGTGCATGATTTAATCTCATGTTGTTTTATAAATTTAGTGTAGCCAAAATGTATAGTGTTTATAAAGTCTACCGCAGTGTACAGCGATGTCCTAGGCCTTCATATTCACTGACCAACCCAGAGCAACTTCCAGTCCAGCAAGCTCCCTTCATGGTTAAGTGCCCTATATAGATGTGCCGTTTTTTTACCTTTATATATTTTTACCATACCTTTTCTAGGTTTAGATACACAAATATTTACCATTGTGTTACAATTCCCTACAGTATTCAGTAGCGTTACATGCTGTACAGGTTTGTAGCCTAGGAGCAATAGGCTATAACATGTAGCCTAGGCAAACAGTAGGCTACACCACCTAGGTTTGTGGACGTGCACTTGATGTTCACACAATGACAAAATCCCCTAATAACAGATTTCTCAGCATATATTCCTGTCGCTAAGTGGCTCATAACCGTACTGTTGAATTCAGCATGCTAATATTTTGTTGAGGGTTTTTACATCTATTTTTGCATCTACCATTACTGGTTTTGATATCAGGATAATGCTTCCTTGTAAAATGGTTTTGGAAGTATTCACTCCTCTTCGATTTTTGGAAGAATTTGAGAAGGATTGGTATTAATTCTTCTATAAATTTTTGGTAGAATTCACCAGTAAAGTTATCTGGTCCTGGACTGTTGTTTGTTAGTTTTTGATTACTGATTCAATCTCCTCACTAGTAATTTTTCTGTTCAGATTTTGTATTCCTTCATGACTCAGTCTTGGTAGTATGTATGTTTCTGGGAATTTATCTATCTCTTCCAGGTTGTCCAATTTGTTGGTATATAATTCTTGATAGTAGTCTTTTATGATCCTTTGTATTTGTGATATCTATTGTAACAGCTTCTCTTTTATTTATAATTGTATTTATTTGAGTCTTTTCTCTTTTCTTCTTGGTGAGTCTAGCTAAAGGTTTGTCTATATTTTTAATCTTTAAAAAAAACTGCGCTTAGTTTCATTGATCTTTTCTATTCTTTTTAGTCCCTATTTTCATTTATTCCTGCTTTAATCTTGGTTATTTTCTTCCTTCTACTAACTTTGGGCTTAATTTGTTCTTCTTTTTCTAGTTCCTTAATGTGTAAAGTTAGGTTGTTTATTTGAGGGATTTCTTTTTACTTAATGTAACCATTTTCACTATGAACTTCTGTCTTAGGACTGCTTTTGCTGCATCTCATAAGTTTTGTATATTGTATTTCCATTTTCATTTGTCTCAAGATATTTTTTTATTTTCCTTTTGATTTCTTCTTTCACCTATTGATTTTTCACATGTTGTTTACCTTTCACTTTTTTTTTAATTATTTTCCAGTTTTCTTCTTGTAACTAATATCTAGTTT
Organism: Rhinolophus sinicus; assembly: GCF_057876585.1. Taxonomy (NCBI): domain Eukaryota; kingdom Metazoa; phylum Chordata; class Mammalia; order Chiroptera; family Rhinolophidae; genus Rhinolophus; species Rhinolophus sinicus. Next base: position 28,030,609 of record NC_142506.1, read on the forward strand.
CATACCATTATGGTCAAAAAATATGCTTGATATGATTCCAATCTTCTTAAATTTGTTAAGATTTGTTTTGTGGCTTAACATACGATCTATCCTGGAGAACAGTCCATGTCCACTTGAGAAGAATGTGCATTCTGCTGCTATTGGATAGAATGTTCTATTAACATCTGTTAGGTCTTAAAATGTTAATATCTGCTTCATATATTTAGGTGCTTCTTTTACAACTTCTATTTTTTTCCTTTATTTCCCAAACCACAATAGAGATTATCAACATATAGCCAATTTACTCACTATACCTGCCTTCTGAGATTTAGTCAATTCCAAATCTGGTATTTCCATTACATAATTTCCCTAATCTATTCCCTCTTATTGTAATCCTGATTTTTTAAGAAATGTTTTGATTTCACCAGAACTGTTAAAAATGCCTGTTAACCAGACAGACTCTGTACCTCTCTGTGGTGGATGCCGAGGTGCACTGCACAGGTCGCCTTTCAGGACGAACGAATACAGTCCTCCAGGGCTGTAAGGACTATTGTCTGATGACGACAGCTTACAATGGAATGCCTCCCCAGAAACTTCTCTCAGCTGAAGAGAGCTGCCTCATCCAAATTTATGAGCCTCTCCAAGGGGCGTCCACATCCAATGACCCAGGGATAAGGACATATAAAAGTCCAGCTCCATACCCTCAAATCAGGGCAACCCAGAGGGGACATCCCACTTCCAGAACTCTCCTCGGGATCAGTTAAGGCCATTGTCTCAGATGTATCACAGTTAACTTCTCTCTCTCTCTAGTTCTGCTTCCTTCACCCCCTCCTCAGTATTACCAAGAGTACTCTCCAATAAACTTTCTGCAGACAAGTCTTCATTTCAGAATCTATTTCTTGGGGAACCTAAACGGGGGAACCAAACTAAGATATTCTCACTGCTATTTTAGTTATTCTGCCACTGTGCTGTCAAAATTGACTTTTCTACTTGAATCATATCTATGCTCTCTTCATCAATATCACTTTCAAAGAATTTTGTTTCATTATTCTATGTAACTCACTCCTCATCAGTAACATTTAACTCCATACAGTTGACTGGAAAACAGATGGTAATTCCTCTAAATCAAACATTGATCATTAGAAGTCATAGTTACTCGGGTTTCTTTACTGAAGTATAATATACTTACAGAAAATTGCACAAATTATATGTCGTACAGCTCAATTAAGTTTTACAAAGTGAGTACACCTGTGTAATCAGCACCAAAATCACGAAAAAGATTATTACCAGCATTCCAAAAACCCTCTTTGGGCTCTCAGTCATTAAGACTTCCCAAAGTTAACTACTGATTTCAATAACTGCAGGTTAATTTTGCCTGTTTTTGAACTTTATATAAATGTAATCATATATATGTGTGTATATATATATATATATATATATATATATATACACATACACACACACACACACACACACACACACACACACATAGTACCTAGCTTCTTTTGTGAACATTATGTTCATGAAAGATTTATCCATGTTTCTGGGTTTAGTATTCGTTTTTTCATTTATATTACTGTTTAGTATTCAATTTATAAATACACACCACTGCACATGTATCCATCCTATTCTCAATGAACACTTGGGTTATTTCCAGATTGGGAATTGTGGTAGGCCAAATAATGACCCTTCAAAGATATCCACATACTAATCCTCAGAACCTGTGACTATACTATCTTATGTAGCAAAAAACAAAAAATTTACTAATGTGATTCAGTTAAAGATCTTGAGGTGAGAACATAACCCTGGACTATGCACGTGGGCCAAATGTAATAACGAGGGTTTTCATAAGAGGAATGCAAGAAAATCAGGGGGGAAAAGGCCATGTGACAACAGATGCAAAAGGAGAAAAGGCAATGCAATGCAGGGCTACAAACCAAGTAACTGGACACAGTGTAGAAGCCAGAAAGGTCATGGAAAGGGATTCTTCACTTGAGCTTCCAAAAGGTAGCAGCCTAACAACAACTTGACTTTAGCTCAGGGAGACCCATTTTAGACTTCTGACCTCAAGAACTGTAAGAGAGTAAAGTTGTGTTGCTTTAAGCCATCAAGTTTGCGGCCATTTGTTACAGCAGTAACGGCAAACTAATACAGGAACATTACAAACAATGCAGCTATGAGCATTCTGGACTTTTCTTTTGGTTTGTACATACTCGTATGCTCATTTCCATTGGATATATTCCTAGGAATGAAATGCTGGATCACGGATATCATAGGTTCAGTTTCAGTAGTATTGCCAGTTTTTCAAAGTGGTTGAATTAATTTAAACTCCCAAAAACAGTGTATCTAAATTGAAGTTATTCCATATCCTTGCAACACTTGGCATTGTTATTTTTTTAATTACTATTTTAGCCACTCTGCTGGGTACACAGTACAGTTTTGTTGTGGTTATACTCTATTGCCATTGTGACTAATGATGTTGAGCACTTTTCACATGTTTATTGGCCATTTTTATAACCTTTTTTATCTAGTACTTTCACAAGTGTCTTACTATTTTTTAATTGGGTGTTCTGTTATTTTATTGATTTGTGTGAGTTGTTTATATATTCTGGATGAGTCCCTTGTCACATAAATTAGGACCTTTTAAGAGTTAGAAAGGAAGCATTCTGGTGGCTCCCCTGGGGATCTTTGATAGCTACAATACTGACATTGTGATTTATCAGAAGCATGCAACCCAATATGGCTGAAAGTCTAAATTAAAAGGGATTTCAGAGCAGGGGCTAAAAATATCTCCTATCTCCTTTATATCTCCTGCAGATACTAAATACTAAGTATAACTTTAGTGTACACAATGTATCCCGTACATTTAAATGAAAGAGTCCCCTAGGTAAACAGAATTCATTCATCTTCCAAAGTAAGGACTTCCTGGTAACCAGCCAGTCACAATTACTGAAGCTCAAGCAACTGTATACCAGCCAAGTACCACGGAGTCAAAGGAACCACGTGGACTTAGAAGCATATTTTCACAGGATAATCAAAGACAGAAAGAATGAAATTGCAGTGAATGCAAACATTGTAGACAGAGAATGACAGCATCAGAGTAGTTACATATCAGAGGAATAAAGTAAAGAAATAAAAAGGAAAACGAATCTCCAGAAATAGCAACAAGTCATCCATAATAAACTAGGTCAAGGAGCTCAGGATAAAACTATGAACACTATTAGGCTGAAAGATACCTCTTTTATGTGACAAAGTCTTAGCGGAAAGTACACAAGGGAAGAAGACTGGTATATGGACGTATTGCCTTAAGATTCACTGCTGTAAGAATAACAAGACCACTCCACACCAGAATCATTATGGTGTTTAGGAATACCTTTTGTCCAGATATCTTTTTATTTAATATATTGGGGAAGCTTAGGCAAATATGATATCCAATTTTTCCTTCAATAACATCCAATAAGTGTTGTCGCTTAGATAGTTCCATACAGTTAAGTCATTCACCTCACAAAAGAATGAAGCCTACATACAGTAGGCAGATGAAAGACTTCTGGGTAGGGTAGAAAAACAAACAGCTTACTAAGGTCAATGGCCAATTGAGGGAAATTATGCAAAACATGCAGAAACCTGAAACAAACACAGTATTGATATAGCAATGAAAATAATACAAATATCTAATAGCCGGTCTGTTTAAAGGGAAAACATAAATTCTGCCTTAATCACTGAGGTTATTCTAGTCATTTGCTTTAATAAGCTTGGTCTTACCTAGATGAAATCTAAATATTTTTTTAAAGTAAAAAATATTTTGAAAAGTGTCATTTGTCATTACTTATTGTTTCATTTTCCTTTTTTCAATCTAAGACTCTTAAGATTATTTTAAATCAAATTTCTTTTAAAATATAGATAGCTTTAAAGCATTTTGAAACTGTCCAAAATGATTTGTTTCAAAAAGTTTATTTTTCTAAGACTTACATAAATAACCACTCAAACAATGTACAGCAAATGGTCTCTCCTACAAAAGCAACACATTTAAGTAGTCTATAATCAAAACTAACAACACTATTGGCTTCTGACAGCTGCAGCGAAGCTTTTCAATGTTTAATATGGAACTCTGTTGCTAAGCAACATGGTCAACATAATCTTTATTTAGTGGACATATGTGGTTTTTTTATATGTCCAAGATCACTTTCTTTAGGGAATCACCCTCCCCCATGCTCTGTGAGGCTGCCAGTGGGGCCAGGTAGACAACTCAGCTCTGAGTAAACATAGTACCATTAATTTTTACACAGTAATTAGTCTGAGAATGGGAATGTGACTGAAGCGAAGACAGTAAGTGTTTCCCTACATTGATATTGGGTGTACAGTATAACGTAGGGATAAACACACAGTGTCTGCCTGGATTTTAACTCTTGGCTGTATCACTAATGATCAAGTAAGTTGCTTACTTGGTCTGTCTCTTAATTTCCTCATCTTTAAAATATACCTACTAATAACATCTTCCTCACAGAGGTATTATAAAGATTAAATACAGTAAAACATAAAGAACTTAGCGTAGTAACTGACATATAAAAGGCATTAAATAGTTTTAATATTATCTATTAATCCCATTACTACTACTTCTGTTATTGGTATTATAAATACATGATAAGATTGATAAATTTAAACAATGTAGCTTAAATATGCAAGTAGCCTGTCTTTGTCAGTTTCAGAGCAAAGAGAAATAAATCTTGAAGCCAACAAATAAAAGGAAGCAGAATTAAGAGGACAGAGGAGAAGAGTCCTAAAGACACTTTTTGAGCCCCTGGTTCCAATCCCCTGCTGAACTTCCCAGTTACATGAGCCAATAATTTTTTTTCCTTAAGCTAATTTAAGCTGGGTTTTTTAACTCAGAGAAAAAAGTACTAACTAATATAAAATCTTATGTCTATAAATCACAAAATAAATGAAAATATATACATACATGTCCAACAGATGGATTTTCGTTATCTGTTGCTGCAGTACACACACACACACACACACACACACACACAGATACCCATGAAAACAGTTTTATTCTATATACCCAGATGATAAAGAGCTAAATATAACTCTATTGGGTGGTAATATCTGCTGCCTTAGAATCTTGGCCAAATCTTCAAATTAATATCCTGTTTCCATTAATGTCCTGTTCCAGCATTTTCAGGAAACCTCAAGCAGACTGGTGTGGGTAAGGTGGGAAAAGGAGAATAATGCACATGAGGTTGGAAAGTAAATTGATCAGATTATCACAGACTTCGTATATCATATTAAGAAATTTAAAATTTACTCTATTAAATATAGGAATTCATGATATTTTTAAGAAGATACGTGTTAGTCATTTATTCATTCAGTATTGTTTACTGAATACCTACTATGTGCCAGGCACTATGTTAGAGTATACATACATATGAGAGCTGCTTTAGTGGGATTTACAATATAGTGATTAGGTCTGTGTTCTTTAAAGATGACACTGACAACAGATAAGAATGGATACGAAAATGGATGAGAATAGATACGGAATAGATCAGAAAAAGGAAAAACTAACAACAGACCAATTAGTCACTAGGTCAGAATGAAAGCAGTCAAAAATGACTCAAATATATCTATTTTGAATAATTAATATTAGAATATCAACAGCTTATATAAAAAAATATTATGAGCTTGATTTGAAAGTTTAAGTTTTTCCCACTAGAAGGTAAACTCCATGAAAGTTCTAATCACTATTAAAACGCAGGGTCTAGAATAGTGTCTGGCCTTTAGTAGGTGCTCAATGAATGTGTTATTTTTGAACAAAGTATCTTCAAGCTTTATAAGTAGAAACATTCATCCAATAATGAATTTGCTGATAACTATTATGTGTCAGGTACTGTGCTTACAATAAATTCCTTGCCCTTACGGAACTCATAGTCTGCTGGAGTATTCTCTTTTATTTAATTATCATTAAATTTATTGGGGTGACATTGGTTAATAAAATTATATAGGTTTCAAGTGTACAATTCTATAATACATCATCTATATATTGCATAGTGTGTTCACCACCCAAAGTTGATTCTCCTTCTATCGCCATATATTTGACTTCTGGAGTATTCTTAACCGTTTCCATCTCTAAACACATTTGCATCTCCTGCCAAAATTTTTTCCTGAAAAAAATGTTCGAAGAAGTGAACTATCAGAGAATTAACGAAGTAGGAGAGTTATTCAAAAAATTTTTGATATGCATGTGAGTTTAGTGACCTCATTTAAGGAAGTAAAAAAAAATGTCATTTTATCAAAGATAAATAAGTAATAAAGAATCAGAACTAAGATTCATAATTTTTTAAATCCTGAACTCCATTTTTTCAAAATTAGCATTTTTTTCCAACTCTATAGGTATTATAAATAAGATAAAGGAATGAGTATCATTGAAAGATAGAAAAATAAAACTTATTTTTTTGTTAGAGTTAGATTTACAGAGTTTTAATGTTAGCTATTATTAAGTAGCAAGCAAATCACTCACAAACTTCGGTACTTCAAGAAATATTTGGGACAAACCTTGTCAGTAAACTTGGCACACAAGTAAGTTACCATATCAGGATTGAAAGCCAATCTCATAGTTTAGATAAGAGGTCTAGAAATAAACCTACAATAACAAAATAGCATAGAAGGGCATTTTATACATATATACATACATATATGTATATATATACATATGTGTGTGTGTGTGGAGATATATGTATGTATATACATACATATATCTCCACACACACGCACACACACACACACACACACATATACAGATGTGTGTATATATATAATGAGGGGTAGGAATTTATAGCAACATAAAAAAGGGTTACCTCATTCAGTCCAGAAGTGTCAGTGAAAACTTCTCAGACAAGATAATATTTAAGAAAGTCTTAAATGAATAGATTAGAACTAACTGCAAGATACAAGACCAAAATACAAAAATCAATTTATTTGTATACACTGTCAATGAACTTTCCAAAAATGAAATTAAGAAAACATCCGCACTTTAAAATAGCAGCAAAAAAGGGCAGCCAGTTGGCTCAGTGGTTAGAGTGCAGTGCTCATAACACCAACATGGGCCAGTGAGCTGCGCCCTACGGAACAAGATTGAAACGACTTGACTTGGAGCTGAGCTGTACCCTCCACAACTAGATTGAAAACAATGACTTGACTTGGAGCTGATGGGTCCTGGAAAAACATACTGTTCCCCAATATTCCCCAATAAAGATTTTAAAAAATAGCTGCAAAAAATAATAAAATATTTAGGTGTATATTTCACAAAAGAAATGTAAGACTTATACACTGAAAACTGCAGATCATTATTAAAAGGAATTAGAAACCCAAATAAATGGAAAGGCATCCCATGTCCATGATCAGCAGACTTAATATTGTTAAGATGGCAATTGATCTACCAGTTGAATGAAATCATTATCAAAATCCAAGTTGGCTTTTTTGGAGATATTGACAAGCTGACCTAAAAATCAAATGGAAATTCAAAGGACCTGAGTAGCCAAAATGTTAAAAAAGACAAACAAGTTTGTTCACTTTCCAATTTCTAAGTTACTACAAAGCTACAATAATCAAAAGACAGTGGTACCAGCATAAGGAGAGACATACAGATCAATAAAATAGAATTGAAATTCCAGAAATAAACACTGATATTGATGATGAATTGATTTTCAAGAAGGGTGTCAAGCTGGAAAATTGTATATCCACATGCAAGAGAATGAAGTTAGTTAATATAAAATTAACTCAAAATAAATCAAAGACCTAAATGTCAGAGCTAAAACAATACAACTCTTAGAAAAAAACAGAAGTAAATCTTTATGGGTTTGGCAACATTTCATACACAGGACAATAAAGAACAAGCAACAAAAAGAAAAAAAGATAAATTGGACTACATCAAAATTAAAAACTATTGTACATAAATGGACAACACCAAGAAAGTGAAAAAACAATCCACAAAATAGGAGAAAATATTTGCAAATCACATATCCAATAAGGGACTTGTATGCAAAATACACAACTCTTAAAACTCCATAATAAAAAGACAACTCAAATTAAAACTAGGCAAAGGGTTTGAATAGACACTTCAAGGAAGATTTAAAATGGCTAATGAGCACATGATAAGATGCTCAACATTATTAGTCATTAGGGAAACGCAAATCAAAACCACAACAAGAGACAATATATTTCTATACACATACATGTTTTTAGCCCATATGTCTACCCAAATAGGACCCAGCCTGCTAAATTGAATCCAACCAGAGTCCCAGTATGAGGCTTCTCTAAAGGTGTGGCTAAAAATCTGAGGATGGACCTGTATATCACATAACAATCTCTCTCTCTCTCTCTCTCTCTCTCTCTCTCCCTCCCTCCCTCCCTCCCGCCCTGCCTCCCTCCTTCCCTCCCTAGTTTCCACTGTCCTCCCTCCCTCTCACTCACACTCTCACCCTCTCTCTTGCTCTCATTCTTACAAAAAGATAGCTATGGCTAATCCCTAGAAATCTGAACAGCAATGATAGGATACTTGGAATAAACCCATAGTCTCCCAAAGTGACTAATGTAAAGGAGAAAATATTTGTTCAAAAGTATAGGATCAGATGTATTTATTAAAAATCAGTTCATTTTTCTCTATACTCATATTTCAAATAAATACATATGAGATGAGAATTGAAAGGAGAGATTAACTTTAGTGCATGTATTACAAAACTTGCATTCCTCCTCTATATAGGAAAAATAGGACCAAGAATATGCAAAAAAACTTAGACATTGTAGTGAAACAGTATAGACTGTGATTTGAGGCCATAAAAACAGGCCAGGGAAAAGCATTTACTATATAAAGATCTTGAGTAACCCAATCAGGTAGGCACTAACTCATTTCCATGGTTATCAAGTAGCTAATATTTATTAAATCAAGATATTTTAGGAGCATACCTTTTAGTTTTGTTGTTGTTGCTAATAAGAATAAGAAAGTGTGTTATTTTGCTTTTTTAAAGGGAAAGTGGTTCTCAGTGGATCAGGACTGGTAATTAGTTTATGTATTTCTTGACTTCCACCATAGTCATAATAGATAAATAATTTTAATCATTACAAAAGCAATAAATCAGATATCAAGACATAGGAGTGATTGGGCCATATACCAAATGTTCAAGTAGCTAACTCTAAGTAAAAGGAGTATTTCTTTTATATGCCTGAATTTTCTAAGTTGATACAATGAACATGGGTTTATTTTAAAAATACATAATTATTTGGAATTCTTTTTATTTTTATCTATCCAGATGAAAGTATCTAAAATAAAAAATATATGAAAAATACTCTTCATAAAGACTAATAACTAGATTGTTATTCTTAAATATGAACAACTGAGATAATCCCTTAATATGTATATACTTCAGATTCTTGAGCACATAAAAAAACAGCAGGAAGCTGTCCTCTGTTAATTTCAGCCAAATAGTATAAAAAGCTCATGACCAATTATTTGGAACAGCTGCAACTGAGTCACTTTGCTAAGTTTTAAAACCAACCTAACCTTGTCAAACAAATTCTAAAGTACATTTAAAAATTTAAAGATACCGGTAGTAATTTTGGTTGTTGGTTTGTTTTCATTGGGCTTTGCTTTGTAATTTTTTGTTGTTTATTTCTTTGCCAGCAATACAAAACAAGTGCTAATCAATTCCTACTTAACATAAAGAGTATATCAATATTTATTAACAGAACCTCAAAAGAACAAAAATATGGTATCTGGGGTTTCATTTTTCTTTAAGGGATTTGATAAAGTAACAGTCTTGAAGTAAACTTATTTGTAAAATTTAAAACATCTTAAATTTCATGTAACTATATATTTACCTTGTGTTTTTAAATACTCTCCAAATCCTCAGACAGTGACATACAGCCTTACTTTATATGTAAAACACTTGAATTATTATATAAGCTACTTTTCCAACTCCTTTGATTCAAAGACTAAACATAGTTGAATGTTTGAACTGTATGTTCACTAACACTCAAGAACTGACTTAAATATTGCTTTCAGAGTATACTCTTTTTTGAAGATTTTTATTTGAAGGTCCCATGTTTATCCATTTCTAGTATTTTAGTAAATACAGATAAGATGAAATCTAAATTTGTTTTTTTGTTCTTTAATATAACAATAATTCTAATAAAGAATCTATGTGGGGAGACAAATTTCATGGCATTGTCTCTAAATTCAGCATATCCTGTGAGCAGAAGTACTGACTTCTCATTGTTCTGTACTATCTTCTGAAGGATGGTTGTACAGAAAACAGACTTAGAAGAGAAGATTTGCTTCCAAAGCCAACAGCATATTTGCTTACAGCTTTGGAACATAAAGATAATGTCCCCTTCTAAGATGGCAGAAGAGGTCAATGCTATGTTTACTGGCTCACATGATCATATTAAAATTTCAACTAAATTATAGAACAGTCAACCTCAAGAGCTATCTGAAGACTAGATGAACAGAATGCCTATAACTAAAGATATAAAGAAGAGGCCACATCTAGACTGGTAGGAGGGGCAACGACGTGAAGCAGGCTGACCCCAAATCCACAGGGAGTAGGTGAGCACCAGGAGGGACACCTCAGCAGTGGAGGTCCCCTGTGAAGAGTTAGAGGTCACAGCCCCACACAGTGCTCCCCAGCCCAGAGGTCCTATGCCAGGAAGAGGAGTCCACACATCTGGCAGTGAAAATCAGCAAGGATTCAGTCTATCTGTCCCATTGAGATAGAAGGTGGCGGGAACCCAGAAGTCCTCTTAAAGGATCCATGCAAAGACTCACTCATTTGCAAGCACTCACCATGCACTCCAGAGGAGGGCCAGCAACTGAAGAGGAACTAGAGACACACAGAGAAAGACTGAATTGTGTGGCTTCAAGGCAAGGGCTAGAGGGACAGCCACCATTATCCCTGTGAAAGTCTGCCTTATGTGTAGACTACAGGAAGTCACCAACTTTCTTGTGTTGAACCCACCCCCACAGGGCCAAATCTGAAACCACACTGGTCTGGTAAAATCTGCATGCACATCACCTGGGACCCCACCCCACCTAGCTAGTGCAGCATTGCCCAGGGGCACTCTCAGCTCTTGGATGGCCAGCCCCACTCCACAAGCTGAAGGAGGCTTCTACAGCAGCAGGTGCCCTGAGGCAACCAGGGAATCTTTCAGTGTCAGGGGTCAGCCCCAATTTCCGCTGCAGCCATTCCTGAATGGCTCTCGGGGATCTGCGGGCCCAAGGCGAGTAGTGGATGACTGCAGTGTTCTCTGGGCATTTTGCAGAGTAGCCACAGCCTTATCATTGGTGCAAGAACTGAAGGTACATTAAGTTCATGGAAACCACCAGCCACAACCCATGACTCCCTGGGCCCCCACTGTGCCCAACTCGGGCAACACCGCCAGGGCATTGTCAACACCAGGTCAACCAGCCCAGCCAGCGCACCTACAGAGCCACTGTCAGCAGCTGAGCCTTGTGGGCAACTCACAGGTGGCAGCAGGCCTAGGGGGTACCTATACCTTTTGCTAAGCTTCCCCCAAGCCCAATACTAGTGGCAGCTGGTCTCAGTTCACAGGGAGGCCACCCCCACAGGCCTCCAGGTCCAACACAGGCAGTAACCAACTGCATATAGCTTTGTAGCTCCCACAAGCTAGCCTTAGCAAGGCTGAAATTGGCCTGCATGGGAGCCCCTCCCAAGAGACACCAGTAACAACACACCCAGGGGCTGGCCTCAGAACTTACCAGAGCTCTACCCCACAAGCAGCACAACCAAAGAGTGATCTCAACAAGCACAAGAGCCCGCTGGGCCAAATCCCACTCTAAGGGATCAGCCCCCACACAGCACCTCATATATACTGTAGGCGTAGCCAATATTCACAGCTAGTCAGCCTGAGAGTCAATCTCACCCACTGAACATGACAGAAGCAATCAAGGCTCAACTACAACAGGTGAATACACACAACATACACAAGACACACTCCTAGAACACACGCATAGGTGATCAGGGAGGCTGCACCAATGGACCACACAGGATACCTACTACTAAGGCCACCTAGCAAACACTGAGGGACGCAGGAGATCTACCTAATACATAAAAGCAAACAGAGAGGCAGCCAAAATGAGAAAACAAAGAATCATGTCCCAAATAAAAGAACAGGAGAAATCTCCAGAAAAAGAACTAAATAAAATGGAGACAACCAAACTACCATAGAGAGAGTTTAAAACACTGGTCATAAGAATGCTTAAGGAACTTAGTGAGAACTTCAACAAAGAGATAGTAAGCATAGAGGAGGACCTAAAAACTATAAATAAGAACCAGTGACAAATAAAAGAATAAAATGCAATACAATAACTGCAATGAAGAATACACTAGAAGGAATCAACAGCAGGTTAGATGAAGCAGAGGATCGATTCAGCAATTTAGAAGACACTGTAGCAGAACCACCCAATCAGAACAACAAAAAGAAAAAAAAAAATTTAATGAAGACAGTTTAAGGGACATCTGGGACAACATAAAGTGTAAAATCATTCACATCATAGGAGTACCAGAAATAGAAAAGAGGGAGCGAGGGACTGAGATCCTACTTGAAGAAATAATCATGGAAAACTTCCCTAACCTGGCAAAGAAAATAGAAATGCAAGCCCAGGAAGTACAGAGAGTCCCAGACAAGACGAACCCAAACAGGCCCACACCAAGACACATTATATTAAGATGGCAAAGGTTAAAGACAAGAGAGAATATTAAAAGCAGAAAGAGAAAGACAGCGAGTTATTTATGGGAGATCCCATAAGACTATCAGCTGATTTCTCAACAGAAACTTTGCAGGCCATAAGGGACAGGCAGGAAATATTAAAAGTGATGAAAAGCAAGGGCCTACAACCAAGACTACTCTATCCAGCAATACTATGATTTAAAATTGAAGGAGAGATAAAGAGCTTCCCAGACAAGAAAAAGCTGAAGGAATTCATTACCCCCAAGTCAGTATTTTAGGAAATGTTAAAGGAACTTCTGGAAGAAGAAGGAGGAGGAGGAGGAATAGGAGGAGGAAGAGGAGGAGGAGGAGGAAGAGGAGGAGGAGGAGGAGGAGAGGGAGGAGAATAATAAAATGGTAATAACTATGTACCTATTAATAATCGCTCTCAATGTTAAAAGATTAAATGTTCCAATCAAAAGACACGGTAGCTGAATGGATAAGAAAACAAAACCCTTACGTATGCTATTGGAGACCCACCTCAGATCAAAAGACACACATACTCTAGAAAAGTAAAGGGATGCAAAGAGATATTTCACACAAATGGAAATGAAAAAGAAAAAGCTGAAGTAGCTATACTTATCAGACAAAAAGACAAAATACACTTTAAGAGACACAAAGAAGGACATTACATAATGATAAAGGGATCAAACCAACAAGAGGACATAACCCTAGTAAACATCTATGCATCCAACATAAGAGTACCTAAATATATAAAACAAATATTGACATAAAGGCAGATCAACAGTGACACAATCATAGTAGGGGATATTCCATTGACACCAATGGACATATCTTCCAGACAGATCATCAACAAGGAAACAGCAACCTTAAGTGACACACTAGACAAGATGGGCTTAATTGCTATTTTTAGAGCATTTCACCCCAGAGCAGCAGACTATACATTTTTTGCATGTGCACATGGAACATTTTCCAAGACAGAGCACATATTAATCCACAAAATATGTCTCAATAAACTTAAGATTGAAATCATATCAAGCATCTTCTCTGACCACAACAGTATGAAACTAAAAATCAATTACAAAAAAACCCAAAAAAACTGAAAAACACACAAACACATGAAGGTTAAATAACATGCTACTAAACAATGAATGGCTTAACAATGAGATCAAGGAAGAAATCAAAAGATACCTTGAGACGAACAAAAATGAAAACACAACAACCCAAAATCTATGGGACACAGTGAAAGCAGTTTCACAGAAATACAGGCCACCCTCAAAAAAAACAAGAAAAATCTCAAATAAACAATATAACTTTACACTTAAAGGAACTAGAAAAAGGACAGCAAAGCCCAAAGTGAGTAGAAGAAAGGAAATAATAAAAATCAGAACAGAAATAAGCAAAATAGAGTCTAATGGGGCTGGCCCGGTGGCTCAGGTGGTTGGAGCTCTGTGTTCCTAATGCCGAAGGCTGCCAGTTCAATTCCCACATGGGCTAGTGGGCTTTCAACCAGGAGGTTGCCAGTTCGATTCCTCAACTCCCACAAAGGATGGTGGGCAGTGCTCCCTGCAACTAAGATTGAACATGGCACCTTGAGCTGAGCTGCCGCTGAGCTCCCAGATGGCTCAGTTGGTTGGAGCACATCCTCTCAACCACAAGGGACGGTGGGCTGCACCCCTGAAACTAACAACACCAACAGGACCTGGAACTGAGCTGCGCCCTCCACAACTAAGATTGAAAGGACAACAACTTGACTTGAAAAAAAATCCTGGAAGTACACATTGTTCCCCAATAAAGTCCTCTTCCCCTTCTCCAATTAAAAAAAAAAAAAAATAGAGTCTAATGAAAATACAAAAGATTAATAAAACCAAGAGTTGGTTCTTTGAAAAGATAAAATTGATAAACTTTAACCAGACTCATCAAGAAAAAAAGAGTGAGGAACCAAATAGATGAAATCAGAAATGAAAGAGGAGAACTGATAACTGACACCACAGAAATACAAAAAATTTTAAGAAAATACTATGAGCAATTATACGCCAACAAATTGTACAATCTGGAAGAAATGGACAAATTCCTAGAAGCATATAATCTTCGAAGGCCAAATCAAGAAGAAACAGAAAATCTGAACCAACTGATTCCTACCAATGAAATTGAATCAGTAATCAACAAGCTCCCAACAAACAGAAATCCTGTACCAAATGGCTGCACAGATGAATTTTACCAACATTCAAAGAAGAATTAACACCTATCCTTCTCAAACTATCCCAAAAAATTCAAGAGGAGGGGAGGCTACCAAACTCATTCTATAAGGCCACCAATACCCTGATATCAAAACTAGAAAAAGACATTACAAAAAATAAAAACTATAGGTCAATATCCCTCCTGAACGTAGATGCAAAAATCCTCAACAAAATATTAGCAAACAAAATTCAGCACTACATTACAAAAATCATACACTACCACAATCAAATGGGATTTGGTCCTGGTGTGCAAGCTTGGTTCAATATCCGAAAATCAATTAGCGTGATACACCACATAAACAAAATGAAAAAAATCATACAATCATATCAATTGATGCAGAAAAAGCATCTGACAAAATCCAGCATCGATTTATGATAAAAAAAACTCTCCACAAAATGGGAATACAGGGAAAAAATCTCAACATAATAAAAGTCATATATGACAAACCCATAACTAACATCGTACTCACTGAGGAAAAGCTAAAAGCATTTCTCTTAAGGAACAAGACAAAGATGTCCACTTTTACCACTTTCTTTCCACATAGCACTGGAAGTCCTAGCCACAACTATCAGATAAAAAAAAAGAAAAGGCATCCAAATTGGAAAGAAAGGAGTGAAACTGTCATTATTTGCAGATAACATTATATTACATAAAGAGAACCCCAAAGATCCTAATAAAAAACTATAATAACTGATTAATGAATTTAGTAAAACAGCAGGATACAAAAATAATTTTCAGAAATTGGATGCATTTTATATACCAATAACAAACTGCCAGAAAGAGAAATTAAGAAAACAATTCCATTTACAATTGCATCAAAAAAAAATTACTTAGGAATAAATTTAACCACAGAAGTAAAAGACCTGTACTCAGAAAATTATAAGACATTGAAGAGAAGAATTAAAGAAGATACAAATAAATGGAAGCATGTACTATGCTCAAGGATAGGAAAAATTAATGTACTTAAAATGTCCATACTATGCAAAGCAATCTATAGATTCAATGCAATCCCTATCAAAATATCACTGGCATTTTTCAGGGGACTAGAATAAATAATCCTAAAATTTATATGGAACCATAACAGACCCCAAATAGCCACAGCAATCTTTTTTTATTTTTTATTTTTTATTGGGGCATATTGGGGAACAGTGTGTTTCTCCAGGGGCCAGCAGCTCCAAGTTGTTGTCCTTCAATCTAGTTGTGGAGACCGCAGCTCAGCTCCAAGTCCAGTTGCCATTGTCAATCTTTAGTTGCAGGGGGCACAGCAGCACCGGCAGCTCAGCCGCAGCTCATTGTCTTCAATCTAGTTGTGGAGGGGACAGCTCACTGGCCCATGTGGGAATCAAACCGGGAACCCTGTTGTTTAGAGCTCGTGCTCTAACCAAAGTGGCCACCCAGCCACTTTGTTCTAACAAAGAACAAAGCTGGAGATATCTCGCTACCTGATATCAAACTATATCAAACTATACTCAAGGTCACAGTAATAAAAACAGCATGGTACTGGCATAAAATCAGACATATAAGGGTGGATGATAGAGGGTAAAGGGGGTCAAATATAGGGTGAGAAAAGGAGAACTGACTCTGGGTGGTGAGCACACAATGTGATATATAGATGATGTATCATAGAAATGCACGTTTGAAATCTAATTAATTTTACTATTATCACCTCAATAAATTTAATTTAAAAAATGAAAATAAAGAGAAAAAAAGACACATAAATTTACAGAACACAATACAGAGCCCAAAATAAATCCATGCCTATATGGTCATTCAATCTATGACAAAGGAAGCAAAAATATACACTGGGATAAAGACAATCTATTCGATAAATGGTGCTGGGAAAACTGTACAGATAAATGCATAAAACATGAAACTGGAGGACGTCATCAAAATGGCAGCATGAGGTGAGCCTCTGGAAATCTCCCCTGGAATTTACAACAAATCGAACAACTATAACTCCACAAAGGACTCCCTGCACAGCAGACAGGCAAGACGAAGAGGCTCACTACTGAATTCACCTAAAGGTGGGCAAATTGCATGAGCAGGGAAGGAGGGAAGGGAGAAATGAGGAGATGGAGCCGTGTGGGCACAGGACGCAGACCTAGCTCAGTGCTCTGAGCTCACTGCATCCCGGAACTACCGCAGCTGCAAGAGAGGGAAGAACTCGGACTGCTAGGGCTCCACTTATGGCCCACAGGGCTGAGGGGGCAGCATATAACACGGCTGAACCCAATGCTCACAAAAGAGACCTCGGAGCAAAGACTGAGGGAAGAAGGCTGAAAACGGAGGTGTAAGCCCTCACTGCCACAGAGAATGGAAGCCTTAGGCACTGAGACTAGCCGCCCCCTCCCTACCCTCCCAGGGCTCACCCTGCCCCACCTGCCCAGTACTAGAAGCGGAATAGTAGCAGTGTCAGATCAAAAGAACAGAATATTTGCAGTTCTGAAAATTGTGGTCCGCAGACACAGAAAACTGTGGTCCAACTAGTTCCAGGAAAGGGGAGGGAGCTGTGGAAGCAGGACCGGCTGTGGTGGTGATCGCTGCCATTGCTCTGGGCCAATTCTCAGAACTCACACCGCCCCTGTCCCCATCTATATGGGTGGATCCCTGCAGGAGTAAACAGAACTGCTGAAACACATGGGCTCTGAATCTGGTGCAGGAAGAGCTTTGGAACTTAAAAAGGTCTCTGCATCTCCGCATCCCCACAGGGATGCGGTGGTGGGGATGCAGTGCCCTAAGACACAGGCGAACTATTAACAGAGGAGAAGCCTGCCTTCCAGGAAATTCCCCCATTGTGTGAGAAGCTAGAATGGCGCAGAGAAAACATAACACTACAGTGTGAGAGAGGAAAAAAAGGCTGCAGTCAGAGAGAACTACAAACACGTACTGGAAAACAAAAGAAAGAACTCTTCCTATCAACCTCTTGCAGAACCCACTCCTATAGATGTCTAGGAAGAGAAATAATAAATCATTAATTGCCATGAATAACCAAGGAAACAAGACAGCTCAGAAATAAAGTGAAAAGTATCCAGAAAATGATCTTAAAGATATGGAAATATGTGACTTAAATGACAGAGAATTCAAGATTGCAGTTCTGAAAAAACTCAACGAGATGCAAGAAAACACAGAAAGGCAGTTTAATGAATTCAGAAACACAATCAAAGAACAACATGAACATTTTACCAAAGAGATTGAAATTTTAAAAAAGAACCAAGTAGAATTTCGGGAGATTAAGAACTCAATAGAAGAAATTAAGAATGAAATAGCCAGCTTAGGTAGTAGAGTTGACCAGATGGAGGAAAGAATCAGTGACATCGAAGATAGAAACCTGGAAATGACATGGATGGAAGAAGAAAGAGACTTGAGACTTAAAAGAAATGAAAGAACTCTACAAGAACTTTCTGACTCCATCAGAAAGAGTAATATAAGAAGAATGGGCATACCAGAAGGAGAAGAAAGAGAGAAGGGAACAGAGAGTACATTCAAACAAATAGTCAATGAGAACTTCCCAAACTTGTGGAAAGAACTGGATCCTCGAATCCAAGAAGCAAATAGAACAACTAATTACCTCACTCCCAACAGGCCTTCTCCAAGGTACATTGTATTGAAGCTGTCAAAAGTCAATGACAAACAAAGAATCTTCAAGGCAGCCAGAAAAAGAAGACGGTAACCTACAAAGCAAAGCCCATTAGATTATCATCAGATTTTTCAGCAGAAAGTACAAGCCAGGACAGAGTGGAACGAAATATTCAAACTATTGAAAGAAAGAAATTATGAGCCAAGAATAATATACCCAGCAAAGATATCCTTTAGATATGAAGGAGGAATGAAGACCTTTCCAGACATACAGAAGCTGAGGGAATTTTCCAATGCACAACCTGCACTACAAAAAAAAACTAAAGGAGGCTATTTGACTACCATCAACAGGGACAATTTGTGGCAAACAAAACATAAAAAGGGGGAGAGTAAAGGCCTGAACCGGAATATGGGAATGGAGAAAGTAAGCATGCTGAAGAAAATGGAATACTCTAAATATCAAACTTTCTTTTACATTAGTTAATGGTAACCACTCAAAAAAAAATGCAGAACTGAAATATATACTGTAATAAAAGAAGAAACAGAGGGAAGAAAATCACAGAATACCACCACACAGAAATAATAGAAAACAACAAAAAGGCAAAGAAACAATGGAGACATAGTCTTACCAGAAAACTAAAGATAGAATGATAGGAAATCCTCATATCAATAGTCACCCTAAATATAAATGGACTGAACTCACCAATAAAAAGGCACAGAGTAGCAGACTGGATCAAAAACCTAAACCCAACCATATGCTGTCTCCAAGAGATGCATCTCAGCTACAAGAACAAGCATACACTCAAAGGGAAAGGGTGGAAATTGACACTCCAAGCAAATGGTATCCAGAGAAAATCAGGTGTAGCCATACTGATATCAGATGAAACAGACTTTGGGGTAAAAAAGGTAACAAGATACAAAGATGGACATTTCAGAATGATAAAGGGGACTATACAACAAGAAGACATAACAGTCATCAATATTTATGCCCCCAATCAGGGAGCACCAAATATACCAAGCAACTACTAACAGAACTAAAGGGATAAATTGACCAAACCACAATTATATAAGGGGACCAAAATACAACATTGACAGCTATGGATAGATCATCCAAACAGAAAATAACGAAATAGCAGCCCTAAATGACACATTTGATTAAATGGACATAATTGACATTTATAGAGCACTTCTTCCTAAAACATCGGACTATACATTCTTTTCTAGTGTACATAGAACATTCCCAAGGATAGACCACATATTGGGACATAAAACTAGCCTCAGCAAATTTAAGAAGATTGAAATCATACCAAGCATATTCTCTGATCACAAGGCTTTGAAATTGGATATCAACTGCTAAAAGAAAGCAGGAAAAATCACAAATACATGGACATAAAACAACATAATTTTAAAGAATGACCGGGTCAAAGAAGAAATTAGAGGAGAGATCAAAAGATACATAGAAACAAATGAGAATGAAAATACATCCTACCAAAATTTTTGGGATGCAGCAAAAGCAGTTTTAAGAAGGAAATTTATATCATTACAGGCCTATCTCAAGAAACAAGAAAAATCCCAAATAAATAACCTCATGTTACATCTTAAAGAACTAGAAAAAGAAAAACAAATGAAACCCAAGGTCAGCAGAAGAAAGGAAATAATAAAAATCAAAGCAGAACTAAATGAAATAGAGAATAAAAAGACAATAGAAAAAATTAATGTGACAAAGAGCTGGTTCTTTGAAAAGAGTAATAAAATTGACAAACTCTTGGCTATACTCACTAAGATAAAAAGAGAGAAGACACTAATAAACAAAATCAGAAATGAAGAAGGGGAAGTTATCACGGATGCCACAGAAATACAAAGGATCATCCAAGAATACTATGAAGGACTATATGCCACCACATTCAATAACCTAGAAGAAATGGACAAGTTCTTAGAAACATATAGCCTTCCAAGTCTGAACCACGAAGAAATGGAAAATCTAAACAGACCGATCACCAGTAACGAAATTGAATCAGTCATCCAAAACCTTCCCAAAAGCAAAAGTCCGGGACCAGATGGCTTCACTAGTGAATTCTACCAAACCTTCAAATGGGGATCTAATACCTATCCTCCTCAAACTCTTCCAAAAAATTGTAGAAAAGACAGTACTCCCTAACTCATTCTATGAGGCGAACATTACCCTGATAACAAAACGTGGTAAGGACAACACAAAAAAAGAAAACTACAGACCAATATCTCTGATGAATACAGATGCAAAAATCCTAAATAAAAGTCTAGCAAATCGAATATAACAATGCATTAAAAAGATTACTCATCACGACCAAACGGGTTCATCCCTGGGGCACAAGGATGGTTCAACATCCGCAAATCCATAAATGTGATACATCACATAAACAAAATAAAGGACAAAAATCATATGATTATATCAATTGATGCAGAAAAAGCATTTGACAAGATACAACATCCATTTATGATTAAAACACTTAATAAAATGGGTATAGAAGAAAAATACCATAACATAATAAAGGCCATATATAACAAGCCCTCAGCTACTCTTACAATTCACGGTGAAAAACTAAAGCCCTCTGCTCTACATTCAGGAACATGATAGGGCTGTCCCCTATCACCTCTGCTTTTCAACATAGTGTTGGAAGTCCTTGCCAGAGCAATCAAGCAAGAGAAAGAAATAAAAAGGCATCCAAATGGGGAATGAACAAGTTAAATTGTCACTCTTTGCAGATGACATGATGCTATACATAGAAAACCCTGAAGACTCCACCAAAAAGCTACTACAAACAATCAACGAATAGAGTAAAGTTGACGGATACAAAATCAATGTACGAAAGTCCACTGCATTCCTGTATACCAACAATGAAATCTCAGAAAAAGAAATTAAGAAAACAATTCCTTTTGCAATTGCAGCAAAAAGAATAAAATACCTAGGAATAAACTTAACCAAGGATGTGAAAGACCTATATGCTGAAAACTATAAGACATTTTTAAAAGAAATTGAAGAAGACACAAAGAAATGGAAAGACATTCCGTGCTCATGGATTGGAAGAATCAACATAGTTAAAATGGTCATATTACCCAAAGCAATAAAGAGACTTAATGTAATCCCCATCAAAATCCAATGGCATTTTTTAAAGAAATAGAACAAAAAATCATCAGATTTGTTTGGAACCACAAAAGACCCCAAATAGCCAAAGCAATCTTAAGAAAAAAGAACAATAATGGAGGTATCACACTTCCTGACTTTAACTTGTACTACAAGGCAACAATAATCAAAACAGCATGGTATTGACAGAAAAACAGACACATAGACCAATGGAATAGAATTGAGAACTCCGAAATAAAACCACATAATATGGACAGATAATTTTTGACAAAGAAGCAAAAAACATACAATGGAGAAAAGACAGCCTCTTCAATAAATGGTGCTGGCAGAATTGGAAAGACACATGGAAAAGAATGAAACTGGACTGCTATCTGTCACCATGTCCAAAATTAATTCAAAAGGGATCAAAGACTTAAGCATAAGACCTGAAACAATAAACTGCATAGAAGAAAACATAGGTACTAAACTTATGGACCTTGGGTACAAAGAGCATTTTATGAATTTGACTCCAAAGGCTAAAATAAATGAATGGAACTGTATCAAACTAAAAAGCTTCTGCACAGCAAAAGAAACCATCAGCAAAATAGAGAGGCCACCAACTGAATGGGAGAAGATTTTTGCAAACAGTGCCTCCGATAAGGGGCTAATATCCAAAATATACAAGGAACTCATACAACTCAATAGGAAAAAAACAAACAACCTAATTGAAAAATGGGCAGAGGACCTGAAGAGACATTTCTCCAAAGAGGACATACAAATGGCAAATAGACATATGAAAAAATGCTCAACATCACTAATCATCAGAGAAATGCAAATAAAAACCACAATGAGATATCACCTCACCCCAGTTAGAATGGCGATCATCAACAAGACAAATAGTAACAAATGTTGGAGAGGCTGTGGAGAAAAAGGAACACTCATACACTGTTGGTGGGAATGCAAATTGGCGCAGCCGCTATGGAACTATGGAAGGCAGTGTGGAGGTTCCTCAAAAATTTAAGAACCCATAGGACCCCGCAATCCCTCTCCAAGGTATCTACCAAAAACATCTGAAACATTTGTATATAAAAACAAGTGTGCTCCAACGTTCACTGCAGCTTTATTTACGGTGGCCAAGACATGGACACAACCAAAATGTCCTTCAATAGTTGAAGGGATAAAGAAGTTGTGGTATATATACCCAATGGAATAATATTCAGCGGTAAGAAAAGATGATACAGGACCATTTGTGACATCATGCATGGATCTTGAGATTGTAATCCTAAGCAAAATAAATCAGACAGAAAAAGCAGAGAACCATATGATTTCACTGATATGTGGTATATAAACCAAAAACAACAAAATAATAAGACAAACAAATGAGAAACAAAAACTCATAGACACAGACAATAGTTTAGTGGTTACCAGAGGGTAAGGGGGGTGGGGGGTGGGAGATGAGGGTAAGGGGGATCAAATATATGGTGATGGAAGGAGAACTGACTCTGGGTGGTGAACACACAGTGGGATTTACAGATGATGTATTACAGGATGTACACCTGAAACTACGTAACTTTACTAACAATTGTCACCCCAATAAACTTTAATTTAAAAAAAAACTATGAAACTGGAACAGCTTCATACTAAATATAGAAGAATAAACTAAAAATGGATTAAAGACTTAAATGTAAGACCCAAAACCATAGTTCTCCTATAAGAAAATATAGGCAGTAAACTCTCAGACATTGCCCTTAGTAATATTTTTAATGATATATCTCCCCGGGCAAGGGAAACAAAAGAAAAAATAAGCAAATGGGACTGTAAAGTAAATATAATATGACTTAGGTGCGCCTTTGTGCCTTCCACGTGTTGTGTCAGGGGAATGCTCTGTCCAGGTGGCACCCGGACATTGACTCCCCCGTCAGCAGGAGTAAACTCGGGAAGGCCTCACCAGCCCCCTTAGTTGAACAATAGCTGACCCGCAGGTGGAACGCCTGAATAGGATCATGTAGGTTGCCCTGTGACCATAGTACCTCATTTACATTGTGACACTGCCCGAATCAGGTCCCCTCCCTTCTACCCTAGATAATTACCCTGAAACTTGTGGTTCATTGTTCCCATGCTTGCTGATTGTAACCGTGATGACCTAGCATTCTTTCCCTACTGATAATCTATTGGGGATAAACCTATATAATTAGTGTCCTGGGGGAGCCCTAGTCAGAACTCTCGGACTGGACGCTGGCCGGACACACCTGAAGCCAAGATGCTGTCTCGGTTCCCCAGCGCCTTGGAAACACTCTTCGGGTGGTGAGAACTCACCATTGCTTTGTCTTACTTTGCTTAATTCTCTCTGTCTTACTTATTGCCTCACTTAATAAATGTTTTGCTGCCTCAACTCTGTCTCAGTGTGCATGGTGAATGCGTATTCAACACCCAAATTCTGTGGCCATTTAAAACGTAGCCCCTTGCTGCTACAGGGACTACACCAAACTAAACACTTTTTGCACAGCAAAGGAAACCATCAACAAAACAAAAATACTTCCTACTGAATGGGAAAAGATATTTGCCAGTGATACATCTGATAAGGGGTTAATATCCAAAATTTAGGAAAATCTCATACAACTCAACAGCAAAAATACAATCCAATTAAGAAATGGGCAGAGGATCTAAATAGACATTTCTCCAAAGAGGACAAATAGATGGCCAATAGACATGAAAATATGCTCAACATCACTATCAGAGAAACGCAAATTAAAACCACAATGAGGTATCACCTCATACCTGTCAGAATGGTCATCATCAATTAATCAACAAACAAGTGCTGGTGAGGATGTGGAGAAAAGGCAACTGTTGTGCAGTGGGAATGCAAATTGTTGCAGCTACTATGAAACACAGTACAGAGGTTCCTTAAAAAATTAAACATAAAATTACCTTATGACCCAGCAATTCCACTCCTAGATATTTATCCAAAGATATCCAAAACACTAATTCGAAAAGATATATGCACCCCTATGTTCACTGCAGCACTATTTACAACAGTCAAGATACGGAAACAACCAAAATGCCCATTGATCGACGATTGGATAAAGAGGCGGTACATCTATACAATGGAACATTACTCTGCCATAAAAAGAATGAAATCTTACCGTTTGCAACAACGTGGATGGACCTAGAAGGTATTATGCTAAGTGAAATAAGTCAGACTGAGAAAGGCAAATACCATATGATCTCACTTACATGGGGAATCTAACGAACAACAAAACAGACACAGGCTCATAGATAAAGAGAACTGATGTTACTGAATGGGATGGGAGTTGGGGAGCTGGGAGAGAAAGGTGAAGAGATTAAGAAGTACAAATTGGTAGGTACAAAAGAGTCACAGGGATGCAAAGTATAGTATGGTAATGTAGGCAATGTAGACTTATCAGAGGGATCACTGCATAAATTATATAAATAAGTGTCTAACCTCTACACTGTACACCTGAAACTAATATAAAACATTGAATGTCGACTATAATTTGAAAAATAGTCATGGGGATATAAAGTACAGCATAGGAAATACAGTCAATAATATTGTAACAGTGTCAGATGGGTAATAGATTTATTGGGCTTATCATTTTGTGAGGTATATAAATGTCTAATTACTCTGTTGTTTTGTTCACCTGAAACTAATAAAAACAACAATAATAATGTCTCCTTCCAAAGCAAAGGGCAGGCATGCTTACTGCACATTACAAAAGAGTTGGATTCCCCCGGTTCAGAGTTCCCCTCCTGTAACAACCCACTGCATGTGCAGGTATAATCTGGCCCTCTTCATGTCACCCTATGGGCACAGGAGTTCAGAGAATTGGCATAAATGATGATACTCTGGCTACTGCTATTGCTGGAAGTAATCAACTGCCCTTCAGTACTTCATCTCTGACCCAGAGTCTCATACTCCACAAGCATCCATGAAACAGTGGCAAGTTAACTTGCAAGCAGAGTAAAATCTCAGACCCTTCACAGTTCTTGACAATCTAATGAATCAATGTAATTTAATAAGTACTTGCTGAATATCTTCTATGAGCTTAACAGTATGCTAGGTGATAGCTTGTCTCTTTTTGTTTTTAATTTCTATTCACACTCCTCACCACTTTTTTTGTATTTATTTATTTACTTATTTATTTGTTAGTTTCAGGTGTACAAAACAATGTAATAGTTAGACATTTATCATTTATACCCTCACAAAGTGATAACCTCCCTCCCCCAATCCCTCCCCCTCTGACATCGCATACAGCCGTTACATTTCTACTGTCTCTATTCCTAATGCTGTACTCCATTTCTTGTGACTATGTATATATATGTTATATCATATATATATATATATATATATATATATATATATATATATATCACATATATATTAAATTATAGTTGTCATTTATTATTGTTCAGCTTCAGTTTCAGGTGTACAGTGCAGTGATCAGGCATCTACACCATCCCTGAGGTGGTCTCCCTAGTAAGATAAGTGTCCATTGGATACCCTACAAAACCTTTACATTATTAATTATATTCCCCAAACTTTCGTATCCCTGTGACAATCTTGTGCTTACTGACTGTGCTTTCTAATCCCCACTTTCCCCCTCATCCCCACTTCCCCTCCCATCTAGCAACTCTCAGTTTTTTCTCTATATCTTTGAGACTGTTTCTGAGCGTTCATTTATTCTTTTCTTTAGATTCCACATATAAGTGAGATCATATGGTATTCGTCTTTCTCTGTCTAACTTATTTCACTTAGCAAA
Organism: Rhinolophus sinicus; assembly: GCF_057876585.1. NCBI lineage: Eukaryota > Metazoa > Chordata > Mammalia > Chiroptera > Rhinolophidae > Rhinolophus > Rhinolophus sinicus. The sequence continues at coordinate 28,057,018 of NC_142506.1, forward strand.
ATGTTCTCTAGGTCCATCCATAACATTGCAGATGGTAAGATTTCTTTCTTCTTTATGGCTGAGTAATACTCCATGTATAAATGTACCACAGTTTCTTAATCCAGTCATCTACCGATGGGCATTTCAGTTGTTTCCATGTCTTAGCTATTGTGTATAGTGCTGTAATAAACATAGGGGTGCGTAAAGTTTTTCAAATTAGTGTTTCGGATTTCTCTGGATAGATACCTAGGAGTGGAATTGCTGGATCACAAGGTGGTTCCATTTCCAGTTTTTTGAGATACCTCCATACTGATTTCCATAGTGGCTGCACCAATCTGCAATCCCACCAACAGTGCACAAGGGATCCCTTTTCTCCACATCCTCACCAGCACTTGTTGTTTGTTGATTTATTGATGATAGCACCTCCTTACACCATATACAAGAATAAATTCAAACTGGATTAAAGACTTAAATGTAAGCTCTGAAACCATAGAACTCCTAGAAGCAAATATAGGAAGACAGTCTACAGACATTACCCAGACTAATATTTTTACTGATATATTCTCTCAGGCGAGAGAAGAGAAAAAATAAACATATGGGATTACGTCAAACTAAAAAGTTTTTTTCACAGCAAAGGAAACCATAAATAGAACAAAAAGGGATCCTACTGAATGGGAGAAAGTATTTGTCAATGATACATCTATCTGATCACGGGTTAATATCCAAAATTTATTTTAAAAAAAAACTCATTCAACTCCAAAAAAAACAAACAACCCAATTAAAAAATGGGCAGAGGACATGAAGAGACATTTTTCCAGAGGACATACAGATGGGAAACAGACATATGAAGAAATGCTCAACCTCACTAACCATCAGAAATAAAACGCAAATAAAAACCACAATGAGATACCACCTCACCCCAGTCCTCGCCACTCTTGAAAACATACAACAGTGACTAGCAACAGAGAGATTTCTTTAAACCTACGAGCTAAAGAAGGTATCATCATTCTAAATTTTGATTCTCTACCAAAAAATTATCTTTTGTTCTATATACTTTTACTATATCTATTTAACCTACATTGAGGTTGTTGAGTATGTATCATAAAAGAGAATGCTGCATGATCATATTTTGGGGTAAATCGTTACCTACAGCCAGGATGGGAAATTCTTAAGTGGAAATGCTGAGGTATTGAACCTGCAAAGATGTAAAGATTTTGGTTTATCAGTAGCTTTCTTACCTAGCCTCCTTGCTTCTGAATCAGTATAATTGATGTAGGTGATACAGGTGATATAGTTTTAACTTATAAAGAATAAGGCTTGAAAGCTGGATCCTCAATGAGTTGACAATATTGTTAAGACAACATCACATTCTGTAGAGAAGCTACTTTTTTATATCCTTTTTAAAACGTTAGAATCATAGAAATTGTTTAGAGCTGCAGGAACCTTAGAGACAATCTAATCTTACATTTTAATTTTACACATTATTGGAAGAGTTTATGTAACCTGCCCAACACTGTACATTACATAGGGTAGAGTTAGAACTAGAGCACAGATTACCCACTTTCAGTACTCCTCTACAATATCTAAACACAATACATAAATTGATTTACGTGTACTTTTAAAATTGTGGCATGTTTGACCTGAATTATAACTGAAAGAGTATTGAAAAAAGCAAAAATGTATGGAGCCAGAAGATTGTTACAGTCATTATACAGGGAAATAACAATTGATGTAGAATGTGAACTCCCCCAGGGGAAGAAATTATCAATGTGTTTTATTGGATGGTTTCATTCACTGCTGTGTCCCATATTTCTAGAACAGTGCCTGGGACACAGTGGGCAACAAAATAAATATTTGTTATATGATCTATAAACCATGATGTTTTGAAATACCATAAAGTCTAACACGAATAAACATCAATGTTTATTCTTTTTGTTTTGCCTAAAGGTGGGAAAGAATAAACAAATCAGAAGGAACGCACATGGACATTTTTCCTGACTGAGAAAGACAAGAGTATTAAACTCTCCGAGTTCATAGTCCACCCACAGAGAATGCACTGTTTGATGCTGGCAGTTAAGAAGTGCCTTGAGAAGCTTTTGACAACACACTGGCTCGCAGTTTAGTTTAAAGCTGTTCTGTCCTAGTCAGGAGACAGAACGGAGATTACAGTGAGTACTGTTTGTCATCAGTAAGGATCAGTAATATGGGTTAAGGGGAGAGAAAAAGGAGTTATCGTTTTTTTTGTTTGTTTGTTTTGTTTTGGAGAATTTACTAGCAATTACTGAGGTAAGAACTGTGTTAGGTACTTTATATATATTATTTCATTTAATCCTCACCAACCCCTTAAGGTAAGGTAACATTTCTATCTTGATTTGTTTTTCCTGTACCACTAATCCAAACTGTGACTCTGTGCAGACTGTCTCCAACTTCCAAATGGATTGCATTCCAAAATTACCTTTCTTAACTTGGTTGTTTGTAACCTAGAATGCATTTCCTATAGAATCATCTTTAGGTCCCCAGGCTGACCCACAAAACCTAAACTATAGCTGAAATACTATAATATTGTAACAAATGAGAAAGTAGGAAACCCTGTTAAAAAACATCACATTATTTGTTAGGTTAGTTTTGTTGTTGTTGTTGCTGTTGTTGTCGTCCATCCTAGGAACCTAACCTTTATCAATAACATTTTTTTTTTCCTGTAGAAATATGTATCTGGTGAATGAAGGAAACAAAGAACACTGAGAACGTGTACAACTGCCTGGTAGTGGCTTGTCAATAACATAAAGGAAATATGGTAACTTGGAGAATATACTCTGAGTTTTGTGTTAACTTTATCTGGACATAACATATGTTGGCTGAGCTAATAAATAAAATTTCCTATGAAGAAGAAGCAAACAAAAACTCAAAAAACCTAGATCAAGTCCTGGCTCTCCCAGTATAACTTTGGACGTCACGTTCTAACTTACTTAGATCTGTTTCCTCATCTGTAAAACAAGAACAAAATTATTTTCCCTGCTCTAAGAAACTATAATAAACCTAATTCCATGTATTCTCTATAATACAGAAATTGACCACATTGGCCATAAACTTCTATAAAGTTACTTTTTTGGCAAGTAACCAAAATATATCACACAGCCAACCAGGGAGTCACAGGCTTACTTCTGTATTGCTAAACATCTCCCATCCCCACCATTTAATAGAAGAAGAAAAAGCCAGAGAAGGCTAATCCTTGCATCTCCTCACTAGTTGAAAGGTTAAAGAAACAGACCATCGCAAAGACTATAATCAAGCAGCGATAAGGAATTACTCTGCAAGTACTAAATACTACATTATTAAAAAGAACAATTATAATTTCCCTCTACTAACTGCTTATCATTTCAACCATGCTATGTACTACCTTATGAAGTAAGTACTGTTATTCCCATTTTACATGACAAGGCTGAGGCAAAAGAAATTAAGTAATTTAATCAAGGTCAGATGCTTAAAAACCAGGCCTAGAATCTAAATCCCAAGATCCTAAATCACTGCACCAGTAGAGCAGAGAACTTGGAGAACTATTCTTTGGTAGAAATAGTAGAACTTAGCAAAACTGTCACATCCTCAAATATATCCCTAAATAAAGTAGGACTTTAGTGAGACACCTGTTGAACTGTTCTAAGTTTTCACTTCCAAAAATCAGTTTCTCAGTTCTGTTCAGCCTTCTTCAGGATTCAAAGCCATCTGCTCTGAGGAGTTATAGCCATTAATATCTACACATTACCTCAATTACTATCACTGTTCACCTCTCAATCTCCTTTACTAGACTATGGTATTAATTGAGCCCTTATTATGTGGCCAAGTGCTTTATAAGAGTTTAAATATATTCTCTTATTTAAAATTCACACACACAAAAATCTTTTAAGGTTAAGTATTATAAAATAATTTTATGGATGAGAAAACTGTGACTTAGAGAGATTAAGACAAAGACCATGTCTTGTTCATTTTGTATTCCCCAGTGCCTAGCAAAGATGCTGTCACATAATGGAGATAAAAGTTTGATGTACAGATCAATAAATTATTTAATCAATTGTTAGTTTTTTGTCTTACAGCCTCCTGACAATATTTGAGGCTTTCCTTTGGTAGAATATCATATTTTTTCTAAACTTTACGATTCAAAAATAGACATTATTCAAAGACTGGCTACTATATATCTTGAGATTATTTTATAATTTCTTCACTGTATTAAAACTTTCTTCTTTCTTATTGCTTTTTCTTAGGACCATGCAGACTCTTTTAAGCCTCCTCTATTATAAAGCACATCTACAAAAGTATATGTAACTAAACTTTAAATTTTTTCTTATGTAGACATCTCTTTCAATCCCATATCCACAGAAGTGCTCCTGTGTGTTTCTACGGCAGCAAAGTCAAGGAAGCTTCTTCTTAGAGCTTAACAACCAAAGTAGAGATCAGGATATTCTCTGCAGTTCCAGTCCCAGAAAAGAGGTTTGGATCAAACACAACTGGGCTTCCCAAATATGATCAACTGAAGTCAGAGGTGTCCCAAACAGCTGTTTTATTATTGGCCTTTTCTCCTTTTGCTATAGTATCTACTCTGTCAATTGTATCGTAAGAGTCAAGTACTGAAGACAGATGAACTGGGCTTTTAATCTACTACTTACTACTTTGAATTATTTGATCTCTGAGTTTCATCTGTAAAATAAGCGTGGTAGTACCTCACTGCCAGATTTTTTGCTGTAATAGAATGATACATGCCTTTTCATTCTATTTTCTCCTTCACTCTACGCTTATAAAATTCAGAAGATTGTTAAATCCCTACTCATCTTGTCACATTTAGCAACCTGAAAGCCTAACTCATCACCCCTTGCTAAGCCTATCATTAATCAAAATGCACCAAATAGTTGCCTCTCTGTTTGGCCAGAACTGAAAATGCGGAAGCTGACCAGATGGCCAACATTCACAACTGGCTCCTGGAGCCTAGTCAAAAGCTAATGATGAATTCTGGCAAAGCTCAGCAGATATTCAAGGCAGTTCTTTTACCTGTGATCACCTCAATGGTGGGGTTAAACGTTGTAATATTAAAATCCTGGACATATATTTGAGTCAGATGTGCCACTTATGGAATGAATAATCACACTCATAAGTAATGCTCTTGGTAGTTTCTAATATCAGAGTCAAAAGTTTAAAATATGGGTATAGACAAGGCTTTTCTAGTAGTGCTAAACTATTTAAAATAATTAGGGTGAACTGATAAGTTGCACAGCCAGAAAGGAGGAAGCATTTATACTATTCCTACACACCTACTCTTATTCTTACTAGCCTAATCTCCACTAAAGGTAACTCACAATGCTAGGATAAAATTTCATTGGGAGAAAGCTCTGACATTCAGAGCTGCCGATGAATATAGTTGTTCTACCTCAGTCCACATTTAGTGTTATTTCTAGCTGGTCCGTACTTTGCAAAGGATGAAAAAAAAAAAAAGAAAAGAAAAAAGATGTGATACTGCTGAGACTAGCCATATATAATTACATTCTGAAGTTGTAAATAATCTATATTCACAGGTCCCTCAAAACAACATTCTTTTAGCCAGAGAAGACTGGATATTACAAACTACAGATAAACAATTTCCTTTTGATTACTCAAAAAAGAAAACCAATACAATGTACATATTTCAGATTAGTAACTACAAGTATTTATTGGCCTAAATCAAAGGTCTAAAGCAAAGGGCTAGATGATAAATATTTTAGGCTTTGTGGGGCAAAAGGATAATATGTACTACTAACATAACAAAAGAGGAAACACATTTCTACAAAATTTTTATTGACAAAATTCAAATAATTGAGTGCAATAATATAGGTTTGTTAATGAGCATATAATAGAATTCTTTTGGGGGAGAATACATTTTATTTAGTTGGAATTCAACGTTAGTACTCCAAATCATCCAAATCAATTGCAAATGTTCTTCTGTTAATGCTGATCTGTAATATGACTTTAGAAATGTCTTTTCACACAGATAAGAAATGTCAAGTACTGATATTGACCATATTCATCACTTAAAAGACACACAGAATTGAATTAGATTTGCCTTTTAGCATGTCATTACATTGCAAATTGAGGTTGAATGGTAGCTCTTCAATAGCACAGTTAAATGAATCTTTAAATATGTAAAATTTTTGCACCTGCATCAAAGTCTGAAAAATGCTGTTGGAACTATAGTTGAAGTTGGGAAAACACATCTACTAAAATTTTGCATGGGAATGGAGAACTTGCTACTATTTGTTTTAACTTTTGACAGCATGGGAAGCATATAAAGCAGCTGAAATTATCTGTGATAAATATTGTCATTGAACTGACTTTATCACAGAGTAATAAGTTCCACAAATAAGCACAATTTTACCTTCTAATTATAGGATGAACTCAGAAATCTTACCAATTCTGCAGCAAAAACAAATTTCCAAAGCTATACAGTGTTCAGTAACAGTGAGTAAGGGTATTTTTCTCCTGCAGAGACCCTGAGCTCAAAACATGAATTTTACCACTTCTAAGCCATCAAATTTCTAAGATAGAGCAAGTCATGATATGCAATTTCTGTTTCTGACAAAAATGCACAGAATTGATGGTTAGGTCCTCAAGAGAGAATTAAGTTTACTGTTGACACTACTGATTCAATAATCCACCATAATTCAAAATTATTCTGCAAAGTACCTACTCATAAATAACACAGTGAATAAACACGGGCTTTAAACATCTTATATTTCCAAATGCTTTGTAAATTTATCCAACTTAGCCTTCGTCTACTCCCATACATATTTTTATCCTCATCAGTTTTAACACATCTTAGAAGATTCCACTTCAGGTTGTACTGAACTAGTGTTTTCACAAATTCTTTTAAAATGTCTTTTCATAGAGCTTATTCTTCAGTCACTTCAAACTCAGTACTGATTCCTAAGTAAACAACAACAGTATCAATAACATCTGTCAACTCAGCGAGAGACAAAGAAAATCACTCAAAATTATTTGCCTTGTTTTTTAATTGACTAAATTGTTGCTCCTAATGTCCTCAACTCTTTGAGAAACCATTCTCATCAAAAGTCTTAATAGTCTTAAACAAATTTCTTTTGTCTAGAAACATTTTTTTCAGCTTCTGCAAATGAAAGTGATTAAATCACCATGATAAATGGACTGGCTAACAAATGAGCCATTTGGAAACTTTCTTTGAAGCCTCATTTTCATTTTTCACTTTTGTAAAGAAATTCTGCTGTAATAAATATTCCATTTAAAGTCTTCTAATTTTCCCTACATGGGAATATTATGATGGGTGCTTAGTATGGTAATGTCAACATATATTGTATTATTTTAGCACAACTGTAGCATCAATACATAATAAACACAACGTTTTTCTTATCTAATTTGATAACAGAATAATCCACACTCCATTATGTCGTAAAAGCACACATTTGAAGTCTACTTTTCTCTTCTCTACTTGTTTTGACATGATAAGTATGCACTGGTAGAACTAACTGTCACAGTACAGCGCGACACAGGGCACTCAAAATGCTGTTGAGTTTTAACCGCATCACGTAATTTGTAATGGATCAAGGAGCAGTGCAAAAAGTAAGAGAGTCCCACTCACAGGTCTGACCCAACTCCTCAACTCTGCCACTACAGCCCCAAAACAGCCATAGACAAGACAAAAGAGCATGACTGTGTTCCAATGGAATTTTATAAACAGGGGAATTGGAATTCCATATAATTCTCATGAGTCATATAATGTTCTCTTTTTGATTTTTTTTAACTACTTAAAAATGTTTAAAAAAAAAAAAAGAAAAAGAAACTACTCATTTCACAGCATTTGTCTCATAGTAATTTGCTAACCCTTAGCCAAAACCCATCAATGGAGTGAGGATACAAAAATCAGAACATCCTAGAAAACTTTTTCCTTCACTCCTAGGACATTTCAGACCTAGTGAATCATAACTCTGTGATATAATGAGACCGAAGTAGATTTCAAGGCAACAGAAGATCATATTTGTAGATAACGAAGAGCCAAAAAAATGAAAGATGATCTGACTGGGACCATAATAAAGCTATTTTCTTCAGCCAAACTTGGCTGAGCATTTCACCATAACTTAATGAGGAATAATTAGAAATTAACATTAGATGCACATAATAGTTATAGCTGCATATTAATGTGATTTACTGTATATATTTATGCCTGAATTTACCTTAGCTAATTATTGAATATTGCATACTGTGTCATTTCTATTTCTCTTGTCTTTATGTAGCCTTAAGTAGAGAGCCCTGTAGGGTATTGTTAATGAGAGTAGAAGAGAAAATAAATATTAACTAAAAATACAATGGTTATATACCGTATTAGGCACTTCATGTTTGCTTACTCAGTTCTCAACACCCTACAAGATAAATTACCTTAATTACAGTCACTCAGTGTAAATAACTTATTAAAGGACAAACTATTAATAACAGATGGAAGAAGAAATATTGCAAGCCAGCTTTGTCTGCTTCCAAAACCTAAACTGTTTCCAATAAAGCCAATCAACATTAGGGTAACTATTCTGCTGTTCAAAGTGCAATCAATGTTTTCCTTAGAGCTTTTAAATAATTTAAAATAATATTAAGTATTGGACTTAAATATATCTTTGTAGCAGATACAGTTTTAAAGTTATAATCATAGAACAGCAAATGTTACAATAATTAGCAGAAACTGAACATGTACTGTTCAAACTCTTAAAAGTTTTATATTTTCATAATCATGAAAATTCTAAAGTAAAATTCATTTGCTTCATAATGCAAGTGGGTAAATAGTAAATGTTCTTCTAATAATTACAGACATTAAAAGTGGGAAAAGCCATAGAGATAATCCAGTCCAGCCTCTTAATTTTCAAATGAAGGTATGAAACTTAAAGGCCATGGAACTAAGTGATGGAAGAGGTAGGACAGTTTCTACCTTGTTTTCACTTTATTCTTGTAAAAGAGCCCAGATGACCTGACTCCTCGCATGATGCTCACTTCTATTCTTCATTTACCATCATATAGTTCTCAGGGGAGACTGTGTAAACTCTTCACTAGTTTCCATATTAAAGTATAAAAACTGACTTTCCAGTATGTGAGTAAATTGAGGTCACTAACCAGAAATGGCCCTAAATTCCTCTTTTGTATAACAACATAATAATCACGTTGATAGCTTGCCACCAGTGGTATCATTGCCAACCTAAATCAGTACTATTCATTTATCCATCAAACAATAATGAATTCAAACTATGTCATATATAAAATTACAGAGCAAGCGAATATAGCTCAGAGTCTAGTGAATACATGGACACTTTTATTACATTTTATTCTAGATCATTTTATTACAGTGTCATGAGTAGACTATAGGAAAATGCACACTCCCTTTGGACTAAATATATTAAGTTATTTAATATAATACTTAAATAAATTAGATCATTACCAGCAAAAACGAACTTCATAAAATCCCACTTGAACAATTGTACAAAAAAACATAAGAAATAGCTCAGTAGAGAAAGTATCTGATACAATGAATACTATATCTACATTTAAAGGATACTGTGACTATCTTTCTAGTCATGTTATTAATATAATTTTTACCTAAATCTTCAAATACCTTCAACTCTCTGATTTGCTTTGTACTCTCTAAGTGGTATTTTTTAACAAACAGAGGTTCTTTTCAATGTAATATAAATACAATTTACCAAACATTTGCTATATGATTATTGCTTTTTTTCTCCTGTTTAAGAATTCTTTCCCCATTCCAAAGTCATGAAGATATTTTACTGAATTACCTTTTTGAAATTTTATTATTTTGCTTCCACATTTAGATCTGGGATTGATACGAGTATGTGGGTATATAGCATATGGTAGGAGAAAAAAATAAACTTTTTTCCACCATAATATTGCAATTGACCCTGCACCATATATTGAAAAGACAATTTCTCCCTACTTCTCTGCTATGCTCTTCTATCATAAATCTAAGCATTTATGGTTTTCTTTCTGGGTTCTCTATTTTGTTACTGATCTACTTGCCTACCTTTGTACCATTAACTCAAAGTCTTAATTATGAAAGAATTATAATAATTCTTAACATCCACTAAAGCAGTTTCTCTCTTTGTTCTTCTAAAGAGGGATTATGACTATTCGAGGTCCTTTGCATTTCCATATAAATTTTAGAACTAGCCTATCAGTTCACTTAAAAATTAAAATAAATTGCTGGAATTTTCATTGGGATTGCATTGAATCTATAGATCAACTTGGGGATAATTACATTTTAACAACATTGAGGCTTTCAACCTATCAACATTATTGAATTCTTAATTTGTCTAAATAATGTTTCAGAAGTTTTCGATGTGAAGGCCTTCCATATCTTTCCTTAAACTTATTTCTAGTTATTTGATGTAAATCATCATATTTTAGATTTATTTTCTGGTGTTGTATTTATACAGAAATATACTTGATTCCTTTATATTAACTTTGTATCCAGAAACCTTGCTAAAATCCTTATTAATTCTAAAAGTGCTATATATAGTTTTTTTAACTCTCTCCATACCAATTTCTACAAATAATGATGGTTTAATATTTTCTTTCCCAATCCCTACACAATGTATTTCTTTTTCTTACTCTATTGTACTGGCTAGTACTCAATAGAAGTGGTAAAGGGGGTACCCTTTTGTCTGTCATAAGTATGATACCTGTTTAGAGTCTTTGTAATATTTTTATCAAATTAATGATGTTCCTTGAATTCCTAATTTGCTAGTAAGATTTTTTATCAAAAATGGATAATAGATTTTATCAAATATATTTTCTACATCTAATGACATTATCACAGTTTTTCTCTCCTTTATTCTCTTAATGTTGTGAATTATACTGATTGATTTTCAAATGCTAAACCAACTTTATAATCTTGGAATATACACAATGTAATCATGTTCTATTATCTTTTTTATTTGTTGGTAGATTTCTGCTAATTTTTTTTTTTTTTTTTTTACAGTTTAGACATGCACATTTCTGAGTAAAATTTAACCTGCAATTTTCCTTTATATAATGTCAGGTTTGAGAATCAAAGTTTCACTGACCTCATAAAATGAATTTAGAAATTTTCTCGTTTTTTTCTATTCTCTCAGTTTAAGATAGTGTTATTTCCTTTTTACGTGTCCAGTAAATTATTTGGTCTTAAAGCTTTGTGAGAAAGTTTTTAAATTACAGATTCAATTTCATTAAAAGTTAGAGGATAGTTCAAGTTTTCTACTTCTTATAGCAATTTTGTAAGTTGTATTTTTCTGGGCATTTGTCCATATCAATTAATTTTTAACTGTATTGTCATGAAATTCATCATAATATCCTTTAATTACTTCTTAATGTCTACAGGTTATATAGTGATGTCCTCTTTTTCACTCCTGATATTGGTTAGTTGTGCCTTCTCTCTTTTTTTTTCATCAGAAATAACAGGTATTTACCACTTTTTATTAATCTTTTCTTTGTTGATCTCTTATGTTTGTGTTCTTGTCATTGATTTCTCTTTTATCTTTATTATTTACTTCCTTCTGCTTTCTTTGGCCTTAATTTGCTGGTGTTTTATTTTTACTTTCTTGAGATAAATGCTTAAATCATTCATTTTCACCCATTATTCTTTTATAATGTATATCCTGAAAGCTATCAATTACCTTCAAAGGACATTAGCTGTATCATACAAATTTTGATAAGTTGTATTTTAATTACCATTCAGGTAAAAATATTTTTAAATTTTCCAATTTCTTCTTTAATTCTTGGGTTATTTAAGAAGTGGATTTTTTTATTGCTAAATATATGGGAATTTTCTAATTATATTTTTGTTACTGATTTCCAGCACTGTGTTCAGAGAACATACTCTGTATATTTCTACTGTCTGATTTTTGTTGAGAATTGCTTTATGATCCAGGACATGGTCAATATCAGTTTCCATGTGCACTTGAAAACAACAGATATTTTGCATTTGTTGGGTGCAGAGCTCTATATATATCATAAGGTATAATGTATTATTTGTTCACATATCCAATATATTATGAATTGTTTTGTCTGCTTGCTCTATTGAGCATCTGAGAATTCCATTATATGAATCCGTTGTGAGTCTGTTGCTATGGTGTTTGTTTCTCTTAGTTTCAGTCATATGTATACCTGGTTGTTTTTGTGTGCATGTAATACCTGGTTGTTTTTGTGTGCATGTAATACCTGGTTATTTTTGTGTGCATGTAAGACATTTTATGTAAAAACTATAAAAATTACTTGAGGCCTAGGATGATGTTATCTTCTTCCAGGTGGCTAGTCATTAACAATCCTGGATATCCTTAATCAACTCAAGGATGATTCTTGACTGTTTTTTATTTTATAAGTAGACCATTCTATTTTTAACTCATCCTTACTCCTACAGCCCTTCAGAGTCGCAACCCAGCTCCTAGGAGATTTAGCAGGCAATCTCTCTTCTTAGGGAAGCACGAATTCAAACTATTGCTCCCTTAGCCCCACCTCATGAGTGTGTCAAAAGCTGTTCTCAGCTTCTCAGCCTCTCAGCCACCTCAAATGAAAACCAGAAGTTTCTCCTAAGGAACAAACACCTCACACACCCAGCTCACCTCTTTGGGTATCCTTCTTCTCCAGGATCTTGGCCCATAGTCTTCACTGATGTGTTAGCTCTCTGATACCTTCAAACAGATGATTTTTATATATGATCCAGCTTTTCTAGTTGTTCTCAGTGGGAGAGTTAGTCCAAATTGCCTAATCCACCATCACCAGAAGTGCACCTCTCAATTCCTCTCATCTGTAAAATGAGGATAATAATGACAACTTCCTCAAATATGTCATTAAAAGAGATCAGAGTGCCTATTATATATAAAATGGTCAAGAACTTTTGGCTGTGATTTTGAGCTACCTATGGCTAATCCAAAACAACACTGTTAATAGAGATCTTGTGGGTTTTGCCTGCCTAGTATCTATTTTCCTCTAACTCCTCAAAATTCCTTTGACAAACTAGTCTTAAACTATAGAATAATCTTGACGTAGCTGTCGATCATGGTACCATGTCCTCCTCTGACAAAGGGTGGGCAACTAATCAAAAGTAGGTCATATCTGCCTCTCTGTTGGTAACAGAAACCTTAAAAAGAAAATGGTGAAGCTGATCCATAGTACAAACAGCAAGTAGTACCATGAACAGGCCATACATTAGTTTTGGCAAACTGGCTATCCAAAGCTATCTCAATTTCTGTCTTTTCCAAGGACTAGTTATTATACTTTTCTGAGAGCTATCCAATACCCTTATAACAAATTTATTTTCTTCTTAAGTTAACCTGGGTCCATTTTCTGTGTTTGAAACTGATTGACACCCCCAACAGATTGAAACCCCCAACCGAGATTAACTGATACTCCCAACAGAGATCTCACTTTCAAAGGTTTCCTATTGGTCCCTATGACTTACTCTTTCTGTTAACTAGGGGAAAAAATGAAAAAAAGGGTCTTGACATTACTCAGAAAGTTGCAAAGATGCTTCTTCTACTAGGATTAAAAAATTAGTATTTTATAACTTCTCTATGTGCTGGTTCATTGTTGGTTCTCAGCTCCATTCCTGCCCTTCCATGCTCTCCTTTCACATCAGGGGGCTAGAAGCCTGCAGACTACACTTCCACACTCCTTGATAGCTGGTTTCCAATTAAGTTCTGCCAGCAGTGGGTGACTGCAGGCTCCAGCATCCTCAAGGTGAGTCCAGCATCATCAACAAGACTACACAGGCTTTCCACACCACTAGATATGCAGGCTTTTGGGATTTCTGCAAAACAGTAGCAGCTCCAAGAATAGCAGTGATACTCCAACAATCTTGGCATCATAGTACTTATGGGCTCTGTTTAATACCATTTTCATTTTTTTTCTCCTAGTCCTAGGAGTGGTAAGGGTTTCCTGCAGTTGTTGGCCATTTGATAAATTCATCGTCCACTTTTTGCTTCTCCAGCCCGCCAATACTTTTGGTAATTAATTCCCTATATTAAATTCTCTCTGTTTGAAATACTTAGCGTGGCTCTTTGTTTTCCTAATTACACAACTTTCATTAACACGGACTTCTTTTTCTCTTTCTCCATTTTTGTGTTTCTTTTGTCCACTCTTCCTCGTTCTCAATCATCCACTCCATTCTCTATCCTCTCTCTTCATTTCTTTTTTTCTTTCTTCTTGACCTAGTTCATAAGTGTACCAATAGTATCTATGTCATTTTTTTATTATAATGATTCGCAGGGCAACAGAGATTGGAACATTTTTAATTTAATTAATCAGTAAAAGTACAAAAACTATGATTTCCTCAGAAACTATAACCATTTTTTAAAATCAAATTTTTATTATAATTACAATTGTCAATATCTAGAAAATAATTTTTTGTAAACACTACCACAATTCACTACTTCAATGACAACATCATCTTAGCCCAAAAGACTCAAGGCCAGTAACAATTTTAATTAAAATGTAAATTATAATTCAAAGCCTTAGGTTATATTTCATGTATTATTTCAAAAGTATCATCATTATCCCATAATAAACAAGAAAAGTCTCGTACATGCTTTAGAAGATAACAATAAGATAATGTCACGATATTTTAACTCATCTAAAAAGTTTTTAAAAAATACATATACAAGTTGCATCTTCCAGACACAACTTGGGATCAAACCAAACTTTGTATTTGTTCAAAACTGAACTCCTATTTGAACCAGAAACCTGCTACCTCTCGTGACCTGCTCTAAAACACTCTCCACCACCACTTCACCCCCCATATTATACCACTCAATCCTGCACCCTTAAATTGCCAGTATATTTAGACTAAAAACAAACTCTTTGCCATGTCATGTAAGTCCTTGCCTAATCTGGCCCCTGCCTACTGGTCTATCCTCAATTTATCTATTTTCCTTATTCAACAGAGATAAGGAAAATAACCAATGGTCATAGAATGACTCAATCTTAACTCATCAGACACTATATGCATAAAGTCCCTTTTAGTCCTTGGCCAAGACCCTCCTATGCAAACTCCCCACATACTTTCTTGTCTCCTGTCTTCCCTCTTCTTTCAGAGAAGTAAGTAGCTGGAATCAAAGTCAATCACATCTTTCCTAAGCAAATAATAGGTAGCAAGTGAGTTAATGCCCAATCCAAAATTGAAGGTGGAACCTGCACAATTTGGCAGGGAATACATTAACAGAATTGATATTGAAGATTCAAGACATCCATTTTCTCCTCTATGTTGAAGAGTAAACCATCTCTCATGTGCTTCCCCCATATCTCTCTCTCTCTCTCTCTCTCTCTCTCTCTCTCTCTCTCTCTCTCTCTCTCTCTCTCTCTCTCTCTCACACACACACACACACACACACACACCCGACATCTTCATTTCTGGCTACACCAAAATGATGAATTCAGCTTTACCTTCAGGGTCAGCTTAAAGTATTTCTAATACTATCCTAAAATTTCCTGACATTGTACCCCTTCATATCTCCCATCAGTACCTGAAACTCTTTAAACAAGGTGTCTTTAATTCCTCCATTAATTCATTACTGAGCACCTACTATGTGTCCAGCACCGTACTAACCTCAAAAAGGAATCGAGCGATACATCATCACACACAAATCTTGCCCTCAGTCTCTACATAAGCATAGCTAACTAATAACTGGTTCAACTTGTAAATAAATATATGCTTAAGGTTACAACTTTATTACTAGCCATTTGAAAAATCTAAGGTTATTTGATTATTATTTGCCATTTGGGAAAATATAAATGACTAATTACTCTTTTCTAATATGCTAGAGATTGAGGAGAGACGATTAAAGAGTAGAGAGTAGAAGATGGAGAAAATACATCAAATGGGTAGGTAACCTAGGGAGAACACAAGGTAGTTTCCACCAAGCGTACTAATTTACTGTGTCCTTGCCTTCTTTATCATCAAACTTGGGTAGATAAATAAAAACTGCATTGTCATTAGGAACATTGTCTTTTAGCCATAAGACTCACAACAAAAATGTTTCAAAAGACTAATGACTTTTTTTTCTATTCTACTGAGGCTATTATAAAGGAGCTATGTCCTAAGAGGGTCTGTTAATCAAGGTCATTATTCTATTCCATATAAACCCAAGGAAAATACTGGTGAAATCTAATTATAATATTAACCTAGTGTTCCTTAACCTTTCTCTGAAGTAAGTAGAGTAAAACTCTTACCCACATTTTGATACTATTCAGGTCCAAGTGAACGTAAGTCGTAAGGAATCCCCTAAAGACAAACCAAAAGCAACTAAACCACTACACATGGAAAAACCTATGCAACAGAATTGAGAAAAAATATTTTACTCAATAATACTAGAGGTATTTTTCATTAGGAAAAAACTGCATTTAGGGAAAAACCTTGATAAGCTATTTCAGAATAGAAGGGGAACTCCAAGGGAATAGATTTAAAGAAAAAAACAGAAACATTGCTAACCTGGTATGTATAAAAATTAATAGAAATTGGAGCGAGGAGAAGAAATGGAGGAGAAAAGAAAGGGAGATCAAAAACGAAGGTGGGGCTAACAATATGCTCATAAGTTGGAACCCTGGTGGGCAGATATTCTCAGAGACTTTTTAAGAATGGAAAAGTCTAATTCAATTTTGAATTATCCACTGTGTGGAAACCTCATTATCATTATCCCTAAATCTCTTAAGAAATGCTATGAACACTGCTGCCTAATACGAGTAAAATTTTAGAATCCGGAAAATAGGGCTGTGCACCACATTTAGCTTGACACCAGGGTAGAGATAAAGGTAAAACATACAACAAAAATGAATAGTGGAATGTTTACAAATTTTGTTGTAATTGCAATGAAATGTTCTGCAAGTATTAAAAACCAGAATAGAGGAAAACCCATTTAATTGAATATGTATGACACGTGATTAGGTAGTGAGGTAGATGACTGAGAAATAAATTCATGGAAAAGACATTTATGATATTGTTTTAAGTAAAAAACATTTGTATAAAGTACTAAGCAGAATATAAAATTGTACATATATCATTGCATATATGCAAAATATATGATGCATAGAGATAAAAACTACGAGGGAATATGTAAAAACAAACAGTTATGTAGGGTGGTGACAGTTTACAAAATTTTGTCTTTTTAAAAAATGTGTACTATTGTTATTAAGTTTTATAATAAAAATTGAGATAAATTAATAGTCTTTGATTTTCTATTTCTATATAATGGAATTAGTGCTACGGTAAAACTATCTGGAAAATTGGTGATTTCAGTATCAGAATATGGTAAGAGGAGAATTAATATAAATTTAGAATTAATATACTATTTGGATCAATTTGAAGTTATGAACAGCCTTGAAATACACACTTGTCAAACTACAGAAGTCTATAGCAGGGTTTAGATTTGGAAAAGCACTTTGCAAAATTTCAAAAACAAAACAATTTTTTTAAATACTACTACGTTTTAGTTATGAAAAGACTATAAAAATACAATTGTTCCAGAGGGTATGGGGGTTGGGGGTTGGTAAATGAGGGTAAAGGGGATCCAATATATGATGATGGAAACAGAACTGACTCTGGGTGGTGAACACACAATGTCATCGATGTATAGATGATGTAATACAGAATTGTACACCTGAAATCTATGTAACTTTACTAACAATTGCCACCCCAATTAAACTTTAATTTTAAAAAATGCACAATTGTCAAGTTACTAATGGCAAGAATGAATACCAGTAGAACAAAGCTGAGATTCTAGTTAACTATTTTCAGCCCGTTGTTTTAAAAAACAAAAACAAAAAAACCCACCTTCCGACCTCAAGAAGGCAATTTGCTATTATCAACAATCTCAAAACTCCTTTAGTGAAGAAAATGTTCAGGGACAAATACCAAGATGAATTTCACCTGTGTTCTTCTCACTTCCTCTCACCATAGTCTCATCATCTAACCTCAAGACTGACCTTCATATAAACAAATGAATCTAACTTTGGATAGGGATGGCAAACATGCGACTGGTAGCAGAAAAAGTAACCTAAAATGCATAGTGTCTATTCTTTCCTACTAATGTTTATTACCTATCTTCAGTGTGCCAGATACATTACATTTGCATCTTACCACAACCCTGTAAAACAGGCATTATTGTCCTCAATTTATAGATAAAGCAACAGAGTCCAAAAGATTAAGTGACTTGCTGGAGGTCACACAACCAGTAACTGGCAAACTATGGTAGTATGACCCGAAGCTGACTAATGCCAAAGCCTTGCCTTTATACTGCTTACCCACCCTGCACTGACTTGACTCCTTGAAGCCAGTTACGGACACACAGGATTGGGAGGAAAATAAGCAGAAAAAGTAGTATTTGCTGTCATAAAGGTCCAGCTACATATTTATAAAACTATCTTAACTGCTTAGATTTAGTCTATAGAAATTCCCCTAAATTCTAACCAGATGAAAACAGAACTCATAAGAGGGAAATTTTAACTAGAACTACTAACTTATATTGTTACAGAAGCCAACCCGACTCATCATAATCTTTCTGACTCTAGTAACTTTAAACAGAGGTAAAAGACAAGTAGCAAAGCCATAAAAACAAGTACTGAGATTAGAGTGCTGAGCTTTAGGCCAGGAATCAAGAGTTCTAAACTGAAAATTAAGCATTGCTTGTAACAGTCTAGAAAAGGGCCCGGGATAGAGACTCAGAATAGAACTGACTCTAAACTGTAATGCTCTAACAGAGATTATTCATGAATCACAGAAATGAGAATTGTGGGGTAAAAGCCAGGATAAAGCTGAGAAATGTGAACTGGAAAGGGTAGGAAAGAGGAGAGTGTTTGAAAACACTGGAAATATTGAAACATATGGTAAATTGTGAGACAGTCTGAGCTATGGCATGGTTATATAAATTCCTGCTGCAAAATCTGGTGGCAGATTGGAAGCATGTGTTCCAAAATAATCCCATAATATTTCCTATTAAAGTTGAAGAAAATGAGTAATGAAAGTTTTATGTCCTTAATGGTATCTGATCTCTTCAAAAGTTGATTTTAGTATAAGATTTTAAATGAAAGCACCGTTGATGTGGTCTCAATCGCAAATATTTAGGATATATATGTTATTAATTCACTGAATTATTTATTCCATACATATACCCCTTATGAGAGGATCCCCTTCCCTACTTCAATGCTCCAGAAACAGGAAAAATCTTATCACTAAAAGAAAAAATGTGTAAAAGGAACAGGTAGAAGATGAAGCTGGAAAGATAGGTTCGAGAGAGACTATGAAAGACCTTGTAAGGAAAAGTACTTTGAATTTTATCCAAAGCAACAGGAAGCCTAAGAGGTTTTTAAACTAGGGAATGAATGATTTAAATTTGATTTTTAGGAAGGTACTCTACAGCAATACAAAGGACAAACACAGTAGAGAGACACAAGACCTCAGAATACAAGACAGTGGCTGTACCGGTGGAAATACACTGGTGACAATTCTCACACTAGTTAGACTCTCTGACACTAGATCAATAGACTCTATTCACGTAACAGGCCCTGTCCTACTCTTATTTCAAAACCTTTCACTATAATCAAGCATGCCAATGAGATAAATTCAAATTTTTTTAATAAATTCAGAATTTTTAATATGGCATAAAGCATAGGTGATTCTAAATATTTAACAACTGATATAATCATACAAAATTAATATGCAAATCAATATATAAATTAACATTAAATATAAATTTATTTTCCAAATAAACTATACATATAGATATATATGTATATCTGCTTATTGTGCAATAAGAGTTGTAGAATAAATTACTCATGTAGTCATTTTAATAATTTCTAAATTATTTGTTGAGTTTTAGAAAGTGTTGATTTAATCTCTTCAATGGGGCCAGATTTAGTATTCAGAACTTTACCAACCTTTTCCCAACATCCTCCTCATTAAAATGACAATCATTAGTCCCTGCTACCCAGCAGCACTTTGTTACAACTGTAAGGCAGCTGTACTTTGTGGCAGCTGGACAAGCTGCCTGTAGGACACTGTCACATAAGCATGTATATGGATGCCAGTGTTTCCAACAGGGCATGAAATCCCTGTGCCTCAGGACACCTCCAAAAAAAACACGGTGCCACAAACATTACCTGCACTGCAGCCTGCTCCATGGCCTCCAACAACAGGATACTCTGGAGTATCAAGCAAGCACTGACACTCCAGCCACTACATGCCTCCCAAGGACCATACTAATCCACACCAGCTAGTTAGTTACTAGGACCCAAAGCCACATCTAGGGAATAAACTGGACAACCTACAAGGTCCGACAATTACATTTGAGAACTCATCCTAGAAAAAGTGCTACACACCTCATTGCTGAATAGCACTACGGTCACCTTTCAAGTATTCCCCTTGGGAAGCTATGCACTGATGCCAGCGCCTAGTCCACCCTTCAAAGCAATTTTGGAACTCTTTCTGGAATGTCCATCAGAGTTGTTGTTGTATTACCCTTGATGTCCTAAATGTCATCAAAATACCTTCCTTTCAATATTTCCTTTGTCTTCCTGTAAACAAAGAAGTCACTGGGGGCAGATCAGGTGAGTAAGGAGGGTGTTCCAATACAGTTATTTGTTTACTGGCTAAAAACTCCCTCACAGACCGTGCTGTGTGAGCCGGTGCATTGTCATGATGCAAGAGCCACAAATTGTTGGCAAAAAGTTCAGGTCATTTTCATCTAACTTTTTCACACAGCCTTTTCAGCACTTCTAAGTAGTAAACTTGGTTAACTGTTTGTCCAGTTGGTACAAATTCAGAATGAATAATCTTTCTGATATCAAAAAAGGTTAGCAACATCGTTTTGACTCTTGATTTGGACTGACAGAACTTTTTTAGTCATGGAGAATTGGCTGACTTCCATTGTGCACTTTGACGCGTTGTTTCAAGGTCCTATCGGTACACTCATGTTTCATCACCAGTGACAACATGGCCCAAAACATTGTCTTGCTTCTCCAAAGGGTCTTGGCAAACTTTGACTCTCCTTTGCTTTTGTTCATCGGTGAGCTCCTTCAGGACCATTTTTACACACACCTTTCTCATGCAAAGATTTTCAGTTAAGATTTTCCTAACTGTTTCTCTATCAATGTTTACTTGGTCTGCTACTCTTCTCACAGTCAGCTGACGATTTTGACACACAATTCCATGTATTATTGCAATGTTTTCATCAGCCTCGTTACTGGCCACCCTGACCTCTCTTCATCAGTGATGCCTTCTCTCCCCTCAGAAAAACGTTTAATCTATTTGTACACTGCTGTTTTCTTCATGGCATTATCCCAATAAACTTGGACTAACACGTCCCTGACTTCACTTCCATTCTTGCCAACTTTAACAAGAAATTTAAATGTTTGTTCATTGCTCTAATTCAAGCTCAGACATTCTCGCGACGGCACACAAAAACACGTAACAACAATAATGTACATCACTTAGGATGACACTGCCACACGTTGATAGGAACACAGCTATGAGACACTGATATACCATGGTTATGAAAACTTACCAAGCTATATGTAGTATTGCCAATGTACGCGCATGGTGGCAAGTTCATGAACTTAATTGGCACACCTCATATTCTCTCAATGTAATTTACCAATTTGCATGATTGTGATTTAATATTTTAATAAGTAGTATCTCTGTACTGGTGTATGTCAGTTAAATGCCAGTCCTGCATACAAAGCCCTTTACAACTGATCCCTACCAATTAGCTGCCACCACTCCATCCCTTCTTCCTATCTTCCATGCTTCTAGCAATATAGGAATATTGGCCATTCCCCCAGAATGCCATTCTCCTCCACCTACTGAATTATAATTTTCCTGTAAAATCCAGTTTTAATGTTATCTTTGGTTATAAAACCTTCCCCCTAAATCCTCCATGTTCATATACTTGCCCCTTACGCTTTTTCATCTAAACAATTGGTACGCAACTATCATAAAGCATTTATCATGTATTTAATTACTTATTTACATGATCCTTGTCCACTAGACTGTGAGTACCTTAAGGGTAGAGATTATGCCCTCTTCCTCTCTATTTCCTAAATGAGTGCAGTGGCTAGTATATAGCAGACACTCAAAACACAGTTATTTAAAAGAAGAAGTACGTAAACCAAAAATAATCATCTTCGATTTTCTACACTGTATGCTATATTAGAAATTTTCACATGCAAACTTAAACATGTACTAGAGGATACCTATTTTTTCTATATTATTTTAGAGAGTACAGAGTATACACATGGCTTTCTAAAAGCGGCACCATGTAGCATCTCTCCCGGCCTTCCCACTCAGTCATCTCAGCTAGTCTAATTATTACATTTGCTGCAATGGGCTTATCATTAGTGAAGTTCTTTGTTTAATATACATGTTAAATATTTATTTTTAATTTAATTTTCCCTTATTTTCACATTTTTCTAGCAAAAAACTATATATGATTACTACCACTATACTTATCAGCATCATTATGTCATATTAGAAATCCCTCTTAGAACATAAATTATTTTATCGATTTTTTTATTGTTTGTCGTTCTTCCCTTCTTTTCTTTCATTTTTTTTCTTTCTTATTGGTTTTTGGTGATAACAATTAGAAAAAGACTTATTTATGACAGCATGTCACAATGAATTATTTTACTATTAAAAATAAAAACTAAGGGGACCCAGTCAAGATGGTGGTGTAGGTAAATGCTGTGCTTACTTCCTCTCACAACCATATCAAAATTACAATTACACTACAACCATCACTGAGAATCGCCTCAAGTCTAGTTGAACAGAATCCCTACAACTAAGCCCTACAACTAAGCCCTACAACTAATATAGAAGAAGTCACCTGAGACTGGTAGGAGGGACAGAGACACAGAACGGGCTGTTCCCATACCCACATGTGACCATTAAAAATTGGGAAGTATATCTCAGCTGCAGAGGTTCCCCCACCCCCCAAAGCAGCGAGGGGTCCCAGCCCCACACCAGGCTCCCCAGCCCGGTGTTGTCTACTCAAAAGGAAAGTGTTTAAAGTTTATGGGTTAAAAATAAGCACTGACATTGTGAGTGATTCTTGCTTTACACATTTGTTGAAGGTTGGTAAATGGCTTCAAAAAATGGCTTATTTTCTGAGTTTCAAACACCTGAACAAACTTAATCAAAAACGTCCACAAACCACATGAAAGTATATTAATAAGTATGACCAAGTTTACAGAATCAAAGCAATGCTCAACTTCATAAAAATGAAGTTAAAATGATTCACCAGGGACAGTCAATGTTATAATCTGAGTGCTAATTATGGCTAGTAGAGTATTATATATGCTTTAAAAAGAATATCAACATTATTTTTAAATAATTGATATTTTTTAAAAGTGCAACTGTATTTGAAATCCACTCACATTTTCAAAAGAAATTTCAACATTACATTTGTCAATGAAAGAAAAGGAAAAGCAGTTAAAGAATGTTATCACCATTAAAGTAAAATTTAAAGAGGATGAATTTTCAAAATTCTGTCTAATAGCATAAAAGGAATTTCCATCAACTTTTCTTTTTAAAAAGAAATAGGTTCTTTCCTTCAATACTACCAACTGCTTGCATGGAGTTTCTTATCAATGATAACTGAAAAGAATTTAAAGGTATTATCATTAAACCGTCTTGATCAGGAATCAAGTATATCTCTTTCAAAAATGAGTAAATAAACATGAATAAAAAGTTATGCTTACAGAAG
Organism: Rhinolophus sinicus; assembly: GCF_057876585.1. NCBI lineage: Eukaryota > Metazoa > Chordata > Mammalia > Chiroptera > Rhinolophidae > Rhinolophus > Rhinolophus sinicus. The sequence continues at coordinate 28,080,759 of NC_142506.1, forward strand.
CCAGCTAAGTTTCTCATTTTAGATGTTGGAAAGATATTGCCTAAAAGTTTTTACATTTCAACATTTACTGCCTTCCATAATAGCAGGCACTTGTTTTGCTTATAATTATAAAATAGAAAATGTGATTTATTTTTTCACAAAGTCCCATATAGATCCCCAAATCTTTTCCAACAAGACATACACGTCTATTACCATTCTGTGTGTGGCACGACATCAAAAAGGTTAGAAAGCACTAAGTAAAGGAGTATCTCTTTAGCTAAAATACATAATGGAGGGGGACAAAATAAGACTGCAAATAGTAAATAAATATAGGACAAATTATGACAGGCCTTGTTTGCCATGTTAATAATTGTACATTTTTATCAGCTTTTGTCAAACAGAAATCTGGAAGAGAATTAAGCTCTAAAGTCCTAAAGTATCCATTGTATGTAATAAATTAATTTATCACTTATGCATCTACAATGGTACTAGTTATGTACCCATTCCTGGGAGAAGGGAGAAAAGAATTACTCATAATTTTGCGTGTCGCATGGATCAGAGGAGGGACTCCAGTTGAAGTTGCATGCAGCTAGCAATGGGGAGACATTGATTTTTTAAGCAAAAGAGTTACATGATCAGATTTTTCATGTGTAAAGCTCTTTCTGGCAACAGTACCATTTAAATCATTTTAAATAAAAACTTAAATGATCTGGGATCAATAAAGGCACCAATATGGATCTATTTAAGTGAGACTATAGTAGCAAAATCTAATTTTCAATTCTTTCCTTTAAATATTATTTTAAATGACTGGTGATAATAATATCAATGGCCATTGTGATTATGATAATTAACATGTCAGCAATTTATAGCTCACAGCACTTTCATTTATATAGTGTCACGTTAACCCTATGACAAAGACACCACAGGCCCATAATTCCTTATCCATAATTCCAAAATCTAAATAGCTCCAAAAACAAAACTTTTCTTGTAAGTCTGTCCAAAATTACTAATATAACTTAGCATGAGGCTATATATCATCTTTGTTTACCCAGTTATAAATATTCATATATTTCATTGGAGTTATATAAACGTGTTTGATTAGGGGCTGCTATCCTGACCCTGCTAAGAGTCACATATATGATATAAGCACCTTCACATTTCTAAAATACAAAATCCCTGAATTCTAAAATCCATCTAGCACCAAGAGTTGCATTCAGTTAAGTGATTTGGGATCTGTATTTTCAATCTCTGTTTACAGAATTTAGGGAGCTTAAGTGACTTCTTCAGCATACCATAGCTTGTAAATGATGGAGCTGGTACTCCAACCCAGATCTCTAAATCTTGTATTTTATCCCTTATTCACGACTGACCATAAATGAAAAAAACGTTTTTCTGCATAAAGAGACATTTCATATTTCATGCACTATCATGTAAGCATAAGTTAATATAAAATTTTTAAATTCAAACTTTTCAAATAAAGTCTGTATCTAACGTTCAAACAAAAGTTTTCCTACTGCTTAAATTTGTTTTCAGCTTCACTGTTTACACAAATGACTAACTTCTGAGGTCACTGACCCCGAAGTTAAGAGCACCATCAACTTTTATGTCAATACTGTTTTTCACTAAAAATCATAAAAACTACGAAGAAAATAACACAAAAATTTAAAGGGAAAATTATAAATAATTATCTTAGGGCTTGCCAAATTTTCTAATACCAATCGTGTCAATCTTGTGGTGATTATATTTTCAACAAATATTTCGGATTCTCCCTCCATACATGGTAGGATTGCACTTCTGTACCGAGGTAGGCAGGATCAAGTAATTTGTGAGCATAAATTGTATACATATTTCTTAAGAGACAACTTGCGATTCACTACAGTCTCTTTTTTCATCTGCTCTTAATGATCCAGACAGCTTCTCCATCAGCTTGTATTCCAGAATCAGGATGATATGGAATAGAGATCCCAAGTGACCCAGAGAAAACATATAGCATGAAAAAGAGATAAACCTATGTAGTTTTATGCTACTGATATTTGGGGATAGTATAGCCTACTGTAAACTTATAAATGTATTGTCTCTCAGCTCCAAATCCACCCTTCTTTGTCCTGCCTTGTGATACTGGATCTGGACTCTGTAACATTGTACATTGGTACAATGTTAAGCTTTGTCAGTAGAGGGAGCCGGAGCAACATTAACGGAAGGGGCTACTCTCCGGTTCTGGGTGCTTGGTTTTCCTGAGATGCTTAGGGGCCAGGAGCTTCCAGGAAACCCTGTGGCACTCAACCTCTTTGCACGTTTCACCAGCACCCCAGCGGGCATTTTTCCAGCAGTTTCAGGAGCGCCCCACCAGGCAGTATTCCGACAAGTCTCTCTGACACCCAATTAGGTGGCTTGCCAGTGTTTCCTGAGCACTCCAGCCCGCTTCTAAGCAAGCCCCTCTAACACCCCCACAGATGAACTCTTGCGTGCTTGCCCCAGCCTGTGGCAGCTGAAAGAGCCATAGGCACACCCTGCAACAAGGGCTGACTCTCGGCCTTAGCCACGAGGGAAGGGGCCTCTTTCAAGTTTGCTCCTTGCTTGGTTTCTTGGCCTCAGCTCTAAAAGAGGTAGCTCCTTCCTGCTATAGGTTAATAATCCTTTGTATTAAAATTTCCCTGTTTAAATTACTATTGTAGTTTCTATCTCCTGATTGGTCTCTGATATCTAATCTATCCTAACACATAAAACTGTATACTGCAACATGAATTTATATTAGTTTTGAAAAACAACCTTAGACTATTTTTTCTTCTTTATTTCACAGTTACTTTTAATGTTTTATATACCTAAGTTAAACAATGACATAAAGTTTAAGTCATAATACATACTATATCTTTTCATTAAGTCAGACTTCTTGACTAATAAGCATAAGAAAGAAAAACAGTACATGAAAGCACACTTATTATAGGGTAGGAAATGGCTTTTCAACCAAACATGCCAAGAGAAACCATATTCTTGTCAAAAGATTAAATCCAAATCTTTATTTACTCATATTGCAATATAAAGTTTATGCTAAGTCTTTTTAAATGACCATTAGATAATGAAAATACTGCATTTGGAAAAGATTTCAATAACTCCTCATTATGTTTGTCATATGGCAAAATTATTTACTCCTCCCTCTATAAAAATAAATACAATTGTTAACTAAAATGACTAGTTAGGAAGAGAACTTATGTGCTTTTCATGTACAGAGCCCAAAACAATTCACACTGCGGGTCCCCAGGCCCCCAATCCTACCCTCAGTTAAAACAACATTTTAATTCAGGAGTAAACTATTAAATAAATAAAAAGTGAAAAGTAGATTGGCAATAATTTGAGGGCAATAAGTTATTACAAACCCATGGAAAAGTGCATTGTAGAATATTATTTCAGAGATATCATTTTGTAATTTATGTCTCTGAATACAAAAATACATTTTAAAAAATAAGAGTAGCACAATGTCTACTTTATAAAAAACATATCAAACTTATATTTAGCAGCACTCACTCGAGAAATGTAAGAAGAATAATGGGCCCCCCTAAGATATTTGCATTCTAATTCCAGGAATGTGTAAATATGTATCCTCACTTGGCAAACAGGACGTTACAGATGTGATAAAGATGGGAAAATTATTCTACAATATCTGGGTGGGCCCAATCTAATCACATGAGTTTTTAAAAGAGAAAAATCTTTCCCACCTATGGACAGAGAGAGATGCAATGACAGAAGTAGGGTCAAAGCGATGGTATCATGAGGATCCAACACCCCATTGTTGGTTCTACAACGTAGAAGGCTACAGACAAGCACCAGAGAGAGGCCGCTAGGAGGTTAGAACAGCATTCAGTTGATAGCCAACAGGAAATGGGGAGCTCAGTCCTAAAACCTTAAGGAACTGAATTCTTTCAAGAAACCAAATGATCAAGGAGACATCCTCCCCTCTAGCTTCCAGAAAGAAACAGCCAATTCCTTTTATTTTAGTCCAGTGAGACCCCTGTCAGAATTCTGACCTACAGAACTAAGTTAATAAATTTGTGTTGTTTTAAGCCATTAAGTTTGTTAGTAGTAGAAAACTAATACAAGAAATACTATTTGTAACCTTGGAAGATCTAGGTCTTTATTAAAGAAAGTAGCAATGTCCTTTCAACAGATATTTAAAAATTAGGGGTTCATTAAATTATTTATTGATAATAAACTGTACTAATATTCTCTACAGTGACCAATGCTTTCCTCTTCTAGCTAATTTATTTAACAAACATTTATATGGTGTTTATTATGTGTTAGGAATTCTTCTAAGGGCTTTGCAAATGTAAACGCAATCCTCATAACAGCTTTTGCAGTGGATGCTATTATCCCTGTTTTACAGATAAACACGCTGAGGAACATAGCTACACAGTAACAGAGCTAGGATTCAAACCCAAGCTTGTCTGACTCCAGAGTCCAAGCACAAGCACTAGGCTCTTAACTGTTTTCCATAAGACTAAATGGCAATACACTGGAAAGAAAATTGGTTTCAGAGTTAGAAAGACCTAGTTACAGATCTGTGTTCTGGGACTTATAAGCTTTGTGACTTGGATCTCAGCACATAGTGGACACTGAACAAATGTTAGTGCCTCCCTTCAATTCCTGCTACAAATCTAGAAATATTAAAATATTCAAATGCAAAAAAAATCCTATGTGGAATACACTTAAGATAAAAACTGAATACTAGTCTCATAAGCCTGAATTTCCATTTCTTTCTCCCAGTTCCACATATTCCTTTTCTCAGATCTCAATTCAGACAACTTATGGTACACCACAAGACTGTCTGTAGGGGTACTGTAAGCTCTCATTATTGGAGCAACGAAGAGACTGGCATTTACTCTAAGAACATTGGTAGACAGTACATTTTAAAGAAATTAAACATGAGATATAGTTACAGCAAAGACTCTTTGATTTAAGGTAATCTTAGGCATAGATTACTGCGGATGAAACAGTTTATTATACACACCTTCTGGTTCATTTCTTTGGCTCGACTTTGTTACGTTACCTTGTTCTTGTTAACATACTTAAAGAGTGATCATTGTCAATGTGAATATTCTTTATGCTAATATTCTTTATTTTCTTTATCATGTAGACATCAACTTCATCATCTCATATTCTAGACACTGACCCTGGTCTTAACAAAGATGCTTTGTCCTCAGAGGGACATACCCTCTGCACTAGTTGCCCATTTAAATGCCTGTGGTCAAGTTCCCTTTATTTTAAAATTCTGTGAGTTTTTTTTTAGCATGCCTACAAGATGATCCATTTGCACACATTCTCTCTGAACAGCCACTTAGTTTCCTATCCCTGCAATACCACCATCATTATTGCCCAAGGAATTTTTTTGTTGGTGGTGGTTTCTAAAATGTTAACAACTACTATTTCAAACAGAAAAATATTCTACACAATAGCAAGAAAGAAAAAACAAACAAACAGTGTCTACCACCAGGAAAAGGTGGCTTAATCTCTTACATCCCTAAACAAATGTTTATTAAATGAAAGTTTTTAAATGGAAAAAATAGTATTTATTAAATACATTTTGTTCTCACTGATTTCATTTGTTGCTCACTGCTTGATTGTTAGCTTTATTAATACCATACACATAATCATTAGCTCTCATGTCCAAGAAAATTAACAATAAAGCATAAAGCTTCTTGCAAATGTGACCACTAAATCGCAAAGATAATCATTTCTTGAGGTATTAGCAGATATCCACTCTGTTAGGCAATGCCAGACTTAATCATTCATTCAAAAAGCATTTCTATCCACTTACAATGAACCACCCACCCACTGGGTACACAGTCCTTTCTCTACCATTTATTAGAAAAGAGAAAAAAAAAGTCAACAACTGTAATATAATAAAGTGTAGTTATTAAGAGTACAAATTCTAGAAAATTACAGCTTGAGTTTAAATCCTTGCAGCCTACTGAAAACTGAGCATATAACTTGAGGCTTCATTTTTTTCATCTGTAATACTTGGAAAAATAATTACTACCTCATAAGGTTGTTGCAGGGGCAGAATCAGACAATGCATATATAATGTAGCATACTAATACCACAATAAGCTTTCAATAAATGTTGGCTGTTATTAATGTAGTTAGGGTTACAATAGAAGTATGCAATAAGAGTTATGAGAGCACAAAGGATAGTCACCTAACCCAGTTTTCAATAGTTTGGGAACCTGAGATGACTCTCAGTTAAGAACTAACAGGACTTAGCCAGAGAAAAGTGGGTAGAGGTTTCTAAGCAAAGAGAACAGTATATGGTAAACTACAGATGGAAGATTGAAAAAACATAAAACTAACTTCAAATAGTTTGATATAACCAAAACAGGCAATGCCTATGAAGGACTACCAGGACACAAACATTGATAAAACATCACAAAGGGACTTCTATGACAAACCAGAAGGTTGGAGTGTATAGTAAATGCAATGGGGAGGCACGGAAGAATATTACAGATTTCAAAATAGATCTGTGTGTTAAGAGCATTGTACTATTATGAAGGTTGGATTAGAGGAGGTGAACCAGAAAGTGGAGATACTGTTTAGAAATGAATAATTAAGGAAAATGTAATAAAGGCATAAAACAATGCAGTGACAATGAAGATAGAGAGAAGGAGTCAGATTTCTAAGATATTGGGGAGATAATGACAGGATTTGGTAACTGATTATATTTGAGGGCTGAGGGAGAGAAAAGAAATTAGAATGATTCTCACCACCACCAGGTTTTATTAACAAATGTTTACTGTCTGACAAATATGTGCCTGGTACCACCTGGATATAAAAAGATGATTAAAACTTGGTCCATGACTTAAAAGAAACCAATTATAGTAAGAAGAACATAGTGATTAGCAACTACTATTGAATATCAGAAACCTTATAAACTAATTATATACAAAATGCTATGGAAATTGATAGGAGACACCTGACTAATAGGAATGTATCAAAGAGACGTATCTCTTCACAGCAATGGATCTGGGCACAAAACAGCTCATCAGATAAAGGGTGAGGGCATGTGCATAATCAGAGAGTTAAAGGACGTGACATACAGAGAGATTCATTAAAAGATTACTATCATTATTTCGAAGGAAATGGGTTGTGAATACCTAAAGTCATGGTTCACGCACATTCATAATCCAATAAATTTTTACTGAACAACATCAGTCTGGGTCCTGGCAGGAAACAGATGGCATATTCAAACTCAGTAACAAAGGCGAGTTTAATAAAGAGACTATGTTACAAAGGTGTGGGCAGACTTTAAGGAAACCAACAAAGGAAGGTGCAGTACCCAGAGCTAGCAAGAGTAGAAAGCCATTTTCATAACCAGAAAAGAACAGCTATACTAAGAGGGTCACCAGATGGAACTGTTGTTTTCAGTAGAAAGCCAACTGCAAAGGCCTAGCTAGTGTGGAGGAAGCCTGGGAAGAAATAATCTAACCTCATTCTCTTCCTTCCCTCCAATCTGCTAGTGTCTTACATCAACAGAACCCAGCTGGAAGTCACACAACAGTGGAGCCCACTGGTGCAATCCATTGAGGCCAGCCTTGCATGGTACACTGCAAAGTGGAAAAAAAGTGTGGAGTAGATTTAAAGGGGTGAATGGAAAAATATGTAACATGCGGTGATAAAGTTCAGCGTTCAACTATACCTCCCTCTGGTCTTAAAAAATTCACCTCCGATTTCTGTAAGCCTTTCTAACATACTCGTTTGTTGCTTTTTCCACATGAGTGAAATATGGTTTTAGTCATTTTCCATCTCACCTATTTCACTTAGCATGATACTCTCAAGATCCAACAACGGTGTCACAAATGGCAATATTTCATCTTTTTATGGCTGAGTAGTATTCCATTATACATGTCATTCACCCATTTTTCTCTGCCTTCTCTTCTTTCTCCCAAAAATTTACCCTTTCTACTACTGTTCTATTATTTCCCACCCTACCCCACTATATCCCAAGCTGTAGTCACTTCTAGTACTCTTAGTCATATTATAAATTCTTTAGAATAACTAAAACAATAAAAGAAGCCACTTCCCAACTGCTCTCTCAAGAGAACACTGGTCCTGAGACTAGAGGTCAGAGAGATGACCATCAGTGAGATAAGCAATCAGTTGAGCAAGTCAGGCATCTTAAAAGCTTACTTCTCCCTTTACACACAGTTGTGAAATCCTGGCAATTTGGCTCCTAAATTTTTCAAAATCTGTCCTGCCTCTCCACCTCCACCATGACTGCCTTCTTTCACATCATCATTTATCACCTGGATTACTATACGAGTCTCCTAACTACCGCCCTTGTCTCTGGCACTGTATATCATCATCAATCCATTATACTGTAAGAGTGGGTTGTTTTTCTTTTATTAACAAAAGTCTGATGATATTGCACCACTGCTTAAAAATCCCTCCATGAATTCCTACTGCCTTCAAGGATTAAATCCAAATCAAAAGAATAGCATATAAGGTCTTTTGAGCTCTGACCCTTGTCATCTGTCCAGTCTCCTCTACTGACCCACCTCTATTCAAACCCTATGCTCCAGGCCTTCTGAACCACTTCAAGTGAATTTCTTGACCATGCACTTACTCTCTTTTACAAATGAAAGATAAAGTTTGCGGGGAGAGAGACTTAGGAGTTGTAGTATTTTTGCTTAGAATGTCATCCTCTGCTCTGCTAGCTATTCATCATCTGAAATGGCCTTGATGTCATATCCCCAAGACTGGATCTGGTGCTCCTCTTGTATAAATATATCCATGATACACTACGCACACTGGTCTCCTAGCACTTGCCATGCAATATATTACTTGTGGTCTATCATGTTTCTTCTACTGAGATCCTTAAGGGTTAGCTGAAAAGGGTTAAAAGTGTTTTAACACCCAGAGAGATCTGCAATTCTCTGGGTGACTAGAGTATACGAAAGTATCTAGTCTCTAGGATCTTTATTATCTAGGAGTGAAATTTCTAAATATTAAAAGGATAAACTGACACCCTCAAACAATACCAAAGAGACGACAAACTACTCACTAGATAAACTGGACATATTTTTTACTATGGTTATAATGTACTAAAAGCACCTTTACAAGTGGCACCTTGGTTTTCTAACGTAATCTGTTCCAGAAGACCATTCGAGTTCTGAAACGTTCAAAAACAGCCAACAGCTAGGCCTCAGGATCTTGCACTCAGCGGAAGCCACTGACATGTTCGACTTCCTAGGCATGTTCGAAAACCGAAGCATTTATTTCCAGGTTTACGGCATCGTAAACCAAAATGTTCGTCAACAGAGATGTTCAAAAACCAAGGTACGACTGTACAGTGTTTTTTCATGACACTACATTTTCATGTGTTCATAATTATGGTTGGCCTTATACTATCTGCCCCTAGAGGAAAAGTATTATTTCTATCCAAAACATTCTGTACATTGCCTGCCATTCAACTCTCTGAAACACACTGTAAATTTGTGAATGATTTCAAAGTAATAATTTTTGAAGCCAAAATATTTCTTAATTTGTAATGTTCCTTAAATTAAAAAATGATATATCACAATATTCTTCAAGTTTTTAGTCAAAACGGATATGTTCTTAGTCAAAAAAAAAAGTTTCAATCCTACACAAATACTCTGTTTACTTCAGGAAAAATAAGCAAAATTGGACATATGTTTAAAAATTACATTTGACTGGGCCAGCCCGGTGGCTCAGGCAGTTAGAGCTCCATGCTCCTAACTCCGAAGGCTGCCGGTTCGATTCCCACATGGGCTACTGGGCTCTCAACCACAAGGTTGCCAGTTCAATTCCTCGCAAGGGATGGTGGGCAGCGCCCCCTGCAACTAAAATTGAACACAGCACCTTGAGCTGAGCTGCCGCTGAGCTCCCGGATGGCTCAGTTGGCTGGAGCGTGTCCTCTCAACCACAAGGTTGCCGGTTCGACTCCTGCAAGGAATGGTGGGCTGTGCCCCCTGCAACTGGAAAACGGCAACTGGACCTGGAGCTGAGCTGCGCCCTCCACAACTAAGACTGAAAGGACAACAACTTGAAGCGGAACAGAACTCTCCACAACTAAGATTGAAAGGACAACAACTTGACTCGGAAGAAAGTCCTGGAAGTACACACTGTTCCCCAATAAAGTCCTGTTCCCCTTCCCCAATAAAATCTTAAAAAAAAAAAAAAAAATTACATTTGACTTCAAAAATAAGAGCACTACTACCTAAGCAAACCTTTTCCTTTCAGATTACTGAATTTCACCTTGAAAGCAAGTACTACCTAAATGAACATAATATTTCATTCCCAATGTTTCATTCATTCACCCACCTAATAGTTTGAGTTCTACTATGTGTAAGGCATTGGGTTAGATTACAAGCTGAGACTGAAATAGTGAACAAGACATGGTGTCTGCTGAGCGTTTATAATCAAGCAGGGTACACAGACCATAAACTAATAAAGAAATCACTGTAAATTTTGATAAGCATATTTGGGAAATATTTTAAGTGTTGTGATAAAGAATAAAGGAGAACCTACTTAGGAAAGCGTTGTCAGGAAGGAGCTCTCTAAGGAGGCAAATTTGAAGCTAAGGCCAGAAGAATGAAAAAGAAGCAGTCACACAAAGATGGTGTGTATTTCAGGGACAATGGAAAGTGGATGAGCATTCTAAGCTCTAACAGTCGTGCTTCAGAATTAGATTAACCTAGTAAGATTTGGAGTTCTCAAATATAATATGAGTAAGACAAATAAGTAAATACATATTTTGATTTATTAATAGAGCAAAAATTTCATCCCACACAAATCTAAGGATAATCACAGAGGAATTTGAACAAATTAGTTTCCTCACATTCACCTACAACAATCAATATCTTGCCAATAATCAATAACTTGGTGTCAGTATTATTTTCATGGCTACACCTTTGTTATCAGACTCCCTAAGAATGGTTTTTGCTGAGGAAACTTTTTCCAATTCTTCACTTTCCCTCTCCTCATCCCTGGCCTATTTTTTTCTACTCGGCAAGGAAAAGACTCTCTCAATTGAAAAAAAAAAGGAAGATTTCACCCAGGAATGCTACAACAATATTAAGGTTTAGAGACTGCTATCTATAATTAGTTATTAACAACTACTTACTGCACACCTATTTGCACCAGGACACTTTGTCTATATTGATCACAATAATCCTTCAAGGTAGGTGTTATCACTCAGATAACAAAGATGAGAAAATATGGGCTCAGAGCGTTTAATAACATAAGTCGGACCTTACAGTTATTAATTAGCTGAGTAAGGTTTCAGGTCCAATTCCATTTGGTCCACCACACTTGCCTCCACTACTTCCCTCTTCCTCACACCGTAAAAACAGTTCTTCAAAACGTATTGTCAACAAGACGGTATTAATTGTCCTAGCTACTTTAAAACATGGAATACATATAAAGAATTTACTAGGCACTTTCTCATAAAATGCCAATCAAAATTTTAGAATGCATTTTGAATCCTGAAAAGTTATAGGTTTTCAATTTTTGGCAATGGCAATGGTTATTTACATATACAATCGTAATTTTTATTGAAAAGTCTTATGATAAAATTGCATCATTTATCTGACATGCCATGTCCTTAAATTTTTATTTGGCTATAAGAAAATATGGTAGGTTTTTTTATTATTATTATTAGAATGATGAAGGTCATTCTAAGTATATCACAAACCCCAAGCTGTAAAATAAAAATTAATAAATTCAAATAAGTTTTTTAAAAATCCTGGCCATTAAAAAATGGCACAAATAAGATTTTAAAACAAAAGACATATAAAGAGCTTCTACAAATCACTAAAAATGACGAACAAAAAAAATAGAAAAGGCTCTAGACAAATGTATAAGGCTCTGAACCTCACTAATAATTAAAAAAAAAACCTACAATTAAATCTACAATGGCGTATTTTTCACCAAAATATTGGCAAAGATTATTACACACTGAGTTGGCAAGGATGTGGGAAAGTCTCCCTAACATATGTCACTCATGCCTACTTCCTCTATGAAAGTAAATTTGGCAATATTTATTAAAATTTAAAACATAGGGCCGGCCCAGTGGCTCAGGTGGTTGGAGCGCCATGCTCCTAACGCCCAGGTCACCGGTTCAATTCCCACAGGGGCCAGTGAGTTGCGCCCTCTACAGCTAAGATTGTGAACAATAGCTCTCCCTGGAGCTGGGCTGCCATGAGCAGCTGGAGGTTGGCATAAGCTACCTTGAGCTGCTGTGGTCTGCCATGAGCTGCCACAGGCTGCTGAGTGCTGCCACAGGCTACCGTGTGCTGCCAGGAGCAGCCGGTGGCCATCGTGACTGGCCGGCCAGCAGCCAGTGAGAGCTGCCATGAGAGCTGCCATGAGCCGCTGTGAGCAGCTGACATCGGACTGCCTCAGCAGGGGGTGGGGGAGGGTGGGGGGTGGGGAGGAGAGTAGGGTGGGGGGTGGGGGGAGGATGGGGGGTTGGGTAAGATTCTGAGATCCCTTTAAACAGGGAGCCAAGGCTCATAATACCAACTTGGGTCAGGGAGCTGTGTCCTGCACAACTAGACTGAGAAACAACGGCTTGAACAGGAGTGGCGGGGGAGGCAGAAGAAAGAGGAAAATAATTGTTAAACATGCTGACCTTTTGACCAAATAATTCCATTTCTAAAAATTTATCCCATAGATATATTCACACATGTGGGAAATAATATATGTACAAAGCTTTTTAACATAGTGTTTTTCCTAATGGCAAAATAATTAGAGTCAGCTTATCTAAAAATATGGTACTAGTTAATGAAATTACAGAACATCCATAAAATGAGATATTATGCAGACAGTAAAATAAATTAGGCAGCTACATAGTAAAGGGTGTGGAAACTATCTCCTAAAAAGTAAACTTCAGGACACATTTGTGTTTTTTTGTTTACACACATGCATCCATACATGTATGTGCACTCACATACATATATATGTATACACACAAAATATTTGATATACACATATATCTACTCTTATGCCTGGAATATTTCTGGAACACTATACAATACACTGTTGTAGTCTGGATAGGGGAAATAGTTAGCTAAGAAATTTTGTACCGTATGTATGTATATATTACCTATTAAGAAAAGAAATTTACAAACTGACTTTGGAAAGCACTTTAAAAATTGAATTATTAAAAAAATATTAGAACTGTTCACGATGTTTTAAATATAAGCTAAAGTATTACCTTGATCTATCAGGGAAATTTTTACTTTTACCTTCCTTTATTTGGAGAGCAAATTATCCCTTTGACATTAACAGAAAATCTAAACTGAGATTGAAAAGACAATTTACTCATCAAGAAATATGTAATTTCTAATTTGTTACAAAAACACCTCATCTGAAAGACTATGATATGCACACAGTAGAAATTCAATAAATATTTACTAAGTGAATACTTTTCTATTGAGTTCAGTGGGTTTGTTTTACTCATATTTTTTCATAGCACCACACCAAAAAACAAACAAAAAACACTTTACTGGAAAATAGAAACTTTTAAATTATGCTTTTCTTTAAAAGAAAAATCATTCTTCGTTTCCCAACAAAATTGGTTAGCTACCTCATTAACATTACCACAAGGCAAATCAACATTACTTATTAGGTACCTACTATGTGCAGGTATTAAGGATGCTGCAAAACACAAACTCCAAAGAAGAGTACATTTTATTCTTACCCTCAAGAAGTTTATAGTCTTGAAAGGCAAGGCTTAAAAACATTAATCAGTAAAAGGACATTGTAGAATTTACTGATCGATTGAGTCATCCAAACTAAAAAGGTTAAAGGAATTCATGTAAAATTTTTAAAAAGTAAATATTGACCTATTAAGAGGTCTACTGAAATATAAAAATGCTTCCAAAATTCTATCTCATTCACATGTAAAATTGTATTATTTGATGGTGACAGAAGACTTCCTGAGTATGTGGATGTTCAGCGAGGCTTTGAAAAAATTGCTAACAACTAAATATAAATAGTTATTAATTATTCCGGCTCCTGAGGAAAGAGGTTACTGTAATAGTCTCAATCTGTTTTATCGCTCACCTCTCTCATTTAAAAAATCTCTCAGGCATGACCCTATTAATATATGCATATTTATAAATTACATGCATCTTAATATTGTCAATCTATATACTGTCAGTAAAAATTGCTTTTTCAATTAAAAATATAAGTGTAAATACAAATTTTCATATTTTCTTCCTGGACTCCAATATATCATGCTGTGATGCTCTTAGGTATGTATGCACAGCCCACTTTGTATAAATACTTAACATGAATATTTAAACTCACTGTTCATGCAAAAATCTTTTCATCTAATAGTTCCAACTTTTCACTCATCAAATTTTTTTAACACAGTTGTTAAAAGACATGTGAATTTGAATTTCAGTGTACTTCTCTCTGTCCATGACCTTCTGTCAGAATAGATGTTAGCAATGCAATTAAATGGATATTATTAAAGAGAAACAAAAGATATAAGTCAAAACCAGGTAATTGTCCCTTAAAAGTGAATGGGAAATAGTAATCATTGAAAAATATTAGTATTATTTTTTCATATGTGTGTATCATTTGAAACTTAATATCCAATATTGATAATATATTACTTAAGTTGTCAAATTCTTGAAGATGATTTCTCTCATTATAATTCTATTATAAAGGCTATTCTTTTCCTCATTTTATTTGCCTACTCTTATTTTATTACAAAAACCGAAAGTATTTTTGAAAAATGTTTAAAATAGAATTTTCAAATATATTATGCTTTAACCTCCAAATAACTTCTTGTTAAAATGAATACAAAATTAATTCTGAAACCATGTAAGCCACTTGGAGATAAGAACCCTTCCAAGACTAAGTTAGATAGAAATGCAGATAGACACTTAAAATATGAATAGGTTTTTTTCATCAATGTAACTTCATCGACTCTATGACTATATGTTTAGAGAATGTTTCTATATAAACTGTGCGAATATAAATGCACAAACGCTATATGTATTTGCATAGTATGTAGGTTTACATAGAAGTGTTATATATTCACATGTAACTATCTAAATAAACTTTTCACATTTTCCTAATATATTGTTCTTTTCGAGTGATTCTAAATTCAGTACCCAAAAGCTCATTTAATATTAGAACAATAAATAGAGTTGGAACCATAGCGAACTTGCCAATAAATACTGTGATTTAGCATACTATAAAGAAATAAAAAACACATTGCATATTTAAATATGTGGGTCAAAGAAACAAAACTGTTATTTGAGCATCATTTTGGCAACACTAATTCAATAGCAATTACAGTAAAAAATATAGATTAACATATCTAAATATCAAACTTTAACTCATCAAAAGCTTGGCATTATTAGTACATACAGTAAAGTCAACCAAAGTTAGGAGTATGTTCAAAAGGCTTTTAAAAATAATGCTTTATTCTTCCATTTGTTAAAATAAGCTAATTATCTTAATCTTTTTTCATTTTCTAAGCCTATTAATCAATCACATTCCCAAACAAGTATTCTAACCCAGAAATATCTTTGAAGAAGCAATTCTTTATTTCAGTTAATATGTCAGGAATACATTTGCTTAGCCCTTCAATATTTGTTGATAAATAGTATTTTTCTCAAACATGTACAAATATTTGATAGGTTTGTTATGATAATTTATAGTAATTTTCATTAAATTATGGAACTATATATGCATAGACAGAATTCTTCATAAGTGAACTAAAGAATAATGAATTCAACAATCTGTTTTTTACATTTACATGATTAGAGGTCAGTGTGTTAGTTTCTTCACAGAGGAACTCTACACTTTCAATTGTGTGATTCTGTGGAGAATATGGTAAAAGTATATTTGATAACCCGCAAAAGAACCGTCCCACTTTGGCATATAAACTGTACAAGTTAATCGCTTACTGAATAATTCAAGTAAAAAAGAAAAAAGTTGAGATAGAAAAACATAAATAGATTACACATCTTCTGTACAATTTCTTTCACGTAGTAACTGAGAAATCAAATCACCATAAAACATTTAAAAGCAAACCTGAAGAAACAAATCACTTTGCTAGACTGACAAGAAAAGGAGTCTCAAAGCTACAGCCTGGACAGTTCCCTAGTGCTGAAGTTACACCGCCGCTAAACCTATGGCTGGGAGCTGCTTTCACTCTCCCAGCCTCCGCCAAATCCTAGCTGCCTAAAACTATGAGCTCGAATAGAACTTCACAAGGTAGGAAGCATTCCAAACTGCAGTAATGGTAGGAACTGGAGACTCTTCAGAGTCTCTTTAGGATTAAACAGATTTACTAGTTGCAAACAGGAAGAGCAGCAGAGTGCAGGGTGTTAGAACCCTCCGAGGGGGAGGGGCTGGAAGATGGCGGCGGCCGCACACCCACCCGAGACGCTACAGATCTTAGGCCCCTCGCCCCACCGCCGCCCTCCTGCCCGTGGCAACCGTGGGCAGCTCTGCTCTTCTCAGCGTTGGAGGCAGAGCCGCCCTGCGGAGACGCGGGACAAGGGGCCCACGGCGGCACCCGCATCCCCGGCCAGCGCGCCTTCGCTCGGGTCCCAGCCAGGGAGCACCTGTGCACGGCCATATTGGATTCATTGCCCCAGTCACTGCCTCCGCGCGGGGACGGCGGCAAAGCAGAAGGCACGCGCGGAACCGGGGTTCAGCCCCAGCCCCGTCGGGGCGCGGGAGCCGAACTTGCCCACGGGGAAATCCGGAAGGACGCCCGGAAAAATTACAACGCCCAAAGGCTCGCCACCCTCACCTCCGCCGGCCTCGGCGCCCTCCCTCCCCGACACACACCCCCGCGCTCTGACACCCAGAAAGCAGCCCCGGCAACCGGCGCCGGCCGCAGCCCTCGTGGCCCAGGCGCCGCGGGCGGGAGGGAGGGCGGCGATCCGGGGCGCGCAGGCGGCCGCAGGGCAGCCGCCGAGGGGGCGGAGGGCAGGGAAGGAGGCGGGAAGATGGAGCTGGGTCCTTACTTGAGCACCGACTGCTCCTTCTCCTCTTCTTTCTTCTGCCGATCCATGACGGCCAGGATGATTTTCCTCTCCTCCTCCGTGAGGTGGCTGAGGTCGGGCATCTCCGGCTGCAGAGGCGGCTGAGAGGCCGCGGGGGTGGGAGCCGGGCGGCCCCTTGGCCCGACAGGAGCCGACATGTTTGATGGAGCCTAACCACCCTAGGGAAGCAGGGAGGCAACTCCACTGGCGGCGGCGGCGGCAGCACCCGCGCGGGCGGCTGGGGCAGCCTCCGGCGCTGGGACAAATACATACAAATCAATGGCCTTCAATCCGAGGCGACAGCCCCCCTCCCCCAAGAAAGAAAGAGCGGGGGGAGGGGAGGGCGAGCGCGGTGGGGAGGGAGGTCTGAGGAGTGCGATCCGGGAAATGTGTCTTCAGCCTCCGGGGGCGAAGGGCTGGCAAGTGAGCGGTTTGAGTGAGAGAAGAGCGGGAGGCCGATCCGGGACGCGGTGTGCGCGGAGCGGCGGTGGAGGGTGGTGGAGTAAGGTGGCGGGGACAGCTAAGGGTGGGGTGACTGGAGGGAGCGGGCGCGAGGGCGGCGCGCGGGCCGGGGCTCGAGTGTGTCCGGCGGGGGCGGGGGGCGCGCGCGCCCCTGAGGGGAAAGGGGTAGCTGCGAACCAGCAACCCAAGGGAGTCCCGGGAACTCGCTCCGAACGTCGGGAGGCAGCGTCCCGCGAGCTGGAGGGGCGCCGAGGCGGGCGCGGAGAGGGTAGTAAAGCAGCAGGAGCTAATTTCCCAGAGAAGCAGCTCAGCCGTCCCGCCGGCTGACGCGTCACAGGGCTCCCAGGTGCCGCGTAGGGAGGACCCCTCCAGAAACGACGAGAGGGGGGCCGGGTACGGCCGCCGGAGACCCCTCCGGGCTAGAGCGGAGAAGCGAAAGCGAAGGGATGACTAGGGCTAGCGGGGGAGAGTCCTGGGGCTAGGGCCCCTCGGCTGCCAACGCCCGGATCCCAGCGAGCTCCGACGCATCGCAGGGTCGGGCGCAGATGCTCCCTCATCACGCGCCCGCCCGGGGTCCCTCAGCCGCCGCCGCCCCTTAGGTCCGTGGAGTAGGCGCGGAGGGCCCGCTCGCTCCCTACGCCGCCGCTGCCGCCGCCGCTCGGTGCCGCCGCCCGCGCCTCCTCCGCCCCTCCGCCTCCTGGGCTCCTCCCGCGGGGCCCGCGTCACCTCCTGGCTGCCCAGGCCCAGGCACAGCGGGCTCCCGGCGGGCGGCGGCCACCCCTCCCAAGGGCGATCTGTGGGCTGGGGCCGGCAGGGAGAGAATGGGAGGAAGAGTGTGAGCGGTGGGGTGGGCGAAGGGCGGGGGTGTGGAGAATGTGAACGTGGGAGAGGGCACCGCAGGAGTCGGGAGTGGCAGGGAGAGTCTGAGCCGGGTGGATGCGGGCGCCCAATGGGTCAGGTCTGGAGATGAAGGAGTGGGGCCCGGTGAGGGGGGTGGGGGCGCGGAGGAGGAACGTCAGGTCCGGAGATGATGGGGTGTGACCAGAGAGTGAAGGCACCCATAGTTTTGGAAAGGAGGGAAGCGTGGGGGAGGGGCGTGCCCGGGTGTCCGCCGGGAGGTAAGTGAGTGCGTAGAGGGGCTCCCGAGGTGTCGTGTGCGGGGTCCTGGAAGGAGGGAGAACGTAGGTGTGGGGGTGTCCCCTGGGATGTCAGGGTTGGGGCGCGCATGGGGTTACTTGAGGGGAGGAAGAGGGAGGTATGAGCGAGTGGAAAGCTCAGGTGCTGTCAGGGACCGGGGGTCCGGCACGGCCCGGGGGTGCAGGGGAGTGATGAGGAAGTTCTGGAAAACCGGGAGGGGGGCAAAACATGCTAAGAGAGGTACTGAGGGGAGGACGTAGGAGAGCGTGGGGCCGTGGGGGTGGTGAGACTGGGGGTTAGGGTTTGTGCGGGAGAGGTGTGAGGATGAGGAGGACAAGGGAGGCTGTGAGGGTGCAAGGACTGAGGAGCATCCGGAGAGTGAGGCTCAGCAGGCGCTTGGGCCAAGAACTTCGGTCTATTTAGCCTTTTTGGCGGACCTGATCTACGAAGAAAGAAGAGGCAAAGAAGCTAGGGGATCGGGTTAGAGTTGAAGTCTGGTTTTCGAAGCACAACGGGTTCGGTGAAAGAAGTCGAGGGTAGCGGAAAACCAGCTCCTGGAGAATGGCAGTGGCTGCCACCGCCCTCTTTTTCCTTGGTGGGGCTGAACGCCCCCATCCCCCTCCGACAACCCTCCGGAGGAGGGCGGGGCAGGGAGCGAGCTGGGAGGGGTAGAGGTGAGTCTCAGGTGGATCTGGCAGGGGTCAGGTAGCCAGGAATCACCCCCTCTTCTGAGTGCTCTCGGCAAGCGCAGTGGATGACGGGTGTGTGTGTGTGTGTGTGTGTGTGTGTGTACACATGTATATGTACACACCCCTACCCCGCCTTCCACAAGTGCCTGTTTAATACCAGGCCGGATTATGGTCTGATGAGCAGTGTAAGGCCTTTGGGGTTTGTATTATATTTACCTTCTTAGTGTGTAGTAAGCTCTCTCCCTCCTCACTCTGTTCCCCAGTTGACTAGCTGGGGACAGACAAAGCAACCCTAGAAGTCTCTTGGGATTTCTAAGTTTAAATTTCTGTTTCTTTTCTCCCATGCCTTGTAACTGGGAAGAGGGAAGAGGGAAAAGTTTAAAGTCTTATTTTGTTTTATTGTTACTCACCTGCTTCAAACCAAACTCTCATACTCCAGATAATTCCGTTTTCATCTCTTTGGAGCTGAGCAAAGTAGATGAGATGATACAAAGCCCAATTTATTTAATTTTGTTTTAGAGTTAGAGAATTTTTACAAATCTCTAATCCAACCTCATCATCCTATGGGAAAACTGAGGCCTAAGATTGGCCAGCTAGTGAATGACAGCACTGCAACTAGAACCTAGGTATTTTTACTCCAGTTTGAAGCCATGCTGGTCTTTAACCCTAGCTGCACATTAAAATTACCTGGGTCACTTTTTTTTAAAACTACCTGGGTCCAACCCTAGATCAGATCTCTGTGGTTATGGGTATATTTTTTAAATTTTCAAGTGACTAATGTATACTGAAGGTTGAGAACTACACTTATGTGCGTTTCAAAATAGACAAGGGAGAAGAAGCTGGAAAGTGGAAAACAGGCAAAAAGAATACTTCTAGAGAGACTGATTTTTTTTTTTTACCTAAAATTGAAATGTTGGGTTTTCTAATATTCACACTTTCCACTCATACGCAAAAAGTACCAATAAGTACATGTACCTATGACTTTAGGAACCCCTAAGTGCCACTAAAATAAACTAAGCTCCTTTAAAAAGAAGGAGAGCAGAACTAAAAATAATCCAAAAGGATGGGTGGAACATTCTACCTATTCAACTATTTCTGGGCCAGATTTAAAGAAGTAACACCACTTCCACCATCCAGCCAACTATCAATCCAAGCAGAAACAGAAGCCGGAATACACACACTATTCTGAGGTTGAAACTCTGAGATTAAAATAGTGTAGTTATTTTGAGTACATAAAATATGAATTTAAAAAATCGTGCAAATTGAACAATTTTCGCTTCCTTTGCAGTAGACAGTCACATCCTGGCTGCTGCACTGTTTTCCACTAGTCACATAGCATGCTGGGTGCCTGTTCCTGTGTCTCCCTGCACCCCCACTGGCTTTCACCTGCCTGGAATCAGTGCCAACATATGAAATGAAATACAGTGTGTGTGCCAGTATCACTGGGACACCTGACTTCTACTAGGATTGAAGCAGAAGTGAGTGAGCTTACTATTACTGTGTGTCCTTTTAACATTTCTTTACTACAATTACGTGTGTTTTTCCTATTAAAGGGAATCCTTAGGAGTGAAAATATTGTAAAATCATCTTCCACTCTGATTCATACACCTTTTCAAAATAAAAGTTTACACATCGTATAGATAGAAACATATATAACAATTTTAAATAGGCTACTTTTCAAAGTAGGGGGCCCAATTTAGAATAAGGTTGCTATGCTTAGAACTAAAGAATGTGAAATACCTTCAAAATATCGATCTTTTGCTCTTACTACAGTATGGATCTTAGAGGTATTTTGTTTGTTCTGGTTTACTATTTTACCTAAAATGTTTATCACATCTCATTGTATGGCATGTTTCACTTGGGCATGCCCCTCAAACATATGAACACATTTAGAGTTAAAACTGCCTTATTCTTATTTAACTTTATAAGTAACTGGCCTTCTTCATCACTGAATTCTCAAGGTCTTTTTGACAGGCCCAGACTAATTTAAAAATGCAAGTCCTTCAGTTCCTATAGGAACACAAGCTTGTAAAGCCTGTGAGTCTGTGGACTTTCATTTTTCACATGTAAGTAAGGGCTACTTACTTGTAATCTACTGAATATGTTATAGGAGGCTGTCATGCGGGGGCGGAGTGGGGGTGTCATGCGGGGTCTCTGGTCCCCCGTCCCGCATAAGAACACAGGACATGGTGAGGCCAAAAAGGAATACGCATGGAGCCATAGATGGGGGAGTCATATCACTGTAGTCTCGCTGGCGGCTGGGTTGGAGACACAGGAAGCAGAGGCCACACAATCTGCAACCTGCCAACCTGCCCTCCACTTCTCTGCCAACCAACCTCACTTGCTAACTGCAATCCACCATGCTAACTACAATCAGCCTTTGCGAGCTCAGCACAGCAGTTGTATTAGTGGCCAATAGCTAACTGGTTATAGCTGATGGCCAACTAGTTACAGCTGATGGCCATCTACTACTCAAGCCAGCACCTTTCCATGTGAGGCTGAGAGCCTGGAAACTGCTCTCTGGAACTCTGTCCCCACAGAGGTACATCTAAACTAAAATCATAAACTGAAATAGTCACATCACTACAATTTACTGTGGACTCAGTACTCTACTAAGCTATCTGGAGGCCTCACAATGCTTGGAATCATTACAGCTCTTCTGCACACAAATGTACATAGATGGTTGGCATTTCTGAAGCTTCTCCTAACAGAGCTCACCTTCTTTCCTTGTGGCTCTGCAGTCTTTTCTCCACACAGCATAAAGAGCAAGGCTCCCATTATTCAGCTCGTACCACTCAGTGGTCACAAGCCTGGTAGCTCTCCATTTTCTCAGAGCTACGCTCCCTAAATGGCCTGCGAGTCCCACATGAGCTCTCTGACTTCATCTACTACTGTCTTTTAGGCTTTCCTCTAGCTGTTCCCTCTGCCTACAGTACTCCACTAAGATATTCACTTGGCGCACTACCTCTTCTCCCAATTTTCGCTCAGTTATCCATACTGCTTAATACTCCAGGCTGCCTGACCCACTCCCTGGTCCCTCCAGTCTTTTACCTTACCTGACCTTTCCTTTTTTCCGTAGCACTTGCCACTTATTATGTTTATCATTAATCATCAACTTCCTCCTACTAAAATATAAGCAGATGGACAGAGCAGGATTTTTACTAATGTATCCCAAGCATCTAAAACAGTACATGACACATAATAGGTGTTCCAACAAATACTTGTTGAATGAATTTCTGGGGAGAGGAAATTTGTCTCTATTATTGGTTTCACTTGGTGAGAGAAAGGGAAAAAGCATTCTTGAAAGAGGGAAACAGGTACAGAGAAGATCTAAACTGTTCGTCAAGGTATATAAGTTCATTTAGAATTCAGCTCATGCCTTATCTCCAACCCAGCCTCCTACATATCCTCTTCAGCCGTGATAACCTACTTGCACTTAGTTGAATGTGTAGTTTCTCATCTCCGGGTTTTTATTCCCTCAGCTTGGATCACCTTTTCTACTTGCTCTCCCATAACCTTCCTCTCAGTCAGTTAACTTCTTTGTCTTCTCCACCATATGTTCATCCTTCCATTTCTCCTCCTTCCACATGTTTGCTCCAGGCTCTCAGCGCTGTATAGGCCTTGCTCCCATATAGACTTGTCATACCGTGTTGTAGCCATTTATTTCCTTGCCTGTCTCCTCAACTAGATCACGAATTCTTAAAGGGCAAGGAATATGTTTTTACTCAAATTTTCCCGGAGCCTATCTTATATATTATAGGGACTCAATAAATATATGCTGCACAATTACATGAGCAGTCACAAAATAATGAGAAAAGTCACTGTTATTGGAGTGTGAAGAGAGGGAGGCCGGGAGTTGTAGCAAGAGATAAAGCTGGAGAAATAGGTTGTAGCAAGATTATGCTACAACCTTCTAAGCTATGCTAAAGAATTTGCATTTGTCCTATAGTCACTAGACAAGCAGTGGAGGTTTTTTTTAGCCAGAGAACTGGCCTGACCAGCTTTGATTTTCAGGAGAATATTCTTCCTTCAGTTCCTCATCCGTAGCCAAAACACCTGCTAATAGAATTACTGAAAGGACACAGATGTGCGTGGTGTAGACTTGGAGACACAAATAGCAGAATTTTTTTTCACTTACTATCTTCAGAATTTATTTTTCTGGCTTTTTGGCTCAGTAGATTATGACAGCATGATAATGAGGCCAAGGTCATGGTTTAAATCCCCGGGTGAGTCAGCCAGTGCAATGGCCACAGCTGACTTAATCTTTGCCAGTTGTCAGATGACAACATGTTATTTCTTGACCAGGAACTGGGTGGAAGAATATGGCTGATTCATCAAAAGTTTATCAGCATTATTGGAAAAGTAACTCAAAGTGATTAGCTATGGTTATAGGACAATACTGTCATTTTAAATTAAAATAAACAGTATTCAATTAGTAACAACAAAAGAACACAGACAGCATTAGAGTAAGAATACATTGTTTGTTCCTAGAAGAGAAGCTAGAGATTAGTATGGTTTAATTATTGGGATTTGAAGCCAAGAAGTAATGAAAAATTTAGTGGATGTTAGTGTAGATAAGCTTTATTACTTTTTGTGTATTTAGCAATACAGCACGTTATGTCTTAGTGATTGTATCATAAAACCCATAGAGCCATTTATATTAAAAGGATCTGGGAAAATCATATTCTAATCATCTTTCATTATAGCATTATAAAGTTATTTCTATTTTTGTTCCTAGCAATCAATGAGCACATCTTTAAAGTGAAATAGGACAATATTAGCGGTTGAGACATATAGGCATAGCTGATGTTACTATTTTCTTAATTATATCTTCATCTTAATTATAACTCTGACCACTACAGAAGTTACAAAAATAAATCAAGTGAATTTTATGAGATCAGAAATAAATTAAATACCCCTAATGAACAAATGGATCTAGGCCTTAAATATCAATTAAATAGCAACAGCTGCTAATATCATAAAAGATAATCAATGAGGCATTATGTGTTTCCTAATGGAAGAAAAGGACACAAACTTTGAAACTGTCTTGCCAAAAAAATAAATAAATATAAATGTATTTGAACATCTTCTAGGTCCACCTACCAATGAACAGCAAACACTGAGGACAGAGGGACATATTAAACTGCACCATGGGAATGCAATCTATGGGACACTACAGAACATTCTATGGGATAAATCCCAGTTTTTTCAACCATAAATTACAAGGAAAAAAAGATGGAAGAGGGAACCTAGTTTAAATGAAACTTTTAAGACATCAATCAAGTACAAGCATTCGTGGCTCTCATTTGGACCTTGCTTTTAAAGGAAAAAGACTGTAAAAAAATGTATATAAGAGAATTGGAAATTTGGACAGTAGGTACTTGATAATAGGAAACTATTGTTTTCTTAGGTTGACATTGTGGTGATGTTAAAACATGAAGAATCCTTAGTAATACATACAGAAAGACTATGGATGAAATTATGAGATGTCTGAGATTTGCTTCAAAACAATATTGATGGGGGTATGAATAGGGCAAAATTGGCCATGGAAGGTAGTAAAAAATTTCTTCATAATAAAAGTTTTTCAAAGAGAATAAGATTCTCTAACTTCCACTCTGGCTGCCTTTTGCTAAACTCAGAAATCAACAAACACAGAACCCTTTATTAAACATTCATTATTTGATAGATAAATGTTAGCTGCTTTCACATTTTTTACCACCTCACACCATAGTATGAAGAATTAGTAGTATTTCATTTTACAGGTAAGAAAACAGCCTGAGAAGTATTTTGACCAAAGGAAGGGATTGAATTTCAAATTTCAGATCTAGGTCTCCTGGCTCCCTGTCCAGTATTCATGCAACTATGTACAATTATTTAAAATGGTTATTCGTATATATTCTGTTTCCCTGACTAAATCTGAGTACCCTTTTACTATAGTATTTGGCATAGAATAGTCATCATAAAATAGTTATATTTAACCCAACTTGATCCCTAATAACTATCATACTTAACATGTGAAAAAAACTACTTATAGCAGATACTAATATTTGATTATGTTCCAGTTTGCCTGACACTATCCCAGTTTGCCCAGGACAGTCATTTAATCTGTTGATCAGGTATAATTACTAATTGCAATTCCTTTCACTCTCAAAAGTATCCCAGTTAGCACCTCAAATTGTATGGTCATGCTATACTTAGTGTAATACAAATTAGACTCAGATGCACAATGTGTAATGGGTATAGAAAATCTATAAAATTTAAACAGTATGTTCCTAGAGTGAAGGTCCATGTTATAACCATCTTGTAATTACTATAATACATGCTAGATATTTAATAAATTTGGTTTAAACAGAGTTAATCAATTTCCATTAGAAAAGAATAAATTACTCATTGCCATTAGAAAAGAATATATTCCTCCCTAGGACAAGATTTTGATCCAGCTGGAATCCAGAAATAACTAATAAGAATACCAGGAACATCAAGCCCATCTTCTAATGAAGATTCATGGCAGAAATGGATCAAACTGCCTAGGATTTGTAAGACAAGCATAAAAATTGATATGGAAGTCATTTACATAGGCTAAAATACAGTGCAAGAATATAAATTCATGGCAAGCTTCCCAACTGGAATAAAAGATAATAGATGTTATTTGAAAGCATGTAGGAAGTGATCATAGAAGTCTCAGCCAAAATCTAATCATTTAAGATTTCCCACAAAACTGTGGCTTTCAGAGACAGGTTAACTTCCACAATGTGAGCTAGATGCTGTATACTTCAACTGTGTCCCTCTGCCTAGGAGGATCATTTTAGTCTTATCTAGATGATGCCTGATCCAATTGCTTTCGTCCATGTTTATCCTGCCAGACACAGTGAAATTCAAGAAACCACATCCTAGATCTGATGAAAGGAGATGCAAAGCTTACTATCAGCTGTGTAGTAATGGTACTGCATCCCTAATTACTTCACTATCTTTCTGATTAGCGTCATATAAGACAAACTGAAAGGGAGATAGAAAAAGAGTCCTGTCATTTCCCACAAGGGAAAGGTGAAGAAAAGATTAGCAAAAGAGATCAAGAATAATCCAAGTTTATTACCTAGTTGAATGAAATTTAGTTCATCCAAATATCAGAGAGAGAAAAATAAGTTTATATTTATTGGCTGGGTATTTTGTGGGGTGTCTCGTATATACAGAGAAAATGTCATCATGCCAGTCATTTTGGAAAAGTCATTCAACTTTGGAGACTTCAGTTTCCCTTTTGTAAAAAAAAAAATCCTCTACCCAATGATCAGTAAGATTCTACCTTTCAAATGTAATGATTCTATGAAATACTACATTATCTATTATAATACTCGTTTCTGAAATATATCATTCAAATGGCAACTACTGAGAATAACATAAGTGTATAAGAAATAACGTCTAAAAAGTTCAGTCTAGTATGAGAGACACACAAATACTTATGATCCATTGTGGTACATACTATAAAGAGGTATCTATAAAATTCTGGAGGAGTACAAACAGGATATACATTTGTTTGGATACAGCAATCTTTTGCCATTATTCTCTTTGACCCTGTAATAGTCTAAGGTGGATCTACAGTTGTGTTGTCCAATGTAGCCACTAGCCATAGCCACACTAGCCACATGTGGCTATTTAAATTTATATTAATTTATTATTATATTAATTAAATAACATTAAAATTTTTGTTCTTCAGTTACACTAGTCACACTTCAAGTTTTCAACAGCTACATGTGGCTAGAGGCTACAGGTTTGCATAGCACCAATATAGAACATTTTCATCTTAGAAGAAATTTCTATTGGACAACACTGATAGAGGATCATTTAGGCATCTATATTGCAAGGAGTCAACATTATGAAAAACATTTGTTGTCTTTATTTATTTTAAAATGTATCCTTTTCTTCTTGGAAGATATTTTAACATTTTTAAAAATGCAACAGTCAATGAATTAAGGAATGGGAACTTTTGAAAACCATATTGAAGGTGAGGAGATCTTGGCAGATGTTGGCAGATCAACAACATCATTTTCCTTTGGGAAATAGCACCAAGGTTTGGAAATCCCAGAAGACATCTCAAGATCATAACACCCTTGAGAAAATGAGCTCATTTGTAAGTAGGTCTGTGAGAATGGTAACAGACACATTCCCCATGTGTAAGCAATGGATAAATAAGGCTCAATTGTAACGCCTTGTGCAATTGCCATGCGTACTTTAGTCAAGAAAGCAAAACTGAGTACAAAGGTTTAAAGGAAGAGTATTCCAAGACTTTCCCCCATAACAACAGTTAGTTTACCAATAGAGAAAGGGTGCTATCTATACCTCTTGGGATGCTTTCAGTGATCTACAAAAGGAAAATTCAACACAAACTGACAAACAAGAAGGAAATTTATTGGTTCATTTAACTAGAAAATCCAGAAATAGATAAGGTATCAGAATTCATTGATCCAACAATCTAGCGATGTTCTTTCAGGGACTTGGTTTCATTCTGGATCTGTACTTCTGTCCATGGTGTTAACTTTAACAACAGTTACTTTCATTGACATAATATGACTGACAGAAACAACCAGGACCTTTCCTTATCTGAGTGAATCTGCTCCTATATCTAGCCAACTGAAGTTCTAAACTGTGCACTGATTGGAGTACTTCTCATTCATCGCAGTGGGCAGGGTAGGCTATGCTCTGGTGACTTAGGTCTGACTGACCTGAAACCATCTCATAGCAAGAGAATGGAATTACCTGGTAGGCTAAGCCCACCCAAACCACGTAGTTGCCACAATGGGGAAGAGTGAATAGATGTTGGAGAAATAGCCATGATATTTACCATGTCAGCAGTAAAAGAATGTTGACTGCTTTTCAGTTTCCACTTATATCAACTTATTTTTAAAATCTTTACATTTCAAGTGATAGTTTCACTCTAAGAAAATACACTGTGAAATGTGAAAATGAGCAAATGATATTGTTTCAGATTCACAGGTGAAAATCACATTAGAGCATAAGGAAGAAAATGGTAGCATGAAGGTGATTTTACTTTTTTCATCCAGCCACAAAAAGTGGGGGAAATCAACTCAAAACAAAATTGATATTATAAGAATGGTTGGAATATATCTAGATTTTTACCCCAAAACTCCAGATGAGAATCTTTGATAAAATGGGAGCAGTACCAAAAGTGAAATAAAAGGATTTTGGCCACCCCACTGTTAAAATACATACACATATGAATTAATTACCTTATAAATAGAGTTTCTAATATACAAATATGTATTGAATTGATTACCCATGATAAGGTACAACCTTAAACATGTTATTGCTTATCTTTTCTCTACCGTTGATCGGAGTATTTTTATCCAAATCCAGGAGAAGAAGCATTGCAAAAGATTTTTCAAAACAACTAAAAGTTTATTTTCCTAAAGTTTTTTCAAGTAACTGATCCCAGGTTAAAAAAAAATTAATAATAATATCCTTGCTTTGTTTTACTCTCACTTTATGTTTAACGATAAATTTATAGCTTCAACTACTACCTTAATGAAACTAATATCTAAAACTGAATCTCCAGTTTCAGTCCTACATTCTCAACTGTCTATCTATATAGCATTTATACTTGAGCGTTCCACTACCACTTCAAACTTCACATGCCTAAAACAGAATTTATCCACTATCCCCTTCCCCAACAACAAAAGGCCAGTGCCTTTTCCGACTTCCATTTTTCTGTCATTGAAGTCATAATTTCCCCACAAATTTTCTGGGGTAGGAATATCAAAAACATCTGTCATTATTCCTCATGTTTTTCTTACATTTTATCAACCCCTACATAATATCAATTATTTCTTATAATATCTCAGAGATAGCCCTTAAGTTATGCTCACGTCCCACTCAAATAATTGCTATGTCCTAAGCATATAATGTAGGAGAAAAATCACTGGACTTTGAGTTAGTATACCACTAATTAGTTACATCATTTTAGGAATCACAATCTTTGAGCCCCAAATTCCACTATAAAATGAATAGAACTGGACAAGATTATCACTATGTTCTTTTCAGTTCTAAAATATTGTGCCAGAACTGTTTCCCTTTGCTTCAGTCTCCTCTACTCTCCCCCCCCCCCCCCGCCCCAAATCATTCTGTACACTGCTGCCAGATTAGCCATTTTAAAAACATCACTTTGGTTATGACACTTAGAAGGTAGAGAAAAGCAATAGCTAAGAGTGCCAGCTCTAAGGTCAGAATGCAAAGATTCTAATCTCAGTTTTGCCAATTACCAACCATGTTATTAAGTGTGTTCTTTATCTGTCAAACAGGGAATTTCAATAATTATATAATACATGTATAATGCTTGGTACATTCTAAGTGCTCAATAAATGTTTGTTATTCTTACATTTCCCAATCAAAACCCATTAATTAACCCTGCCTACAAAGCAAGTCCAAAACTCATAGCCTGAGTTACGTTTTTCTACATCTGCCTCTAAACCACTTTTTTTACACTTGCTCTTACTATTGTATTCTACAAATCCTCCACCCCAAACATACTGGTCTACTCTTTATCTTCAAGGGGTTCCTGACTTATTTGCATCTCTTCACTATCACTTATGCCTAGAACACCCGAGCCTCTTTACTTGTTTGAAGTGTACCCATATTAAATCAGAAGGCTTTCTGCTACATAAAACAAAAAGGCAACACACACTATGCTAAACAATAAGAAAATATATTGGCCTAGTGATAAGACTAGTTTCAGATTGGCTTGATCCAAGTGTCCTACCTCTTCATTGTTGTTCTCTTGGCAGTGCCCTTCTCGGTATATTTCCGTGGCCCTCAGGCTGACTTACGTCTGGAAAAATACCAGCATTCCAAACAAGAGCCTGAAATTCACCTTAATTGGGTTGTATCCTCCCATTTCCCACCTCCCAACCCCAAACAACGAGGTAACCAGGGGAAATGGAATGTGCCAATGATTGCATTAAACCAACCACAGTTCCTCCTGAAGTTTGAGATGGGATCACCTTTCCCTAAAGTACTTGAGCTTATGGTAAAGGATACTATCCAAGTTAAAGTCTGGGTGCTATTAATAATGGGAAAGCTGGTAGTGAATGTTGGTTATGGAGCGAACAATGTCCATTCCACCATCCCTAATGCCCAAATAAAGACCATCTCTTTGATAATGTCAATTTCTATAAATACTTCCTTGACTTGCTTTATACTGTATCTTTTATGTATACGTGCCTTGCCTCCCTAAGTTTATTATAAGTTCCTTGAAGTCAGGGATATTATATTCCCTTCAGCTTCTAGCTGCATGCAGAGAACACTCAATGAAGGGTAAAACAGTTCTGTGGTGGATTCAGTGCTGTATATTTGGAAAGTGGACCTAGGAGAGTGAAAGAAGTGGGATGAGTGAAAAAAAGTAACCCGGGTCTTAGAACTGCCCTAGGAAGACAGTAACAAGTTAAGCAATGGATCCCTCGGTAAAATAACTCAGGCAGTTTCTCTCCCAAAAACAGGAACCCACAGAATCCCATTTCTGCTTTCAGAATGAGTTTGAGGCCAGTATGATTTTCTAATAGCTGTGTTCAATAACTATATTGATGACTTCACAAGTGGCTTTCTTAGCCTTGACAATCTTAATTTAACTGTCTTATTTTCTTTGAATCTTCCAAAGTGTTTTCCCTAAAGTGGTATCTGGGAAAACGTATTCTTTTCATTTATTTCCTAACTGCTCCCTTGACCTCTTTATTGCTTCTTTAACTGTTAGAACACAAAACGCTCTAAAAAACAGGACTTATTATTCATCCTTTGCAAGTGGAAGTGATGACAGACTAACTACTTTGATAAAAATATTTTGCTATTTCTATACAAAATATTTTATTAATGAAAACCACACATTATGTATTTTACTGAAATGTTATGACTTGAAATTTGGGTGTCTAATATGTCTCTAATAATAAAGGCTTCACAGTACAACTGTTGCTTGTAGATATGCAGCTGGCTGGCATTTTCATTTTTAACTCACATTTTTTAATTCAAATATGACTGATCTGAAAAGTTCTCCTTGAATTATTGCACTTCAAAAGAAGAAAGCAAATCCAGCTGTCTAATTATGACGCAATCTTTTATTTATAAATGGAAATCATTAGCACTCACCTAATGCCTTTTTCTTTCTATTAAATGTACTCCTAATAATGTTAAATGAAGTGAAGGTGCTTCATAAAGTTAAATTCACCAGGACAACATAGCAAAGTATAGAAGCAAGAATTATTAACATGTTAAGGAAAAACTCATTTCTAGAAACAGATTCAATAAACAATAAGTATGCAAATAACTACTGCGGTTTCTCTTTCTCAAACCTTTAAAAATGCATTCCTTGTAATAGTTCTGATAACTGTTCTGTCTCCCCCCCACTAGATTATGAAGTAATTAAAGGTATGTGAAATGCATCATCATCATCATCATCATCATCATCATCATTATTATTATTATTCACCTATCCTCTAGCATAGTGCTTTCTACTCCACTGAATATTTATTGTATTCAGTTTCAAATCAATAAGCCTTGCTAAAAAGCCAACAATTGATAGGCAATGTTTTGACGCTAAAATCCTGACACTTGAAAGAAAAACATCTACACATAGGAATGTGATTTTCTTCATTTAAAATGTTTAGGAATTTCATTTAAAATGTGTAGGAATATCTTTTTGTACTTTTGCTTTTAGCTTTATTGTTAACATAAGTATTGAAAAACATTAAATATATCTGGTTAGGTGAATTGATGAAACATTACTTTTCCAAATTCTAGCTCACCTTCATTTTAATTTATTTTTTAATTTAATTTTATTTTTTATAGAAGAAAATGAAAAGTGATTAAACTATTTTCCAGCTCACATATAGAAGCTTATAATTTTCTGCTCCAGGATTGCTGATATTTTTTTCCTGCTTAATTCCCTATGTGTTTCTATGCGAGGACTATTCTGTTGTTACTGTGTACGTATTATGGTGATATGATTAAAATCATTTTGTAATGATGATGACAATCCTTTAGAGGACTTTCTCACAGAATGCTCAAGAAGTTGGCAGATCTGTTAACCTCAGCCAGAAAGTTTTGGGGAACTCATTGTATGAAGTGTAATAATTCCAATAATTTACTATGGATAAGGTAGGTATATATCGCAGGCTAGAAACCTGAACTGTGTGAGAATACTCTAGTTAGTCTGAGATATTTAAATCAGGATCCTAAACCCTGGCCCAAGAATGACATAACAGGGGCCGGCCCGGTAGCTCAGGCGGTTAGAGCTCCATGCACCTAACTCCAAAGGCTGCCGGTTCAATTCCCACATGGGCCAGTGGGCTCTCAACCACAAGGTTACCGGTTCAACTCCTCGAGTCCCACAAGGGATGGTGGGCTCTGCCCCTGCAACTAAGGTTGAACACGGCACCTTGAGCTGAGCTACCTCCCGGATGGCTCAGTTGGTTGGAGCACAGGCTCTCAACCACAAGGTTGCCAGTTCAATTCCTCGACTCCCGCAAGGGATGGTGGGCTGCACCCCCTGCAACTAGCAACAGCAACTGGACCTGAAGCTGAGCTGTGCCCTCCACAACAAAGACTGAAAGGACAACAACTTGAAGCTGAATGGCACCCTCCACAACTAAGATTGAAAAGACAACAACTTGACTTGGGAAAAAAAAAGTCCTGGAAGTACACACTGTTCCCCAATAAAGTCCTGTTACCCTTCTTCCCCAATAAAATCTTTGGAAAAAAAAATGACATAACAACAGCTCTTTTGTGATGGTAAATGAGATGTCCCATCTTATTGAGGCAGGAAGAGGAAAGGGAAAGAAACCATTCTTGCAAAATTGAACTAATCTTTTAACAATTGCTGTGTGATTATAATGATCTCAATATCAAAAACATATCTTTTTTGCTTGTTTCTTTTTTTTCTTTTCTTTTTAATTTTTTTTTTGGCTATTTTCTTTAGTTTTCTGTTCTATCTTAATATTTAGTAAAGTTTTCAAAATGAACACCTACATCTTTGTCCTAAGGAAAATCAAGGAAGTATATATTGTTTACATTTGGACCACGGTTTGGTACCCAGCATAATTCAAAGTGGTACAGCACAGATCATCCCAAAGGAAGATGAAAATGGAGATCAAAGAATTAGGGTTTTTTTCTTCCTTTTCCTCCTAGAGATTTTCCTTCCAGTATTTTCACTGAATGAACTTCAAAAGAATTCGTGTTTCAGCTTCTATAAGAAAAGGGTATGGCATTGTAACACAGCAAATAATACTTTTACAAAATGTGTGGGATCA
Organism: Rhinolophus sinicus; assembly: GCF_057876585.1. Lineage (NCBI taxonomy): Eukaryota > Metazoa > Chordata > Mammalia > Chiroptera > Rhinolophidae > Rhinolophus > Rhinolophus sinicus. The sequence continues at coordinate 28,114,355 of NC_142506.1, forward strand.
CTCTTAAGTATGTCAACTCATGTGATTTCCCTAAGTGAAAGAGACAGCAAAATAGGGAGGCAGATCTCAGCAAAACAAGACTAAAGACATGGGACGTCTTTGACTATTGCCATCACCATCAATTTAATTATAGGTCCCCATGGTGCCTGATGATTACCTTCTACTCCACATGATGCTGTGCTGGGTTGGTACAAAGATAACTTCCTAATGGCTTGAAGTATTTAGTAGTAATTAAGAGTATGAGATGTAACAGAGGTGAAATCATATTGAGGGAGAGAAAAAGAAGATACAAAAATTCAATTAGAGGGAAGCTTAGAGGAATTAAAAATAAAAGAGAAATACCATTGAGATCGGGGGGAATTGTGCATTGGATCTTTACCAATATAACGGAGAAAAAAATATAACAGAAGAAATGACTGGTGATTTCCAGTCAAGAAGGCAGAGTAGGCAAATGCTGTGCTTATCTCCTTTCACCATACCAAAATTACAACTAAGGTACAGAAAAACCATTATTGAGAATCACCCTGGAGAAGCGAGGGGTCCCAGCCCCACACCAGGCTCCCCAGCCCAGTGTTCCAGTGCCAGGGAGAGAAGTTCCCACAACTTCTGGCTATGAAAACCACTGGAGATTATGGCTGAGTGATACAAGGGTGGCTGCATTCCCAGGAACTCCTCTTAAAGGGCCCATGCACAGACTTACTTGCTGACAGACTCACTGGCTCTAGCTCCAGTGCTGAGGCAGCAGCTTGAAAGGTGCCAGGGACATATGGGAAAGAACTAAAGTTTCTGGCTACAGGGTGAGGGCTGGAGGAGCAGGTCTTCTCGTAGACAAAAGAGCTGGCAGAAGCCATTGTTTCTTTGGTGAGCCCTCCCCATTCCCAATGTGCAGATGCAAGCGGCCACCATATCTGAGTCTCCATCAAGCTGGTTAATACCATTCTTTACCTCCACTGTCATGATTCTGAGTACTGGTGCCACCCAACTTTCTGGCACACCCAAACTGCTTCCAGTGACTTTTCCATACAAATGGCCTACCGTGGCTCATGCTACAGACTTTCCTAAAATCTCTCAAGGGATCTCAAAATCCAAACAAGCAGCATCTGGCTTTGGCATGCCCCATACCTCTGGCTGAGCAGCCCTAGCCTGGCATTAGTGACAGCCAGCCTTGGATCGTGGCTTGCCCTCTTAAGGAACCTCCAAGCCCAGCGGCCATCTGTGGATTGCTTTGTGGCTCATGTCAGGTAGCCCTATCAGGGCACAGGCTGTGGCTTAAATTGGCCTGCAATGGGTCCCCTCCAAAGAGGCCCTGGTGCTGTCATGCTCAGTGGCCAGCTTCAGACCCAGCCAGAGCATCACTTGGCTTCCTCCAAGGATGACACACCCAAAGGGCAGACTGAGCAGGCACCAGAACCCTGCTAAAGTGAATCCTGCTACATAGGGTCAGCCCCTGCAGCACAACCCCTTCACTGTAGTCACAACCAGTCCTCAAAACAAATGAGCCTGAGGGTCAATCCCTCCCATTGACATGCAAACAGAAACCAAGGCTCAACTACAACAGGAGGGCACACACAACCCCACAAAGTACACACCTGGAGTACCTGGCTTCTGGTAACCAGGGGAACTCTGTGAGTGGGCCCCACAGGACACCTACTACATAAGGCCACTTTACTAAGACTGGGAGACATAGCAGCCCTACCTAATACATAGGGGGGAAAAAACAAAACAGAGAGGCAGCCAAAATGGGAAGACAAAGAAACGTATCTCAAATGAAAGAACAGAGCAAAGCTCCAGAAAAAGAACAAACAAAATGGAGACACGCAATCTACCAGATATAGAGTTTAAAACAATGGTTACCAGGATGTTGAATTATCTCAGTGAAAACTTCAACAAAGAGATAAAAAACATAAAAAAGAACCACTCAGAAATAAAGAATACAGTAACTGACACGAAGACTACATTAAAGGGAATCAATAGTAGATTACATGAAACCTTGAATCAAATCAGCTATTTAGAAGATAAGGTAGCAGAAAACACCCAAATAGAACAGCAAAAAGAAAAAAGAATCCAAAAAATGAGGACAGTTTAAGGGGCCTCTGGGACAACATCAAGTATATCAACATCCCCGTCATAGGGGTACCAGAAGGAGAACAGAGAGAACAAGAAATTGAAAACCTATTTGAAGAAATAATGATGAAAAATATCCCTAACCTGGTGAAGGAAAGGGACATTAAAGCCTAGAAAGCACAGAGTCCAAAACAAGATGAACCCAAAAAGGCTCACAATGAGACACATCATAATTAAAATGCCAAAACTGAAGGACAAAGAAAGAATCTTAAAAGCAGCAAGAGAAAAGCAGTTAGTTACCTACAAGAGCACTCCCATAAGACTGTCAGGTGATTTCTCAACAGAAACTTTGCAGGCCAGAAGGGATTGACAGGAAATATTCAAAGTGATGAAAAGTGAGAACCTGTAATCAAGATTATTCTACCCAGCAAAGCTATCCTTTAGAATCGAAGAACACATAAAAAGCTGCCCAGATGAAAAAAAGCTAAAGGACTTCATTACCACCAAACCAGTATTACAAGGAATGTTAAAGGGACTTCTTTAAGACAAATATATATATAATAAAATGGCTATAACAACATATCTACAACAATTACTTTAAATGTAACTGTATTAAATGCTCCAATCAAAAGACATGGGATGGTTGAATGCATAAGAAAACAAGACCCTTCCATATGCTGCTTACTAGAGACTCACTTCAGATCAAAAGATACACACAAACTGAAAGTAAAAGGATGGAAAAATATATTTCATGAAAATGAAAATTAAAAAAAAAACCACACACACACAAAAACAGGACTGGGGTAACAATACTTATACCAGACAAAATAGACTTTAAAACAAAGGCTATAACAAGAGACAAAGAAGGATCCAGTAATCCCACTTCTCAGTATTTATCTGAAGAAACCCAAAACGCTACTTTGAAGTGACATGTGCTTCTATATGTGAACTGAAGCATTATTTACAATAGCCAATTTTGGTGTCCCTGAATAAATGAATAAAGAGGAGGTGGTACATATATGTACAATGGAATGTTACTCAGCCATACAAAAGAATGAAATCTTGCCATCTGCAACACTATGGATGGAACTAGAAGGTATTGTGCTGAATGTAGTAAGTCAGATAGAGAAAGACAAATGTCATATGCATATGATTTCACTTATAAGTGGAATCTAAAGAATAAAATAAACAAACAAAACAGAAAGAAACCATAGATACAGAAAACATTTTGATGGTTGCCAGGTGGAAGGGGGTTTTGGGGGTGAGTGAAAAAGGGGAAGGGATTAAGAAGTAGTCATGGGGATGTAGGGTATAGCATAAGGAATATAATCAATAATTTTGTAATAGCTATGTATGGTGTCTGATGCGTACTAGATTTATCGGGTGATAGACGGTAGAGGAGTTGGGGGACAGGATGAAAAACATGAATAGATTAATAAATACAAATTGGTAGCTACAAAATAGTCATGGGGTTGTAAAGTATAGGGAATATAGTCAATAATATGGTAATAACTATATATAGTGCCGGGCGGGTACTAGACTAGTCAGGGGCTCACTTCTTGAATTATATAAATGTCTAACCACTATACTGTACACCTGAAATTAATATAAAATAATATTGAATGTCAACTGTAATTAAAAGATTTAAAAAGGGGAGCAAGGTATAGAGGAATAAGAGTTTCAAATTTCCAGATATAAAACACAGAAGATATGGGGATGTAATATACAGCATAGGGAATATAGTCAATAATATTGTGATAACGTGGTACAGTGTCAGATGGTTGCTGGACTTATCATGGTGGTCACATCTTTAGGTATAGAAATGTTGAATAACTGTGGTGTATACTAGAAACTGATATAATATTGTACATTAGCCATATTTTAATAAAAAATCTTTTTTAAATGACTGAGGAAGAAATTATAATGTATATAAAATGTTCCTATTTTGGAAGGGAACAGAAGATTATACACAGGAAGTACATAAAGGGTGGAGTAATATGGTTCTCATTAGCTTCAATCAACCAATTAACAGTGTCACCCAGAACATTTTTATCCATTCTTCTAGGCTTATAGGCTAGAAAAAATGAGAACTGCCTTTGATTATTTTCTCCACTGTGTCCCCTATACTGTATCTATACTATCACTAAATCCATATTTTAATCATTTTCTCTATTTTCATTTTTTTTTCTCTCCTTCTCCACTACTATTACTCCAGTACAATTTCACCCTACTTCAGTCTATCTTGTATATGGCTATCAGATAAATATTTCTCATAATTATTATCATGTCACTACTCATCCTCTCAAGAATCTGCATTGCCTAGAATATCAAGACCAAGTTTCTCTTTCTGAGAAATGAGAGCCCTCCACAATCCAACTCCATTCCACTTACATACATTTTATTTCTCAGTACTGCCTAAAACATATACTCATTCTAGACAGGGGCATTTATCTTTCCCCACTATACCAAGCATATTTGCTTTAATGCCTGTGCAAGTGCCTGTATATTGCTAAAATGACCTTGGTGACCTTGGTTCCCTTTCAATTGTCTCATTCAGAGTTCAGTTCAAATCCCACTGCCAGAATGAGGCCTTTTCCAGTTACTCTAGCTTTTACAACACCGATGCCTTGTACTTCTGAAATCATTCCATTCTTAGAGTTAGTGCACATAAGAACTGTTTTGTTTTTTAATGCTTTACTAGGAAGATTGTAAGTCACTTAGGACTGGGCCATGTTTTTACTTCCTTTTTTCTCCAATAGTGTATAAAATAAGCCAGGACTTTGTTTATTCTTAATGCTTTGACTAACAGAAAAACTTAAATTGAAAATTGAAAATTATGACTTAGGAAAAATCGTCAGGAATGTGTACAAATTTAGAGATTTATACAATATTTATGTGGTGTTAATTTTTATAATTTATATTAAACAGATTTTAAAAAATAAACTATGTTCATAGCAAAAAAACCTCAAGTTTTCCTCTTTATCCCCAGCCATCCTACCCCCAGTTCCACTCTACAGAGGTATTCATTAGTAACAGTTTTGTTCAAAATCATTCATAAATTTGCTGTGCATATACAATATATAATTAAGGCAAATAAGATCATAATGCACATACTGCCGGTTTGCATTTTTATTTTAATATATATCTTGGAGTCCATTCCATATTAGTACAGTAGAGTTACATCATTCTTAATGTTTTACATAGTTTTCCATTTATAGCAGAGCACCATAGTTTATTTAACCAATCCCTTATTAATAGGCATTAAAGTTATTTCCAGTTGTCTTGCTATTACAGGGTTATGATGAACATATTTTTTTACACATTTTGTGTATTCATGCAAGTATATCCTAGAAGAAAACTTTCTAAGTCAAATATTAGATGCACGTTACATTCTTTAATGATTGTCAAATGTTCTCTAACAAAAGCCACACAAACTTATGCTCCCAGCTACTGTGCAAGTGTTTCCCTACACTCTCACCAGCTCTAGATATTACAATGATTTTTAGTCTTTGCCAATCTAATAGATGAAAAAGAATATCTTCTTGCTATTTTAATGTTTATTTTTTCATTTATGAATGACAAATGTTTATTGGCCATGTGTGAGGAGTTACTGCAAAATGTCTGTTCCTCTCCTTTTTTGTCTTTCTCTTACTGATTTCTAAAAATTATTTGAATATGATGGAAATTGGTCTTTTGTCTGTCACATGTATTGTAAATACACTTTTTCCAGTTTGCCTTTTTTCTTTTGAATATTTTTATGGTATATTTTTCTCACATAAATATTTCAATTTTTTGTGTTGTCAAGTTTATTATCATTCTTTTGCTCTGTAAAATCTGCATTTTGTACCATACTAAAGGCCTCATCTCCAAAAATATTTTCAAAACTGTATCTATTTTCCCATGGGCATTTTTGTGGTTTCATTTCCTTTTTTTGACTAAATATTTTATCTATCTGAGTTAGGGAGGGGGACATTGTAAGAAATGAAGTAGAGATACAGATGTTTAGAGATAGAGATTTTTTTCCCTAAATAGCCAGTTGTCTCAAAATGATTTATTGAATAATTCTTCTCCTTAAATACATCTTCTTCTGATGTATTTAATATGTATATGTATATAAAATGTATATATACACGAACTTTGTTATTAGCTATTTTATTATTGTCAAGCACAAGGCAAAGTCTGACTAACAGATTTGCCCAGAAAAGAAACAAGCCCTTTTTAAGATTCAGACAGTTTATTACTTATACAGACAGCAAAAGGAATAGTATGCAAAGGTGCCAGCTCCCTGTGGCCCTTGGGCATGGCAACACCAAAACATAAGAGGCCTGCTGACTGCCACACAAATGATGGGACAGCCTGTTGCTGAGAAGCCAATGCCACACTGCTGCTAAGCAGTTTTATAGGCTGCAGCTGTGCCCTAAGTAGGGTGAGGGCAAGGCATAAAGCCTCCACATACTCATCAGAACCCAGGAGGTGATGAGAAACTGCTTCATGACACCCTCCCTGGTACACAGAGGGGTGAGCGGGAAATGGCCATGTAGCAACAACTCATAAACCTCCACATGTTCTGGGAAAGTCACAAGTATTCTGCCATGTCAGCTGCGGTTCAATCTTGCTTACATGGTTTATGTGTGGATACATGCAAGGTTGTCAAGCGCCAGCATGGAGCTGTTGCCCTACAACTGTTTGTTCATTTTTGCTGTGGTCATATGAATCCTGAAGCCCATATATATATGATTAATGAATTCATAATACTCAATTCAAATTTGTTTCAGAGAGATTTATATCATATGACTGAATAAGGGTATTATCTGGCCTAAGCAGAGGGAATGGGAGTGAAATGAATTATACTCCAAAAGTCAAATATTTCTTATAAGACTTTTCTTTAAAGATTGTGCATAGAAATGTTAAATCCTAATGAACAAAAGAAGAATCCAAATAACCAATATTTTCCTAATTAAAGACCAAATTTACTTGTATTTATATGAACCAATTTTTCATTAACAACATACCAATGCATAATCATGAATAAAGTTGAGAATTTGATAAAAAATTGCAAATGACTACACTAATTGTTATCAGTATATTTCTTTCTTAAACAATATCTTCTCAGATTTTAATGCATTTTAAAATAAAAAATTTCAATTAAAATGTTATTGCCTTCAAAATATTAGTATATTTTATATAATCATATTCACTGGAAATATAAATTTGCTGATTCCTTAAGAATCTTAAATACACTGAACAACTTTTTAATACTATATTTACATATGAAAATTTGAAGGCAATATATTTTTCCAAATCATTGTATTTATCAAAGGTCACATTGAAAACAAGCATTTCTTTTTAAAACAAATTAATATATAAAATTTATTTGGCTTGGGCCGGCCCGGTGACTCAGGTGGTTGGAGAGCCATGCTCCTAAGGCTGAGGATGCCAGTTCGATTCCTACAAGGGCCAGTGAGCTGCGCCCTCTACAGCTAAGATTGTGAACAACAGCTGTCCCTGGAGCTGGGCTGCTGTGAGCTGCACCCGGAGGTTGCCATGTGCTGCCATGTGCTGCCGCGGGCTACCGCGGGCTACCATGTGCTGCGAGGAGTGGCCAGTGGCCAGCATAGAGGCCAGCATAGAGGCCAGCAGCCACCATGAGTGGCCCGCAGCCAGCTGGCAGCTGGTGAGAGCTACTATGAGCAGCCAGCAGACCAACGACTGGTGACGGACTTCCTCAGCGGGGGAAGCACAAGGCTCATAGTACCAGCGTGGGCCAGGGAGCTGTGTCCTACACAACTAGACTGAGAAACAACAGCTTGAACCAGACTGGGGGGGGGGGGGAGGTGGAAGAAAGGGGGCGAAAATTGGCTCAATTAAAAATGAAGGCTTTTAAACCATATTAAAACTTATCTTTTTTATTTACTTATTTATTTATTCATTCGTTTATTCATTTATTTATTTTTTTAAGGAGAGCACAGCTCACAGTGGCCCATACAGGGATCAAACTGGCAACCTTGGTGTTATTAGCGCCACGCTCTAACCAAGTGATCTAACCAGGCACCCCAAAACTTATCTTTTGTTGTAAGCAAATATTTATAAATGAAAGAGGAGGATTTTTCAGTATTAGCCTGCTTTATGCAAATTCATCACATAAACATCTAGATTTATATAAAAGATAAATTAGGGCATGACAATTTGCTCTGCAAAAGACACTTTCCCCAGGAAATTCAGATTTAAGTAATACCTTTCCATTTCTTGCCATATGACAGTTTATATGCCTAGTGCTTTCAGATACAGTATCTCATGTGATTCTCATAAGTACACACAAAACTCAACCTTTCTTGTATCTTTTAATATAATTTGAACATCTACCTAACCGTGGGGAAGGGTGGAGAAGTGGCAACAGGCTTAGCAGAGCAGATTGGGGTGAAAACCAAGTGCTTGCTGGGGCCAGAGCTGGGGGAGGCAGGAAGGGAAGATATTAAAGAAAATGAAGCAGTTTTAACCACAGAACCATGGAAAGGTTTCAACTTGAAAGCCCAAGATACAGCAAATGGCAGTGAGGGCTAGGGCTTAAACTGGAGGGCTGGGGCTTAAACTGGAGGGCTGGGGCTTAAACTGGAGGGCTGGGGCTTAAACTGGAGGGCTGGGGCTTAAACTGGAGGGCTGGGGCTTAAACTGGAGGGCTGGGGCTTAAACTGAAGGACTGGTTGAAAAATCTAGACAGAAAATGATTAGACTCCCTAGGTTCCTTCCCAACTGCATGCAGTTTGTGACTACGTACTTTCTCCAGCACCCGTCCTCCACCCCAACCATATACCCAAAGACTTTCATCAAGATGCTATGGGTAGATGGGTCTCTGAAGCAAAGAGGCTCTGGACTTGAGTTCCCAGGCTTGGGGTGAAGTAGGAAGATAAGGGCTAATTTAGGAGACCCCAATGTTTATTGCAGCACTATACACAACAGCCAAGACATGGAAGCAACCGAAATGCCCATCAGTAGATGACTGGATTAAGAAACTGTGGTACATGTATACAAAGGAGTATTATGCAGCCATAAAGAAGAATGAAATCTTACCATTTGCAATAATATGGATGGACCTATATAACATAATTCCTATATAATTCGATCATATATAATAATATGGATGGAATATTAATAACAACAATAATAGTAGTAGTATTAATATTAATACTGACTGTGTGCCTGGCATTGGGCTAAGCCTTTTGTATACTGCATCCCATTTAATTCTCACAAGAACTCCATGGTGTGGGTACTGTTACTAAGGGGATATAGCATAATGATTATGACAGTGGACTTGGGAGCTAGACTTGCCTGGGAGTGCATCCTGGCTCTACCATTAGCTATAGCTAGCTGTGCAAATCTTGGGCAAATTTTCCAACCTATGGAATGAGGATAATGATGGTACTTACCTCAAAGGGTTTTTTGGTGAGCATTAAATGAGTTCATATAGGTAAAGTCTTCCAAATAGGACTGGTTTAGAATGTGGATTGTGAAGCCAGATTGCTTGGATTTATAGCCCAGCTCCCCCACTTATGAGCTATGTGGCCCTGGGCAAGTTACCTGATTTATCAGTACTTGGTTTCCTCATCTGTTGAATGGGTGAGGCAAGAATAGCACCTACGTCACAGAGCTTTAATGAGGATTAAATGAGTTATATCTGAGAAGTGCTTCAGCAGGGCCTGGCAAATAGTAAACTTCTCCTCCTTCACTGTCTTCTCCTAGAACTCCAGCTACGCATGTCGCACCCGCTCACTGTGTCTCATTTACCTTGTACTGTCTTTTCTGTTTTCCGTCCCTTGGTGTGCTTAAGTCTGAAGATCCCTTCTTCCAATTTATTAAATCAAAAATAAACAGAATAGGGGCCGGCCTGGTGGCTCAGGCGGTTAGAGCTCCGTGCTCCTAACTCCGAAGGCTGCCGGTTTGATTTCCACATGGGCCAGTGGGCTCTCAACCACAACGTTGCCAGTTTGATTCCTCGAGTCCCGCAAGGTATGGTGGGCAGCACCCCCTGCAACTAAAGATTGAACATGGCACCTTGAGCTGAGTTGCCACTGAGCTCCCAGACGGCTCAGCTCAGTTGTTTGGAGTGTGTCCTCTCAACCACAAGGTTGCCGGTTCGACTCCTGCAAGGGATGGTGGGCTGTGCCCCCTGCAACTAGCAACGGCAACTGGACCTGGAGCTGAGCTGTGCCCTGCACAACTAAGATTGAAAGGACAACAACTTGACTTGGAAAAATGTCCTGGAAGTACACACTGTTCCCCAATAAAGCCCTGTTCCCCTTCCCCAATAAAATCTTAAAAACAAAACAAAACTAAAAAAGTAAACAAAATATATACATATACTTCATTGTTTGAAACAAAGGATTTTAGGCACTCTCAAAAAAAATTATAAATAAATGAGTAAATGCTCTGTGCATAGCATACACTTGACAAATGTTAGCTATGATTATTAACCCCTAGATAACATTAGAGGAAACTGAAACTTGGGGAGATCAAATAATTTTTCAAGGTTACACAGCTAGTGGGTGATGCAGCCAGGATTTCACCTCAGAATCCATAACCTTAATCATCACCCTATGCTGCTATTGCTGGAAAACTAGTAGGACACTGCAGATGTTTGGTGATTTACCTCATTCTGAGGGTGAACACTGGCTTTGTTATCTAGTGGCTATGTGTGTGTGTATATGTAAAAAGCTTTATCAAAGTGGGGTTCATTTCAGCCTAATCCACCCTACCGACACCATCCTTAATTTTGCTCAAAATACCTAATTCCCAATTAGAAAGCCAAATTCTCATCTGTCATTCTGTATATGCAATCAGTGGGAGCTCCCCGCGCAGAAGAGATAAGCAGTGAAATTAACAGTTCTCAAGCAAGCAGTCTGTGATTCCAGAATTAACCTCACGCTGCTGCCATCCTGAGCCCTTGGGCTGAGATGTGGCTCTGGTGGAGGAAATGAATGAATCACCAGTTGGTTTTTTTAATTAGTCTTTAGCTATTTGGAGCAGCACCACTTTAAATAATTAAAGGAATTTGAAAGAAAAAATAAAAGAAATAGTGGTTTCTTTCTTTGCCATTAAAGCCAGAATATATCAATATTAACTAGCCGAAAAAGAAGAAAACCTTTAGATGATTCTCTAGGAACAGTTCTGCTTAACTAAAAGGCACAGACAGCAGGAAATCAGATATAAAACTGCAATGATAACAGATTACAAAGAAAGTATAATTGTTATTTTGTGCAACCATCCACTTCCCATATATACACAAATATTATCCTTTTTACAGTAAGTTCAATGATTTCATTCTGCGTCTCCACCCATCAGCTCTTTTTTCCAGTTTATTCTTCCCCTAAAGTAGCATCTATTTTATCAACTTTAGTGATCACATCTACAGATGACATCTGAATTTTCATGTCTTGGGTCTTTAATTTTTAAGTACATCTTAGAAATATCTGCATGCTCATCCTGACTTCAGCCCAACCAAATATATTTCAAAGTAAATGTAATTCCACTTCCATCTAGGATGTAGAGAGCTGGAAAGAGCATTGTTTCCACCCTAATAAAAACAAAAGGTAGAATGATCAACATAATCAAACCTTTCCTTACACCCATCAAAAAGCTGATATCACAGGGCAACAAACACTGAAGTCCAAGGAAAGACAGGAACTTCCACGGAGATAGGCTAAGAATACTGGCTCATTTGTGGCAGAGCACAGGAGGAAGAAACTCCAGGGAAGAAGAATACAACTAATTTTTTTTAATGAATTGCTAAAGTCTGAGCGTGGGCTGGTGAGAGAGTTTAGAATCTCTGGAAGCTACAGAAACAGCAGAGCTCACACCCACTTGCAGGCTCTTCTTCATGAATATCCACTGAGTGTTTACTAGGTGCTCGGTACATGTGTAGTGTGTTAAACGTATGTGGTGTCTGAACAGGGCTATTCTATAGGGATAAGACACGGTTACAAATGAACATCAGGGACACCTTGGTGGGGAAAAACGTCCCAGAGGACTACTGTGGGGACAGAGCCAGGAGTGCAGTTTCCAGGCTCTCGGCCTCACATGGAAAGGTGCTGGCTCAGGTAGTAACTGGCCATCAACTGTGATTGGATGGCCATCAGTTGTGGCTAGTTGGCCGTCAGCTGTAACCATGAGCCACTGGCCACTAATATAACTGCTGTGGCTACGCCAGCAGAAAATGGGGGGCTAGCAAGAAGCTGGTGGCTGAGCCTGCAAGCGGCGCAGTGAGGGTTGTGAACAGTGTGGCTCCTGCTTCCTGTGTCTCCAACACAACCGCCAGTGAGAGTATAGTGGTATGACTCCCCTATCTATGGCTCCATGGGTGTTCCTTTTTGGCCTCACCATGTCTTGCGTTCTTATGTGGGGAGTGGGAGCAGAGACCCCACGTGACACCCTGCACGACAAATGGCGCAGCGAGCAGGGTCTCCCGCACAACAAGTGTGAAATCAAGACAGAAACAGTAAAGAAGGAAGACAAAGTGTGGCTGCTTTTTCATGTGGTTGCTTGCTTCTCCAAAACAGCCTTATCCACTACCCCTCCCCACCCTACCTGCTCCCTCAGGCTTGTATGTGCAAATGTCGGATTCTACCCGCACTTTGGTGCCCAGTGTGTGTTTAGGAAATTCTCATTACCTGCAATATGAATCATCCTCTTCTCCCTTTTCCAAATGTCCCCTGAATTTTTATCCCACCGCAGGGCATGCGACTAGGGTACTAAATTAAGAGCCCAGGATAGTAGCCCCGGGTTTATCTTATCTGGTTGATAGCTGTCCTTGAGCCAGGAACCATCTATTACTGAAACTTGACACCGGTCTCTCATTTCTGAGATACCACAGTGCCACATACGGTTTTCCTTTCTTTCTTTCTTTTTTTTTTTTTTTAAGATTTTATTAGGGAAGAGGAATAGGACTTTATTGGGGAAGAGTGTGCACTTCCAGGACTTTTTTCCAAGTCAGGTTGTTGTCCTTTCAATCCTAGCCGTGGAGGGTGCCACTCAGCTTCAAGTTGTTGTCCTTTCAGTCTTAGTTGTGGAGGGGGCAGCTCAGCTCCAGGTCCAGTTGCTGTTGCTAGTTGCAGGGGGCACAGCCCACCATCCCTTGTGGGAGTCGAACCGACAACCCTGTGGTTGAGAGCCTGTGCTCCAACCAACTGAGCCATCCGGGAGCTCAGCGGCAGCTCAGCTCAAGGTGCCGTGTTCAATCTTAGTTGCAGGGGATGGAGCCCACCATCCCTTGTGGGACTGGAGGAGTTGAACCAGCAGCCTTGTGGTTGAGAGCCCACTGGCCCACGCGGGAATCGAACCAGCAGCCCTCCAAGTCAGGAGTATGGAGCTCCAACTGCCTGAGCCACCGGGCCGGCCCCGGTTTTCCTTTTTTCACTTAGCGGTCTAATTCTACCACTACGTCACTTCATTTTAATAAATTTCCAAATCTTTTCCACATTCCCAAATCAAAATTTTGTGCTGCCTATGATAACCACTGGATTGATTCAATTAGCAGCTTTGTTTTAAAGAGAAGCTAACAACAACAAAAAACTATTTAAAAATAAAATTGGTCTTTGTAGGGGGCAGAGCTCTAAGAATAATGTGTTTGGAGTTTCATCACATCCCAAACAAAGTAGTTTAAAAGTAACCTGAATCATAAGCAACCAAAAACATAATTGCTCGCCAAACTTAAAGGATATAATAATATGAACCTTTACCTGTAAGGAAGAATGGAACAATTGTGGTAGAAAGATAGAGTATAAAGTATTTGGTCATGTGTTTCTGTGGTTTAACTTCTGACAGGGGAAATCTTATTTGAAGGAAAATGTACTTATGCTTCACTTAAGCTTACTTAAGCTTCCGTTATACATTGGATTTCAGTGTGTATTTTTCAAGTGCATTTTGACCCACCTCAGCTTATTCTCAGGACTAGACATGGCAGGATCGGAAGGGTACTACGAAGATCTCATACCTCCAAATAATCATTTTTGTACTTTAGGACAAAAATATATCAGAGTGCTTACTCCTAGAGAAATCTTCCTAGAATTCCATGACTGGTAATGGAATTACCACTTTCCCATATGGACTGTGGCTTTTTCCTTTTATTTTTACTTTATTATTATTATTGTTGTTGTTATTGTTATTATTTTTTTATCACTAGTTTCCCCTCCTTTCTGGGCCTTGTTATGTCTGCCTCGTCAATCAGTCACTTAGGTTTCAACATGGCTTTGTTCTGCAGTGAGGAAATTTCAGAATACAAATTTCCAGCGTTACTGGAATACAGTCTGGCTTCTTAAACCAGCTTAATGATTCTTAATTCATTAAAACCCAATTTTAACAGATTTTTTTCCCAAACTTCCCTGCCAGGTCAGCTGGTCATTCAGCTCAGCTCAGTTCTAGCCACCATGTACTGTCCTTGGTCCCAACTGAAGACAGCTTTCTTTCTGCAACCTCCAGATATTGCTTGAGCAGTTCTATTTGGATTTCATCCTAAATATCTTTATCAAATTTCTCATCCAAAGATCTCTTTGGTCTTTCCAGATGAAGTGATTTAAGCTGCTGCTTCCTCTTTCCAAGCCTTTTCTAGATAACTTACCTATATAAAGCTAATGTACTTCTCCCATTGGACTCATCTAGCATCCTTACAACCTGCTATCCCTGCTCTAATTTTCCATGCTTCTAGAACTTTCTTCAAGTGTTTCTTTAAAAACTTCTACATTTCATTTTGTCCATCTTTTTCTCTCACAGTTATACTTCCAGAACCTTCATCCTATTCTTCTTGATACAACATAAAGCCTATTTACATTTCAATTATTCTTACCTCTATATGGACAGGAATATTATACCCTTAAATCCACACATTCATTGGGGAAGGATTATCTTTTTGTAGTCACTATTTTTAATCAACAAAATCCTTGTTGGCAAAGATCACTTTACATTTGGGCACATGGTTAAGACAGGGAGGCCCTGGATGTAGAGATGCTGAGGAATCGTGCGGAAGAGTGCAGTAATTCATTAAGGCTCCAAATAGGATCGTGCACAAAATTTGAGGATAAGGTCAAGAAAAGGTTAGCTTCTGATATTAAAACTAACAAAACTTGGATAAGACTACATCTGCAGAAAAGGCTCACTTTAAGTGGGTTACAAACGTGTCCCAAACGTAGGTATTGTCTTTTAGTCCAATTAAGAAAGTCCCTGGGTTTCTCTAAGAACTATAGCCTACTCAGTGATAATTCCTCAGACTCTTGTGCTGTCATAACAGGAGTTTTGGAATTCCGCCTCAGACCTAAGAAAAGGCAGGCAAGAGAGCAAGCTGACCTTAGTTTTATCCAGCCTCCCCAGAGGGAGGGACACTTTGACTTCAGAGGGCCAATGGCAATTATTTAGTTAGAATATACATAGAATAGAGCAGGGGCAAGCTACCCTTAATTTTATAAAAATAGCCAGTAATTACATCTAACTCCTTTTGTTGTCATTATTTTTACCGAGTGTTGCAGTAGGCAGAAAAAACTAGGAAGCAGAGTGGATAGGAATGTCATGGATGAGGAAAATAATGTACATTTAGTGCCAGATAGGAAAATAAATTGCTAAATGGAAGTTTCAAGGGTGATGCAGCTCCGGAGTGGGTGAACAGAAAGAAAGACTAGGACGGCAAGGCTGACCTACTGATAAGAGAAAGTTAGGATGAGGCATAATCACAAGGGAATGCATTTATAGATAAATGCTGAATCTGAATGCTTGAATGAAAAGGAAAATTGGGAGATGTTCCATGTACAACTTGCCATAGTAAGCATTTTTTTCCCCCAAATGAAGCTGATACTTTGTAATGTTAAGCAATTGAGGGATAAGCATTTATCACCAGTCCAAGTAGAAGATGGGAATAGAATGTGATTAAGCTGAATGTTATTAAATCAGCCATCAAGACATATTGCATAAATGCTGCTAACTCTTTGTTACTTAATATAATATGAGAAATAAATTATCATATGTGTGCCCCAAAGTTTAGTCTTAGGGCCCTACCTTTATCATCTCTGACATATCCTCACATCACCTATACTCTTTTTTTTTTTTTTTAATTAGTTTCAGGTGCACAAGACAGAGCAAAACTTAGACGTTTATCATTTACATCCCTCACACTGTGTGAACCCCCCTCCCCCCATCCACCATCCCCCCGTACGTTCCCAAAACCTCTCACCTTCCCCTTATCCCCACCCCCCCGCCCCTCTAGCAACCCTCTGTTTTTCCTCCATGTTTCCAAAACTGTCTCTGATTAGTTCATTCACTTATTCTTTTCTTTAGATTCCGCATATAAGTGAGATCATATGGTATTTGTCTTTCTCTTTCTGACTTATTTCACTTAACATAATGTTCTCTAGGTCCATCCATGTTGTTGCAAATGGTAAGATTTCTTTCTTCTTTATGGCTGCATAATACTCCATTGTATAAATGTACCATAGTTTCTTAATCCAGTCGTCTACTGATGGGCATTTCGGTTGTTTCCATGTCTTGGCTATTGTGTATAGTGCTACAATAAACATAGGAGTGCATAAAGATTTTTGAATTGGAGTTTTGGATTTCTCCGGATAGATACCTAGGAGTGGGATTGCTGGATCATAAGGTAGTTCCATTTTCAGCTTTTTGAGATACCTCCAAACTGTTTTCCATAGTGGCTGCACCAATCTGCATTCCCACCAACAGTGCACCAGCGTTCCCTTTTCTCCGCATCCACGCCAGCACTTGTTGTTTGTTGATTTATTGATGATAGCCATCCTGACTGGGGTGAGGTGGTATCTCATTGTGGTTTTTATTTGCATTTCTCTAATTCACCTATACTCTTAATGTAATCCTTTCTTAATGTAACTTAATTCTTATTTTAATGTAACGCAATATCATTTTTAAAACAATTATTTTTTTCACACTTTAGCTTCATTCTAAGCAATAGTATCTATGACACGATGACTTTGATAAGCTAGTTAAGAGCTTTTTCTACCATACATTAACATAAATGTATAACCTTAAAAGTAAAAGCTCTCCATCTGTGTGACAGCTGAAATCAACCTGTGTGGTACTGGTGACATGCAGATCCCATTCTGAGAAACACTAAGATAGATATCGTTCATCCCCAGTAATGCTGTGGTCTGGTGTCTAAGAGGGAGGTACTAAATGCACTCACTTTATTTTTTTTTCAGGCCCCTTACTTTTTGAGAGAAAAAAGCAGGAGAAAATAAAGCACCATTATCTTCCTCCTATTTGGTTGGCTCAGAGGCTTTTAAGTTACTGAAACTACTGGATTGCTCAAAGTGTAAGCCATTTGGGATGACGGTTTTTTAGATTAATAGAAAAGCACGTTCTCCCCTAGTAGGGAAGGAACTGTTGGTACAGAACTGTAAATAGAGCAATGTTCCTAGATACTCTGCATATGCTTTTATCCAGATTACAACTCACCAAAGAGAACAGGTGTTTATGGGAATGAACAGTGTACCTGTTGAAAGACAGAACCTCCTTGGGGGAAATCAATGAATATTTATATGTAAGTTCCCTCATATTATGAGTGGAGAGGATCAGGTAAAAATCCATACTCCCTGTACCCACAACACACACTTGTACTGTATTTCTACCAAAATGTAGCACCAACAATTTAGATTTACTGCTGAGAGAGAGAAGTTGAAGCAAATAGCCAGTGGTGGCATCTGGGCTGATATAAATTCTGAAACTGGCATCCTTTTATAAAGCAGCCTCTTGTGAATTAGGTTAGAATGAATGAGTTCTCCCTAAACTTGAACAATTTTGTAAGAAATAAAAAAATAAGCTTTCCAACCTGCAAAGCTAAAACTCTATGGAGAACCAAGAAAATCATTCATATTTGGGGCCCAGGTTGGTCAGAGACTGTTCTGTGTTTCTTCGAAACCTTAGTAAGTATGATAGGTACAAAAGACAAACTTAATCTCTAGTCCAGTTTTCCAAACACTGGCCCTGCTTGTTGGATAGCATTATGAGGGCATTCTATTACTCATTTCAAAGCTATGTCTAACATCTTACTGGTGGAGGCTGTGCCCTGATATACAATAAAAGATATTCACTAATGGAGCTTTTTAAGAAATGAAATGAATTTATGTGGTAGGTAAAGTATTTTGAACCATAGCAAAGATTGCTTTGTGCTGTAAGCCTTCTTTTGGTAAGAAGCTTGGCATCTTGTCACCAAACCATCTGCCTGTCTTCCAAGGACTATGCTGACCTTCTCCTTGTCTTTTTCTTATTTGACTCATCAGTTAACAATCTCTGTTAACTACATGCTAAAAGGACAATGGGACACCTAGGTAACAGACCAGGACCAACTTCTAATTATACAGTACTGAAAACATAAAATATTTAGCATTAGATAAGCTCTCTCTGGAGCAGGTTAGTCCACAAACTTTATTTCTTTTTACTTTTCAGCAGTCATGCTGTGCTAACTTCATAAAAGCATTTGATGCTATAAAACTCTTACAAGAAAACACAGTGGTAAATCTTCATGACCTTGGATTAAGCAATGAATTCTTAGATATGGCACCAAAAGCACGAGCAACAAAAGAAAAAACAGATAAATTGGACTTCATCGAAATTGAGAACTTGCATGTATCAAAGGACATTATCAAAAAACTGAAAAGAGAACCCATATAACTGGAGAGAATATTTGCAAGCCACATATCCAAAAGAGGACTTGTACCTAGAATATATAAAGAACTCTTACAACTCAACAACAGAAAGACAAACAACCCAATTAAATGGGCAAAAACTTGTAGATATTTCTTCAAAAACAAAAACAAAAAACAAAAAAGACATGCAAATGACCAACAAGCACATGAAAACATTCTCAACATCATTAATCATTAGGGAAATGAAAGTCAAAACCACAATGAGATGCCAATTTACACCCAGTAGGATGGCTATAATTTTAAAAAAGGAAAATAATAAGTGGTAAGGATGTGAACAAATTGGAACTCTTGTACTTTACTGGTGAGTATCTAAAATAGTGCAGCTGCTGTGGAAAACAGTATGGTGGTTCCTCAAAAAGCTAAACATAAAATTTCCATATGACCCAGCAACTCCACTCCAAGGTACATAGCTCAAATAATTTAAAGCAAGTATTGGAATACTAACAGCATTATTCACAATAACCTGAAGGTGGAAACAACCCAAATGTCCATCAATGGATTAATGGATAAGCAAAATGTGGTATATGAATACAACGGAATATTATTCAAAGAAAGAAAGAAGTGAAATACTGATACATGCCATGATGTGGAGGAACCTTGAAAACATTATGCTAAATGAAAGTAGCCAGACACCAAACACCACATATTGTATGATTTGATTTATATGAAATAACCAGAATAGGTAAATCTATAAAGACAAAAAGCAGACTGGTGGTTGTCTCAGGGAGAGAATAGTGAGTGACTGCATAATGGGTATGGGATTTTCTTTGAGGTGATGAAAATGTTTTGGAACTCGACAGAAGGGGTGGTTATACAACATTGCGAATATACCAAATGCCATTGAACTGTATACTTTAAACTGGTTAATTTTATGTTACATGAATTTAACCTCAATCTGAAACAAAAAGCAGTTGATGATTGTTACCGAATGATCTGACATGCAAAGGTGAGGCCAGAATCAACAGAATGCAACATTACGTCCATGACTTTTGATGATGTATATAGTCTATTGAGTTGAAACAATTTTCCAAAGGATCATATAAGGTTATCTTCTCAGGGAAATCCTTTTTTGTAAGTGTGTATGCTCAAAGTTTACCTGATAATCTGTTAGACAGCAGTATAAATTCTTTAGCTTCTCCATAACTGATGGAGAATTGGTGCAGAACAAGTGACATTAATTTGAACACGACTGTCTATCTGAAGTGATGGGAGATAATGAGGAACTTGATAGTGTCAGGTGATGAAGCTGCTAGATACACAGCATTGCAGCTGACAGCTCAGAAACTATAGAAGTACATCTGCCATTCTGTGGCATACTAATTAGGACCTGGAAGTGGGGGGAGGGAGAAGGGTGCTTAACAAGAGAAGTGCTTTAGAAGAGTTGTACATCATTCTACTAAGAGCAGACAAGTCTGCCAAGAAAGCATGTTCTATTCCCAAAGATACAGAATTTGGGTAGAAAAATTAAGATTTTTTACAGGGAAGATGTGCTTTTTACTTTACAGAAGTCAGTTTCATTAACGTCCGCAGAAAATGCCTGGTATAAGCTACCTGAACCCCTGATGGAAAGGGATTAACTTTAAATCCTCTTTCCTGGTGTGCAATTGGCCTCATTTCCCAAACTGGTTAAAAGTTATTATCACCCTGGGGATGATTCTTGAACTATGTTACAAGCACATCTTGATAACATGCTAATGTTTGCATAACAGCAAACTTATCACCTCTCTTCCACCCTTTGGAAAGGTCCAGTTTACTTACTGAATTGAAAAAAAACAAACAAACTTATAATGATTACTACAGATGGAACAATCTCACCTGAAATAGACAACAAATGGAAAATGTTAAATGATGCTTTGGGGTGGGGAGTGGTTCTCAGAATGAAACTCAAACCAAGTCTTGTATCAGTTAGAATGTTTTCTTGGCTATAAATATTCAGAAACTCAAACTAATAGTGGCTTAAACTAATAGGGATTTATTTGTCTCATAATTAGAAAACAGGAGAAAGAAAGTGGTATCTCCTGATGAATGATGCCATCAAAGATGCTGGCCTCTTCTATCTTTCCATTCCACCGTCCTTAGCCTCATACTTTGAACTCATGGTCACAACATGGCCACCACAGTACCAGACCTCATACCGTGTTTCCCTGAAAATAAGACCTAACCGGAAAATAAGCCCTAGCATAATTTTTCAGGATGACATCCCCTGTACATAAGCCCTAATGCATCTTTTGGAGCAAAAATTAATATAAGACCCGGTCTTATGTTTGGGGAAACACGGTATTATCATGTTCACATTTAAGGCATGAAGAAAAGAGATGAGGGGCATGTGTGGGGAGAAAGAAGATGGCACCAACCACATCTGCCCCCTTATGAGGAAGGAAAAGCTTTCCCAGATACCTCACAGGAGACTTCTGCTTATGCCACATTGGCCAGAACAGGCTCACAGGGCCACCCCTAACTGTAAGGGAGGTAGAAAGAAAATATTTCTAGCCTCCTAAGTGGAGGGTTGGGAACAGAGTAGAGGATGGAGAATGGGTTTTAAGCGAGTTATATTTCACTGTTTGCCACGCTTTTCTTGGTAAAACATTAAAGAGATTCTTAGATGAATAAAATAACTGATTTTATGCATAATAAATAAGAACATGGACAATGTGTGACTCCTATTTCAACTCTCTTAACCTAGGAATAATGACGTTGCTGAAGTCTTCACTTCATCTCAGGAAAAAGAAAACTGACATTCTACCTTAAATGATTTGTGACCTTCCTTTTTTAGTCCTAAAAGATCTTCACGCATATTGACTCATTTGGTTTTACTACATTGAAGAGAAAGACAATGGAGGTTGGAGATGAGGGGGAAGATGGGAAATGAGCTATCTGGTCCTTTATCCACCCAAATTTAGAACTTTAAGGCATCCTGGTTTGGAGTTCACGATATTTAGCAAGGTACTTTTTCTCTAATATTCTTCCTCCCTTTCAATGCCCAGTTAAGCACATACACACACACACACACACACACACACACACACACACACACAACGATATAAATAGTCACCACCAGCATAGGGGAAGGAAGCAATTATCTAAACCTTGGCCTGGGCAAAGGAAGGTTGTGACTGAGAAAAGAGGGAAATTATTATTTCCCCAGGGAATACAAATCTCTTTTAAGTTATCACACCTGAAAAATAGATTTATGCAGCAATATTTCAGGGAACAGTGGTCAGATGTACAATGACATAAAATTCATTCCATTTACAAAAAAAATCCAGCTTCCTCTTTGTTCTCCACAGAACCTATCTTACCCAACCAGGCAAAATCAGCTTAACCTTGACAAATTTTCTCCCTGCAGCAAATGCTTGCATCAATTGGCAGATTTTCCTGGCTGTGGATTTGTAACGACTTTCTTAATTTTGAAGCACAGATTAGATTAAATGACTACATAAGGATCTGAATATTACCATCCACAAATCTTCCTGCTAACTGATTACAATGAGTTATTATTAAATGGGTTTTCCATGTTTCATAAGCATTTCCTGTGCTGGTGCATCCTTTGCGATACTATGCATTGCTTCTGACAAGTGATTCAAAAATAAAATATGAGCTTTAAAGAAAATGAAGCCAACCATGTGGTAGAATAGATTTCAAGGAAGATTTTTATAACTCGGGTAAGAACTTTAAATTACATTTGCCAATGCAAAAAAAATAGTAGCTTTTAAGGTTTGCACATATATGTTAAAATAAGTTTTACCAAAAAAACAAAAGTCTTCATAAATTTCAATGTTTATAGATTTAATATTTGAGCTTTAATAACCTGTGTTGCATCTGTGATAGAAATAATCTGTGAATACCACTTAAAGACAAAATACATTCTCTTCTCCTAGATTGAAGTGGACTTCTAATCTACTAGCCAAAGGGCATAGTTTACCTATCTCTATGGCAACCATTTTTTTCATTTATCACAGCATCTGAAGAAAGAACATGCTGTATACAACTGGGTAACGCAGTTTTCCTAGACTTTAATAAATTGGCTTTTACATTCTATTTACAGATTTCTATCATATCTACAATCTTAGACATTATTGTTGAGAGATACACAGGGTCTTCATAAAGTTCTGCAGATATCTGGCTATATTAATCCCCTTTGGCAAACTCTTAGAGTACAATGTTTTATATTTGGAAAGTACATTCTAATCATTTCCGTTTATCTTCTCAATATCCGTAAGGAGGGAGTAAGCTCTGGATAGGGAAAGTGTTAGCTAATATTGAAGGCAGAGGAGTCTGCTGGCCTTTCACAGAGATTTTATAACAACGATCAGAGGTTGAGAAGACAGATCATCTTGTCACAAATGCCATAATAAAAGAGGACAGCCAAAGAGGCAGAACTAAGAACCTAATATTGGAACCCAGAGAAATAAGGAGTTAGACCTACTAGCTTCCAAGCTTAGAGAATAATAATAGCCCATAATTGGTGAGGTTACTGGACTGGGCACTGGGATGAGTATTTTACATACTTTGTTGTCACTGAAATCTCACAACAGTCCTGTGAAGAAGATACTATTACTGCCATTTTCAGGTAAGGACAGGAGGGTTATGAAAATTGCTCAATAAAAGTTAGGTCCTTTCTTTGCTACTCTACACTATGATGATGACGTCTAATGAATGATGACCATTCATTCAATCATCCTTGATTTCATGTTACAAATATTTAATGTGCAACTATTTAGTGCTAGCCATTGGGCAAATCAAGATAAACAAGACTGTCATAAGCCCTACCCTCGCAAGGTTAGCTTTGCTAATTTAATGTGACACAGAGTCCATGTTTAAGAATCAAATATTTGCATAGCATGTATTATATATCAGATGCTGTTCTAAGTGTTTGATTTATATTGATTTAACTCTCCCAACAACCCTGCTACTTTATAGATGAGAAAACTCCGTCAAGGCTAGAGGTTGAGTGATTTACCCAAGGTTACATTCCTTGTGATTTGCAAAGTCAGGATTTGAATCCAAGCAGTCTACGTTGAGTGACTACAATCTTGTCTACTGTACTGTTCTATCTCTCTAAATTTACTTATTGAAATAGGTTAATTAGAGACCTAGCTCACTGACTCCTAGGGCTGTAGGATATTAACTGTTGGATATATTTCTCTCAGAGAGAGTTTGAAATGAGAAAAGAATGAAAGAAACAACATGTACTCCTCAAGAAATAGGGAAAGGGAATTTTGTGGGATATGACAAAGCAGAGCAGTCAGGGAGCTGAGACTATAACTGAGGATAAAACAGACAAGGTCTATGTCCTCTTAGAGGCCTCAGTAGCACAGAAGCGCTCAGGGACTATGTAACAAGGGACCTACCTGCCCTGTGGGATCAGGGAAGTTTTCTTTGAGGAAATGTTTGAGAAGACCTGAAGAATTTGGGACAAGCCCTGAGGGCAGAGGGAACAATTTGTGGAATTATTGAGGCAGGAAAAACACACTGTGATCAAAGACCTGAGAGAAGTCCAGTTGGCTGAGCATAGAGATGGAGAAATGCAACATGAGATGGAGATGTGATGCTGATTCAGAGAGCAGACCACGTAGAGCCTTATAGACCTTGTTAAGAGCTTTGGGTTTTATTCTAATGGCAACAGTAAGCTGGTAGAAGGTTTTTAAGCACAGGAGAAACATGATGAAATTAACTTTTAAAAAAGATTATTCTGGTTAAAGTGTAGAGGACAAATTAAAAGGGGGAGAAATTTATGTAAAAAGACCCATTAGGAGGCCATTGCTGTCTGACTGAAGTTTGATCATAGGCTAGATTGGGGTGTTGACAGTGGGGAATAAAGAGAAGAAGGAAGATTCAAAGATAATTAGGAGATATTTAGGACTTGATGACTGATGGAAGGACAGAGAGCAGCCAAGGGCATCCAAAAGTAGAAATCTATTAAAGGGGAAAAAAAAAAGTAGAAATCTACTGTCTGGGTAATTATCAGACGAAATAGTGGAGAGATGCTAGCATGTTTCAGGGCAAGTAGAAGCAGAGGGGTAGGATGTAAGATGATGGTATGGCAGCTGGAGAAGGCAGGCACTGACGACTAGGATAACAAGAGAAGCAGGAGTATTGGTGGATGGTCTGCAAGCTGGGGAGGCTCCTGAAGCTTCTTTTGGCACTTTCCAAAACACTTTTTAAATATGTTTACTAAAATTCGCTTTAGCTATCTGGTGTAGATTTACTGCTGAGAAAATAATTTGAGCAAACATTTTTAAAGGGAGGACAGCTATTAGTCAATTTATATATTAAGATCATGTTAATATTTTCATTATCAACACAGATCAACTTTGAGCTGAATTCTCCTTTACTTATTGTCATCACTGCCAACATTAGCACTCTTCCCCTGGAGGGGCAGTCCCAAACCTATTTAAAATTGCCTTACAATAGTTTATTTGTAAGACTGTTTGATTCTTGGAATGTAATTTCTAATAGAACACGTTAGAAATTGTGGATAAGTTCCCAAACCAGCCCAGAAGAATTTATTTTAAGCCTTAATAGAGCTACAATAAAAATCTATATAAATCATGTGAAAGAGATCCACCACATTGATTCAACAAACTCAGTTGAGCATCGATGATACAATAGTTTATGTGCTGAGAAATCCACAATAAACACAAAGTCCCTTGCAGTCTAGTTGGAAATAAGGGGCTGAGGATAGAAAGTTGTGACAAGAAAGTTCTTTCTTCCTCCTTTCCCCCTTGCATTTCTCTGCCCCAAGCGTAGAAAACAGTAACTGCGCAGAGAATGTAGAAGAGTGAAGTTTACTAAAAATAGAAATGTGATAAGCTTTCCTCCCTGTCCCTTCTCCCCTTCCCAGACACGGACTGCAGGTGCCCCTTCCTTTGTGCTCCTTCTCCATGCAATTCCCCTTTCCTTGACCAACCAATGTTAACCACTGGATCAGTGGCCGAAATGTTGGTGGGGTAGGGATCAAGAGATGAGAAAAACATGGTCTTGAGGAGAGCAATTCAGGGTTACAAAAGAAAAGAGAGGGAAATGAACAGCCCCAATAGGACAAAAATAGTCCCCATCTGAACCAGAAGAGGAGGCAGTTCAGGTGTAAGATACCCAGATCAATAGAATGTACATACAGGGTTTACCATTATTTGTAGGGTTCCCACTCAGTTGTTTTTTTGTAAAGAAAAACAATTCTCAGAAAGGCAAAATTTACTTAAGAAAATCCAATAAATTAAAATTCTTTCTTATGTAACTTCCAAATGGCAATTTCCTAATGAATTATTGTAATTGGCTAAGAGCTATATGCTTGTTCTTGAAAACAGAGACTGACTATTGCTAACTTCAGCAGAAAAGGAATTTGTTGAAAAGGTACGGGCTAGGAAGACTAGACTCCAAGGCTGGAAATCTAATAGGAGCCAGGCAAGGTTAGGGAGCAGGAACCAGGCCAAAGTTCCATTGCAGGAATGGTCTGTTTGAGATGTCTCAATGGATATGACTGCCAAAGCTGCCCTTGGCCACTGCTGGATGCACCTCTATGTGTCAATTCAAAATTGTCCCTGCATAATGGCTTCACTAACCCCAGATTCAAAGCACTGGGCACGGGCATCCAATTGGCTTTGCCCCTAAGGGATTGGGGAGAGGGAATGCCTGGCTCCATCAGTTCCAAGAATCACACAGTGTAGATTCCATTAAAGTAGATACTGGGCAGCCACAAAAAGGACAAATGCTCAATGTACAATGCTTATGGTAATTTACTAAAGTGTTGTTATATTAATAACGGTGTAGAATTTCAGCTAAGGATTTCAGAAATGTTTGTAAGGCCAACAGAGAAATTCTGCCCAAGAGTTATCTCCACTGGCCAACTTAAATAACAAACACCACCCAGGTCTACCCTTAACTTTGATTCTTAAATGTTGAATCAAGTATCTTTGTCAAAATTGTTGTTTGCCTGGAATGTGGCATTGTCTCATTAGAAACTCGCAGTTCTGTGAAGGTATACACACCTTAATATACCCACTTTACATAGAGTCTCAGTGAGAATCTTACATACTATCGGCATCATGGGTAATTTTGAGGATGAACAGATTTGGAGTAATTTCTTCTACTTTATTCCAATTTAAGCAAAACATGATTAGTAAAATTATTTTAAAATACATTTCCTCTAGAAAGTATTTCACCTTCTTTCCTCATAAAATGAATGATGGAAATTTGAATGTCTCTGATGGATAAATTGGAAATTTCTTTGTTACAATAGAAACTGAGTTCATTAATTATAAATCAGAATGGATAATGCTATCCAAATATTCATATTGAATCTAATTAACAAGATTGCTTTTTATAAATTAGTTTCCTGACCTATTTCCTTATAGAATTGAAACTAGACTCAAATATATTTGTTCTAGTTACTCAGTTGTTATATTCGAGCTTGAAACTTTTATATTTGGGATTCTATGTACTGTGATAACAAATAGACATATATCCAAACAAATTTTTAAATTAATACAAATATTGAGAAATGTGTATTACCCTCATAACAAACTCATTATTTGGGCTTATATTCCCTATGAATTCTAATTGTTTAAGGAACTTTTTTACAAATCTAATGTTGTGATGTTGTCATTAAGGAATCCTTGGGAGAATAAGTTTGTTCATGAGGAAGTTCAAGGTGATAAAGCCAACAAAGCAAGGCTTCCTGAATGTGTTGGCAGGACACCACCTCTGTACAGAGCTTCTATTTTATCCCCGCTAAGGTGAAGATAAAATTCCCTTTGAAGTAATTATGAAGTCTGCAAAGTTTGTGTTCTTCTCAGGTTCAAAGCATGCTGGGACTCTGGCAGCCTAAGAGAAGCTCTGGCTTGGCAAAATGGGGGTGGCATTTACTGGTAACAGCTGCAGTGCTCTCAGCAGTGCTGTGGTTTAGCAAGCTGGGGCAGGATTCTGGGGCTCGTCAGTGGTTGGTCAGAGCACAGAGAGAGAGTTTCTGAGTGGTGGTTCAGTTTAGGAGCCAGACAAGAGAATTACCCAAGTGGCCGTTATGCCAGTAAGCAAAGCATAGGTTCACAGGATCCAGCCATTCCAGTAGGAAGCCAATTTGGTAGGAACTAGTTAGAGTTCTGTGGCACTACTCACCAGAGGGGCTCAACGTGGAGCCACATGGAGAAAGGATGGTTGGGGTCTCCCAGACCCAGGGAGACTCTGAGGGTCTAGGGAATCTAAGTGAATTCCAAGCCTCCCTTATACTTCCTATCTCAGTTAGGAGCAATGAAGGCAAGACCGAGCTGGGGAGGTATTTGGGGTTGAGGAGCTAGGAAAACAGAGGCAGTCAAAATGAATTAGGTTGACACCAGCTTCCTCTTTCTGTGCCTTTTTTTTTCAACTCAGGAGTGACCTCTCTCCTACTTTGAACTCCCAAGTCCTTCCTGTTTGCTTCACGTCCTTGCCCATATCAAAATACTAATATGATATTGCTATTTATGTTGATAATTAAGTGAAATGTAATAAGCATTTTGGGGGCTTGTCTATCCAGAGTTCATTCTGAAGACGTCCCACCTAGTGGCCAAGGGCAGACCTGCTAACCAGGGCCTCAGTGACTGCCACAAAGGACTCTGCCCCCCAATTATGTGATCGCAGCTAAGGGCTTTTCCTCTCTGGGGAACTGAAACTGAAAGATGTAGAGGTAAGTAGCAAATTGATGGGGCATTGGAATTGAACAGTCATGTCGAGTCAGTCTGGGGCTGCCATTTGGGGACACGAAGAGAAGTTACGGAACAGTAAAAATTACAAGGAAGAAGAAGGCTCCGGTTGGTAGAGAATTAAAAGAGCAGACGCAGGAGTCTCGTTTCCTTGCAGCTTTCCAGTGCCAGCTCCAAAGCCCTAGATGTCTAGCTCAGTTATACTGGCTTCCTCTCCTTGGATTTCTGTGCGACAACTCATCACAAATTTCTTGAACTGCCTTGAGGAAAATATTGTTCCTTGCAACAAAATGATCCTCAATCTACAACAAAACTGTGGTGTGTTCAAGTCAATGTGTCAATTCATTTATTCATCTTTGTGTTTAGTTGCAGTAAAGAGATGTTTAATTTAGTGGGGGCAGGAGATGGGGAATCACAAAATCATTCGAGCTTATTTTTAAAGCTGGCCCTAAAAGTAATTTGATCCCCTCCTTTGATTGGGTGAATGATGTGTGTAAATATCAGAAGAGATGTCTTCCCTGTCAGCTGCTGCCAGCCTTCTCGCTGCTCTTCCATGTGTGCGTGGGCATGAGGGCGCACCTGGTGGCAGCCTATTTTGTCACTGGGGGCTGATCTTGTCACGGGCCTGCCCACCAGGATGTGCACACCCTGCTCTGGCTCAGTGCCTCCACTTCTCACACCTGCCTTTATCTTTATCTAACACTTGCCCTTTCTGCCCTGTGCCCTAAGACGCCTTAGACATATTTTTTGTTCTTTTGGGTCCATTCATCTTTAGTATCTAATGAAATTTCTATCCCTAAGCTCTCTTATGTCTCTAGAGAATATTAGCCCAAACCTTATGTTGTTTGACCTAGGGTAATACATTTCTGATAATATAGCATTGCTGCAAGTTTCTTTCATTAATCGTCACGTATCTGAGTGAGGGATCACAGATTTGTTTTGAAAACAGCCCAGCAGTATTTCTACTCACCCTTGAAATATGCCAGAACCAGCTGGCATTTGATAAACATCATTCACTTCTGGAGGGCTTCTTCCTTCCCCAGCAGGAAGTGAGTCTTTCCCTCCTGGGTGCTGCTATAGTACCCTGGTAAGGTCTCATTTCCTTGTTTTCACGCCTATCTCCTTTGAGACTGAGCTCCTTTTAGAATCTTTTATAGATTTAGTGCAAAGTACAGAGACTAAATATGGATTATAATAGGGCCTTCTTTTGGGGGTTATTATGAGAACTAAAAGTAAATTAAATTAAGTGCATGCAAAGCATTTACAGTGTTGTGATTGTTCAATACACACTGGCAGCTATTTTTACTATTACTATTAGAAGTAGTAATTTGCTTCCTTACACCCAGGTTTCTGTCTGGGTATATTTGTGGGTGATGTACCATTCAGAAATAGGAAATGCAGGAAATAAAATTTGGGAGTTGGAGGAAATAGTTCATTTTTGGACATTAGCTTTGGTGCTTGTGAAGGGACCCAGGCATGAAGCTAACTTAAACACACACATCCCCATAGCTGGGGCTCAATAAATGTTGACTAAATGAAAGAATGCTCATTCATTCATTCATTCATTCATTCATTCAGTGAAAGAGTTCTTGGCCTTGATTTAACTCTAGCTATTTAATAACTTTAAGGGAAAGGGTCAAAGTAAACTTAATGTTTATTTTAAAATGTACATAACTGCAGCCACTATGGAAAACAGTATGGAGGTGCCTCAAAAAATTAAAACTAGAACTACCTTATGACCCAGCAATTCCAATCCTGGGTATGTATCTAAAGAAATCCAAAACACTAATTCGAAAAGATAATATGCTCCCCTATGTTTACTACAATGCTATTCACAATAATCAAGATAAGGAAACAACTGAAATGCCCATCAACAGATAAATAGAAAAAGAAGATATGGTACACATATACAATGGAGTATTACTCTGCCATAAAAAATAATGAAATCTTACCATTTGCAACAACATGGATGGACCTAGCGGGTATTATGCTAAGTGAAGTAAGAGTGAGAAAGACAAATACCATATGGTCTCACTTACATGTGGGATCTAAAGAACAGAATAAACAAACAAAACAGAAACAAACTCATAGTTACAGAGAACATTTTGATAGTTTCCAGATAGGAGGGAGGTTGGGGTGCTGAGTGAAAAGGGTGACGGGATTATGAAGTACAATTTGGTAGTTACAAAATAGTCACAGGGATGTGAAATACAGTAGGGAATATAGTCAATAATATTGTAAAAACTATGTATGATATCAGATGGGTACTAGACTTATCAGGGGGATCACTGCATAAATTATATAAATGTATAACCACTATGTTGTACACCTGAGACTAATAAAAAATAATATTGAATGTAAACTATAATTTAAAATATATATATGGTCATGGAGTGAAAAGTATAGAATAGGGAATATAGTCAATGGCATTGTAATAGCTATTGTAATGGTATTGTTATATCTAATCACTATGTTGTTTTGTGCACCTGAAATTAATAAAACAATTAATGAAATGTATGCACCATTAGCACTATTAGGTTGGTGCAAAAGTAATTGCGGTTTCTGCAATTATTTTTAACCTTTTAAACCACAATTAATTTTGCACCAACCTAATACAAGTGTCACAATACCAAAAAAACTGGAAAACACTAATTTGTTATGTTTTTAAATCCCTTTTACCAAAAATCAAACACTTATTTAGTATCTTCTAATATGAGGCTTTAAGGCCTTGTATAAATCACTGATGTTCAATGATTTGCAACCAATTCTGGATTCATTTCTCAAACATCCAAGCTGACCACAAATGTTCGTTCTGTAAGGACTTTTGATGCCTTAAGACTCGCTAGTACATAGATGTCACTCCAATTTTGAAAAATCTCCCTAACCTGTTCTGTAACTGTAAAAGTGTAGAAGAGCAAGAAGGAAGAAGAGAAGTAGGAAGAAGGGGAGGGCGGGAAGGAGGAAGGAAGGAAAGAAGGAAGAAAGGAAGAAAAAAACAAGGCTGTTCTATGCCCACATCACTAAATGGGTAACAAGTAGGCGCAAATAGATTGCTCTTTTCCCTTCCTTTTCTCTGAAAATAAGATTATGAGTGGGGATATAAAAAAATAGGTTCTACCAAAAGTGTTGTTGCAGTGACCAAATGACAAGACTAAATGAGGCATTTGACGCAACTTTTCTTTCCGGAGAGGCTACTATATAAATCCCTTATATTTACTAATGTTTTTCTATCTCCTTAAGCAACCCTTTCATATCACCACCATCCTTGTTTCCTGCCTCAGGATTCTGCCCTAACAACTTTACTTCTTAAAACATATCTCTTTTAGGGGCGGCCGGATGGCTCAGTTGGTTAGAGCACGAGCTCTCAACAACAGGTTGCCAGTTCAATAGCCGCATGGGATGGTGGGCTGCACCCCTGGCAACTAGATTGAAAACCGGCAACTGGACTTGGAGCTGAGCTGCGCTCTCCACAACTAGACTGAAGGACAATGACTTGACTTGGAGCTGATGGGCCCTGGAAAAAACACACTGTTACCCAATAAAAAAATAAAAAATAAAAATACACAAAACATATCTGTTTTATTCCAAAAGACTTAAAATGGTCAAAATCATGTTCCCATCTCTAGATTAGTAAAAAGTTCAAATCATAGGAAATTGCTCTTGTCTTTAAACAGTCAGGTTCTGTTGAGTGCAGCTCACTGAGACATCACTATGGAAACCACAAGTTTGTAGCAGGAGGCAGCACCAGAGACTCAGCAGGTGGTATTTCCCTTAAAGTCAGCAGTACCCAGTGCCCTGACAAGATGCCAGGCAAACACCATACTATGGTTGTTTCCTATTTTTATGGTATATACATTGACATTCACCGGGCAAAGGTACAACCGAATTTTAGAACAGCCAAAACCTAAGCAGGAAAAACAGCAAAAGAGAAAGCTCAGAGTTCAGAGGTGAAAGAGAAAGAAAAACAAAGTTAAATAAATTTTCATTCTACTCAACTTTGTAAATCACTTGAAAGTTGGCCTCAGTGACTGGAATTGATTACTCATGGGGAGGCTGTACGGGAAGGAAGTTCTTTACTGATAAGTCTCATTCTTATTGCCTGGAAGGGTAAGACATTGCTAGATAATGAAACAGTTTCCCACCTTGAATTTTTTTTCTTAATGAATTTGATAAACTGCTTAAAATTTTCAGTTTTGAATTTTGATTTTGAAAAAGAAGGATCCTTGTTATTTCTATAATGGCTTGGCTAAATTTGATGAAAGCAAGCAGGGTTTCTCAACAAGCAAGCAGGGTTTCTCAACAACGTCACTATTGATATTTTGGAAAATTCTTTGTTGTGGGGGTGAAGTCCTATACATTGTAATATATTTAACAGCATCCCTCCCTGGCTTCTAACCACTAGGTAACAGTAACAAGCCTCCACCCCCACCTGGTCATAACAATAAAAAATGTCTCCAGATATTTGTCAAATGTCCAGGGAGACAAAACTGGCTATGGGACTAAAGATAAAAGGCCCTCCTCCCAGATAACTGAGAGCTTGAATCCAGATTATTCTTAAACATTTTTAAGAAAAAAAGTAAGTTTTATTTTTTATTGAAATCTTAAACTTCAATGCCAGGGTATAAGACTCATTTTAGAAGTGATTCCCCCTTCCTTTATTTGCAATATGTGTGCCAAGTATTTTTCTTTTTTTAACATTTTCTACTTTTTTAAAAATGCTAGATGACATGGTATTATATATAGAAAACCCTAAAGACGCCACCAAAAAACTATTACTGCCAATAAATTAATTCAGTAAAAGAGGATAGAAAATCAATCTATAAAAATCACTTGTGTTCCTACACACTAATAACAAAATATCAGAAAAAGAAATTAAGAAAACAGTCCCACTTACAATTGCATCAAAAAGAATAAAATATTTAGGAATAAATTTAACCAAGAAGATAAAAGACCTGTACTCTGAAAACTATACGACGTTCATGAAAGAAACTGAAGAAGACAAAAATAAATGCAAAGTAGTTAGTATTCGTGGATTAGAAGAATTAACGCTGTCAAAATGTCCATACCACCCAAAGCAATCTTCAGACTCAATGCAATCCCTAACAATATTCCAATGACATTTTTTCACAGAACTCCAATAAGCAATCTTAAAATTTGTAGGGAACTACAAAAGACCCTGAAAAACCAAAGCAATCTTGACAAAGAGCAAAGCTGGAGGTATTACACTCCCTGATTTCAAACTGTATTACTAAGCTATAGTAATCAGTACTATGTTATTGACATAAAAACAGACACATAGATCAATGGAACAGAATAGAGAGCCCAGAAATAAACCCATGCATATATAGGTAATTAATCTACAACAAAGGAGGTGAAAATATACAATAAGGACAGTCTCTTTGATAAATGGTGTTGGGAAAAATGTACAATCACACGCAAAAGAATGAAACTAGACCACTATCTTACACCACACACAAAATTAACTCAAAATAGAATAAAGATTTGAATTTTTCTAAGAAAAGACTTACAGCTGAAACCATAAGTCTCCTAGAAGAAAACATAGGCCGTAAGCTCTTTGGCATTGGTCTTAGCAGTATTTTACTGGATATGTCTCCTCAGGCAAAGGCAACAAGAGCAAAAGTAAACAAATGAAATTACATCAAACTGAGAAGCTTTTGCACAGCAAAGGAAACAAACCATCAACAAGACAAAAAGGCAACCTACTGAATGAAAGGAGATATTTGCAAAAGATACACCTGATAAGGGTTAATATCCAAAATATATAAGGAATTCATATGTCTTAACATCAAAAAACTAAATAATCCAATTTAAAAATGGGCAGAGGACCTGAACAGACATATCTCCAAAGAAGACATACAGATGGCTGACAGACACATGAAAGGATGCTCAACATCACTAACCTCAGGGAGATGCAAATCAAAATCGTACAAATTGCCAGTTATAAAAACAGTCATGAGTATGTAAAGTACAGCACAGAGAATATAGTCAATAATACTGTGAGAACTATGTATGGTGTCAGATGGGTACTAGACTTATCACTATGTCAGAAATATAAATATCTCATCACTGTGGTGTATGAGGTCAGACAATTAAGTTCACGAACTCATCCTAGAAAATGTGCTACATACCTCACTGCTCAGTATCACTACGTCACCTTCGAAGTAGTGCCCTTGGGAAGATATGCACCGACGCCAGTGCCTAGTCCACCCTTCAAAGCAATTTTGGAACTCTTTTTCTAGAATGACCATCAGAGCTGTTGGCATATTACCCTTGATGTCCTGAATGTCATCAAAATGTCTTCCTTTCAATATTTCCATTACCTTCTGGTAAAGAAAGAAGTCACTGGGGGCCAGATCAAGTGAGTAGGTAGGGTTTTCCAATACAGTTATTTGTTTACTGGCTAAAAACTCCCTCACAGACAGTGCTGTGTGAGCTGGTGCATTGTTGTGATGCAAGAGCCATGAATTGTTGGTGAAAAGTTCAGGTTGTCTAACTTTTTCACACAGCCTTTTCAGCATTTCCAAATAGTAAGCTTGGTTAACTATCCAGTTGGTACAAATTCATAATGAATAATCCCTCTGATATCAAAAAGTTTAGCAACATCGTTGCAACAAGTTCACAAACTTAATTGTCAGACCGTGTATACCTGAAATTAATATAATATTGTATGTGAACTTGTATCGATAAGTATTATCGATTGCTGTGCACAGACTTAATTTCAAGGCCCGATACGCAAGACACACCACCACAAGCCGGGATGAAGGGGTTAAAGAGTTTTATTACAAAGTGAAAGTAAGTAAAACAAGACAGAGATTAGGGGAATATATCATCATACCACTAACAAGTAAGGAGGCAATTCATCATACCACCAGGGCCCAGTCAATTAGAGTCGTAGAAACAGCACCGGCCCTTCATCAGCGTGGGCAAAATCCCAATCAAGTAGAGTCATCAGCACAGGCAGAATATCTTGCAGCAGCCGAGGCGGCCCGGGGAACACAACTGCGCCTGCCTCAGCTTTCTGGGTTTTTTTTGAGGACTTCACTAACAACAGCGGCAAGGAGCCAATAAGCATACGTGTTAGCAACACAAGGAACTGGTCTCGGATCTGGCTAGGAGCCAGGGCCAGTCCTTGGTACTAGATTAGACGTCTCGGAGCTCGGCCCACCCGCGCCAAGGCGAAGGCCAGGCTCCACATCCTGTAAATATTTTCTTGGTCCTTGGGAGGGTAGCCAATCCTTCCAAGGCCAAGCACGTACCCCAGCCACTGTGAGAGTTTACATCCCCAAATGTTCCCAGGCAGACCTTCATATATTCTATTCCTTACAGAACCGTAGTTGAAAAATAATTTAAAAAAGAAAAAAAACCACAATGAGGTATCACCTCACACCTGTCAGAATGGCTACTATCGCAAGAATGTGGAGAAAAGGGAACCTTCATGCACTGTTGGTGGAATTGCAAAATTGGACCGATACCTCAAAAAATTAAAAACAGAACTACTACTGGATGACCCAGCAATTCCATTTCTGGACATTTACCCGAAGAAAATGAAAACATTAATTTGAAAAGATATATGCACCCTTATGTTCACTGCAGCATAGTTCACAATAGCCAAGATACGGAAACAACCTAGGTGTCCATTGATAGAAGAATGGATAAAGAAGTGGTATATTTACAACAGAATATTACTCAGCCATAAAAAAACCCCAAAATTTTGCTATTTGCAATAACATGATTATACTAAGTGAAATAAGTCACAAAAAGACAAATACTATATTATTTCACTTATATGCAGAATCTAAAAAACAAAAGAAATGAACAAACAAAATGAAACAGAAACAAATTCAGATACAGAGAATAGACTGATGGTTACCAAAGGGTGGTAGTTGGTCGTTGAGCAGAAAAGGGGAAGGGGATTAAGAAGTACAAACTTCCAGCTATAAAATAAGTCACAGGGATGTAGTGTACAGCATAAGGAAGAGTCAATAACATCATAATAACTATGTACAGTGACAGATGGTTACTAGATTTATTGTGATCACTTTTAATGTATATAAATATTGAATTACTATGTTGTACACCTGAAACTAGTATAATATTGTATGTCAACTATAATTAAAAATAAATTTTTAAAAAATGATAAAACCAATTTTGGCAAGAACATAGGGAAATATTGCACTGTCATTTTGGGTCAGGGCTGTAAATTCAGACTAATTTTCTGGATGGCAATTGGGCAATGTGTACTGAGAACTTTAAATGTTTCTTTAACTCTTTGCTCAGCAATCTTTTAGAATTTTTATCTCAAGGAAATGTTTAGACAAGCACAAAAAGACATATATACAATATCCTAATAGTAACATTGAAAAAATAGCCAAAATCATTAAAAAACATCAATAGCCAACTGGTTATTTATAATATACTTCCTAAATGTTAAGACATTCTGATCTTTACAAATTAAATGCATGCTTCAGTTGATATTAAAAGACTAACTACAGTTGTCAGGTAGACTAGTAAGTTTTAAAATACCAAACAAGCCTCAATGAGACATCACTTCACACTTTTTAGGATGGCTATTATAAAGAAAGAAAAAAAAGCAAACAAAAACAAATCAAGAAATAACAAGTGTTGATGATGTGGAGAAAAGGAATATTTTTCAGCCATAAAAAAGAAGGAAACCTTACCATTTTCAACAACATTAATGAACCTGGAGGACATGTGTGCCCATCCATAACCAATGTTGCAGCAGGACCAACTCTTGTGGTTCTTATGATTGCAAGATGCCCCCAGCAATAACCATCAGGGAACTTTGAAAGAGACAAGGTTTATTACTTATAGGACCTGGAAATTACATGGCACACCTGGGGCCACACATTTTGGGATTCTGCTTTTATGGAGGTTGAGGGTGGGGGGACTAGGATTTCGAGGGCTCACTTTTTATAGGTAAATTTAAAACATAAGAGAAGGAATTTAATACATGGGAAGAAAAAAAACAAGTGGACCAAATGGTCAGTTACTGAAAAAAACCAAGCTCTCTGAAACAAAGTAGCCTGAGGGGGTGGCAGACCTTGAAGGGTCTCTGACCTGACTTGCCTGGCCTGACTTTTTATCTAGTTGTGTCTGGAAATGTGTATACTGGAGATAGCCATCTTTGAAGTGGGTGCCTTGTCAATCAAAGCTTAAGTTAGACACTTGTATCACAATAAGAAAAGCCAACTGTCAGGGCTTACACTACAGGGCATTATGCTAAGTGAAGTAAGTCAGACAGAGAAAGACAAATACCTTATGATCTCCCTTATATGTGGAATCTAAAAATCCCCCAAATACAACAAAACAAAAAAAGCTGAACTCATAGATACAGAGAAGAGATTGATGGTTGCCAGGAGTTGGGGGATAAGGGGGTGGGGGTAGAAGACAGCGAAATGGATGAGGGTGGTAAAAACATACAGACTACATAAACTACATCATGAGGATGTAATGTACAGCATGGTGACTGTAGTTAATAATACTGTATCATGTACTTGAAAGTTGCTGAGAGATCTCAAAACTTCTCAGTACAAAAACAATTTCATTATATGTGGTGATGGATGCTAACTAGACTAACTGTGGTGATCATTGTGCAATATATACAAATATTGAATCCTCATGTTGTACACCTGAAACAATTATATATCAAAACAATACAATTGTATCTCAAAAAATGCTTATTCTGTACATTCATTTTATCAACATCTTCCTTTGATTTCAAGTGGAGAACTCAGTCATCAAACATGATAGTCAGTTTGGTGACCATTCACCTTACTTCACTGCTCTCTATACTCCCCTTTTTTTAGTATTTCAGGACAAAATATATTTTAAGAAGGCCTCTCCTTAAATACGGATATTCTGCACTCTCAGGCTTATGGAGGACAAAGGAATTAGGAAAAAAAGAGTTATGAAAATACATAGTAAATATTCTACCAGGAACACAAGTCTGGGTTTTTCTGTTTGTTTTATGTCAACAAACATTTACTGAGCCCCCACTATGTGCCAAGGGCTAAATGTTGAGCTTGGCTCCTTTTTCGCCCATGGTCACTTCCAATTCCATGACAGTCAATATCACTTAAGACCAGTATTAAGTTAATATCAGTTAGGTGACTATCACTTAAGACCAATATTTTAAATAGTACTTTGCCAATAAAATGCACTTTCACTTACATTAATTTCAGGATAAGTAAAAATTTACTGTGCACTTATTAAACGATCCGAGATTTCCTATACAGAAATACAAATAGATACTAACTCATAATGACAATGGGTATGAAAGTGGCAGCCACAGAAATGTGCCACTCAGATCTCCTTCAAGATAACTGGCTGTGGAGAACTGAGCTGCAACCCACCCCAGGATCCACCCTCAGGCTCCCACTGAGGCTACACTTTCCCCAGCTGTCCCCAGCCAATGACTGAGCACAGCAGGGGACTTAGTGCTGGCCCATCCCTTCGGGATTTAGGCAATTTCTCTAATAGGTAACTTTGACTAAAGGACTCACCCACCCCCCTCCCACCACCACTGGCTTGGCTAAAGCTTTCCTAGAACTGCACTGTAGTCTCAGGCTCTCCCTACCCAGTCCTCCTTCTTTCCCTTTCTCCTGTCACAGGTGTCAAGCCTACAGTACAGTTGGAAGGCTCTCCCTGCCTACTCCTGCTCACCCCCCTTTATCCTTCACAGACAGTTCCCTCCAATAAATCTCTTGCTTGTCTAACCCTGTGTGGGTGACTGTTTTCTCAGAACCTGAACAGACACAGGTGGTACTAGGAGTGGTTTAAGAAAAAACCGTAGGCAGTCGAGTTGGAGTTTGGAGACAAGCTCACTCACTGCCTGGCTGATAAAAAATGGCCCCATCTGAATGGCCAGGTTGCTGATTTCAGGATGATGATCTAGAAAAATGTCCTGGTGGCGGAAACTATCCTTACAGGTGTGATGATTCAAGCATTTGAAAGATAGGAGGGACACAATGTCTGTAAGGACAGAAGAGTTGCTGGTTAAGTTGTGCTGGGGCCCTGCAGAGGAATGAGAAACTGAGGGCCATTAGATGCTCCGTATGAAAGCCAGAGATGGGTGTCTTTGCTGGCTTACAAAGAAGCACTTATGTCGTGCAGTGAAAGTGCAGACAAAGCTGAGGATCAGACAGGATTTCATAATGAGAGTTACAGAGCTCCTGAGACATTTAAATGCCCAGCCAGTGTAGGTCTGTTTTGCTAAGGACAGGGTTCTGGTAGGGAAAACAAAGGGTTTTGAAATATGACATAGGAGATTTCCAAGCATGTTCCAAGGATTTGGGAACTGTAAACCTCCCTGAACCCCTAGAACTTGGAGAGGTGGTCTGCCCCTTTCTAGTAAAGTTAAGAGCAAGTGCTTCTCGCACTTGGTAAGATTACAGAGGCTTCACTCCTGCAAGCAACCGGGGTGGAGCTCCCCCACCCACACTCCGGGCTGCTGAGCCAATAACTGGAGTTAATTTCCAGCACATCTTGGCTGTGGATATGTTGCGCCAGACAAGAGTGGAAAAACATTACACACCAAAGGAGCTGTGAGAATTAGCTAGTGTATACTGGCAGGAGCAGGCAAGTACTGATGGGATTGGATTTTGAGGGTGCTTGATCAAGGGGACAGGAATGTAACACTGAAAAAGGAAGAAGGCATCACATTGAGGGCATTTTCTCATGTCATGGGATTTAGCACCCTGGCAACGACCCCAGGGCAAACTCACTGCTAGGATGGCTCTTAGTAGCTTGGAGAAAGTGCTGGTCAATGTTGAGCAGAGTGGAACACACCTGTGTTGCCCTCGCAGCCTATAAAAGAAGAAATAAAGAGCTGAAGGAAGATGTCATGCTGGATGGAAATATAGGCCACAAGACTATCAGATTATATTCCAAGGGAAGACACATCATTCATCAGGGTGAACGTGCTAGTGAGAGAAGCGCTAACATTGGAGCATTAACATCACCCAAAAATCAGTACTGGTTCTCTGGAGGACAGAGCTAATGGTGAGAGGCAGTCAAAGAGCTGGGCTCTTTAAATTCCATGGTAACATGCCCTTGCCCCCAAATACATGCCAGTAATAGAGGCCAGGTGGTCGTACTTAATCATTACAAGCCAGGAGGCCATAATGAGCAACAAGGTTGGAGAAGCAGCCAAATAGCCTCAGTCTGCAGGGAGTTATGGAAACAGTTAAAAGCATGGAGTCCTTGAGGCAAAACAGATGGACACCCAATGAGGATACCTCTTGACATCTATAACCAGAAAAAAAGAAAGAATGGAGGTGTAGAGGACTGAGTGTAGTCACAATAAAAAAGGCACAATCTCTTGCTTATTTACAAGACCTGGGCTAATTTTCATA
Organism: Rhinolophus sinicus; assembly: GCF_057876585.1. NCBI lineage: Eukaryota > Metazoa > Chordata > Mammalia > Chiroptera > Rhinolophidae > Rhinolophus > Rhinolophus sinicus. The sequence goes on from NC_142506.1 coordinate 28,155,197, forward strand.
TGTGGAACCGCTTACTAACAAGGTGGTTCGGGGGTGACCGTTTAGCTCAGTTGGTTAGAGCACCGTGCTCTTAACAAGGTTTGGGGTTCAATTCCCCACATGGGCCACTATGAGCTGTGCTCTCCACAACTAGATTGAAACAATGACTTGACTTGGAGCTGATGGGTCCTGGAAAAACACACTTAAAATAAATAAAAGTTTAAAAGATAAAAATAAATAAAGAGGAGCTTCAGTCCCAAGGAGGAAGGACTTTGCAAATCCTCAGCTAGTATATGCTATAATGGTTCCTAAAAAGGACCTACGGCCATTTACTTAGGTAACTGCACTACAGAAAGGGGAATACCCAGGTTAGGGTTTCCAGGTGGGAATTCCCACCCGTTCTCAGGAATTTTTTTTTTTGCTTTCCCGTTCCCGAATCCCGAGAAAAGTTGGTCAGGAAATCGGGAAAATCGGCTCCTTGAATCCCGGTGGTTGGTAGTATCGGCCGTCACTTTCTGGAAACAATTCATCGTGGAGAACAGGAACAGTTTATATCTCGGGATTCAGGAACGGGAAAGTGAAAAAAGTTCCTGACAATGGGCAGGAATTCCGGCCCAGAAACCCTAACCCAGATATTTCAAAGATTATTCAACCCACGGTCTGAGTTGACATTTGATTCCTGAAGACCTGAAGAGTCATCATGACCCTATTAAAATGGCAGCTTATGGGGGTCACTGTCATGCGGGGGACCCTGCTCGCTGCGCCATTTGTCGTGCAAGGGACCCTGCTCGCTGCGCCATTTGTCGTGCAGGGAGGCCTGCGGGGTCTCTGCTCCCACTCCCCACACAAGAACGCAGGATATGATGAGGCCAAAAAGGGACACCCACGGAGCCATAGGTAGGGGAGTCATACCACTATGGTCTCATTGGAGGCTGGGTTCACTGGACGTGCGACCTGCTGTCCGTTTTTCTGCCAACCGACCGACGACTCTCCTCCACTCTCCTTGGCTCTCCTCGGCAATCCTCGGCTCTCCTCGGTAGCGTAGCAGTTATACTAGTGGCCAATTGGCCAACTGGCCACAGCTGACAGCCAACCAGCCTCAGCTGACGGCCATTTACTACCCGAGCCAGCACCCTTCCACGTGAGGCCGAGAGCCTGTAAACTACTCTCTGGGGCTCTGTCCCCACAGTCACTTAATAAATGGAGATCTATCTAAAGTCTAAGTTATAGTAGGTCCACTATGGCCATGGATGTACTCAGTTGATATTTCTCAGTTTCCTGGTGTGTAACTGGGAATGATATAGTTGGAATAACCACCATATTAGGTTCTTGACCTCTAGGGTTAAGAGCTGTGATAATGACAAAAAAAAGTAAAAACATTTTAAGTCCCACCTCATCCCCCCAACCAATATATTAAATCAAAACCAATACTGCATTGGGGGTGGATAGGATAGGGAGATTAGTGCTACCATTAAAGGCCTAAAAGGTGGGGGTGGTCTTTTTGTATACCTCCATTTAATTTGTCAGTCAGACCTCTGCACAAACCAGATGGATTCTGGAGAATGACTCTAGAATAGGGCCTTCGAGGAACCATTATAGCACATACTTGCTATGGGTTTATGAAGTCCTTTCTCCCAGGGACCGAGCCACCTCTTCTTCAGTCAGTGGTCCACATAGGAAAATTGGCTCATTTGCAGTGATGTAGGCCACTGCAAATGGCTGAAAGTAGTGGCCCTGATCAGTTGCTGTACTGTACCAGGCCTTGTGTACATGGTATACAGCTATCGATCTGGCAAATATATTTTCTATTCTGCTTAGGAAGGAGTATCCGAAACAATTCACATTACATGGAATGAACAATATTCATTTCATTTTGCCCTAGGGCTGTTAACTCTCCTACACTTTCTCATAGTCCAAAGAGATCTGGACTGACTGGACATCCCACAGAACATGACATTTGTCCATTACATTGACGACCTACTGTTGATTGGACAGGTCAAACAAAAAATGGCTAGTGCACTGGAAGCCTTGGTAAGACACGAGGTCAAGAGGGCGAGAAATTAATCCTATGAAGGTTCAGAAATCTACTGACTTTAGAGGTCCAGCAATCAGCGGCAGGCTATGATATGTTTTCTGAAGTATAACTGCTGCATTGGAAGGAACACTGTGCCTGGTAGGCCCCTTTGAGTTCTGTAGGCAGCACATTCCACACCTAGGAATACTTACTGCTCTGGCTCGCATATTGGGTACTATGGAAGGCTAGCAGCTTTGCATGGGGCCCAGAGCAGGAAATAGCTCTGAGGCAGGTCCAGGCTGTGGTGCAAGCAGCCCTGAAGCTTGGGCCATAAGATCAACAGATCTGCTGGTGTAGGAAGCATCAGGGGTGGGAGAAAGACGCAGTTTGGAGTTTACGGCAAGCCCCAGTGGGAGAATCACAACACAAAAATTTAGGATTCCAGAGCAAGGCCATGCCATCTGCACTGGAGAATTATACCTTTTGAGAAATAGCTCCTAGTGTGTTACTGAGCTTTGGTAGACACAGGATGCTTGACCAGGAGCACCAGGTAACCATGTGTCCAGAACGGCCCATTATGAGCTAAGTGTAGTCAGACCTACCAAGACACAAAGTTGTATGAACTCAGCAGAAGTCCATCAGAAGACAAAACTGGTACCTGAGACTGGGCCCGGCAGGACCAGGAGGCACAGGTAAGCTGTACGAGCAAGCAGTACAGACCTCCATGTCACCCACCAGAGTTGTATCACTGCCATTCCTCCCACTTACACCTACAGCCATATGGGGAGGGGAGGTACAACTAGCTGACAGAGAACAACATGCCCAAGATTACTTTACCAGTGGGTTGGCCTGGCTCAAATTGTGGGTGTAAGATACAAATAACCATGGCATTACAGGCATTTAAAGGGGTGGTCTTGAAAGACAGTGGTAAAGGAAAATTTTCCCAATGGGCAAATCTGTGATCAATGTACATGGTCACCATTTTATGTAGAAGTGGCCTTAGGTGAGATTCCGGGGCAGTAGGTGGCCCTCTGGTCAGGGTATGGAAGGAAAAGGGCTAGATCAGAGACAGTCTGGGATAAAGGAAGTGAATGGACGTGAGGGAGTATGAATAAAGAGTAAGTGTTTTTGTATAACATGTTAATGTCCACCAGAAAGCATCCACCATAGAAGAGGCACTGAATAACCTAGTAGACAAATGATTTCATCAGTTGACATTAGCTAGCCTGAAAGAGGCACAATAGGCACAAGGATGGAATGGCTTATGGCAGAGAGAGGCTACGCATGAGCCCTACAGATGAGCCTCACTTGCCAAAACTGATCTAGCCATGTGTCTGACTGTCCAACCTATGCCCCCAATATGGCACTATTCCTTTAGAACAGGCCAACTGGTGTCAACTTGACTTCACTGGATTCTTTTGATCCTAGAAGGGCCAAGCAATTCACTTTCATAGGAATACCTTTTCTGGTATCCCCAGCTACCAGAGCAACAAAGCCTCAGTCAGCACCACTATTTGGGTGTCAAAGGAATGCCTAATCATAAGCATAAATACCACTCAATAGTGTTCATCCAGGGGACCTACTTCATAGCAAAGAGTATGAGAGAGTGGCCCAACCTACTGTCTTATCGCATACATGCAATCCAGAAACATGCAGTCCCATAGATCACTAAATGGCCTACTAAAGTCAAGATGTAAGCACAAGCTCAGATGCCATCCTACGGGATGCAGTATATACATAGAATCACAAACCTTTGTATCAGTCCAAGAACCCAGAGAGAGGAGTGGCCCCTACTACCATCATTTCTAGTGCCCACTGGAGGACTCTGCTTCCCATTCCTAAAACTCTGGGCTCTACAGGGTTGAAAGTATTGGTCACCAAAGGGGGCACACTCTTGCTAGGAAACACAGCGAAAGTTCTACTGAACTACATGGGGTGACTGTCACCAAAGTACTTTGGACTTATGTCCAGGGATCAGTAGGCTCTAAGAGCTGTCACCCTCGTTGGCAGGGGTAACTGACTCTGATCAGCAGGAGTGGGTGGGATGGGAGAAATCCATGCAGAACACAGGCGATCATTTGGTGCCTACTGGTATGCCCTTCTCCACTGCAACTGTGAATGTGTCGCAACCCAGCCTGAGACGGGATTACCCAGGGCTCAAATATGTCAGGAATGAAGGTTTAAGTCACACCACTAAGTCAGTCACCAAGACCTGCTAAGGTGACAAGACGATGGAAGACAGAAGGGGTGAGTTCCGGCCTGTCATTTACAGGGAATATCAGTCACCCGACCAAACTCCCTCTCCTAAGACAGGCACCTGGGAGTCATGGAAGAGCAGCTCCTCAAACCTGCAAGAAGCGGATCTGTGTGTGGAGCAAGAGGTAAAGCCCTAGAAGTGCTCTGCTCAGAATCCCCTCAAGAGAACTGGCTGCAGGAAACACAGGTGACCAAGTCCCAGCTGCCACCTCTTGGGTCCACCACTGTATTCACTGCAAGGTCATGCCGCCCCAGGGCTGCTCCCTGTCCCTGACTGAGCAGTGAGGGTCTAGTGCTGGCCCATTCTTGCACCACGTGGGAATCCTTTGACAAGCGACTTTGGCTCACGGACATCACGTCAGCCTGGCCCAACCTTGTTTAGAACTGCACTGCTGCCTGAGGCTCTTCCTACCCAGTCCCCTTCCTTCCTGACTCCTCACAGAAGTCAAGCCGATAGTAGAGACGAAAGGCTCTCCCTGCCTACTCCTGCTCCCTCCTTAAGAGGTTCATCCTTAAGATAGTTCCCTTTAATAAATCTCTTGTACATCCTATACCATTTAGGTAGCTGCTTCTTAAAAACTCAAACTGACACAAAAGCTCATGTTTATGGATGTTATTTGTGTATTTTCTTTGAAATCACATCCAAACAAATAGCAGTATAGATTCACTTTCACCTTTCACCTTAAAAATCAAGTAATTTGAGGCCTACAATAGACTGTAAGGATTAAAAGACAAACAGTTCATCTCTTTTCAGCCTTATGAAAGAGATGATGAAATATTTAAGCTACCCAAGAAAGCATAAAAAATAATAGAATGAACAAAGAGCTCAAGAAATAAACCTTACCAAAAGAGCTGAAGTCTCCTGCGTATCTCACTCCGTGTCCTCACCCCTCTCCAGATTTTGATCTTTATCGTCTCTGTGTGTGTCTTATTTTTACTACAAATGTATGTATTTTTAAACAACGTATTTTTTCTTTGGATTTTTAAAACCTCTTCTTTACTTTAAATTTCCTAGAATTTAGGTTTATAAATATTTGTAATAGTTTACTAACTGATGTCACACAGAACTATTTACGATTTAGCGCGATAGAAGAGAAATTATTTAGCAGAAATGGTTCAGTTGCAATGCTGAGAAAAAGGATGTTTATTATTGTGACTTGACTATAAATTGAAATGATCAATTATAAAAGTTACATAAATGCAGGCTGATCATCTTTAAAGTCTCAAAAAGCCAAATATGAACAAAGCACAGACAGTAAATTCAACTGAAAAAAGTTCTGACATTATTCTTTTACATGTTCTATGAAATCTTAAGAAGAATCATTGCAGTAATTATTCAAAGTAATATTAAAGGTAACACAAGAGATGTTTGGTCTTAAATGTAAATTTATAGTATCTATAATAATAGATGAGGGCAAAAGTATATCTGCAATTTCTAACAGAAAAAATAAATTAGTTTGCAAATACTGTATTTTTTAGTAAGAAAGAAGATTAAGGATAAAATGTTGGGATAGTCTTATGAACCAGGCCACCTTTTAAAGATAATATTTCCGGGTAGTTAAAATGAGTAACAATAAAGTTCTATACAGATAACTAAACTATTTGTTATACTGGGAACCAGTACAGTTGATCCCTGAACGATGTGGAGGTTAGGGGTGCCGACCCACTGGGCAATCGAAAATCCACATATAACTTCAGTCGACCCTCTACATTTGCAGATTCCCAACCTCGGAAAGAAAATACTGTGTTTGATCCATGGTTGGTTGAATCCCTGGATGCAAAACCTGGGAATACAAAGGGCCAACTGTGTATTTATTGAAACAAATCCGCATATAAGTGGACCCAGTCAGTTCAAACCTGTGTTGTTCAAGGGTCAACTGTATTTTTATTTGTAGTTTGCAAATCAAAACATAACAAATAATTATACATCAGTATTGGTGGGAATACCAAATATTATTTCACAACTGCCACTATGTGTTTCTTCTTCTCTGACACAATCGGCACAGATCCAGGCTTGCTATGTTTGAGACGATTCACTTCCCTAGAAATAAAACAAAATACACAAAACATAAGCAAGTTTATGAAAAATCATCTTAACCAAAGAAAACTTTCACAGAAAAATCACAAAGCATTTTCTTTCACTGGAAAACTCTCTACTGAAAAAAAAAGTTTTCACAATGAAATTAGGTAAAAAGTAGCTAGAAATCAACTTTTGTTAACTTATTTAATTGCTTATTTTCTTATTACATGTCAGTGCCTTTTATTAAGTTTAAAAACCTGCCCCAGTTATTAAAATATTTAAAAGGGACTCAACCCTAGCATCTATCCAAAGACAGAAAAATAATAATCATTTGTATACTCTAAAAAAAAGAGCTCCATCTTAGAATTTCTGTAATACTTTGCATGAATTCAAGAACTGCAAAGAGAATATTCCATATGGAAATGGTGATGGTGGGGAGGATTTCTGCTTTAGAGCCAAAATAACTGACTCCAAATGTTATGATAAAGCATATTAGAAAATTTTTATTTAAAAAATGTGCATGATGAGTTCTCTGCATTCTTTAACTTGGAAAATACATAATACCTCTTAATTCTACCTATAGTAGAAATCATTTTTTAAAACATTATCTATTTACAATAGCTTTTAGCATGAGCTGAAGCATTTTTTTAATTTTGATGTTATTTTCATTATCTGTCCTTTAAACATATTCTCAAAAACAGGTATTAGAAACTCTCACAATGTTATGTTTGTTGCTTACCCTTTTATTAGAAAAGAAAAACTCAGAAGTCTTCAAAAACATCTCTAATATGTAACAGCACATAAACTATTCCCTTGAAAGGAAGGTTTTTTGTTTGTTTTTGGTGAGATGAGAGGGGAAGTCAGAAAAGGGTACTGAGATATAGTCAAATGCCCCAAAACATACTTTCGTCGACGAGCTTCTTTCATGATGCGCTGTTCTTGAATCTGGCTGTAGATAGATTTTGGTAGATGGCGGTGACGAGCAATTCGTCTTATATGAGGATGATATTGGAATTTCTCCTTCAACTTCTGGTTATAATCTTTGGCTGCTTTTTCTCGTGATGTAAGCTGAAATATTGCATTTTGAATTTTAATGAATGACTGGTGTGTTGTACTACTTCAGTGTAACAAACCTAGGACGCACCCAAAACTTTCCCCCAAACTAAACTTTTATGACATGCAATCAAAATTGCCAATGTAATTGTGCCCTTTACAAGATTATGTTAGTAATACCAGCTCTGCGAGCACTGACTTTCCTTTTAGGCAGTATGTATGTCTACAATGTGATAAATGCCAGCAAGTGAAAAACAGCACTGCGAGGGAGCAGCACTATGTGGACCACTGAGTTGGACCTGCCCTAGGCATCAATACCAGAGAAAACCAGCTAAATTATCCACTCAACCTTTTTTCTACAGAAATAACTATTAAAAGGAAAAAGAAAGTATTCGATTCCATATTAACTGCCTTTGTTTAGCAAATGTTAAGGATGATACAACTTAGAGGAACATTTAATGAATTGAAAACTAGGCATAGTGTAATACTTACCAATCATTAAATGTAAAACATAATTGTCTTTAATTACTGCTTATCATATCTTGATCTTCCTACTGAGGCCAAGCAGAAAATAACCCTTAACTTCTTCTTCTTAAACTTAAATTTATTTCCGATATAAACATTGTTATGTTTCTTAGAGAAAACGTGAGACATTTAGAAAAATATCAAGAACAAAAAATCAGCCATAACCCCAGAACCCAGAGGTAGCTAGCCAATGATAAAATGATAATATTTGTTATATTTTCATTGAATTTTTTTTTAAAGTCTGAAGCCTTTTGTTTTTTTTGTTTTAAGTGTTTCACTGTGTCTTTGATATTAAAAGAACTCACAGGGACTTGCAGCCTTTGATCTGCCAGATTACTATTTCTTTAACAAAAGAAATAGGTGTTCTAAGTTCTAAGCTTCTAGTCCCTACATCTTCTCTCCCTACCTCAAGGAAAACACAAAGAACCAAGAAGGCTCAAATATTATCAAACACCTGAATTAACAAAGACCTCTGAAGGTGCCTTTGACCTAAAAAAAAAAAATCTTAATACAGCCTTGTCTGTTTTGGTGCTAAGTTATTTCTTTTTATCACAATTACGCCAATTTGACCAAAATACCTAAAGCACTTCAAGTAAATTCTCTTTACAATATAATGACATCCAATAAAATTAGAAACTAGCTTTATGACAATGAAAGAAAATGGGGTCTCTTACCACACCCAATTTTTCAGAAGCGTTAGCTTTCCACAGACGAATATTCATTTCATCAGATCCACACATAATGTATTTGCTGTCAGAAGTCCATTTTACACAGATAACGTGTTGCATTCTTTTTGTGTGATAGACTTCCCTACAGAAGAGGAATTAAGTTAAAACTGTTAGTATTTTGGTACAGATTTTCTTTAACCACTGCCTATCAAGTATCAGGACACAATTTTTGAGTTCTAAGAGAGTATAAAAGAGAAATTCAAATTCATTTTAATGTATTTTTATTGAACCAAACTAACAATATTCTATGCCAAGTATTGGGGAATTAAAAATAAATCTCCTCAGAGAAGTTAGAATCCAATAAGAAAAATAAATATAAACAAACTAAGCAAAACTAGATGCCTAGAAAAGTTCACAAAATAACTGAAGGCATATAACACAAAATATGTTGAACCCGGAATAATTTTATAAAAATAAGAAATGGAGTGTTTTTGTAAGCTTCCCCCTTGTACCCTCAAAGCAATTCTGGTCAACCACCATACTATTCTTTTTTCATTTTACAGGAAAACAAAATAAATGCAATGGCATTCAAGGAGCACATCATGGCATGTTGATCATGATATCTGATTTGTGCTTTGGTAAAATTGTTTAGAAAGCTTACTTAATTGAAGTGAGAGCTGATTTACATGCGTGAAAAGAAAGGGAGGGCTACAGAAGTGTCTGATGAGTTAAGAATCATTTAATAAATGGAGATGTCAAATATCATACCTATTTGGAAAGACTGTGAAACATGCTAAGTGAATTCACAGAAGATGCTATATTGGGAAGTGTGAAGAACAGCATTAAAAAGAAAGTAAAAGATAAGGTCACAGAAAATTAAAAAGATGAGACTTCTCAAGAAATAAATTTTCCACATATGGATTAAAAAAAAAAAAAGACTCAAAATGCAGACTACTTAGAGAAAGGAAAGAAGCACAGCAAACGAATAGTAAAAGAAAACCCATACATGATGTCAAAATCTAACAGAATTCGTATCTATCAAAACATCTCTGAAATACAGTCACAAAGTTAGTCTTTTACACTGTTTCTGAAAGATATGTTTTCAGGTCCTAAGTGAACATGCACATAAATCATATTAAATTTACTTCTAAAAGTAGGAAAATGGTTAGAAAGAACATCCTATTAAAATGAAAAGTAGATGAAACTGCTTTTTCTTAGCCTCTCAATGCACTGCTTTACAAGACTAAATTCTTATAATCTCCGTTATTTAAGAGGCCCTTTTCCACCTATAGCCATGTAATAAATACAAATATTAGGAAATTCAATCAGGCTTTGGTAACCATTAAAAATAACCTGTTCATGTATTAGACCAGTCAAATCTAATGGTTAGTCACTTAACCAACTTAGAACCCTCCTTACTGGTAAACTATGCAGAGTTAACTTCCAGATACGTTTATGCTTGTACATATGATAGATATATAAAGCTCATTACAAGTTATACTATTCAGAGATAAATATTTTAAAAACTTAAATTCTTTACATACAAAGTCAAAATAAACTAACTGCTCTATGTAAATGTAATTGATTTACTTGTTTGCTTAGTAAATATTTCATGAAAGCCCAATAAACGCCTATGTTCAAATATCGATTTAATTGTTGTTATAAAAAATCTACACAGAATTTACTTTAAAAATAACTAATCATTTTAAGGTCTTTCAAAGGAAAATATTTTTAAAATACAGGTCATTCAAAGCACTGCCTGTGTTATTTGATGTTTGTAATGATAGGAAACTAGAGCAGGCCACATGGAAACAAACAGAACTAGCTTTCAAGCAGATGAAGGCAAAGGTCAGAGGGAATATCATTTATATGTAAACAGAACAGGAAGTAACACATACTAAGACTATGATTATAAAACCTTCAAATGACATCAGCAGACAATTACCCAGAAATGGGGTGTAAGAACTCCTCACTTCACACAATTTTAATTTCACCTTTTTAGCTAGACTTGTATTTAGTTGTCCATACTGATTTTGAAATAGTTCAGCTTAAACTCAACTGGTTGGGCCCTTGAAATCATAGGTATCTAAACACTCCCATTTCTCTTACTCTTTCTTTGTTCTTTACCCACCTATTGGAAAAATAGTGCCCTACTACTTTGGAGGTTCTGGTGCCAAGAAATGATGGAGGGTCATATTCTCTTGATGCTTAATATTTTCCAGAAAGGTGAGAAAAGTGGAAACTATCAGTCTTGCCTTGGGCCGGACTGAAAAATCCCAACAAACTGTTTATGACAGTTTGGGTAATATCAAGTTAGTAGCCATATAGAAATCAACACCAGGAGTTCTACAGTGGAGATGATGGAATGAAACTCGGGGGATGGAATGACTATCAAAGTTGTCAGCATGCTCCCGTCAATATGCATTTGATTCAAAGACCTTTTTAATCAGATACACAGTGATGATAACAATAATTTGCTGGCAATCAATGACGATACAAGGTGGGTTAGGAATCAATATGGCTTCCTTAAACTGGAGGAAAGCAAGATACAACTATCATAAATAAAAACACCAAAGAGACAAGCAGACTGGCTATGACAAAAAAGGTACGGATGTGTTGCTTGCCTCTCAGGAGGAAGCTTGGTCTGAAAGTGCTTTCGGTTGTGAACACAGGGCTGGGATTAGAGTAAGGCCAATGAGGTAGCAACAGTGTAAACGCTGAAGGAGGCACTCACTTTCGGGGTTGTGTAGATGCAGGGATGGCACTTGCACACCCTGAAAGTGAATAACTCTTTTAATTCTGCACCCTAGTCCTGGTCCTATTGGAACAGAAAGACAGGGAGTCAGGAGAACACGATATGCCTTTGAAAACAAACAGCATTCTTTCCACAGATGGTTCAGAAACCTTCAACACTGTAGAAGTTAGGCTAGTTACCATTAAGAGTAATGATTAAAATTCTCATCACTGCACTAAAATAGTGAGATTTTCTCACCCTGTTGTCGTAACAATATCAAATCGAAGGCTCTCTAGATTTTTTTTAAGTGAAAAAGAGTCCCAGAAAAATTCTCTGCTACCATCAATCTTTACAAAGCCGGGTAAACTGCTTTACCAGCTCCTCACTGTTGTCCTCCAGCCCAGGGCATTACCTCTCACCCTCATATGCAGGCTCTGTTTTTTCCTTTCCCTCACTTTTCTCCTTTCCTTTTCTACTACTTCCAGTCATTCCCCATTATCTTTCCCCAAGCCCATCTTCTCCCCACTGAACTATAATTTCATCAAGCAAGACCAGGCCATTCAATAAAGTATATGTATATAGGCATACGCATGCGTGTAGTGTGTGTGTGTGTGTGTGTGTGTGTGTGTGTACACAAAGGGTGCCAAAAAATTTATACACATTTTAAGGAAAACCATTAAAATTGTAATACTCAATATATACTGATAACAGAAGATGAATACGAGTCACGTTTGACTTCTGCAATTACAAGTGGTACTGAAAGTGGTTACCATCAGCGTCCAGACACTTCTGATTATGGCGAAATACTGCTTGAGCAACGTTGACCAAAGTGTCCACTTGTATACATTTTTTTGGCACCCCTTGTATGTATTTTTATTGTACTTTAGAGATATTTAGATTTTCTTTTTAAATTTTAATGTTATTAATATTATTGTATTAAAATGGAGGTGGTCATATCTTCAAGTGTGAGTGACACCATAATTCTTTAACAATCATTATTTTTTACAGATAAATTTCCTCCAGTTTACTTGGATTTGCTTTGAATATGCTTCCAGGAACATATGTAAGGCCTTACTATGGAACAAGAAGAATGTGTATAAAAGTGCTCTGTACACTGTACAAGTCTGTCTCTTACATAGGAGTTAGGTTTTAAAGTCAGGCTATAAAGCAAAAAATCAAGCGTAGTCAAAATTACCCTTAAAAACCTTAAAGTGCCAAACCTTATAGTTTTCTGTAAACTACCTCAATATAATAATACAATATAGATAATAGAAATACGTACTACATTCAATAATGTATAATATGTAGTAGAGGGCCAAGGTGTACAAAACAACACACATCTTAAACACCTGAAGACACTCAATGCGCTTATAGAATGAGACACACACAGAGTACAGGACAGCTGAGTAATTCTGTCTCCCACCTCTTGATCATTCCAGGACATATACCTACTAAGCGGAATGGAGGGAGAATGATCCTGACTACTTAAACTGTTATCTCTCTCTCTCTTTCTTTTTCTTTTTTGCCTTAGTGTGTAAGAACTGAATTTGAATAAGAAATAACAAATATATGGTATTATTAATTGCTCTTCAACTGTATTAGGGAAAAACTTATCTAAGTTCTTCATTATCAATTTTAAAAAATGTTTAAATTTACTATATTCTAGGGCGACGAAAATACTCTGTATGATAATGCATTGATAGATCTCTGTTATACATTTGTTCAAACCCACAGAACCAAGCATGAGACCTAAGGTAAACTACAGACTTTGGATGACTATGATGTGTCAATGTAAGTTCACCCTTGGTAACAAGCGGACAACTCGGGTGGCGATGTTGGTAGTGAGGGAGAGGCTGTGTATGTGTGGAATCAGGGACATATGGGAAATCTCTGTTTCTTCCTCTCAATTTTGTTGTAAACCTAAAATCACTCTAAAAAAACAAAGTATTTATAAAACAAAGTTCACTATAAAACATTTACAAATGATTCTAAAATAAAAGGCTTTCTCCTAAGGCAAACACTAAAATTTCTTATCAACAAATTATATAAAGACAACATCCTATTCAATGAAAGAAACTGCCCAAAAGGCTGAGGTTTTGCCCATAGATGACACAGTGGAAGCTGGTACCCCACATTACAATACCGGGGTGTGGGCGCCATCGCATACACACAAACAAACACACTTAAAAAAAAAAAAAAAGATGCTTAAAACAAGGAAAAATCCAACAAAAACAAGTGGTTTATTGGGAGTAACATACCTGCTTCTACTTTTATCCACAGGAAAGATTCGAATAGATTTATCAAAACTGGCGGACACAAATTCCTTCCCAGTGGGGGAGTAATCCACGTCAAGCACTGCGGAAACATGATCCATGTGGACCATTACGGGAGTGTCCAGTGCACGCATGTCAAAAGTATATAAGCTGCAAAAGGATTTTTAATTACTCGATACAAATTTCTATAAAGAAGCATATGCAATTGTAAGAGATACTACTGAAAGACCATTTGCTAAATAATGCACATCTAAATCAACAGCTTAATTCCTTAGACAGCAGAAAAGGGAAAGGGAAAATACCAATAGTTTTTATTATCTCTTAAGATTATACATACACACTTTCATCCTTATAAACATAAATCTCATTGTCGAAAATGTGGAAATTTCAAAGTACAAAGAGTACCAAACTTACCTTTAATTCCACCACCCAGAGAAAGTCACCACAGAGTAATTTGTAATCTTTTCACCATGCAATTTAAATATATATACTCTTAATAAAATTGAGAGTATCTGATACTCTCAATAATACTGTGTAATAAAGCTCTGTATTCAGATATTTCATGTAGCATACATTATGAGCATTTATTCACTGAATAATCTTTCTTTGAAAATATTTTAATGGTTGTATATTTAAACATGAGTTAAAATAATTTATAATTTAAATTCATTAATAATTTATTCATAAATTCTTAAATAAAATTCCAATATTTCAATTTTTGACATTAAATCTTTAATTGAATGAGGTGGTTTCAAATAAATTTGGACAGATTCCTACAAGTAGGATTATTAAGTCCAAAGTCATGAGCATTTTAAGGCTTGAGTTGACAAATCATTTCCAACAAAATTGCACTAACTTATACTAGCAATGATACACATAAGGGTGAGCACAGCTTTTCAAAGGCTGTAGTAAAGTTAGAAAACTACACGTACACAATTGGTAAAAACAGTAACTTCATGACTGTAAAGGTTTAAAACATTCTTCTTAATCAACAGCTAAAAGAACAGCACTTCAAATTGAGCCAACATAGACAATGGACAACAGTAAAACAGCATTACTGTGACCAACTTCCTAATATCAAAACACTTTAAGATGCTAAGGTTAGTGAGCGCAAGTTTGAGAAGGAACAGGACAGCTATAAAATTTGAAAGTATCTCCCCCAAGGTATGTGTTAATTATAAGAGGAAAAAACAGTAACTTTATGGTGGAGAAACTTGGCAGATGCCACCTTAACTGAGTGAGTGATCAAGGTTAACATCACCAGTTATAAGACACACTGACATCATGTAACCCTGATTTGATGCACCAGAGGCATATCAGTTTTGTGATATTCTTGCCAAAAAATGCAATATAATGAGAAACATCAGTCAAGCCCAAATTAAAGGCAGTCTACAAAATAACAAACAAGTGAGTCCGTTTCAAAAGTACTAAGGTCATGAAAGACAAGGGTAGACCGAGGAACAGAGACTGAGCAGACAAAGGAGGCAGGACAATCAAATTCAACATCCTACGTTAGATCCTCAGATAGAAAAAGAACATTAAACTGGTGATGGAACAAAGTCTGCAGTTTAGTTAATAGTATGGTACCAATGTTAATTTCTTGGTTTTGCTAACTGAACTATGGTTATGGAAGACATTAACATTAGGGGAAGTTGGCTGACAGGCGCTATTTTTAAGACCTTTTTTTGGGCAACTTTTTACAAATTTTAGTTCAAAAAGAAAATGTTTTAAAAAAACCCTAACACATCGAAAAGAATGTTTTTCAATATCTTTACTACAAAAAGTCACTGACATTAATGATAAAATACTCCAAATACCATGAAATTCTCATCAAGAGACAAGTTAGTGTTCCTCTTAAAAATCTCCCAACATAACTACCACAGGATAGTCATCCAAGGTCCTACTGATCTGTGAGGTTAAATTTCTGAGTTGACAAACTGCTTTACATTACCTGTCTAGAGCTGTGGTTTTCAATCAGGTTCGCTTTGTTTTGGTAAATTCTGTTTTTATTTTGTTTTGTTTTTCAGTAAATTCTGTTTTAATTTCTACCTTAGAAAAAGGTTAAAAATTTAGTCAAATTACAAGCAAATCGACCCGTTTGAATGGACATTTATTTATATAAACAACGTCTTGAGTTATAAAATTCTTCAGGAATCATCTGTTCCAACTCTTATCTTACAGAGGATGAAACCATGGCACAGAGCTAGTTTACACAACTTGTCCATATTTCTTCCAGTAGTTACTGGCTGGGTCCAGGCTTGAACTTCAGTTTCTAATTCAGAATCATTAGACTACTTAAAGGGCAATAAAAGAAAATATTAAAAACATAGAAAAAGGATACCATAGCAAGATCACTTTCAAGTAAGAGCAATTATGGTACTCTAACAGTCACTTCTTACAAGGAATGTATTCTTTGTTTCAGGTGCCATATGTGATTCTTCCCAAGGCAAGAAATAAGAAATTCCAGGGATACCCTGAAAAAAAGATTATCTTGCCAAAATAGCCAATTAGAATGAGCTTTAGAAACCTTAATAAGGTTGGTCTACGGGACATTCTTTTCTTGCCTTTAACCCCTTTAACCGGAACAAGGCCATTTGATTTCAAAATGTCAATAAAGGCTAAAAGGGCTTCAATTAATTTGGTTTGGTATTGCTAATTAATGAGCATCCAACTGAACTTTTTAGTACAGAAAGTCGTAATAAATGTTTTTAGTGGGTACCACTATAGCATCATATAATAAATCCTATTTCCGAGCTAATTTATGCTTTCATAAATAGTAGCAGAAAGAACGCAGAACTTAAACGCAGAAGCTCTAAAGTTCAACCCAACGATGAACTTCCACGTTCTCAAAAAAACAAAACAAAACAAAAAAACACCCAAAAACCCTGTATTATGAACCTACCATATGCATAGCACTTACAATAAATGTTTTGGATAAAAAAATTGATTAAGACACTCCTTTCTCACTACGAGATTAAACTCCCTGCTTCAATAGCCTCATCTTTAAGAAGGGGCTAACACATGTCTATCCACCTTACAGGGATACTGCAAAGATAAATAAGACAGTCAATGTGAAATGCTTCAACAAGTTTTAAAGCAATATACAAGGAATCATAAAATTGCATCTAGGCAAAGAACATGAGGCCACTAAGTCACTTTTACATAGTCACAGAATAATATATCTACAAATACTAAGGTAAAGACTGAAACTGTGTTTCTCCTTTTGTCTTACTGAAGTAACAGTGATGGCTGATAACATGCCTACATGAGTTGTCATCTACCCGAAGAGCTACAAATTTTGTAGGTAGATATTTTCAGTTTCTACTAAGACACGTATGGTTTAGTCATTATTTACATAGTTTGCATCAGAGATCAGCCAACTTTTTCTGTAAAGGGGCCGATAAACACTTTTGGTTTTCTGGGCCATATGGTCTCTATTGCAGCTACTCAGCTCAGGCACTATAGCACAAAGTAGCCATATTCAGTACACCAGTGTGGCTATATTCCAACAAAACTTTACAAAAATAGGAAGCAGATGGGATTTGGTCCACAGGTCATAGTTTATTGTCTCTTGTCAGTATCATTTTGAAAACTGAGAATACTTTTCTAAGAAGCTAGTAGTTGTTCTCCAATTTGGGGGGAAAAAATTTTTTTTTAGCAAAACAAATGACAGTTTTCTAACATATAGGAAGGAATACTATGTAGGAAACATTATTTAATTAGTAAAACTTATATAATTGAGCCATTTCTGACAGAAATAAGTTTTAAAAAGACGGAAACTTACTTGTAATCTTCGTTTGCTGCAGTAAAAATAAATGCTTCCATAGGGTTCCAACAAATTGTATTTGTTCTCATGTCTAAGATGACCTGAGAAAGGAAACATACTAACCTATTACTATGAAATTAATTCCCTCTAAAATGAATAATTTCCCACTTCATTTCCTTTCCTTTCTTTCCCCCTTCGACTTAAGCAAATATTTAGAGAATACCTATTATGTGCTCAATACTTGACTCGGTGCAATAGGAAAAGAAACCAGCCAATAATTGCTTCCTGAATACACAGGCAATGGTGAATATTGAAAAATATAAAAATACTTAATATGTGGTCCCTTGATCTCAAATAACACAGTTTAATCAGGAAAATGAGACATACATAAGAAAAATTAAAATATAAACAATGAAGCAGTAAGTGATTAAGTATCAAATTAGAGGTAAAATTAATGGTAAGCTTAGAGTTAAAATGAAGAAGAAAGGTTTCAAAAGACAAGCATGATTTGCGCTGCCCTGTGAAAGACCAGTTTATTACAGAGCTTCTCAATAGGAACATTTTGGGTAGCATAATCTTACATTGTGTGACTGTCCATTGTAGGATGTTTAGCTTCCCAGGCACCTGCCCACTAAACGCCAGTACCAGTCTCTAAAATGCCCATCTCACATTTCCAAAAATACACCTGGTGGGGAGAGTACAACCCCTGATTGAGAACTACTACATTTAGGAGAGAATAGAAGAGACATCAATAGTCTAGCAGATAGAATGAAGAAATAAGAGAAAAGAGCATCTCTGCATCCATCCAGGTGACCTGCAATGTGACAAACCCTATCTATATGCTGCTTTACTGACTGAAACAAATAAATGAATGGAATACAAAATGGGACCAGATTTTGGAGGGCCTTGAAAGCCAGGCTACATTTCTCTTCTTCAAACGAAAAACAATGAAACACCATTTAAAAACTTGAAGGGTGGAGGGGGCAGAAACTACTACTTATTAAGCAAGTACTTCATGTTAGCTTTCTGATAAATGCTTAACGTATCATGTATTCTCACCAATGTGCTACAAGATAGTCATTAATATCACCGTTTTACAGGAGAAACACAGATTAAATGACCTGCTTCAAGTCTAAAACCAAACTTCATGTAGGATCTTCCCACTATATCCCATGAGTGAGTGAAATGATTCAAGCGGTACTTTGGAAGGTTATCATATTTGTCAAGTTCAAACTTCAATGAATATACTCTATTTCTAATATTCTTAAATTTATTACATATTATAAAAGTGATTGAGGAACAACAAAAATATTAGAAGCACATCTTTTACATGTAGACTATGACAATGAACTCATGGTACATCAATGATGTCTAACCCTTCTTCTGTACTTACAATTCTAGTACATACTTGAAACCAACTTTATACCCTTTTTCTTATAATGGCACTCCTCTCTTTACCGACAATATTTTTCTCCCTCTTTAGAGTCAGCCTAAGGTTGTATTAGCTTTCATATCTAAGTCCTGGAAAGACCACTTAGCACTGTTGGGAAATCTGTCACCTTGAACAGGATAGTGTTTGTCTAAACAAAACACCAAACTAGTACCCATCAGCATGTAACTAAACAAATAAACTTGGTTACATAGTTATAAAACTTTCTGGAATAAAATACTGTACGTGTCATATGATAATCTTGGGGCCTGAAGTAATGGGATGTAATACTTTTAAGAACTTTTAATTTAATAAACGCTAACTGGTTGGCTAAAATTTACTGGCATTATGGAGGACAAAGAAGACCAGGATCCAGTACCTAGTGGAAATTTAATGGTGTATAAAAAGTAACAGGGTGCTGAGCGAATGCGACTACAATCACTGTGGGTTCTGAGAACATCTCTAAGAAAAAAAATTTGTTTTTGAATTTTGAAGAAACATTTGCTCCATATTTTCAGTCACTCAATTTACAGAGGAATGCATTAACAATTGTATAAAGCAGAAGACAAATTGAAACTCACCTTTTTCAGAGGAGTAGCTTGCCTCATATCGTATAGTACTATATTCCTGTCAGAAGCACAACTTCCCAAGAGAAATGTCTAAAAATAAGTAACAATCATGAGTTAAAAGTCAGGCTTGGCAGCAAACCATGTCCATTCAGTGAACAAATGATTTAATTACCCTTAATGTTTATGTTTAGGATACAAAGTTACAACATTAAAAGTCCATTTTAAGAGGGTACAATGAATCACTCATACCCATAATCTCAGCAACCTAAACCAAGTATTTTCACTGTTAAATCCACATGCATAATTCTGTGTTCTATTTTGTAACAACATATTTTACTTATCCATTCTCAACTGAGACCTGCTTTCTCTTCTTCAGTATTATAACACTTTAATGAGCATTTTCATACATTTAGCTTTTTTTTCCTAAGGATAAAATTTCAATATTGGCATTACTGAATCAAAAAGCGTTAAAAAATTTATGGCTTTTGATATTTAGGGCTAATCGTTTCCCAGAGAGTTGTACCAATATACACTGCAATGTGGGAATATGTCAACTTTACTGCAACCGGGCAGCATTAGGTAATATAATTTAAAAGTTAGTATCTGTATGGCAATATTTCTTAATTACATAAATTATTACTTTATTGGCAAACATTTCATCAGGTATATTAAGCCTCTGTTTAAATCAGGCCTGTTCTTTAACTGTTTCAAATATTTATTTGTAAGTCAGTTACAAACATGCAAGGTACTTATGTAATCCTTGGCATTAAGTGAAAATAAGCCCTTTAGCTACCAGTGGAGCCCTGAATCCCACGCGCTGTAGCACCATTCCTGCTCACTCATGGTTCCTGACACTAACAACTCTTGGCTTCTTCCCCTAGTAATTACTTCCTATTGCAAATATAAGAGGAACGACAAGAGTTATTTACTAAACAACTGTGTGGCCAGCTAACCCCTACCACATGTGTGAACAAAGTTCAAATAAAACATCATTATGGTTCCAAAACACTTTTAAATCACTTCCTGTTTGAGACCTAACCCTAGTGACTCCTCTCAACATTTCTTAGTATCTCATTATGTTACCTCAAGGTCTGACCAGGTTCCATTTCTAAAAATAAAGATTTTGATCTGAGCGAAGCAAAAATTCTACCCAGACTAAAAGCTGACTTGCACCCTGTAAAAATGTAACAATGCTTAGCATAAACTTTTGGCTTCATTAGAATTCTAGGTTTCAGTATTTTAACAGAAAATTTTGTTATTAATGATTAGAGGAGACAAATATACTCCATTTGTTCGTTACAACATGCCTTTTCCATTAAATTTCATACAAGAGGCACGAACACCATTTGCTGTTACCAACTCAATTCATAAGTTAAAAAAAAAAAAAAAAAGACCACGAACACAGCTGAACAAATAGTTGTTAATACAAGCAAATTTGAAAAACATGGTCACTGGGTCATCACTAATAATTATGGTTTTAGAATTACCCATCAGTTCTTCTGACACAGGTATTCATCAAAATAGAGAAGTGAAAGATCTTCCCTCAGAGAAGTAGGAATCAACATGTTTGTTCCTTCTTTTTTTTTTTTTAAATAGTAATAACATCACCATCTGAAATTTGGACAGCGCCTTTTAAAAATATTCACATAGACAGAGGTTGCCAAAAAAAATGTATACATATTTTAAGAAAGGAAAAAAACTATTAAAATTGTAATACTCAATATAAAATTGTATACCCTATATTGGTAACAAAAGATGAATACAAATCATGTGTATACATTTTTTTGGCACCCCCAGTATTATCACATTTTATACTCACAACAAACCTATGAAGTGCACTGAAAGGTATAATTAACCTCATTTTAAAAATAAAGAAACAAATATACAGGAAAGTCTGGACTATAGAAGGTCAAAGGCACAACAAGGGCACACTGGCTGGTAATAACAGTTCAAGCTGTTAGTTCCACATCTAGCAGGACGTGAAATGTTCCCACAAATCGCTTGTATTTGTAGCCCGCTTCTGTCTAGTGTCACCATGGCCTAATTCTGCAGAGTTGGCTGCCCCTTCATGTTGTATCTCACTCCTATAACCACAGCGAACAAAAGAAGAGAGGTAGAGGATGGAATAAGGAAAATATAGTACAGATAGATACTCTAGACCAGGTATCAGCAAAATTTTTCTGTAAAGGGCCGGAGAATAAGTATTTTAGACTTTGTCGGCCATGTGATCTCTGTAGCGTTTGCACAATTCTGGCACCACAGTGCAAAGGTAGCTACAAACAATATATAAGCTAAAGGGCATGGTTGTGTTCTAATAAAACTTTATTTACAAAAACAGGCACTGGGTTCACAGACTATGGTTTGCCAATCTCTGCTCTAGACTGATAACCCCACCCAGAAGTATGTATGCAGATATGTGCTGGGGACAGGAAACCTGTCCTCTGATTGACTTCTCAGTAGCACAAGGCCAAGCTCACATCATGCTGAAGCACCTCATGTTCCAATACATCACACAAACAATTTTTATACCCTGCTAACCTGACTTGGCCTTTCTACCCTCCTTTTGTCAGCTTGGGTCTCCCAGAGTATAAAACTTGTGTATCAGGATTTTCTCTTATACTATCTAACATGATAATCTGATAACTTCTAAAATCAGCTTACATATGCAGCAATTTCCTTTTCTTTCTACAGGAAAAGGCATCTCTACTGAGCCTTCTGGACAATGAGTTCACCTATTTCTATATATTCAGAAAAGGCTTGGGTAAGACCTGGAGTCCAAGAGCTAACTTGGCTTTCAGGGCAGCCTCCTTTCCTAAAGTCAGATCTGAATTAACAATAAGTAGTAGCCAATCTCCAATTCTTCCCTGAGACCGGGAAGGAATTAGGAATGACATTTCAGACTTCTCTCAACGCTCTTTTTTCTGACCTCTGAGCGAGTTAAGGAAAATAACATTTTCCTAGAGAATGATGTAATAATCTGTGACACGTGAGTGTTGAAGGCATAAGTTAATACCGAAGCTTCACAGTACAGTATTTACTTGAATTCTATCCCCATGAGCACATGCACACACCCTCCTTTAAGAGTGCTGGGACCACTGGTAGCTGGGACCAAACAGCAGGCAAACATGTCAAGATCTCACCAAAAATATCAGAACTCAGATATAATTTGGAAAATTGACCAAAAGCCAGAATACCATTAAAACTCAGAAAAATCTTATATCATACATTTAAAAGTTTTCTAAACAGAGCTGAAATTATAAATAATAAGGAAACAGAAAATATTTCAAAAAGAAACATTACCTCAATCGGATTAAACTTAACACTACTTATACTGTCGAATCCCCAGGTCATTGAACATATAGGACTGGTTCTTTGTTCATCCCAAATATCTACTTGCTGTCCACATGTAGCAAAAATGCCTTCTTTCCAGTGATGATCAATTCCCGTATACACTGTCTTTAAAAGCAAAGAGGTTGTTATAGATGAGTCTTTTCATTACTACTTCTAATCTACAGAATAGTATTTTAAATATATTTATCTACACTCATTTTTTTTGAGAAAGATCGCCGTTCACAGAGAAACTTCTTTGAAGCCCTCACTTAAAGGAGAAAACAGTACCATAAGGAGTAATGTTTCTTATCACACATTTGGGAATAAAGAAAAATATTAACATGGGATGAATTTAATTATGTTTGAATATATATCACTGAAGTATTTTTAAATCATCATTGGGTAATGGAGGTTCTTGAAACCAACTAGTGAAACGCAAACTTCATTCCACGTTGAACATGTGAAGTACTGACTCCCAGGACAGAAACACAGATACCAACCACTGGATTAAAATTTAGAGGGAGAAATAAAATTGGTGAGGGTGGATGCAAATATTGTTAAAAGCAACAAAATCTCATAAATTTGCTATTATTCACTTCAAGTATGTGATTAATCTATTCAGGTCCAGATTAAAGTCTGCCTTTGTACTATATGATAAAAAACATTATAAAGCAAATTATAGGGAAATATTTAGCCAATACTTTAAGAACTCTTAACAGCATTTACAGGTTTCTAAGCACTTTTTATTCATGAATATAGTTCCTACAAACTTGTCCACAGTAAGAATTACTTGCCAATGCCACAGATAGAGGTAAGACTAAGAATTTTTAAAATTCATTTGCAACTTTTAGAGAAAAGGCATTTCACAAGTATGAAATTAATTTTGTTTTAGGAATTACTAATTTTTTTTAACCACTTGCAAATTACTTCCATCTTATACTCATACCCCACCGCCATGTCCCTTTAAGAACATTTCGAACCTCTTGAAACCTGAAAAGCAGACTTATATACAAACTATAATAGTGAAATGACAGTGATTTTTAAAATGCATATATTTAATGATTAAATCTAAATTTAGAATTTTGCTTAATATGAAAATGTAAGCATTATAAAACATGGGTAAGTCAAATATTCTGAATTATACTTAAGCTATAACTAAACCATATCACCTGATTTGCAGAATGTTATAAAAAATGTACATAAGATTTATACAAAAAGTCATCATATATTATATTTCTTCATTTCCTAAAGGATTCTTTTAAGTAAGAAATTCTGAACTTTGCATAAGATATATGATGATATAAATCAGACAGAAACTAAAGCATTATTTTTTCTGACCTTTTACCTTATAGATTTCCCTCCAGGGAAATGTTTCATTACATCCTCTAGCTAAAAACAGAAATCAAATTCTTTAACTGCAGAGGACCTTAATTGCATCAAATAGTGCTTAAAATTAAAATAGGTCAATTACTATGGCCTAAAGTCTTTGCTTTCTTATTTACATCTTTTGGAAATTAAAATTATGAAATAATTTTAAGTAACAGAGAAAAATTTTAATAGACAAAGCATGAGTCGATTTCTTTTTGTACCTTTCCTAATATTGTATGCAATGGTTCTTCCTCTTCTCCAAAACCTGGTCCATCCATTTTCCATTGCTTCACAGTTTTGTCATCACCAACCTAGAAATATTTATGATGATGATGATAATGAACATTTATAAACTATAAACGTGCCAACATATACATCAAATTGTAAACATCCCCACTTTTAATAACACATACCACATCCTTCCAGTATCTTAATTATTGATGCATTTATATCTCACCTTGTTATAGATTTGTGACAAATATATATAGTACAGAAAATTAAAAATAAAATAGTATGAGTAGAGCAAAAAAAGAATAAGAGTGGAAAACAGTGAAGTCATAAGTAACGGCAAAAAATGCATATAGCAATAAGGACAGCATTTCAAATTAGGGAGAAAAATGGATTGCAACAAAACGATATTGTAATCAGGTTATCATTTAAAAACTTGATCCAATCTGATGCCTGACATAAACATAAAATTTCAGCTAACTTTAAATGTGGAAAATGAAATAAAAAACATAAAAATACTAGAGAGAAGACATTTTTATGAACTTGACATGAATGAAGTCCTTCTTTACCTGATACAAAATTCTAGAAACTATTAAGTTGGTGGTTTTCAAACTGTGAACTATAGACCTCTGAAGGACCGTGAGAATTTTTTCAGAAGTCCATGAGGTCAAAACTATTTTCAAAATGTTAGTAAAGACATCATTTGCCTTTTCACTGTGATAACAGTTATACAGTTGGTGAAGAGGCAATGGTAGGTAGAAGTGTTGGCACCTCAGCTCCAATCAAGGCAAGGCAACAAACCATGGTAATTTAGACTTGGGTATTTGGCAGGTATGTTCAAGATATTAGGTGAAATAAGCTGCAAAACAATGCATAATATAACCTGGTCTGGGTTAGAAACACAAAATAATATATGTGGTGATGAACAAAAATCGTATATATACCAAACTGCTAGTTTTAACTAAAATTAGCATAGGGTACATTAACTTTCTGGTGTTTTTTTTTCACATTTCCACATCATACACAATCTATATCTACTTTTCAAATAAAAATATTAACAAATATATGTATGTCTATTGGAAAAATATGAATTTAGCTCTTTTCTTGCAACAAATTCAAAAAAGGAAACCCTTCCCAAAAAACAATTCACAGCACTCATGACATTAGAATAGATAAGTGGTTACCGTGTTTCCCCGAAAATAAGACCTAGCCAGACAATCAGCTTTAATGCATCTTTTGGAGCAAAAATTAATATAAGATCCAGTCTTATTTTACTATAATTTAATATAACACAATACAATACAATGCAAAATATAATACAATACAATACAAAATACACTATAATACAGTACAATATAATACCGGGTCTTATATTAATTTTTGCTTCAAAAGACGCATTAGAGCTGATGGTCCGGCTAGGTCTTATTTTCGGGGAAACACAGTAGGAGAGAGGTTTTGGTACAAAGGTCTGACAGAAATTTCTTTTGTTGAGGACACGGATAAACAGAATCCTTACCATCCTTATAATAGACAAAAAGTATTTAATAGGGCTGTATTTTATTAACAACTCTGAATCTAAGATACTGGCATCATACCAAAACTCAATTCTGCAAACCCAATTCTATTGGCAGGCAGTAAAATGTTATCTAGGTACCGAGATGCTGGCTCATCTGGCTTGGCCCAATGAAATATTTTAGTATTTATGGAAGCCAGGAAAACTGTCATTGAGAACACTCTCCCTGAAAACTGTTTCTTCAAGCTTTTGATAAATGGTGTCTGCAAGCTCAAGACCAAACTTCCTCGTAAATGTCTAAACTGCTCTGTACAAGTCTATTGAGTACAGGTCAGTAGCAGACCATCAATCGAGACAGTTCAGCAACATCTTGAAGAAATGAGGAGCCAAACGAGAATATGTGGCGGGCTAGAATATCTCATCCCTAGGCTGAGTAAGCTGAATAAGTTGGTACCACAAACTGGGACACTGTAGATACTATGAAATTTAGGTAATAAAGGTTCTCCAACTCTGTGTATTAAACATTTTTTGAAACATTAAGTGCTGAAATTATGCCAGGAAGTTTTCACATGTGTCTCATCTCTAGCCAAGCAAACATTACTTAAAAATATTTGAAGGGAGAAAAGAATAATGAATATGAAACATTTCCAGCCTTTACTCATTTTAAGTATTAAAAATATATGTATACAATAAATCCCCTGGCTGGGAAATTAAACTAATCAATATATCAAAAATAGCTAACTGGAAGATTAGTTGCAGTCCGCTCTAACTTCCCACCTGATTCCTTCTACAACATACGTATCCAGAATCATGAAACTTGTCTGCACCCCTCTATAGTGAAAAGCTACTAAATGCTTTTGCAATGTAGCCTATTTTTGTTTTTGACAGCAAGTAAGTTTTTCCTCACACCAAAACCAAATCTTTTAACATTAACACCTATTCCCAATGCTCCTATATGGAACAACAAATAAGTCCATTTCTTCTTTCACATGACAATCTTTCATATATTTAAAGGTAGCTCTCAGGTTTCCCAGAAGTCATCTCTTCTTTTCATTATTTCCTTGCAATCTGGGTTTTGCACCTAGCACACTACTCAACGTGTTCTTTAAAAAATCACCACTGAATAAGGAAGATTTACATAGTTGGTTAGTGTGTATGTATACACAAACTGTTGTGTATACAGGGTGAAACATTTGAAAAGATATACATGAAATGGCTATCAGTGTTAGAACTGAAATTATAGAATTGCAGGACCTTTAACTTTCTATTTTTTGCAGGTCTACATTCCTAACATATTATTCTCAGTCTTCATCCTTATCAGACCTTGCAGTAGTCCACACAAACCAACTACCCCTTCCTGCTGAGACATCAAGCTCATTCACAGGCTCTTCTAGTTCTCCAGCTACTCCCCAAGTTTTCCCATTTGTAGAGGTAGGCATTCCCCAAGGCTATTTCCTTAACATCTCCGATTTCTACATTTTCCATCTCATTTCCCCCCAATGATGCCACACCATGGCTTCAATCAGTATTTCTGTAGTGATGCTGCTAAGTTTAGCTCTGACTTCCCTCTTGGGCTCTAGTCCTGCATCTGTAAGTCTGGCAGACATCTTCACTTAACATAGCCCATTGGCAGTCTTGCTCATCACACCATAGCCTTCACATTCGCACTGCCCTATAAAGTTTTTCACACCCTTGGTTTCCCCATTTCAGTAACAATAACCACCAGCTTCCGAGGCATCCCTCAGTTGCCAAGCCTGTCAAACCTCCAAAATGTTTCCAAACCTAACAACTACTTTCCACTGTTTTCACTCCCCAGCATTCACTCTTATTATTGCTTACTGCTGTCAAATTAATCATCTCAAAGCACAGCTTAGGTTCTGTCATTCCCATTAAAAGAACTTTCAATGAACTCGAACAGACATTTGCACACGAATGTTCTTGGCAGCATTATTCATAAAAGCCAAAAGGTGAAACAACCCAAATGTACATTGATGGGTCAATGGATAAACAAAATGTGGAATATACATAAAATGGATTATTCAGCCTTAAAAAGGAAAGAAATTCTGACACATGCTACCACATGGATGAAACTTAAGGCCATGCTAAGTGAAATAGGTCAGACACCAAAGGGCAAATATTATATGATTCTGCTAATAAGAGATACCTAGAAGAGTCAAATATATAGAAAGTAGGACAGTGGTTTCCAAGAGCTGGGAGCAAGGCAGATGGGAATTATTGTTCATTGGGGCACAGAGTTTCAATGTGGGAAAATGAAAATTTTCTGGAAATGGATAGTGGTGATAGTTACACAATGATATGAATGTACTTATTACCACTGAAATGTACACTTAAAAATGGTCAGAATGGTAAATTTTATGTTATATATCTTACCCCCTGCCCGTACACACATTCTTCTGTGACGTACTACACAGTACAACTTACTCATCCCTAGCACTGAAAATCCTCCAGAATAAACTAAACTACCTTTCTAGTCTTACAATGCTTAACCCTTTTTTCAGTTTCTATAGGATACTAATTCAAAATTATGTTAAGTAATTATTTATTAAAAAATCAAAAAGTAAGGGGAAGGATGGATTACATAAAGACAACTAGGACTTTTTAAGGTTTTAGGAAGATATTTTGCATTGTGAAATTCCAAAAGGGCCTTGGAACAAATAAATGAACCTGGGAAATATTCAATTAGATTAATCTTATACATGTTGAAAAGAGTTAGTAACTTAATTGCATGATACTTACAGTAAAAAAAGAAGACCCACAAAAGCGAGCACATATTCCACGTACAAAACCTTCATGTGCTTGTATTGTACGGATACAGTTTCGTTTAGTCAAGTTCCAAATTCTAACCTATGATAAAGCATACCAGGAAATGCCAGTGAATTGTAAATATAAAACATTCAGGCACAGGCGTACTGCATTCCAAGAAAAATAAATTCAACACTGAAAAGGCTATGTATGAATCACTCTACCAGACAGCTAAAAACAAAATCATCTGGATTAAAATAATGCAATGCATATGGATAAATATACCAACAAGCAGAATATTCAATCTGTTAAATACTCTGTCCATTGTAGTTTAAAGTGTTTCAAAGCTTTCCTTCTTTGCCAGAGTGGGAAATAATTAAGTGTTGAATTATTAATAGCATCCTGTTATTAATAAAACTCACACTGAAATATCTTTACTGCAAACATGCTTTATTATTTACTGTCAAATTAAGTCTTAAGCTACTACATTTTTAATTTCTTAGGTTTAGGTAAGAAACTACTGAAATTACTAATTCAAACAAAATTTAGACTTGAGAATTAAACAAGACATAGAAACATGAAATTAAACCAATTAAAACCCATAGAAACTCAAAACTAAAGCACATTTGTAATATTACTATTTTCAGTTTAAAATATCAACATTTAGAGATGACACTTACCTCTCCATCACATGCCCCAGAAAGGACAGTAGCCAGGCTCTTTGGATGCTTTGCCAAGCAATTGACTCCATCTCGGTGACCATCGAGGGAAGCAAGGAATGGTTTTGCAAATACCCGTTCCAGTTTGGTAGCATTTAAAGCTCTTACGTATTCTCGTGGGACCTCAAAAGGATGTAAGGTAGGATCATAGTTTCTTGGAACTGAAATAAGAATGACTCTTCTTAATAAAATAATTCACTTTTAATATTTCCTGTGGTCTTCCTCACCTAATCATTCCATTTGTTATTCAATAAGCCACTGCTAGGGACACCTATGCCTAGTACTGTGAAGAATACAAAAGTAGGAGACCTTTTGTCCAGAAACGTCCAAAATTACCATAAAACCATAGAAAGCATATATTTTGCAAAATAATTAGACCCTACATATACACATATATATATATACACATACGCACATAGCTTTTCATTTTATATGTCCTACTACACTCTTCAACTGGGTGCTAAGCTTTCACAGGCAGCGTTTCCAATATATATATATATTGGAAACGCTGCCTGTGAAATATATATATTCGCCCCCCCACCCCAACTATACTCTTCACTTGTACTCCTTAAGCCTACCCAGTGCCTGGTACAAAACAAGTGCATGATAAATGTTTGCCTGACTGAACTCTAAGCTCCTCGTGGGGCAGGGAATATTACTAATCCCTAGTGCTAATCACTGTAGTAACAGGCATACACTGTTGTGATTATGATTAGAGCTACTATTTATTGAGCATTTCCCACATTTGTTTACTTACTTAAAAAAAAAAAAACCACATAGTTTACCATTACCAGACACTGTTCCAAATACCTTATGGGGTGTGATAAAAAAATATGGTGAATGTTTAAATTTAAAAAAATTATTACAGTAAAAGACACATTGCCATTAACCCCCCTCAAAATACTTCCCGTCACTTCGAACACACTTGTCCCATCATTCTTGCCACTTTCTGAAGCAGTCCTGGAAGTCTTCTTCCCTGAGTGTCTTTAGTTATGCTGTCATATATTAACTCATTTAACCTCCACAGCACCCTATGTGTTAGGTTCTATTACTAGTCCCACTTTATAGATGGGGAAACTGAGGCACAGAACAGTAACTTGCCTATGAAGTGATGGAGCCAGGATTCAAACCAAGGCTGTCTGACTTCAGAATCCATGCTCTTAACTATTATGCTATGCTGCCAAACTTGTTGTCTCAGTTAATAATCATGCTTAGGAAATAATTCTAAGTCTACATGTCTAAAAAACCCTCAGTGTCTATAAAAGTAAATGCATCTTCTCATAACTTCACCCTGCAGTCTCTTCTTTCTGACTATTAATGGCACTATACATAACATTTAATCAAGCTCATTCTTATGTATTACATCTTCCACATTACCAACTGCCAAAACCTAAAGTCCTACTTAGATTCTCTCTTTGGAATACTTATTCCTTCTTCCCTTTCTTTCCCCACCTGTAGTAACTTAGTTTTGGCCCTTATTACTTTATACTTGGACTACTGTAATACGTATCATCCCCACCCGATTTGGTGGCACTTTACACCATCATCCTAATACCCAGCTTTTCACATGTTACTCCTGCGCTCAGAAACCCGCCAAGGCTCCCTGCAGTGGCAGTCTTCAAACTCTTGATGTGCCCCATTAGCAACAGTTTTTGAGCAAAGTTCCCCCCTCCACATATATAAACCATATTTATTGAGCATGTAATTAAAGAGGCTTGTTTTAAAAACAAATTTCAATTTAACACTATGATAGAGTGATTCAAAGGTTTTAACTTAATGTATTTCAATGTTTGGTTTTAACTGCTACCATAGTTGAGAAAGATACAGGCAGAACTAGCTATTGCCTGGTACTGTGTTACTGAGAACACAGACATACCAGAACAATTCCTCCTTTTGCAGTTTTGTGCTAACAGATGTGTCTTCAGTCACTATGAACACGTCAGAGTGGGGCTGGTTCAGTCAATACGGGGCTGGTACTGTGCAAAGGGAGGACTGCCTTCACTTCACAAAGACAAGCAGATCCAAAGAAAAGACATCCATCGTTGGCTATGTTGATTTAGTAAAGAGGGTGCCAAAAAATGTACCCATTTTGAGAAAGGAAATAACTGTATTAAAATTATACATACTCAATATATACTGATTACTAATTATAATACTCAATATATACTGATAACAAAAGATGACTACAAGTCACGTTTGACTTCTGCAATTACAAGAGATGCTCAAAGTGGTTACCATCAGCATCCAGAAACTTCTGATTATGGCGAACTACCGCTTGAGCATAGATAACATCTCTTAAAATGTGTATACATTCTTTTGGCACCCCTGGTATTTAATTTTGCAGTCCCATCCACCAGTTCTGCAAAGGTTATTTCTGAAATTTACCTAGAAAATTTCCATTTACTCTGATGTCAATAGCTGTTCTTACAACTATTTGGCATGTTCATAATTTTAACAGTTAAAAAGATTCAACAAGGTAGATCATTACGTTTACCAATATTTTCATGCAGTCAAAACCAAATTTTTATAGCGGACACTTTCATCATTTTTCAGGACAAAAATTTTTAAATGATGGAAGCAGTTCTAAATATACATTTTCAAAATGGTCTTCCATAGCTCAAGATTTTTTGAAAAGCAATCACTTCCGTACCATTCATCATTAAAATGGACCTTGAAGTAGCAGGTTATGTATTTCTTTTAAAATAAAAACTCCTACCTACCGTTCACAGCCACACAAAGGTTCAGCAAATTTTTAAAAAATGCTTAATTCATCACTATGTTCCACAATTCTTTTAAGAACTTTGCTATGATATCACCAAGGAACCTCTGCAGGAAAAGATTTTCATGGTTCCCCCAACACTTTACAAGTTATTATAAAGACTTCGTTACTTAAAGATTAAATATAATCTCCCAATAAACGTAAACTGTAATATACTGTAACATTCCAAAGGTGGAAGCAAGCAGACCTTTGTCAACCTTCCAGTCTTTCCTTGGGATACCGGAAGTACCGCATACAGCATGTGACTAACATTTAGCTGAAATGAGGATGTCAGTATTAATGCAAGTATTATGTAAAGATTAATTTTTTTTAAGAACTATAAACTGAAGTCCTATTTTTTCCCCACTCCACAATGCATAGCCCAATACCTCCATTTTACAGACCACTGACCAGTGGAATTAATTTCCACAATGTGGTCCCACCCAATCTATTTGAGCTTCAAGCGCTTTTTGAAACTCAGCTCCAGCCAAACTGGTTTATTCACTGTCACCTAAAACTGCCTTGCTCTTTCCTTCCCACTCTTGTGTGCTTACAGAAGTCATTTCTCCCACTATGAATGTACTCCAACTTTCATCCTAAACCTTAAGTAGCCTTTAAAAATACTCAGCTTAAATCTCATGTCTATAAAGTTTTTCAAATCATCGTGATCATTCCCACCTCCAAATTTATACATTTATTCAACAATAAACATGCAATAAATACATATGGGGCACTTGCCATATGCCACAAACACTAAGGATATCATAGCTAACAGACTCATGGCATAAATTTATGTAAATTGTTCTCAAACATTTGTATGTTAACCAACTGTATCAGAATAACCAAAGGAGTTTTAAAAATACAGATTCTCTGATGCTCACACCAGGTCTATTAATCAATACTCAATACGTATTTGAATACTGCACAAAATTTACAAGGAAATAACAGGTAAACAGGAATGAAAGAATAGCCATAAAGAAGAATGAAATCTTACCATTTGCAACAACATGGGTGGACCTAGCGAACATTATGTTAAATGAAATAAGTCAGACAGAGAAAGACAAATACCATATGATCTCACTTATATGTGGAATCTAAAAAAGAGAATAAATGAATGAACTAATCAGAAACAGTCTCACAGACATAGAGGAAAAACAGAGTTACTAGATGGGAGGCGGGGTGGGGATAAGGGGGAAGGTGAGGGGATTAGAAAGCACAGTCGGTAACCACAAGATTGCCACAGGGATACAATTTGGGGAATGTAATCAATAATGTTGTAAAGATTCTGTAGGGTATCCGATGGACACTTGTCTCATTAGGGAGACCACCTTAGGGATGATGTAGATGCCTGATCACTGCACTGCACACCTGAAGCTGAAGCTGAACAATAATGAATGTCAACTACAATTTTATATATATATATACACACACACACACACACACACACACACACACACACACACTTACAAGAAGCGGAGTACAGCATTAGGAATAGAGACAGTGGAAATGTAATGACTCTGTGCAATGTCAGAGGGGTAGTGGATGGGGGAAGGGGGGCTGTCACTGTGTGAGGGATATAAATGATAAATGTCTAACTATTACATTGTTTTGTGCACCTGAAACTAATTAAAAAAACGTTTAAAAAAGAATGAAAGAATAAAGGAAAATAATAAATGTTTTCCTTACTGTATGTTTTACAGATCCAATACTTATACTATTTTTCCATTTTGTTATTAATACTTTCATCAGAAAGTATAAAGAAACAGGAAGATGTTAGCGCAGATAAGACCTTTAACAAGATCAGATGATTAATAACCTCCTAACATTGACAGTCTATGACCAGCCAGTCATTCACTCATGCCCACATTAAGACATTTATAAAGCAACTACTACGGGCCAGGTGTCTAAACACAGTGGATATAGAAACAGGTACAATTCTTCCCCTCTCTCCAAGCTCAGTCTGACGAGAAGGACTGACAATCAAAATAATCACAAGCCAAACTGATAAACACTCTGATATTATTTAACAAGGGCACTTAAATGGGGGGTAGATGAAGGATCCACAGACCTAAGTATGGAAGGATTGCTGTTCAGAGAGAGCTTCCCACATGAAGGAGAGAAATTGGGTAAGGGTGTGTGCCACAGGATGCCTGAAAAGAGAATGCCTGAAATGCACTCAGACTGGCAAGGGTGAATATAAGCTACTTGCGGGAAAAGTAGTGACTGGTGAAACTAGAGAGGAAGATGGGACCAGGTTCAAGGAAAAAAGTTGCTGTCAAGTCCAAGTCTAAACTGCAGAACCTAATTTGCATTTTAGAAATATAACTGTCTTGTTACTTAACCCGTAAACATTTTCTGAGTTGAGTCCATACTTACTTCTTAGCAAAGCTCATATGTATAGACAGATAACTTCTACGACTCAGTCAAAATAGTGAAACATTGTTCTAGCCTCATTTTCTATCACTTATCCCTTACTCAAACACTGATTACACGGCCCTTTTTTTTCTGCCTTTAGTTCATTCCTGCCTTAAGGCGCTTGAACTTCTTATTCTCTTCATTAGAATAGTCTGTTCTCATATGTTTGGTCACTTGTGATTTAGGTATCATGAGCTATAATGCATAAGCAGTCAGCACGTTAATGGGGGAATAGACCAGTACGGATAAACAAAATTCATTCATTTCATTTTAACCATTCCCAATTCCAAGAGTTGTTAAGAGAAAACTGATGGGTTTAAGTTTCACCTTTGTCTCTTCCCATTACCAGCAGTATATAACTTTCAGTAGGAAAGTGACCAGAAGTTAGAGCAACAGGGAGATTTAAAGAAGACTGTTTTAACAGTTAAATGCTTCAATTTACGAGTTTGGTTCATTCAAGTTCCACTTTACAACAGTAACCTGAGAAAAACCTGAGAGCAGCAGCTGGCGGGGGGGGGGGGTAGTGGGGACGCAAGCATTCTCCACTTAGCTAAGTTTCCCACTTACCGCTAGAGAAAGTTCTTAGAAAAAGGACTTGAAGAGAAGTTGTCTCCTACTCAGTCTCGTAACGGCCTGATCTGTACAAAGTTTGCCTTAGAGAAAGAGAACAGGGAAAGAACGCGACTACAGCGCATCTCGCCGCCACCTTTACGAGGCAAAAGCCGACCGCAGACCCAAGGCGGGCGCGCTCCCTACCACCGTGTCTCACCTCTCTGTAAGTCCAACTTGGTTTCGCGGACATAGCTGTCCGGGTTCCGGCTCAGCATCTTCACCTTCATCTTGGCGGTCAGTTCTCCCGGACTCCACAAGCCTTTCCCTCCAGGTGTGGTTACCGCCACCGCCTCCGGCTAATTCTACTTCCGCTTCTTCTAGGCCACTTCCTGTCATGTGACTTTCACGGAGTGGAAAATCGCTGCCTCAGCTGGACTCCGCGGCGCTCCTTAGTTTTGCTGACAAAGGTTGGCCGGGGGCGGTTCTGCGCTCCAGTCTACGTCCTTCAGCCCCAGCCAGCAGCAGCTGTGGGCGAGGCTGGGCGGGGACTCGGCGGGGGCGGTCGCACCACCCCCTTGGGGCTCCGCCGGCGTGACGTGCGGCTGCCCTCCTGACATGCCCCCTCCGCGCCCGGGTCTCCTGGCTTCTTGTGTCCGAGACCACGCACCGGTCCCGGAAGTGGGCTAGAGCCCAAGGGTTCCTGCTTCAAGGCAGCGTCTGTCACACCGGTGGCGACCCCTGCATCTCGTTCCACCTCGGCGGCCCCAGGCGCGGTGGTGTCAGCGGGCCCCGAACCAATGACGAGCCCGGGCCAGTCGGCGCCCGCGTCTTCGGCGTGGAGCACGGTATTCCGCCACGTACGGTACGAGAACCTGGTGGCGGGTGTGAGCGGCGGGGTCCTGTCCAACCTCGCGCTGCACCCGCTGGACCTCGTGAAGATCCGCTTTGCTGGTAAGTGCCCGCTCAGACCCTGGGCTCCTTCTACTCTCTGTCACCCGGAATTGGGTGCAAAGGACGCAAAAGGAGACCTTGGTTTCCCCCTCCTTCCTTGCTAAGAGGCGAGCGTTGAAGATGCTCTGTCCGGGCTCACTTGCAACTAGATTTGAGAAAGGGGAGGGGTCTGGTTGCTATCGTCCCGGTTCCCCAAGACTAAGGGATGGGAAGCATGGGTAGAAAAATTCTCACTGGTATAGAATGTGGGGCTTAAGGCCTGACTTGGCTTAGCCCTCAACACGTGCAGGACATTCACTGTTTAAGGTACTTTGAGCGTAGCCACGTGTTTGGCAGCTTGGCTGAGAGGACAGTGCAAGTGCTTGGGGGTAAGACATAATCCCCAGCAGGTTTGGGATAGAATTCTCTCTGCGAAGGAATCATAGTTAGAATTCAAATAGTATTTCTTTTTTTATTTTTTTTTATTTAGGTTTATTAAGTGCCTTAAGTATGTTGAAATTAACAGAGTACTGTAGAAGTTAATACTAAATTCTGGAAAAGATCGTTTCAAAGAAGGTCTTCAATAACTTTATTTGGAAACTTTTCTGTTTTAGTTCTCTTAAATTCTGCTTTTAGGATTAGATCTGTAGCAGTGGCTTATCTTCAAGAGTTAAAGTTATTCTATTCTATTCACCTGACATATTCTTTTAATATTTGTAGAGTGCTCTATGGGATACAGAAGCACCTAAATAAGGTTCTTGTTCTCAGGGGACTTACAGTCTAAATGTAGGCCTGAGACTTAGTCATATAAAAGATTAGTCTAGACAACATAAAACCAAGGACAAAATGGAATAAATACAAATACCAAAATATAAGTAGAGGTAGACTATCAAGAATATTGTAGATTTCTGATGGCCATATAAGATACACATCTGTATCTGTAAAGGTTCCATTAGATCTTAATGTTTCCCAAAGAAGGACTAGTATTTTGACATCTGGGCAGGAAGCAAGAAGCCATTCTATGAAGGAAAAATCAGTGAAAATTATGGAGTATTATCCTTAGAAGAAAACGCGCAAAGGCATATAATTTCCATGGAGTTTATATGCACACACAAGTAAATTACGATGACAAGTAACATTAATTGAGCATTTACTAGGAACAAGGCAATAAGCTAAGTACCCTACATACATTATCTTATTGACTACTCTGAACAACCCTGTGAATTATCTGCATTATACAGATGAGAATAATAGAAATTGACTAACTTGACCAAAGCAGAAGTTTGTGAAGATAGAGCTGGGATTTGAACCCAGGCAGTCTAATTCTAGAACCCTCTGGCACTTAACCACTCACCATACTGCTACCTCTAGGAATCCCTGTATGAGTTAGTGTCTCTCTTCTGCAGTGTTTTGTCTAGGAGCAGAAGAAATGGCAGTTGAGATAATCATTGAGGAATAGTGTGGTTGGCCTGGTAAGTTTAAGAGCATGCGGTAAGCATACTGTACCTGAGGAAAGGGATTTCTTGGTACCTGAGAAGATTGGTAATCTTGATGAAACAGGGAGAGTATTAGGAAACCAGTAGGGTTGAGGTGACTGATAAGGTGATTGAGATTCGATGGGAGGACAAAATTAAAGCTCTAGGAGTCGAAGCAGGACTTTATAATAATGAATCCACAGTGTGGCTATGAAGTGATGATGGAAAAGAGAAAATGTGGGGAAGATGGATAACTGAAATCAGAATAGTTGATTGGCCGTCAGCATTAATGCTGTAGTTTTTATGCTTTAGTAAAATTAAGCTCTAATAATGAAATTATAATAGTGTTGGGGTGTTAGTTTTGAATGTACCGCTAAAGCAAACCTGGACTATTTTAGTGAATCAGGTGCAAATTTTAACTCAAAGGTATCCAGAGTGGTAGAAAAATTAGAAATCATTTCATGTGAGAAATGACTGGCAGAACGAGTTAGCTTGGGGAGGGGGTGGTGGAACCTAACGTATTTAGAGAATTGTCGTGTGGGAAAGGGAGTTACCTTATTGTGAGTTGATCTAAAGGGCAGAAGAAGTTGGGTGGAAATTACAGGGAAGCAGATTTTGGCTTGGCAAAGTGGTGCTCAGAAATGAAACTGGTGATAACTGGAAATGGTTCTAAAGCTGCATGACAGGGCTTAGAAGATGTTCTTGTAGTGAGTGGAAAGGTTGGATGAGGTGATTGTTGAGGGCTCTTCTAACTTTAAGATATATAGTCATCTCTTGGTATCCATGGGGAATTGGTTCCAGGATCTCCCCTGTGGATACCAAAATCCTCAGGTGTTCAAATCCTTTAGAATAAATGGCGTAGTATTTGCATATAACCTATGCACATCCTCCTGTATACTTTAAATCATCTCTAAATTACGTATAATACCTAATACTATGTAAATGCTATGTAAATAGTTGTACTCTATTGTTTAGGGAAGAAGGACAAGGAAAAAAGTCTGTATATGTTCAGTACAGATGCAACCATCCAGGCCTAATTACGTAGTACATATCAGCAACTGTGTAACTTTTTTCTCGAATATTTTTGATATTTTTTATCGTGGTTGGTTGAATCTGCAGATGCGGAGGGTGGACTGTAATTTTAGATACATCAAAAATGATGAGAGAGCCCCCAACGAACAAGAATGTAAATGAGGTATAAAAATAGTAATTTTATAAAATAACCTATAAGTCTAATAATCCATAAATTAAGGAACCAAAATGCAGAGTCCAGTAACAAGAATAGCATACAGTTGAGTTGTGGTATAGTATTGCAAGAGCCAGAAGCATAAATAAACTAATACTTACTGAATAATTGCTATGTGCCAGGCATGATTTTAAGGGATTTATATGTAACCCTTTGTAATTTTTAGAGTTAGGTTCTGTTATTTTTCTCATTTTATGGATGAGAAAACTGGTACAGAGTAATCAAGTAACTTTCTCAGGGTCACAGGTAAGTGTTGGAATTAGGATTCAAACCTATTAAGTCTGATTCCATAGCATATGCTGTTAGTTTAAAACTTAAGTGGGTAGTTTGGTATAGCTAAAGGGTAAAATGCTAATGGTGGGGGAAAAAAATGATTCCAGAAAGTTTAAGAAGCTGCTAAATTGATGTATCTTTTATGCCATGTAAAAATGGAAGCCAGTTGTGGATGTTGGGAATGAGAGCAGGACTAGAGATGTAGAAACTGTAGCCCAGGGACAGCCATGGAAGCTCCTTGGTGACTGAGACTAGCCGGTGCATTTGTTTCCTCAGTAGGAAATAGATTTTACCTTTGCTATCCAGTATGTGTGCACACACACGTACTTACTGAAATAAGTTTCATGTAACAATACTTATCCTTCTACTTGTGATGTCACATTGTTTTCTATTCCAGCCTGTTTTGATTTTTTAAGGATACTAGCGATATGCTCAATTTCTTGACCCCATCTGCAGGTTTAAAAACACTGACATAGAGTATTTATAGGTAGAGAGGATTGGTTTTATTAAGCAAGACAACTCTTCAGGACAGGATAGGAGAGGTAAAACTAATATCAAACAAATGAAAAAAGTTGTGTTAGGGTGGTGATTGGTGTTAGGTGGTAATTTTTTAAGTCTCTATTTTGTCTTTTCTCAAAAGTGAATTTAAAATTAGTGTCCCCTGTCTTCGCTCCCTCCTGCACACAAAACTTCTATCTTTACTTATGTCTATTGGCATCTTTTAGTACTCTTCATTGTAACAGTTATGTAGCAAGTAGTTAGATGCACATGCTAATTCTTTAGTGTCAAATGTTCTTAAGAAAATTATGGGGCCATTTAGGCTAAAAATATTCACTGCATTTTATTTATATAGCAATTTTAATTCAAGTTCAAGGAGGCCCTAGTTCAGATTCTCTTTATCTAAATAACTTTGCAATGATTTATTAACTTATTTTCTTGCTTCCTGATTGTTTACCTTCAAATTAATTCTCCCGGGGCTTCAGGGTTTCCTTTCTAAAACACATACGTGTTTGACTATCTTAGGCACACTTGGACCGAAATTTGAGAAACTGGACTTTGAGATCATAGCCAGACCTGCTTGTGTGATTTTCAAGAATCTTTGCAATTAGGCCTGTATTAGTCCATTAGGGCTAAAAATACCACAGACAGGGTGGCTTAAACAACAGAAATTTATTTTCTCACAGTTTGGGGGGCTGGAAGTCCAAGATTAAGAAGCTAGGACTTAGTTTCTGGTGATTCCTCTCTCCTTGATTTACAGCTACTGCTTTCTCACTGTGTCCTCCCATGACCTTTTTGGGGGGGGTGTGTATGTGTGTGTGTGCGCGCGCACATACTTACTTGTGGTGTGGTGTTTCTCCCTCTTCATAAGGACACCAGTCCTTTTGAATTAGGGCCCCATCCTATGACCTCATTTAATCCCAAGTACCGTCTTAAAGGTCCTATTTCTAAATAGTCACATCGATGGCTAGGGCTTCAACATATGAATTGGGGGGCGGAGAGAGTTGGACACAATTCAGTCCATAACAGGCCCTTGCCCTTCTTTCTAGCCTAACTTGCTCCCATCACTTCCCTCCACCAGCTGTACACTTCAGCTACACCAGATCCCCAGTGTTCCCCCAAACGGTGCCAGGTGCTGTGATGTGTCCATGCATTTGTACCAGCTGTTTACTTGTGCAGAGAGAATCCTTCCTTTCCCCTGAACACTAGTTTCTAATCATTCTTCAAGGCTTCGCCCTAGCATCTTCTCTCTCACTTGCCCTGTCACCCTCTGAACCTCCCCCGTTCCTTCTGTACACGGCATTTTTCATGTTTTCCTATAGCACTTCATACATTTACCACAGTGCTCATAACTTCGTAATGTGATTGCTTGTCTGTTTTGCCTTGAAAATTCAATCTTCCTCAGGGTAAGGGTTTGTGCCCTACTTACGTTCATATTTCCCTTTTGTCTAGCAATAATGAGTCAATAAATAGTTTTTCCCCCCTTCTTCCGCCTGTCTCCCTACTCCTGTTGAAGCCGTTGTTTCTCAGTCTAGTTGTGTAGGACACAGCTCCCTGGCCCACGCTGGTACTATGAGCCTTGGCTCCCCCGGCTGAGGCAGTTGGTCGCCGGTTAGCCGCTCACAGCAGCTCTCGCTGGCTGCCAGCTGCTCCTGTCAGCACACTGAGCCCCCGCTGCTCACTGGCAGCCCAGCTCCAGGCAGAGCCATTGTTCACAATCTTAACTGCAGAGGGTGCAGCTCACTGGCCCATGTGGGAATCGAACCGGCGACCTAGGCATTAGGAACACGGCGCTCCAACCACCTGAGCCACAGGGCTGGCACTCTTATTTTTATTTATTTATTTATTTTTTAATAAAACAGTTACCTGTGTACAAAAGAATATTTTTCCAAATTAAAGATTTCATCCTAACTATATGATAAGGTTATGTAGTATTAGGAAGTGTAGGCTATAGAATATTGTTGGCTGTTACTGAAATACTTAATACTCTACTCCTAGGATTAAGTAACTTCTCAAAACAAAGAAATCATTGCTTCATATCTATGACAAGCAATGATGGTTTTTTTGAGGTTTGTTTCTTTTTTTACCTCAAGAGAGAAATTGTGTTGTGAGCTTATTATTGAAAGGAAGATGAAAAGGTACTTAGAAATTTATACAGGAGAATAAGAGACATCAAATCCAAGGGAAGCATCAGAAAGATTGTGAAGTACACAGCAAAACATTTCTTGAGAGCCAGTTACTCTGCTAGTTGCTTTTAAACTTGTATTATATAAACCTGACAACCATGTGTAAGGTAGGTGATATTTATCCCCATTTATGAATTAGGATTTTGAAGGTCAGAAATATTAAGTAGCCAATTAGGGAAATTAGATACCAAATCCAGGTTTTCTGACAAAACCCCATGTTCTTTACTCTCATTTCATGATGTCAGGTTGGCAGGTGAATAATTGAAAGAAATTGACTTACCTCCCTTTACCGGAAATGATACATAGTGATTCTTCTTTGCCAGGCCCCATTAAACACAGTAAAATAGTGGCAATAGAACAGTGAACTGGCTGGCCATACTGTATATGGCTAGTGGACTATATAATTTGTATAAACTTTCTGGGGGGCTATTTTAGTATGTATTTGTAACCTTAAATTTTTACCCTTCAACCCATGTTAATTCCCCTTCTAATGCTTAATTCTAAGGATATAAAATTTGTGCAAATTGTTGTACAGAATATTCTCTAGAGACCTTTTAATAGCAAAAAAAAAAAAAGAAAGAAAAACAATTCACCTATCAACTAGGGGAACCCTCCTCCCTTCACACTCTCTTACCTATCAATTAAAGAGTCCTTTTGATTCTGTCATAAATCTTTCCTGGACCTGTCCACATCTCTCACTTCACACTGCCATCACCCTACTTCACGACACTATCATTTTTTCAAATAGCAACAGAATTAAATTATATATAGTTTTGTACGCTTTTTCCTCACACTCAAGAGTATATTCTGAACATTCCTCTTTTGTTATTAAATACACTTCCAAAAAATAAGATTTTATCAGTGAGGTTGAATATCTTTTCAATGCATCTTGGCTATTTGTATTTTTCTGTAAATTGATAGTTCATATAATTTGACCATTTTTCTTAGGAGCTGTTTGTGCATTTTCTAATTGATTTGCAGATATTTCTTGTGTATTATATATATTAACTCTGTACTACAAATATTTTTTCTTAATCTCTTATTTATGGAATCTTTCACGAAATAGAAGCTTAAAGTTATGTAATCAAGTATTTTCTCTTAAGCTTCCAAAACAGATTTGAATTCCCCTTATTTAAGAAACATAAACTGTATATGTATATAATATAACTTAGTGTTTCCTTTATCCTGTATTTTATTAATTTAGAACTTTTGAGCGTGAGAAAACAATGAATGGGAAGGATATTTTTTCTACTTTCTATTTTAATTTTGGTGTATGTTTTTGTGTGTTGGTGGGGAGGGTAGAAAAAGAATTTACAGAAAAAATTTATCCCTTTCCTACCTGTTTTCTTTCCTGCCAATACTCAGGTCTTGACAGTACTCTTGATAGAATTAAGGCTCCTGGCTAGTTTATTTTTTGAGTAATATTTTAATCTTTGAATCCTTAATCTTAGATCTCTATAACAAAAACAAACTTGTGTTGAAACTTATTAAGAGGCTTTTGGATTATTTTAAGAGCTAATCTAACACTTCACAATATTATTTGAATGCTTAGTATGTCCTCAATAAAAACTTGAATAAATTAATGAATGTATTTATTTTTGAAATATTAAATCATTCTGGAAAATAATTTTTTCCACCTAAAAAGGTTTTTCTTCTGAACTTATTTCCTTTACATGATTGATTGTGTCATATTTGTGATTCAGAACTAAAACTTTGCTCTCATCTCACTTTGTGTGTCCTTTACTACAGTGAGTGATGGAATGGAATTCAGACCGAAATATAAAGGAATCTTGCATTGCTTGACTACCATTTGGAAACTTGATGGACTACGGGGACTTTACCAAGGAGTAACCCCAAATGTGTGGGGTGCAGGATTATCCTGGGGACTCTACTTTTTCTTGTGAGTAGATCTGGGAGATTTTACAGAATTAAATAAAAGGAATTATTATTTTAGTAATTTTTTACATATCAGTTAATGACGCAAGATGTGTCATTTAAGTAGTTTCTCTGAGTTGGAAAGATTAGAAAAAGCAAAATAGCTTATCATTTTCATTTTCTGTTAGCTATTATCAGAGGCATTTGGTCTGAAAGAAAGGTTTTAGTAGGAAAAAGGCAAAGAGGTGAAATGGAGAAACACTCCTGAGAAACCATTTTTGTGAGATGAATTCAGGGAAATGGCTTACCAAAATATGTTTGATTCATAATGAAGTTGGACAAGCAGAAGAGGACAGATCTTGGGGTCCTTATAAGAACATGTACAACAGGAAAATTCCTACTGGAACAGAAAGCAAAAGCCAGTGCATGGCTGAAAGAGTTTGAG
This sequence comes from Rhinolophus sinicus, assembly GCF_057876585.1. Classification (NCBI taxonomy): domain Eukaryota; kingdom Metazoa; phylum Chordata; class Mammalia; order Chiroptera; family Rhinolophidae; genus Rhinolophus; species Rhinolophus sinicus. The sequence goes on from NC_142506.1 coordinate 28,199,057, forward strand.
GCATGTTCCTCATTATCTCTTATTTGACCTGTTTCATCATCTCCCTAGCTAGTTCTTTTCCTTTATCCTTGACCTGTCAGATATCATCGCCATTTGAAACAACTGCATGCTCACCAATTGCATGCTTACTGAAGAAGCCACAGAAAGCGCCTGTGGCAGGCAGTTCAACTTGTTGAGTGTACAAGACTGTGGGGCACCCCAGTAGAGGAGCCTGGGCTGCCTTGAGCATGACTCTGATATTTGAAACTGAATCCATGAGTTGAGGTTGGAGGGTAGCTTTTCTTTGTTTTAAAGAAGGCATTTTTAGGAAAACATCAATACCTTGTGTATTTGCCTTTTTTTTCTTTTGTGTCATATATTTTACTTTATCTCATAATTTTATAGCAGTATCCGAATGAATCTTAAAATATTTTTTAAGTGAAAGCAAAATAAAATTCAGCCTTAGTATTATTGTTTAAATATTTTTCTCATTTTTGGTTCTATGACATACTTAGAAGGGTGAAACTATATGTATTTAACTTGTGCTATTATGAATTTTGGACTTGCGTAGGTTCTCCAAAGAGAGTTTCTAAGGATCAGCCATAGAATGTTTATGTGTTGAAAATTTTTGTAATAAAACAGTATACTTGTTTCATGTTAGAATGGTATTGGTAGAACCTGCAAAGATTTATTTAGCTGAAGTCTTTTTTCAAGAGAAAAGTGGAAATTGGAGTTAGGCTGATTTGACTCCCCTGCTCAGGAACATTTTAGTGGCTCTCTACTTTCTGCCAAATAAAGCCCAAATGGCAGTCTGCCACTCAAGGGTCGCTCAGTGTTCCCTGTCTTCCCATCCACCCTTATTATAAATTTTGCTCATGCTCATGTGTTTCCCTGTCAAAACTACTTGTCTCTCCATACCCAGCCAATGCCACTTCCTATTACAGAGCCTTCTGTGATCTCAGTCATAGTTTCTGAATCTCTTATACTGTTTGTGTTGTCTTTTATTATTATTTGTGTGCTGCCTGTAGTCCTCTGTTAGGAAGGATCCATTGAGTGTTTATCTTTCTATCAGTCTCGCCAACCATAGGACCTGAATATAGGTGTTCAGTACATGTTTGTCAGGTGTCTTTTGGGGATTCTTTCCTTGTCTGCCCGGTCCCTGCACCACCACTATACCCTCCCACCTCCCAGTTTTCCCTGGCTGTTGTTTTTGTAGATTAATGAGTGTGTCATTAAAATATTTTACATATGTATTGCTACCCCTATATATTTGGGGTGGGGGGGGGGGTATAGTCTTACAGTAAACCATTCCAGCAAATCCATTCTTGAAAAAAGTCTCATTTTATGCTGCATATGCCTTGACTTCTACTTTTGGGCCACTATTGCAAAATAAACACTTTAAAACAGACTTACTGCTTTATGACACCTATTCAAATATTTATTAAACTGCTCATATTTATTTTTTTTTTAGTTACAATGCTATCAAATCATATAAGACAGAAGGAAGAGCTCAACGGTTAGAGGCAACAGAATACCTTGTCTCAGCTGCTGAAGCTGGTAAGACACTGTGTGAAATATAAAACATCAGTTTCCAAATTGATTTTCACTTTTGTTTTTTGTTTCATTTGCTTTTTTTCCTTTGAATACCAGAGTTTATCTATCTATACTAATCAGTGGTCACATGAAATTTCTTAGAAAGCAAGTATTCTTATTGATTACTCCAGATAGATTACAAGAACTTTACTTATCACAGGGTAGTAAAATTAGAAAAGTTGTAAATCTCTAATAGTTTAAGATGATTCAGTATAGTGTTTCTTCAATGAAAATATAATTTCCGTTTTCAAATTATACAATTTAGTGGCCTTGTTTAATTGCTTCATGTGTATATAATATTCAGAAGGAGAAAACAAAGTAAGACCCCCAAAGTCTTTAAAACTCCTACTTTGATACTTTGCATACTTTAGTTTCTTGATGTTTATTGATTGTCTTTTAAGGCAGGGTATTCATTTTTGAATACCTAGCTGCTAACAGAGACCAGAATCACACAGGACTCAATAAATATTTGTTGAATAAAGGACTAGAAAACTCAGCAAATGAGAATCTTAACCAGATGATTTTTTTACAAAATTGTTACTTTCTGTAAAGAATGTAGAACATGAATTATTACATTATTACATTGCGTAGTTCTTTAATTTTTGAGGTGTTGTAGCTACTGTGAATGGATTTGGGCAAGATCGTGGTAAAGTTGGGGTGGATATATGTGTACATATACACAGATTATTGAGGTGCTGGGTTCCTGGTCCTTTTCACCTAATCTTCAAGCCCTCTGGGTACTACCGTGTCCTACTCCTAAGTGTGTGTATCTCGTGTCAGAGTCTGCGTCCCAGGACTGCCATCTGTCCTCTACACCAGGTCACATTGTTTAGGAGCCAGGACATCTTTGCTGCCCTCACACCTCAGAGGGAAAGTGGTTCACATTTTCATGTCCCTTTTCATTTACCTCTCACTAACCACCTGAGGAACTTTTTGTGATCACAAAAACTATGTCTACCTTTTAGCCCTAAGACTGTGCCTCAGAAACCACATCTCACTGAGGTACACCCCTGAGCAACCCCATTCTTTATATAAAGGGACTGTTCTTAATTTGGATTGTCATAATTGAGAAAGTACCTATATGCTGAGTAATCTTATTTAAATCTGTTTTTAGGAGCCATGACACTCTGCATCACAAACCCATTATGGGTAGCAAAAACTCGCCTTATGTTACAGTACAATGGTGTTGTTAACTCACCACAGCGGCAATATAAAGGAATGTTTGATACACTTGTGAAAATATATAAGTACGAAGGTGTGCGTGGATTATATAAGGTAATGAACTATTATCAATACATTTTTAATAACTGAATTATAATTCCCTTGGCTTTATTGTTCTGAATGACCTGTAGTCAGTCCTAAAAAGAAGCCAAACTTAGGCAAAAAACAATTTAATGAAAACTTGACATCTAGTTTACAGTATTAGAATTGTACTTTAAGCTGTTTGTCCCCATTACCATAAAATGGATCATCGTGACAGTGGTGGTGGGTGTGAGAAGGACTGTCTAAAACTTTGTTGAGTGACCATTTCACTAACTCACACATTGGGCTCACCCATTCCTTACTCCCCTCCCTGGAAGCTGTGGTCCCTTGGGAATTTGCTTAGTTTAGCTTTTTCTTTTAACTGTTCCTTTTTAGGGATTTGTTCCTGGGCTGTTTGGAACATCACATGGTGCCCTTCAGTTTATGGCATATGAATTATTGAAGTTGAAATACAACCAGCATATCGATAGATTACCTGAAGCCCAATTGGTAAGATGATTCTTGAAAAAAATGTATCATTTACTTTTATGGGCATATAATAGATGGAAATTTTGTCATGTTTACTTTAGTAGTAGTAGTATGATGATGAGTACCCACTCTGCCACTAATTTAGTTTATAGCTAAATATTTTATAGGTTAATAATATACAGATGTTAAAAATAGAACCCCTTAATTGCTCAGAGCTTGTGTTAAGAGGGGAAATAGTCTTTTTCACTTACAGATCCATTTTAATGTTTGCTTTCCTATATAATTTATACATCCATATTTTTAAAGAAATCGTGTCTGAAGAAAAACATGTTTTATGTGGTCATTTCAGAGCACTGTAGAATATATATCTGTTGCAGCACTGTCCAAAATATTTGCTGTAGCAGCAACGTATCCATATCAAGTTGTGAGAGCTCGTCTGCAGGATCAACACATGTCTTACGAGGGTGTGGTGGATGTAATCACAAAGACATGGAGGTGAGAGCATGTGGTACATCAAAATGGTTCTTAGGACATACCTTGCAAACCTTAAACTATCCGGTTGACGTTAGTTTTATAGCAAAGACCAGTGTGCTATGCTGAAAACATGGCTGGTGGCCCCTGCTTTCCCATTTCCCATTTACTGCGTGGACTTAATCTCTCTAAGGCTTGGTTTCTACATTTGTAAAATTAGTTAACATGGTTATAAAAATCAAATGAGATCTGAAAGTGTTTTGACGAATTAATGAAACAAAATTTAGGTGTTATAAAATATTTTGCCTTGAAAGTCAGAAAGAACCTCGTTTAATACAATTAAGAAGGCCCCACACCTGCCACTGGCACCATAACTTTTGCAAATACAGCAGGTCCTCGCATAACATCATATCCTTTTAAAGTTGATTAGATGCTGTAGGAACTCAACTCTTATTTATATCAATTAGCCTATGGTAAAAAATTGGTTTCTTTTATGTTGTTTCACTTAAAGTCACAGAACCTACTGATAATACAAAATGAGGACTTACTGCACTAGTCTCCATGTATGGAAGAAATGCTTGTTCTTCAGCATGGGAATAGTTAAACTTTTATAGGTAGACACCCCCATCTTTAGAATTATCTTTAATTCTAAAAGGTCAGAGCAGAATATTTAGAATGTTAAATTTAGTTCAATTTAGTAAATATCAAGAACCTAAGCGACAAGTTCCAAGGCTATATTCCTATTCTAGGCATTAAGAAAATACAAGTTTATTTTACTGTATGCAATTTTTAGTGTTTTCTAACATTTATATGAAATTTTTAATGCTTACATCATTATCATCACTTTAATGCTTACATCAGTACTGACTGATCGTTAGATTAGAACCTGTATGTTCACACAGGGCATTTGAGAGATGGTTACCATTGAAGCCCTTTTCAGTTCAGTTTTGAGGTGTCCCTGCCCTCTCTTCCTCAGTCAGCCCACAAAAGGAATAGAAACCCCTACAAAGTGGCTCAAAAACTACATTCCTCAAGGACATTGAAACCATGGACTTAAATCACAGTGAGCTTTGACTGCTGGCTCCACGCCCTATGCCAGTTAAATGTGTGTATCTTCAGGATAGCTGTGAGGAAATTAAGCACCTATCTATTTTTCCCTCTAAAGGAAAGAAGGCATCGGTGGATTTTACAAAGGAATTGCCCCCAATTTGATTAGAGTGACTCCAGCCTGCTGTATTACCTTTGTGGTATATGAAAATGTCTCACATTTTTTACTTGACCTTAGAGAAAAGAAAAAGTAAGCTAAAAGAAGATAATTCCAATATATCTGCCCAAGGCAGCAACATGCTTTGCGTTTGAAATGTAAAGCTCAGAAGAATACTACACAGCAACTTGGCTCATAATCAACAGCGATCTGTAATCATTAAAAGTCAGAGAACTGCTAAGTCTTAATGTTTTTCTGCTTTTTGCCTTCTCCATACATACGGGACTTGGCTACCTCTGCCTGAACACAACAGTAAAACTGGCATCAACTGGAGAGTTTCACAGATTCCTCCATTGTTCAAGTAGAAGCTGATTTGCAGTATTTGCTAATTGAATTAGATAAATGTACTTCTTTTTCTGAATTCATTTACCTGGATTGTTTTTAAAATTGACCTCTGTGCAATAGCAAGAAAATGGTTTCTTTAAAGAATATCATCACTGTTTCAAGGGTAAGTCAAACTTTAAGGATTTGCTGGAAAAGATGTTGCCCAAATCCAGACCATTTTAGAATTGAGAAATTTGGGTGAGAAAAAAATCCACTGTAAGTGTGCTTTGATTTTAATTCAATTGGAATGCACTAACTAGAGAAATTTGAGAAATTATGTACTTCTTTTAATTTGAGAAGTATCTGACATCTGTTATCATTCCATCACTAATTTTATTTCCAGAGGCTCTTCCATAATTTAAAATGTAGTCCTGGATCTTATTGTTGTTATTATTATTATTATTATTATTATTATTATTATTATTTGGCATGGTTACCTAGTGTCTTTTAAATTTATAAAATCTGAATTAGGGTTTAGCTGTGTCAGCCCTTATTTAGCATGCTTGACAATAAGTCACTTACTGGAGTTGCAAATAGTAGATCACTTTATGCAGATACTGGAATGGCTGGGATGTGTTTGTTGACAAACTGTATGGAAATGACAAACTTTAACTTCCTACTTCTGTTTTCAGATATGAAACCAGATCCCAAATAAATGACTAATCTACTTTCGTTATTCAAATTCAGGTTTAAATACAAATTACATTAATGGCTGTTATCAGTTTTATGAGTCATTGTAAATATCTATAAATGCAAAAGCCTGCCTTAAAGGGATGCCAGAATAATACCAATATTTTTATTTATCATAAACATTTATAAATACTATTGCACTACCATCTATCTGTTGTAAATAAAACATTGTGGTTTTCAAAGCCATATTTAAATGGTTCTTTGAAAATTAGGTCTATTTTTTATATTTTGAAAATGGCACTGTTTTAAAAATAAAGGTGAAATGATAAGTACCTAATTATATTTACTGTAATTTCTTAGAACATGCACAGGAATGCTTTATAAATTAAATGTGATATATTATTTTCATACTCTGGATCATACCGTAATTCATATGAAATCCTGATATTAGTCCAATCCCTATGTGGAAAGACAGCTGCAGTTGATATTTGGAGTTTTAGAAGTAGTGCCATTATTTGAATGCCTCCTATGTACCCTCAAATTAATAAAATGCGATTTCTGTCCTTTAAGAGAGTACAAGCTTGCAGAAGAAATAAGCATTAAAAAAACTACAATTCTAGGTTAAGAACATGCAAATTTTCTACAAAGCGCTGTAAGAGTTCTGAGAAAAGAGAACTCAGTCCTCCACTCCTTCACAACAAATAGTTACTGAGCTCCTGCTGTGCCAGTTATGTCACCAAGCATTGAAGATATAACAGTAAATAAGCCAGACAACATTCCTGCCCTTGGAGAATTTTCACTTTAGTGTGAGTGACAGCAAACATACAAATACGTGTATAACATCATTTCAGGTATTAAATGCTATAAATAAAACGAAAGCAGAGTTGGGAATAGTGTTGCTCTGTTAGGTTGGGGTCAAGAAATTTCTCTTTGAGGAGGTAATATTTGAAATATTTTGACATAAGTGAGGAAGTAAGCACAATGAGATAGCGGAAACACATTGTAAGTAGAGAAAATGGGAAACACAAAGGCCCTGAGGCAGGAAGTCACTTGACTGGAAGGGATGAGTGGCCAGGGAGAGGTTGGCGAAGTAGCCATTACTGTGTAGTGGGAAAAGGTACAGGTGGGGGAGCCAGACTATCTGGGTTCAAATTTCAGCTTTCTCATTTTCTGTTTGACCTTAGGCAAATCACTTCATCCCTCTTTGTCTCAAGTTTTCTCATCTGTAAAATGGTGTCTTAGATCCATTCCTTCATAGTGACAGCTGAGACAGGGATTCTTGGGCAAATGAGAGCGTTCTTTTAGGAGAAATCTGTAATGAAGTTAAAAAACAAAAACCAAAAAAACCCAGGATCCAGCAGGAGAAGAGGTTTCAGAAGTTGAGCCTCAGCCTGACCCTATGGGACACTGCAGTATGGATTGGACCACAGAGGTTGTCTTGCCCAGAAGTGAAGAACTGGGCTATTAATGTTCCCATTTCAGGCAGTCATTACTACCTGCAGTAGGGGCTGGAGGGGTGGGTGGCTAGGTGCCTCTCAGCCTTGGGCACTCCTCCAAATAAGGTGGAGGTGTTAGTTGTTAGCAGCCAACACCTACAGCAGCTGGGCTATGGGTGCACCAGCCCTGTAAAAGGGATCTGGGTGGGTCATCAACAGCATCTACTACAAATGAGGATATTAAAAATACATAGGTGTAGGGTTACTGACAGGATTAAATGGATTAATTCAAGTAAAGTGCTTAGCACAGTTCCTGGGCCAGTAAGCATTAGCAAGGGCCAGATCTTGCAGGCCATGATTGGGGGTTTAGATTGCGTGAGGGATCCTTCTGGTGGTTGTATGAGGAAACAATTAGGAGACAGGCAAGAAGCAGGGATACAACCGGTAGTTAGGAAGCTTTCATAGATACCAAGTCAATAGCTGGTGGTAGCATGGACATGGTTGATGTAGTGGGAGGTAGTTTATAGCTTGAGGGAAACTACAGCAGGATTCGTGGAGGGGAAAGCTTTTAAGCTGGGCCTTGAAGGAAGATATTTCAAAGGGAACTTTGGAACCATGGAAAAAAGCACAGGTGTCTTGAGCAGTGCGTTGACAATGAGGAAATGAAGAAATGGGAGACAAAGTTGAAAGATTGGGACCAGCACATAACTCTCAGAGCCTTACTAAACCTGTTTGATGGATAAGAGAAATAAAGAATAATTAATGGAACAGAGAGACATGGCTACATCTTAGGGGCAGCAGAGGAAGATCAATCAGATAGGAGCAAGCTCAGAAGGGGTTATCAACCATATAAATATTTCAGTACGATGAAGATTAATGCCACTGATAACTTCAAGTAGATTCAAATTATAGAGGCTGAAGACAGATTGCAAGCAGCTAAGCAGGTGGTGCAAACTCCAAGTATTCATTTCACTACAGACTCTTCTTTCTTGGATCTCAGCAGATAAAGGAAAGGTAAAGGACTTTAGCTTGAAAAAGTGCTGGGAGTCTGGGAAGGAGTGGAAGTGGGGAGGTTGGCAAAGGGAGAACCAGAACATGGTTGTAGGAGAATGCGTGAAGACGGAGATACAGGCAAAAAAAAGGTTGCTGGAGCTGGGCACCAGAGAACAAGCATGGTAGAATGTGATCCAAGACAGTGATGGGGGCCATGCCTTGTGAAAACAAGGCCATTATGTTTCAATATGTGCGTTTGTGGTCTGGCAATTTAAGAAAGGCATGCTGTTTTTTTTAAACAAGGGATATCAACTAAAAAGTATGTTTGCGTTCATGAGGCATCAGAGAGGATTTTTCTTTTGACTGTTGGCACTTTACTGAATATAAAGTTCTCCTGTTTATATAAAGTATGTATTACTACTTTCATATCAAGATCTTTTTTACTGATAATAAAATTACTTATAAAATACTGTGAAATGATTTATTTAACCTTTATTTAACCCATTGTCTAAAAATGTGTTAGGTTACATGCAGAAAGTATGTGAAGTTTGGGGTTACTTAAAGTCTTAGATTTCTTTCTAAATGAGTAAATATGAAATAGACGCTGAAGTACTTGTAGTGAATACCTGTAATTGGCTGCCCAGCATCTATTTCTCTTCCTTCGTGGAGTAGTAGCCTGAATTTCCTTTTGGAACATATTCCCTCCCTTCATTCTCACCTTTGTGATTTAGATGGAATGGGCCTCACCTGCCCCAGAGGATGGCCCTGATTAGCACAACTAATGTGACTGCCATCTCTTCATGAGTGGTTTGCAATTGTCACAGTTACCTAAGCTGGTCCAATCAGAGTGACTCTTCAAGACATTATGTTCTGAGGATATTGATGTAGAATCTCTCCTTGCTGTTTTATGAATGAAGATGCATGTAATTCAGGGCTCCTTAAAGCCAATTTAGGATCATGAGTTGGGGGAATGAGTTTGTCCAAATGGAGTCAATATTAAGGAAGGGACAATAAAAAATTTAAAGAAATTAGGTCCTATCTTGAACTTAAAAAAAAGAAAACAAAAAACGAGAAACCTTTTGTTTCAGGTAAACTTAAGATTTGACTATCTAGAAATAGATCTGGGGGAAAAAAAGAAAAGAAACTAGGTCCTAAGTCAGTTACATGAGATTCTGGATCAATTCTCATCCCTAGCAACATGTACCTCTATAGTTTTCAATTTGGTGAACCAATAAATTTACTTTGTAAGCCAGTCTCAGTTGGGTTTTTCTATTACTTGTAACAACTGAAGGCTTCCTAGGCACAGAATCGACGATACGATACAGATCCTAAAGTCTGTCACTTTCCCATCAACTGTCATGATGCCAGTGAACTTTTGTGTGTATGGAAATTGATATCATCTTTATGAAAAGTGAGCACTTTGGGATCCTTATATATGTTGTGTAGGTTCTTTAAAATGTTTTTTGTTGTTTAATAGAAAAACCTTGTTATTTAATTTTTATAAAAATTAAAGATTATTCAACTCACCATGAAAAGCATAAAAGAAATTTGACCGGTAGACTTACAAAAATAACTAAAATCTGTTCATGGTAGAAGGCCCAACTGTACAAAACTTGGATGATTTGGAAGTTCTCCTAGTATATTTTCTGAGATCAAATATGACAGGATTGTGTTTATAGTAAATTTCAATATATGTTAACTATGATATTAGGCTTGTTCTACTCAAGGCTGGAGTGGTAAAACAAGTTAACACGCAAACATGTCAAAAGAAAAAGGAACAAGTAGCTTTTGTTAAGTGATCCAAATTGAACTCTTTCCCACCCAGGTTCTAAACTAATTTAGAAATAAACAAGAGGTAAGTGGAACATGAAATATGATCTTTATTAGTGATAAGGCTGAAAGTAGAGAATGAGGCTTATATCTGCAGAAATGGGCTTCCTTTTCCCAAACCCCAGAAACATGCAGATATACCCATCCAGCCACAGACAACACTGGACCAAAACTGTTTTACAGCCTGCCCTTGTAAAATTTATAGCAAGGAGGAAAGGGGCAGAATGCATGCATTCTGTGAGCAGTTTATCCCCAAAGAGAGAGGAGATAAAGTGTTATGCTCACTTCTTTGTCCCAAACTCAGCAATCAAGTAATCACACCTCTAGCAATCTAGGTCCAACTAGGAGACAGAACACACAGTAAATTTAACCAGGAGAAGCTTAAAGAATTGGTAAGCTTCAGATGGGCACTGGACTTACTAGGCAGAACACTTCATAGAATGTGTAGATGCCTGACCACTGTGCTGTACACCTGAAGCTGAATAATACTGAATGTCAACTATAACTGTATGTACATATATATGTATGTATGTATGTAGTTACGGGAGGTGGATTACAACAGGGAATATAGTCAATTGAGTTGTAACATCTACATTCAATGTCAGAGGGTTAGTAGATTGGCTGGGGGTTATGACTTTGTGAGGGGTGTAAATGTCTTGTTACTTTGTTTTGTACACCTGAAACAAAATTTAAGCTAGGACAGAATAATATAAATATGTAAGAGGACTGTAAATGTTATCCTAGGACGAAGGAAGAGTCCCCCAGGAAGGAGAAGCTTGGAAGAGGGTCTCCCTCTGGCATTCAGACTGATAAACAGAAAATGACCCTCTGAGACACAGGCTGGTGAGCAGGTTGTGGAGGGAGTTAAGTCATTTCTGTAGGTGCAAAGCTAGGAGCAGACATTGTCCACATTGGAAAGGCCTCAGGAACAACCCTGTAGGGGACAGGCTAGCTGAGATGGGTGAGTGGGCAGCTGGGGAGTTGGCACTGCTAGAAAGGCCAGGAGCATGTTCTCAAGACCACAAGAAGGTGATTACCAGGCCTCCTGGGCTGGGGATGTGACATAGTTGAGGGACTCTGCATTCTGGGTGTGCAACTGGAACAAAACATCAGTTGTACACACACACACCACTTACAGATCATGCAGCAGGAGCAAGAAGAAGCAAATTTTAGTACACTGAAACCAGGAAGAGAAACTTCCATACTCCTACAATGTCCTTCCAGTATCCTTTACTTAATATGCTCATTCTAAAGGAGAAATGCTTAGAGTCCAGTTCCTTATTGCAGAGCAAGTACTGTAGGATGAATTTGGAACTGAGAAGCAATAGATTGATAAGTGGCTCAGTCAAACCCTATGACTACTCAGATTCCATATGCACCCTTCTACATTTGAATTCCTGCACAATAAAGCAATTAACTGTATTTTAGCCTAGTAAGATGCAGCTATTCTATTAAGTGAAGTTCTTGTTTTTATCCCAAACAAGAAGACACAAGACCCCAACAGTTATTAAATCCATTGCTGGCTATATTAATTACTCCCCAAATTTATGTCATGGTCCCACTATTCTGTTAACTAAAGACTGCTTTGGGATTTCTGGTCAAGATGGCAGAGTAGGTAAACACTGTGTTTGCATCCTCTCACAATCACATAAAATTATAACTACACTACAGAACAACCATCATTGAGAATCACCTGAAGTCCTACAACTAAGGGCATACAGAAGAACCCACCTCAAGACTGGTAGGAGGGGAAGAAATGCGGAATGCACTGATCACACACCTGTGTGGCAGTTAAAAATTGGGAGGGATATCTCAGCTACAGAGGTTGACATGGAGGAGCAAGGCGTCCCAGCCCCACACCAGGCCCCCCAGCCAAAGGCTCCAGTGCTGGGAAGAAGTCCCCACAACCTCTGAAAATCAGCAGAGATTGTGGCTGAGTAAGATGGAGGGAAGCTGGAGTCCCTGACATTCCTCTTAAAGGGACTGCACACAGACTTATTCACTGACAGACTCACTTGCTCTGAGCTCCAGTATTGGTGTAGCAGTTTCAGGGGGTGCCAGGGAAATATGAGGAGGAACTGAGTTATCTGCCTTCAGGGCAAGGGCTGGAGGGGCAGTTTTCTCCCAGACAGAAGTGCTAGGAGAATCCATTGTTTCTTTGTTGAGCCCTCCCCTCCTAGTGTGCAGACACAGGCAGCCTCAATATCTGAGTCTCCCATCAACCTGGCTAACACAAATCACCCACCCTCGTGATTCCCTGAGACCCTGCCCCACCCAACTTGCGGGGCCACTCAAGCTGCTTCTACTGGTTTTTCCATACAAACAGCCTGTCTTGGCTCATGCTGCGAACTTTCCTAAAATCTCTGAAAGGTTCACAAAACCCAAACAAGCAGCATCTGGCCTTGGTGTGCCCATACCTCTTGCTGAGCTTTCCCAAGCCCAGCACTAGTGGCAACCAGCCATGGTTCCCAGCTTGGCCTCTTGAGGCACCTCCAAGCCCACTGTAGATGGCAGCCATCTGTGGATTGCTTTGTGGCGCATGCCAGGTGGCCTTGGGCAGGGCATAGTCTACAGCTGAACTTGGCCTGTGGCAAAGCCTGTCCCCAAGAGGCCCTGGGGCCAGCACACTGGAATCCAGCAGTGGCTGGATTCAGACCACACTGGAGAAGCACTTGGCCACTTTGGAAGATGACACACCCAAAAGGGCAGATTGAGCAGGCACCAGAGCTGTATTCAAGCAAATCCTACTCCATAGGGTGAGCCCCTGCACAACAGCTCCTCCACTGTAGTTATGGCCAGTTCTCACAACCAGTCAGCCTGAGGATCAACACCTGCCAGTGACATGCAAAGAGCAACCAAGGCTCAACTACAACAGGAGGGCACACACAACCCACACAAGGGACACACCTGCAGCACCTAGCTCAGGTGACCAGGGAGACTGAGCCACTGGGTACCACAGCACACCTACTACATAAGGTCACTCTACTAAGATCAGGAGATATAGCAGCCCTACCTGGTACATAGAAACAAACACAAGGAGACAGCCAAAATGGAAAGAGACAAAGAAACATGTCCCAAATGAAAGAACAGAACAAAGCTCCAGAAAAAAGGACTAAACAAAATACAGATAAGCAATCTACCAGACGCAGAGTTCAAAACACTGGTTATAGGGATGCTCAGTAACCTCAGGGAGAACTTCAACAAAGAGATAGGAAACATAAAAATAGAGATAGAAAACACATTTTAAAAAATCAGAAATGAAGAATACAATAACTGAAATGAACAATACATTAGAGGGAATCAACCGTAGATTAGATGAAGCAGATGAAGTAGATTAGATTAATCAGTGATTTTGAAGATTTGGAAGACAAGGTAGCAGAAAACCACCAATCAGAACAGCAAAAAGAATAAAGAATTAAAAAAAAGATAGTTTAAGAGGCCCCTGGAAAAATGTCAAGCATACCAACATTCACATTATAGGGGTATCAGAAGGAGAAGAGAAAAAGCAAGTAATTGGGTGGGGGAAAAGCAAGTATTTGAAGAAATAATGAGGAAAAATTTGCCTAATCTGGTGAAGGAAATAGACATAAAAGCCCAGGAAGTGCAGAAAGTCCCAAATAAGATGAACCCAAAGAAGCCCACACCAAGACACACCATAATTAAAATGTCAAAGATTAAAGACAAAGAGATGATCTTAAAAGTAGCAAGAGAAAAGCAGTTAGTTACTTACAAGGGAGCTCCCATAAGACTGTCAGCTGACTTCTCAACAGAAACTTTGCAGGCTAGAAGGGATTGGCATGAAATATTCAAAGTGATAAAAAATAAGGACCTATAACCAAGATTACCAAGCAAACATTTAGAATCAGACAGATAAAGAGCTTCCCAGTCAAGAAAAAACTAAAGGAATTCATCACCACCAAATCAGTATTACAAAAAATGTTAAAAGGACTTTCTTAAGAAGAAGGAAAAAAAGAAAAAATATGAATAATAAAATGGCAACTACATATCTATCAACAATTACTTTAAATGTAAATGGATTAACTGCTTCAACCAAAAGATAGGGTGCTGAATGGATATGAAAATAAGACCCTTACATATGTTGCCTACAAGAGACTCACTTCAAATTGAAAGACACACACACTGAAAGTACAGAGATAGAAAGCAAATAGAAATGAAAAACAAACAAACAAAAAACCTGAGGTAGCAATACTTATACCAGACAAAATAGACTCTAAAACAAAGGCTATAACAAGAGACAAAGAAAGACCCAGTAATCCCACTTCTTGGTATCTATTTGAAGAAACCCAAAACTTCAAAGGGACGTGTGCATCCATATTTCCTTTCAGCATTATTTGCAATATCCAAAATATGGAGACAACCTGGGTGTCCATCAGGGGAGGAATGGATAAAGAAGAGGTGGTACATATAAACAATGGACTATTACTAAGCCATAAAAAATAATAAAATGTTGCCATCTGTAACAACATGGATGGACCTAGAGGGTACTGTGCTGAGTGGAGTAAGTCAGGCAGAGAAAGACAAATGCCATATGATTTTACTTATATGTGGAATCTAAAGCACAAACTAAACCAACAACTCATAGATACAGAGAACATTTTGATGGTTGCCAGATAGGAGGAGGTTTGGGGGGTGGGTGAAAAAGCGGAAGGGATTAAGAAGTACAAATGGGTAGTTACAAAATAGTCATGGGGGTGTAAAGTATAGCATAAGGAATATAGTCAATAATATTGTAAAAACTATGTATGGTGTAAGATGGGTACTGGATTTGCCAGGGTGATCACTTCATGAGTTGTGTGCATGTCTGGTCATTGTGTTGTACACCCGAAGTTAGTATATTGTTGTATGCTGACTGTAGTTGAAATATTAAAAAATTATTTAAAAAAGAAACAAAAAAAACACAACCTCCCCTATACTGCTAATGAAGGGGTAAATATAGCCACTAAATTAGTTTTATTTGTAGAGAAACTTTTACACATAAGCACAAAAAGATAGGGACAAAAAAAGATTGTTTGCAATAATGAAAAAAATTAGGCTGATGAACAGCCTGAATGCTCATCAATAAGACAATGCATAGGTTAATTGGGTTATAGTGACAAATAACGGGAGTTATAGATATCAACATGAGTACATCCCCCAAATCATCGTAGTTGAGAAACACAAATTGCCAAATGATATGCATATTATGATAAATGTATTTAAAAAAAAAACTCGATTGAATCTGACCAAAGATTAAGCTTTGTTAAAGCTGGGTGGAGGCTAATGGGTGCTGGTTTTATTATGTTCTTTACTTTTCTACATATTTAATGTATTTCAAATAAAAAGTCCCCCCCCAAAAAAAAATGACTACTTTGTAAAAGTGACCTCCACCAACTTTTATATAAAATAAAAATGGTAAGGAGAGGAAAGAAGAAAAGGGTTAGCATATATAAATAAACACATTGTGGGGACAGAGCCAGGAGTGCAGTTTCCAGGCTCTTGGCCTCACATGGAAAGGTGCTGGCTCAGGTAGTAGATGGTCAATCAGCTGTGACTAGTGGGTCATTGGCTGTTACTGGTTAGCCATTAGCCACTGATATAACTGCTGCGGCTAAGCTAGCAAAGGGTGGTGTAGTGTAGTGGCATGGTGGTGTAGTTGTGGCATGGTGGAGTGTGGATTACAGATTGCAGAGAGGTGGATTTCAGCTAGCAAGTGAGGTTGGTTGGCAGAGAAGCGGACGGCAGGTTGAGAATCGTGTGGCTTCTGCCTCCTGTGTCTCTGTTGTGCGGGGTGGCCTGTGGGGTCTCTGCTCCTGCTCCCCAAATAAGAACGCAGGATATGGTGAGGCCAAAAAGGAACACCCACGGAGCCATAGGTAGGGGAGTCATACCACTATGGTCTCACTGGAGGCTGGATTCACACGACGTGCGACCTGCTGTCCGCTTTTCTGCCAACTGACCGACTCCCCTCGCTAGCTGCAATCCGCCGTGCTCACTACAAAATGCTCTTGCTAGCTCAGCCACCATCTTCTTGCTAGCCCCAATTTTCTGTTAGCGTAGCCACAGCAGTTATATTAGTGACCAATGGCTCACTGGTTAGAGCTGACAGCCAACTAGCCACAGCTGATGGCCATCTAATCACAGTTGATGGCCATTTACTACCTGAGCCAGCACTTTTCTATGTGAGGCCAAGAGCCTGGAAACTGTTCTCTGGGGCTGTATCCCCACAGTCTCCAACCCAGCCGCCAGTGAGACTATAGAGGTATGACTCTCCTATCTACGGCTCCATGGGTGTTCCTTTCTGACCTCACCATATCCTGTGTTCTTATGTGGGGAGTAGGACTAGAGACCCCGCGTGACACCCCGCGTGACACACATGCATATAACAAAGAGAAATAATGCAAATCTACCACAGTCCTGGTTTCTGTAATTGGTCATGATTATAGTTGATAGCTATATTTCACCTTCAGCTACCCGTTCTTTATTTTCCTTACCCACAGCTCTGGGTTCTTTACCTGGTGGAGTGATCCAAACCTTCCTTCCCAAGAGATCTGAATCCTCAATCATCCTGCCTTTTTCTGGTTCCTGTAGTTTTCCATTTACCTTTACTGTTGGCCTGGAAGTTTGAAAAGAAACTTTAGATGATCTCCAGACTTTAGAATCATTTGCTGGCCCAGGCAAACCAGCAAACTTTCTCACCACCCAGTGGTCTGCAACTGCACTTTCTCTAACATAGTCTCCTTGCTTCTGTTGTAGCAGCAACAATCCCCTTGATAATTGACATCAATCACTACAGCCAACAGAGTAACCTCCTGTTTTTCACCTGTTGGTTCAGTGGTAAAAGGAGTGGAAAATGGCCAGGTGGTAGGTAGTCTGTGGTAGGCAGAATTCTAAGATTGACCCCAGGATTCCTGCCCCCTGGTGTACACACCCTGTATAATTTCCCCTTGCACATTGTTGGGACCTGTAAATATAATTAAGTATCACCTCCATGATTATGCTATATGGCAAAAGGGATTTTGCAGGTGTAAGTAAGGTCCCTAACTATAATCCAAAGGGAGACTATCCTGGGTGGATCTGACCTACCTAATCAAGCAAGTCTTTTAAAAGCAGAAGAGTACTTGTCGTGCAGGGTGTCATGCGGGGTCTCTGCTCCCACTCCCTGCACAAGAACACAGGTGTCGTGTGGGGCGGCCTGCGGGGTCTCTACTCCCGCTCCCCACATAAGAATGATAAGAATGCAGGATGTGGCTAGGTCCAAAAGGAACACCCATGGAGCCATAGGTAGGGAAGTCATACCACTGTGGTTTCATTGGAGGCTGGGTTCACACGACATGTGACCTGCTGTCCGCTTTTCTGCCAACCGACCGACAACTCTCCTCCACTCTCCTCAACTCTGCTCTACTCTGCTCTTCTTCCCTCTGTAGCCGCAGCAGTTATATTATTGAGCCAATGGCTCAATGGTTACAGCTGATGGCCAACTAGCCACAGCTGACGGCCGTCTACCACCCGAGCCAGCACCCCTCCATATGAGGCCAAGAGCCTGGAAACTGCTCTCTGGGGCTCTGTCCCCACAGTACTGTTGCCAGTCTGGAAGAAAAACAGCCATGTTTTGAGAGGAGTGGCAAGGACGTGAGAGTGACCTTGACGAGTTGAGAGCCGTCCTCAGCTGACAGCAAGAAAACAGGAATTGTATTCTCCTAACAACCACATGAGCTGAGAAGAGGATACAGAGCCTTGGATGAGATCACCGCCCCAGGCAACACTTTGATTTCAGCCTGGTAACACCCTGAGCAGAGGGCTCAGCTAACCTGTATGTAGACCCTTGCCCCACAGAAACTATGAGATAAATACAATTGTGTTGTTTTAAGCCACTAAATTTGTGGTCATTTGTTATGCAGCCAATAGAAAACTAATACACAATCTTGTATTCCAATTCGGTGGAACTATTGTTGGTCCCCTGGTGGAAGCATTCTCCTTTTGGATACTAAAATCGCCAAATCAGCAGAGCTCAAAATTGCCAGGACAGGAAGCAAAAAGTCTGCAAATGGGTTATTAGGTGTAATAGTGAGCGAAGCCACTCCCACTTATGCTGCTTGTATTTTAGCTATCGGAGAGAGAACACCATATAATGCTTTCTGATCTGAAGCATATACTGCACCCTAATAAGACAGAACCCCATTCTTTTTTTAAAAAGATTTTATTGGGGAAAGGGAGCAGGACTTTATTGGGGAACAGTGTGTACTTCCGGGACTTTTTCAAGTCAAGTTGTTGTCCTTTCAATCTTAGTTGTGGAGAGCGCAGCTCAGCTCCAGGTCCAGTTGCCATTGCTAGTTGCAGGAGGCCACTGCCCACCGTCCCTTGCGGGAGTCCAACTGGCAACCTTGTTGTTGAGAGCCCGCGCTCCAACCAACTGAGCCATCTGGCCACCTGGGAGCTGAGCGGCAGCTCATTGACTTCATTCTACTTGCAGAGGGCGCAGCTCACTGGCCCATGTCGGAATTGAACCAGCAGCCCCGTTGCCCAGAGCTCGGGCTCTAACCAACGAGCCACCCATCCACCCACAGAACCCTATTCTTTTAGGGTGTTGTCTATCAACTGGTACCATAGAGTCCTCAATAAGCCATTTCACCTTTCATTTAGGCCAGCCACCTTCATGTAATGGGGTATGTGGTAAGACCACTTAATTCCATGGGGTGAGTCCCAATGCTGCACTTCTTTGCTACAAAATGAAATTTCTTGATCAGAAGCAATGCTGTGTAGAATGCCATGACCGTGGATAAGGCATTTTATGAGTCCATCAATGGTAGTGCTGGCCGATGCATTACGGTCAGAAAAGGCAAATCTGTACCTAGAATATATGTCTATTTCTGTGAGAATGAATTTCTGCACCTCTATGATAGAAGTTCAATGTCATCAGCCTGCCAGCAGGTGGCTAGCTTGACGCCCAGGTGCCATATTATGGTGCCATATTGGAGACTCAGTGTTGGTCTTCATTTAGCAGTAGCAGTAGGCAGGCCAGCCTTAGCAATGGAAATTCCATGTTGTTGACTCCATACATGGCCTCCATTCTTGCCACCATGGCCTCTTTGTTCATGGGTCCACTGAACTAGCACTACAGTGCATTGGGAAAGAAGTTGACTGACATCCAGTGTTATTTTGTCCACCTCTTTATTAAGAGCCTCCTCTGCAGTGGATAACATTTGGTAGGCATTCATGTGGAACACAAATATCTTCACAGTCTGCCAATTCAAAGAGGTTTTAACTAATGTTCCTGTCCTCACCCAACCAAAATGTCATTAATCCCAGACCTCATCTGTCAAATTTTTACTCATCTTGGTTAACTTCTACCTATGTTCAGTATTTTTTCATCTAGATCCCCTCTCATCCACTTTTCCTTTCTAGATTATTTTGAAGCAAATGCCAGACACCATATCACTTTATCTTAAATACTTCAATATCTCTAAAAAAATAAGCACCATTCAAAAACAACCACGATACCAGTATCACACCTAAAAATATATAATTATTTAATATCAAATATCCAATGTTCAAATGTTATCAACTACCTCAAGCATTCACATGAAGTCCTTACATTGAAATGGGTTGATATATTAACTCTCTTTTACTTTCATGTTTTTTTTTCTCTTTCTCTTTTCTTGCAATTTGTTGAAGAAACCAAGTTGTCTTTTGAGTTTCCTACAGTCCAGATTTGCTGATTATAACCCTGTCGTGTCAATTAACATGTTCTTCTATCCCCCTGTATTTCCTACAATTTAATGGTTATATCTGGAGGCTAAATCAGACCCAGGTTTGATTGTTCTTTGGCAAAATTATTTCTTGGGTGGTATTATGTCATTTCATTAGGAGGCACATAGTCTGGTTTGTCTTTCTCTTTGAGATGTTATCAGTCACTGATGACCATTGCTAGATCCCTTAATTCATGAGTTTGTACATACACACACTTCTATTAAGGTGAAATTTCCTTTCATCAACAATTTGTTACCCAAAAATACAGTTCATATTGAGAAAGCAGAATAAATGCTTGGTTTTTACTACGTACCAGTTTTCAAAGTAATAAGTTGGTTTGCTGGTGTCCTCTAAGTTGACCAATGAATGTTATGTTAATATCATTATGAACTCATGCATTTAAACATATTTCATGCGGCTCAAATCATTGCAGTTATTATCTTTATTGACGCTTAAATCGCTATCATCTTTGCTATTGGGGAACAATTCATGTTGGCTCTTGGATCTTCTTGTCTTTCATAGTTGCCTTGTTTTCCAGTATGACAAAGTGTTCTAGGCTTGTATTGTACATTTCCTGCCCCAGAGATGAAATCACCCATTTATTCAAGGAGCCTTAATTCCTTTGAGTAGGAAATTGTATGTAGAGATACAATCTGGGCATTACTAGGTTAGTCATTGTTTCTAAGCCTTTTCAGTAAACAAAACTAGGAGATTTTGTGGTTATTGTTTTAGAGCTTTGTAGTCACACAACAACCTAGCCAACTGTCCCCCCACCCGCCCCCCGTGTCTTTCCTTAAGGAAAAAAGAGTCTGTGAGACTGTGCCTTTCTGGGACTCTGTTCCATCCTTGTGTTTACACCTTATGTCTCTCTGTCTGGTCCCCAAAAGATGATTTGCAGCCAAAGACAGGTAAGATATCTCACGGGAGATACAACCTAAGCCAGGCGGAACCGAGTGGGGACCCCCAAAGAGCTGCCTTAGAAGAATATGGGAAGGAGCCTTGCCTCTCCTTGCCCCTGCCTGGGAAAAGCGGCTGCTGGCTCTGACTTTTCCCTCTCACCTAATTGGGAGAAAAGTCTTGAGTAATAAGATTGGACTCTCTCTGCTCAGCTCTGTGAAACAATTTCAACATGTGACATATGTCCCTTAAAAGAATTGCATACCTCACCTCAAGGACTTTCTGCTCCGGCTGTTTGAAGATCAGCATAATTGGTTTGGGTTGTTTCTATAACGTGATGAGTCTCACAGACCGTGCCAAAAACACTGCTACTCCCTTGTATACCTATCAATAAAAACCCCCAGTCGGCCATATTCTGGGCTCCAGTCCTCTGAGACTGAGAGACCCCTGGCCTTCGGAGAGATTTAACTGCATTAAGTCTCTGTTTGTTTCTTTCTTAAAAACTTAACCCAAACCGCCCCTTCTCGCACCCTCACTGCCCGTGTTGCGCTGGACACGACAGAGCTTTATTTAAGATAAAGTACTTTATGAACTCTTACTGACACTTCCAATTCAAGCCCAGGGTTTACTTAACTTTATCAGTCTTACACCTGTATTCTTTCTAATCACGTCAACCAGAAGTGACAGATCTTCCTTTGAATTATACCAGTCTCTTCAACAACTTTTATGGCAATCAACATATAATCTTTGATTTATTGATATTTTTGTATATATCTTATCCTCCCTACCAAGTGGTAAGCAATTTGAGGCCAGAATTCACATCTTTTTAGTCTTTTTTTAAGAGTAAAAAGATAAAAATTATAAAGATAAAATTCCTAGAGTGCTAGTGTATTTCCTGACACATAAATTTCCTTTCTCTTTGTATTCCTCAAAATATGGAATTATACATATACTAAAAGTCAATATAGCATTGTTAAATGAAATACAAATATAGATTTAACTCAACTTTTCAGATATAAAGTACCAGAAACTAATTTTAGTGGCAATTAGGTTAAAGATATCAAAGTTGTTTGAAATAAGTTTTATTTCACAGATATAAAACAATTTTGAACATTTACAACTTGTACAAAGACTGGTAGCTTTTGTATTTTAAAAAGTGCTATTCTAAGAGAATAGAAAAAATTAAAGGCCACAGTGATATTCTAAATTATAGTTTCAGGGAATGGGAATACGAAGACAGTATTCTATTCAACTACAAAATCCTGCACACATCTTTGATTGAAGGAAAAAATGAATAATACTGGACTGAAAAACAGTGTGAAATCACACTTTGGTCTGTAAACATGTTTAGCTTCGTTTTTCATTCAGATGTATACCTAAAAATTATATGTCACTAAAACGAACCATTCAAAGGTATAATAAAAAAGAGGTAGGGAATGAAAATTAAAGAATTTATTTTGGTAGTTCTTCAATAATGATGCGAGACACTGAGTTCCATCCAGTAGAGGCATCTCCTTTGGGGTAATCGGAACAAGTGCCAACCCAGATAGCAACATCCACCAATCCGGCACCAATTCCTTCACAAAGTCCTTCCACTGCAAAACAAAGATGAAAGGTACATCTTTCTTTAGAAAGCAAAAACCTTTAGCTAAATTGTATTACTCTAGCAAGCTAGATAATAAATCTATTTAATGTAAAGTGAATTAAAAATTCTAATAGTTGATGAGGGTTTCATAGAGATAAATTCTCTTTTTATTAGCATATACATATTTTAAAAGACAAACACATATCCATTCTATAACATAAGCTTAACAGGCAGTTTCTTACGGGTTTTTAACATAATACCAGAATTTGTTTAGTTACAGAGATGACCTAAAACAAAAAAGCAATTTATTTGACTAAATGAAGCCAACACTATTAAAAGCCAAGACTTTATTTGATATGCAAGTCTTTTTTTTAAAAAAGCCCTTCCCAACACTTACCTGCACACTTGATGATATTCAAGTAGAAGAAAGAACTTTTATAACATTAATTCGAGCATAATCATTATAGCAGTCCTTCAACCTGTGAATCTCATTTTACACAGAATTTCCTCAGTGAAAAAACAAACAAACAAACAACTCTGCCTTTCCTCTTACGCTATATAAATATACATTTTTGCTCAGAATCTCTGGACTTTCACATACTAATACACAGCTTGCATTTCATCTTACCAAGGTTCTTCTCCTACATTAAAAAAAAAATCTTCCCCCAGTGCTCATTTTAATAGGCAAAAAGATGTAGCCCCTTTGATGTCTGTGTAAGGTGGAAAAGGAACCAGAAGTTACAGAGTCTTCAAGAAAATGAGTCCTGACATATAAGTAGTGTAGGATGACATCATGTGACAGGCCACCTTTCCTATTTGGAAAGTCAGTGCATTCCAGCTAAGCCTCAGGGATGTAGGCCTGTAGCAATCCTGAGGCAAGTCCCTCAGAATCCAGGGACCTGGCTCTAATGCAGGCCCCTTTCAAAGCTAGGAGAACTAACCAGTGTGCCCAGTCCCATTTAATCTAGTATCCTCAGCACCACGCCAGGTGAGAATGCCCAGAAACCCTCCTGTTTTCCCAAGGTCTTGACATCCATGGCCTAGAAACTTGTTCACTTCACCCTATAGGATGTCAAACAAACTGTTCTAGCATCAGCCTCCCACAGGAAGAGTCAAATGGTCATGGCATATAGTCTTTAACAAATGAAAAAAATGTTTTTTGAATGAATGAACATTTTTGCTGTAATAGCGTACAGTATTGCGGCTTACGAAGCACCTGAAATATGTTGGATTAGGGGTTCTCAATCTATTTTCTTCCTGGACCCAGGCAATAAAATGGCATTCAAATGTTTTTCAAACTCCCACGGGCATATCCAAAGCTTTAAGTCATCCTCTGATTTGCTAACATAAGTGCATCTCCTTTCCTTTCCCTCAAGAAAGAGTATCGGTGTGCAAGGGAAAGTGATTTTATTGTGGAGGTAACCTTCAATTCATCTTAACACAAAAGTTGTTATGAATAACAAATTGCTTCTGACATTCCACCCACCTGACCACACCAAATGAGATTTCACACCATGGTTGGGAAATGCCACGTTAAATAATTTAGAAAGTATATACATGTATAGGTTACAGTTTCTGGGCTGAGGGCTTACACTATAGCAAGATATTAACACATACAGCTTACAGATAATAGAGTAAGTTGATTATATCTACTACTATCTAAACATGTATCACTTCCTAATCAAATTTTAATTTTATATCTGTATTTTTCTTATTTTAGAGACTGCTTCTCAGAGGGAAAGTACATCTTCCTTTCCAGCACATATAGCTAAGGACTTTGTGATGAGGCCCTTTAATCTGATCAAAGAAAGAGAGGGCTAGGGAGACAAGAGGGCAGGGATCTGGTTTCTGCTCTCTTGAACACTGATTCTGCTGTCCTCGGTAAGACACTTTAATTCCTTACGCTTTCTCTATGTGCAAAGAGAGGGGCTTAAAATATCTTTTTTACATCTTGAGAACATTGTGGAGATTTGAGGAAGCATGTGGAAGGGATGCTCTTGATTTCTTAAGGATAAATGTGCTATATTAGTTTTTGAGTTAAGTATCTGACTTGGATTCCCAAAGAGTGCTGTAATATAATTTCCTCTGGTTAATAGTGGAGGGATCTCTCCTCTTCCTTTGGCCATTTTTAAATACAAAATTAGTGAGAAATCCCTTCAAGCAATCAGGGAAATGAAACCAGCAATATATACATCTTGTCATTCGCCCAGCCTGTGCTGTCATGGTGTGCCACCTCATAGCTACTCAAGAAACCAAAATGGCGGGCCGCCAAATATCGATAGTGGTGTGTCTGGATGATGACATTAATAGGTAACTTTCCCCCTTCTACTTTCTGATATCTTCTGAGCTTTCTTTAATGAACCTTAAAACAAAACAATATGTTTTTTTCTTATAGCTTAACTGACCACTGGTCTAATTGAATGTCTTTTCTCTCATACTAGGTAGAGACAAACAAAGAAAGCAGGAATAATGTAGAAATGTTCTCTTTTACAAATTCAGCAGACTTCATCTATTCTTTTAAAGGATAAGGCAGAGAAATTGGTCTCCTTATCAATTTAAGCTAGAGGTTGTCAACCTTCGCTGAACATTAGAACAACCAGGAGGGAGTCTGGAAGTCCCATTGCCTAGGGAGTACCAGACCCATTAAGTTACTCTCCCTGGAGGGGTGGTACTCAAGCATGCATGGGGATTTTTCTAAGTTCCCCAGTTTAGTCCAATGTGTAGCCAGTGCTGAAAACCACTGCTCTATGGCTGTTTTTCCATTTCATCTAACTTAGTGATTTTCAACCTTGGGGATTTTTAAAAAAGATATGGTCTTACCCCTAAAGATTCTGATTTAGTTGGTCAGAAATGGGACCCAGGTGTCCACATATTTTTTAAAGATCCATTTCAGGATATTCTGAAATGCAACCAGGGTGGAGCATTATGAGCTGAAAACTTGCTGTAGGTCTCTTACTAACAGCCTCATGACCTGACATAATAGTGGACTCAAAACAAATCTTCCGTCTCTAAAAATCTGAGACCCATCCTGCAATGCCACTATTCTACGTACCAGAAGAAGTGCGATGAATATTAATTGTTGAATTCAGTTCAGGACTTCCTTGGTCCAAATAAATTATGGCTTCAATGGGAAGAGGTCCTGAACATTCAGCTCCATTGAATGTGAAATACCAACGTTGACAGCAGGCGCTTCTGCACTTCAACCGAAGTGAGCCACTGAACAGAACTCTTAGAGCACTGTTCGAACGCATCTTAGTAAATGTACACTCCTGTCACAAAAATAGAAATAGGGTTTAATGTGCATTTTCAACTTTAATTAAAAAGATGCCTTCAAACTGTATTGTGAATTTTATTTAACTATCCTTTTCCCAAAACCACATTTAACTTTTATATATAGAGAAAGATGTTCTCCAAGATAGATGAGACTGTGATGTTAGGAACTCTAAAAAAAAATCAAATTATGGCATTCTTGGAATTATTCACACCATTGAAGTTGTCTTTCATTTTTACCCAAAACAGCTAGCTTTCAGTATGTAGACCAAACCAATCTACATATTTACTTTTTTTCATTCCAAAAATATATTGTGAGCCCTATGTGTTGAATGCCACAGATACAGCAGTAAACAAAACAGAATCTCTGCCCTCATTAACTCACGTTCTAGACTAGCACTGTCCAGATATACAGAGAGTGCCAAAAAAATGTATACACATTTTAAGAAAGAAAACTGTATTAAAATTGTAATACTCAATATATACTGATAACAAAAGATGAATACAAGTCACGTTTGCAATTACAAGAGGTGCTCAACGTGGTTACCATCAGGGTCCTGACACTTCTGATTACGGCAAACTAATGCTTGAGCAAAGCTGATCAAAGTGTCCCCTCGTATACATTTTTTTTGTACCCCCGGTATTTATTCCTGATCTGTTTCTATTTGATTAACAGCAGACGGTATCAGGGGGTCAAGCATAGATAGGTAGGGTTTCAGTTTTTACCTATGTGACACAATTCTAAGGCCTAGGTTGATTTTTGTTTTTCTCTCTCTTTAATTGGTTTTTGAAAAATTTGTCTGTCAATTGGCTCATGGTCCTACTATCTTTTACTTGCAGAAGGCTCCTAAACCCATTCTGACTACTGCTAAAAAGAACTTGAAAGCATACTAATAATTCAGAGTTCATAGGGTTATGGTTTTAGAGAGAACTCAGCAACTTTCAATGAACTGTAAAATAAGCAACCAGTCTATCAATGTCAAATGTTTGAAGAAGTAGGCAACATTTTAACAAAATGCTTTCTAAGAAATCACAAATAAAATAAAATGATCACAGTCACCCAAACCATACAAGCTATACGGAAATTCTATCACATAAAAATCAAACCAAGAGAGTCTCAAACTTTTTTACAGATAAGAGAGCAGACATTAAAGAGCTGAGATAAGGATCAGGGGTAATACACAGATTAAAACAGTTTTATGAAAATAAAACCTCTTCTATTTGCCTGGTGGTAGTAGTGGTTAATATCATGAAGTAATATATTGTGGGTATGGAATCATGTACAGAGTTGATCAACAAATGAAAGGCTTAGGAATAGTAGGAACTTCTTCAACTCTATGCCATCCAGCGGGTTTGCCAGGTACTTTTAAAGCAAACACTGATCAAAGTGACTGAGTCATTAATCAAAATGCATTGCCAGACAGGCTATTTTGAGTAAATTTCCCCCTAAATGTTGCAGAACAATTTAAAATGGTCACTGTAGTCCAAATTGTCACTCTTGTCCATTCCACTTCTCTTAGGCTGAGCAATTTTAAGTTGGGCCAGCTACCCCAGAATAAGGACAAATACTAATGGATTTCTCACTTCCAGATAGTAATTCCATGTAGTAATTTCTTAGAAGGTTCTTCCCACCCTTATGTCTGAAGCCACAGCAGAATTTCTTAGACTATTTTAAATTTACATTAGGATAAGATGGGAAAGTTGCTTACTGTCCAATCTTGTGGACACTGACACGTACGCTCACCTTTTTTGTTTGGATTACAAAAAAAAAAGTAAGTTATTTGAGGTATTAGGGTTAAAATAATATGGTGATTTTTTTGTCTTAGAAATTAGAAATACCTTTATAAAATTCATGTCATCAATTTTTTCTCATTAATTTTAAGTTACTGTCACATGGTACCTACTCCTTAATTTTTTAAAGTCTTTGGTAAAAATAAACAAAATAAAATCTCACCTTAATTAACACTCAACTATGAAAACCCTTAAGTTTTGCTTCAACTTTAAAACAATTCAGGTTTTACTTACTGCAATTTTTCCAAGATCTATGCCATAATTCAGTGAACTCCATGAGCACTGCTTGTAGTTAGGTGTCCAAGACTCCTCAAAGGTTTCCCTCAGGCATTCCCCCTTTTCTCCTTTGAATCCATCCCGACCTGGGATCCCAGGAGTACCAGGAATACCATTGGCCCCAGGGCTCCCATCTCGACCAGGTACTCCTGCAGGCCCTTGTAAGCACATTCCATTATACTAGTGGAAAAAGGAAAGGGAGAAAATCTTGTACCACTTAAAATTCAAAGACTCACTCTGATTAGATTTCCATTTATTTTGAGCCCTTGGAATCAAGAATCCTTTCATACCACTTGTTCATGTTCTCGATGAGTTATTACAGAGCAATGCTTTTAAAGTTATTTCTAAAATATTGCGGCCTTTTTCCTGTTCTTTTTATTTCACAGACTTTATACACATTCACACACAAATCAAAGACAAAATGTTTTCATTTACCTGCTTTTCTCTACTGCTATTAAAAGCATACATCATTTTTAAATGGCTGTATTCCAAGGTGGACATTATTTGATATACTGCTTTTTTCTTCTAACTCTATATGTCGCAAAGGGACTTGGAATTCTACTTTTACAATTTTAAGCAAACAGTGCACTATTTTGGGATACTTAGGTTATTTCTATTTTTTTCTATCATTAATATTATTGTAACGAAAATCTTTATCCATATAGCTTTTTTCCATTTGAATTATTTCTCTAAAATAAATTCTGAGACATATAATTACAAAATAAAATCTTAACAGTCAATCATCATCTTACACTGGCAATATTTCTAAGTTGGATATACATATCCCCTGCTTCTCCTGCCTAATTTTATGTGGAGAACGTTAACACTTCTGATCTCCAACCCCACTCCTCCTCCCTGACAGGGATTAAATGACCTCTTTGCAGGTGACCGTTAGTCTTCAACAGGGTAGCGGTAATCTATCACATGTCTTAAGTGCTAGGATTTTCTCTGTTTTTGTTTGGGGTTGGGGGGTGGCAGTGGCAGTATCATATTAAAGTTAAATAGCATTGATTCTAGAGCCAGATTCTCCCTATTAGCAACGTGAGATAGAGTAAGCTGGTAAACATGGCAGTATCTGTTTCCCTACCTGTAAAATGGGGAAAGTAATAAGGATTCTTACCTTCCAGGGTTTGTATGAGATGTGAGATAATATATAAAATGTGCTTAGAACAGTGCCTGGCACACAGTAAACACTGCATATGCCAAACATGATTATTCTGTTTGTCAGCGACCCTGGGCAAGTGTGTCCACTCCCCTGGGTGGACATTACCAGGGCCTAGATCTGGAGAAGAGAGCATCATTAAACATGCCAGTTAACACACATAAGCCACACACACCAGTGTAGTTGGATTGGTGGTAAAGGTGGTATTTTGATCTCCATCTATCAAATTCCTAAATTGGTCCACTTATTAGACCCTCCAAATTCCAAACCTAACTTAAATTTTTATTTTAACATTCCCCCATTTGTGTAGATTGTCCAATACTATCATTCTATATAAATATACTGTCCAATGAGAACAAAAAGACAAGTTCCCTTTCATATTAAAATAACTTCAAAGCTTATCTTTTAATTTCACCATCTGGGATTAGACATGCTCATATTATAAAATCCAATAATGACACTGCCTCAGCAGGATCCTTATGTCTCTAATGTTGGCCAATTGATTTGCTTCTCACATTACCAATTTGATCTTTGTTTTAATAAATGATTTTTGTGACTTTGACCACTGCTACTTTCCTGATTGTAATGGAGGGAAAAAGACACAGTTATTTATTTACTGACAGAGAAACAGTAAGAAAAATAACAAAATTGCAAAAGTATTAGAAGATATGCTAAAGTATAAAATATTCTAAGATAGTCTAGTTTTAGACTTAATTTTCATTTTAGTAATTTCATTCACTTACACTAGCTGATACATGCAATGTTTGGACATAGATTTCAGGTGGAAAGGGAGAAACAATAAGACTTCTGGTATTCTTTGATTTCTTCACTATCATTCCCCTCAGGACAAGATGCTACACAAAATTTTATTTTCCTATATAACAGTAGTTCTCGACTGGGGACAATTTTGTCCCACAGGGGACACTGAAAATGTCTGCAGACATTTTCGGTTGTCACACCTTGGGAGAAGGAGACTGCTACTGGCATCTAGAGAGTAGAGGCCAGGGTTGCTGCTAAATATGCTACAATACACAGTACAGTCCCCACAGCAAAGAATTATTAGGCCCAAAATGTCAATAGTGCCGTAGTTGAGAACTTTTATTCAGTTTTTTCATCTAAAAACTGCATTTCAGAGACCACATAATTTTATGGAATTTGGTTCCACAGGTATTACATCTGTGTTCTTCTTTCACTTTAAAATGCTAACAGCACATGCTTAGTACTTGCCAGGTAAGAGGCTGGATAACTGTCTGTGGAAGGAACCCCTGTTTCTTTCACTGGCCACTAGGGGGCAGAGCTTGCTGGAAGCTTGAAAGAAATGCTTTGAAAGATCCTGTACAAAGAAGTTGCTTTACAGAATCTGTTGAAGCCTTCTTAACGACTATGTGGGGTTTTTTTCCCCCTAGCAAAACCAAAGTCCAAACTACAGGATGCACCTGAGCCTGGCTGCATAGTAAGCTTTTCCAAGCTGGGCTAGAGTTGTGGGAAACCACGGGTACTGTAAATTCTTGGAGGGAAAGAAAAAAATTGCTAGCTTTCTTTATGGGAAAGGGGTATTTTGTGTATCATAGCTACAATTTTACAAATGCAAACTGCACATAAACCACATTCATTTGGTACAGTTTTTTTTATTTATTTTATTTTATTTTATTTTTTTTAACAATTTAGAAACTTAAAATAGAACTGTAGCCCTGAACACATAGTCTGCTTTGTGGAGCAAAATTACATAGCGCAGTACCAAAAAGTGCTCTGTCAAATGGCAGGAATTTTTTCCAGAGCTTTTGAATCTGCCTTACAACTAGCCGCCAGGGAGCTTCGCTTATTAGCTCAGTTTACAATGTCAGCTTAACAAATTCGAAACAGTTGGGTTTTTTGGTTTGTTTGTTTTTTAAACAAAAAATGCCTCCTCTCTATGTCCTGCAATGCCTGTACGCCATATTTGTCTGCAGTTGGCTTATGAATGAAGATATGTGTCAAGGAATATGATAGTTGTGAAAGAATCACTCTTGCCCTCCATTGGGTTTGTTGACTTTTAGAGGGAAAGAGTTTTAAGTCAACAGACCTTCCCATAGATTAGCCCCTCAGAAAGCACTTGGGCTATTTATTTGCTCTTCTGGAAACTGTGTTCTCCCTCAGCTCAATTGTAATGCCTCCTACCTGGTCGTCACAGGCTGAAGACCCACGGTGTCTTGAAGGACTGACTGTCTTTTTAATCTAACGTGAGCAATGAAATGAGCCCTTGAAGGCTCAATGCTGGGCCCCTTCGTTTCCCCTTCTGACCTTAAACCTTCTGAACCATTCCTGGCCCCAGCTGTGGTCGTCCAACAAAGTAAATTGCAGCCCATACTCCCTAGGAAGATGACCCAACATGACTCATAGTCTTCAAGTTACAAAGAGTTGGACAGAGGCTTTGTGAGGGTTGTTATTCTCTCTTGCAAGCAGACGTGGCCACCGGCCCCAACAAAGGACACGTTGCATATCCCTGGCCCAGCCCACCCAGGTGATTATCCAGTCCAGTGTCTCCCAGGCAAATCTCAGGTCAACGCTTTAACCTACCCAAGCTCTTCATTGCACTCTCATTGCCGCTCTAACCCTCCTCATCATCCCAGGGTGGGCCTCAGAGGCCAGAAAAATAATAATTGGGCGACTCCCTGTTCTTAGGGGTATCCTACCTAACCCAGGTGTCATCTCCGCCGCGCGATGGCCCTCTCATTTTGGCCTTCCCTTGGAGTCCCAGAACTCCACTACACCTACAGCTCAGGCCCTTCTTTACACGTAGACTGGGACAAAGCGGGACACCTAGGCGCACCCAAGTAAGACACATCACTCAGCTGTGCAGACCGCCCTCCACCCCCCACCCACCCACACATCCGCCCCCCCCATGACTGCCCCCACCCCCCCACCACACACACACAACGACTGGACTGACGCCCTGCCCGCGCTGCCGGCGGCTCTGTCCCGCCCGGCTCCCCGCACTCACCAGGTCCACCACCTCCCTCTGCCGGAGCAGCGCCTTTTGCTTCGCCTTGGGGATCTCGGAGGCGCTCGACGGCGCCCGCAGCTGCAGCAGCAGGAGCAGCAGGA
The DNA here is from genome assembly GCF_057876585.1 of Rhinolophus sinicus. Lineage (NCBI taxonomy): Eukaryota > Metazoa > Chordata > Mammalia > Chiroptera > Rhinolophidae > Rhinolophus > Rhinolophus sinicus. The sequence goes on from NC_142506.1 coordinate 28,231,120, forward strand.
GGCCGAGGAGCCGCTGAGCCGAGGCTGCGGCGGGGCTCTGAAGGCGCATGGCGCGCGGCGGCCCCGAGACGCGCGGAGCAGGAGCAGGACCAGTAGACCCGGAGCCCGGACGTGATCAGAGTCTGGCCCCACCGCTCTTCGAGGCCGGCGCAGGCTGCATCAATGCGCCTTTCACCCGCGCACCACCCTCCCTCCCCCTTTCCCTCCCGCCCCCCTGGACACCCGGAGTTTCCATCCGGTAACAGGCCGGAGCCCCCACCCCGACCCCGACGTGGGGCGGGCCGAGAGCCGGGCCCGCCTCCTGCTGCGGCAGCTGCTAATTCCTCCCGGACCCTCGCGGGGCTGTACAGACCGCATGGAGAAGCCTCCTGTAGAGTCCAAGCGGAGTGGCGGTTCTCAGAGACCCACGGGTGGAGACTTCGAAGACGGTAGTGGAAATTGCACCGCCTAAGTAACAGTGTAGAGGCAGGGTCTTCACCTGGGCCCAGGGACCACCTTCAACGGTTGTCTAACGCTGGCATCTTCTGCAAGCTCTTTTTAGAAGAGATATTTTTGGAGAAAGAACCCAAGGTACCATTAGGTTCTCCCAGGGCCCATGACCCAAATGATTAGGAACCGCTGTGTAATAAGTGATAACACTAAGCTCCAGGAACTAAACAAAGCCTTTTACGCATACTCTGTCATCCCTGGCAGTGGGGGTGGGGTGGGGGTGGTAGTGAGGGGTGCGAGGGGTGGGGTACCTCTCTGCTTGCCCCATTCACAGCTGAGGAAACAGGCTCAGGGAGGTTACGCAACATTCAGTGGTAGTTCATTTTTGAGTAATCATTCTTGATCTCTGATATTATCTTTTTTCTTTGTCCTTCTTTTATCTGTTCTCCTTTGTCCACCCTGGAAGAAAGCATCCTCAGGAACCCAGGCTACCCACCAGGTAGCGTCAGGAGCTCCGGTATACACCGCTGGTTGGAATCAGACAGGAGGGAAGTCTCCCACACCTGTAACAACATGAAGGTTGCTGACAGAATGGTGGTGCTGCTGAGGTCAAATGCAACTCAGCAGAGTTCTTTTTGGAGACTTATCCAGGTTTCTGGAAGTTATAGTGGGCCCAACAGATGGACATTAAAACAGAAGGCACTGCTTGGCAGGGGAGCAGGTCAAGACAGTTCTAGAAATGTTCACTCCTGGCCAGTGCCTGACCACAGGTAAATTTCATTCCTGTTTTTCAGAAGAAGCAAAAATCCAAATGGATTCTAAGGCCAGGACTGGCTACATAATTTGCCCGGCTCAGTGCAAAGTGGAAATGCAGAGTCCTTTGTTAAGAAATTACTAAGAATTTCAAGACAGTGTCAACAGAGAAATACACGAACCATGGGACCCTTCTAACTGCAGCTGCAGGCATGAAACTGGCCCAAGTCGCTCACACATGAAACTGGTCCAATGTGAAGCTGAAGTTCCCAGCTGATGCCCTTTTGTAGCCAAACCGCTGTGGTGGCAGCATTCCACAGTCTGGAGAGTGGAGGAGGCTCTACCAGGCAGCCTGTCTTCCAGCCATGTGCCAATTCCTGCTGTTGCTGCTGCTGCCCCTATGGCTCAGTGACTTTAGATAGGCCCTCTCTGTGTAAATTTGGGGTCCAGATTGGGGTTTCAGCAAAAGCTAATCCTGCATTAACATCCATGCATTTTTAAACTACACATTCACTTAGTTAAATTACACCACAAGATAAGTAAAACAGATATCATTATCTATATTTCAAAGATAATACATAATAATGTATATATATGTATATATTTACAGCATACAAAGCGTTTTCACATACCTTGTCTCCCAGGTCCTAAAATTATCATAAAAGTACTCCCACTGTGGGTTTGTGCTTATTTCTCTACCTCTGTGGGTTTGCAAAGTCATTTATCCTGCCAACTCTGGAATTTACTGTCTCAGTCCAGTTGAGTTTGCTTGGCCTAAAAGTCAGACTTATTCTACCATTATAGACTTAAGTTCTAGTTAGAGATTATCGTTTAGTTTAGGGTCCTGGATGCTATTTCCAGGCTGGTCTTTCCCAAAGATTTCCAAATGGTCTGCATAGTTTCTGTTCAAATATTTTACTTTTTTCCTATTGAACTATTAATGCATTTCTTATCTGTCATAAAATTCCTTTAAGATTGATATCTTTAAAACATTTAATCTTTCTATTTAGGGACATAGTATATTTTCCCATTTTTCAAATGCTCTTTTATGCATCAATAAAATTGTGTAATTTTCTTTATATAGGTCTTATATATTTCTTATTGGGGTTATTATGGATTTTGCTGCTGTTGCAAATGGAATCTATCTATATTGATTCCTTCATTGATTGTATCATTTTTCTATTACTGTGTAACAAATTACACAATCTTAGTGACTTAACACAAATTTATTACCTCCCAGTTTTGGGGGTCAGGAGTCCAGCACAGGTTAATGCCATACAAAGCTGAAGTCAAGATGTCAGCCAGGTAAGTCCTTAGGTGGAAGCTTGACTAGGGAAAGATACATTTCCAAGCTTTTTTAGGTTGTTGACAGAATTCATTTCCTTGTGGTTGTAGGACTGAGAGCCCTGCTTTTTTGCTGTCTATTTTCTGGGGAACATTCTCAGCTGCTGGAGACCACTCTCAGGTCCATGCCATGTAGTCCCCTTGCAAAGGTCCTCTCTGTTACACTTTGAATCTCTGGCTTCAGGAGTCCTTTTAAGGGCTCACCCAATTAAGTCAGACCCACCAGGATAATCTCCTTTTTAAGTCAAAGTCAACTGATTAGGGAATAAAATCACACCTACAAAATCCCTTCTGTTATATAATGTAACATAATCATGTGAGTGACATCCATTATAGTCACAAGTTCGCTGATACCCAAGGACAAGGGATTGTGCACCACAGTGCAGAAATCATAGGGGGCCATCTTAGAATTCTGTCTCCCACATATACTAGTGGTTTATGGATGGAAGTTTTGATTTTCATCACTGCCTGCTTATAATGAAAAGTAATCTAGCACATGGTTGTAAGATCATGATGGCCAATAAAAACATTCTAATCACACAAGCAGTAGGAGTCTGCCAATAGAGTTCTATATTTCCTTTGCAGGAAAGCAAATGCTTAAGGTTCTCAATTTTTAAATTGTTAAGCATTCATATATCTCTCGGTCACCCTTTGCATGCCAAGTATATCTTGCATGCATCAGTTGCTGATGAACATATAAAGTATCACATAGTCACTGCCTGCCAGTCAAATATTCTGTTTCAGCAATATTGCTATGCTTGTGAACAGGATTTATGCAATTATTTGACAGTGTTTGTTTTTGTTCTTATTATTTTATTAAAAAGAGCAAAAAAAGGGGGGGAATGAAAAGTAGTTATATAAATAAGAACTCCTAAACTTAGTATAGTTGAAATAAATATAGAAATAATATGGACTGTAAGTGCCAATTTTTTAGAATCAATGGGACACTTACGGGAATTAAGGTAGAAGAACCTATGTATCAGTCAAGGTCTAATCATAGTAACATAAACCATGCTAGATATTTCAATCAAAGGAGATTGAATATAGGAGATTTATTACACAGATGTTGGAAGCCAGGATCCTGAGGTAAATCAGATAATTACTGAAAGAAGCGGCTACCACCCCTAGGGCTGGAACCCAAAAGAGAAGAGGTGTCTCTGGGGGAGGTCCTAAAAGCTGGAACTTGGAGGAAGTCTCATCCCCATCTCAGGAATGCACAAGTGGTTCTGACTTTTGATTGGCGTACCAAGTATTTGGACTACCAAGGGGTCCAGGCAGCTGGTAACTCTGAGGGGGTGTAGTACAGCTACTGCAAAGGGAAGCTGGAGGCTAAAGCTGTAGCTGTCCTCTGTTTAGTGACTTACTAGTACGTTTACCTGGTACTTGAAGTACTCTCTCTATACATATTAACTATTGTTATTTTTATTATAAAAGTAAGGGATTCTGTATAAAATTAAAAGAAACCATGATTCAATAGATGACAATTAACCTATACATCAGTTGTGTCATTCAAGATCCGATTCGGACACAGAAACCACTTTCAGTATTTAAAACAGAAGGAATTTAATGTAAGAAATTGACTACAAAGGCTAGAAGCTCAATAGGGGACAGTGAAGCAACCCCAAATTGGCCATAGCTATAAACTGCTGCCAACCTTAAGTTGGAGAAACATAATGTGACCAGTCAAAGCAGGAATCACGTTGGGCTTGTCCTTTGGAAGCTGGAACCAAGAAAGAGATGAAAACACTGCCAGAGATGGAAAATGAGCAATAGCCCAGCTTCTCACCTCTTCCTACCGTCCAATCTCTGACCAAACCCAGCTAGAGGCCCATGAAACAGGAGCCTGGGAAACAGCCTGCAGAGGTCAGCCTCATGTGATACAGAGCAAAGCAGGACAAGCACAAAGAATGGACACTTGTCTTATTAGGGAGACAACATTATGGATGGTGTAGATGCCTGTCCACTGCACTGTACACCTGAAGCTGAAGCTGAATAATAATGAATGTCAACTACAATTTTATATCTCACAGGATGTAAAGTACAACATAGGGAACAGAGTTAATGGAATTGTAACCACTATATACAATGTCAGAGGGTAGTAGATTGGGGGTAGTTATCACTATGTGAGGGGTATAAATGTCTAACTATTACATTGTTTTGTACACCTGAAACTAATAAAAAAAAAAAAGAATGGATCTGAGGACAAACAGTATTGATCAGTTCTGAAAGGGGGAGCACTGAATTCCTCCCTCCACTGGCTCATGTTCACATGCGCACACAGTCAGCCCTAAAATCCAACAGTGTAGTGGCTTCATCTGCATTCCTAAATATCTAGATTACCACACTTATTCAGACCACACTGTTCAGAAATGGTTAACCTATCCACATACTGAACGGATAAATAGCAAGTATAAAGCACTCTTACCAGCTCATGAGTGAGTGGAATTTTTACAGTTCTAAGAGAATAAAAGTCGATGGAAAATTATAGAACCTAAATCACTGATGAAAGATGAATGAAAATCTCTTGCCAGTGATCATGTTAAGTACCTTTTACATGCATCCTTTTTTATTTGTGCTTATTCACACAACTAGAAACCGTATAATCCTTTGCAGTGCTTGAGGGCAAGCACTGGTCTTTGTTAGACCTGGAAGAGTTACATCTCATTTATTCTGAATCATAGCATGCTACATGCTTTCTACTTGGGTAGTCTTTCATTTCCCGTAGAATTTTCTTTCTTTTTCTTAAGTTACCCGAAGCTGTGCACTTTCTTCCCCTCTTCATTATGCCCTGTGTACAGAGGTTTTGAAATCAGTATCCTCTGAACAGACTCTGCATTGTAAGAAGCCCTCAGAAAATTGTTCACCATGGAGATCTGTGTTTGAAAATGGTCAAGATTAAAGACATTTCTGGGCAGTTCAGATGGCTCTTTGCAGCCTGCGTGTCTCTTTCAAGGCACAAAGAACTGCCTGTTCTATAATAAAAGAAAGCCAAAGTAAGCAGGATATTTGGAATTACATCTTTTTTAATGAAATTATATCTTAAAATATTTAGGTTTACAAAATACATCTAGGTCTCCTGTCTTCTTCCTCAGATCTCCAACCCCATCTCTTAAAAATGGTTTCTAGTGATGTTGCCCCCAGTTCCTCCTGACAGTTATAGATGTGATTGCTTTGTTAATATAAAGTCAGGTCATTGGAAAGGAAATTGAAACAAACGAATAGTACCAATGTCCTTCTGCACCTATCAGAGTTTTTATTAAATGACAAAGCAAGCTGAATGCAGTTTTACCTCTTCCAAAACTGACGAACAAAGAATGCTAAACAGTGACAAAGTGGGAGTTGACTGGTGACAGGAAAGAGAAAGACATCAAGAGGTTTGGATACAAAACAAGAAATAGGTAACAGTCCAAAGAAAAAACAAATTAATGGAACGATTCATTATAATTATGGCATAGAAGTTACCAGTTGTAAGACTTGCTAACCAAGTCTTTAGTTGCAGAAAATTAAAATCAAGTCTAGGCAAATTCCCTTCCCATGTTCCTTACCGTGATTTGAAAATAACCCTTTGGCAATATTATCAGAATTATCAATAAAACCAAATTATCAGTATTACTAGAACCATCCTCTTACCATTTTTTCCTTCCAACTCTTGGCTAGATTAATGATTCCTATTCTTGGGGACACTGTTGACCCCCTAATTTATTTATGGATTCTATAGAAAGTGTGCTTTGCGATTTATAGATGACCCAAAGCTAGAAGTGATAGTTCAAGCTGCCTGCACCAAAGCCTGACGGGAAAGATCTGCCCGGCAGCAGTTTCTGAAAAAAAGATCTGGGTAGATAGGTATGGGGAGTAGGGGGAGCAGGGTGAACAATGAGTTAGTCACTTGCTAAATGAAAACAAAAGAATTTTTTTGTTTTACAAAAGAAAGTCACCTGAGACTGAATAAAGAGAGATAATAAAAATTCTTACTTGTCCATTAAACAGATATCAACATCCACTGACCCCAACTGTATACAAAGTTTCTTTTGTATCTTAAATTTGCTGGTTAGATGCTGCCACTCGTTCTATGTGACTCCCATACCAGGGGTGATCAGAGATGCCCTGGAGCTTGACCTCATCATGGTTTCATTGTGAAATCTCTTCATTGGGTAACTGGAGTCCTTGAAATGGACCTTAATTTTTTTTTACTGAGATATAATTGCCGTATAACAATATATTGGTTTCAGGTGTGTGATATAATGATTCGACATTTGTATATATTGTGAAATGATCACAAAAAGTCTAGTTACCATCCATCACCATACATAGTTAAAATTTTTTCTTTTTTTTAAAATTAAATGTATTGGGTAACATTGGTTAACAAAATTATATGGGTTTCAAGTATAAAATTATAAAATGTTTTCTTATAATGAGAACTTTTAAGAACTACTCTCTTAGCAATTTTCAAATATATAATGCAGTGCTATTAACTATAATCACCATGCTGTACAGACAGCCCCATGATTTATTTAATTTACAACTGGAAGTTTGTACCTTTAGACCACCTTTACCCAGTTTTTAAGGTGATTGCTCACTTGGGCATGACAGGAAATTTGCACCTGTGTCTTAATCCTTTCTACTCCTTTCGTTTATGTTAAATTCTTCTAAGAGCCAGGTCACACCCTCAGCATCTGCTTAATATGTCTCCAGAAACTTCTGCTTCTTTGTAACCCTTTAGTAAGTGTCTGATGCCGTGTCAAGGTTATGGCTGGAATATTGCATTCTGGAGCTACCTTTCAGTCATCTCACCTTCCCAGGCCATTTTCATGCAGAGACAAAGGCAAAGTCCTGCATCTATGCTCTGATTATAATTATATTCCTCCCCATTGCACAGTTATCAAGACTGTATAATGATACAGCTACTAAAAACCGAGGTCATCTTAGTGGCCTTATAACCACTATAAGAAATAAATGCATTGACTGACATAAACTGTCCTGCATGGTTAAGAACACTGCTGGAGTACTGCTTTGAATCCCAGGCAACGTGTTTTAAGAGGAATATGAGCGAATAAAGCACAGAAATGTTTCGAAGTAGAGTGTGCGTAATTGTGAGGGGTTAGAAATCATCTCAAAGAAGGAACAGTTGAAAAATTGGAGCAGGGTGGCTAAGAGGAGGCAAGATGTCACAAAAAGGAGCAAGGCGCCTTGGTCTGTTGCACTCAGGAGGATGATATAAACTCTGAGATTATCTGCTGCATTCCAGGAAGTGCTAAGAGTGGAAGCGACCACCGAAGATGATGTTTGCATGGTAATAATAGTCCTGTTGCCCTGGCGAGGGTAGGCGGGAACAGAGGTACCGTCAGAATGTGCAGTGGTCCCTCCCTGAGTCCTCCTTTTGGGGGCAGTTTGCGTAGGGCAATTGCAGTTGATTCTAATAGACAAAGATTACATTCCAGAAATGGGATATGAATTGGCAATGTCTAAATCCCTGAAACTGAGCGTAATGGTTAGTGCATGTCTTGGGGACTGAAATTGGATGCTTACTCTCAACACAGTCTTGAAGCATAGCCAGTCTAAGAGTGGCAAAGCTTTCGGAGCAGACCCCAGGCTTTGAAAAATAGGGCTCAGACGCACCATTTTCCTCTCAACTTCATCTCAGGACTTTTCATTTTGAAGCTATCCCACCCAGCCCTGCCCTGCCCAGCAATTGTGCCAACCCCCCCGCCCCCCCATGCACTTTGGATTCTCTCTGCCATGTATGTGGTGCTCTTGTTGATTCTGCCACTTGAGTTAGCTCCATTATTCCTGGAAGTCATTCATTCACTCATCTAACACTTACGGGGCACCAGCTATAAATGAGGATCTTGTGCTAGATGCTGGGAATAAAAATAAGAAAAAGGCGCGGTCTCTGTCCTCAAGGAAATCTGAGTCTAGTGAGAAAGACAGATTTCTAAAGACATGAGTATGGAACAGGGTGGTGAGGGCCATGGTAGGGTGACTACAGGATGCCTGAGACGGGGAGAAGGAAGTGGATGAGGCACTGCCATGGAAGACTTTCTGGAGGAGGTGATATCTGGCTGTTTTAAAGAGTATAGCATGGTGAATAATGAAAGGAAGGGCATTTGTTCAGGATGGCAGCATGCGGACTGGCACAGAGGTAAGGAATAGATAGCTCTGGATTCAGGGAACTGCAGCATTGGGGTTGCCAGAGCTTATCTTGCCAGGGAGAGTGAATCCAGCAATGAGGCTTGAGAGGCTGGCAGGGGGTAGAGCATGGTGAGCTTTGTGTTCCTTGTGAAGGTGATTGCGTTTTGTTCTGTAGTTAGTGAGAAACTTCAGATGGTTTGTAACCAGGACTGGCCTGGTCGGGTTGTTTGGGGAGCGCCTTCTGGCCACATGTAGAGGCGGGAGTTGAAGGAGCCAGGTTGTATCTGAAAGATCATTCAGAAAACTGTTGCTGTCATGCAGGCCACTGGTTCTCAGTGACAGTGCTGTGTCCTGATCAATCTGAGAACTGTCCCTAGCTCCTGCAAGGGGCCGAGAAACTGCCCAGGATTTGAAGCCTATTTTATCTGTGCTGCATGCCCATAGCTATAGGAGTGTCATATACCTGCTATGATTATGCATGAGCACACTTTCCTCAGAAGAAAAAAGATGGTGCCTACTGGTATAGGTGAGAAATGACAAGTATATCACTTGCACATCAATAGCAGGGTTGGTGAGTAGAGGATGATGATGAGAAAAATCTAGAAGCAATCAGAGGATTAGTGGTTGATTTTTCCAGTGGGAGAGAGTGAGAAGACTACAGTGATTCCCCCTCCCCACCAGGATTTCTGATTTAAGTGACAATTCATGGATTGGGTTGCCACCAACAGGGATCTAAGTACAGCAGGAAGAACAGTTTTCAGGGCACACAGAGGAACGACCATGTGTGGACACAGTGAGAAGGAGGCCATCTGCAAGCCAAGGAGAGAGGCCTTAGGAGAAATCAAACCTGCTGACATCTTGATCTTAGACTTCCATCCTTCAGGACTGTGAGAAAATAAATTTCTGTTGTTTAAGCCATCCAGCCCGTGGTATTTTGTTATGGCAGCCCGAGCAGACTGAGACAGGGCCATAACCTGGTACTGGAGCCACGACCTCTGGAGCCTAGCAGTAAGAGGACTTGGGATGCTCACCTTGGAGAAGTGATGGCAGATAAATGTATTAGAGCCAAGACTCTCAAGCTTCCGTGAGAATTACCTAGAGGGCTGTCAAACCTGATTGCTAGGCCCTACCTGCAGAGCTTCTGATACATAGGTCTGCATTTCTCACAAGCTCTGAGGCTGCTGGTCCAGATACCACACATTACAGTGTTTCTCCAAAAATATGACCTAGCCGGACAATCAGCTCTAATGCATCTTTTGGAGCAAAAATTAATATATTACTATAATATAAGACCGGGTCAATATAATATAATATAATATAATATAATATAATATAATATAATATAATATAATATAACATAACATAACATAACATAATATATCGGGTCTTATATTAATTTTTGCTCCAAAAGACGCATTAGAGCTGACTGTACAGCTAGGTCTTATTTTTGGGGAAACAGGATAGAAATTGAAACTGAAAAATTTTGAAAATATTTTTTGTTAATTCACTTTAAAATAACAATAAGTAGCCCCATTATGTGTTAGAGTAAATTACACATTTTAATGGAAAACAGCTATATTTTCTAAAACAAAAAAATTGACATAGAGAGTGGCATTATTTTGCATTTTTGCAAATCTTTTTGCAGCTACATAGATTCTCGTATTTGCTTTTATATTCAGTCTGTTGCTGTATCACACATCATGTAGCCTCTGGAAAACTCCACTGTGCATGTATATCAGAAAGTGAGAGTGAAAAGGCAAATAACGTCTTATTATTACTACGGAAATAGGTTTAATGTCACATTTTCCCTGAAAGTATCTCAGGCACCCCCAAGAATCCCTGGACCACACTTGGAGAACAGATAATTTATAGGACGGGCAGAAGAAGAGTCCCAAAGAAGAGGCCACAGAAGTAGGAGAACTATCTAGTAAAGGGCCCTGGGACAGGAGCAGAACCTTGGTCTGTGCTGGAATCAGCATCCTCCCAGCTGTGTTGGACTTAGTTTCTCTCTTACTACACACTCACAGATGAGCATACACACACTTGCGTAGTGGGGAAGCTAAAATCACGGCAGAAAGCAAATATCCCTAGTACGAGATTAGAAGTCCCACTCCATTCAAGCTGGTCTTTCAGATTTGTGGACTGTTAGTTCTGCTCCTCAGCCCAGCACTTTGACACTACGTCCTCCTATGAATCTTTGGGCTTTGGAGTTGGTTGATTTTTTTGGAACCCTGGTGCTGTTCTTCTTCTTGTCTCTTTGCCTCTACCATGTTTCCCCAAAAATAAGACCTAGCCGGACAATGAGCTCTAATGCGTCTTTTGAAGCAAAAATTAACATAAGACCCGGTATTATATTATATTATATTATATTATATTACATTATATTATATTATATTACATTATATTATATTATATTACATTATATTATACCCAGTCTTATATTATACCAGGTATCATATCATATCATATCATATCATATCATATCATATCATATTATATTATATGACCCAGTCTTATATTATAGGAAAATAAGACTGAGTCTTATATTAATTTTTGCTCCAAAAGACGCATTACAGCTGATTGTCTGGCCAGGTCTTATTTTTGGGGAAAGACAGTAGTCTTTGTCTACAACATGCATTTCCTTCTCCAGACCTCGAAAACAAACTAGGCCTTTAGAACCATTCTGCTGGAGACCCAGTACTTCCTCCTTCTTGTCTGCTATTTATTTCCCTTCCATTTCCATTCTATTTTTAAAGTACAAGTCTTTATTAGAATGTACCTTTGAAACTCACCTGTATTTTAAAGCCATTCCTTTCCAGTTCAAGAACAGGTAGACTGGATTTCAGGACACATGCTGAGTAACAAATATTTATTAAGTGAATAAATAAAATATAGATGAGCATTCTTTCAGAGGCAGAAACATGTTCCCCCTTTCAAGATTGAAAATTCTTTCCAGAGTCTTCCCTGCACACATCCCTCCTGTTTCATTGGCTAGGATCTTCCCACATGCTTGGTGGCCTAAAACAAATCACTTGGCAAGAGACATTAGCCCCATGGGACTAGAAGAAACTGTTACTTCCTCTGAAGGACGTGGCTATTTTAACAACAGTGAACAACATTTGGGTTCTATAAGCAAAGAAGAAGGACAAGTGGCAGACATAGTTGGTTGATTATTGGGTAGACAACTAAGAATGCCTGCCATAAAATATAAAATAAAATAAAATAATAAAGTAAATATTCATAGTGATAATGTTACCATTTCCCCATTCTTGGAAAGTCCTTGGTTTGTTTATCCAACCTACCATCGATCGTGTCAGTTCTGGGTGTCTTTTGGAAAATGGAGACCTTCAGTAGATAAGCTTAGGATAAAGCCTCAGGGGAAGTAAACCCTAAATTCAAAGGATGTATCACAAAGTTCCATTTATAGATAGTATCCCATGATACCTACTTTCCTCTTGTACTAGTAGGTTTTCTAGTATACACAGACTAATTAGAGAAACCAGTTCTATTTTTAGAGAATTAGGGCTGTCTCAGTGTGGTTGCAATGGAGTGTTCCTGAGAAGATCTATCTTCATGAGTGTTTTATGCAAACTCCAAAAAGCTTACACAAATTCCTCTGCTTAATCAGTCTCTTTGATTATGTTTGTTTTCTGCATCCCCAGGGATTCTAATGTCAATGGAATGTGCTTTTTTCCCCCTCCTGGGTGATAATTTGTGGGGCCCTACTAATTGAGAAAACTTGTATAAGTCTGGGAAATGTCACAAGCTGGATTTTCTAGTTAGTCATTTTTCCACAGGCATTTCATCTCTTGATAATGCCTCAGACGAAATTTAGGTCCTCTCATAATGCTTATATTCTTTCACAGACTCATTAGTCTTTAGGTTCCTGAAGGATTGATTGGTCCGTAGACAGGAATTCAGTTATTAAGCATTTGTTTCCAAATTGCTGTTAATGATTGCTGCCATACCTCTATTGAATGATCATTAGCACACGTTAGCTCACTGGTTGGTTGTTCCCACACTGGTCTTTATTTCCCCTGATGTGATCTTTATCTCCACGTCCAAGAATAAAATATGGGTCCTTGTGATAAATTTTCTCCCCTTACAGAGTTCCATCAACTTACCTATTTAAAAGGTTATAAAATGATTGTTCCATTCCTTCTTTTACTCTGCCTAATGTAATTCAGTGCACCAGTAAAAGTGAAATGTGTATGTACTCTATAAATTTATAGATTAATAGTTCTCAGTAAAATACTTGTACTTGCCTAATTGATCGTCACCTTCCATAAAATAACTTTTAAATATATGTATATAGAAGATTTGAGTTTTAAGTAGATTGAAAAGAGTTTCATGAGAAGTGCTTAGAGGGGTTACCACACATTTGGCAATTAACCTTTTGTGTTCTTAATGTTGTCAATTTTTTTTTAATTGCCATATTTTTGGTTACCTCAAAGATTGCCAAGATGACAGTGCTCACTCATATTTGATACTTCTTTGTATCTTCCACAATACTTAATACAATGTGTTGGGCATATATTAGATGTTAAATAATGTGTATTGCACTGAACTGAATTCTAGCCTTGCCTTCGTGTGAGTTTCAGCACATCTAGAACATATGGATAGAATCAGGTTGGGAAGAGGATCAATCTCTTTTGAAATATGTCACCAAAATGAAGTTAAAAATTTGGCTCAACCATAAAAAAACCACAACCCAATTTAAAAATAGGCCAAAGACCTGAACAAATACCTAACAAAGAAGATACTCAGATGGCAAATAAGCATATAAAAAATGTACTTCATGTTTTAAAGTGGCTAAGAAATGAACCTTAAATGTAGGTTCATTTCACACATCACAAGAAAAAAGAATTCCGTAACTATGTATGGTAATGGATGTTAACTAGACTGATGGGGATTATTTTGCAATATGTACAAATATCTAATCATTATGTCGTACACCTGAAACAAATATAATATTGTATGCAAACTATACCTTAATTTAAAATAAATAAATATATGGTAACAAAGATTAAAAAAAGAGAACCAAAAATCTAAAAAAATATATACGTATGAAAAGATACTCCACATCTTATGTAATTAGGGAATTGCAAATTAAAACAACAATGAGATACCGTGGCCTGGCTATTAAAATGGCCAAAATCCAGAACATTGACAACACCAAATGCTGGTGAGGATATGGAATAGCAGGAACTCTCATTCATTGCTGGTGGGAATGCAAATGGTGCAGCCACTTTGGAATGTGGTTTGATGGTTTCTTATAAAACTAAACATACTCTTACCATATGACCCAGCAATTACACTCCTTGGTATTTACATGAGTTCAACTCAGTTGAAAACTTATGCCCACACAAAAACCTGCACATGGATGTTTATAGTAGCTTTATTCGTAATTACCAAAACCTGGAAGCAACCAAGATATCCTTCAGTAGGTGAGTGGATAAACTGTAGTTCATCCAGACAATGGAATATTATTCAGTGCTCAAAAGATATGAACTATCAAGACATGAAAAGACATGGAGGAAAATGAAATACATATTATTAACTGAAAGAGGTCAATCTGAAAAGAGTACACACTATAGTATAATTCCAACTATATGACATTCTGGAAAAAGCAGAACTATGGAGACAGTAAAAAGATCAGTGGTTGCCAGGGTAGTGAGGGAGAGCTGAACACGCAGAGAACAGAGAATTTTCAGGGTGGCGAAATTATCCTGTATGATACTAAAATGGTACATACATGTCGTTATACATCTGTCAACCCACAGAGCATACAACACCAAGAGTGAACCCTAATGTAAAGTATAGACTTGTGTGATAATGACATGCCAGTGTAGGTTCATCAATTGAAACAAATGTACCCCTCTGGTGAGTGATGGTGATGATGGGGAAAGCTACGCATGTGTGGGGCAGGAGGCATATGGAAAATCTCTGTATCTTCCAATCATTTCTGCTGTGAACTTAAAACTTCTCTAAAAAATAAAGTCTGTTTTTTAAAAAGCAGGGTATAATTGGGTGGAATAGTATAGTGTTGACTAAGGTCCCCATGAAGTCATGGCTTTGGGTTATTGTTTGAACAAAGGTTTCCTATGGGACCTTCCTATGGGAATTGCCGTTTCCCTCATTGCAAAAACTCACTTTGGCTGTGGCAATATGCAAAAATAAAATAAATAAAAATAAATAAATAAACAATCAAAACCTGTATGGCGTGGCATTTTTCTAAGTATATGAGAACACAGAAACTCATGTCATAACCCAAAGGTGTAAACCTATTTTTCTAGAGGCTCAGAATCTGTTTCATATGTCTTCACCAGACTTCAGATTGGGAAAAACTTTCAGATTATCACCTATTATCCTGCTGTACCATCATTTCCCATTTTATAGCAGAATTTTCAAGGATTTCGTACTGAAGGTTGAAGTCCCTACAGGCATAAACCTCCTTTCTTCAGCCAGATGGTTTACTGTTGTGTTCCCTGCTGACTCTCGACCATCAGTGATTCTCAGATGTACTCACTCCCCATAAACCTTACCGTGTCCTCTTATTGTGCTACTCATTTTGCATATAAACTTGCCCAAATTCACCCTTACTTGGATGGAAAGATGCAACTTTGAGGTCATCAGAGAGTCTGAGATATACCTTCTTAAAATATTTCAACAAACAATAATTGAGTGTCTTTTATGTATCACCCCCAAGGCGTTAATTGTTGTATCAGTTAAGATGCTTTCGGCAGCAAGGAACAGAAAAGTCAACTCAATGTGACTTGAGCAATAAAGAAATTTATTTTCTCTCTCAACATGAAGTTCAGAGGGAGGCTGCTCCAGAGTGGGTTAATTCAGTGATTCAAACACGTGATCAAGGATTCAGAGTTTTTCTATCTTTATGTTTTGCTACTCTTAGGGTTTTGGCTTTGTCCCCATAGCATCATCCCCGGGCCAGGTGTCTCTGCTGGATGCAATAATGTCTAGAAAAGAAGAGGACCATCTCTTATGGTGTCTCTTTGCTGAGAGAAAAATAATCTTTCCCAGTTGTCCCCTGACCTTTCACATCTCATTGCCCAGAAGCAGGTCACATACCTGAGCCTAAAATAATTCTTAACCAGGGGAAGAAATTGACCACATGGACTTAAGCAAGTAAAGAAGAAACTCCATGTGGAATGTAATAGAATTGCTACTTGAGTAAATTGGGGTTCTGGAATGAAAAACGATGGGGAAATGGATGCTGAGTTGGTAACCAAACCGTTTCTAGTTAAAAACACATAGATACACGACAGGATTTTGAAGTTGGCTGTTTCTCTTCAGAACTATGGATGAACCTGAATAGATGACATATGAGCCTACCCACTCATTCTACAAAGAGATGCTAGATGTGCTGGTACAAACTTTTGACCTTTTCGCAGGTCTAGCCTCATCATTTATCCACTTCTAGACTATGTACTGTTTTGTGTCTGGTTTCCTGTGCTGAGCATAAAGTTTTTGAGATGCATCTAGTATTGCAAGCATCAATAGTTTGTTTCTTTTTATCACTGAACAAAATTCCATAGTTTGTTTATCCATTTATCTGAGAAGATTACACCCCATCAGCATTTACAGTTCAGGGTGAATGTATCAGCTCCCTTCTAGAGTGCAGGGTTTGGCCCCAGGGTGCTGAAGCTCTGGAATGCTTCCACTGTTGAGGGATGACTCCATAAGGCCAGAAATGCCCTGAAAGAAGATGACAGTATGCCAGTGAGCACCTTCCCGCTGCTTCCACTGGTGGAGGGGGCCCAGATTCAACTAGGATTGTCCTGGGGGCTCCTGGGGATTCCCTAAGAAGCTAAGGAAGTGCAGATTTCCCTCCCTTTATAATTTATCACTAGATTCCTTTTAGTCTTCAATTCTTGGACTTTGCATCAGAAGCAAGAATCCAAGTTACACCATGGGCTGCTGCAAAGATCTTTTTTCCCTCCTACCAGACAGAGTCCTGGAAAACAGAAGGCAGAGGGAGACAGGGAGGTTCCCCTCCTGTCTGAGCCCCACAGGGTGCATTATTAGCAAACTCTTGGCCTTGAAGTTAGGAGTCAAGTCCAGTATATCTAATTCAATTCCAATTTTCTGTTGGCATTGTAGAAATCCTAGACCTCAGCACATCCAGAACTATGAGCTAAACATTTAATTCCTCAGTATATTTAACTCATGTGGTTATGAATCATTGTTAATACGTTCAACAGATATTCTGGTTTCCAAGCTGCATATCCAAAGTCAGGGTTTTAATTGTTTTTCTTAGTGATTTACTCATGTCTGCATACCAGCAGTCAGGCTTGGCTGACCAAAGCCATCTTGAAATATTTAACTTAGAATTCAGTATAGGACTAAAATATGTCAAGTATTTCTAAGATCTCTATCCAAAGACACAGATCACTCATCAAAGTTAAGTTCCAAACCAAGTTACAGTAGGAGGTAAAGTCAACTATGTATTTTCTACTTTAATATCATATATGGAATGAATGAAATTTTACATGTCATGTAGGATATTTTTGTGCATGTAGGAGCAAGCATATTGTGTCTTACAAAATTGGAAAAAAGGAGCTATTTATCTGGTAAGCAATAATTTTGAAAAGTCTAGAATAACATTGAAGATAATGAGATTCATAAAGCTGCCTATCTTCAATATGATGTATATCTTAAACTGTAATATGTAATATGTAAATTTGACATTTACCTGAAATGTCAAATTAAGTAAGTAATAGAAGTTTGCAAAACAGGCTGTTCTTTCTTACCGCTTTGAGCAATGACCCCCACCCACAGTTTTGGAGGTGGATGGGGAATAGCATATGTTCATTTTGAAATCAAACAGTACGGAAGTATAAATCAGAAAGTGAAAGGTTTCCCTACTATTAACCCTCACCATAATCTCACTCCTTTAAAAGAACTATTGTCCATAATTTGATACATACATTACTGGTCATTGAATATTCACACACAATAGAATTTGAATATAAATTAAATGGAATTATTGTATACATACATGATATTGTGATATACGTGATATTGTGATATAATAAGAAATATATTATATAGTCTTTATCCCCATTTCTGGCACAGAGCTCCTAAAACCCTTGGAATTTCTGAATCTTGATATTCATAACAAACACCCTTCAACCACACCTGAGTTTATGTTAATAAGGTGAATTTTGGAAAGCACCTAAGGATGAAGACCAGTGGTCAGGGGAACTGAACACATGATAAAAAGGGTTGGAACTTTTAGTCCCACCCCTCTGGCCTCTGAGGAGGGGAGACTGCCTCGAGGTTGAATCAGTTGCCAACGGCCAATGACTACATCATAAAGCCTCCATAAAACCCCCACAAAACAGGGTTTGGAGAGTTTGCAAGTTGGTGAACACGTGGAGATGCTGAAAAGTGACTGCTCAGGGAGCATAGAAGCTTTTCGCCCTTTCCCATATCTTATCCTGTGTGCTTCTTCATCTGGCCGTTCATCTGTATCCTTTATACCATCCTTTATAACAAATTGGTAAATGTAAGTAAATGTTTCTCTTACTGTTCTGTGAGCTGCTCTAACAAATTAACGGAACCTGAGGAGGTAGTTGTGGGACCTTCGATCTATAGCAGTGGGTCAGAAGCACTGGTGACAACCTGGACTAGCAATTGGCATCTAAAGGTGGGGGCAGTCGTCTGGGACTGAACCCTTAACCTGTGGGATCTCCAGGTAGTGTCAGAATTGAGTTTACTTGGTGGTGTTGAAAAAAATCGCATTGGAACATATTATGCTATCACCTGCTTTTTCACTAACGGTACATCTTAGACGTCCTCACCACCTGTGCAGTCAAAAATCCCTGTATAACTTTTGACTTCCCAAAAAGTTAACTGCTAATCGCCAACTGTTGACTGGAAGCCTTACCGATAACATAAACGGGTAATTAACACATATTCGTATGTTATATAGATTAGATACTGTATTCTTATAATAAAGTAAGCTAGAGAAAAGAAAATGTTATTAAGAAAACAAGGACGTGAAAATACATTTATAGTGCTGTACATATTTATTTTTTAAAAATCCACAAATAAGTGGACCTGTGCAGTTCAAACTCACGTTATTCAAGGGTCAACTGTACTTGTAGATACTTAAGTTTCTGTTAAATGGTGCTTCAATTAATATAATTGAGTAAAATTCTAGTATAATGTTAATCCCTATCTGAAATTATCTTGTTTTTATATATAGTTACTTGCTTATTGTCTGACCATGTCCCCCCACCCACCGGAATATAACCTCTGTGAAAGCAGGGGGCCTCGTCCCTTGTTTCCCATTATATCCTTAGCACCTGGGATGGTACCTTACAGATAGTATCATTGGTTGCTATGACTGGGAGTACTTGGATAGTTCTAAATCCTTTCCATGATCCAAGGGCAACTTAGGGTGAGGTGGCTACTTCTGGCCCTCCTTCTGCCGAGTCCCCCCACTTAGCTATTTAGAACTTCCTCCTGCCTAAGATGAGCCCTTTTGGAGAGTCTGCTTCTCTAAAACCTTGAAATCTTCAAAGTTTGAAAATTAGGAACCATTTTGGGTCTCAGGAATTCCACCCCCACTTCAGCTCCTTTCCTCTTTGCAACTTATCTGGCTGTATGGGGTGGGTGGGGAACCAGGACATGTTCGGTCATCATATCCCTTGACCCCTTTGCTCTTGGTAGAATCTGATGGCTAATTTGCCATCTGTGTGTCTTCTTTGGTGAGGTGTCTGTTATGGTCTTTGGTCCATTTTTTAATCAGGTTGGCTGGTGATTTTCTTAATGTTGAGTTTTAAGAATTATTTATATATTTTGGATAACAATTCTTTATCAGATGTATCTTTTGCCATTATTTTCTCCCAGCCTGTGACCTGTCTTCTCATTCTCTTGACATTGTCTTTCACAGAGCAGAACTTTTTAATTTTAATGAGGTCCAGCTTATAAATTCTTTCCTTCATGGATCATGCCTTTGGTGTTATATCTAAAAAGTCATCATCAAACCCAAAGTCATGTAGATTTTTTTCTAGGAATTGTATAGTTTTGTATTTTACATTCAGGTCTATGATCCATTTTGAGTTAATTTTTGTGGAGGGTATAATGTCTGTGTCTAGATTTTTCTTTTTCATGTGAATGTCCAGTTGTTCCAGCACTATTTGTTGAAGTATGTGAGTATTTTCAATGTTTACTTTGACCCAATCAACTGTGATTAGTAACACATGGCTGAGAAGAAAGCACCATCTGTCTTTTACCATTTGATTTATCAATACATTTACCAAAAATCTCTACAGCATGTTTGAGTAATTCCTCATTTCATTTTACCTCCTGTCATGTGGGAGACCCTGCTCGCTGTGCCATGTGTCACGCGGGGCACCCTGCTCGCTGTGCCATTTTTCGTGTGGGGCAGCAGGAGGGGTCTCTGCTCCTGCTCCCCACATAAGAACGCAGGATATGGTGAGGCCAAAAAGGAACACCTACGGAGCCATAAGTAGGGGAGTCATCTCATTACAGTCTCGTTGGCGGCTGAGTTGGAGACACAGGAAGCAGGAGCCACACAATCTGCAATCCACACTCCACCACACTACGCGCTTGCCAGCCACCATCTTCTTGCTAGCCCCCATTTACTGCTAGCGTAGCCACGGCAGTTATATTAGTGGCCAATGTCTCACTAGTTACAGCTGACGGCCAACTAGCCACAGCTGATGGCCATGCAATCACAGTTGATGGCCATTTACTACCTGAGCCAGCACCTTTCTATGTGAGGCCGAGAGCCTGGAAACTGCTCTCTGGGGCTCTGTCCCCACACCTCCCCTAAGTTTTGAGATTGTATTCTAATTTTTTTTTGTGTTTGAGGGTCTCTAATATATAATACATAAGCCTGAAAGCAATTGAGAGGTTGACACAAGAGTCAGACAGATGAAGATAAAACTCCTACTTTGCCAATGTTAAACCTGCTACTGGAGAGTGTGGCTTCTGGTGAGAGCCAAATGGGCTTGCTCACGCTCCTTTCCTCTGAATCCTCCCAAATTTAGACCTTAGAACAGGTCACAACCCAATGGCAGACTTGATTTTGCTGAACAGAGACAATTACCTGAGTGTGCGTGATGGAGCCTTGATGTGGGGTTTTCTTAGAAGTTATAAGTGATGTTCCAAAAGCTTACACCCATTACCCTCCCTAACACACATTTCATATTTATTAATTTTAAAACCTAGAATTCCAAGTACACCCTTCAGTTAGCCTTAGTAAATAGGCCTTTATAACTAGGAAATGGCCGTATTTCCAAATCCAAAGCAATATGAAAGCGGTATCTAAGTAAAACATTTTAAAAAATCAAGGTCATATTGGTGTCAGGGGCCCTTGTTCTTTGTATGAGACACATCATTTTAACTCCTTGGTATATCTCAAGTTCCATCCCATGAGAACTTTGCCTGCAGCCTGAAGTACAGACAGTAGCTAACTTAATCACCTAACCCCCAAGTCCCTGGAAAATGACTAGGAGGAACTGTAGCACATGACTCAGCTCATAGCAGCAACATAATCCAATCCGGACACCAGCCTCTAGTTCTGCAGAAACCATAAAATTGATCCAAAATACAAACAAATACCTATTGAGAGTCACTGAGTTCAGTATCTATAGTGTATACGTTATCTTGCTAAAATGTTAGATTTTCTTCTTGGCTGCCTTCTGGAGGTGAATGGCAGATCTGGCAGTAATAAAAGAATTGCTCTGGGACGTTCTGGTAGTCTCCCAGGCCACAGCAGGGTCTTATCTTTGGCTGATGTATATAGTATTCTTATTGGAACATTTTGTCCTCTTGGTTAAAAATAATGAAACTTTGGTTTAAATGTCACATGGTTAAGAATGCTATTTTTGCTCTCAGCAAACATATTAGGAGGAAAAGTTGACTCACCTGGTCTGGAGGGAAAGGACTAGGTTAATTTCTAAAATCAAGACCTAATCTCTTAGTAGTTTAAGCAGCAGGCAGGTACAGACATTCCCTTCAGAGTTCAGGCTAAATTTGAAACTACGTAGCCAGTTGGGAGCTGTTGGTTAAAACTAGGTGGTCCCTGAGAACGCCTAGCCGTGGATACTAAGACAGAGCCAATATAAATACTCAACTTCTGCCTCAGATCCATGGGCCCCTGTCCCTCGGTCTAGAACTCAGGAGCCTGGGCCAACTGCCCCACTCTAAGGGGTGTGGGTGAATACACTGGGGGTCTCCAGAGAAGAACAGGGGTCTGCCTTCTGCCTAAAACCACGAATGCCTTTGTGGGGACAGAGTCCCAGAGAGCGGTTTCCAGGCTCTCGGCCTCGTGTGGAAAGGTGCTGGCTCTGTATTAGATAGCCATCAGCTGTAATCAGATGGCCATGTGCTGTGGCTGGGTGGCCATCAGCTGTCACCGATTAGCCATTACCCATTAATATAACTGCTGTGGCTACGATAGTGGGGTTGGTTGGTTGATTGGCTGGCTGGCAGGCTGACTGGCTGGCAGGCAGAGAAGCAGACAGCAGATTGCGGCAGCAAGTGCAGTTAGCAAGTGGATTACATTGAGGATCGTGTTGCTCCTACTTCCTATGTCTCACCGGCTGCCAGTGAGACTGGGGTGCCAGAAGACCCCTCGCTGGGGTACTGGAGAATGTTTGCTTTTGTGTCTTGACCAGCCGCCATCCATCGAGAATATAGTGGTATGACTCCCCTATCTATGGTTCCATTGTTGTTCCTTTCTGGCCTCACCATATGCTGCGTTCTTGTGCAGGGAGCGGGAGCTGAGTCCCTGCATTACATCTTAGAGTCTCTCTGACCTTCAGCCCTCAGATTCTTGAGTTAATTTTTGACCAGTTTCTCAACCTGAAATTGATAAATATGGAAGCAGATTATAGTGATGAATTACCCACTGTTGGTGGCACTTAAGGTGTTGGTGGTCTGTGTGTGTATAGGGGGAGGTGGTGGGGATGGTGATTAGAAAGAATTGGCCATCATGGGAGTTTTGCTGCCTTTGGCCTACCCAAAGTTTTTAATTTTAATGAAGTCTAGCTTATACATTATTTCCTTCATGGATTGTACCTGTGGTGTGGTGTCTAAAAAGTCTCCCTTCCCTGTATCTTACCCTGAGGTGCTGGTCCTCTGGCTCCCCCCTCCATCTCTCAAGGCTGGGATCTACTCAGCAGGTGGAGGTTTTATTTGTGGGGATGGGAGTACAGTCTGGGGAAGGGACTGAAGAGAAAGAAGTAGGCACAGATGTTCTCAGAACACACGTGGTGATTGCCAGTGAAAGATAAAGTGGCTTGGGGGCAGAGAGAAGCACAGCACGGAGGAACCAAAGGGAGTTTGAACTGGATGAACTGGCAGCCTTTCAGGATCTCAGCGGTGTGGGCTGCCCCGACCTGGCCTGCAGGTGTGAGGCTCACGTCGCTGAAGCAGCAAATACATTGAGGCCCAGACCTTCTCAGGCAGATGTGGTTGGACCCACTCTGTCACCATTAGCTGGATATGTGCTTAGCAGATTTCCTTTTTTAAAAAATGAATTCTTAATTATGCCATGTGATATATTAATAGATCCTCCTTATAAAAACTTAAGCATTACAGGTCAGACGAAAGTCTGCTTTGATCATCACCTACAAGGCTGATCCCCACCACAGAGATAACCCATGTTACCACATTTTCCAGAGCCTTTTCCTGTGCATTTATATGCATATACATGTAACTATAGAAAATACACAGCATGATTGCGTGGAGTGGGGGATTGTTTCCATACATGGCATTCTTCTGTAAGTATAGTTTTACAAGCTGCTTTCTTGCGCTTCTCAATGCCTTGTAAGGCTTCCATGTCAGGGCATTTAAATTTCATTCCTTTTAACTGCTAATTCTTTACATGTTCTTGCCTCATGCACATATGGGTTCAGTCCCCTCCATCACTCTGCCCAACAGTAGAGTGGAGAGGACAGGTTTTTATATTGTTCTTGGTTTTTCAGGGTGTCCCAGGTAGCCAGACTCTGCCTGCCCTGCCTCTGAAGCCTCCGAGCACCCTTCCATCTGTTTTCCAGTGTGTTGTACGCGTATGCCCCTTTCCTGGCCTTTGCTTCATAAAGAAAATGTCTGGACTTCTCAGTGTCTGTGGGGCAGGCCTGGAAAGCCCTGCCTGGAGTCTGAGGACCAGCGACAAAGAGGCAGTGATGCCTGTGTGTCGAGGAAACACAGCACTCCTGTTTTGTTTTACTGTACTTTTTATTTGCCCACAGCCTGCCAACAAGGTCAGCTCTGGGAACAGTGTGCCATTCTTCTTTACTTGGAGTCTGCACTAATAGAGGTGGCATTTAAAAGGCTGAAAGTGCCAGCAAGGGTTTTGCCAGTGGTCAGCTTTGTTTATAGGCTCTGGAGGGTTACTTATTTATTTATTTTTAATGAAAGTTTTCAGGAGGCCATTGAACTGGTCATTCAGAAGTACTAACACCACTAGGGGAGCTCGTACTTCTCTGGTGAGTTTTTCCAGATAAAGTCTAGAGACTACATATTCAGACTTATATCTTTCCTGACAGTGAAACTAGTTAGATGCCAGGATAAGCCCCGAAGGAAATAAACCCACAAACTAGACAGTCTTACTTTAGTTAGCACACTGGAAAATAAGGAGACTATATTAAGATACATTCTTTTCTTTTGAGTTTAGGAAAACGTTTTTCTTAATCTCTATTGATTTTGTGCCTCTCTTCTCAACAGATTCTAAATGTAATCGTATATTTATGAACCTAGGTAGTAAACATAGGGTTTAGTAGAGTTTTTCTACTTAGGTATGTTAAAACCCAGTAGGAACCCAGAAACCAAAGAAGTAGGAAATACTTAAAAGTGTGTTCAGTGCAAATGAAGATGAACGATGGCATGCGTTTGGGAAATGATTTACTTGAAAAACTTTCTCTAAAATGTTTCTATAATAAATAACTTAAGTAGGTTTGCCCTCTTTCATCCCCTCCCTTTGTGATGGAAAAATAAGAAAAACTTATTCTTAGAAGTTTTTCCTGATGTTCCCATCTAAAGATGGAAAATGAAAAAACCTCAGATTTGGCTGCTAAAATTTGTTCATCTTACCAATCATTTTTTCATTTATTTTTATTTCTAGTTAGTACTTATCACTTCCAGGCCTTCCTTCTTTTCATCATACTTCTTATCACTCTCTTTTGTTTCTGCTCCTCCAGTAATGGCCATAACACACATTGTTATGTCACTTTGCACAACTGTTTAGCTCTGGGTCTCAATGTCTTTGGATAATTTTGGATTAGCCTTTTAATCTTCTCTTTTCTCTTTGTTGCCATGGTGAGTTAATGAAATTTGATTCTCCTGCACGACAGATTACAGTAGCTTCTGTTAAAAGCTTCAGCATCTGTAATTTTAAGTCTTTGATTTGTGCCATGGGCAGTGAGGCATCAAGATTATGCTTTCCAAGCAGAAAAGGAACAGCAGGGCTTCTTGTGGTTATTAAAAATTATATCTTTCATTTCCTGAGAGTACCAGTGGCTGCCTTGGCAATGTTCAAAGTTTCCAGCAGTGGTAACTGGAAACACTCACCAGTGGTACATTACTGAGCAGATGAGAGTGAGGAAGCATTAAAACTGTGATTTTGATGATGGGTGGCAATTACAAGGTGTTTTTGGTCTAGTTTTTCGAGGAAAGTCTAGGGAAGATTCCTTCAGTAGCATGAATAACAGCAGTAATGGATCCCAGTGGGTGGACTGAGTCTTTTCGAAAGATGGCATTCCATAAAATTTTATTGAGGGTTTGTGGCTGGCTTCCAAAGTGAAATGCTGCTCTATCACACCATTATTGCTATTGAGTTTAGCTGCACAGGGCTCCTGCCAACCTTGTTATTGTAAATGTAAATATATTATGTAATTTAGGTCAACTTTCTTGGTTAAAAAATGTTATGAAATTCTCATAGAAATTAATGTTACCACGTCTGAAATAACAGACTCTTTTTACAGCAAAAGCTCTCGTCCCATGAAAAATAAAACCTGCTACTTTCTTTTGAATTAGATGATAATTTCGAAGTTTGCTATTAAAAATGAATACTTTTAAAATTCAAGCTTACTGATTACAAATATTATGCCCAGGGTTGAGAAATCATTTAGAATATAAGTGGCTATAGGTGCAAAGTTTTGTCCTAAATATATCACCAGCAAATCAAGTCAAGCAGTATATTAAATGATCTACCAGGGTCAGTTTGGGTTATTCAAAGAATTAAAGAATGGCGTTAGATTAGGAGATTTATTTACGACATCGCATTTGTAGATTGCAACATTGCTGGTCTTGCTTACTAAGCCTGTTTTCTTTTCCCTCCCAGGCACACATCTAGACTACATTTCTCAGCCTACCTTGCAGTTAGGTATGGATCTGTGCCTGAGTTTGGGCAAATGGAAGTTACCTGGAAATGATGTGTGCCACTTTCCGCTCTGACCCATAAAACTTTTCTTGTGCAATTGTTTGCTTTCTCTTCTCCTGTCTGCTGGCTGGGTACAGAGAATCCTGCTGAAGAATCTGAATCCTTAACATGGGGCAGTCACAAGATGAAAATGGTGGGTCCTTGAAATAAACAGTGGGAAGGCTACCTCAAGAATACTTGCGACTCACTGTCACTCTTTTTTAAGCTACTAAGGATTTTGAGGATTGTTTGTTACAGCAGTTAGCCTGCCTACCTTGACTAATACTGATAACAAGAGACATTTGATAAAATTCAGTGCCTACTGCTAATTTTTTTAAAATTGTTAATTGAAATTAGGATTCTTTATTAATTTGTTAAAAATATCTATCTTATATCAAATGTCAACATTGTTCTTAATGATAACGTACTATAAGCATTTTCATTTAAATAAAGAAAAAGACAAGAATGTCTGCTGCTACCACTGGCTGGCTCCAGGTTCTATCTAAAGTTTCATTATTTGAGATGAAAAGATCATCCACATGGAAAATCCAGGAAAAATCAACTACAAAATTAGAGCAACTAAGGGAATTGAATAAGTCATCTGTTCAAAAACAAATATTAAAAATTAATGTTCTATATATGACCTTTGAAAAGTAAATTATGTATCTTCAAATATATATACAAGAATCATAAAAAGGAAGATACTTATAAAAAGTATGGAAATAAAAAAATGTTCTGTGAAATTAAAAAATATAATAGCCAAAATAAAACTTCAATAGAAATTTATGTTTGAGAACTTTTCTTAGAAAGATAAAAATTCAGATATGGACAAAAAGGAAGATGAGAAAATTAGAGGATCTAATATATCTGATTATAAGGAATTCCAGTGAAAAAGAGTAAGCAGAGGGAGGGAATTATCACACACTTAATGAAAGAACATCTGACTGAAATGAGTGGCTAAACTAAAGCCCACACTTCATTCAGATTTCCTTCATTTTTATCTAATACTACTTTTTATTTCCTAGACTACCACATTGCATTTAGTCATCATGTCTTCTTAGACTCCTCTTGGCTGTGACAGTTTCTCAGCCTTCATTTTTGACGATCTTGATAGTTTTGAGGAATATTGATCAGGTATTTTGTAAAATGTCCATCTCTTGGGCTTTATCTGACGTTTCTCTTGACTAGATGAGGCTATGGATTTGAGGGAGGAAGATCAAACAGGTCAAATGCCATTTTCATCACATCGTATGAAGGATATGACTTACCACTGTTGATGCTGACCTCCCTTACCCGGCTAAAGTAGTTTTTCTCCATTGTGAAATTATTCTCCTCTACCCTCTTTCCCTGCTGTATCTTTGGAAGGAAGTCACTATGTGCTGCCCAAACTTAAGGAGTGGAGAGTTATACTGCACCTCAAGGGCAGAGAATTTACATAAATCAGTTAAAAACATAGGAGTGTGATTGCTGGGTCAAATGGTAAGGCCATGTTTAGTTGTGTAGGAAAACTTCTCAGCTGTAGCATTTTACATTCCCATTAGCAATGAATGAGCGTTCCTGTTGCTCTGTACTGCACCAGAAAATTGGTATAGTCAGTTTTTAAAATTTAACCATTGTAATAGGTGTATAGAGGTATCTCGTTTTCCTTGATTTTTTTTTTTAAATTAGTTTCAGGTATATAAAATCTTTGGTGATCTTTTTAAGTTACATGAATATAACAAATCTATGCCTGGTAATTCAGGAGTAGCTCTGGATCTTTTTCTCTTGTCTGATATTTGTGGCAATTCTCGTTCCTGTATTGGGTTTTTGCATGCCTGATTATGTTTCCTTATGTGATGGACATTGTATTTGAAAAGTATTTGAAGAATATGTAGGATGACATTTTGTCCTGCAGGGAAGATTTTCACTTGCTTCTGCCTGGTGCCTGAGGGTACTACTAATACAGAACTACCTTATTCTAGTTCCAGGGTTAGAGAGTTTTCTAGTCCACCCAGATAACTTGAAGCAGGGTTGCTCTCCTTACAATTCGTCTCACTCCTAGAATACATCCCTTTGAGGTCACAACTCTAAGTGTAGAGTGGTGTGCCAGACTCCCTTCCCCCTGTCCTCCAGACTGTGAGGCAGTTAATAGCACTGTGCCACCTCTCGGCCACCTTTTCCAAATCATCAAATGCTCCCTGGGCAAAAAGAGCTCCAAATCTTGGCCTTGCAGTGTGAGTTTCTCTTCTCCTAAATCTTAGCCTGGCTATTTCTCATTATCTCATTAGATTTTTATTTTACTATTTTAAGGATGATATTATTTTATTTCCCACAGTCGAGAGTGATAGCAGAGTCCTCGGTTCCCTTTGCTTCACCCAATGCCCCAGATTTCCCACTGGCTTTAAAAATACGTAAATATGGCTGTAAATTTATACTTTGGGAAGAAATTGTCACAAATAAAAAAAAATAAAGAATCTGACTTTATTCTCCTTCTCAAGTTAAAATGAAACTTCTGGCTTATTAATCATTGAGCCACTAATCTGAAAACGTATACTACTTCCTGGGCCATAACCACTATACATAACAAATACACCACCATCTTTTATATAAGAAAATTTTATTACTGAAAAGATCACACAAAACAAAGTTTTTGTATACAAAGTTAACAAATGTGGGAGAGTTAATATTTACAACATTTTCCATACAGTACATGATAATTTTCTTTTTATGCTTTAACAGAATGCTAAGTAAAGAAAAAAACAAAAGCATCAGAAAACCTGTTCAAGGAATAATACTTAATTGGAAACAAAATTTTAATATTTTAAAATATGTCATGTAAAACACATTTTATCAGGACTACATTTTTTCCACTTGATTGGCACTAACATTGCTAATATACTTTTTAATATTCAGCAAAATCCTATTTAAGAGCAGAAATTAATTCTACATAATATCTGAGAAAGCTACTGCACAAACACAAAGCATCTACAGTATTTAAATGTTAAAAAACAAAAGTTAAAACAAAAGTATAAGCAAATGTAAATGGTCATAATAATACAATCTTGGGTGGTCATGAAACATTAAACACAGAAAATCAATTGCACTTGGCTTAATTTATAAAAGAGTAACGTTTCATCTACTAATCCTTCAGGACATTTTATTTTAAAATTACAGAAGGATCAGAAAGCAGCATCATACAATCAACATTGGACACTCTTTCAATAAGCACCTTATTTCAGTTGCATAAGGAGGCTGTGAAATTCCTAAAATAATGAGACTTTATAAAATTTACACACTGAGGATGATAAGGTAGAGTAAGTGGGTTTTTGTAGTGGAATAGCCATTATAATATCTTTTGGTGTATCAACTATTTTTTTAAACTACAAAAGAATACTATTTTTCAGTTTTCTTAGAAATTCAGTGTAAAAGCTACCAAAGTAGTGCCAAGATATTAGAATAACATAATAAAAATATTTCAATAGATTTTCCAGGATCTCTAAAAAAAGTTCAAATACATATAAACTTATTTTCAAATATATAAAAGAGATACAAGGATAAGTTTTAAATATTTCAGCAAAGAAAAATCTTAATATTATATCATAAAAGTGAAATAGCATTGTACACCTTAAAATACTTTTAACAAGAGTAGGATCTTCATAAATAGAGAAGGAGATTCCTCTAATTTCCTCCTCCCACACAATTTAAAAAATACTATTAACCCGCACATTTCTGTTTTTCAGGTATATTGTTATTGACCTCTATGTGAATGAATCATATTCTTCTCGGAATCTATTGTTTCCAGTGTAACTGCAGGCAATGTAGCTCTAAGTGCAAAAGAAGAATGCAATAGTGATTCTTATAAGACCATGTATTGGTCACCTCCAGTGTAACACAGATCCACTTCCAAGTAACGGGATAACCTGGTTTTCAAGTATCTGAGTGACTGCCAGTGCCCTGCTCTTTTCTAGCTCCTGAAGCCGAGTGAACGAGCAGTGAGGTGGAGCCCTTCAGGCTGCTTGGCTCTGAAGAACTGGGGACCTGCAAGCTGTTGCTCTGGACCAGGCCAGCTGCAGTAACATCACTTTTTGGAGTTACCCTAAGTGGAAGAAGGAAAGTTGACACACATACATACCAAAGCACGAATGTGACGCCAGATGTCCTGATAATTGCTATCCACTTTTCATGAGTTTTACTCCCAACCAGTGTCCACTTTTATCAAAGGATAATTCACTAAAACTCTTTATGTATACACGAATACCTCGAAACACAAATAATTGATTTTCAAATACATTTTTTGATAACGTTTATCAAGAACCACCCATGCATAGGCTGAGCATGGTGTCTCATGGGGAATACAATTAATGAGCCAGGATTCCTGCCCTCGGCTTGGCAAACTTTTTATTGATTTCTCACCATGGATCAGACACCGTGTAAGCTATTGGGAACACAAAGATAAATAACACCTCAACTCTCCCTTTCAGGAGTTTATAAATCTCCTTTCAAAAGCATGTATCTAATTACAATCCAGGTATGCAAAAGCTGCGAGAGAAACACAGAGAAGGTGCACTTAGCCTAGTTTGGGAGGGTGAGGTAAGACAAACCATGGTAACTGAAAGTAGTTAGTTGTCAGCATTCTGGTTAACTTGATGTTTACTTGTGTTTGGATCACCTATGACTATTTGGAAATATTCATTAAAGACAATGTTAACATCCTTTCATGTTCAGAAAGTAAAAACATAATCATCTTTGTGAAAATGGACAAATACCTTTTAGATGCTACTGTAATGCAGTACTAATGAGAACTTAGCCTATATTTCAGATGAATCTTAAACATTTACCTAAATATACGTGCAACCATAGAAATAAACAGTAGTGTTCTACGGTAGTTGAACAGCATACATGAAGGCTCTTCTCAAAGCTAAGAATTAAACTACGAAACAGCATATTTATAGGTTGAACTTAAACTCCTTAAATCCAAACTCCTTTGGATTAAGTGTATAAACCTGTCATCTCATAGAATGCCTTCTTTCCAACGTGTTATGCTTTAGTAAAAAATGTACAATGCAGTATTCAGGACAGTTTGGATTGAAGATAAAATCAAAGCTTACCTTCCTTCACTCCGCCCACTTTCAGATACACTGCTCTTGTCCTTCACATCGCCTGCCCGGCCCTTCCGGTCCGCCTGTTCCCCACAGAGTTTGGAGCTGGATACTGCTGGTGAGGCAGGTTCCCCACAGACCTGTTCTCTTGACTTGGGGGTGCTCATTCCGTCTTCTCTGACTTCCCTCACTGACGTTTCTGGAGAGGTTTGGATTTCTGGCAAAGTGTCTTGTCCTAAGTAATCGTGGTTAGTGATTGCTACAGCAGATGTGCCATGATTTGCCGAAGCTCCTGTGCTGGTTCCCATGGATTTGGAAATGACCTTCAGCTTATGTGAACTTGGTTTATAGTGCTTCTTTTTGTGTTTAACTTTAGAATTGTGCTTTAAGAAAAACTCACACGACTCCTGTAGTACTCTTCGACTTTCACTGATTGGACTATAAGAAAATCAAAGGAAAGGACTTACTTGGTAAATATTAAGTATTATAGTAGAAGCCATAAAGCATATCACCTATCTTGTGCTAAAAATCCTTATTCAATAAAGTTAGAAATTCTTTAAGAGTTATGTTATTTATAAAGTCTGGGATTATAACTACTTTGAGATATAAGTAGATTGCCATAAAGTGAAATCTTTTGTGCATACACTGTTAGTTGCTTTTGTCAGCACAATTAGAATGGTAAAGAATTAAATAGGCAAAATCAAAGGATGAGGGCAAGGAAACGAAACCAACATAAAGTAGGGGATTACCCGTATGTGTATCATATGTAAGTATATAAAAGTAAACCAGAAGAGAGAGGACACAAAATATAATTAGTGGTCTGCTTAAATTCAATTGTTTTCTTTCCAACATAAAGTTAGCCAGTTATACTGAAGTTGGTGTGGGTATGTAAATATGGGATAGACATATAATAATAGTGTAAAAAATGTAAAGTCCAGTTAAATGCAATTCTTCAGACTTCAAAAACTTATTTCTGAAAAGGTCTACAGTTCTGAAATTTTTATCACAAAAAAGTTCATTAGTCAAACCAGTGGGAAACAGTTTAAAAAACTCCATTTTATACTATTGGTAGTACATGGCATACAGTGTATGTAAATAACTAGCGTGAACTATTTACTCATAAATGTAAATCTACTATATTGTCATAAAATATTCCATAAGTTTGAATTTTTACCATCTTAGGCAAGGCAAATAAATGAAATTTTGAGTCAACACTTGTGTGTAATAAAATTTAAAAGTAGTAACTAATGATAACACATCACATCTGAATCATACTTTATACATTTCCTTACATATATTTGATCCCATTTAATTTTTTATCATTGCTAAGACAGAATAAAATGATTAAAAGCACTACATCCAAAATAATGAATCCAATGAAAACAATAACAATAATGGATATATTATAAGCCATGGAAAGAATATGTACATTTTACAAATCTTCCATTCGTATTTCCACAGAATAGTGTATGTCAAAGACTATTAAATGCATGCCAAAATAAAGCATCTCTCTCCATGAAAAAGATTTCCAAACTTGAAAAAACAGTCAATATAATAAACGGTATGATTTGAATAGTTTCTTTATGTTTGATCTATTTATTTTAAAACAATGTCAGATAATTCAATAGGTTCTTACTCTCTCTTGCGATTTCGTTTAAAAAACCCAGCCCATTCTGTGCATGTCTTTTTGCTTCCAACCCAGAAGACGGCAGAGATGCCAACAATTAATGTCATCAGATATTTTATCATAAATAAAGCCAATTCTGGTCGACTTTCTGTTTTTGCCTATAAAAAACAGTAATAAAATTTCAGTGATACATTCAAAGTGGAGAGAAGTCTACACAGTCAATGTAAAACTTGAACAAAAATATAAATTTTCAGTCTGTTTTATTATAAAATGTTTGGTATAACACAATATAATGAATAGTGCTTTAAGTTTAATACATTCCTTACCTAAGTTCCGAACAAAGAACCTTTATATGTGTGTCAAGATATATAGCTAGAAAAGGAAAAACACGTAAATATATTTAGGAAGGATGTCCTTCCTAATCTTGGCTTGATTTCCTGACCTTGTTCCCCTAGAAATACAGAAGCCTCTCATAATTGCCAAATATTTGCCTCTAAATATTTATCTATTTTATTTCACTTTAATCTACCACAAAAAAACACATTTAGACTCATTATTACAACATACTATTTTAGAGTCTTCACACACTGTTTACGTTTATGTTATAAAAACTTGGTTCGTTAGAGCAAAATAAGTATCAGAATAATGTGAAAATTTCATAAAATTTATTCATACTTTTCTTTCAAGCATAAACTTTCAAGTATTATTTTTTAAATGTTACCCAAATGTCAAAATACTATACATTCTGTATTATTTCTTGCTTTTTTCACTTACTAATATTACTTGGAGACCATTCTATATCAATAAAAATAGGGGTCTTCATTTATTTTTAAAGGCTATTCCACTGTGTATATGAACCATGATTTATTCAACTACCCCTATTAATGGATATTTAGGTTGTTTTCAACTTACTGCCATTGCAAACAATGTTGCAATGAGTATCTTTGTATGTATGTAATCACTCACATTTGTGAGCATATCCATCAATAAATTCCCGTAAGGGCAGGATCAAAGAGTATGTGCATTTTAGAATTATTATTATTATTTTTAAGCTTTTAAATTTATTTGTTAAGTGTGCTCCAACTCAAGGAGTTGTTTCAATCTAGTTGTGGAGGGCACAGCTCACCGGCCCATGTGGGGATCGAACTGGCAACCTTGTTGTTAAGAGCACCTTGCTCTAACCAACTGAGCTAACAGGCTGCCCCCGAGTATGTGCATTTTAAATAATGCTGTCAAATTGCTTTCCACAGAAGTTTGAACTAATTGAATAGCAAAGTCTGAAGTCTGAGAATGCATATTTTGCCAGTTCTACCAACATAGTGGCTATAAAACCTTTAGATGTTTGCCATGTCATAAGTAGAATATAATTTTATTATAATTTTAATTTGCATCTCTTACAACATTTTTTACATTAAGCTTTTTGATTTTCATTTTCTGTAAATGCTCTTCACAATCTTTTTTCATTTTTATATCTGATTGTTGGGTTTTTTTCTTACTGATCTATAGAAACTCTTTATAAGTTAAGGAAATTAGCCATTCAACTAGGATATGATGTGTGAATAAATTTTCCCAGTTGGTTTTCTGACTTTGATTATGATGGGGGTTTTTTGTGTGTGTTTTTGTTTTTGCCATGCAGAATCTTAAAAAAAAAAAAAAAATTATTTTACTTAGTCAAATTTAGTAATCTTTTCTTTTATAGTTCCTGAATTTTATATCATTCTTATAAAGTCTGCCTCCACTTTAAGTTTAGAATTTTCTCATTTTATCTTCTAATACTTTATAGTTTCTTTCTTTACATGAAACATAATTTTTAAAAATCATAGACCTTTAACTTTTTGGGCAATAATAGTTGTT
This sequence comes from Rhinolophus sinicus, assembly GCF_057876585.1. Taxonomy (NCBI): domain Eukaryota; kingdom Metazoa; phylum Chordata; class Mammalia; order Chiroptera; family Rhinolophidae; genus Rhinolophus; species Rhinolophus sinicus. The sequence continues at coordinate 28,265,756 of NC_142506.1, forward strand.
TTTTTCTCCCAGTTTTCCCAAAATACTGAAGAATATAGGAGACATTTAACATATCAGGATCACTTTAAGACACAGCTCCGTTATTAAATATATAGTAAAAACAGCCTATTTGTAAAAACAGATAACTGACTACGGACAGTATGTAAGGTAAGTAAAACTATTATCCACATACATCAGTATATAAACTAGGTTCCACTATGTTAAAATGTAGTCACTTTCTAGAATATAAATTATTATGTAAAATACTTCAGCCCACACATTGCTTGATTTGATGCACTCTGATGATAGCACTCACATCAATATAATTAGTTAATATATACATATATTCAAGAAAAATGTATAAGATCTATTAAAAACAACAAAAAATTCTATTAAAAAAAAAACCTCAACTAAAATGCTTTTAAAATGTTCTATTTAAAAAAAATGTTCTATTTTTAGGGATTTACTTTTTTAATCTTAAAAACAGCACCTTTATACTAATCGTATTAATAAATGTCAAAGACATATGAAACACATTTTGTTTCAATTGTGCTTTTCAGTTAAGAAATGACAGGATGGTTTAGGTAAAAATCAAGTTCTGTTTTTATAAGCAAATACTCTGCAAAAAATTATAAGATAACACGATCAAATTAAATATACCCAAATAAGGTTTTCCTCTACTAACTAAAGAATTTAAAACAACTCCCAATTCAGCAGAAGTTACTTCTCTTTTTCTGCCCACTACAAAACCTACTCTTGTGACTCTTTTCTTCATTCCTATTAATCTGCCTTTGCAACCCAATGTAATTTTTAAAAGAATAGCTAACGGAGCCACTTTACTATTGTAATTGAAACTAAAAAACTTTGACAATTATCCCAGTTTCACCTGATACATTGGGAATCATTCCTATGTCCATTGGATTTCTCACCTGAAATCTAATTTTATGTTCATGACTAATTCAAGTTACTTTCAGGGAATATTTTCTAAGTTAATATTAAATCATGAAACAATACAAATGATAGCTTTTACCTGATAAGGACATGGGATGTGGTACTGACGACAATGGTCAGAGACCCAAGTTATCTCCCAGGTAATCCTATTTACTTGCTCATAGACGTAACACCCAAGAAGTGTCACTAATGGCACGAGATACAGGCCACTGAAGACTCCAATTCGAATCATAAATTTCTTTAGTTTCTCTTGGTTCCGGCCATCATGTTGTATAACTTGTCGAACGTGATTTAAGGAAATAATGCCAGCTAAAAGAAGAGATAGCCCGACAAACACACAAAAGCACAATGGCAAGAGTACAAAGTAACGAGAAGCATCCAAGTCATAAAGGCCGACAAAGCAAACTCCACTAATGTTGTCTCCCTCAACTTTGTTCATAGCAAGAAGCATAACAGTCAGAAAACCTGGTATTCCCCATGCAACAGCATGAAACCACACTGCTTTTTGTTCAATGGCTTCACAACTCCACTTTCTTCCTGCAGCTAAGAACCAAGTAATGGTAAGAATCACCCACCACACAGTGCCAGCCATTGTGAAAAAATACAAAAACATAAACAAAACGGTACAAGCCTTATTTTGAGAGCCTAGAACAACTGTATCACCAACTTCTAGCTTCTCATCTGCCTTATTGCAGGCTGTGCTATTGCCTAGCAAGAATCCAATAAAGTACATGAGAGATACGATGCTGTAACAGACAGAGTAATATATAATTGGTCTCTCTGGGTATCTGAATCTTTTAACATCAATTAAAAAAGTAAGGAATGTGAACAGAGTTGCACAAAGACAAAATATTGAAACTATTCCAATAAAACTTTTTGCAAACTCTAGCTCATCACTTTTAAAATACATGTTGGGGCATGGAGGCGCACATTGGTCAATTCCCAGAAACTTATAGCCTTGTCCCCCTGAAGTCTTAAGATGCCTTGGACACCAAATTCCAATGTCTCTTTGGATTTGTTCTGTTTTCTTCTGAGGACCAAGAAATTGTGTGTGTGGATCAAAAGTTACAGGAACAGTCTCATCACAGTATTGTAATCTGTAAAGATTATAAAAATGAAATATATAAGGTCGACATTTTTACTGAGTCATTATTTTAATGCTATGCTTTCCAACTATAAAATATTTCCTTATGCATTCATAACTAATAGGGAGACATACAAACCTAAATGGATTACAGGTTAGAGTTGGGTAGAAAGTTTTGAAGTTGACTAAAAACTTATGGTTGCTTATAAGGCTCCAAAACACTAAAATATATATTTAATACAAGGCAAGTGAACACAAAAATTCTCTTACTTAGAAAACAATGAATAATTTTAAAATAATTTCTTCTCTCAAGACTATAAAGGAAAAAAATTATCTTGACTGGTACTCTCCAGACAAAAAAGGTGTTAGCTTGTCTGTTTATAAACATAAGAAATATAAGTCTTGGGGAAATTAATTTTTATTATCTAATGTCCATGAGCAAAGTAGATAAACCACATGGTAAAGTGATGACCAAAATAACATCCTTTCCTGGATTGATAGGGTAAAGTTCAAGAGATATTTAAGTTCTTAAAGAAGGGCAAGAAGATCCTCAAGAGGCAGGCTGAGGACCAGCTTAACTCACATCACCGTTTTGTTTTGGTTTGGCTATTAGCCTCCCTTGTTTATGCATCACCTGAGTGGTACACAGGAGAATTTGTTCAGTGCAGAGCTTTATCACTGAGTTGAGTGTCTACATACCAGTATTATTCTGGAGAATCCACATGGTTTAAAAATTAGTGTGGGTTTTAATGAGAAAGCATTTCAAATATACTTTAGATAAGAATAGAAAATAATAAAACATACGCCCATAAAAAACACTCATGTATCTACCAGCTTTTCCAAATTTAATATTATGTCAGTTTTGCTTTATATCTTTTAAAATAAAGCAATGTAACATTATAGATATTGCTGGGACCCCTTTCTGGTTCTATTCTCTTTCCTCTCCCCAGAAATATTCATTATTACAAGGTCAGTTCTTATTCTCTTCACGTATTTTTAGTATTCTCATTATGTTATTTTCTAACTATAATGGTAAATAGTTGTTTCTCTGGTTTTGAACTTTATGTAAATGACATCATGTTGTATATATCACACTATAACTTCCTTTTTTTACTTAACACTATAATTTTTAGATTTATCCATATTGACAGATGTGGGTCAACTGCATTCATTTTATCAATTGTATGGTAGTATTCTTGAGTGTAAGTCCATCACAATGTAAGTAATCATTTTTACAATAGACTTTTAATCTTTTTCCCATTAAAAATATCAGGAATGCTATTTTTTTTATTTGTGATTTCTTATTTGTGTAGAAGTTTCTATGCAAGGGGATTTCCTAGGATATAGGGTATGAGCATCTTCATTTTTACTACATACAGTTGACCCTTAAACAACCTGGGTTTGAACCACACGGGTCTACTTACACATGGATTTTTTTCAACAAATACTGTACATGTATTTTCTTAATAACATTTTCTTTTCTGTAGCTTATTTTATTGTCAGAATATAGTATGTAATACATATTACAAAATATGTATTAACTGACTGTTTATCTCATTGGTAAGGCTTCTGGTCAACAGTAGGCCATATTAGTATTACGTTTTTGGGGAGTCAAAAGTTATATGCAGATTTTCTGTGACATGGGGGGGTGGGGTCAGTGACCCTACCCTGATGCATTGTTCAAAGGTCAACTGTATTACTCAATTGTTCTTGAAAATGACTATGCATCTACCAGAAGTATATGAGTTCCAAAAAGGTTCTAGTTTCTTCAGTTTACAGATAAATAAACATAAAGGTAGCCAGCTTCCTTCCCAGATTTATTATGTGAGGTCTCATTATGTCAGTAGAATATTTCAAATTACAAGCTCCCAATGTCTAGAGAATAGGAGACAAAGAAATTGATCAAGAGTACTGTGCAATAGGGTCAGTGAATTGATAATAAGGTTCCTGTGCCAGTTATGGTCAAAGGCACCATTACATGTTTTCATTGACGACACACCTCTCCTTTGTTAGAGCTCGCATAGTTGTATATTTGCATTTACTTGTATAATTATTTGAATATTTTTCATTCCTTCCACCCCATTGTAAGTTCCCTGGGAACCAAGTCTGTTTTTGCTCACCACTCTGTCCACAACACGTATCACCACAGTGCCTGGCGTATATTAAGTGTGCAATAAACATTTATTGAATTAAATAATGAAAGCCTGTCACTAACATTCTGGAAAGCTAACACCAATATAAAATATAAAATATTATTAGTAGCTTTCAGTCGGAAATGTCATTTACCTGTCACATTTTAGTTCCTCGGGCCATTGGATCCCAAAAGTGTCAATTATTTTTTTGCAGTCAGAATATACTTTTTCACAAAATTTACGACAAGGTGGAACTACATGGATTTGCTCTGTGCAGGTTGGTACAAAAGCTTTGCAAAGGAAAGTTTCAACATTTGGTGAACATTCCAGATTTGCAAGAGGAAGAAAAAGCTATTAAGAAATACAACAAGATAAGGTTAGAAAACATTTTAATAACAAATGAGAGAAATTTACTTATTTGCTGTCTAAAGTGTATATACATTTTAACTTATACTCCAAAAGAATCTTTAAGTATCACTCTCCATACAATCAAATTTTGTTTAGTCCGCTAGAGATCATTTTGTTAAAATCTGTTAGACTTAGGTACTTTCACACACAATGCAGTATTATTATTTTATTCAATTATACATTTTTCAAGAAGACAGGCTAAATCAGCAAATCAAAAGCATGAGTTAATTGCTAGGTAAAATAAGTTATATAAATGCTCAATTTATAAGTAATGTTGAAATACCTTAACACTATTCTGGGCATTCTGGAGAAGAAGGCAATGTTTGGGGCAGAGGGAACAGACAAAGGTGCGAAGATCACAAGACCATGGTGCATTCAGGGCAAAATGTCCAGTGTGACTAGAATATAGGTCAAAGAGGTGGAGTCAGGGACAGACTAGAGAGAGAGGAGACTGGAGAGGTATGCCGGACCTGATCGTGGGGAGCACAAACGGCACGCTAAGTTGCTTGGATTTTAAAATAAAGAAATGGGATACTATTGGAGAGTTTTAAGCAGGAAGTGAGGCTAGAGTCTGACAGCTGAGTGTGAATCCTAGGTCCACACTTACTGGCTATGTAACTTTGGCAAGCTATTTAACTTCTCTGTCTTAAGTTTCTACATCTGTAAAATGGCAATAATAATCGTACGTATCTATCTCGTAAGATTGCTATGAATACTAAGTTAATAAACGTCAGTACTCAATAAATGTTAGTTATTGTGATGATTATACTTTAGAGTACAGGGATGGGTTCTGGATAAACATGGTATACCATGTTTCCCAGAAAATAAGACCTGGCCGGACCATCAGCTCTAATGCGTCTTTTGGAGCAAAAATTAATATAAGACCCGGTCCTATTTTAATATAATATAAGACTGGGTAATATAATATAATATAATTAATACAATACAATATAATATAATATAATACCGGATCTGATATAATATAATACAATATAATACCGGGTCTTATATTGATTTTTGCTCTAAAAGATGCATTAGAGCTGATGGTCCGGCTAGGTCTTATTTTCGAGGAAACACGGTATTGACCACATATGTTTTTCATTCCCTTTTTTCCTCACTAAAATGACAATGAAGGAAAAAAAGGTATTACTCCATTAGTAAATGAACAGGATAGATTACATTAGTGTATTTGAGTTTTCCAAAGAACAAAAACGAAACATCTAAAAAGAAAGTCCCAAAACTTTCGAGTGACAGAAAGCTATTGGGGAGTGAGAGGTGACTTAATTGGACGTGGAGGTGGATTACAAAGGAGAAGTGGAGGGAGAATGAGCTCATTTGCCCTACAGAATCTGAAAGTCTCAGTTCTTTTAGGCACCAAGCAGCATAAAAGGCTAAAACTGGGGGATGTTTACAGATCAGTTTCTCTCTATATCATCACTGCACCGGCACCCTGGGCAGCCAGATGACCACCAAATCCTACCAGAGTTGTTTCCAGCAGAAATGAAGCTTGGGATATCAGGCACAGAGGCGGGCAGAGATACAGCGCAGTGAGAAGAGGTTGAGCTGGGTAACAGTCTATCTAGGAAAAGTGATGCTCTCACTTTCCTTTGCCTGCTCTGTTCCTAAAAGGTTGGAAGACAGGCATATACCACCATCCCCAATCTTTGAAAAAACTCAAGTCTTGGGGGGAAAGATCTCTACATATTTGACAATGAAAAAGCTTGAGTTTACCTTACTATGAAGCCCACCAGTAACAAGCCCCACTTATGCACACGAAGCTTTTCAATGCTCCACACAAATACAAATAGGCGGCCAAGGAGCATCAGGCATTTGAAGGAAGTCTTATGCAAGACAGAGACAAAAACAAGCAAGCAGAGAAAACAGAGATTATGCAGCAAACAGAAGAAAACAAAACAAAATAAATCACAAAACAAACAAAAACATTAATATCTTTAATGAGAAGCTATTGCACCCATTAAAAAAGAATAGAATGCTGTGGAAAATTAAAATAGTAAGACAGCTGAAATACAAAACTCTGTAGAAGGATTAGAAGATAAAGCTGAGGGAAGAAATGGACAATTAGAGAGAAAATCCTCCCAATCAGAAGATCAGTCTAAGTGTACAACACCTGACTAAGTGGGTTTCAGAAAGAAACAACAGGGAAAATACGGATGGGGTGATAATCAAATAAAGAACATAAGAACATTTCTCAAAACAGAAGGATACTAGTCTTCAAAATGAAAAGGCTGGCATCACACTTTGCAATCCTACTACTAAAACATTGTTGGGCTAAAACTCCAGTCAATTGCTCTTTTACAGGGATCTCTCACATTCTCCTGTCTTTTCAAACCTCCAATTCCACACCCTATCCTCTCAGTTGATGATTTTGTTCCTAGTTCACTGAGAAAACAAAACAATCAGATAATTTCCTTATCTTCTAACTAAATATACCAACATACCTACAACTTGTCTACATTCTCTGCCTTCTCTATTTCAATGGATGAACAATTTGAACTAATCAACCAAGTCCTCCATTTGTACACTGCAACCTCCCCACTTGACGAGCCAAGGACTTTGCTTCTGCAATTGTCTACTTTTCTTGCAATAATTTCCCCACTCTATCTACAGTGATTCCTCCATCAGATAAACTTGCTCTATTATTTCTCTCTCTCTCTCTCTCTCTCTCTCTCTCTCTCTCTCTCTCTCCCTCTCTCTCTCTCACACACACACACACTCACACCCCAAATAGTATCTTTCCTTGACTCCATATCACAATCCCCATCCAACCATTGTTCCATTTTCCTATTCCTTTATGAAAAAATCCTCAAAATAGTTGTCTATACTCACTTTCTCCAATTCCATTCTTCCCATTCCCTCTTGAACACACTCTCCAATCAGGTTTTGTTTGTCCCCACACTCCAATGAAAACTGCTTGTCAAAGTCACCATAAACTCCACCTTGTCAAATTTAATGGTAAATTCTGAGTCCCTCATCCTACTCAAATTTTAATGACATTTGACATAGTGGATCCTGCCCTCCTCCCAAGATATATGTATATATATTTTTTACTTGGCTTCTAGGATATCTATTGCCCTGGATTTCTATCTATCTCACTGGCTGTTCATTTTCTGATCTGCTTCTGTTTCCCAATTCTAAATATTGAATTGCCCCAGAATGCAATCATCAGACCTCTTCCCAATCTATGCTCACTCCTCAGGAGAAACTCATCCAGAACCATGGTATTAAATACCAACCATACATGAATTCCCAAATTTATTTCTGGTCCCCATATCTCCTGTAAACCCTAGACTTTGGAAGTCGGGAATTGGAATGCCAGATTATGTGATATTTTGAGCATCTCGGAAAATTGCTGCTAGGTGTCTGACAAGTCTGTTAGGACATCTGAAAAAAGTTACCAACAGGTACATAGAAAACAAAGCAAATGGGGAAAAATGCAACGACTCCATTAACTATGGGAGTGGGTAATGCGTTAAAGAAATTAATGTAATCAAAGTATACTTCTTGACTTTATAGTGTACGATATTTAATACTCCTAGTAATGTTAGCACTGACTATTGATTTAACCAAAAATTGTATTAGGTTGGGAGGAGAAATAAAAGTGGTGAAGTAAGAGAAATAAATTATCAACTACCATAATAGAAAAGAATAAACAGATACTATCTGAAGTCCTGAACTGATGAATCAATAAATTAACAGACTAAACATACTAGTTAGAGTACAGTAAGTCCTCACTTAACGTCGTCGATAGGTTTTGTGACTTTAAGTGAAACAACGTAAAACCAATTTTTATCACTGGCTAATTGACATAAACAAGACAGGTTCCTATGGCATCTCATCAACATAACGAAACAATGTTGAACAAAACTACGTTATTCAAGGAATTGATATTTCTTACTGTATAGCCTACATATCAGAAGAACACCTAAAAGAGTTCAAAGTGGCTTTCTTTGGGAAATGGGAATGGAGAAGGGTAGGCTGCTATTTTTCTCTTAAAAGCTTTTAATATAGAGGGTTTTTCAGCTTTATTCAGGTATAAATGATATACGATAAACTGAACATGTATAAAGTGTACAATTTGATGGGTTTTGAAAGCATTATCACAACCAAGGTAACAAATACATCCATCATCACCAAGTTTCTTCTTGCCCCTTAATAATCCCTCCCTTCTCTCTTTCCTCTCACACCTCACCCCCAGTAACCCCCCACCCCGGCAACCACTCACTTTTGTCACTATACAGTGGTATTTTCTGGAATTTTACATACATAAAATCATGGAGTATGTCCTTTTTTTGTCTGGCTTCCTTCATTCAGCATCATTATTTTGAGATTCATCCATGTTGTTCCGTGTATCAATAGTTCATTCGTTTTAGTTGCTGAGTTGTATTCCATTGTACGGTTATGCCATAATTTATCTATTCACCTACTGATGGACAATTTGAAGTGTCCGTGGGACATTAGCGTGTGGGTTTCCATCTACTACATAGCAGGTAGTGCAGGAGAGCTATGTAGGTGAAAGACTTTACGTTAAGGATATATATTTGGAAGTCATCATTATAAAAATGATGAATTACATTACCTAAAGAGGACATGTAGAATAAGAGAAGATGAAAATTCTGATTCAAGGGGAACTGCACTGAACGTACATATTAACATCTCCTTCCTCTCCAAATGCCATTGAAATGAGAGAGAAGGTTTAAAGATAAAAAATAAAATAAAACCTATAGCTACACCAAAAAAAAAACAGGGAACGGTCTCATCAGTGAACTACATAAACTTCGAGGAATTTCTGGAAGACAAAAAGAAGGAATGAGGATTTTTGCTTCTAGTGGTATGACCAACTAAGTATCTCCTGCCATAAAACGTTTAGATTCTAGATAAACTGCAACAAATACACTTTAAAATGGATTGCTGAGCACTGTATACACCTAATAAAGTAGTATAAAATATGTAAATTAAAAAGCAGCAAAACTACAAGGAGAACTGGACAATTCTATGATCGCAAAGAGAAAGAAATTTCAATTCATATTTCTTAAAAAATGTAAGGTTACGCAGACAAAAAAATAATATGAGATATGATTACACAAAAATTAACAAGTCTGATTTAAAGGGCACATACAGAACCCACACCCAACAATTAGAGCCAACAGCTTTAGAGGACATTGGAGCAGTGGAGAGTTCACCCTGTCCTGAAGGGGCAAAGTGACTGAGCAAAGACAGGCTGTCACAGTTGGCATTATGTCTCCCTTATTTGAATGATGCTGAGACCTGACCCTTGCCACTTAACAGGAGCTTGTTGGAAAGCAAACAGCAGAGAACTGTCTCAATTTTCTCTCTCCCGAGGGGGAGAATGCCCAGGCTGTGTGAGTATCCTCCTCTGGAACTGAGATGAAACAAGGAGAGGCATGGGCAACGGGGTAGTATTTACTTCTTTGTTTACTGTCCCAAATAAATCTAGTTCCTAAAATTTTTGAGTGTCTGGTAATTAGATCCCATGGCAGAAAGAATTAAAATATACTGTGTTTAATATCCTTCTAACTCAGAAGCCAGATTGCAGCAGCTATGATAAACTGATGGTGAGCACTTAAGAACTATTATTGTCCAGTGTGAGGGCAGGGAAAATAAAAGTGACACGTGTAGTTTTGCTATATTAAAATAATTTTCTTCCAGAGTGCCAACACTGGTTAAGTTAAAAATGTTGATATTCATACAATCTGCAGAAGATAAATCAGATGTTGAAAACTCAAATACCTTCAGAGACTAGGCAGGTAAATTTGAGGGGGTATAAAATACTAGGGAATAGTTAGGCTGCTACCCAACTCCATCAGATGTTATTTGGGAATGTGGCCCAGAACCGTCAGATATATCAATTTTCATAAGAAAACAGAATCTGAATTTTTATGTGAAATCACCGAAGTTTTAAATTGTCACCTTTATTTTTAATTTTTTCCAAATCACAACATCTGTATTTTATTTCACCATCCCCTGAAATCCCAAAACAAGCTTCTGCCAGGGAAAAATCCGCGGGTAATGAGACTTATTTTAGTCAGTCTTCATCATAAGCAGCTGGGATTTTTAAAAGTGATACAGGAAGCTCACAAGATATGTTGTCAAACAGAAATTTTGTCACTTTAATAATAAACATTTAAATACTATGCAGGACAAACAAAACATGTCTTTAGGTCTGATCCAGTGTGGGCCACGAACTTTCAAATTCTGTTGCGAACTAATAGACATAAAGAATTTCAGACTTGGAATGGACCTGAGATGACTTTTAAGTGTATTATTTTCAAAGTGTGTGTGTGCGTGTGTGTGTGTGCGTGTGTGTGTGCGTGTGTGTGTGTTTTGCCAAGGAATGCTTTCTTTAAATAAGAGGTTACAAAGAAGCCTGATATATTAGATAAATAAAAGCACTGCTGCTCTGGCCTAAAGAGGAAGCCCTCCCTCTGAGATACCTCTCACTGCTCCCCTTTCCCACCAGTGACCTCAAAGTACCTCCAAAGATCACAGTTTGAAACCACTGACCTAATCCAAAGCCTCAAATTACAAGTGAGAAAAGGCCATCCAATTTCTTATTGAAATTGTTGAAATCCCAAAATCTGTCTGAATTTAAATTTAAGTACTCTTATTCCTCATCTAATGCTAATTTTACCAATACTATATAGCTACTGATATTAAATCAGAACTTTGATTTATTCAGCACTTAACCATTAGCTGGGCACTGTGCTTTTTCGTATACCAATTCTTTTTACAACAATCCTGCGAGATAGGTATTCTTAGGCCCACCTTACAAATGAAGAATCTAAGGCTCTAAGAGGTAAAATAACTTTTAAAGAGTCACATGTGTAGTAAGTGGTAATCAGGATATGAACTGGGGTCCGTATGAATTCAGACTATATCCTCTTTAGCCCTGACACTATACTGCCACCCAGTTCTCCCTGAAAATTACCCTTCCCCAAAGCACAAGACAGGCACGAAGGTCAATAAGGATGAAGGAGGTGAAAAAAAGTGTACTCGGAAAATTGTAAGACGTTGAAGAAAGAAATTGAAGAAGATACAAATAAATGAAAGCATATACCATGCTCGTGGATAGGAAGAATTAACATCATTGAAATGTCCATACTACCCAAAGCAATCTATAGATTCAATGCAATCAAAACATCAATGGCATTTTTTCACAGAATTAGAACAAGTAATTTAGATTTGTTCTTAAATTTGTATGGAACCACAAAAGACCCCAAATAGCCAAAGCAATGTTGAGAAAGAAGAACAAAACTGGAGGTATCATGCTACCTAATATCAAACTATACTACAAGGCTATAGCAATTAAAACAGTATGGTACTGGTATAAAAACGGATACACAGATCAATGGAACAGAATAGAGAATACAGAAATAAACCTATGCCTGTATGGTCAAATAAACTATGATAAAGGAGGCAAGAATATACAACGGGGTAAAGATAGTCTATTAAATAAAACTGGACAAATACATGCAAAAAAATGAAATCGGACCACCTTCTTACATAAGAATAAACTCAAAATGGATTAGACTTAAATGTAAGACCTGAAACTATAAAACTTGTAGAAGAAAACAGGAAGAAGAAAACTCTTAGCAGTAAACTCTCTGACACTGCTTTTAGTAATATTTTTTCTTATATATCTCCTTGAGCAAGGGAAACAAACAAACAAACAAACCAATAGGACTACATCAAACTAAAGTTTTTGCACAGCAAAGGAAACCATCAACAAAATGAAAAGTCAATCTATTAAATGGGAGAAGATATTCACCGATAATATATCTGATAAGGAGTTAATATCCAAAATTTATGAAGAACTCATACAACTTAACACCAAAAATGACAAACAATCTAAATTAAAAATGAGAAGAGGACCTGAATAAACATTTCTCCAAAGAGGACATACAGATGGCCAATAGACATGAAAAGATGCTCAATGTCACTAACCATCAGAGATAGCACATCACACCTGTCAGAATGGCCATCATCAATAAACCAACAAATAACAAGTGTTGGCAAGGATGTGGAGAAAATGAAACTTTTTTATTATTATTAGTTTCAGGTGCACAAAAAAACCATAATAGATATTTACACACCTGCAAAGTGATAACCCCACCAAGTCTACTATCCATCTGACACCGTACATAGCAATTACAATATCATTGACCATATTCCCTACGCTGTACTTTACATCCTGTGACTATATATTTTTTAAATTATAGTTGACATTCAATATATTTTATATTTCTTTCAGGTGTACAGCACAGTGGTTAGGCATTTACAGAATTTATGAAGTGATCCCCCCAATAAGTCTAGTACCCATCTGACACCATACATAGTTTTTACAACATTATTGACTATATTCCTCATACTGTATTTCACATCCCCGTGACTATTTTGTGACTACCAATTTGTACTTCTTAATCCCTTCACCTTTCTCACTCATCCTCCCAACCTCTCTCTCATCTAGCAACCTCAGTTTGTTCTCTGTATCTGAGTCTATTTCTGTTTTGTTTGTTCATTTATTCTGTTCTTTAGATTCTATGTATAAGTGAGATCATACAGTATCTGTCTTTCTCAGTCTGACTTGTTTCATTCAGCATAATATCCTCTAGGTCCATCCATGTTGTTGCAAATGGCAAGATTTCATTCTTTTTTATGGCCGAGTAATACTCCATTGTATAAAGGTATCACAGTTTTCTTTATCCAATTGTCTATCGATGGGTATTTTGGTTGTTTCCGTATCTTGTCTCTTGTGAATAGTGCTGCAGTAAACATAGGGGTGTGTATGTTTTTTCAAATTAGTGTTTTGGATTTCTTTGGTTAAATACCCAGGAGTGGAATTGCTGGGTCATAAGATAGTTCTATTTTTAACTTTTTGAGGAGCCTCCATACTCTTTTCCATAGTGGGGAAAAGTATGAAAGTTTTTAAGAGTTCTGAAAAAGTAAATATTCACAAAACGACATATAATCAAAGACTATAAAACCTCAGCTATGTGTATCATATTCCAGATGATATATGTACTCCTGGAGAGGTAATTTGGGAACAAATAATTTTGGCATAAATAGCACTTTAAATAATGGGTAACCAGCCTATTACTGAATTGATCCCAATCAGTTAAAAACATAAATCGAATGAGCGTATTTCCCTAATCATTCGAAGTAAGAAAATCTTAGTAAGAATCCTTTATGGTCTCCCACAAAATGTCCTATCATTCTCCGAAATCAAACTTTGAGATGAAAAGAACACTAGTTTGGCTCGTTGTGGTATTTCTTATGTCCTTAATCTTATACTCAGAATTCTACATATTGTTAAACTAGTATTTAGCATGGTAAGTGCTACGTAAACCCGTGAATTGAACAAAGAGTCAAACTTCCTAGCCTCTTCAGTGTGTTCCCTTTCTCTCCCTTAGTGACACCTTCTTCAACTCTCTCAATAACCCAGTGCCTTCATGGTCTCACTCATGAATTTCTCCTTTTCAGATTTCACTCTCAAAGAAGGCTCAGAAACTCACCCAATAACTAAGAACACCACAAAAATAATGCTTTTGAGATTCTACCATTCAATAATAACTAAAAGTCTTGTTGATTATAGTTTTAATGCTCTGAGAAATAAAAGGTGGGCTCTTTTAGCAGGGATAAGGAAGAGGAGGACAATTAAGAAGGCACCTTATATCTCCATTCTGAAAAATAGCCAGAGCCAAACTATGATAAATAGACAATGAGAACCAAAATACATGGAGTATTTTATATAACCCTTTACTGGAAATAATGCCAGCATTGTAGTTGTGGTTCTAGCTCTGCCATTAATTACTGGTGTCACCTTTGGCAGATAATTTCCTGTCTTTGTGTCTCAGAGCATCCATTAGGAAAATGAGAGCAATGAACTATTAAATGATCTCTAAGGACACTTTACGGATCAAAAAATTTATGAAGAAGATAACCAAGACTTGAGTAGCAGAATTGGACACAAATTTTGAAATAACTGTAAGTGCTACGATGAAATTTTCTCCTTCGTAGGTAACTCTGTCTTGTACTGAGCTCTGGAGGGAACAGTGATCACTTCTTTCTGTCTGGCAGTCCTATTCCAAAGCAGGTGGGATGCTACAGAAGCAACCCATGTAGCATCCCATGGGATGCCACAAAGTGGGAGGGATGCAGGGATACAGTCTGACAACAAACCGGGCACATAACCTACTTCAGCCATTTGGATGCTCCAGGTATTGTGATTCTTGGGGAAACAGTTGCACAAAAGAACAACAAATAGATTATGTGAGGCAACTGCCGTGGGGTTAATAATGGCCACAGTGTGAAACTAACACTCCAGGGACATTGGCACTGGCACTGGGCATAGACTGATCCTCTGACGTGATCTTAGTTGTGTTCTTGTTCTGGACCGGGGTCTTCAGCCTCCCCCCACTGATGTGACAAGCTATCCAAAATCCATCCATTTGCTGCTTAGTCAAAGTTGGTTTCTATTGTTGGCAACCAGGACTGACTGGTTCCAATTATAGAAATACTCGGTTGTAAGTGATCTCTGTAAAATAAGAGGACTTCTAGAAATGGTTTTCTGGTCTAACTGGGGCTGATGCCGTGACTACTCTGTCAGTATTTAGAGGCGGAAATCTGGCAGCCCATGGCACACAGCAGAAAAATGGCGAGCTGCATTATCCTAGCAATCATTTAGATTCCCAGAGTGTCTTAGAATGATGTGCCCAGTGAAGGCAAGGCGGAGTGGCTGCTGCCAGAGAAGCTGAAAACAGTAAGAAGAGCATGAAGAATTCAAGGACTACGGGCTGAGGTGAGTGCTTCCAGGGACACTGTTGGCTCAGGGAGACTGCGACAAATCTTGGCTTGAGGTGTGGAGTGAAACACAGGATTAAAAGGACTTAATGCTTTAAGAAATTGAAAACCAAATGCAGTTTGATCCTGCAGGTTGCCAAACTATATCACTTAAATTTGTTTCCCTGTCACATAAGGATCTAGTGCTACTGTGATTAAGTGAGCAGCGGGACGCTGAGCTCTGCAGTGGGTACACATGACAAGGTTCAGAGTTCTCACTCAGTCCTCTGAACTCAAAGCCCTCGAAGCAGACCCTTTCCCTTTGTCTGCGGAGGCAGACACTCCTGAGAGATTTACTTTGTAAGGAGAAAACAAATAGCTTCATACCCCATCCCCACCACTCTTTAATGTCCCAACTTACAAGTACAGTTCTACCTCAGCATGCCCTGGGTCAAGTCAAAATTGAAAAAAAGATTAGACATTAAGATACTGTCCATTTATGCTGTTTCTGAGGGTGCTTGATTAAGGAGAAAAAGAACACAATTTTAGATGGGGCTAAGTTACACTGATATGGGTATATTAATTCTGGATCCAATGTGCTAGCTTCAGAAACTGGGCTTTTGGTGGTCAGATGATAAACGGACTTTTGACAACGGCTTGGTGGAACTCCAAAATCAACCCACTATAATTTCCCAAGTCCATGAGTGTATATTTTAAATAGTCAGTTTAGCAATAGCACAATCACTACATTGACATCCTACATAAACATTATAAACGTAGAAGAGTCCAAGCAAAGCCATTAGTGGTCTTTCTTTATCATGACAGAAAATTGAGAGTAATACTTCTGACCAGGGGGCTTTCAGAGACTAGTGACACCATCAAAAACATATTCAGGGGTAGTAATTCTTAGCAGCTGCCCATTTTCATTCTCCAGTACAACTGGATAGGTTATTAACAGATTGTCTTATGCAACCTTAATCAAATGGCTAAGGCGCTTTTCCAGATGTGGCCTCTTTACTGTAGCAAATCAGTACAGCCCTAGCACCTCAAACACAGCTCTAATCAGAACGCTTTTTTCGCCAAAAGCAATTTACTTTCACCTAGCAGGGACAGCAGCACATCGTACTTACTTGCCTTAGAGCAGTGGCCATCACAGTGAATCAGCAGCATCAGCATTCCCTGGGAACTTGTTAGAAATGCAAACTCTCCACCCCACCCCAGATTGAGGAATTCTAGGCTGGGGTTAGTGATTTGTTTGTTTTGGGCAATGTCACTTTATTTTTTCAATGTTAGGGGAAGCGGTAGTTATACTAGATTGTATGTTTTCACAGCCCAAAATTTACTTTACACAACCAATTAAATTAAAATTGTCCAAAATAATGACAGTAGGAATTATGGCAGTAAATGCAGAGGTTGAAAAGTCAAAATAAATAAAAAGTAAATTCACCACTGAGGTTTTAATGTATATAGTTTATGTATTTGCTTGTGAATACTCTTTATGAACACATACATTTTAAAATAGCTGCTGTTTACTTTTTTTGTAACATCGTTTGAATTTTATTGCACACAAAAAAGCTAGAAAAAAATCCCATTATCAGTCTGTGTTTTAACGAGCTCTTCAGACGACCCTGATGCACACCAAAGGCTGAGAAGCACTGCCTCAGACAAACATCAGCTCTTCATCTCTGTGCCTGAACTTCATTGTCAGACTAACCATATCACGGTTGGACAGGACATCATACTAGCCCATCATACTTAGGACAAAAAGCTGATGAGACCATAGACATGTGACACTCAGGAGATTAACCCTACATAAATAAAAGGGACCTTGGTTTTGCTAATACTTCCTGGTACAGACTGGACACAACAACAGGACATCTAGAGTAATCAACACAAGCTACCTCTCATGAACGGGGTGTTACCTAATTCACCTACTCCTGACATCAAGTGTACTCAAATAGCATTCCATCTTCAAGTGGCCTGAGCAGAATTAAAGACATGGGAAAGTAGTGTGAGCACATTACTCACACTCTCATGATGCCTATTTCTGCCATACTACCTACCACCTTTTCCTTAAAACACACCAGCTAGCTCCCCGATGCTATAATGACGTGATAATGAAAGGAACCATAATGTGGACCCGGGGTTGGTGACACTGTAAGATCCTGAAGAGAAAGTCTGGGTTAGAATTCTAACAGAAAGTGATCAAAAGAAGAAAGATATTTTGATGTTTTAAAAAATACATAAAGCGAAGCCTAAGCAGCGTGGTCCTGCATCCGTATCTTGGCTGTGCTTTGCCCCTTTAGTATAAAGGCACAAGATATATAAACATTTGTCACTTTTCTGCAGCATGAATCAGAATCCCACTGGTACATGGAAGCAAGCCACTGTCACCAGTGAACAAGGCCAAGTGACTGCAAAGCATCCGATTTTCACCTCAAGATTTGTGTTTTCTACTCATGGTGCCATACTCAGTAACACTCAAGAAGTAATAAAAGCTTTATTTCTTACTTTATAATGGCATCAAAAAGAATGCCAACTTCTAGTAATGGTAAAGAAAAGAGAGAGAAAGTAAAGAAAAAAGTAATGGGCCTCAGCCAGACCACAGACTCATTAAAGACCTAAAGGGGTCCTTAAAGTTTACAATTCACAAAACAAATACTGTCAACTGGTTACAAGGGTCTGAAGTAAATTCTTTGAAAATATTAATGGACTACTGTATATAATAAAGTGGTAAAAACTCTGCCACTTATTTTCATGAATGTGTCTAATCTTAGGCAAGTCAGTGTCTTTAAAAAATGCAAAGCAGAGCCTGGAATACAAGAGAAGAACAAAAAACAAAAATTTGCATTATTTCCATAATGGAAAACTTGCTATTTCTGAAATATTTCTTAGCATTACAAATTTTTAATTATTTCTTCAAAACAGCTTTCCTTTGGAAATTAGACAAATACACACAGTAATTGGTTGACACTACAAAAAAAAAAAAAAATCTCTCCGGTGATGTGTCAATTAATTTTTTAATTTAGAACTTGTAACTTGAAAAACTGCAATTGTGGGGAAGCTGCACATTCAGGCCCACATTCAATGACATAATGAATGAATACATGACAAATATCCACACCAGAGTAATAAGGTTTCATTATCTACATGCCACATTCTCAAGGAAAGGAAATAATCACAACACAACAGTCTTCCCATGGTCTGAAAGAACCACGTCCTTTGGTGGACAGGCTCTCCTGAGGGCACAACTAATAATATCCTAGACTGCGGGATAGAGGGAATGGCTCTGTGGGAACCTGTGCTATCAGCAGAGCTTCCCAGAAGAAATACTGTCCTCTGTTCACGCACAGGTCTAACCCTGATTCTGCAGACTTAGAAACAGTCTAGTTATTTTCCCTACTGCCGCAATGCAATACAACATCACAAAGCAAAGTAAACTTGTGGTTTCTGCATTTTAAACACAATAGTAGCCACTACACACAACAGAGTCGGAACACTTTTCAATGTCTACTTCATTTTAAAAGACTCACTAGCTTACTTTCAGAATGGTTACAGCTATTTTCAGAAAGCCTTCCCTGAAAAATAAAGAGGTTAGTCACACTAAACATTTTCTTGCTGGTATATGGGGCGTATAAGAGTAGAGAATTAAGGAGGAAATAAAGGGGTCCACCAGACTCTTCTAAAAGTAGGAAAATGAAAATGTTTAAAAACCACTGCCCATGACAAATGGAGTTTTTCTTAGAAGTTTGTTTATAGAGTTTTTCTCAATCTCTTTATTTTCAATTGAATAGAGACTTTTAGTAGTGCCTATTAACAGGTGGAAAGGAAAGGGTTTTTGTGTTGTTTTGGCTTACTTCCCTTTAGACTGTTCAAAAGTGGAACGACCACATGCTGTTCCAAACACAATACATGGCTTTGCTTTTGCCTAGGCCTCAATGAAGGCAATTCAAAAAGAAAAATAAATATTCCTGTTTCCATTTTCCCTAGATCAGTCTCAGCTCTTTTTTGGATGAAATCAGTCTCTCAAGGGACATCAACCTAACAATTTGAGAAACAATGCTCTAGATATGAAACAAAAAGGGACACAATGGAAAACCAGCAGCCATTTGTTTTTCCACTTGGGAGAATTAGACTGTACAACATCCTTTCATTATGAAGCCAAGTTACTATTCAGAACTGTAAATTAACTCTTTGTAATACAAATGACTTCAGCTTCAGATAATAAAATAAGGAAAAAACTGAAGTCCTTGATTTCAAGCAATCTGAAACAAAACTAAAGAACTAGGATATCCCAATCAGATCCTTTTGGTTTGTGATAAATTTGACTTAAAAATACTTATGTGTAAAGTAAATAACACATAACTCAGTTAACATATTAATAAGAATGTTTATTTTTATGTGTTATACATGTATAATCCTTAATGACACTTCTAAGTACTTTAAACCAGGGTTCAGCAAACTATAGCCTGTGGGCCAAAAAACAGCCCACTGCCTGTTTTTGTAAATAAAGTTTTATTGAAACACATCTACACTCATTTCTTTACATATTGTCTAGCTGATTTTGCTGCAACTGCAGAGGTGAGTAGCTGTGACAGAGACTGCATGGTTTGCAAAGCCAAAATATTTATTATTAACATTTGGCCCTTTACAGAAAGTTTGAATTCTTTGCTCTAAACCAGTGGGTCTCAGATGTTAACATCATAAGAAACAGCTGCACAGCTTGTTAAAATACAGTGTCTTGGGCTCTGTCTTCACAGGTCATGATATAGTAGGTTGGGATGGATGGAGTCCATGAACTTACATTTCTAACAAGCTCACAAGCCGCTGGTATATGAACTAAACTTTGAAGATCACTGCTCTAAACCTTCTCATATAATCACAGATCAGCAATGACCACAAATGTTATAAATTCTATAAAACAGGATAGACATCACACAAAATGAAAAGTAAGGCATAAAAGAGGACTGAGATAGATCTCCTGACTGACATGGAAGTTTCAGCGGCTAAGAAAGCACAACTGGTTGCCATAATCATCAGATCATTCCTGAGCCCCTCATCCTAACATTAATTCATAGTGAACACTGAAAATCCAGCAGGAACCAAAGGCACTTGGGTTGGAGATATAAAGTCCAATCTGTTCTTTAGGGAAACTATAAAACACTTGTTTTTAAAAAGTAAAAGCCAAGGTACATGCAGTTAATAACTGAGTACTTGCTGGACTATAAACTTACGTACTAAAGTACTACGTTTGAAAAAAAATCTGACACAGTTTATATTACAATGGTCCAATCTAAGGATGATTCCTTCACTCCATATAAATAAATACAAATGGTTAAAATTCAAATTCTTTAAATAAATTCTAACACAAACGTTATCAAGCTAATATGAGAAAGAACATAGAGGATGTCCACTGACAAATTTTATTAGAACTAAGTTCAGGCAGAAAGAAAGTAGATGTAAACCACCTAAAAATACTAGAACGTCTTTTACTTGGACACTGCAGAACATAGAAATAGAAGGTAAAGATTTCGGGGAGAAATTCTCTTTGCTGATTTATTAGGACCAGAAACACCACCTTTTTCTTTATTCAGCCTTTACTGAGCACCTGCCATGCTCAGAGGCACTGTAATGAGCCCTGGGGATGGAAATAAACATGACCCCTACTCTCAACAAACTTGCAATCCAGTGTCAGAGACAGGTAAATAATTGCAATACAGTAAAATAAGTGTAAGAACAGTCATATATAGTAAGTACTATCACATTGTAAAGATTGAGCTGATTAAATAAGCTTGGGACAAAGTAAAAACAAGCTTCTCTAAGCAAAGAATTATTACTTTAATTGAGACATGAAGAAACTGAGCAGGTGAAGAAGGATGGGTAAAGAGCCCAGGAGGCAGTGGATACAATACTATGTGCAAAGGTACAGCAGTGAGCGAGTAACATGGATTGAGTTCTATAAATAGGTTGGTTTGGGTGAAGCGGTATCTGGAAGGGACAAGATGGGACGCTGGACAGGAAGGCAGGGTCCCACAAGAAGAGCCTTGGGTGCCACACTAGAGTTAGGTCTTTATTTTTCCAGCTTTAGGGAAACAGTGAAGAATTTAACTGCAAAGTGGACTGCGTGGATTTGCATTTTAACAAAATCATTTGGTACCACAGAGAGGAGCAACTGAAGGCTAAAGATTTCATTTTTCATCTAAAAATTCTGGTGAGACTTTGTATTCAAGGTACAGATGAGAGGGGAAAAGAGGTAGAGATGAATAAAGGTTAAAAGAAACAATCTCCCAGTTTAATTTTTATTTAAATGAAGTTTGCAATAAAGTAGCCAAGACTAAATTAACACATCACATTCTGAATCTTAAGAAATAATTTTTTAATCCCATAAGGTTAAGGGTAAAAATAAAAGTTAAAGATGACATTATGGTCCATGTTGGCAGAAAAGACTGTCAGACCCTGAACAAATCATAACTTCTTTGGGCTTCAATTTCTTCACCTATATAATGAAGGATTCAGGCATTCTTAACCTGGACTACAAATACAAGTATATTTCAATATAATTGGTTTCCTTTGTAATCCTACTCACTTTATTAAAATTTTAAAACATTCTCTTATTCTGAGAAGGGGTCAATGGCACAAAAGAGGTGAAGAAGTTCTGCATGATATTTAGGGTCACTTATAACTCTAAAATAATAGGATTTTGGACATTCAGTACAGGAACTAAAAGAGAATACCACCGGCTAATGACAAATAAAGATGGGGCAAGAGGAAAAGCACAATACCATGGACAAAAAAAATCATATATTGGGATTTAAAGTCTGACTCAGGTTGATATTTTGCCTTTCCATTTCCCTTTCTTCTTGTAGACTTCAGTTAATGCTGCTATTAAATGACTGCTTCATGGCTTTCTTCTTCTATACCCTTAAACCTACTGAAGTATGATTTCTAGAATAAATCTTAATAGTAAAGGCTATGAGAAAGTTTAGTGTACAAGAAGGTTATATAACAAAGATGTACCTTCAAATAAATAAGAACAAAAATGTCTTTTTGATAATGTCCAGACACAAAATTAACCTGGGAAAGAGCAAGGTAAATAAAAAACTTTTTTGTTCAGCCAGAAACAATTGGTTTAAAAAAAAGAAAAACAAGTATAGAACAAATATTAGTTCTATCGTCCTACAATTATATGCATTTAATAGCAGGAGGCATCTCTCCCCTAGGAGCTCTAAATGATCTATATGTATAAGGTTGATGTTAGCATTCAAACTTAAAATGTATGTAGCCACCACACAGAAACGGAACCAGATTTAAAAAAAAAAAAAAAAAAACAATTTTAAGAACTCTACGAATTATTAAACATGCACTAGCATCAGAGAAAATGTGAATAAATGATATAATTATTCCTTGAAGGTATCCCCACTACATACTTTATTTTAATCAGAGTAAACTATCAAGATGGTTCTGATTAATCAAAGAAAAGTCTCACTGGATCACTTGTTCAGTGTTCGAAATTACGTCTTGCACCGGTTTGAAAATCCACTGAAAGATTACAATAATATAATTTGTAATACCCTTTTAAAGTACATCAACTTAGTATTTAAAAACCCTCCTACTTGCTCAACATCACTAATCATCAGAGAAATGCCTAAAAACCACAATGAGATATCACCTCACCCCAGTCAGAATGGCTATCATCAACAAGACAAATAGTAACAAGTGTTGGAGAGGCTGTGGAGAAAAAGGAACCCTCATACACTGTTGGTGGGAATGCAGACTGGTGCAGACGCTATGGAAGGAAGTGTGAAGGTTCCTCAAAAAATAAAGAACAGAATTACAATATGACCCAGCAATCCCTCTCCTGGGTATCTACCAAAAAAATCTGAAAACATTTATCCGTAAAGATGTATGTGCTCCAGTGTTCATTGCAGCTTTATTTACGGTGGCCAAGACATGGAAACAACCAAAGTGTCCCTAGACAGATGATTAGATAAAGAAGATGTGGTACATATACACAATGGAATACGATTTTGCCATAAGAAAAGATGAAATAGTGCCATTTGAGACTACTTGGGTAGATCCTGAGATTATAATGCTAGGCGAAATAAGTCAGACAGAAAAAGTCAAGAACCGTATGACTTCACTCATGTGGGGTATAAAACTGAAACAAACAAATGAACAAGATAAACAAACAAACAAAAAATCATAGACACAGACAACAGTTCAGTGGTTACCAGAGGATAAGGAATGGGGGAGGGGTGGTAGAAGAGGGTAAAGTGGGTCAAATATATGGTGATGGAAGGAAAACTGACTCTGGGTGGTAAACACACAATGTGATAATATAGATGATATATTATGGAATTGTACAGTTGAAACCTACTTAAGTTTACTAACCATTGTCACCCCAATAAACTTTAATTAAAAAAAAAAAAAAGAAGAGCCCTTCTATTTTAGACATGAGTATACTACAATAAGGTAGTCCAACAACTATCCAACAAAACAATGGAAGACTTTTGAAGCTGCAAAATCAAGTCCAGTCAGTTTTTAAAGTAGTGACTGTATTAAAATTATAGGGGTTTCATCTCTTAGCAACAATCTGAGGGAAAAAGAAGCCTTTACCATCGCTGGACAGTTTTTCTGGAGAAAAACGACAAGAACATTTGTCTTCTTTCCTTTAAGATACTTATCAACCTAATAGATATATACGAAAGGGCAGGTTCCTACCTCTATCGGTAATTCTTTCTTCCCACATCTCCCTAGAAATCTGCATATCTCTAAAGCAGAGGCAGGTAAC
This sequence comes from Rhinolophus sinicus, assembly GCF_057876585.1. NCBI lineage: Eukaryota > Metazoa > Chordata > Mammalia > Chiroptera > Rhinolophidae > Rhinolophus > Rhinolophus sinicus. The sequence continues at coordinate 28,289,919 of NC_142506.1, forward strand.
TGAGGCACCTAAGGCAATCTTTAGCGTCACTCTGCTCCTACCCCAACACGTGGTTTCTTTTAACAAATATCTTACAAAGAATATTTAAGTGCTTTAAAAAGTCACTTTTTAGCAAAACACCATCTACAGCCCCCAAATCTTTCAATAATTAATGTGCTTCAGAAAACTGCCAAGCGATCATTACAACTACTTACGAAAATATATGTAGTCCAGGCAATACAGATTGCATATTTAGTGAATTAAGAAAAATCCAGAATTCACATTATTAGAGGAACTACTGTAATTGATTCAGGAAAGCAAAATATTTGCCAGGTACAAGGTATTTCTAAATAATTTATTACATTTCATATAAAATGGACCCTATCTTAAGTAAATACACTAAACAGGACTACAAATGTATACAAACACAAGTTAAAAGAGAGATTTAATTTTCAAAAGGATTGTGCTCGCTTCGGCAGAGCATATACTAATTTTCAAAAGGATTTATTCCAAATATGACTTGTACACAACTGAAAGAATCCTTTACTGTCTTAAAAAAAAGTCACACTTATAGTTTATTCCAGAACAGAGCATAAACTATTTTGCTATAATGGTATAAAGAACTACTCACCTCCATTTCTACAGCAGCCGTACTCTGGTCATAATGACCCATCAGATTAGGGAAAAATGTCATGTTGTAGGCCATTTTCATACATCTGGGAACAATAATTGGTTCACACGTGAAAAGACTGTGCCCTCTTATGAGGGGGAGAAAAACACATGTCCACAAAAATGTAAACATTTCCATTTTCTTCAAATTCCTGCTTTTACCACATGGCTTGGATTAATCGCTCTTTTCATTCTCAGATTTCCATCCAAAGATAAAATGTCCAAATTCCTCATTTCATTATTTTACCATTTTGAAAGAAGTTCTTTTCCTAAAAATGAGTTCCACATTAATTACTGTAAAAACAATCAAGAGGGTGTATGAGCAATATTTGTTATAAACTCAAAGGTGGACATCCAAGTGCAGAGTTAAGATTTTCACTGTAGGTAACTAACATTGGCAAAACGATGGAAAATTCCATCCTTGGGAGATACTCTTCCACCTGCCTTGGCCCAGACTGTATCATTTTCATTTGTGGAGAAAGTCTCATCGGTAGGGAACCGATGATAGAAGGTTTGTGCTGTGTACTGAACACAGAGTAAAAAGGGCGTAGTGGGGGAATTGAACGAGTGGATGGAGAAAAAAGTAATGCAGATAAGTTAAAAAGGATTTAATAAGTTAAAGGACTGAATAAGTTAAAAAGGCATTGAACGAGCGAGATGGAGAAAAAGTAATGCAGAATAAGTGTAAAAGGATTAATAGAACCGTAAAATCTAAGTGCCCCTGTTGGATCTTATTATGTACAAGAAAACTGAGTCCCAGGGAAATTCTTTAAGACCTAATGTGTTCTTAAACACTTTCAAGGCACTGCAGAGCCAGGTTTTGTGGCAGTCTTCTAGGGATCTCCACTACTTTTGTTTTTCTTAAGGGGGACTCGCAGGAGGACCGAAACTAGTTTTCACAGGGACTTGGGGGATTAGTGATTCCACCAAAAGGAAAATAAGCAGGTCTGTCCCGGGAGGGCGACCGAGTCTCTGCGGGAGGGCGGCTGTGGGATCAGAGTCGCGAATGACCGCACCCCTCACCCCCCAAACACAGACCCGCGCCCAGGCTTCCAGCGCCGGGCGCGGTGACTCGTCCCACACCGGGCACCTGTCCCGCTCTAGAACCAAGCAGCAGCTTCCCTTACCCCGAGGGGACCTGGCATCGCCTTTCAGAAACTAGCCCCAACTTTGGCTGAAACTTCGGCGGAAGCGGGCGGTCCCGCCGCTGCTTTCTCAGCACCTGCGGCTCCAAGCGCGAGCTCCCAGCCCGCCCCGCACCCCTCGAGGCCCGCCCGGATCGCCCCGGGACCCGCCCGGCCGCAGGCGCGGCCGCCCGCCCAGTCGGGGCCTGAAGAGCCTCACCTCGGGCGGCGGTCGAAGGCAGCTCTCCCTCCCTCCCCGTTCCCTTCCAGCCCACCATACCCCCGCGACCTGAGACCGCTCCGGGGGTGTCGGGGACTCCCGCTGCCTGGGTAGCCGCACGGAGAGCGAGAGCTGAGCGATCCCGCGAGAATGCGCCTCCAGTTCCCGCGGGCAGGTCCGGGCGCGTGGCGGCGGCGGCGGCGCCGGGCCTGGCCCTCCGCCCGAGCTCCGCCCGCGCTGCGCCGGCTGGGTCTGGCTCGGGGAGAGTCCCGGCGGGGCGGGGGGCAACGGTGTCGGCTGCCGGGGGTACGGCTGAGGGGCCGGGGAGTCCCCTGCGCCTTGCCGTCTGTCATAGTGCCCGAAGCGCAGGACCGTGCCCTATTTCGCTGTCCCATCGAGAGGGGTTCAGCCTAGGATTCTTTGGAAGCTCTTGGTGATCACCCCGATAAAGTTTCCTTGAAAAGAACCCACTTCATTTTGGATTTCAGGAGCCAAGAATTTTAAACGAGGCGAATTTGCCCTTTAAAGTAAATTGCCTAAGTGACTTTAGTTGGAAACGGAGTCACTTCCTGGGTAACTGTGCTAAAAACAAAAATGCTTTTGTCAATTCTCGGAGTCTGGTCAGCAACTTGAGACACAGGTGGCAATGGAATTCCAGCCCTGGCAGGCCTTACAGTTTTATTGATTCAAAATCGTAATAGAAAGTTGGATTTTAGACATCAACCTAGTCTTTAGTACCAACTGACACACATCATCACACGTGTTCCACCTGGTCATCCTTCCTTCCCTCCTAATGCCTGACAACCACAGATCTTTCTATTGTCTCCATTGTTTGACCTTTTTCCAGAATGTCATATAGTTGGACTCATACAGCATGAAGCCTTTTCAAATTGGCCTCTTTCACTTAGTAATATTCCTCCTTCTGAAGGCTTCTCAAGGCTCCATAGCTAATTTCTTTTTAGTCTGAAAATTACCTCATTGACTGGCTGCATCACAGTTTATTTACCTCTTCACCTACTGAAGGATATCTTGGTTGATTCCAAGTTTAGGCAATTATGAATAAAACTGCTATAAACACTTGTGTGCAGATTTCCTGGAATCATAAGTTTTCAATTTTTGGGTAAATACTAAGGAGCACAATTATTGGATCATATAGTAAGAGCATGTTTAGTTTTGTAAGAAACTGCCAAACTTTCCCCAAAGTGACTATACTATTTTGCATTCCCATCAGCAATAAATGAGAGTTCCCATGGCTCCACATCCTTGCCAACATTTGATGCTGTCAGTGTTTTGGATTTTGGCTATTCTAATAAGTGTGTAGTGATAGCTCATTGTTTCCATTTGCATTTCCCTGATGACATATGATGTGAGCACCTTTTCATGTGCTTATTTACCATCTGTATATCTTCTTTGATGAGGTGTCTGTTAAGGTCTTTGGCCTATTTTTTCATTGGGTTGTTTGTTATGGTAGCATTCTAAGATTCATTTGTATATTTTGGATAACAATCTTTTATCAGATATATCTTTTGCAAATATTTTTCTCTCAGTCTGCAGCTTATCTTCTAATTTTCTTGACATTATCTTTTGCAGAGCAGAAGTTTAAATTTTAATGAAGTTCAGTTTATCAATTATTTCTTTCATGGATTGTGCCTTAGGTATTGTATCTAAAAAGTGATCACCAAACCCAAGGACTTCTAGATTTTCTCCTATTTTACCTTCCAGGAGTTTTATAATTTTGTGTTTTACATTCAGGTCTATGATCCATTTTGAGTTAATTTTTATGAAGGGTGTATGATTTGTAACCATTTGCATGTAGATGCCCAGTTGTTCCAGCATTGTTTGTTGAAAAGACAATCTTTGCTCCATTATATTATTGCCTTTGCTCCTTTGTCAAAGATGAGTTGACTTTATTTATATGAGTCCATTTCTAGGCTCTCTTTTGTTCCACTTATTTATTTGTCTATTCTTTTGCCAATAACACACTGTCTTGATTACTGTAGCTATATAGTGAGAACTGAAATCATGTAGTGTCAGTCTCTAACTTTGTTCTTCTTCAATATAGTATTGGCTATTCTGGGTCTTTTTCTTCTCTATATAAACTTTAGAATCACTTTGTTGATATCCATAAAAGAACTTGCTGGGATTTTGATTGGGATTGCATTGAATCTACATCAAATTGGGAAGCACTGACATTAACAATATTGAGTCTTGCTATCCACGAACATCGAATATCTCTCCATGTATTTAGTTCCTCTGTGATTTCTTTCAACAGAGTTTTGTGGAGATATATAGATAGATAGATAGATAGATAGATAGATAGATAGATAGATAGATAGAGATAGATAGATATAGATATAGATATAGATATAGATATAGATATAGATATAGATATAGATATAGATATAGTTAGATTTATACCTAAATATTTCATTTGGAGGGATGCTAATGTAAATGATACCGTGGGAGTGTTTTTGTTTTTTCCCCAATTGGTATTGTGTTTTTAATTTCAAATTTCACTTGTTCATTACTGGTATATAGGAAAGTGATTGACTTTCATGTTAACCTTGTATTCTGCAACCTTGCTATAATCACTTACTAGTTCCAGCAGTTTTCTTAGTTGATTCTTTCAGATTTTCCTACACAATCATGTCATCTGCAAACAAAAACAATTTTATTACTTCCTCCCCAATCTATAATACCTTTTATTTCCTTTTCTTATTGCATTAGCTAGGACTTCCAGTATGATGTTGAAAAGGAATGGCGAGAAGGGACATTTTTCCCAGTCTTTCAGGAAGGTAAGCTCCCCAAAGTGTGGGGGTTCCCCTGAAGACTGGGTTTCCCGTGTCTTCTCAGACTTGTCTACACAGCCTCAGCAGTTCATCAATTACAGTTCAGATTTCCATACCCCCAATTGGTTCCTGTGGAGATTTCTGCTTGTGGGTTTCTACTCCAGCAAGTTGTGATTCTCTGTATCTGTCTGTCTCTCCAATTTTGGGAGCAGCAATTTGCTTTGTGGCCTCAAATCTCTGACAGATTTAAGAAGAATTGTTGCTTTTCAGTTTCTTCAGCTTTTTACTTGTTAGGATAGAAAGAAGGCTTCTAAGCTCTTTACATGCCAGACCAGAAACCCTAATTCTTCATTTTCTAAAGTAAGTATTGCTTTAAGAATTTGATTGATAATTCCAGTTGCTATTGCCTTAGCAGAACAAAGTTTCTACAATTTAAAATTAAGTTTAAAAATTCAAGAGCTACAATAACTCAGGAAAGCTATAAAATCTGGCATTATTATTAATAGAACACTGATTATATGAAAATCTTCATTATAACAACATAATTAAGTAATTTTGCTGAAAGGAAGGGAAGAAAATAAATTTATGGAGTAAATATATAATTTGTAAATTGTGTAAGTTTTTATTTTATTTTATTACTTATCCAAACATTTTCAACTCATCACCAGGCTATACGACCACATAATTATTATTATATATTAAATTTATTCATCTTTGATAGTTTGCCTATACTCACTAAAATATAACTTTATACATTAAAAATTTTACCTTAAGATAAAGGTAGGAAGACAGAACATATTTTATTTCACAGTTTGTTAGCTTGATTTATGACTTTTAACTATGTTGACATATAGTACGGTGTCCTCTTTTGTATTCTTGCCTGAGGCCTCAAGACATATGTGGGTAGACCTGCTTGGGACCTGATGGCCAGGCATTAAGGGATGGATTGGAGAGCAAACAGCAGTAGGGGAACTACAGCTGGAGGAGGCTGGGCTGAGCAGAAGAGAACAGGGAAAGAGAGGAAGTTGGGCTGCATGGGCTCCCTCCCTCCCAAAATTTTCTCCCAAAATCTTCTTTGCCTAGCCCTTGAAAGCTCTAGTCCCTCCAAGTGACATGTGTGAATTTGATGACTTATTGACTTAATTTAGGGGAGCCTATGAACACACATTGAGGAGAGCCTTTATTTAAAAACTTTCACTTGAAGAACAGTACCTGTCGCTCCCTGCTCTAAAAGCTAATTGCTGCAGTATCTGTAGCATAGCAATTAAACTTTTGCTGTGGTTGTATCCATTATGGTTGGCCAGAAATAATACATCTTTTAATTACTACCTCCAGTATTACTGGGAAAAAAAACTTCAGTAGTAACATGACACTGCATGAAAGAGCCACATATTTTAATGACAGTTTGATGTATAAGATTGCCTCTTTCGAGCTCTGGAATTGTCATTTACAAATAAAGAGATTCATAATGCTAAAGAAAAACAGCTTCAGCTCCACTAATGTTTTTGAGTTACATTTTGTGCCTGTGAGTTCACCCTGCTTGGTTTTGTTTTTAGTGGCTTCAATATCTGCCATCTGGTCATCTTTAATATTTAATATCTTACTCTTTCTTCTAGCAAAGCAGCCATATTAAGTCAAATATTAGAAATGGTATTTTCTCTAAAGCTAGTAGCAACCAGAAAAAGGCTTCTGCCTCAAATTTAGTGGTTTAGATAATAACTAAATTAATTTCCTCTGATATGCAAAACTAACCTTACACCTAAATTGTGCCTCAGGGGCTGCTAATGACTGTATGTGATTTTTAAAAATTGCCTTAAAAACAAATGGGGTAAATATGTGTTATAGGTTCATAAGTGAAGGAAAATATGGAATTAAATTTTAGAGAAAGTGGAATTAAAGAAATATGCTATTTTTGCAGTTCAATAGAAAAGAGTTTTTAGAGGAGGTGGGCTTTTGGGAGCAACATGAATGTAAAATTATTGAGAGATTTGGTGTTTCAGACATGGTATGTGGATTAGAAGACAGTTTAGTGGTGGCAACAGGATAATTTAGTACAATAGACCTTGTGTGTTTTCACTTGAAGGCAGAGGCAGATTTATAGCTAATGAAGCTTAAGCTTCAGGGACCTTTCCAAAGCTCTATCTAATTTTATTTTTGAAATCTTACATTCTTTTTCTTAAAAAGAGTCCCTTAAATTGCAGAAGCTTTGAGAACTTCACGATCAGAATTCACTACTCTTGAAAGGAGGAAAATAGTATAATAAAGACCAGAGAAATGGAGTAACTCAGGTGGAATTTGAGGGAGTTAAAAACAATTTAAAAAGTTGAATTGGTTACCTCTTAGAAAAGGGGAATGGTGGAAGGGAAGGCTGTCAACCTATGTTCTTATTAATAATAAACCTTGTAGAACTGGTTAACTTTTGCTCGTATAACTTTGACGAAACTTTAAACATCTATTTATTTATTTAAGGAGAAATGGAGCACTGAGTTGTACATGTACATGCAAGCTCTTTATTGCAGAGATCTGCAAACCAGGGTAAGCCCTGCCAGTCTTTGCCCCTCTAATCTAGAGACCTTTACTGGCAAAGGGAGAGTTCATTGGAAGAAGATAGTCTCCCACATTTCTTGTCCTGGCCCTTCACTTCCTCTATTAATAATGAAGAATTTTTTTCTTTTAGAGAGTTTTCTTCGTTATCCTCTGTCCTAGCCTGGATTTCTACACACACACACTGCCCTATATGAAAATAGAATTCACCCTCAAGATGGATTCAGCCTCCAAATAAATCTAAACAACTAAACAACTAAATCTGAACAACTAAAACCACAATACAAACTTGGGTAATTATGGTCTCTTTTCTAACAAAATTTTGAATGATCACTTTAAATTTTAACTTTATGTCTTTTATTTAAATGACTATACTTTTGTTCAAATTGAGTAGATTATAATCTTGAGTATTTTATTTAAAAAAAGAGATGATTTAAACAGGGATTGTATGAATCAAATATTTCCATGTTAGTAAAAACTGGACAAAATATTGTATTTTAATTTGATAAACAAATTCATTATAGCAAAAATGACAATAAGAATTATATGGGCAGTTGAACTAGAGACAGCTGAGATTATAAAAGCAATTCTCTGGGCTTGCTAGAGTAATAAGACAAATGTGAGAGTCATAGAATATTTTCCTCAAAAATTTTAATTGGTTAAAAACAAAAACACAATTGGCAAATCTAAGCTTGAGCTGTGTGAGACCAGGATATGTTAGGAGGGACAGAGATGGAAAGGAGAGATAAAAAGATACATTTACAAGGAGATATAAGAAACTGTAACATTAGGTTCCTCGTGGCTGGTTGGCATAAGTAGAGTCTAAGGCAGAGGCCGATGTGCAAAGCAGACTCTTATTTTGAGCACATATTACTATTACTAAAACATTTTGAAAGAAAATAGGAAAATCTTACAATGTAGTGTATGTATAACAGCAAAGGACATAAATGAAATAAAAACACAATGTTAAAAACAACAATGTGATACTATCATAAACCTATTAGAAAGGTCAAAATCCAGAACATGGACAACACCGAATGCTGGTGAGGACGTGGAGCAATAGAAATTCTCATTCATTGCTGGTGGGAATGTAAAATGGTACAGCCACTTTAGAAGAGAGTCTGGCAGTTTCTTACAAAACCAAACATACTCTACCATACAATCCAACAATCACACTCTTAGATATTTATTCAAATAGGTTGAAAACCTATGTCTATGCAAAAATCTGCACTCTAATGTTTATAGCAATGTTATTCATAATTGCCAAAACTTGGAAGCAACTAAGATGTCCTTCTGTAGGTGTTATGGACTGAATGTTGTGTCCCCATTCCAAATCAATATGTTGAATACCTAACCAGTAACATGATGGTATTAGAAAGTGGGGTTTTGGGGAGGTAATTAGGTTTAGGTGATGTCATAAGAATGGGGTCCCTTTGATGGGATTAGATGAGATTATAAGAAGAGGAGATACCAGAGTTTTCTTTTTCCACCATGTGAGGATACAGCCAGAGGACAGCCGTCTGCAGCCAGGAGGAGGGTCCTCACCAAGAACCAAATCCAACAGCATCTTGATTTTAGACTTCTCAGCCCCCGGAACTGTGAGAAATCAATGTCTGTTGTTTAAGCCACCCAACCTATGGGATTTTGTTATAGCAGCCCCAGATGACTGAGACAGTAGGTAAATGGATAAATAAATTATGGTACATCCAAACAAAGGAATATTACTCAGTACCAAAAAGAGAGGAGCTATCAAGCCATGAAAAAACATGGAGGAAACCTCAATACATACTACTAACTGAAAGAAATACTACATTTGAAAAGATATGATTTTGACAATTGGGGAAAAGCAATACGATGGAGACAGTGAAAAAGATCAGTGGGTTTGGGGGGAGAGAGGGATGAATAGGTGGAGCACAGAGGATTTTTAGGGCAGTGAAACTATTCTGCATAATACTGTAATGGTGTATACATGTCATTGCACATCTGTCAAAACCCATAGAATGTACTACCCCAAGAGTGAACCCTAATGTAAAGTGTGGACTCCGGGTGATTAATGACGCCAGTCTAGGTTCTTCAGTTGTAACAAATACACCACTCTGGTGTGGAATGCTAATAGTGTGGGAGGCTGAGTGTCTGTGAAGGGCGGTATATGGGAACTCGCTGTTCTTACCACTTAACTTGTCTGTGAACCTAAAAGTGCTCTGAAATATAAAGGCCATTAAAAAAAGAAAAAGAAAGGGTTCTATGAAAACTTCCCAGAACAAGACTGACATTCTGCTTTTGAGAGCCTGACGGTTAATTTAGAAAGGTGGGAGAAGTTAGAGGTCCTTATCAAGACCTTGAAAAGCTATAGGCAAAAAGGAGTTGAGATTATAGGAACGCTGTAAAATAATTAGACCAATAAGTGAAATGAAAGGAAGGTCTGTAAGCAGATGCACAGGTATTTACCCTGCTCTGCCAAGAGGCAGTAGTCAAATCCTGAGCAATGGGATAGGGGTGGGGGTAATAGGGGATTCCAACTAATTCCTACTCTGTTGGGGGGATCGGGGAAGAAGGTGGGGAGTGCTGCACCAGGGCTCCTGAGAGGTTTCAGAAAAAACCCACCCACAATGGTAGGAAAATGAGTGATACTGCCTGCTCTAATGGAAGGCAGGGAAAATTTCTAGAAAAATGCATACGTCTTGGTCATGTTTCATCCAGTTTGGCAACTGGAGTTCCCATTTAAGAGATCTTTTGGCAGAGAGCTACACACTACCAGACTGCAGAAAATGTTGGAATGAATACATTCCTTGACTTTTGTCCCACGGGACTGGTTTAACTATGGTTGAAATGTTGGCAGACCATTGTATTCAATAAGAAAAACAGTGATTTTAGACATTTTGTAACTATTATGAACTGCAGGGTAACTATATCAGGCAGGAAAAAACTCAACATCTTGAACATTAGGCATGATTATTAGTTCTGCTTTTATCGTTTTATTTAGCAGTTGATTCCCTGCTTAAGCCTTTTGCGTAAGGCCATCTCATGTATTTTTCTAAACTGAATTTATGCACATTTCCTTTTCTGTGTAGGATGGAAACTCTCATACTGGAAAATTGATTCTATTTTGGAAAAGAAGTTTTCTTTTTAATTCATTCCATGCTTTTGGGAATGATTATTTTAAAACATTTTTCTTGATCGTGGTTCTAAGCTTCAAGTATAATAGTGAGATTCCTTAGAAACAAGATGTAGGAAAAACAACTTTGAGATGGGAAAAGCCTGGAAAATGAATGAGGTATTTGGTGACATCCCAGGCTTTGTAAAGAGAACCTGGTGAAAAGCACGGGGGGAACACTTACAGCTACCAGGTTTTGTGAAGATAAGTGTAGTCCTTACATATAATCTTCCCCTTTAGTTGGACAGCAAGAGGCAGTGTAGTGTGGCTAACAGCAAGGGCTGTAGCTTCAGACTTCCTGGGTTGGAAACATGGGCTGGATGTTTACTAACTCTGTACTTTAGGTAAGTTCCTTCAGTTCTCTGCCATGGTTTCTATATCTGTCATATCAGTTCAATAATAATAATACATTTCCCAATGGTTGTTGTGAGACTTAAGAACTAATTTACATAAAGCATTAAAACTATTGTCTGGCAAGTAGTAAGATGCTGAATTCATGTTGGCTACTAGGTCCTTTGAGAAAGTCCCTGGAAGCCTTCTGGAATACAGGCAGTTGATGGTGGTATGATCTATTCTGACCGAACATCAGGCATTCTCCAAGTCTTCCCTTTACCTCAGCAGGTATTCTTGAAACCATTTACTATCGCCCATGAATTTACAGGTTAACTGGGTGGTTTTTCTTGTCTCTGCTAAGCTCTCTCCTGCATCTGTGGTCAGCTATAGATCGGCTAGTTGGCTGAGCTTCCAGAGGCTGGCTGGCACTTCTCCATATAGTCTGGCATTCTTGAGCAGGCTAGTCTAGCGAGTTTTTGTTTTGTTTTTCCACAAGGGTCTCAGGGTTTCTAGAAGAGTGAAACTATGCAAGGCCTTCTGGGACCTAAACTCAGAACCAGCATATTGTTTCTATTGCATTATTTTGGGTACAGTGAGTCACACGGCCAGCCCAGATTCAAGGGGTGGGAAAATGCCATCTTTCAATGGGAGGAACTTCAGTGTAATCTTGCAAAGGGCAATAGATGAAGGGAAGGGAATAACTGCAGCCATTTTTGCTAACAATCTTCTATACTACCCAATTTAATGATTTCTTCTACAGTATTTCCAGCTAATGGTCATGTAACTGGAGCACCTTCAAAGATGGGCAGGTCACTGTTTTATGAGACAGCTCTCGTCATGGGAATGTTCTTCATTATTATGCCTCTAAATGACACTGACCCTCACAGAATCTTTGAATCATAGAATTGAAGGCCATCCAGGCAATGAACTTCTAGAGGCCAAATTCCTGTATAGGAAGCCACAGGAAATCTGTAATTTTCTACTGATTTGTCCCAGTTCTGCCTTTTAGGGCAAAATAAAACATTATGTTTTTAAGAGCTCCTAAACAAGGCCTATTTGGGCATTACGTAATAGGTACATACTCCATTCCAGTCTCCACTTATTCATTTTTTCCCATTCATTTATTCATGCATTCTGTATCTATTAAGCAGATTCGATGGGCCAAGCACTCATCTAAGATGAGTAAGAACATGGTGTTTCAAGTTACTTAGATTTAACTCTAAGTCTCATTTTACCACTTGCCAACTGTGTGACTTGGGAAAGTTATATAATTTCCCTACTTCTCAGCGTCTTCATCTTTAAAATGGATATGTAATTATCATTATCCCTACCTCACAGATGGTTGTGATAATTAAATGAAATAACAAACATAAAGTGCCTGACCTTTAGTTGGTACTCAGTTATGGTAGCTATCACTACTATTATTAATATTATTAAAAGATGATTCCTGCCCTCGATATGTTTCTTGGGATCTCATGGTCTCCTGGGGTCTCGAATTACTCTTTTTTTTTTTTTCCGAATTACTCTCATGTTTAGCAATGCTTTTTTCTTTAGCATGAGACATATTCTACATAGACAATATAACGTAGTGTAGTAGTTTGAATAAATGGGCTTTGCACTCTGACACAGCTGGGTTTGAATCCTGGTGCAGGAGTTTACTAACTCTGTGACTTAAACTCTCAAAGCCTCAGTTTATAAATCTGCAAAATGAGAAGAATAATAATTCATAGCTTTGATATAGGATTATATGAGAGAATGTACATAAAACCCCTAATGTGGGTCCTAACGCTTAGTAAGTCCCTCCACTGTCCATTCTCTACCAAATGGAAACTGTGAACTTTATTTAACGCATTTCGTGATGTATAGCAGTGTGTCAAGGAAAGAATCAGGAGAAAACTTGGGTCAAAGTCACTCCAGCCCTTTCATTCTTCATCTCAGCGTGTAAGGATGGATTCCCTGATCCCCAGGATAGCTTACATCTCTAATAGCCTGTGATGTGCTTCTTCCAGGTTACTCCTTTCACCAGAAATAAAACTATAGAGGAGTGTTGGTGTGACCATAAAGAGTGCAAGAAAAATGAAATTCAAAGCCCTTCCAAGATTAAATGATCCCATATTGTGAGAGTCTCGGCTTCCCAAGAATGTGCCAGGCCACTCTCTCCTTGATAATGAAGGATGATGGTCTGGAAAGCCAAAGTTAAAGAGAAATTGCCTTCTTTTGTCCTGGCATCATATCAGGAATTTCATATAGTGCTAAAAAGAATACAGTGGAGGCGGGGTCACAGCAGCCGTAACTAAGGCGGTAGTCAGCTACGTAGAGTCTATTTTGGAAAGCAGTAATAGAACTGTCAAATGTTACAGGTAAATGCTTAACAAGCTCACATTTCCCTTTCTCTGTCCTCTAAAGCATAGGAAAACAGTTTGACTACCTCTTCATTTGCAACTTGTTATGTCCTTTCTTGTGATTTTCTTCAAGTTAGCCTCACACGTATAATGAGTGTAAAAATAACTTAAAGTTGAAAGACAGCACTAACTAATGACCAGGGGCTAATTTCCTGTCACTGGCTTAAATATTGTTCAGATGTAGAAAGGAAGATTGTACCAAATTATTTACTTCTATGCTCTAGTGCCTTAGATGCATTAAAAAATTAATCTTAGTCTTGGCAAAGGATCTCCTTCAAGATAACCCTCCCAGACATGAGGAGCAGTATGAGAGGGAGTGGACGGCAGAACTGTGGGCCTTGTGATCTTTCTGTTTTTGTTTTACTTAATGTAACAAGGTCCCACTCGTGTTAATAGCATGTCCATAGGAAAAATTCATAGCAATACATGACTTTGCCTGGCTTAGGTGAAAGCCCTGCTGTGCCTGTGGACGTCATCCCATAATACTAACAGCAGCCCACTGTAGCTGCATGCAGGTTAATCTTGTTATTGTTGGGTTAGGTTCCATTAAGAACTCAACATTCCTTTCCTCAAAAGGCTCTCTTGTAAGTTATCTAAGAAATGTACCATGTTTGACAATGTAGTTGGACAATGAAAAAAAATTTTTTTAAACTCTCATGATAGAATCATTTCACGCCCAGGTGTGTCTCATTAGCACTGTTTCTGATGTGAACCAAGATAAGATGCTCCTTCAGTGCTGTTGCAAGGATAGTTAATGTCTTGTACAATTCTTGTAATTCTCAATTGGAATATTCTTCTCTAAGCAGCTCACAATAGGAAGGCCATAGCACTGTTATTTATGTAAAGAACTAGAATCCAGATGCTAGTCTGACGTCCTAAACCACCCAAAAAGCAGAAGAGATAGTGGGAGAGAAAACTAGTTTGCACACAAAATAATATATTTCAGAATAAATTAAGCCTTGCAATGCATGAGAACTATTGTAAAACATTTATAAACATTTATAAGTCTTTCTTATCTTTAAGAATATGATAAGGAAAAGTCAGACATTAACATACAGTGTAATGTGTTGTGGTTGAAGCCTTGTAGAATGTCACAGTGGTGTTAGAAAAATCACCCCTGGGAACAAAACAGTAAATGGCAAGAAAACTTAGATTCAACAAACATTATGTGGCAGTGGGCCACGGCTGCTGCTAGACAGTGGCTGGCAGCTGTGGCAGCAGGGGACCGTAGGGGTATGTCAGTGGTTCTGGAAAAAATAGTCACCCTCAGTATTGACAGTGATGAATGTCTGATGGGCCTGGTGACATCACTTTCTTCTTTTCTTTTTCTCCGTTTTTTCTCTATCCTTGGAGTAATAGTAATATCCTGCAGTTAGTAATCGCTCAGTTATCTCACTGTTGCCCTTTTGCTCCTTCAGTCTTCCAACACATATTTAACTATCCCCTCTATTGAATCCCCTGTTTGAAATACCTACAATGTTTCTGACTGGACTCCGGCTCTGAGTTTAAGTTCTTAACTAGTCAGAAAAAAAATGAAAGGAGTTAGAATTTACCCAAAAGTAGAGTGATTATTATCTAGACAAAAAGCAGAAGAAAAAAAAAGCAGAGTGATTACTATCTAGACCAAAACTAGAGTGATTATTAACTAGAGGAGCGCCTAAACAATCAAAATATGAGGTGTGAGCAGAAGTTATGGTGAATGTTTAAATTTAAAAAATATATTACAGGTAAAGACACATTGCCATTGATCCCCCTCAAAATACTCCCTCTTGCTTCGAACACACTTATCCCATCGTTCTTGCCACTTTCTGAAGTAGTTCTGGAAGTCCTCTTTCATGAGTATCTTTCGTTACTCTGTTGTGGCTGCCTCAATGTTTTGAATCAATTCAAAACATTTTCCTTTCATGGTCATTTTGATTTGGGGGAAGAGCCAGAAGTCACACGGTGCCAGATCTGGTGAATAAGGTGGATGAGGACACACCGTAATGTTTTTATTTGACAGAAATTGCCATACCAGAAACAATGTGTGACATGGAGTGTTGTCATGATGGAGGATGAAGTAAAGACACTCACGAAAGACAACTTCCAGAACTGCTTTAGAAAGTGGCAAGAATGATGGGATAAATGTGTTCGAAGCGAGAGGGTGTATTTTGAGGGAGATTAATGGCAATGTGTCTTTTACTATAATAAATTATTTTATTTAAACATTTACCATATTTTTCAATCACACCTCATAACTTGCTTGGAAACGAAAGATATAGCTCTTTTTTCTATGATATACATTATTTCTTACATAATTTAAAAAACATTTAAAATTTTTCTGAAGTTACAGATCTGCCTTTAATCTTTACTCTCACCCTAAATTTTTATTTACCAATCTGAAACCGGATTTCTAGGGAATACTAAAACAATTAATTAGGCTAACTCTATGATTATTTAGTTGATTTGATCCCCTACAACAATGACAACTTAAACCTACTATACTAAGCATATTCAAAGTTAGTACTATTCTCTGGTGATTAAAGAGGCTGGGGATACAGAGGATGGGAAGATCCTAGAATGTGAACTCTTCTATTGGCTCAAGAGAACCTTTCCAAAATGGAAAGACTTTTAATCACCTTCTGCCTACTTACTCATGCTCCTCCCACCAACTGTTGATCAGGGAGGAAAAAAATAAAGAGGAGTGAGGCAGGACTTCCCAAAACAAAAATACAATATTGTATACACAGAATGATTTTAATTATATGCACATGTGTGCACCTACATGTACATATCAAAAGAAATATGGAAGGAAAGCTACTAAATGTTTGTAGTGCTTATTTCTGGGTTTGAAATTTTAAGTGATGTATATTTTCTTCTTTATAATTACCTCTATTTTTCAGTTCTTTCCAATGTGCCCTGCACTGCTTCTTAAATTACAACAAATCATTATGTTACTTTTTATAAAAACTGATGAATGCTTTGCTTTTATTACTTTTAAGTCTATGTTATCCTAGTATAAAGCAGTGGTTTTCAAAGAGCAGTCCCTGGACCAGCAGCATCAGCATCACCTGGGAAACTTGTTAGAGATGCAAATCATCAAACCCCACCCAAGACCTCCTGAATGAGAAACTCTGGGGATGGGGTCCAGCAAATCTGTGTTTTATGAAGCCCTCCAGGTGATTTTGATGCATACTAAAGTTTGAGAACCACTGATCTAAAAACAGCTTTCATTACCCACATCTATAAATGTACCTAACGTTCCATAAGTGGGGTCCAAAAATGTCAGTTATGTCAAATGCAGGATTGCATAATTGTGGGATTAATGAACTGATTGCAGGGAGCCTGCCTAAGAAGATGAAATCTCATCACAATTATCCTATGTCTGAATTCACTGTAGGACAAATTATGCTGATATTTTATGATAAATATATTGGTCTTCAGAGTATATACACTCTATATCGAAATCCATGGTGCATTTTCTAAATGAAAGGCTAGATTAATTTAGCTCTAACTCAATGCTCTTAGAGACCACTTGATACCTGCGATGTTTTACAAGATTGGAGGAAGCATTTTTTTTTTCATTGCTAACTCGTTTGATTTTTCTTCTGTAATTCTTCCTTCTCTCCTCCACCCCTGTAAAGATGATGTATTTCAATATTTTGTGGAAAAGACCACCACTTCCTGGATTGAGGAGGTCCCTTTCTCCGTTTCCTCCATGGAGTACCCCACTAAATGGAGGACTCTGACACTTTGTGACCGGAACAGTTACTTACACCTCTTTCCATCCCTAGTTCTTATCACAAGGCCTGGCAGACAGCAAGAGCTCAAAACATATTGGTTGAATGAATGAAGGAATGAAGGAATGTTACAATTCATGAAACACATTCATTTTTTCAGCATCAAAATATTTTACATAACTAATTTTAACATAAGAAATATTTGTCTAAAACTTTACCTACATTAATTTTAACATGTAAAAAACACATGTACTTAAAATACAGTGTGGTGTGCTGCTTATCATTTTGTTCATTTTAACCTCATCAATTTTTCAGGAACTTCCAGCAGATGGCACCAATAAATACTGTCATGGGACTGAATTGGGAATTTCTTGATATTTTTCAACATGAAATTTTTAAAAAAACTAAAGTGAATAAAATCTTTTTAGTCCAATTGATGATAATAACTGGCATTTATTTAACATTTTGCAGTTAACAAAGTACTTTTATATCTTTGCCTCAATTCTCAATTCTATCTCAAACTCTTGTCAATGTATTGAGAAAATTTTATTATGTGCTTTAGATTTTTGTTGACATGTCATTTAGTCATGGTAGCAGGATAATTTCTGCCAGTTAATAACAGTGTTATTAATTTATAACACACAATCTTTCAAAGACCAAAATTCTTTATGGAATATTTGAACATGACCCTATACATGAGAACTGAACACTAACTCAGACCACTAATAATTTCGTGAACTATTTCTCTGGCTCAATAAACTGTAATGATTTCTTTCATTTATATGGATTTGTGCTGTGGATACAAATCACTTGCATATACATATCATCCTTTGATCTTTGCAACAGCTCTATGATGTGGGCCAAACAAATATTTTGTGGATGAAGCGACAACAGTTCTCTTCTCCTTCTTTCCTACTCCTTGTCACTTCTCTGGGCCCCATTGCTGCCCTTGTGGCTAGATTTGCTCAGGTTTAATATGTCATAAATCTTAACAAAATTCTAGTGATGTATAAATGGCAATTAATCTAGAAAACCACAAGGAAATACTTAGAAAAGTTAAAACTTGTTTCTAAGGGCACAGAGTTATACATGATAATAGGATCTCAGAGGGGAATGTCTCCCTTTCATCTTCCCCCTCCTCCAGCTAAACAGCATCATGAGCCAGGAAAAGGTGGTGTCTCATTCTTTGCTCATTCTCTGGGGTCTGAAAACTCACTCACATGAAGGAGTTAGAGACTTCATATGGCAATTACCCTTGAAGCAATCAATATATATTTTAAAAGGAAACAGGGACATGGCAATATTTAATATGAAGAAATAAATTTGTAATTATGCTACCACTACCTAATTCCAGAACTCTAAAAAGAAACCCCGTACCCATTTGCAGCCATTGCCAATTTCTCCCTCTACATAGCACCTAGAAACCACTAATATACTTTCTGTCTCTATGGATTTGCCTATTCTGAATAATTTCTATAAATGGAATCATACAATATGTGTCCCTTTGTTTCTAATATTCTTTAGCATAGTATTTTCACAATCTATCCATGTGTGTTAAGTCTGGTTGGTTTATAGTGTTCAACTCTTCTGTTTCCTTACTGATTTTCTGCCTAGTTGTTTTATTATTGAAATTGGAGTTACTGAAGTCTCCAACTATTATTGTCAAATTGTCTTCTTTGCCTTCCAATTCTGTCAGGTTTTGTTTCTATGTTTGGGCTCTATTGTTAGGTGCATGTATATTTATTATTATTATATACATTGCTGGATTCACTCTTTTATCATTATATAATATTATTTGTCTCTAGTAACATTTTTTTTCCCTCAAAGTCTATTTTGTCTGATATCAGCATAGCCACTTCAGCTCTCTTTTTGTTACTATTTGATGGTACAGATGATCCTCGACTTATGATGGGGTTACATTCCTATAAACCCATTGTAAGTTAAAAACACCCTAAGTTGACAATTCATGTAATACACTTAACCTACCGAACATCATAGCTTAGTCTAGCCTACCTTAAATGTCCTCAGAACACTTACATTAGCCTACAGTTAGACAATTATTTCTCTCAAGAGTGATTGCCTTCCTCTTTTTCTCATCAGAAGCAGGAGACACAGACGGGTGTGACATGATGAAGTGCAAAAACACAAAACACATATTAAAAAAAAAAAAGCAACATAGTACACTGTAGAGTATCTGTTATTTACCCTCATGATTCATATGGCTGACTGGGAGCTGGGGCTCACTGCCATTGCCCAGCATCACAAGAGGGTATTGTACTGCATATTGCTAGCCCTGGAAAAGATCAAAATTCAAAATTCAAAGTATGGTTTCTACTGAATGTGTATCACTTTCACATCATCGTAATTTCAAAATATCATTGTCATGGACTGTCTGTACATATTTTTCAATTTTTTTACTTTCAACCGATTTGTGTGTTTGAATCTAAAGTGAATCAATTATAGATAGCATAAAGTTAGGCCATTTTAAAAAATCCATTCTACCAAGTCCTGCCTTTTGATTGAAATACTTAATTAATTTAAATTTAATGTAATTATTTATAAGTAAGCTTTACACTTGACATTTTGCTATTTGTTTTCTATATACCTTTGTATTATTTTGTTCCTTTATTGATCCATTACTGCCTTAATGCCTTCTATTGTGTTAAATAGTTATTTTCTAGCATACCATTTAAATTCCCTTGTTATTTCTTTTACTATACATATTTTTAAATTACTTTTATAGTGGTTGTCCTCATTACACTTAACATCTTAATTTAGAAAACTCTAGTTAGAATTAGTGCCAACTTAATTTCAATACTATACAAAAGTTTGTTCCTGTATAGCTCTGCTCCTTTCCTGCTCTTTTGTGTTACTTTGTCATACAATTGCCTATCTATACATTATATGACTGTCAATATAGATTTATAATTATTGCTTTACGTAGTTGTATTTTAAATCAAATAAGGGGGGGAAGTTACAAAACAATATAATTTCCTGTTTTTTATATTAACTTTGTAGTTACCTTTACCAGTTTTCTTTATTTCTTCACGTGTATTTGTATTCAATTTACTGTCTAGTTTCTGTACTATTTCAGCCTGAAAGATTCCCTTTATTATTTCTTGTAGGGCAGGTCTGTTAGCAACAAATTCTTTCAGTTTTTGTTTACCTGGACATGTCTTAATTTTTCTTTGTTTTTGAAGTATAGTTTTTGCTGGATATATAATTTTTAGTTGACCATTGTTTTTTTCCAGCACTTTAAATACATCATATATCTGCACTCCGACAAATTAGCTTTTAATTGTACTGAAAATTCATTGTATGTAATGAATCACTTCTCTCTTGTTGCTTTCAAACTCTATGTTTGTCTTTCGACATTTTGATTATAATATGACTAAGTGTGGATCTCTTGTGTTTATCTCACTTGGAATTTATTAAGCTTCTTGGATCAATGTTTTTCATCAAATTTGGGGAGTTTTCAGCCATTATTTCTGTAAATACTCTTTCTGCCCCGTCTCTCTCTTTTCCTTCTGGGATTTCCATTTTGAGTATGTTGGCATGCTTGATAGTGTCCACAGGTCTCTAGGTTCTGTTCATTTTTCTTCATTTTTTTCTCTCTATTCTTCAGACTGAATAGTGTCAGGTGGCCTATCTTCAAGTTCACTGATTATTTCTTCTGCTAGCTCAAAAAGTATCCCTCTAGTGAATTTCTTTTTCTATTGTTAATTTACTTTTCAACTCAAGAATTTATATTTATTCTTTTTGATGATCTATCTCTTTATTGATATTCCCTGTCTGATGAGAAATTGTCCTCATGTTTGACTTCAGTTCTTTAGATATAGTCTTTTAGTTCTTTGGAAATATTTAAAATAGTTTTAAAGTCTTTGTCTAGTAAGTCCAACATCTGGGCTTCTTCCTAGATGTTTGTAATGACTACCTTGCCCTTCCTCCCCCATGTATGAGTCATACTTTCTTGTTTCTTTACATGTCTCATTTTTGTTGTTGTTGTTGAAAATTGAACATTTTAAGTAATATAATGTGGCAACTCTGGCAATTTGAGTGTCTCTCTTCTCCGGGATTTGTTGTCATTGCTATTATTGTTTGTTTGTTTAATGACTTCTCCAAAATAGTTATGTAAAAATCTGTGTTCACTGTCATATGTAGCCACTACAATCTGTGCTTGGTCAATCTAGATGTCAGCTAATAATTGGGCATAGATTTCCTTTAATGCCTGAAATGAATAAGTCTCCCAGACTGTGCCATGAGGTTTGGGGTGCTTTGTCAAGAGGTTTTGTATGCATATTGGGGCACACAAAATGCTCAGGCATACAGTTTACAACTCTGACTCAGCCTCCACTTCATGCTTGTTTAGAACCTCAAGATGAACTAGAGGTGAGAACTTAGGGCCTTCTCAGAGCTTCCCTGGGCAGGTGCACAGCTTTATGTACATGCATGGCCTTCTAGATTCCCAAGAATATGTATTGAAACTTTTCAAAGCCCCCTAGGGACATGTCATTCCCAGATAGTTCTTTTTGCTTACCCCGTCTGTTGTTGCTACCCCAGGCATCTGTGATGTTAAGTAACCGCTGTTGATTGTTTTCAATAAACATTCCTGGGGTAAAGTTTGTTCTAACTAGGTGAGGTCTTAGTAGGTCAGATAAAGACAAATCCTCAAAGGGAGTTTTCCAGGGAACTGACAGACAGGCTAAATAATGACAACTCTCTGAGAATGGGACTTTGAAGTTGTTCTGCTCCCTCCAGTGGTTGCTGGTTTTAACCGTGATTGTGAGACTAATGGCTTTCAAAGCTACCACAGAGATGGGAGAGAGGGTTGGGAATAAACAAGTTAAAATGCCACAAAGTTCTTATTGTTCTTACTGAGATTCAGCCATTTTTCTTGAATAAATAAATTCCCTGGATTACAGCAAGCCTTTGGTTAATTTCTAGGGTTCTGAAAAAGTTGATATTGATAATTTTCCCAGTGTTTTTCTTGCTTTTATAGAAGGGGGGGTTTCAGTTGTTCTCATTCCACCATTCCCACTGATGTCAACTCCAACACAATTTTTAGCAAGACCATACTGCAAATTACTTAACTTTTCTGTGTCTCAGTTTATTCAGTTTATTAGGAATAGTAATAATGCCTACCTCAAGGGTTGTGTGAGGATAAACTAAGTTAACTCATGTAAAGCACTTAGCAAGATTCAATAAATGTTAAATATTATAATTTGTCTTTTGTTCCCTTGGATTTTAATTTCAATTTTATTCAATGCTGTCCTACTTGAGAAATAAAATAGGAGCCAAAGAGCCTTTACTCTGTGGGTAATCACTGTTATAACTTGAGATGTATATTAGTCAGCTCAGATTGCCATAACTAAATACCATAGACTAGGTGGCCTAAGCAACACAAATTTATTTCTCATAGTTCTAGAGTTTGGGAAGTCCAAGATCAAGGTGCTGGCTTATTCAGTTTCTGTTGAGAGTTCTCTTCCTGGCTTACAGACAGTCACATTCTTGCTGTGTGCTCACATGGGTTTTTTTCTCAGTGTATTCACATGGAGAGTGAGATAGAGGGAACTGTCTCATGTGTCCTCTTATGAGGGCACTAATTCCATCATGACGGCTCCACTGTCATGGCCTCATCTAAGTTTATTTGTCTCCCAAAAGCCCCATCTCCAAATATCATCACATTGAAGTCTAGGGCTAAAACATATGGATTTGAGGGAGATAGAAACACTTGGCCCGTAAAGAGATGCTATTGGTTTTAAGAATAAGAGCAGTTGATATAGAGTCAACAGATTTCCCCCTATTATTTCCCCTGGTCCCTTCATACTAGATTAGTTTGCTGCCAGTGAGCTTGCTCTGCAGAGGGTTCCTCTGGTTGTTTTGGAAAAGGACCATATTTTCATTCACACTAATGGCAAGTCCAGGGCCAAAAATGTACCTGCCAGAAAACACAACCGTTGGTGGGTGGGCACTGTCTTTTCAGTATTTTGAAGTCACAAAATTAACACATAGTGCTTACCCAAGCCTTAGATTATTGCTGAGTATTTATTGACAAAAGACATAGCACATGCTCAAGGAAAAGCTCATCACATGTTAGCAAAATTGTCTCTTTGATGTTTCAAATTCCAGGAGGATAATGAACCATTCACTCAGGAAGCCTTTATATTGCTATAAATGAGGCAGAACCAGTTTATCATGTGCCGTAATTTCACTTGTTCTCACGTTACTAGAAGCAACTTTGTGTGGGAGGAAAAGCAAATGATTTGGAGCCAGACAGACTACAGTGCAAATTCAACCTCTGATACTCATTCCCTGTGTGGCTTATATAAACTCTTTGAATCCCATTTTTTGCAAATGAGAAATGGAGATAATTATCTAGCTCACAGATATTCGAAAAGTTAGATGAGCTAATGCATGCCAAGTATTTAGCAGAATGCCTAGACACACAGCAAATGCTTAATAAATATTTGAAGCTGTTTTTTTAATTATTTTTTCTTTTCTCCTTCAATATTAATTGAGTTTCCTCTATGTACCAAACGCTGTGTTACATGCTATAAGTATAAATAGTGAACAAAACATTTGTCTCCTTCCCTAATAATGTTCAAAGTCTAATGGGAAAGAGAGACACTAAAGATGTAAAACAAATAAGTATCAATTACAAATTGTAATTAGGTCCTTTGAAGAAAAGCACCTGGTGCTGTGGGAGAATAATGGGGAGTGGGGTACAATGTAAATCAAGCAGGAAAGAAGTTTTATGAGGAAGAGCCATTAAGGCTTAAAAGTTGAGAAGGAGCCACCTAGAAAAAAGGGAGGGAACAGTCTGAGGGAAGGTTCTGAAACTGAAAAAAGTTTGATGTGCTCAAATATCTGAAAGAGGACCAATGTGGATGCAGCATGCTAAAAGGAGGGATAAGGTAGCTGAAAGCAAAGAGTGAGGCATGGGACAGATCAGGAGAACTTTGTCATATAATAGTGAGAAGGCGGAAAAGTGTGAAGAGGGAAGGGAAAGAATAGCTAAGTTTTACTAAGCACTTGCTATGTGCCAGCACAGTTCTAAAAGTTTTATATTTATTAATCTATATAAAACTCTAGACCTGAGGCCTGTTATTGTAGACCATGGAAAGGAGTTTGTTTTTATTCTGAGTATAATGGGAAATTATTGAGGGATTTTTAATCAGGGAGAAACATGATTGGATTTAAAATTTGCAAATGCCCTGCTGCTGTGTGAAGATCAGAGATGGGCAAGAGTAGAAAGAAGTTATTACATTCTCAACCCCCCTTTTGCTCTTACCCCATAACTTGAAGAATTGTTGTAGATAAAATGCCTTCCAATAACTGGATGAAATTATTACATTAAGTTCATTGCAAGTGCAGCGGGAGAGAAAAGCAGAAGGAAAAAAGTAAAAACTGCAATATATGATGATTTTATACCTTGTGTATGGGTGAAAAGTTTCTATTGGGATAAGAAGTTTTGAGAGGGGGACAAAAGGATTATATTGACTCCATGATCTTATAAGAATGAGATCGTACAGAACAGCAATCAATAAAGAGGGCCAATTGCAATTATTTTGTAAGTCAGAAAAGGATTTTTTAAGTGAGTCAAATATGGTGGTGTAATGCCTACAATGACGTAAGAGAATCATGCTCATGCAATGCGCAGTACTTCTGAGATCGAATATACAGTGTGGTGACTATAGTTAACAATACTGTGTCATACACTTGAAAGTTGCTAAAAGAGTAGATCTTAAGTGTTCTCAGCACACATACAACAAAGGGTAATTACGTCATGTGGTGATGTTAACTAACCTTTTGTGGTAATCATTTCACAATATATACATGTATCAAATCATCACATTGTCCACCTTAAACTTACACAATGTTATATGTTAATTACATATCAATAAAGCTGGAATATTAAAATAAACAAAATGAATAAAGTAAAATTAAATTAAATCAAAACGTGCAGTACAGGGGCAGCCGGATGGCTCAGTTGGCTGGAGCGCGAGCTCTTAAAAACAAGGTTGCTGGTTTGATTCCCACATGGGCCAGTGAACTGTGCCCTTCACAACTAGATTGAAGACAATGGCTTGAGCTTGTAGCTGAGCCCCTCGGGTGGGTGGGCTCTGTGGTTGGAGCGCGGTGCTCATAACACCAAGGTCACCGGTTTGAGTCCCACATGGGCCAGTGAGCTGCACCCTCCACAATTAGATTGAAAAACAACTTGACATCCTGGAAAAACATACTGTTCCCTAATATTCCCTAATTAAAAAAAAAAGTGCAGTACTTCCCTGAATGTGTCAATGCCACTACTGACCTATTTGCCAAGTCCTAGCGGAAGTGCTGCTTCATCTGGACAAATATTAACTTTAATATCTAACACTAGGTCCTTACATATGCATAATCCAATTTCAAGAATTTAATTGGCATGTTTGGGTTAATGTCAAGGACTGTGTACATTGAGATTTCATGCCTTATTTTTTCCTCCTCCATGCTTGATTTAGCAAATTAGCAGCCTTAATAGTTGAGAGTATGTCTGCCATCTCTCTTTCCTTTGTACCTTACCTGATGAATTACTGTTTTAAGGATTAAGTAAACATTCAGAAGGTATGGCTTTGCAGTTGATTTCTTTGGAGATGTGTGCGAATTTGGAGGACTCTTCTATTCGTGTTTAAACCTCTTAGTATGGTGGACCTGGGTCCCTGGTTCTAGCAGTCTTCACAGGACTCAGGTGAGTTGACTGTGTTTAGTGTTCAGATTTGTAATCTTCTAGGGTAAGATTTTGTCCTGGGGGAGGCTAGTTAAACAACAGAAAGGTCACGATGAGCTCAAACCTGTTCATTTCTGTCTGTAAGAGAAACAGATTTTACTTTTGTTGTAAACAGAGTTAGAGCCGGTTTATTGTTCTGATTGAGAGGAGGCATGATGTCATTTCTCTGCTGACTGCGGTAATTGTTCAGGAATGTATTGATATGGTTTTCTAGAATAGGTTTATAAGTGTTTTGTTCATAAATGGCTGAGGTGTTCAGGGGCATCTTTGTCTAGACAGGCGTGTGCACTCAGGAAGTCTCTGCTTTTCCTTCTGCCCTGGTCCTTTTCCCTTTTCTTTATTCTTTCTCAAACTCTGTATTCAATTGTCCCATGCTTTATCAGTCAGGATTCAGTTACAGATAACAGAACAATCTTTCACTGGTTTTAGCAGAAATGGATTTAACATAAAACATTAAGTGGTTGTAAAACTTATAGAAGGGCTGGAGGGACAGTGTCATGCAGGGTCTCAGCTCCCGCTCCCTGCACAAGAATGCAGGATACAGTGAGGCCAAAAAGGAACAACAGACCCATAAATAGGGGAGTCATACCACTATATTCTCGCTAGCAGCTGGGTTGGAGACACAGGAAGCAGGCTCCACACAATGCGCAATCCGCCATCTGCTTCTCTGCCCACCAACCAATCAACCCCCTAGCGTAGCCACAGCAGTTATATTAGTGGCTAATGGCTAACCAGTAACAGCTGATGACCACCCAGCCACAGTGGATGACCATCTGATTACAGTTGATGGCCATCTAATAACTGAGCCAGCACCTATCTATGTGAGGCTAAGAGCCTAGAAACTGCTCACTGAGACTCTGTCGCCACAGACAGGTTCTAGGCTAATGTCACAGAGCTGGCCAGACCAGGGAATTGCTATTTTTAAAAAATAATAATAAAAAGGAGAAAGACAAGATCTTGGTCAAAGTTTTTGCCATGAATTTGTCATTGATTAAATATATGGATCAACGTAATTGCTTTACTATGTTACTGTTGGGGGAAAGCCTGTGACATTAGGCCAGTACAGCATGGTTACACACCAGCAGCATTAGATTCTCTGGAAGCTTGTTACAAATGCACAATTTTGAGCCTCCCCTATTGAATTAGAAGCTCTGGGGTGGGACCCAGGGATCTGTGCTTAAGAAGTTCTCCAGGTGATTCTCATGCAGCAACGTGACCAACCATCCTGGTTTGCCCGGGACTGTTGAAAGGATTTCTGGGATACAGAACTTCTGGTGCTAAAACTTGAAAAGCCCTGGGCATGACAGGACAAATTGTTCACCTTAGATGCAGCTCAAGTTCGGGAAATCATCTTAGGCCACCTGTGTAGGCGCTTGATGGCGGGGAGGGTGTTTGTGCGTCACAGATACAAGGTACAGTGTTATTGAAGCAATGTGACAGTGAATTCTGCTCTCTCAAAATAACTTTAGTGGAAACAGCAAAATGCTCATTTGTCACTACTTTTTATACACCATTAATGAAAGGAGGTGCCAAAATTCTGAGCTGAATGACTTTCGAGAGTGAGACTGAGAAAGCATGTGCTGCAGATAAATTTTCACAAGTCATGCAATCATTTATACCAAAAAATAATTTTTCTTTGGTATAACTGAACTCAACTTTAATTTCAAGCCCCCATTCTGCCTGGTAGCATAATGTAATCCTAGACATTTTAGAAAAAACTCAGTCAAATCAGAGTTTTCTCATTCAAGTCAGGATTATTTTTTCAGTCAATTCAGCTTTTTCACACACACCACCACCACCACCACCACCACCACCATTCCCTGGATTATGTCTAAATTCCAGGGAATTGTCACAAAGCTGCAGTGTTGGAGGAGGGGGAGGTTTGTGGAGATGTACGTCATCCCCACAGGAAATTTCTAAGACATCTGGGTTTTCCATATGGTCTCTGGTAGTTGATCTGGGAAGGTCACTCTACATCCCTCCCATCTCAATCTCAAAGCATCTTCAGGCCTGCTGACCTCTCTCAGCTACTTTTGAGCCCCTCAAAATGGAGTGGGAAGGGTTTGGGGACATCCATTTTTGGATGTTCATCTCATACAGTTGTCTAAGCCTCTGCCAGCCTGGACATGTCAGGCTGCCACTTCTATTACAGATACATCACCACACAGGTCTGGGGCAATTCCATGAGGCTTGTCACCTCCCAGGTCTTCACCAAGGAGCAAGGCACAGACCTCTGATTTTTGGATTCCTCCAGTCTATCTGAGTTTTCTCTGGAAGATCCAATGGTGAATCTTAGGGCACAGAAACTTGCTCAAGGACCCACAATATCCATTTGTTCCTCTCATAACTCAGTTGAAAAGATGTTTATCTCATCTGGGGTGAGAAAACTTGCTCTTACATAATCAAGGACTATTCTCAATTTATATTTATGGTATCAACATTACACCTTGAATTCGTCAGGGATGTGGCAGTGACTGCTATTTGGCACCCAGTATCCATTCTCCCTTTCTATTTTAGTAACCAAGTGCTGCTTTTATTTAGGTTAGTTGTGTGCCCTACAAAGGTTATATTTTCTGGGCTCCCTTGCAGCATAGCCATGTGACTAAATTCTGGCAAATGAAATATAAACATAATTGTTGTGTGGGACTTCTGTGATGGCTACGTAAGTGATCTGACACAGCAGAAAGGATACTTTTTGCCCTTTCTCAGTTCCTATTGCCTCAGATGTGGATACAATGGTCGGAGCTCTAACAGCCATTTCTACCAGGAGGTACTCTTGCGGCTGCAAGCCAGTACTAGGAGGGAGCTGGTATGCAGATGGAGTCTGCCTACCTGGTAACAATACCAGCTCTACACTACCAGACTTCATTTACACAAAGGAGAAATAAATTTCTATATGTAAGCCGATTTCATTTTCTGTTTTATGCAGCCTAACTAACAAGTATGACAAGAATGGGTTGTTGTCTTTTTTAAAATTTTTTATTGGGGAACACTGAGGAACAGTGTGTCTTTCCAGGGCCCATCAGCTTCAAGTCTCCAAGTCATTGTCCTTCAATCCAGCCATGGAGGCTGCAGCCCAGCTTCAAGTTCAGTCGCTGTTTACAGTCTTAGTTGCAGGGGGTGCAGCCCACTATCCCATGTGGGAATTGAACCCGCAACCTTATTGTTAAGAGCTCACACTCTAACCAACTGAGCCATCCAGCCACTTGACAAGGATGATTTTGAAAACCATTTTCTCTCAAGCTATTTTCTCTGCCATGCATTTCAAAGGTCTACATCTGTTGTCACACAGCATCCTAACCGTTTGTCCCTACCATCCTTTTCCTTAGGGAAAGAGGGTTGCGGGGTTGTCCCTCTTAGGGGTTGAGTTTTATAGGTTTCCTCTCTTGGTCCCAGTATGCTGGGTCTGCAGTCAAAGACGAGTAAGTTTCCTCAAGGGAGGGACGACTTAAGCCAGACGGGACCCCAGGGACCACCATGAGTTAGCCTGTGAAACTAGGAGGGTTGCCCCTCCTCCAATGTTTTCTGGAAGCTGCTGACGCATGCTTCAAGTGTCCAGCATCCTATTGTGCTAAGGAACGTTAATTGAGCGAAACCATCTCGCTCCCCGCTTAGCTCATGGGATAATTGCCTTGAGAGACCTGCTCCCCCAGGGGTTGTACACACCGCACCTTGGTCACATGGGGACAGCATGCACAGGTTGCTTTGGGACAATATGATTGGGTATTGGAAATATGCTAATTGTATTAGTGGTGTAAGAGTTTTACAGACCCTGCCCAGAATCATGTGATGCCTATTGTAAAAAAGCAATAAATACCCACAACGACCCGATTCGGGGTTCCAGTCTCTTGAGACTGTGAGTCCCTTGGTCCTCTGTGGTTTCTCTGCATTCAGTGTCTCTGGTCTCTTTATTTCTATAATAGAATTTAGCCCTTGCCGCCTCCCTCGCTTTCCCCACTGCTTGTGTTGTGCAGGTCACAACATACATCGAAACTCAAAAGCTAAAAAATCTGACTCCTTTTGTTTCTTTGCATTTATATTGTATCAGACCTTTTCTAAGAGCCCCAAGGAGGACATCTTGCTGCCTGAAAGAGTTGAGAGAAAGAAGCAAATGTTAATATTTCAAAATGTTACTTTCACACATGAAATTTATCCAAGCAGTCTCTATGTCTTGGATTAAAGCCTAGAATTTAGAGCTTTAAAGATCTAAGAGAAGCCATACAGAGACATGAATAGTTACTGATAAATTTGACGATATCTGAAAGCAGCTCTGCAGGAGTTTGTCTGATACAGTGGCTGCAAATAACATACTCTGAACTGCCTCTCCCAGCTGCTACTTAACCCTTGAGCATCCCCCCCTTAACTGCTGGGGAGTCAACATCTGTATCATATTTCTTTGTATCTCCTACTGAATTTCACAGTATGCCCTTAGTTAACATTTGCTTATTGATCTGGGGATTGTCAAGTTGCCCCTTTAGTGAATGGCACAAGTCATCAACTTCATGAATAACTTACTGCTTCTCTGTGTTGACAATTATAGCAAATTCTTCCTTTTTAAGGATTGAATGGTTATTCAATCCCAGTTAAGTAAATTAAGTTTCTGAAATAGGTCTGTATCACAGGGTATGTCTGTCTTCATTTTATTTTTCCTGCAAGGTTGTGATTAATTTGGTTACCTGATTTGGTGATACGGACTGATTTAGCTCAGTAATCTAGAGCTACTATTAATTCCAATAAAAGTTCAATATATATTAAATATATTAAAATATATTCAAATAAAGATAAAGGTATTTATGGTTCACCTCCAAGAATATATCCCCCCTTTGAAGATTTACTTCCCTCCTTTTATTAAACATTCATAAGACATAATTTCAAGTTTTACAGTATCAATTTAAATAAATTAACTTGATTCTTTGATCAGATACCACAGGCATAACCATGTTGATAAGGAGGCCATGTGGCTTCTATTTTTTCAGGATAGTGTTGGTTTTTGCTGAATTAGTATGTTTATACTCCACCCATTCCACAAAGAATATAATGTCACTCACCAGAACATACACAATAATACCAATAAAATTAAAATACAATATCAGGACCAGGAAAAATAAAGAGGAAAACCAAGATCAGATAAAAGAAAATATAAATACATAAAACCCAGGAACATGAGCCAGCAATTGTTGTTTCCCATTTGTCTCTGAGCTTCCAGAAAGCCAAAGCAAAAGATAAAGCACAGTAAGTCACGTAATTCTCATTATTAGAAAAAAGGAAGCAGACAACTTCCTTAGGAGGTACATATTTTGTCCTGGTACCAAATTCCCAAAGAAATTTATCAGCTGGGACTTATAGGGGGCCCTGAGTTGCACGGTAGAAAAAAATCCTCAACTATATTCACAAAGCAGCAAATTGTTTGTGACTCACTTTCTTTTACTTTAAACCAAACCTGAGGAAATAACTCTTGATCAAATTCAGTGAATGACCTCCCAAATTCTAGGGAACAATGTTTTGAAGGAAATTACTAGGAGTGTCACTTTTAAAAAAAATGTATTCCATATTTAAATAAGTTTGAGAATCACTGAGTTAATCAAAGTCAAGCAGGGTTTTTTTGTTGCAGGATTTCTTGGAAATTCTGATATAGTGTTAATGTAAATTGTGGGGGGGGAAGGCTTATCTTCTGAGGTTCTCCTATGCATAATCTCTGCATTCTCTGACACATAGTCTGGAAAAGATGAGCTGTGATAAACTGATGGACATACAATGACGAGGGGCAGTGCAGCTGCTTTTGTAGTTAAGAGCATGTGCATTGGTGTTGAGCAGATTTGGGTACAAATCCTGTCTCTGACACTTACCAGTTGCATGACTTGGAAAAACATTACATAAACTCATTGAGCTTTAGTTTCCTCATTCATAAAATGAGGTGCATTAATTAGAAATGTCTTTGGCTCAAGGAACAAAAAAACTCTTGTCAGTTACCAAGAGACTTATTTTTCTGATATAATAACAAGTCCAGGGTTCGGCCATGCAAGACCAATGTGGTTGTTTGTGAATGTTGTCTGGGTCCGGGCTCTCAGTCTTTCTACTTTGACATTCTTAGCACAGAGACCTCTGTCTTCATGCTTGTTGCCTTATGGTTGCAAAATGGCTGCTGTACCCTCATCCTCACATAAGCATTTCAGTCATGAAGAAATGAGGATAATATCCCCCATCAGCCATAGGGGGATAATAAGAGACTCTCCTTCAAAGAATTATTTAATAATTAAGTGAGCTAAGAGAGTATTTACATAGTGCCTGGTACTAGTTATTGCTCAATAAACATCAGTTATAATATTCATAGGTAGTCTGGGATTCAGTGAGATACAACTCTAACATTTACAGTACTTAGAAGAGTGAAGAACGTAGTCTTCAGCCAATGACCAGTAAATATCCCTTTTCTCAGTGGGGCTTAATAGAAGCAAAAGATCACCGCTCTTATAAGGCTCTGGAATACTGACAGGTAGAGACACTGTTTGAAAGCAGATGCTATAGAAAGCAGATACACAGGAGGAAAACTGGCACCCTATTGCACCAGTGAGGAATCTAGCAGGACTGTCCCTAAAGAAAGACCCAATTCATCTCCAAATGGAGTCATGTTATGGGGTTCCTAGGCCAGAATTTATTTAAGAAGCAATTTTGATGGCAAAGGTTGGTAAATTGCAATAAATTGCTACAGAATGTAGACAAGAAGATTTTGGAAAGTCTGAATTCTAAATGTTCTGTCCCATTGTCAGACCATGAATATAATGAGTGTCATGCGGGAGACCCTGCTCGCTGCGCCATTTGTCGTGCGGGGAAGCCTGCGGGGTCTCTGCTCCCGCTCCCCATACAAGAACGCAGGATATGGTGAGGCCAAAAAGGAACACCCACGGAGCCATAGGTAGGGGAGTCATACCACTACGGTCTCACTGGAGGCTGGGTTCACTGGACGTGCGACCTGCTGTCCCTTTTGTCTGCAACCCACTGACGACTCTCTTTCACTCTCCTCTACTCTCCTCCGTAGCCGCAGCAGTTATATTAGCGGCTAATTGGCTAACTGGCTACAGCTGATGGCCAATCAGCCACAGCTGACGGCCATCTACTACCCGAGCCAGCACTCCTCCACGTGAGGCCGAGAGCCTGTAAACTACTTTCTGGGGCTCTGTCCCCACAATGAGTAACTATATATTGAGGTAACATTTTGAAATATTAAATAACAACCATATATACTGAATTTTTACCATGAATCCAATATTGTCTCATGGTTGTGTAGAGTTGATGAATACTTTTTTGAGTCATTTTGGGAAATATTGGAATAAATATCACATATATTAGGAGCAATTCACTAGCAATTGGAGGGAAAAGAAAAAAAGCATCACAAAAATAAAATGGGACTAAACATCATCACAAGTAACGAAATCCAGGCTACTATGTTGATGATAAAGAGGAGGGCAATGACATTCATGATAATGGCTGAGGCTTAATCTGCACCTACTGTGTGCCGTACACTGTTCTAGGTGCTTTGCAGAACCGTATGTCATCAACTCTAAATAGGTAATTTTCCCCACATTTTAAACGTCAATAGCTCACTTGGAGTGACTCTTCGTGTCCAGTACCAGCACTCTGCCCTCACATCAAATCTATGATGTCGATTTGCACTGTTATTGTTTTCATTCCATAGATGAGGAAACCAAAGCTTAGTGTGATAGCTACATACTGTGTTTTCCCGAAAATAAGACCAGGTCTTATATTAATTTTCGCTCCAAAAGACGCATTAGGGCTCTTGTACATGGGATGTCATCCTGAAAAATCATGTTAGGGCTTGTTTTCCGGTTAGGTCTTATTTTGGGGAAACCATGGTAGATAACAACTGAAGAGCTGGGATTTGGATAGACATCCATCCTCCCCAAGCCCAAGCCCTTAGAGCATACTTTGATGATCTAACATATGTACTTGTATGAAGTAGCTTTTGTAAGAAAATTTTAACCTCTTTTCTTTAAAAAAAAAAAATGAATTGGGGATTTATTTCTTATGAGCTGAGCATTACTCTGCTGAGAGACAAAGTCTGGACTACATATCCTGTAAATATCCAGTAAATATCCCTTTTCTCAGTGGGATAGCTCAACCTTTCTCAGAAGGTTGTCTTCTAGCTACAAGGTTTTTACTTTCACTCTATTGCCTAATATCTATACCTTTTAACAAGGGGGAGGGAAAGCAAGGCAACAATGCGTCATTCCCTGTGCCAGGTGAGCTCTTCATCCTTTGATGCTAAGAAGGAAAACATCTGACCCAGAATCATCAAACTGTTTGACTCTCTGCTCAATTGATTTCCAACAAAACAATCGGCTGGGCCATGTTCCATATTACCTGATTTATCTCATGCATCGGATCATTCCGTTTCTTTCCACTTCTCTCCCCAAACCTGCTCTTACTCACTCCTTTGCCCTTTGAATTCTTTGTTCCTACCTCCCTCAGGCTGTCCAAGGTTTTTTTGGCATCTTGAGTTCATTGACAGAGAAGGTCATACTGAGCCCTCAAAGACATAACCCAGAGCGTGAGTCATGTTCTTGCTTGCAGGGCTCCTGTCGTTTAATGATGACCAGGGTGGCTTCATCTCCCTTCGCAGCTTTCATTTCAAGATATTTAGAGAGCAATCTCAGAGCTATTTCCACTTAAGAGGACAAAACAGGAGTTTAGAGGAATACGCGGAGTATCTTGGGTAAATTACCTTTTGCCAAAATAAAAGAATGAAAGTTATTTTGTTCTACTTGGTATTTCCAAATATTGTTTTGTTCTGTAAAGTTAAACACTTCCTACTGTAGGGGGTCCAGGGCAGCCTGCCCCAACATAGCCCACAATGCATATGGATTATTTCAGACTAAAAATCACCTGAGAAGGTGAAGGAATTAGAAAGTACAAATTGGAAGCCACAAAATAGTCACAGGGATGTGAAATATGGTATGGGGAATATAGCCAATAATGTTGTAAAGACTATGTATGGTGTCAGATGGGTACTATAGGGGGGATCAATTCGTAAATTCTGTAAATGCCTAACCACTGCGCTATACACTTGAAACTAATATAAAATAATATTGAATGTCAACTATAATTTAGAATATATATATATATATATATATATATATATATATTCATGGGATGTAAAGTACAGCATAGGGAATATAGTTAATAGTATTGTAATAGCTGTGTACAATGTCAGAAGGGCAGTAGACTTGTTGGGGTTATCACTTTGTGAGGTGTGTAAATGTCTAATCGTTATGTTGTTTTGTACACCTGAAACTTAAAAAAAAAAAAGTCACCTGAGAAGGAGCAGAAAGGAGATGAGCTCTCTGACTCCCCACTGTCTCCCTAAAGCAGGAAATAAATCTCCATGCTAGGTGCCCTCCTCACTTTTGAAGAATTGAGAGTCAACTCTCATCACAAGAGTTATAAAATCCAGAGTCAAAAAAGCCCGTGTCATAAACAAACCTTGTAGCACCTTTACTAATTTACTACCTAAAGCTGAACCTTGTTTACATGCCTTTCTAATGAGCACTAACGTTTTTTGTCCCCTCAATTTCTCAAAAATGCATTGTTTCTTTGTCTGAAAAATATAAAATGTTGCCTAGTTTGATCATTTGTTTGAGCCTCATTTTATGATATGGGTATCATGTTGTAATTTTCCCATGCTCATATATTAAATTGGTTTTCTCTCCTATTAATCTAGTCTTCTGTCAATTTTATTATTTTATTATTAGTCCAGCTGTAAGAACTAAAGCGGGCGGGGTGGGGGGGAGGGTGTGGAACGTTCTCCCCCTCCCCGACACTACTGATAGCCACCATTGGAGAACAAGCAAATAAAAAGTACATGGAGAGTAAAATCCAAATAATTTATGATATCTAAAAACACCTCAGAAGAAGTTTGTTAGATGTTTAATTTAAAATATAGATTCTATGGTATGGGGTTACAAAATTGAAAAAAGAAAAGCCCAGAATGTTCTGAGAGCTATGATTATGGAGCTGTGATTTTCAATCCTTATATGATTATCCATCACAGAGCAAACTGAGATTTGAGGTCCTCCTCCCTTCCTGCCTACCCTAATCCTTCCAAATCTGCCTTCGCTTCCGGTCTCAACAGAGGTCTACAGGGCTTGCCACTTTCTCTAAAGCACTGGAACTTAAAAAATGATCAAATATAAAAGGGTGAAAGAGAGCACAAATATTTATAATACAATTATTCTGTGTCAGGCAATTTCACATTTGACATATGTTAGTTACCTCACTTAATCTTTAATATAAGCCCATTAAAGTCTACCTCATCTTCCTTTTGACAGAAGAGGAAGTTTAGGCCTAAAATCTTTAAGTAATTCACCCCAAGTCAACTAGGAAGTAGTAGAGCCAGGATTTGAACTAAAGCCTATGTTCTTCCTTCTCCATCAGTGGTTCTCAGTCCCAGCTTCAGACCACTGTCACCTGGAGAGCTTTTAGAAAATACTGACCCTTTGGCCCCACTCTAATCCAACTACCTCAGAATCTCTGAGATTGGGCCTGGTTTAAGAATTTTTTAAAGATCCCCAGATTATTCTATTGTGTAGCGAAGTTTGAAAACCTCAGCTTTGTACTAAACTTAATGTTAAATGTCAAGGTTGGAGAATGAACAAACTATTACAAAGCCAAAAGTATGTATGACTAATGTGTGACAACCCACGAATTATGATAAAAAACGATTTTGACACTTATACCAAAAAGAGCTTTACTTCCAGTTTCATTTGCTGCTGCCAGACATGCAATCAGCATTGTTTTCTCCAACTTGAATCCAGAGTAGGAAACTCAGCACAAAGACTCAAACTATTTTCTCCAGCTTGCCTCTGTATTAAATGGAGAACTTGGCAGGAGAATAAGAGAATTTTCAGCCTTTTGTGTAACGCCAGGAGCCCCACTGCTTCTATTGACCCTTTTGCAGTGTGGCCCTGCAGCTTGGTTCCGAAGCACCAGGGGCAAATGCATGTTCAAACTGGGGCAAGTCAGAAATAGCTTCCCAGTGAAATGTAGAAAATATCTCCAGCCCTTTGTTTCAACACCCATGTTTCTGAAAGACTTAATAAAGCTAAGGAAATTATGCTGCAGCTTATAACAAAAATTTACCAAGAAATAAGGCAGAGTTAACTAGTTCTACCAACTTTGGATGCATAGAGTTGAAGAGTAGTTGCAAAAAACCACCACCAACAACAACAATAAAAAAAAAAATCACACTGTGCATGAATCGTTAGGGGCAGGCAGGCATTGAAGTTCCTCAAATGTCATCTTTCTTTCTCAGGACCTTCCAAAGGTATCAGAATATAGAAGTCAAAGATCCTTGTGGTAGGACAGCTCTGCAGCACAGAGGCATTGGGCAACGATGGTTAGAAGAGGAATTATTATGGGGAAAGAGAAGAGAGGCAAGTAGACTCTTCGTGAAAGACCAGAGAACACTCTGCCAGCATCCCAATTCCTTTGCTTTCCCTTCAGTCTGCAGGTGCCAGGAAGAGATAAAAAGCATTTGGAAGAGCTTTCTCTCCAGGTGGAGTAAAGGCAAGGTTCTCCAACTCATGTCTTCTAAATCAAAGAAGTAAGTCTGAGGAAACAAAGTTTCCCCAGAGGAAGAGGAGAGCCAGACAGCCGTAGACTGGTGAGGAAGATGTCTGGAGCAGGGAGGGTCTCCTAGCTGCCCTCACATCATCTAAGTGGGAGCACCTGCTTTGCTTCCTTGCAAAGCCAGGTGTATTATCAGATTAAGGTCACAGGGGTGGGGGTGGGAGGGTGGGTGGCTGCTGTCTTCCCTTCTCTCAAGAGGCATCATGCCAGAGCCCGGGGCAAGAAAGGACTGACATCCAGGTGTGCAACCCATGTTGTAGCCATTCGCCTTGTCTTAGCATGCAAGGAAAATGTACGTTCCTTTAATTTGTGTTCCCACGTGATAAGTGGTCCCCCTCCCAATATCTCAACATAAAACATTCCAACAACTCAAACTGTCTTGATTTCCCAGAGAGAAATCACTTGTAGCTGTCAGAAATATGATAGATCATAAAAGTTAAATAAATTGGGCTATAAACATTTAAAATATATTTCTGTAATAAAAAACCAGTTTTTTGTTTCTTTGTTTTTAGAAGGGGACTCATTTAGACTCAACAATAAAACAGAAAACTATGAGACCATTTTGGAGTCGAATTTATCTAATCTTTTCCCTTAGTATTTTCCGATACCCTATGACCTCCCCCACACCTTCAGTCACACAGCATCTTCCTGGCTTTGGAGTTTTAAAGGTGTGGTCCTGAGGGGGGAGTCAAGAGAACCCTAAGACAGATTTGTAGGATTGGAGTGAGACCATGAGGGAACTAGAGAGGCTCTTCCTCAGTGAGCCCCGGGAGGGAGGGAAGACAGTGGCGGAGAAGGGCAGCATGGTCTGTCCAGGCAGGAGGACGGGAATAGCCCATCCAGGCTACCAGCCCAGCAGAGCACAGAGCAATGGAATCACCCCACAGGCCCCCGAGCTGCACAGGAACACATAGGTCTTAGCAGCAGAGGTGCTTTCCTGCGCCCAGTGTGGCTTAGAGGTCACAAAATGTTTCCTGTGCACCCAACAGAGTGTATGAAAGCCAGTGAGTAGGAAGGAACCTTGCAGACTGCAATGAGGAATTGTGCAGCCCAAAGTCAACACGCTTTTTCACTTACACCCCCACGTCAGCGTTTTGGCATTCCTGGTATGCAGCTACAACTCCTAGGAAAGGTGAGAACCCTGAATAGACTGAGATTACACTTCTTTCACCCGCATGCATGAAGACTAAACTGTAGTAGAAAGCAGAACTCGAAAAAAAGAAATTGTTCCATTTCTTGAATGCCTAAGTTTGCAGACTGATGTTGGTACCAGCTGCAGGAACAGGCACAGTCCTCACCTTTTCCAGGGGAACTCAGAATGAGCCTGTCCAGCCACTGTCTGCCCCTCCCTCCCATGAAAAGCTTACCTTTAGTGGAATTGAGAGATCTTTGGATAAGGACAGAAAGATACAAAGTCTGCTCTTTACCTCCTCACTTCTTTGTACATAAATGTGAAAACAATTTCACATCATGAAATTTGTTTCTGTCGGGCCGTCCCGGTGGCTCAGGTGATTGGAGCTCCGTGTTCCCAATGCTGAAGGCTGCCGGTTCGATTCCCACATGGGCCAGTGCCACATGGCTCAGTTGGTGGGAGCGGGGGTTCTCAACCACAAGGTTGTCGGTTCTACTCCTTGACTCCCGCAAAGGATGGTGGGCTGCGCCCCCTGCAACTAACAACCGCAACTGGATCTGGAGCTGAGCTGCGCCCTCCACACCTAAGATGGAAAGGACAACAACTTGACTTGGAAAAAGTCCTGGAAGTACACACTGTTCCCCAATAAAGTCCTGTCCCCCGCTCCCCAAAAAATTTGTTTCTGTCAATTTTATGGTAAAAACATCTGTTTTAGGAATTTTTACATTTTATTTCCATAAAGCCATCTACAATCTTTCCACAAAGTCTTGAGAATGTTTTGCTTCTTTTCCTCCTTCTAAATTCTTTAAAATCACAGCATGGTGTTCCTCTTACTGGAACCCAAAATGCATCATCTCAGGCTGACAGACTTCCTACATTGCCTTGTTTTAACAATTGGGTGGAGGCAGAGGTTAGTGGATAAAGACAAAGAACCAGGAATGAGCCTCCGCTCCTTTTTGATAGGCTGAGAAGAGTGGGGCAGGGGAGTGGGGGTGGGGAGCTTCAAAAGAGGTGGAGTTTTCAAGGTAGGACTTCAGGGAGGGCACTTTGTGGTCAGGCTTCAAAATGGCCATTCTTTCCCGAGTGGTCACGGGGAATATTTTACTGTCCTGGTTGAACGATTCCTCTAGGTCTTATCATCCCCAGGCCAAATATCCCCGATTCCTTTGATGTCTAGGTCTTCTGGCCATGAGGCAAATTCCCACAGCTCTGTATCAATAGTTTAAGTTCCTAGAACAGATAGACACCTGTGCAAAGTACAGGCTATCCACAGGCCCTCAGGTAGCTGTCTGTCGCCCAGAAAATTGAGATCACAGGCCAGTTGATATCAGAATCCTAGGTTTAAAAATTGGCTAAGAACTTCTAATTATATGAACTGCTGTATGCAACAACTCTTAATGTAAATTTCCTCATCTATAAAATGGGGATAATAATAGTTCCCCATGATGTCTCTGACAATGAGATAATGTATATACAATGTCTGGAACTTAGTAGGCATTCAACAACTAATAATTCCTCATTCCTTTTTCTAAGCTAATATGGCTGGGTTTATGTATCCAAACGTTGGGATTTTACAAAGACTAAAATAGATTCTTTTAAGGCATTTTATTACAGTCAGTATTTATACTCATGTTAATCTATCTGTTGATTTCCTATTATGTGTTTATCATATTATATTTTAGCTGTCTCATTATTCTATGAAATCATTCAGAGTTGGAACTCTGTCTAAAATTCTCTCTATATCCCCTAGACTTAAAAAGCACTCAATATATGCTTGATAAATGAACAAATAAATTAATGGATTCCCAATTAAACATTTAAGTCATGGACTTTGTTAATGCCTTGTGGCCCATGAGTGCTTTCAATCTAAGAAACATTTGCTGAGCATATAGAATGCTCAACATTGGCGGTTCCATAAAGCCAAGAATCTTGCAATAAAATGAAGTATCCTAATCACTTTATAGACAAGCGCGAGAACATCTATAACATGGATATAACTATAACTGGATAGACTGTTGCCAGCAACTAGCAAGACAGAGAGAGCTGAGGCATGCTTGGGAGGGAGAGATTGCCTTTGGTTAAGGGGATTAAGAAATTTTCATTGAAGACTGAGGTAGCCCTGGAACTGACCATCAGAATAAGAATAAGATTCCAACAGCGGTGGAGAGGGGATGCTTTCCAGTGGAGATTTGTGCCAAAGGTAGAAAGTGTGATGGGCATTCTGAGGGCTGTAATTAGTCTGGTTTGAAGCACAAAATATGTGCAAGTTGTTTAGAGCTGCAAAGACAGACAGGGCTTTGAGAACCCGCCAGACTAAGACATTGATTCTTTCTTTATCCTTTTTTAAAAATTTATTTTAAATTATAATTGACATACAATATTATATTAGTTTCAGGTGTACAACCTAGTGATTCAAAATTTACATACCTTACAAAATGATCACCACAATAAGTCTAGTAACCATCTATCACTGTACATAGTTATTATGATGTTATTGACTCTGTTCCCTATGCTGTACATTACACCCCTGTGATTTATTTTATAACTGGAAGTTTGTACGTCTTTATCCCTTTCCCCTTTTCCACCCAGAAATGGATTCTAAGTCAGGCAATGAGAGCTACTGAAAATTTAGAACAGGGAAGGTTCAGATTTAATTAATGTTTATGGAGTGCCCTCATTTTACAGATTATGCAAATGAGGCTCAAACAGATGAAATGAATTGCCTGGATTGAAGGCAGCAGATGGAATTCTACTGAGGTCTCTGATACTCCCATCATGCAGCAGCCTCTCTTTTAGAAGGTTAGCTGTGCAGCTGCATTGGAGGGAGACAGGCTGAAGCTGGGGACACCAGCGGAGAGAAGATGAGGGATGTCTCCTTAAATTCATCCAGTGAATCACTGCCACAAATAAAGCAATCTCAAACATAAGGTGACCTCCCATTTTCCCAGTGAGAAGACACAAAAAGATTTTCTGATCTGAATATAGAAACTGACTAAAGGAGCCAGATTTTGAAGCAGCCATTTAGTAAGCCAGTCTTGTTGGAGCCTACATTTTGAGACAGCAAGTGCTATGATCAGATTTACCTTTTAGAAAGGCAATTTTGTCAGCAGTGTGGAGTCTGGATTAGCAGCAAATCAGGAAGCAGGGAGGTAATGAGACTTCTGCAGAAATCCAGGAGGTATCTGGCCGAAGGTGGTAGTTGTGAGACATGAGCAGAAAAGACTGATGTGACAGACAGTTGGAAAGTATATGAGACAGGATTTGATAACAGAGGGAAAGGGAATACTCAAATGTAATGCCAGAGTTTCTGTTTTGAGCAGTCTGGTGGAGAATAGGCCATTGACTATGAGATGCAAGGCACATTGATGAGGACAAATTTATAGAGCTAGGAAGTGGTGTTAGGAAGGGAGAGATAAAGGCAAAGGGTGGGCGAGAAAGGATGTGATACAGTAGCAATATAAGCAGAAGAGTCAAGAGGAATAGCTAGTCAGGAGGATTAGCTGGTTGGGAAGAGTAACTGAGGTGGGGAGAGGCTGAGCTCTGTTTGTGGAACTTTACTCTCTCCTGCCCCTCTACTACCAGCTTAGATTTCAACATTTTCCTGAGGGTTAATCATGTGGTACCATCAGAATGATTCTCTTTTCTGCTCTGATTATTCCAGGAGGAAGAGGAAAACATTGTAATTACTGATCCTTAATTTCCTCTCAGCAAAAGCTAAATCTCCTTCAAAACCAATGTAATATTTCATTGACAGAAAAAAAATGAACAGAATGAAAATAGTCTTCCTCTGAAGACAAGAATAAACAAAGTCCCTGAGTGTAATCACTTCTGTCTCAGCTGCCATCACCAAAGGAGAAAATGGCTATAAGATCATTTGTCTAAGAAAAAGTTGATCACCTTGTCCTGGTTGCCTGGGACTTTCATGGTTTTAGCACTGAAAGTCCCACATCTCACAATCCTTCAGTGGCCACCCTATCCAGGAATTAGACTTGGATTCTAATCCTGATTTTATTGCTGATTGGCTGTGAAAATTTGGGACACAATTTCTCTGAGCATAGTTTTTTTCATCCATAAAATGAGAGCAAGAACTCTTTGAAGAGTCTCTTCTGACATGAGCTCATGCAGCTCTATGAATTCAAGTATCATGTATTGACAATGTTGTGATATTGTGAATTATAATAAGATATATTTTGATCTTCATAAGTTTCTTGGCACAGAGCTCCTAAAACCCTTGAAATTTCCTAAGAGATGAGAGCAGAGATGAAAGGTGTTTTTTATTATGCTATGGAGGTGACTTTTAGAAAGCCCCTAGATAACCTAAAGTTGGGGGCTGGTTGCCAGGGAAACTGACCCTGTGAATAGAGGGTTAGGATTTTATGTTCAATCTACTCACCTTCTGGGAGGGGAGAGGGGTTGGAGATTGAGTTCAATCACCAATGGCCAATAATTTGATCCATCATATCTGTGTAATGAAGCCTCTATGAAAACCCAAAAGGACAGAGTTCAGAGAGCTTCCGGGTTGGTGAATATGTGGAGATGTGGGGACAGTGGTGTCCCTGGAGAGGGCATGGAAGCTCTACGCCCTTTCCCACATGCCTTATGTATATCTTCTACCTGGCTGTTCCGAGCTATATCTTTTTATAATTAACTAGTAACCTAGTAAGTAAAATGTTTCTCTGAGTTCTGTGAGCAGCTCTAGCAAACTAATGGAACCCACAGAGGAGGTGTTGGGAACCTCTGATCTTATCACCACGCAGATCACGTCAGAATTGAGTTGAATTGTAGGACACCCAATTGGTGTCGAAGAATTGCTTGGTGGTGTGAAAACAAAACCCCACATTTTGGAGCCAACGACTTCAAAATTTGTATTTCCAGGCACAACCATCCTCTCCTACTCCACAAACTACAGACTTGAATTTCCAACTGCTTATTCCTCCTCTTGAGGTCTAATAAGCATCCGACACTTCAAGGCCCAAACAAAACTCTTGATTTCTGTCCTAAACCTGGTCTTCCTAGCTTCTCTTTCTCAGTAAATGACAACATCAACCAACCAATTGCTCCAAGGAAAACTCTAGGAATCATTTTGGATATCCTCATTTGTTCAACCCCCACCCTTGCCAAAAAAAAAAAAAAGAAGAAGGCTCTGTCGGCTCAACCTCTAAAATGTATCCAAATCCATCTACTTTTCCAAACAGTAGCCAGAGAGACCTTTTAAAAATAAACACCTTTAGTCCTGGCCACCAAAGCACATGAAACCCTCCCGATCTGGCCTCTAGCTTGTTCTCACCTCCCACACTTCATTCCTCTCTCCCTCTGCTCCAGTTTCCCGATCCTTAGCCACACTCCCAGCCTTTTCACTTGTCCTTCATTTGTACAAATGTTTGTGCAGCTGGCTTTTTCTGGTGGCACAAGTCTCTTCTGCAGAGAGGCCCTCTCTGCCCACCTGCCTTGTGCCAGGACAGATGCCGCTGA
Source organism: Rhinolophus sinicus (assembly GCF_057876585.1). Taxonomy (NCBI): domain Eukaryota; kingdom Metazoa; phylum Chordata; class Mammalia; order Chiroptera; family Rhinolophidae; genus Rhinolophus; species Rhinolophus sinicus. The sequence goes on from NC_142506.1 coordinate 28,333,863, forward strand.
GCTGAAGCTTTGGGACTCTGCCCAGGAGGACAGCGTGAGAGGGTGATGAGTTTCCATAGAGGAGTCTGTAAGGGGTGGGCCTCTGGAACCAGGGGCAGAAGGGAGAACAGCAGCCACGTGGTCCCCAGGATAGAAGTGGCATTTGGCAAAGCCCAGCGAGGGAGTTTATGAGCACACGGAAAAGTGCCCAGGCAACAACAACAACAAAGAAACAAATAAGTCAGAACTTTAGGTTTCAGAAGACCCTGAGCACTGGAAACAAGCTACTAACTGTCAAGGAAAAACTTGATTCCCTTTCTTCTCATCCTTTGACAAAGGCTCTAATGAGGGGCAAGGGACGGGAGAAATGTGGATAAAGAAGGAAGTCTTGATAAAAGTCCTAAGCCTTGCCATTCCAATTTTTATCATTTCTAATCATTGAGATGCCTGCAACTGACTGTAGGGCTTCCTGTGATATAAGAATGCCCAGGAAAGTCTTAGGAATGCTGGAGATGGCAGGACAAAACCTTCCCCTTTAGGGTACATTTTAAAGGGACAGTTAGAGACAAAAATAAAGCCACATTGAGATCATGTCCCATGAGTCCTGCTACCACCGTGTTGCTTAAACTGACCAGTAGCCCAGCTTGCAGCTGAGCCCGGCTCTGTCGGCATCCCAGGCCTTTCCCCCGAGGCCGTAAACTGTGACCAAGGTTTCCATAGTTAAGTGTAGGGTTACCAGAGTTTCATCCACTCTGTTTATTTTGTCCAGAGGCTTTTCTGAGTCTCAAAGATTAGCCTTGATTTTGCTCAGAAATTAGTAGATGGGCTGTCCCTATTAGTCCTCTTTCAAGGATCCCAAATAAAACTATTTTAGAGGGCGTTCCTCTGTAAAAGAATTTAATTTTCCATGCCCACTTGAGTGATGTATTTGAACGTACATATTTGCGTGGGTCTTTCCTGGTTGTGACAGCCAGACAGAACACTGAAATGGCTTCAACAGACCGGAAAACCCACAGACAGGTCTGCACTGGCTTTGCAGGGGGTGTTGCCAGTTTTGTCAAACGTGCTGGGACTGAACGTTCTCCCTTCCTAGAGAACAGCGTTGTATATTACATAGAGTTTCTGGACAATTTATCGGTGCAAAAGAAAAATCTGGAAACCCCAAATCCATTGCCGTGCAACTCCTCACATGGGACTCCTTTACCGCTCAAATTGTGGCTCATTTGCTTGTTGAGTTACCAGCATGGGGAAAACCACCCTCCAGAGAGCTTGCAAATGAAAACTCAGACAAATTTAAAGGGACAACATCAAGTCTTTAGAGCCCCAAACCAACAAAGCAAGTTTTCTTCCACTGCATTATCCTGAGTTAATGCTTCTGCCCAGAGCCAAACACAAACTAATAGGAAGATTCTTGAAGACGGTTGCTCCCCACACTCCAGGGTGCCCAAGGTACATTTTGTGTTGGATAAGACATGCTTACCTTGAAAAAACGTACACTGTGATGTGTGAAAAGAAACAATGTACTTAACTAAGGTGCCAGCTCTCTGGTACATTTACCTTTAAGAACTGAATTTTATATGACAGGACTTGCCTGTATCCTGAAAATTTCAGGGCTAGAAATAGTTCAACAATAATAAACAACCTTGTGTTTATCTTCATATGTTTGGCACTGTGCTAAGTGCTTTACATATATATCTTTACTGAATCCTCCCGCTACCATGAGATACCTCATTTTATAAGTGAGCAAACAGGAGCATGAAGAGGTTAAATGACCTACCCCAAGGTCACAAAGCTAGTAAGTGGTGAATCTGGGATTCAACCCAGGGAGTCTGATTTAAGAGCCCCTCGTAGAGTTTTGGAGACACTGATTCTGTCTGTGATCTCCTAAGGCAGTGGTTCTCAACCCTGGCTGCACATTAGAATCCTCTGGGGAGTTTTGAAACATCTTGATGTCCAGGTTTCACCCTAGACCAATGAAACCAGAACCTCTGGGGCTGGGACGCGGGCATGAATAGCTTTTAAAGCTCCCCAGGTGGTTCCAATGTGCAGCCGCATTGCAAACCATTGTGTTTAGCAGTGATAATTCTTTCCACCAGCTATTGTTGTTTTTAAACTAGAAAACAATTCTATTCCATTTTGTTCCTTTCTATAAGCAGTGGTTGAGGGGCTGTGTACAAGGCACAGTGCTGCCCTCTGCCCTGGCATATCCTTTCTCTTCGGGGACCCATCTAGCCTAGAACTTCGTTGTCTCATTCTGGAACAAAGGGGAAGGAGTGATTACTATGGGAATCAGTATTTAATCACTTACATATAATTACTAACATAGGTAATTCGGTTTGCAATACCTTTTAAAAAGACTCAAAAATTGATTAGTGTGCCCTTCAAGATAATTTTAATATTGTGGCACAACACAAAAGACAGCTACTGCTTTTGTTGCTGTTAAGAAAAAAAAGTTAAAAGAAGCAAAGGTGAAATTTCTTAGATTTGTATCTAGGGCGATGTCATTGATCCTGACGTTAGACGACTTGGAAGTGCTGAGACACTGGGGCTATAAAAAGGGCTGTGAAATCACTTACCATACATTGTGACAGGAAGGAAAATAACATTTATGGAGCACTTATTCATGGTGCAATGGACAGAGAGCGTGGGTGTTTATAAACAAGCAGACATGGGTTCAAATCCCAGCTCTGCCATTTAGTAGCTGCATAGTTTTGAGCCTTTAAGTTTCCGTTTCCATCTGTAAAGTGGGCCTGACAAGACTTAGCTGGTGGGACATTTTATTGATTACAAATAGTGGGTGTGAAGCACCTAGTGCTGTACCTGGCCCAGGGCCATAATTATTATTAGGTGGCAGTCACCATGTTATCTACATTTGTTATCTCACTTAATCCTCACAACACACCCTCAAAAAGATGCAGTTATTACCACTAACAGCAAGTGAACCTCTGTGAGGCTCCTCTGTTTGCTCCAGGGCACATAGCTGATAGATGCCAGGTTAGGATTTCCCTCCTGCCTCGGAAGCCTGTGTTCTTGGTTTTTCCTGGCTGTCTGGCTGCCACCTCTCGTATCGTAGGCCATTCCACAGCTGATTTATCTATTAGAACAGAAGGAGATATTCTCTGGATAATGAAATACAATTGAAAAGGCAAGCAAAAAATGTTGGCTACCTCCCTGGCACATGGCAATGTTATAAAAAAGGCTATTTGGATCAGAAAGTGCAATTATTTACCCCTTTCCTTTTAAAGTGGAGTTCTACCTGGAGAAGGCCTAGCCAAGGAACTAAAACTGCAAACTCACTCTGGCGATAAGAGCCCAGACTTAGCTCTTTGCTGGGTTAAAAAATCGGGGCGATCTACTGTCTGATCATGTCAGAATCTTCTAATAGTTCCATATTCACACAAAAATTAAATATACATTCCTTCTGATTCCGGTTTTAGGCTCATCCATGGGGGACGGTTTCCGGATACAATATGAAGGAATTAAGGAAAATTAAATATTGACAAAACAGTTTAGGAGCTCACTGCAAGGCAGACTGAGAAATATGGCCCAGCTGGGTGAACTCCCACACAAACACACAAAACACACCTTCTCTCGCTCCATCTTACCCTATGTTACCAAGAACCCACTTGATTAACCAAAAATTTAGGAATCACACTTTCTCCTTTCCCTTCCCTTCCCTTTCTACGCCCAATCCATCAGCAAATCTTAATGTTTCCTTTTCCAAAATGTACTCAGCACCCACCCACGTCTATCCATCTTTAGAATCATTTCCCTGTTCCTTGTCACTAAGGTCTCTCCCCAGAGCTATAGCAGCAGCTTCCTAAATTGTCTCCTGCTTCCCTTCCTGCCTCCCTCCAGTCCAGTCTCCTGTTAACATTCTTTTTAGCATTCATCATTATCTTACATTACTGTGATAATTTATTTATGTTGTGTCTGTTTCTTCTACTAGGATGCCAGCTCGAAGAGGGCAAGGGCCAAGTCTGTTTTATTCCTCACCATACCCCAACATCTGACACACTGAAGCTTCTTGAGAAATACATATGGAGTAAATCTGAACAACAAAAAAACAAACAATCCAATTAAAAAAAGGGCAGAGAGGGGCGGCTGGATCGCTCATTTGGTTAGAGTGTGAGCTCTTAACAACAAGGTTGCCGGTTCGATTACCACATGGGCCAGTGAACTGCACCCCCTACAACTAGATTGAAAATAACCACTTGAGCTTGGAGCTGAGCCACGCGGCTGGGGGTAGGGGGGGCCGCTTGGCTCAGTCATTGGAGCACGGTGCTCACAACACCAAGGTCACCTGTTCAAATCCCACATGGGCTGCACCCTCCACAAATAGATTGAAAACAACAACCTGACTTGGAGCTGAGCTGCACCCTCCACAACTACATTGAAAACAACGACATGACATGGAACTGATGGGTCCTGGAAAAACACACTGTTCTCTAGTATTCCCCTGACCCCACAAAGAAAGAAAATGGGCAGAGGACCTGAATAGACATTTCTCCAAAGAGGACATACAAATGGCCAATAGACTTATGAAAAAAATGCTCAACATCACTAATCATCAGAGAAATGCAAATAAAAACCACAATGAGGTATCACCTCACCCCAGTTAGAATGGCTATTATCAACAAGACAAATAATAACAAGTGTGGGAGAGGCTGTGGAGAAAAAGGAACCCTCATACACTGTTGGTGGGAATGCAGATTGGTGCAGCCGCTATGGAAGGCAGTGTGGAGGTTCTTCAAAACATTAAGAATAGAATTATTATATGACCCAGCAATCCCTCTCCTGGGTATCTACTCAAAAACTCTGAAAACATTTACGCATAAAGATTTATGTGCCCCAATGTTCATTGCAATTTTATTTATGGTGGCCAAGACATGGAAACAACCAAAGTGTCCTTCGATATATAATTGGATAATGAAGATGAAGATGTGGTATATATACACAATGGAGTACTATTCTACCGTAAGAAAAGATGAAATAGTGCCATTTGAGACAACATGGATGGATCTTGAGCTTATCATGCTAAGCAAAATAAGTCAGACAGAAAAAGTCGAAAACCATATGATTTCATTGATATGTGGTAAAAACTGAAAACAACAAAGGAACAAGGCAAACAAAGAAAGAAACAAAAACTCACAGACAATGGTTTAGTGGTTACCAGAGAGTAAGGGGGGAGGGGAGTGGTAGATGAGGGTAAAGGGGATCCAATATATGGTGATGGAAAGAGAACTGACATAGAGTCACAATGTGATATATATAGATGATGTGTTACAGAATTTTATACCTGAAACCTATGTAACTTTACTGATAATTGTCATCCTAATAAACTTTAATAAAATAAAAAAAAGAAATAAATATGGAGTAAATGAAAGAAGGAGTGAATTCATAATTTTAAATACCAAGTTATATCTGTAATTTGCCTACTCAGAAAGTTCTCCTGAGATTGACTTCCTAGACGGGTGGGACAGGGTGAAAGGACTTTTCATATTTTGATGACTTTTCCTAAAAAGAACATGAAAATAATATATTGGGAACACAGTCTGGAGCAGGGCTTGCAAACACAAATGTCTCAGGGATCAAGCAGGTAACATGAATGAGGAGGCTGCCATGTGTATGCCACAATGAGTAGTGGGGGCCCTCACAATCTGGAGACCCCCAGCTTCAGCCAGCACAGCTTTATCAGCTCCAGCTGACTATATCTGAGTGGCAACAAGGGCTGAGGGGTGAAAGATCTTCCATGTTCTCAAAAGAAGATACAAAGTTTGTATATCAAGTAGAATTAGATTTGGCTGTGAATAATGAGGCAGCTTAAATGAGGTAAAAATCTATTTCTCTTTCACAAGAAGAGGTCTGGTGTATGCAGTCCTGGGCTCATGGAGGCTCAGTGGAATCAGAGACTCAGGTTTCTTCTAACTTGTTGCTCAGCATGCGATGTTTTCCATTTGCAAGGCCTCCTCATGACCCAGTGGACTTCTGTGGCTCCAGGTATTACTTCCTCATTCCAGGAAGCAGGAAGGAAAAAGGGGAAAGAAAGAGGCTGATCATTCTTTTATAAAGAAACTTCCTGGAAGCTTTTATGCCTCACTCATTTCATTGGCTAGAACTTAATCATGTAGCTACTCCTAGCTGCAAAGGAAGCTGAGAAGTGGAATCTTTACTTAGCGGGCATGCATCTAGCTAAGGAAGAAGGGGAGAATGGATATTGGAGTTCTAAACTAGGAGTCTCTGCCAGAGCTGGCTTATTCTATAAAATTCTCAAGTTTTAACACAATGACAGCCAAACATAGCTTGTCTGCCAGCTGGTTTATCAGTTGAGTTTTATGAACCCTGCTTACGGGAGCAAATATGGATGGAATTCATTTCTGTGGCATATGGGCAGTCAGTGAGTGGGGCTAGGAGGGTCACAAGAAGGTGGAGGTTAGCAGGGCTTAGATGGGAAAGGCAAACAGGAGTGTGTTCTGGTAGCCTGGGAGGTGGGGTTGGGAGCGCTGTGGGGGTGGGCAGCAGGGAAAGGGTGAGGAGGGACAGTCCTTCGCCCGTACATCCAAGGAGTGCCTGGGGTGCTGGCAGAGTAGGGAGGTCCCTGGTTGCCATGGCTTCCCTCACCTTTAGGTCTTGGCAGCAATTCTGAGGGGTGCAAGTTCAATTTCCTCTGGAACGTGAAGTCTTTCTTCTTTCTGACCTTTGCCAAAGGTGTCCTGTCACACTAGGTCAGTGTCACCCTCTCTGGAGGGATAAGGGAGCCTGAACCAGACACAAATTCCCCAAGAACTCACCAGCCCTCTCTAGTAACTGCCACGACCCTCTGAGACTTGAGCTCAGCCTAGTCTCAGGCTCAGTGACAACTCCCCTTCAAGTGGCTGAGTGTCCCAGCCATGCTAGACTTTCTTGCCAGGAAAGGTATCATGTTATATGGTGGAAAAAGCACCGGGTTTGCAGACCAACTTTCCTCAATTGAATCCTTGCTCTATCACTTACTGGTTGAATGGACCATAAATACTTTTATAAATGTAAATTGGGGCTAATAGTGTTTTTCTTAACCTACTTCGCAAGGCTTTTTGGAAGACTTACAGGAATCACTTATGTGAAAGGCCTTTTTGTTTAAAAGAAAAAAAAAAATTGAAGCAGTTCTATACACAAAGTTAAGGTTCCAGTAAAGATTCTCTGTAACTGTCCACATGTTTGAAATGGATGACTTTATTGACACAAACTTTGCAATAGAAAGCATTATGCTAAGAGGATAGTAAGAATCAATTCCTATATCATATACACATGAAAAAATTGCCAGTTGAATTTCCAGTAGCATCATTTAACTTCTGATCACTGTCTTGGTAAAATCCAGATTGTTCTGGAGAGGGAGAGATCACTTATGCCCTTTATTTCCTTCCACCCCTAGAAGTGAGAAACTGTTTCTATGTAAAACAGAGACATCCTCTCAAGTTGATACATTTCAAACAACATGCAGCAGTCAAGTGATGAAAAACAAGGTTGTAAAGAGAAACTAGGCTTAGTCCGTGGCTGACAGCAGTGACTGGTGAAAGAACACCCTACACAAAAACGCAATGCATGTGCCCTAGAAGAGTAAGCCCTTGAACTTGCAGGAGCAACACCCACTTTGGCTGATGGGGGCTCCCGCTGGGTAATGCAAGTGGGGACATAGGGGTCACCGGTTTTGCTTTTATTTTACTTTATTTATTTAATTTCAAAACATGAAGTTCCTGAGAAACCCTTTCTCAAAGAATCACAAAATAATAGAGGTTTGGAAACACTGTAGTTCTGCGTATGGTGAAGTCTCAAACCATGATTAAGAGAAGACCCAAGTCTGGAGTTTAAGACAGAAACCTGTCCTGAGTACAAAAGTGAGACACACAACACACACGACACCTCAGTGTTTCAGCCAGTCTCCTGGTTGTTAAGTCCACTGTCAGATTCCGGATATACAATTGGGACTGGCCCGACTTTAGCTCTCTCAGCATCTGCATCACACCTGACACAGGGTTGGCATTTAATGTTTAATGAATAAATATACTGAAGAAAGGAAGGAAGCAAAAAGGAAAGGAAGGGAGGGAGGGAGGGAGGGACACTGCCAGCTGTGTTTGAGGAGTGACAGAGTTGGCAGGTAAGGATGCCAAGTATCTGAATTGCAACCAGCTGATGTCCATTCTCTGGACAATGTTATACAGCACACACCATCAGGCCGCCCAATTCTGCTAAACATGGAGTTTATTGGTTTCTCTTGGTACAGCTTTAGTCCTACCTTTCCCAGGCCCAGGCATGTTAACAGTCCTTTAAAAATCATGATACATTACTTTGGGGGAAAATACTTCCACCTTAACATGTTCAAAGAAATGCCAGAAAGTTTTATTCTTCACATTTATTATTATATTTTTATGCATCAGCTACCTGATTTCTAACACAGTTGGGTCAATCCGTATCCATGTGAATGCATGTCCCCCAGGTACTGGCTTTTTCAAGCGATTCTTTTGCAGATACCAAAAGGACATAGTCCTGGGACTGTGTACACAGAGGGTAAGGGAAGCTGTGTGGGCTGCCAACGTGTTCTGGATTATCTCCATCTTGTGAGCAATGTCCAGTCTTTGATTAACAATTGCAAATGACCTGACTAGAGAGAGAAAACACTGAAGAACACAAGCAAAAAGAACTGGAAAGCTATGAAACACAGGATGCACTGACCATGACTGTGATATGGCTGTTCAGAGGCTGACGTGGACACGTGGGGAGACGTTGGAGGCCGATGAGGAACGGATGTGATGGCATCATAGAGACCTCCCTAAGACACGCTGTGGGTGTGGGTGGGGTTAGTATGTATGAAATTCAATCTGAACCTGCCTCATACTGAGCTCAGGAAATAAAAATAACAGGGAATTTCCCTGCTTCTTGATTTGTTACATGTTTGGATTTAGAGTTGGGTGAAAGCCAACTTTTAAGCGAACATAGTAGCTTTGTAATGGTGATATTAAAAAGAAAGAACTAAAGAATAAGCTTGCCTGAAACCGTGCACACTACTGTGGCCAGGAGAGCAGAGAGTGTGCCTCTTTCACCCTGGGAATTCATCCCTTCTATTTTCTCTGTTTCATAAACTGGCCTGTGACTTTAGCTCACCACTTTTACATCAGACCAAATTGCAGGAGTTGCAAAGAGGCAAACTGAACTGCACATTTGCCATTTAGTACCATATGTTAGTACTGCTGCTAATACATTTATTGAAAAATAGGAGGCTGAGAATGTCCCAACAGCCCAGGCAGCCGTTGACTGCCCGTAAGATGGTTTCTCAAGGCACTCAGCAGCGCTCACGTTCAGCCAGGGGCACCCGCTTCTTCAAGTTTCCTTGGTAGTATCCAGTATGTGACGGGCACCAAAGGAGCCCATCTGCCCTTCTAGTTAAACACTCTGCTAGTTGACGCAGTTCTTTGTGAGTCTTCGACTTCTGTCCACCTGTCGGATGTTGTCTGTAACATTAATGGTGACTTCTTTTGCTGACATTCGCTTAGCATCTCTTTTAGCCTGTTAAAAAATTTAACACAGTGAATTGAGTTACTAGAAAATATCCTAAAACCCTCACATTTGCATTAATTTCTTGTGATTGTCACACACACACACACACACACACACACACACACACACACAGAGGCAGGAAGAATGACCCACAAGAACACATGATTCTTTTCATAGGTTTCTCTGTTGAATCACTAACAGTACCAGCTTAGCATACAGCCTGGCATAAGGCATGCTCAGTAAAACATTTGTGAATGAATGAGCTAAAGTCCATTAACAGGTAATGTGAAAGTTTCATAGTTGGTTTTAGCAGCGTGGTTAAGGGTGTGAGCTTTGGGGTCAGACAGACTTTGGTTTAAATACTGACTATACAATTTACTATGGATACATTTTTTCCGAACCTCTCTAACCCGTAGTTTTCTCATCTGTAAAATTGTAAGGATTAAATAAAGTAATGATGTAAGGTACTTAGCACAGTGCCTGTCACTAAATAAAAATTTAAAAAAAAAGAGACTTACTAAGTAAAGAATAGGATAGGATAGATTACTCCCTTCTAAGCAAAGATACACCAATGATAGAAGTCCAGAATTCATATTAAATATGAATTAAATATTAAACTACTGACTAAACTATAGGTTCTTCAATCAAATATGCCCAATCCCTGCATCCCCCCTCCAAAGGAAACAATTTTAAATAGTGGGGGGCAATTCTGTGCCCATTCCACTCAGTGACCATATGCTGGCAGGGAGCACAGGATGCGCCTTGTGGGTCATCTCCACTGTGGATGGATAGAGACAGGTACCGTCCAATCCCCGTTCCAGAAAGGAACTGCTGCCCAGCTGTAGAGAGTGTGGTCCGCAAAGACCCTCCAGTTGTCCCTTCAGAGCGGCCTCAGCTGCAGAGAGCCACCTCACCCAGGGCCTTGACCTTCCCAAGGTGGTACAATGAAAGGAGTAAATGGAGGTACAAAGGCCTGGCCACAAAGCAGGCCAGCTCTGACAGGCCACTTAGCTCCAGAGCTCCCATGGGGTGCAGTCTGTCTGGGCTGCTGTCAGACCTGCATTGTGGCTCAACTTCTCCCTCTGCCCAAGCCTGCTTCCAGCCCTCCCCCACAGGTGCTGACAGGGCACTTCCCCCTGAACATCCTGTCTAATAATGACATGTCAGAGTCTTCCTGGGAAACACAGTCTCACATCTGCAGGAGCGTTTCCCAAGGTGTGAGCATCTCCCCATGCTGGGTATGAGTCTACTGTTGATAGATGCATATTCTTCTATAGTACAGCCCCGAACACAAGCCAGCTGCTTCATCTGTAGTACATCCAAGGAAGTGGTGGACTGTTGCACCAGCGGAGAAAACTAAATTGCTCTGTTGCTTGTGTCAACAGATGACATGCAGGTTTGAACATGTCACATAAATCCTGCTGCCGGCAATGCCCCTTTCAGATTCCCTTTACTCTTCTGATGCTTCTACCCCGCAACTGCTGTGAGTTTTGGCTGCTAGCTGCTCACACCAGCACCCTTCTTTTGAGAATTGCCCTCATCTGATTGGAGCCACCTTGTCCAGAAGTGTCCTGGAGGCAGCCCAAAGCCAATGCCTGATTGTTGGGGACACAAAAGGCTGGCTCTTTTGCCTCAGGGGGTTAAGAATCTATGACATCATTCATGCTTCAGCGCCCAGGCTACGTGACAGCTGTTCAGCAAAGTTCCTGTGTTTGTTGAACTCATCCTCTGCCTCACACCGCTTCCCCCGCTCCTTATGGGTTTCACCTGAGATTACTCTTTCACTCACTTACTTGCACAAGAATCCTCATCTCAGACTCTGCTTCTAGGGAACCTGACCTAAAATAATACTTCATGGGCGATTTGAAGGATGTTTAAGGGTAATTTTAACTATATGCAATGTTAACCTTATCCATTGATTTAATGAGAGAGGGTTTCATTGTTTTCCTCTCTGTGTTCCCAGTGCCTGACACAGTCTGAGACATAGTAGGCTCTCAGTATAACTTTGGTTGAATGAATGGATGAATGAATGCATCAGTGAGGCAGATTAGTTAGTATGATTGCTATGTAGACCGGAAGGTCTCTGGTGGAATAAACAAAAAAGCAGCCATATATCCTGAAACTCCAGGTCCTGGACTGTCTCCTTCACTCCAGGACAGAGACATGAGAATACGCCTGGAGGTTAACAGATAATCTCAAACCCCTTCTGGCCGGATGTCATGCATGATGTCATGCGGGGTCTCAGCTCCCGCTCCCCACACAAGAACGCAGGATATGGTGAGGCCAAAAAGAAACACCCACGGAGCCATAGATAGGGCAGTCATACCACTATATTCTCACTGGCTGACGGCTGGGTTGGAGACACAGGAAGCAGGAGCCACACAATCCGCAACCTGCCGTCCGCTTCTCTGCCAACCAACCTCACTTGCTAGCTGCAATCCGCTCTTGCTAGCTCAGCCACGGCAGTTATATCAGTGGCCAATGGCTAACTGGTAACAGCTGATGGCCAACTAGTCACAGCTAATGGTCATCTACTACCCGAGCCAGCACCTTTCCACCTGAGGCTGAGTCTGGAAACAGGTGTCTGGGACTCTGTCGCCTGGACAAAGGAGCAGATCTGATAGATGGAAATGGGTTGGTTCGTTAATCCCTTCAGGATGAGCAAACAGGACAAAACTGATAGATGAATTCAATTACAAGGCTCCAGCCCCCTCCCCCAAGCAGGCAGGGGAAGGTATAAAAGAGCTTTTGCCTCAGTCACTGGACACCCCATTCGGGACCCCCGCCCACTCGGGAGCTGCAACCTCTTCTCCTGCCTCTAATACACTCTTCCTTTACAACTCGTTGCCTCTCCCTGGTCTGAGTGTCCGTCCTTCGGCTTCACGAGACAGGATCCCGGCCCGCACCCAGAAACTGTCGGCAGATCCCACATCATTTACATCATTTGGGGACGCACAGAGAAATATTCCTACTTCATCAGCATACCACATTTGTCAGTCTACCCTTGCTTTAACAATCAGTAGTCCATGCTGTCTAAGGATTCAGTCTCACCCTCTGCTCTTTCAAGCCTGAACTGGCACCAGGGCTAGCAGTAACTTCTATGGGTTTATTTTTCCCTAAAAGCAGAGAACTCAAAGTCTCACAACCAATCTTGTTTTCTAAAGAAAAGTGTGGCAATTATGAGGCTAATTCCATCTGATTTTCATGTCAGGTGTTGCTGCATAAAAGTGTTGAGGACTGGGGCAAGGAATGGAGACACAGAGGCCTTATTGAAACGATCCGAATTGATGAGTGTTCTCCTCAAACCGGTGGGCAGCAAGAGAGCTTTCCAGAATGGAAATGTAAATTTTCTGAACTGCCTAACTGCTTTTCCTTAGAGTCACTGGCAAGATTTCACAAAAGGTTATGAAAGATTATATACAGAAAATGTTCTGCTCTATATTTCAGTCTGTTTTTCTAAGCTTAAAAACCTCAGCAAATATTCAGTACTTGGCTGATTCTTAATTTCCCAACCTATAGAGTCAAAGGCTACAAAATAGTCATTCCCAGAACAGCCACAGAACATGTATAGTTTGAATCCCAAGTACAATGGGGCAATTTCCTAAATCTGTATGTCACAAGCCTGCACAATGGAGGTGTTCAGATGACAAGCTTTGGGGCCAGCTAGACCTAGATTTAGTGCAAGTCTTTGTCACCTGTTAGCTGTCACAAGACCTGTTGCTTTAGCCTCTGAATTTCAGTCCCCTTACCTGAAATTGGGAAAATAATGTCACCTCTTAGGTTTTTCTGAGAGAATTAAGCATGTCACTTAGCATTAATAGGGTGACCAACTTCTCCTGGCTTGCCCCAAAACTGACCTGTTTTAAAATTGAAAGTCCCACATTCTGAGAACTTCCTCAGGCCCCTGCAAACATTAATTCTACTTGCAAAATGATGCCGTCAAACATACCAAGTTTAAATAGAAAACTTTCTTATTCGACTATTACTACTACTACTTCTAAATAATACCAATAAGAATAAATAACTCTACAAGATATATACGCATTTGGATAAAGGACAAGCTGGAGTTCTGTGTTCCAATGATGGGTGCAGAAGGTTCCAAGCCATAAACAAATCCTTTTTCGAATAATTACACTGTATTGCATTTAGAAAATTAAACAAGTAGAACAACACTGCATTTTCTTGGAAATATTTTGTTAAAGAGAAGCTTTCAAGCCTGAAGAATCCGTGGAAAGCTACCCACGCCTTTTAGAGCAGCATGGATATTCAGCTGCAATCTAGTTACCATTTGGAAACTTTTAAGCTCAAACCAGAGGGAGAAAGAAGAGATGCAAAGAGAATTATAATGCCAGATTATTTTCTCAAGAAGTTCCAAGAAGTAGGTTGCTATCCCTTCCTATGAAAAAAGAGCTATGTAGATACAAAGAACAATTAATTATACCATTTGTTCCTCAAGGTCTATGACATTTTGTATAACATACATAGTCTCCCCTCTTATGTGGTTTTGAATTAGCCAAACCTTTTTATTTAACATCCCACCCTCCTTAGTTAGTGACAGGAAAGGAAAATGTGTCCTTATAACAATTACTGGCTTTAAAAAAAAAAAAAATCTATGGTTCCCAACTTAATGATGAGAGAGGCCTATTTGGCACCTTCAGCTTTTTCGGCTGTCTGCTAATTCAATCCTTCCTCCACCGAAAATTCTTGTTTTGTGAGTGTCATCACCACTGACTCTTGCTAATGGGCCACCTCTTGTTTTCTCACCCAGTTTTACAGCTTTTCAATTCTTCCCTTGCCTCATTTTAATTTCTGCTGGTTTAGTACTCTGTGAATCATAGATTTTAGTCCTCTTAATACTGCCTATTTAATTAAAAGTAATGTATTGGCTGCCATTTCTCAAGGGTAACCAGATCGACTGTGATCGTTTCCTGGCAACCTCAAACCCAGATGGACCTGTTTCTCTTGGGGTTTCAAGTCAACACCCCAGCTTGTTCCGTGTGGAAGTGGGGGCAGCCTGGCTGCTTCTGGGAGGCCTAGGCTCAAGAGTGCTGCTAAATCTGCTCAGCCTTTTCTCACTTTCCCCCAAAATGGAAATAGAAATGTCCTCAGCTTTACTTTGATTCCACAAATATATCTATACCTAGCATGGGGTTCCTTGCAGACAACAAAGAAAAGAAGGCTTTTTACTGAGATTATGATTTACCGGACAACACTTTTTCTGTATAACTAGTATTTTTTTTATTATAAAAGCAATACATAATTATGGTAAAAGAAAATATAGGAATATAGAGAAGGGCACAATGAAAAACAACACTTCCTCCCATGCTCTGGCCACCCTTATGGTTCTCCCAGACTAATCATAGAGAATGATTTCTTATGAGATGTGGCTGGGATTTCCTAAGCTTATCCAAGCATAAGGCCATCTTCTTCTCTCTCCTGATACTCTGTACTTCCTTCCTGGCCTTTAACTGTGGTTTGGATTATATATTTATTTGCTTGTTATTTGCTACACCCTCATCAGGTTGTAAACTTCAAGAAGGTAGGGACCCAGTCTGTTGTGTTCACCACAGTATGCCCAGAGTCTAACTTAGTGCCTATCACATAATAGACACCCAACAAACCATCTAATGAAGAACACATGTGTGAAGATGAATCTTCAGAGAGAAAGAGAGAGAAATAAATACCTGGGAACAGAATTTTTTTTTTTTTTTTTTTTTTGCCCTGCCTAAACACCATAGAACTTTCCTACAAGGTTTCAGTTATGCTCCTAATTGACTGTTCCTTTCATCATCCCTGAGAGATGGCTGGGAATGTTAATGTGTTCCCTTTTCCAATGAGGCAGCTGAAGTCACTCTGGCCATACCATTTGCCCAATATCAACATAGGTGATGAGTTGAACTAAAAATGGTGGCCCCAGGTCCCACAACCAGCCTCCCACAACTGCCAAAGCTCACTCTAAATCCTCCACCATTTTGTTTCAGGTAATGGGAAGGAAGATCATCGGGTTTAGAGGCAGACAGACCTGGGTTTGTATTCCAACACAGCCAAAGCATTACTCCTGTGCCATGTTGGCCGAACACCTAACCTTTCCCAGCCTGGTTTCCCAGGTGGGGAGTGATGCTGCTTACCTCTTAGAGTCCTGAGGGTTAAAGATAATGCCATATATAGCGTATCTGGCTCATAGTAGACACTCTGAAAATGTTAGTTTCCTCCTCTACTTCGTCCGAAAAGATTAAAGACTAAGACTTGTCAGGGGCAACTCAAGACATTTTTCTCCTTTTCAGTCAAATCCCATTAGAAACAGACAGTAACAAACCTCGAGCTGTTCTTGAATTCCATGAATTTATTTGCTGCTGCTTCATAAACTTTATGGCATTCATGCAAGGTCAGTCAGGAAACATTTAATCTTAGCAAGTCCGCCAAGGGCCAGGTTGCGAGCCTCCCATCAGACCATGCCTCAGGCAAAACTCTCAAGAACTCCCCAAGCCTGGAGCAAATCCTGCGCAGACTGCAGCCCCATGCAAGGTACTAACTTAAGCTAACTCAGCCTGGAATTTTTATCTATCAGGTATCAAGTGCCAAAAGCAAGCAGGTGTTGCTTTGCAACTTGAACCTCAGATAGATCAAACACTGGGAAGGCAATAGAACCTGCTTTAGAAAAGCAACTGGGCTCCCACAGAACAGTCATCAATCATATGATGGTGGTGCTGGAGTGGGAATGAGTGGGAATGAAGCCTTGGGAAACCTTTCTAATCATAGTGAAGTAGTAGTCTGGTCTCATTCAATCAGCATGTAGTTAATAAGTACATACTACGGTAGGTGCATAACCTTGGAGTAGGCTCAGGGGTCAATGGAAGAATATAAAGAAGGAGGTCTCTGCCCCAAGAGGCGTCTAATCAAATTGTTTTTTCTGCAGATCCTTAGATAAATAGTGAGTCTTGCAATTCTTTATCTATATAAGATAGGAGCAATATATAGATGCTTTGTGGAAATCACTACACACACACACACACACATACACACCCTACATCCCCATACTGCCAGACTAAAACTAGTGAGTGTTGCCTTACAGCTGCCAAACCGTTTGTTCCCCTGCGCTCTTCCCAGGATTTCACAAGGGAGTGCCTCAGCAAACTGAGGCCCGATGGAGAGATATCGGAAAAGCTCCTTTGAGGGGAAGTCTCAGCAAACTGAGACCCGATAGAATTATATGGGTCCCTCCCCTTCAATGGATTCCTTGGAGTTGTGTGTGTGTGTGTGTGTGTGTGTGTGTGTGTGTGTGTGTGAAGGCAAAGTACAAACTGGAACACAATGGGAACTTTTGGAAAGAGCCAGCAGGCTACGTAACACACAGATCTTGAGAATAACAATCATTGCCTCTTTAGAAGTTTACCAATAAAAACTACACGTTGGCTCGATTCAGGGCTCAGTCCCTTGAGGCTTGAGTCCTTTGGCCCTGCTTGCACTCTATTCTTGGCTACTGTCTGTTCTTAGCCCTGAGCCGCCCTTCTCGCTTCCCACAGCTCGTGTTGTGCTGGACGCGACAAGTGAGTATATCCAAGTACCCTTCTGAGAGGTCTCCCTCTCTTTGGTTTTCCCCAGTAGTCTCTTTTACTCTCTCTCTTTTAATGTCTTGGTTTTGTTTTTCTAGGAGAAGTTCATTTGCTTCCCAAACTCTTCTCATATGTCTCATATTACTGCTAACCAGGAGAGATTCTGGACGGGCCCTAGCCTGCTTTATGGGTCAGGTCTTCTTTTCTGAACACAGCCATTTCTGTGAGACTTCACCCATCTTTCCTGGACTGGACCAAGCCTTGCTAAGAATCAGACACTGGGGGGTGAGGGGAGGGAGAGCAAAAGGAGCAAGCTCCTTAGCTGAGAATCAGTGCAGACATTGGTTAGTTCCTTTAGCATGGTCTGGTCACTTTGCCAAGAATAATAAAGCAACTTGACAAGATGCAACTTCTAAAGACATGAAGGGGCATTGGGAAGCCAGCCACATACTCAGAGCTTTGTGTGCTCAGCACTATATCCACAAACAATTTCTACCTTAGCTGAATACTTGAGGAGGTAGCTCTGGGAGAGAAAAACAAGAGTCCTAAGTCTGAAGAATTGGCATGTTCAGGTTGGAAAGTGAATGTTTGGAGGCTATCCAGAGTTCTTGAATAATTAATTCGCAGAAAACAAGCAACTACAGAGCTTCCTCTTGTGTTGTTCGTTGAGCTCAGGAGGGAGCTGGGGTAAGGAGACTGAGTCAATGATTTATCAGATGCTGTAGAGTCAGAAAGGTCCCAAGTGAATAGAGGAAACCAAGGAGCCACAGAGAGAGCGAAAGAGCTCCCTGCTGAGACAGTCAGTTCCAATTTGTGAAAGATCATTTTTGTCACATTCTTGTTGCCAGTTAGCGCCTATTCACACCAGGCACAAGACAGGGCCAGACGGAACTGAAAAGGGAAGATATGGTTTGTTTGGTGGGGCATGAAGTGGAGAAAGGCTCAGAACATGACATATGTTGTTCACAGTCATTAGCAACATTAGTTGCCACTCACTACCCTTCAGAAAGCAATTTGAACTGTAGGGTCACATCTATGTTAGAGTCGTTGCTGTCCCCTACTAGTGGCCTTTTATTTCCTTCACTGCATCATTGAGAATCTATAAATGCTTTGATCATTTATTTATATTAGCTGACTCCCCACTCTCACCCCTATTAAAATTGGCAGCTGCGTGAGAGCAGAGGACATACATGCTTTTTCCACTCCTGGAATCTTGGCACTAGAACAGTGCTTGGTACCTCGATGGTGCTCAGTAAAAGAACATTAGATGAATGAATTCAAACAGTGCTGCTGGGAAATGATGGGGACAATTTCCAGGCCAACCAAGGATTGCCTTTAACACCCAAACTTGTTTTGTAAACCTGAATGGGGATGGTGCAGTAGGCACATGCGTGAGGATGTATGGTTCAGGAATGGAACGCTTGAAGAAAGTGCCAAAGAACCATCAGCTGGGTGACCTGGTGAGCTACAGGGAAACACTGTGAAATTCTAATAGGTCATCTTGAGGAAGGAAAGGAAAACAGGAAGAGGTGAGCGGATACTGCCTGAGTCAGACAGTGAAAATGCAGGAAGCTTTAGCCCAGACTCTGAGACCAGCTAGGAAGAAATGGTATGCCAAAGGCCCTGGAGGGAATAGGAAGAAAACTAGTTTCCTTGGACAGATTCTAGGCAGCTGAAAGCTGTACTGGTATGAGATAGCGCTGCTGAGAGAAGATTCAATCAGAGGTAAACTTGTCCTGTAAACTGACACCTTACATAAAAAAAACCTTTAGCCTTTCAGGGACCCAGGACGTCTGGTGGCTGGTGAGGTCTCAGGATAGGAAGACCACTGATACACTTCAGCAACAGTCTGAACACTTAAAGTTATCTGCTCCCTGATCTTATTTTGGAAATAGTTCAACACAGCCATTGTTCACTGAATTGTGAAAACCAAAGCAGCCTGGATGGCTTATCGGCATGTACCATCTGTCCTGTGGGGCCAGCAGCAGTCAGGTGTGTTGGTCCTCACTCCCCTGCAACATAGTTTCAACTGCTGTTGGAGTCCCAGGGGCTGGTTCCCTTGGCCCCATTTTAATTACCACAAGCTCCCAGAGTGCACGTGAGTGTGGTGTGAGAGAATGCTTTCCTTAGTTATCTGTGAGTCTCCATTCTCATCTGTAAACCGGAGACAACGATATCAACATTTTAGAGTTATCATGAGGATTAAGTAAGATAATATAACAAAGTGCATAGCACCCTGTGCTGTGCCTAGAAAGCTATCACAGGCCTAAGGAAGCAGGATGAAGTACAACTAACTTGCTCTAAATTCTCATGTTGTTCCATAACCAGAACTCATCACCTGCTGGTTAGCGTGTAAAGTGGTGTAACCACTTTGGAAAACTACTGTCAGTTTCCATTAATGGCATATATCCCCCCATCCTATGAGCCAGCAAGTCCACTCCTAGGAAGTCCACCCCAAAGAAGTGAATGTCCACAGAAGGGAATGCACAAGAATATTACACCGAAACAATCTAAATGTCCTTTGACAGATGGTTAGCTAAAGGTGTGGTACATATGTACCATGGAATACTACTCAGCCATAAAAATGATGAAATATTGTCATTTGTGACAACATGGATGGATCTTGAGGGTACCATGTTAAGTGAAATAAGTCAGAGGGAAAAGGACAAGAACCGTATGATTTCACTCATATGTGAAATATAAAACAGAAAGCAAGAAATGAACAAACAAAACAAATTCAAAGATACAGACGAGAATGGTGGCTCCCAGAGGGGAAGACAGTGGAGGGAGGACAAAGAAGGTAAAGAGTGTCAAACGTATGGTGATGGAAGGAGACTAGACTTTGGGTAGTGAGCACACAATGGAGTATATGGATGTTATATTATAGAGTTGTACACCTGAAATT
Source organism: Rhinolophus sinicus (assembly GCF_057876585.1). Classification (NCBI taxonomy): domain Eukaryota; kingdom Metazoa; phylum Chordata; class Mammalia; order Chiroptera; family Rhinolophidae; genus Rhinolophus; species Rhinolophus sinicus. The sequence continues at coordinate 28,353,831 of NC_142506.1, forward strand.
TATATAATGTTAGTAATAAAATTTATATAATGTTATTGACCAATGTTACCCCAATTAATTTAATTTAAAAATTTTTAATTAAAAAAAAATATACATACAGACCAAAAAACATTAATACCCTCTTTCCCCAAAAATAAGACCTAGCTGGACAATCAGCTCTAATGCATCTTTTGGAGCAAAAATTAATATAAGACCCGGTATTATATTATATTATATTATATTATATTATATTATATTATACCCAGTCTTATAGTAAAATAAGACCGGTCTTATATTAATTTTTGCTTCAAAAGATGCATTAGAGCTGATTGTCCAGCTAGGTCTTATTTTTGGGGAAACACAGTAGCTCCATTGTTCACAATAGCCCCAAACTGGAAACAATCCAAATGTCCTCCAGTAGAATGGTTAAATTGTATTCATATAATGGAATATACATAACAATAAAGATGATGAAATTTTTGCAACTCACAAGATGGGTGATTTGCATGATGTTGAACAAAAGAGCACATGCTCTATGATCTCATTTATAAAAACCTCAAAAATAAAACTGGTCTACAGTGCTGATCGCCGAAAAGTGGTTATGATACCAGAGAAGTGAATCCCCCAGACTGGGACTCAAGCCCTGGGCCAAGAAGATTCTTGGCTTCACACAGAAAAGAATTCAAATGTGAGCCAATATAGAGTTTAAAGTGAAAGTAGGTCTACTTAGCAAAGAGTAAGAAAAGGCCACCCCAGACGGAGTGGTGGTCTCTAATTGCTAGTGGAAGAGAGACCACCTCCATCCCCTGGTCTAGGGTTTATATGTGTTTTCTTGCTCCTATGGGAAATTTCTTGGTATGGGAAAAGGAGGAAAGAACAATGGTGAGTTTATCTTTAACTTCTGTAAAGTGCAAGAAGAATAAGAGCAGGTTTATCTTTAACTTTTGTAAGGCACAACCCATGGCTTATTTGTAGTAGGTTTAACTATGTGAATGGCCTAATGAAATCTCTTTGCTCAATAGCCTTTGAATGGTTTGTTCTGTGTGACTGAGTAATGTCTGCCTGAATTCTGTGTGTTGGAGCACATAGGCAGCAAGCTTGGAATCCAACCTCCTAGTTTCTTCTTTTGTAAAAATAGTCCTCATGTCCTAAATTAATTATGTTGTGGGGTGTGGATGGTGATTGGGGAGGGCACAAGGAGCATTTCTGGGGTAGTGATAGTATTATATGTCTTCATATGGAAGATGGGTGTGTCACCTTATAAAAATTCACTGAACTTATGATTTGTGCATTTTCCTACATGTCTGTTACATGTAGTAGATCGTGTAATTGGTCCTAATTCTTAGCTGTCTCTCCACTGGGGACACAGTATACTTCCTTGCCCTATTGATGTAGAGCTTGTCCATGGGATTTGCTTTGGCCAATAGGAGGTTGGTCGGTATGACATGAGCAAGACATGAAATATGTTTGAATAGTTTGCTTTTGCCTCTTTGGGTTTCTGTTGCCAGGAAGGAAAACACTTTCCTTCTACCCTTCAAAGAGGCAGGAAGTGAGATAGGAAAGCAAGTGTGTGGATCATGCCACATACCCAGCAAAGCTGCTTCCTCCCTCCATGGCCCATCCTGGCTGGTTTAAGAATTAAATTGACATGAGGCAGATTAACAGGAGAAAATCAAGTTTAATTTCATACCTATGGAGGTCTCATAGATATGGGACCTAAAGAAATGACCCAAATATGTAGATTTTATATTTTTTTAGACAAAGAAACCATAAATTTATGAGGAGTTGACAAGACAGAGAAACTTGTGCTTGGCTGCTTAATCGGTGAAGAATTGAAGCAGAGTTGTGTTTTGTTTTTTTTCCACAGCCCTCTCAGCTCTGAATTTCCTGTCTCTGGGGATAAGGAGGTCTCTCCACCTTCTGATGCAGGGAGGGCTCCTTTCACACATGAGATTTATTTCCTGCTTTCAGAGAGACAAAGGATGGTCAGAGTGTCCTTTTTGCACCAGCTGTTTCTTAAGCAACTTTAATTCAAAATAATCAATATGCCAAAGGGGCATATTTTGGGGAGGCCTGTCCTGAGCCCTAACACTGTCATAGCCATGAGAAGAATATACCTCAGAATACTGCTGCTCTTTTGACCTGGTTCCTAGAATAATGTACATGGAAGAGATTCAGCTAGCCCTGGAGCCTGGAACCTGCATTCTGGCCTGTCCCATTCAAGTTGCAGCTGATTGTGAGGGGAAAAAAGATTGATGTTTTAAGCCACTGAATGTTGATGTGGTTTGTTATGAAGCGTTACTATGACAACAGGTAACTAACACGTTATTCTTCAGTAAAAAAGTACTTTAAGATCTCAATGCTTCCCCCTTTCTAACACTCACCTGTTTCAATTTAAAGTTACCAACACCCACCTCTAGCACTTAAATGGCCTATTCATGCCGTACAGTCTTCAGCTTCCTTGTCTATAAAATGGGGATGATGCTTACTTCACAACACTCTTGGGAGGATTTAATGAGCCGGGGGACCTAAAAGCACTTTGTAAATCGCAGAGCACAGTTTTTAAAGTGATGGACGATGAAGGCAGGAAGTGAGATAGGAAAGCAAGTGTGTGGATCATGCCACATACCCAGCAAAGCTGCTTCCTCCCTCCATGGCCCATCCTTGCTCAAAGAGTGAGGGCACAGTGTGGGGAAGACGGGACAAATGTCAGGATCCACACTAGAGCAGTCACCAAGCTTCTGAACATAGTTCTGTAGGGCCCAGCCTGCCTTGGGAGGTGGCAATTAGTCCTCGAGAAGGCCAGCTTATACATAGGCAAAGTGGGGGATACAGGACCCTAGCAAGGCAACTGCAACCCTCAAATCTATCCTCCACCCTTTGTCTTCTATAAGTGTTTCATTTAATTGGGTTATGGCACTGCATGCCTAACCATCCCTGCTAATCCTATAGCACTAAATCTTATAGCACTTCTCAGTTTACAAAGAACAGGCCCATCTGTTCTCTCGTTTTGGTATTATTTCCATTGTGTAGATAAGGAACCTGAGACTCTGAGAGATTAAGTGATTCCTGCAAGGCTACTTAGTTAATGAGTGTCAGAGCTGAATTTGCAACAGGTTTTCTGACCAAAGCTTAGAGATGTAGCTCATTGATGAAAGCAAGAATTCCATCATTAGATAACCAGTTGGATCCTCAGAAAACAGGTGGCATTGGTGTGAGGTGACAAAACCAGTAAGTTTTGACAGGGAAAAGGGGGGGGGGGGATGGACTTGGAGCATCCTGTAAGCAGTGGACTTTGAATGGGGGTGGGGCATGGGGAAGATGAGGAAGTGGGAGGGAGGAATGGAGTGAGAAGAGAAAGAGACTGCAGAGCCTGAGCTGGCCTACTAAGGGCATTTGTTCCCATGGGAGGGGCCAGGGCCAGCGGGAGGAGCACTGCCCAACAATAGCTCTGGGAGGAAACAGGATTGGAAAGGGTGCCAGCTAGGTCAGGGACACTGTAGGCCTATCTCCTTTCTAATAGCAACAGTCTGGGGGTGATGCTGCCACCACGTTCTACAGTCACTAAGAGCCCTCTTGGGGACCCTGCCAATGCCCACCTGGTTGGACGGTCTGAGATAAAATGCCAGGCTTCTCTCCTACTACACTGGTCTTCTCTCCCCTCCCTGCCAACCCCTGGCTGCCACCCTGACAGCCTGGCCAGAGACTGGTTCCCGGAACCAGCACAGCCCTCATTATCAAGATGGTGAGAGCTGACACAGAAAAGGAGCTCCTTGAACAAAGCTGCATTTAAGCAAACACAGGCTTCCTTTGGAGTGCAAATACTAAAGACCCATTTCCACTGATTTCAACAAAACCTGGCAACGCTCAAGGCAGGGGCTGGGATAGGGCTGGGGTCTTGCTATTTTGTTTGCAACAATTTTCACATGGGTGAGGCAGAGAATTTCCATTGGCAAGGTAAACCTTGGGTACTGTCTCTACTTGGCCCAGCCCAGAAGCAAGCTTCTCTCCCTTTCTCTGGTCCCAAGTCAGTTCTGTGGCTGTGACCTACCTCCGTGGTTCGAAGGCCATTCTGCTTCTGGGTCAGAGGGCCTGAGCTGAGGCTCTGCGGATTTGAGCATTGGGTCCCACAGCTCATCTTCTTCTCTGGGTTGGATATTCCACCTGAGGCTGTAGAACGGGGCACACCATTGGAGGACAGCCCATCTTCCAGCACACCTGGGGGACGGAAGCAGAGGATGGCACTAGAGTCTTCCACAGGGCAATTGCTACAATCAATCCCCAAGAGCATGGAAAAAAAAAAAAAGAAAAAATAGAAGAACAGTCACCAGAAATCCCACCATGCCAAGTTACCCTTTTCTATAAGAACATGTGGAGTATTTCATTTTTTACAAAAATGAGATTTAAAAAATTTTGTAACTTGAAATTTTTACTTATGAGTACATCAGTGGCATATTTCCATATCATTAAATATTTTGGGGCAGATGAGTGGCTCAGGTGGCTCAGATGAGTGGCTCAAGCATTGTACTCCTAACACGGTGGTCGCTGGTTCGATTCCCACATGGGCCAGTGAGCTGCGCCCTCTACAACTAGATTGAGAACAACTGCTCGACCTGGAGCTAGGCCGGCAGGAGTTGCCGTGAGCGGCCAGCCAGGGGCTGGCAACCAACTGGCTCAGCTGGGTAGAGCACAAGGCTCATAATACCACCATGGGCCAGTGAGCTGCTTCCTCCACAACTAGACTGAGAACAACGGCTTGACTCGGAGTTGGGGGTGGGGTGGAGGAGAATTTTGCGATATGATTTTTCATACAGTCTACTGTTGTGTGGAGTGTTACCATTTATTTCAATAATCCCCTTTAGTTGGATATTTGTTTTCACTTTTTCAAAATAAATGCTACTGTGATGAAACACCTTGTGGTTAAAGCTTTACTCTTAATTATACTTCCTTGGGATGAATTCCTAGCAGTGGGATTACTGGTTTGAAGGTTATACAGTTTTTTCATAATTCCTTCTCAAGGTGTTGGATTGTGTCCCTACCATAACAAATGCCAAGAAATGATAGAATGAAGTTTAAATAAATTGTCTTACTGAAACACAAGAGGAGGACGACACTGAGGATGAATTCATGGATGAAGAGTATCTGATTGAAAAGACAAGCACAGAAGCATGAGGGGGAGTACCAAGTGGGAGACAAGAAGTGGGCAGAGGCTCTGGGATAGCCCCAAAAAGGCCAAGAACAGCCCAGTGGGTTGGCCATCCTACTCCTCCACCAGGGGCCAGTCAGCAATGATGGAGCAGCCTATGAGGGTGGGATATTGTGATAACACAGGAAATACACATTTGTCCTTTGAACACAGTTCCTTGCACAGAGCTCCTAAAACCCTTGTTATTTCCTGAGTGATAGGGGTGGGAGAAGCATCTTTTGTTATAAGATGACACAGAGCTCCCAAATCCCTTGGAATTTTGTGAGTGATAGGAGAGAGAGGAGCACCATTTGTTCTAGTGAGGCAACTCATGTGCACCCCACCCCCCCACCCATAGCTTCAGGACGGGGACTGATTGCCAGAAATATCTATCCTTGATTAGAAGCTTGGAAATTTCAGTCGCACCTCTGGGGAGGGGAGAAGAGCTAGAGATTGAGTTAATAATTGATCATGCCTACATGAAGAAACTTCTATAAAAACCCCTAAATGACAATGTTTAGGGAGCTTTCAATTTGGTGAAAGCACCTATGTGCCAAGAAGGTGGCGCACCTCAACTCCACAGGGACAGAAGCTCCTGTGCACAGGACCTCGCCCTGTGTGCCTCTTCACCTGGTTATTCATTTGTACCCTTTATAAATCCTTTACAGTAAATGTAAGTAAAGTGTTCCTGAGTTCTGTGAGTCATTCTAGCAAATTATCTGGCAATGTGTCTGATGTACTAAGGGAGGGAAGGGCGGTTGACTAAGCAGAGTTCATGAGGCTCCAGTCCCAACACAGCTGAAGAAGAAGTGATCCAAAGGACACACACGTCCACGTGTCACCCACCAGCTCTGCAGACTGCTAAGAGGTTCTCAACTGTGGCTGTTCGATAAAAAATCAGAATTCAAAACATTGACAGTCACAGTAGAAAATGCCTGGTCCAGAGTTTCCTGACTGGCGGGCTATAGTACATGGGGCACTGTGGATGGGTTTCAGATGTGCAGAGCAATGATTCCTTTCGCTGGCTTACCCCAAGTCTTTGTCACCCCTTCCTCCACCAGCTGGCAGCCTGCACCGCTTTTCCTCCCATTCCCCCTCCATCCTGCACCAAAAGGACCTCACGTGCACGTGTATGCATACCCCAGTACACACAGTCAATCTCTACCTCCACAACTCCCTGCAAACAGTTGCCCCTGGCACACTCCTTGGCCTAGGAATGTGCCAACGTGGAGAATGGATCAGGAAAAAAGGCTCATGATGACTGAAAACAGGCTTGGTGTGATTTGGGCTGGTAATTCCAGGGTCCCAGCACCCACATAAGACTCTAAAACAGAGATTCTCAGTGTGGTGCAGGGACCAAGCTGTTGTTACTGGTCTGCTGTGGGCTAAGTATAAAAACTGAACGCAGCACTTAGAAATTTCTATGACAACTTGACACTGCTGGAGCATCCAAGGGTGAACTTGTCTGATTGAATTTCTGATTAAATGAGATATAGACCAGTTCTGGTGCTGTCAGACTCAAGTGGTGAGTCACAATGGTGTGAGCTGTGTGTTAGTTGTGCACAGCAGGACCACATATTTTTCTGTGACGGACTGGGGAAAGAAAATGCAACTGGTCCTGAAGGAGGGCTGGGCGCTTTGGTAAGTATGTCTTCTTGGTCCCTGGATAACTTGCTCTGTGAGGAAGGGTGGGGCCGTAATGGGGGAGTGGGCCTCTAAAACACAAGCCGAGACAGAGACCCAGCTTAATAAGGTCTAGGGTGGGCCTGCCTTCAGCCCTTAGAGCTGCTGAGTGGGATTCAGGCTAGCCAGTGCTGCCTTGGCTGTTTACCAGTGTGCCGTATGAATGCTACCCTCTTCTTTTTCTAATTTTTAAAAAAATTTCTGTTATAGATGTATTTGATATTTGAACCGAGTCTACAAATTCAGATCCACACATAATAGATTTCTTCACAGTTGTCAGAGGCGAATGTTACTATTTTCTATGCAAGTCATGAATGGATACCTGGGTTGAGGGCAGGTAAGAGGCTCTACTGAGCCATCTACTGAATGTACCATGGTGCTTCCAGCCTGGGTGGGGATGGACACCACCTCGTCCTACCCTGAGACACTTCAAGATGCGCACCTGACCCCCATCCATTCCATGGCCTTGGCCAACCCCCTGTGGGGGTTAGAGGACATAGAACACAGTTCCCTTTTCCTTTCCCTCCAAAGTAACCCATTTTCTGACCCAGGAAGAGGGCAGCAAGGTGGGAAGGGGAGGTGAGATGCACCAGGGGGCCAAGAGCAGGCAGCAGAGAACACATGCCAGGGAGGCAGATAGACAACAGGCAGTGGGACCGAGCATCAGTCAGAGTTCCAAGCCCCTGGCACATACTCCATTGTTCCATCAGACTTCACTTACAAAACACAGATTCAGAGATGAAATTAAGGATTTCAAGATGGTGCGTCTGCAGAGCACTCAATCCTAAACACAGGACCCCGCCTGAACCAGGCAGACCCCATGCACCTGCACCAATTGCACACCCACGAAACCACTAACACCTAACAGAGATCAAGGCAGAGCTGCTGTGGCTGGGGTACAGACGGCCAGTCCTTCCTTCTCAGCAGCTCCCCGGTTCCCTGGGTGTCTCTGCTGAGCCTCAGGGCTCCTGGAAACACAGGTCGAAGATCACTCACCTGGTCCAACGTTTTCAGTTTTCATTGGTGGCTGAACAAAAATTAGAACTATGATTTCTTAATCCCCAATTCAAGGACTTCCTTATCTATTAAATGAGAATAGCAATTCCTACTTCATAGGGCTGTTGTAAGGATTAAACAAAACACCGTATATAAAGGTTCTGACAGTGTTTGGCACATACATTGTCCTTATTGTTATTTATGGCCCAACACCAGCTGCCTTGTCTCCTCCTCGAGGTGCCCCTATCCATTAGTTACATTCCTGGTTTATGAGTCCTACCATCAGCGTCCCTTAAGTGCTTCACAACTGGCCCACTGAGCTTGATAAACAAGCTGAAAAGCTCTGATGACGAGCAAAGAAACAGGGTTGGGCTTGGGAACTGGCATTGCCTAACAGTGAGCAGGGGTTGCCTGCCCAGAGTGGTCAAGAGGTCACTGCAGGGGGTCAGGAATATGGGGTCATTTGCTGTTACTTATGCCTGCAATAAACCAGGTGATTTTGCTGCATGGATTTAATTGAATTTGTATTTTCTAATTCCAAAAAAATCTCAATGTTGGAAAACTTGTAAACTGCAGAAAAGCACCAATGACAAATAATTTTTACCAAATTTCCCAGAGATTAACTCTGTTAACAAGGAGGTATATGCTTTCCAGAAGATGCAAGGAGGTATATGCTTTTCCAGAAGGTACCACCCAGGTCCACTTACCCAAACTCCTGCACTGACCCCCAGCTATGGTGGGTGTTGGTGGCTAATGGTTCACACCTGTCCCCTTCTCCCAAGGCTTGCCTTTGGCTGAAGGAAGCCCTCTCACCAGGAAACACTGGCCAGTTATACCAGGGGCAGCCATGGCCCATGTTCAACTAAAAGCATGTGTGTGTGTGTGATGGGGGGGATTGTACAACAGCCCAGCCCCCTTGCCTCTAAGCAGCACAATTTCTGTCCCTTCACTCCAAAGCAACCATGGGATCAGACTGAGGCTAGACTATTTCTGAAACCACCTCTTGGCCCGGCGCCTTCCTCTGGCCCGTCCTGCTTCCTTCATTCTTTCCCTCACACAGTTCTCCCCCCAGGATTGTCTCCAGGAGCCACTTACATAAAATCCCCATCTCAGGCTCTGCTTCTAGAGAATTGACCCTAAGACAGCGCATATACGCTGCATGCCAGATATATTCCTTTTGCCCCATCCACACCCAGTCTCCCCGCCTCTCTATCCTGTTCTGTGTCTCAGGACACTGACCTGAATGCACCATGTCAATAGGCTCCCTTGCCCACTGGCTTCTAGTTGGGTTTGCCAATGGGCATCACTAGCTATGGAGGGAAGGAATCTGCAGGAGCCAACTGAGGTCCGGTCTTTATTCCCCTGGTTCCCTCCCTGCAGTGTTGCCATGGGTGCCTGGTGTTTTCTATACATTCCTCCACCACAAGAGAGTACTGAACCAAAAAAAGCCCAAGAACGTGTGGAATTAGGAGGTTCCTGATGACTTCAGGGAGAGCTCAGAGGAGTGCTGGGAACAGAGAAAACAGATGGCAAGTTGTTGAGTAGGGAGTTACAGATGCTGTATGAGTCAGGGTTCTTAGCTGCAAGTAACAGAAAGTGACTCCAGTGAATTAAAGTAGAAAACCAATTCTTTTAAGTGATCTGGGAAGCTCGCAGACTTTCTGGGAGGGTTGGAAGCTGAGGCACGGGCTATCTATCAAGGAACAATGTTCCAAATCCCTCCAGGGAGCCTGTCCCACCAACCCCTTGACCCTGGAAATTGGCCTCAGCACTGCTGCTATGCTTATTCTAAAAGTTATAGTTTTTCTGAAATTCAAGTTGAATTGGGTGTCTTGAATTTTATATGGCAACCCTACTGGGTGTCAAGTGCCCCCGTCTGGGAGAACATTTTTGTGAAAGCTGCATTGTACTAGCCCCTGAGCTCCACCTGCAAGTCCATGCCACTCTTCTCAAGCATGGTCGGTGGGAGAGTGACCCTTATTTTATAAAAGGAACTGAACTTCAGCCGGGTTCTGTATCTTTCCAAAGCTTGTGGTCTTAGCAAATATTTACAATTCCTTAGAGGAAAAGCTCCCAAGTAGGTAGCTTTCAAATTCTAGTGTGCATGAGACCCATCTGAGGAGTCTGGTAAACTACAGATCTCTACATGCACCACCACCCCCAAACTTCTGATTCAGTAGGGTCCCAGAAATATGCATTTTACCAAGTTTCCTCTACCCCATTTCACCCTCTGTGATTCTGAGGCAGAGAATTCTAAAGACTGCATTTGAGGCTTCAATAACACTCATGCAGGTTTTGAGGGTTGTGTGTAAAATGCCCATCTGTATTTTTTTTCCACCATGAATTCTGTAGCAGTAAATCTAGGGACATTCATGTGCCCCTAGGGTATGTCTATTATTTTTACACTCTTCACAAAATTTTCATTCCACCCAGAAGACAAGCCAAATCACCGACTTGGCCAAAAAATAGGAAACAGCTGTGTCCAAAGCTTGCTGATAAATTGCAAGCAATGACTTCTTGCCAAAGTTTTTTTTGCTGTTTTGGAAATGGAGCTGAGAGTGGGGCAGAGCATAGAAATTACAAATGATAGCTGGAAGCGATATGGAGAGCAGGCCAAGGGGCAGTTCCTCCTGAACCCAAGCACCTGGCTTTCCTTGGTGAAGGTGATCAGAATCTTCCAAAGTCATTGAAACCACTTGCAACTCATTCACCTCAATGACTGAAAACCAAAGTATTAATATAAGACATTAACAATCTATTTGGGAAGAATCTCCTAAAGTCACAATAGATAAAACTGTAGTTCATCAAAGACTGTCTGGGCTTAGATCCTGAACACATTGCTGATGATAATTTTGTCTGAAATGAGGTATGCATTAAATAAACTGCAACTACCCAGCCATTTACTGATACTTTGTCTCCTCATTTTCCCAAATAAGTAGAATGGGTATGTTTTCAATCTAATGAGTAATTTTCAAGCATACACTATGTGTAAGAAGCTGCTGGTGACTTTTCATATGGCTAATATAAGAAAATCCTTTTAAAATGTTAAGTAACAATTACTTATATGGTCAGTTAGTTTGGGAGAAAGGTTCCAAGACAATTCAATGGGGAAAGAATTGTTTTTTCAACAAATGTGTGGGACAACTGGATGTTTACATGCAAAATAGTGTAATTGGACCCCTACTTGACACCATATACAAAAGTTACTCAAAATGGATCAAAGATCTAAATGTAAGAACTGAAACTATAAAACATTTAAGAGAAAACATAAACATAAATCTTAATGACCTTGGATTAGGCAATAGTTGTTGTTGCTTTTTAATTACCCCAAAAGCATAAGCAATAATAACAAAAAATAAATAAACTGGACATCATCGAAATTTAAAACGTTTGTGCTTCCAAGGACATGATGAAAAACTGAAAAGAAAATTCACAGAATGGGAGAAAATCAAATTATACATCTGATAAGGGATTCTTACTCCTAAAGAATTCTTACAACTCAATAATAAAAAGACAAATAATCAAATTAAAACATCGGTAAAGGATCTAAACAGACATTTCTCAGAAAAAGATATGCAAATGGCCAAGAAGCACATGAAAAGGTGTGAAACGCAAATCAAAACCACAATGAGATACTTCTTCATACACTGGGATAGCCATACTAAAAAAGACAGATAATGACAAGTATTGGCAAAAATGTGGAAAATTTGGACCCCTCCTCATACACTGCTGGTGGGGATGTAAAATGGTGTAGCCACTTTAGAAATCACTCTAGCAGTTCTTCCAAAGGTTAGACATAGAGTTATCATATTATCCAGAAATTCCACTCCTAGGTATATACTCAAAAGAAATGCAAAGCTATGATCACACAAAGCCTGTAAATGAATGTTCTAGCAGAATCATTCATAATAGCCAAAAAAGTAGAAACAACCCAAATATCCATCAACTGATGGATGCATCTATCTAGCTATCTATCTATCTGTCTGTCTGTCTGTCTATCTATCTATATCTATATCTATATCTATATCTATATCTATATATATATATATATATATATATATACACACACACATATAATGAAGTATTATTTGGCAATAAACAAAATGAAGTACTGATACATGCTACAACATTGAAAAATCTTGACAATATGCTAAGTGAAAGAAGTCAGTTACAGAAGGCCACATATTGTATCATTCCATTTTTTTTATATGAAATGTCCAGCAATAGGCAAATCTATAGATAGAAAAGTTGATTAGTGGTTGCCTAGGGCTGGGGTTGTTGGGGGGAAATGAGAAGTGACCATTAATAGATACAGGATTTCTTTTTCCTTTTTTTTTTTTTTTTTTAGATTTTATTGGGGAAGGGGAACAGTACTTTATTGGGGAACAGTGTACTTCCGGGGCTCTTTCCAAGTTAAGTTGTTGTTGTCCTTCGATCTTAGTTGTGGAGGGCAGCTCAGCTCCAGGTCGTTGCCGTTGTTAGTTGGAGGGGGCGCAGCCCCACCATCCCTTGCGGGAGTTGAGGAGTCAAACCAGCAACCTTGTGGTTGAAGAGCCCGCGCTCCAACCAACTGAGCCATCTGGCCATCCTGGAGCTGAGCAGCAGCTCACTGATTTCATTCTAGTTGTGGAGGGCACAGCTTGCTGGCCCATGTGGGAATCGAACCAGCAGCCCCGTTGCCCAGAGCTCGCGCTCTAACCACCTGAGCCACCTATCTGCCCCGGGATTTCTTTTTAAGGTGATAAAAATCTTCTTAAATTGATTGTGAGGATGGTTGCACAACTCTTAGAATATACTAGAAACCATTTAATTGTACACTTTAAATAGGTCAGCTGTTTGGTATGTGAATTATAGCTCAGTAAAGCTGTAATTTAAGGAACAGTGAGCAACACATTTTGGAATGTTATATTGACAAAAGAAGCACATTTGAACTTGAACAGCAATGGTTGTAGAGAGAAAGTGACTAATAAACCTATTTAGTCTATAAGGACAACTGCAGAACTAGCCTATCAGTTCCCAAAGGCCATGGGTCCTGATTAAGAAGGCTCCTGTTCCCTGCGATAAATCGTCAGTTTGTCCTATCTGCCCTTGGCCTCAGGTGTAGGTGATAGAAACAGCTTCCCCATGGTACCAAGCAGCGTGCAAGAAAGACGCCTGCTGAGAGCAACAGCTGGAATGGAAAGGACTGCAAGAAGCAAGGAGAGTCCTGTCTGTCATTGGTGGAATCAGGTCTGAAGTCTCTCCCCAAGGAGATACCCAGGAGGCAGGAAACCCGCTAGTGACAGGGAGGCAGCCAAAAGGAAAAGTCAAAATAGCACTTTTCTTTTCCCTACTGACACCCTTAGAATCTGTCCGTCTTCTCTGAGGGCTCACTTACCTTTCCTTTTCTTCCTTTGATCCACTCAGTGGCTCATCCCTTCCTTGAAGTTTCCACCTCTACTCCAAGATCATGATAGAGCAGAGCAGGTACTGCCCTATCTCTGTGTTCATTACTAAGGGACTGCCCCTGCTCTGTGATAAGAATTCCGTTCTCTCTCCCATCAAACGCGCTTTCTACTTGACTGTTTCTAAGGTATGTAATATTGCTATGACCATAACAATACCGTCCTTTTCCAGAGCCTTCCTCCCTAATTGCTCACAACCCTTCTCTGATGCCTTTCCCTTCCTCTTTGTCTCTCCTTGAATAATTCTCATAAACTTTTAAAATGTTTACCTTGTGTACTAATTTGTAGGGCTGCCACAGCAAAGTACCACAAACGTGGTGGTTTAAACAACAGAAATTTATTTTCTCACAGTTCTGGAGGCTGGAAATCTGAGATCAAGGTGTCAACAAGGTTGGTTTTCTCAGGTCTCCTGCCTTGCTTGTAGATGGCTGTCTTCTCCCTGTGTTTTCACATGTTTTCCTCCTGTGTATCTGTGCCCTTATCACCTCTTCTTATAAGGATACGAGTCATATTAGAGTAGGGCCCACCCATATGACCTAATTTTACCTTAATTACATCTTTAAAGAGCCTATCTCCAAACAGCTACTTTTTTTTTTTTAAAGATTTTATTGGGGAAGGGGAACAGGACTTTATTGGGGTACAGTGTGTACTTCTAGGACTTTTTTTTTTTTCCAAGTCAAGTTGTTGTCATTTCAATCTTAGTTGTGGAGGGTGCAGCTCAGCTCCAGGTCCAGTTGCCGTTGCTAGTTGCAGGGGGCACAGCCCACCATCCCTTGCAGAAGTCAAACCGGCAACCTTCTGGTTGAGAGGACGCACTCCAACCAACTGAGCCATCTGGGAGGCAGCTCAGCTCAAGGTGCTATGTTCAATCTTAGTTGCAGGGGGCCGAGCCCACCATCCCTTGAGGGATTCGAGGAGTTGAACCGGCAACCTTGTGGTTGAGAGCCCACTGGCCCATGTGGGAATCGAACCGGCAGCCTTCGGAGTTAGGAGCACGGAGCTCCAACCGCCTGAGCCACCGGGCCGGCCCCACAGTTACATTTTGAGGTACTGGAAGTTATATAAGGGCAAAACTCAGGGTTAATTACATAGTTAGACTTAGCCCGCCTGCAGTTTGATCCGCCCTGATATTCAGCTGTTTTCTCTTTAATGTCTCCCTCACTGATTAAGAACTCTGTTTTATTCCCTTTCTTAAGTCTACACATACCTCGTTAATCCATTTAATCAGTAGAATCCTAACATGAAAAGAACAATTTCTTAATCCTCAGGCGTCCGGACACCGGAATCCATTTTGCAACTCCCTTGCAGTTTTTACTGGTGATGCATAAAGCCCCAGCTAGAGATAGCCCAGTCCAGAGATAACATTATCTTAAAACAGACCAGACCACAGGAAGTGATGTCAGCCCTCTGACCTGCCTGACCAACTCAACCTTTCCTTTGTTCTTCATCTTGTGTACCTTTAAAACCTTCTGACAGATCTAGGAATGGAGGGATGGCCTTTGGACAGGAGTCGCCATCCTCCCAGAATGCCGGCATTCTGAATAAAACTACTTTTCTTTCCATCAACCTTGTCTCTCAATTTTTCACTCTTTCAAGCGGCAGGTACTGGACCTTAGCAGGGTAACAATTAGGACTTCAACATCTGAATTTGGGGGTGGGGGACACACTTAAGCCCATAACACCTTGCTTTTATATATATATATATATATATATATATATATATATATATATATATATATAAAATTATGTTTTTCTTATTAAGAAATAGATGTTTCCTGTAGAAAACTTGACTATACTTTTAAGACAAAAGTAAGAAAGTGAAAATTATCCATAATCCTACTGTTATGCAGGGTCTCAGCTCCCACTCCCCACATAAGAACGCAAGACATGGTGAGGCCAAAAAGGAACACCCAAGGAGCCATAGATAGGGGAGTCATACCACTATATTCTCACTGGCGGTTGGATTGGAGACACAGGGAGCAGGAGCCACACTGTCTGCAGCCTGCTGTCCACTTCTCTGCAATCTGCAACCTGCATTCCGTTGTGCTAACTGCAATCCGCGCTTGCCAGCCGCCATCTTCTTGCTAGCCCCCATTTGCTGCTAGCGTAGCCACGGCAGTTATATTCGTGGCCAATGGCTCACTGGTTACAGCTGACGGCCAACTAGCCACAGCTGATGGCTATCCAATCACAGCTGATGGCCATTTATTACCTGAGCCAACACCTTTCCATGTGAGGCTGAGAGCCTGGAAACTGCACTCCTGGCTCTGTCCCCACACCTACCAACTAGGGATAACTGTTAATTGACATTTTGCTATTGTGTCCCCAAACTTTTTTCAATGCAGACACATAGTTTTTGAGAAATGAGATAATACCATAACACTGTTCTAATGTCCCCTTTATCAGGATTTCTACTCAGCTTAATTCTTCCTTCATTTTCTTCTTCCTTATCATATATCACTTATTCCTTCTTTTACCATTTATCTTTCAATCAGTCAATCATTTGAAAACTATTTATTCAGTGCCTACTACTGGCCAGACACTACTCTGGGTGGGGTGCTGGGGTTACATCTTAGGCTTATAGCCCAGGGGTGCAGTCTCTCAGCCAAATCCTCTTCTCATCCACCTTCTTTTGCTTCCTGACTGTCCCAATCTCTACCTAGTCCCCCAGTTCCTCACCAAAGAGCCTACTGGGAGATGGATGGCAAAGACTGAGTTCTCATTGAAGGAAGTAGAAAGACAAGCATTTGAACGAGCATTGACATAATTCTCTTTGAGAAATGGTGAGGCAAGACAGGGAACATCAAGAAGACAATCAATTTTATCTGTCCATGTATCTAACTCCTCCTCCCTCTTCCACGTGACCCAGTTTGGATTCCACCTTTTCACTCAGGCTGAAACTGCATCTTAGGGACTTATTTACCTGCACAGTCCACAAGGCACTCTGACAAGCAGTGCCCTTATCATGGAATACTCTCCTAGGGTGATGCCTGGGAAGAGAGCCCCAGGGGTCAGGTGAAAGGAGGAAGACCCTGTGGATCACACAGCACCTCCAGTGCCTGACATAGTCCTTGGCTAAGGCCCTGCCCATCATGCCCCATTTCTGCTTGGGTGGGGAGGCTTACTTTGATCTTTTATTCTTATCCCACTTCCTTATGTGCTTGTGGCCTGGCTTTTTCTTTTCTTTTCTTTCTTTTTTTTTTTTTTTTCACAAAGTAGGCAGATCTAATCAGTCAGGGATTTAAAAACACCTCAGAGGTGACACCCCTCCAGTGGAAGGTGCGTGGCCCCAGGCTCAGTTTCATGCCTTACCTTTAGACCTTTTTCCTAGTCAGGGAAACTATTCCTTAGGGAGTTTTCCAATGCAATTTTCCTCCCTATTTTCTTTTATTCCTTGGTTCAATCACTTTTGGGGTGGTTAGTGCTTTCAGGAAGCACTGGTTTCCTGGTTGTTTTTTTACTCCTTGACATTTTTTGAGCTTAGTACAACCAGCTTCTTCAGCAGACTCTGTCCGAGGATTGCTGTAGCTGGCACTGGATTGTTCTCTTAGGTGGACATTAGAAATTAGTTGATACGACTTTATTAGATATAAGAAGGATATTTGGGTCAGTCAGAATTAGGAGAATTAGGTCAATTGAATTGTTTTATATTTCTTAAAATTTAAAAATCATCCAAAGCAATCAATCAATCCTCAAGAATCTATATCTATTACAGCCTACCCTGTGCCTAGAACAGTGTGTTTTTAGGGGATGTATTAATAAAACATCTACCTGAATCCTTTATGCTTTTGTAATTTAATTGGGAACTTAACAGCTTATTTAACAATTACTGAAAACAGAGCTATGCAAAATTTCAATAACAAGATACCATTTTTTACTCATAAGAATGGCAAAAGTTAAGAAGTCTGATAATATTAAATGTTTAAAGAGTGTGGGTTCATGGGTTCTCTCGTATATTTCCAGTGGGAGTGCAAAGAGAACTTTATCTATTTTGGAGGACAATTGCCAGAATCTATTCGAGCTTAAAATGTACACACCATTATGACTCAGCAATTCCAATCCTCAGTATCTACTGTAGCAAACCTCTTACCATTACACAAAAAGTCCTACCGAGGATGTTCTTTATGCCACTGTGATAGTGAAAAGTGGAACTGACGTAGCCATTCATCTGTTGAATAATTAAATAAGCTGTGGTTTATCTATACTATGGAATTCTATTGTCAGAGCCCAGAGCAGACTACCCCAAAATACCCCACAGTGGCATATTGATAGCTTTGATTTAAAATTGCTTGACAAGCAGCCAGTGCAAGAAGGGCATGCTGACCCTCCATCGTCTCCTTGAATGTGGGAAGTAAATCCCCATGTGAAAGAAGCCTCCTTGCTCCAGGGAGGCTAAGAAAGACCCTTACCACTAGAGGGAAGGAATCCAGGGCTGTAAAGCTTACATAAACAAACCTCCTTACTCCTTTACTAATTTGTTGCCCAAGCCCAAATTTTGTTTAAATTCTTCACTAATCAACACTCAAACCTAAGTGTTTTTATCTTATCAATTCTTCACAAATTTATTGTTTCTTTGTCTAAAAAAGGATAAAGCTGGCTCGTTCATCATTTCTCTGAGCATCATTTATGATCTCCTGTGCGCACGTATTAAATTGTTTTTTCTCCTGTATTTGGATTTGTGTCAATTTTATTATTAGTCCGGCCATAATAACTCAAAAAGGATAGAGGGGGGAATTTCTCCCTCTCCAACACTATACAACAAACTAAAAGTATACAGTAGATTAATATAGATAGAAGTCATATATAATAATGAGTGGAAAAACCAAGTAGAGGGTAAACATATACAAATAAGTTTTTATACAGGAGAAAAATTCCTACGTTACCAAAAATTCCTTTGTCACCATAAATATGGTTATTATATTTTGCACAGGGATACGTGTGTGTGTGTGTGTGTGTGTGTGTGTGTGCAACGAATTGATAACAATGTTTTTCTCTGGGGGAAAAAGACGGAACCAAGGTGAGAGGGTGTTTAATGGGGCCTTATCTGTAACATTTCTACTTTTAAAATATATTACTTGTGAAATAAAAATGATTTAAAAAATAGAGCTATGTCATATTCTGCCTTTTCTCATTAGTAATGGCTCTGGATCCACCCAGAGTATTTGCTTATTTATGTTTTAGTTATTAGATTACATTTAATCATCAAATGTACTATAAAAATAGTAATCAAATATGATGACGCACAAGAGCAAGATGCACAAGAATTAATACTTTGTAGACTATTCTACCAAAAAAAAGTGCAATCATTTTAAAATGAAGACATGAGATGTCTGACTTCTCTATAGGGCAGTTGATAACATTCACTGAGGCATCGTCATAGTTAACGTGGATAGAACAAATTATTGTTGTTCATAAGAACCTGGGGGCTGCTGACATGACTGAAATAAAGCATGGTTTGTCCTCACAGAGGAGGGGATTCTTGAGTAGTGTTTAAAAGGAAAGCCTTTTAAAGGCTGTTGGCACGAAGGCTAATAGAAGAAATGAAATGAAACTCACATTTGTGGGCTCCAGCTGAGAACCATCCCCAAGCTCAGAGCTAAGGATACAAAGACTCGTGAAATAACTGGTAGCTAAGAGCATGGAGTTGGAATTTGATTCGCAATTCTACTTCATTGTCACAGCAACCTTGTAGGTAATAGCTACCATTCCACCCTATCCCCCTTTTTGTCAGAAGATGAAACAGGTTCAGGGAGGTTAAGTAACTTGCCTGAGGTCCTATAGCTGGTGCCAGAGCCAGGCTTCCATCCTAAATTTGCCAGAGCCTAAAACCTTTACTTTCACAGGCATTTGTATTTACTCACATCAGTTGAAACAAAAAAAAATCTACAATGAATCATATTCTCCCTTTTCAGGGCTAGACAATAAGGAGGAGATGTATGGTGTCAACAAAATAAATGAAAGGCTTTGTAAAGATAATCCGCGGCTTAAAGGTCTTACTGCTCCAGGGTGGAGCAGATCTTTGGAATAATTTTGAATTCAAGTAAGTTGCCAGCAGAATCAAGTAAATCACACTGGAGTGCAGACCGTGAGAAAATGAGTGTGTTTAATTAAACTTCCGTGGTGCATTGCCTACCCCTCAGACCCCGGAAACTGTCCTCCTGACAGGTGCTCATCCCTCTGAGTCACCCACTGAAGATTCGCTATTTCTCCTTAACACTCGGAGGCCCTGCCAGGCTCGTTTTCACAACAGCTCCCGTTTCAGGGGTGCAGCCAGTTGGCCTTGGGTAATCTGTTCCAGGCAGGACCATGACTGCTTGTGCTAGGGTGGGACATAAAATCAGGCTATGGCAGAGATTTGCTGGTCCAATCCAGGGGACAGAGGAGAAGGGGTGGCAGATGTGGATTTCATTCTCCACTGGGTAGAAAACAGTCTTCTAGAACTATGAATCCGATCCAGGCCCACCCCTTCATGGACTTCTCACGGCCTTCAGGATAAAATTCCAAATCCCTCCTGCCGTGCAGGACTGTCCGTGAGCTCTCCTGCCTCGTGGCTTCAGGGGTCTGCGCTCTCCCCACTGTTCCCTATGTGCCAGCCTTACTGGACATCAAAGGCACCTCACTGCCTTTACAACACTGTCCCTTCTCAGCATGCTGTCCCCTTGGCTTGACTAATTCTCTGTCTCTACATTAACATGACTTCCTCAGGCGGCCCTTCCCAGACTCCTCCCTCACACGAGGTGGGTTCCTTGTTCTCCTCCCACAGCACCTTGTACTTCCTCTTAGGAGCGCTCATCACTGTTGGAATTTTTTGTTCCATGCCCACCTCCCCCACTAGCCTGGTTGCTCCATGAAGACAAGGGCCGTGCCTTGTTCATTACCATGCTTAGCATGTGTTAGGCATTCAAGAAATGTTAGTGTTGAACCACCAGACAGATGGCCAGAGCTAGTGTCATCACTGCAAAAAGAAGCTGCCATATAGACCTGTATATGTTAAGTGTTTTCTCCCTTGATCGTCTAAATGGCTGAAATTCCAAAGGAAGCAGTGCAAACATGAGGTGTGCTTGCTGTTCTCAATCTGTGTGACTATTGTGGAGGTAACAGGGCATGAAGGGAAGAGCTCACAGAAGCAGGGAAGTCAGCCCCCACAGAGACCAGTCATATGCCTCCAGCCACTTGGCCCCCACAGGTTGCCAGGGCTTCCAAGCAAGGCTGGCATATTTCCAGGATTGAGGGCTGAGTGCAAACGTGAGCACAACACTGCTGGTCTTCTATATTTCATTTGCTCTTTGGCGGTTTGTACCACAGGAAGGAGGGGTAGCTTCTCATCATGAACATCATGGCCCCCTGGTGAAAGCAGTTCTCCAACAGCCTCAGCTCAGTAAAGGTCACCCCGAACCGAGCTGCTTTCGGAAGGGCTGGGGACAGAGCTGGCAATGCTGCCTGGGGGTTACCAACGGCACAGAGTACAGACGAGAGGCAGTCACACTGGGCTTTCCTTCCTTTCTCTGCAGATGGCCGCATTGCACTGGGAAGGGGACTCTGATGATGGAGCTCTGAACAGCTGCTGAGGGCCTGACCCCTGGGCCTTTGATTCCAGGATGGAAAATCTACAGGGCAAACTTTGTGCAGAAGAGGAGGGGTCCCCAGCCTCCAAAATGCTCCCTCCTTTCCACTGATGCTTAAAATTCCTTACTCAGGGGACAATATCTTTCTCACTATGATTAGCACTAAGGTTTAAAATTTAGCTAATTCCATGAGAGGGAACATAGTAAGTTAACTTTACCTCTCTCTACCTCTCCCAATCTTTGAAAGGCAGAGAGGATTGTTGTTTGCTAGGAATACCTCATGGTCTGCTTCTGGGTCAAAGAATCCAGGTAATTAATCACTGGAAAGGAAGTCAAAGCAAAGAGAGACTAAGTTGATTTATTTAACAGGGTTTAGGTGAAGAAGGGATGGGAAGGAGAAAAAAGGTGTCAGGGAAAGAAAGAGAAAGGAGAAGACTTGGGGAAAGGGGAGTTGTGGCCTGGTTTGTGAGCAAGTCTGAGAGTCACAGGATTTCAAAGAGGTTTTGTTACACATCAGAAGTAAACTCCTTCCAAAATCCTGCAATTGGGACAACATGAATGACCCTGGAGGGCACTATGTGAAGTGAAATAAGCCAGACAGAGAAAGACAAATACCACATCACATCACTTAAAAAAATAAAAAAGTTGAACTCACAGAAATACAGAATATAAAAGTGGTTGCCAGGGGCTGGAGGGATGGGGAAATAGGGAGAGATTGGTAAAAGGGCACAAACTTTCAGGTATAAGATGAGTAAGTCCTGAGGATCTAATGTAAAACACGATAACTCTGCAGTAGTTGATAACACTGTATTATATAATTGAAATTTGCTAAGAGAGTAGAACTTCAATGTTCTCACACAGCAAAATAAGAGCTGTGGTGATGGATGTGTTAACTGGAAGGGGAATCCTTTCACAATCTACATGTATATCAGATCACATTGTACAATTTAAATATCTTGCAGTTGTATTTGTCAATTATGCCTCAACATAGTGGAAAAACAGTAAAACCCTTCCTTTGTGGTATTTTTCTTGTGACAGAAGAGGATTTGAATTGCTTTTTTCCTTCAGTGTATATCTCTGAATCTGACTCCAAGAGCTTCTTGGGGCCCTCAGTGTCTGTGAGTTGAATGACTTAAATTCCTGTTCATTCAGCAAGCATCACCGGTGGCCAGCTTGCTGTGTGCCCGGGAGGAGGAGGGTGCTACAGTGGGGTTGGAACTGCCTCTGGAGCCAGGCAGGCCTGGGTTCAAATCCCACCTCTACTCCTTGTAAGCTATGTGACCTTTCAGAAGTGATGTAATAACATTTACCTTTTGTTTCTGTCTCCCATGTGTCAAACCCTCTGCTATGATGACTCCCAGAGACCAAATAACTTGTTCAAAGACAAACCAGTCGGTGGTGGAACCAGGACTCAAAACCCAGATCTATATGATTCTAAACACATTTTGTTCCCATCTACTGTCCCTGTCATTGCCCCACTACTTAGTACCACTAAATCTCAATTTTCTTGGGTAAAAGATGAGAATTACAATACCTGCATCAAAGATTGGTGGTCACTTGTCTCCTTAGGGAGACCACCTCAGGGATGATGTAGATGCCTGATCACTGCACTGTACACCTGACGCTGAAGCTGAACAATAATGAATGTCAACTACACGTTTATATGTGTGTGTGTGTGTGTGTGTGTGTGTGTGTGTGTGTATGTGTGTGTATGTGTATAGTCACAAGAAGCAGAGTACAGCATTAGGACTAGAGACAGTGGAAATGTAATGGCTCTGTGCGATGTCAGAGGGGTAGTGGAGGGGGGAGGGGGGCTGTCACTGTGTGAGGGATATAAATGATAAATGTCTAACTGTTACACTGTTTTGTGCACTTGAAACTAATAAATGTTAAAAAAAATAATAAATAAAACTTTCCTGAGAGAAATTAAAGCCTAAAACTTAAAAAAAAAAAAAAATTGGTGGTCAAAGAAGAAAAGTGAAGGTAAGCCTGGCTCTGAGCCTGGCACACAGTCAATTTCACAACTTCTCACCCCAGGCACCACAAGGTGCAAATGGCTGATTTGAGATCCTTTCTTGACAGCAGGGGGAGGGCACTAGGTGGCTGAAAGAAAATGGAGAAAAGACAAAGTTGATACCATCAAAGATCAACTTCACCAAGTCCACAACTTTGTCCCAGATCTGGGCAGGGTGTAGCAACCCCTCAAGGGTCTAAGACCCAGATCAAGGGGGCCCGGAATGCCAATCAAGAGGTCAGAAGGTTGAGCTGAAGCGGAAGCCCCAGATTACAGAGCAGACTGCTGTTACACCAGGTCTGTGCAATGCGTGTTATCCGAGGGCTGACACATGACACATGTGACAGGGACAGAAGATAAAGCATAGTATTCACAAACCCTCACTCTGCCTCACCTTCCTTAGAAGGACAGGTAGTTTGGAGCTTAGCCAGTTACTGGGTCTTTGTTGTGCTGAAGAGAAATTGACAGAGCCAGAGAAAAACAGACCACGGCAGAAGGGTTCATGCAGTCCTGAGTACCCACTGCACCTCTCCAAGGTGCCAGGCTCTGTTCCAGGCTGGGGAGGCAGAAGTGAAGGAGACAGACTCCGTCTTCGCCTTTTGGCAGTAATATCTGGGACGTAGGGAAGAGAGCTGCCCAAGAAGTATTGCTGGTGTCCAAGTACAAAACAGGCCAAAGGAGACAAAGGCCAAATCCTGGGTGGTCATCTGTGCCTTGTTAAGGAGTTTGGACCATGTCCTGCGAGCAAGGGCAGCCTTAGAACAGTGTGGAGGATCCATTTGAAGGGCTCAAGTCTGGAGGCAGGGAGTCTGGAGAGGAGAAAGTTTTGCCTTTGAGGCTTTGCCTCCTTTTAGAGTTTCCCTTAGCCATATGAATGCATTTTTAAAATGATTGTCTTCCCAACTTGACTCACCAAATTGGAAACCTCTCTCAGAGACTGTAACTGGAAATTATTCCACTTCAGAAAGATGGCTTTTGCCAAAACACAAACCTGAAAAGTGCGACTGAGTATTTAGAAACAAAGGAGTAAAAAAAGAAAAACTATAGTGAATTAATTAGGATAATCATCTATAACCACAATCCAGATGAGAAGGTTTTCAGTAACAATTTCAAAAGGACACAGCCAGCATGCCCAGGATTAAATGTGACAGCCTCCTCACTATGTAGCTCACTGGTAATGTGTAAGTAGTTGATGCTATCCAAAATCTCTTCAGTAGCAGCCAAATAGGACAGAGATGCTGTGGGTTTTCTTTCGGAAACATAAATAAAGACTCTAATTGGGCTGATTTGATTTTGTATTTCTGTAATACAATAATTGGCTCTTAAATCCCAGTTCTTATCTTTGCAGCTTTCCCTGGATAGCTTTCAGGCAAGTTTAAGCTTTTCTTTTTTCTGAGAAGTCAAGTTCAAACTCCCCTTTTGATGAGTTCCTGCTAACATCTGAAAGTAGGTGCAGTTCACTTTGATTTAAATCATATTACAATTCTTGATATTTACAAAAGGAGGTGGCTTTTCCAGTGGAAGGATTTGGACGACGTCATCCGTAGAGTCACTAAGCTGCTTGTGTGGCCTGATCCCACCCCAAAGGCACAGATTCCACTGTGAAACAGTTCTGCTGGGTTTGGCATAACAGAACCAGGGGATATGAAGCCTGAGAAAAACCAAAATCTCTTCTAGGGATTTTCCTCTAGGGCAGGTTTTCTTTAGTGTAAATTAATAGCAAAACGGATTTTCTTCAAGTTTCCTATTCCAAATATCTGGATCAGACCTCAGGGCTGTACAAGAAGGTAGATAGCCCTGCGGAAAACTTCAAGAAGCCAAGGTTATGCAGAGACTTACGCAGGCGATGCAATACTGGGACAGGCTCACTCAGGCCACACACTACTGACCCACGGTTTTGTCGTTTCTATTCAGAAACATCAGTACATAGTGGCACATACATCACTGAGGAGAAGACGGCCACTAAAATATTGTTCCCCACTCTTTGTTCTAACATGGTCCTCTCTCAGAGACCACATCCATCTTCACTAATTTATCTCATACCCGATACCCAAGTCTCTGCTCCCATCAGTTCATTTCAATCAGTATTTGCTAAACCCCCAACACATGCAAGATATTTCACCAGGCTCTGGTGGTGACTCCCAGAAGCATACATGATAGTCTTTACCCTGCAGCTACTCACATCCAGTGAGAGTCAGAAACAGAAATCAATGCAGTCCTTATAAATCAAGTCACCCTTGCAGTCCAGTCTCAGGATGACATTAGATCAAAGGAAACAATGTTCAAAACTCATAAGTTGTTAAAAGTCACCTAAATCCTTTACTTGCTTTTTTCTGGAGAAAACCAAAGGGAGTTCCACTCATAATCCACTGCAACGCTTTGTAATATCCCTAGATAAATACTGAATTAGTAATCTGGAAAACAAAATGATGGGCATAATGAAAATATAAGGAAAGTTCAAAGACACGGAGGAGGATGGATTAAAGGTGATGAGACTGAAGGAAGGAAAATTGGTTAGGACTGTTAAACTCTCTGAAGGCAAGAGGGAATGAGGGCCTCAACTCAAACAACGGATGGGGGTGGGCTGAACAGGATGGATTCCAGAGATAGGGGAGCAGAGGAAGGGAAATTCAGGAAGTGAGGCTGACAGTCCTGCAGACCAGCAGCAGACTCACTTTTTCGCAGGGAGGTCTCTCCAGTCACTTTAAACTCAGTCTGTCCAAACTTATCTTGTTACCTTCAATCCAGTTCCCCCTGCTGACTCTCCCATTTATATCAGTTATGTCACCAATTTTCTAGCCTGTGGCCTTAAAAACTTGTGAGTTATTTCCCTTCCCTTCTCCTTCATTCCCTATAATCAAGTCTGACACTAAACCCTGTCATTTCTTTCACACATCTTCCCAAATAGCTCTTTGCTCTCCATTTATGTTCCCACGGGAGAGGTACCGTTCACCTCACCTCTAGATTATTGCAGTAGCCTACAGCTGGCCTCCTGGATTCCTTTTTCCTTCTTCATCAGTTTTTAATGGTCCTAAAAATAAGCAGAAGGGAGTTTCTATTTATAGAGCACTACCACATGTCAGGCACGGAACTAATTGTTTTATTTTATTTAAACTTCACTCTTGGATTGAGAGAGGTACAAAGGCATTTTTTTTTTTCCCCTTAAAAACTGATTTTTATTTAAAAGTTATGTTTAAAAATAGTACTTAGATATGAAGTTGAAATGCACTGTAAAGTCCAATGGAAATTAAAAGTACTTCACTTGTAACATTTCAAAGAAAATAATGAAACACGGGTTTAGAAAGTTGCTTGTTAAAATAAAGATGTGAGATTTCACAAGCAATTTTAGAAAAACTCTAAAACATATATTAATAAATTAAGATATGGAAAAATATAAGTATCATCACAAATACACCTTAGCATATTATCAAGCAAAAATCAAACAAAATGTTTATAAATTTCAGATATTGAAAGGTCGAGTAAGAGGAGGGTGGGACTATATGGGACCATGAAAAGTGTAACTGGAGGAACATGCAGGTGATATTTCCTTTCTATCAGAGGTTCCTTTAGAATTCCCTACATTTTCCAGCCCCCTTCCTGCCCACACTGTGTATTTCCTATTTGTTTAATCACAAAATTATCAATCTTTTCTTTTATTTTAAAAGTATGTATTCTTCTTTAGAGACCCCCTTCTTTTTTTTTCTTTTTCTTTTTTTTAATTTTTATTTTATTAAATTTATTGGGGTGACAATTGTTAGTAAAATTACATAGATTTCAGGTGTACAATTAGAGACCCCCTTCTTGACCTGTCTAATAATCCCACAGCCCATGCTACACAACCTAAGATTCTTAAACCATGTGCAGTGGGCTTGCCCCAATCATTGGAGTGTCTTTTTCCCAGTAACCCCACCCTCCCACTTTCAGACCAGTGGTCTGGGTTGGAGCATGTGACCAAGGGCAAGCAAATCACCACTCTGCATTCTCCGAGACCATGTGACTGGCTTAGGGGCATCACATGACAGGAATCAGCAAATCTCAGGACCTCTGCAAGAGCTACTAGAAAAGAGCCTTTCTTTTTCTCATTTGACTGGAAACTAGGAGCTCTGAGGTGGGACTGTGGCAGTGGTCTGGCCACTACAAGGTGAGAGCCTCTCTGAGGATGGAGCCCACACAGAAGGGGCTTGAAAGATGGAGAGAGAGACACAGGGTCCTTGACAGTATATGAGCCTTGATCCCATCCTCACCCCAAGCCAGTCCTACCCTTGGCCTTTCTGTTCCCTGAGTCAATACAGTCCCCCTTTTTTTTGCTCACAGTTTTGTTTTGGTAGATGTTGATTTGTTTATTACTTGCAAACGAAAAGTCCTAACTGACATACAGGGTAAAGCACAAGCTTTGCCCTTTAATAGCACTCATCCTAGTTCTGTAGTACCTGGTTGTCAATTCAGAGAAGATTCTGTCTCTCGTTTGAGCTTAAGCTGGGATTTGCACTGGAGTTCAGACATGTCGGGACAAACTGGTGGGTGCTAGCAGCGTATCTGCATTAGGGACTAAGCTGCCTCCCTGAAAATAACTCACCCTAAGGGAGAGGAGCCATGCCCAGCAGAAGAGCCAAGCCTCAAGGTCAGAAGGGAGGAGCAAATTTAAAGAGAATCAACATTTGTCTCTCAGATCTGTCTTCTGTCCACAGCTTGATCCCATGGAGAAGAGAGGGCTGTAAGCAAAGTCTCAGCAAACTGTTTGCCACAAAATTATCTAAGACGTAGAGTATAAGCAATACTACTTGGGAGCCCCTCTAAAATTACAGCATAACACAAAAAGGAGAGAGTTCTTCTCCCCTACTTTATAATATAACCCGCTCATTCTGGATATCTTGGCTCATGAGCATGGCTTCTCAACCTCAGCACCATTGACATGTGGGGACAGATAATTCTTTGTTGGGGGGGGGGCTGTTCTGAGCATTGCAGAATATTTGGCTTCATCCCTGCCCTCCACCCACTAGACACCAATAGCATGCGCCTCCCAGTTGTGACAAACCAAAATGCCTCCCGACCTTGCCAAATGTCCCTTCGGGGACAAAATCGCCTGGTTTAAGAACCACTACTCTAGAGTATTAGTGGTTGTGACAATTACTAACAGGGCAATAATTTCAGTGCCTACTGGAAGCAGGCAAAATAAATGCTACAAAATAAATGGGCTTAGATGATAGGGCAGTGCCCGGAATGTGCATGGGGTGGGGCTGGAGGGCAGGAAGGGAAGGGGTAGTTTCTTAAGCAGGAAATCAAAAAAACAAAAAGCAAGAACAGGACCCCATGGTAGCAGAACAGCAGCTGGCCTAACTTATTTGTGAGCCACACCCTGAGAACTCCCTGAAATACTTTGGGAGACTCCAAAGGGCTCATGTCCTAGAGAACAAGTGGTGGCAAGAAATAGTAAAATACGCTCTTTGATTTTCATGTGAGCGCATTTGTACCCATAAGCCATGAGAGCAGGGCACATGTGGATTAAATTTAGAAAACTCTATAACCTTGAACTGTATCAAATAGCTTGATTCAAGGTTACCCACTAGTTTTCTCTCAGTCACAAGTTAATTTACCTACAGCCAGATGGTAATAAACTCCAGGCTCTTTTTCTGGAGCTTGGACATTGCAGTATGTGTACTGGGGAACAGAGAAAACAGGATGGTGTTTCCCAGACAAATTTAATCAACAGTCTCCTGGGCAGCAGGAAGACTTGGATGAAGAGGAGGTATTGCGGCAGATAGAAACTAATCCCTCTAGGTGACAGAAGTGGAGTTTGGTGACAAGAGACAAGGCCCTTTGGCATTTTTAAAAGGAGCCAGATTCATTTATTCACCACTTTATTTATTTATATTTATTTTTGGCCTTTTATGTCTGATGCTGAGGTGCTATAATGTAATGAGAATTGGCTTTGCAGTCAGACAGACCTGGGGTCCAATCCCCTCACCGTCACCTACTTGTTATATGGTCTTGGGCAAGTTTCTTTTCTACATCTGTTTCCCCCTCTCATAAAGCGGCTAGGGCAGGCCTGACACTTAGTAGCTACCTTACCACATGCTAGCTGACCTTCCACAAAGGGAAGCAGGACACGACTCCTGGGCATTGACTCAGTGGACAGTGACCACTGGGCACTACAACTTGATGGGGGAATCACAGACAAATGAAACTTGGTCCCGTCCTGAAGGGGTTTGACATCTCATTCTTCAATCCCATTCAACAAGCACTTAAACTGTGTGCAAGTATAGAACCGAGCATGTGGGCTACAGTGAGGACAAACAATTCCTTGGCAACAAGTAGAGAAGAGAAAAGCGGTCTTATACAAACAAGAAATGGCAAGTGGTCCCACTCTGTAGGCCTGGACTAAGTGGCTCAGGAGATGAAGCAGTGAACCCAAGGTACCCACAGGTGTTCACTCCCACAGTGCATTGCAGCTCAAGTTCAAAGCCGTTTGCACACTTGTGACTATTTTATTAATGATTTGGTTAATGTTTTATCCAGTGTCAGAGGACCAGCCCCATGAGGGCAGGGATTGTGTCTGACTTACTGTCCACTCTACTCGTAGCAACAGCACTTAGAGGATACTCAGAAATAGTGCACAGTCACATGCCACATAATGACTTCTTCAGTCAACGGCAGACCACATATATGGTGATGGTTTTATCAGATTATAATCTCATTATAATCTTTTATACCATAATTTTACTGTACCTTTTCTATGTTTATATACACAAATACCATTGTGTTACAATTGCCTACAGTACTCAGTACAGTAACATGATGTACAGGCTTGTAGTGTAGGAGCAACAGGCCATACCATACAGCCTTGGTGTCTAGTAGGCTAGACCATCTGGATCTGTGTAAGTGCACTCTATGATTTTTGCACAACGACAAAATTACCTAATGACACATTTCTAAGAATATATACCCATCGTTAAGTGGTGCATGACTGTACATCTTGAATTCCAAACATATTTTTGTTCCTAAAATTAGAGGATACTTTTAAATTGATGTGCATATTTAACCTGCTCATGTATTTCCCTCCTAAAAGTTGTTATTAAAATTATTGTACAATCTGCAGAGTTCTTAGAATGGTAGAAAGGTATTTTTTAGCTAACTGAACAATGAAGGCAGTGAGTGATAAATTTCCCAGTCTCCTCTTCTCCCTTTAGAGATGAGGGATGGGTTTCCATTCCAGTTCTAGTGCCCAACAAAATTTAGGGATTTAGATGCCCCATCATTCAACCATTTCTAAAAAAGACAGTGTTTGCTGCAGGTGTAACAGGAAGGCGAAAGAAACAAACACAAATTTAAAGCAGGTGCACCTAATAAAAGAGATCTCTAGGTAAGCACTTATGGTACCTTTGGAATTGCAATACCAAGCTATTCCCTGGAGGTAAGACATCTTCCATGAAAGTGCAGCTGACCTTTAAGAACAGGGAAAGGTACAAACCTGGTTCTTGATGGAGAGTATGGTGGTCTCTGTTCTCCCAGACTACCTGTGAGGCAGTAATGCAAGCAAGGTGAGTGGGGAGGCCTTGGCATAAACTAAAGTATAATGCTTTCTTAGGGGAAAAGAAAACCTCTTCAATAAATGGTGTTGGGAAAACTGGATATCCACAAGCAAAAGAATGAAACTGGACCTCTCTGTCTTACACCACATATAAAACTTAAAATGAATTAAAGATCTCAGTGTAAGCCTGAAACCATAAAACTCCTAGAAGAAAATAGCTTTTTGACGTTGGTCTTGGCAATGATTTTTTGACCTGACACTAAAAGTACAAATAAATAAGCAACAAAAGCAAACATAAATAAGTGGGACTACATCAAATTAAAAAGCACAGAATAGAAAACCATCAACAAAATGAAAAGGCAACCTATGGAATAGGAGAAAAACATTTGCAAATCATGTATCTGATAAGGGGTTAATATCCCAAGTAATAAGGAACTCATACAACTTAATAGTGAACAAACAAGCAAAACAACAACAACAACAAAAAGAAACCCAAACAACCCAATTTAAAAAATGGGCAAGGCACACCTGAAACTTAAAAAAAAAAAAAGGTGGGGGGGAAAGGACCTAAATAGACATTGTCCCAAAGAAGATATACAAATGGCCAATAGGTACATGAAAATGTGCTCAACTACACTAATCATCAGGGAAATGCAAATCAAAACCACAGGGAGATATCACCTCATACCTGTTGGCTATCATCAAAAATATAAGAGATAAGTGCTGGCGAGGATGTAGAGAAAAGGGAACCCTTGTGCACTGTTGGTGGGAATGTAAATTGGTGCAGCCACTATGAAAAACAGTATGGAGGTGTGGGGACAGAGCCCCAGAAAGCAGTTTCCAGGCTCTCGGCCTCACATAGACAGGTGCTGGCTCGGGTAGTAGATGGCTGTCAGCTGTGGCTGATTGGCCGTCAGCTGTAGCCAGTTAGCCAATTAGCCTCTAATATAACTGCTGTGGCTACGGAGGAGAGGGGAGGAGAGGAAAGAGAGAAGGAAGATGGGGCCTAGCAAGAAGATGGCGGCTGGGCTGGCAAGCGTGGATGGCGGTTTGCGGACAGTGTGGATCCAGCCTCCAGTGAGAGTATAGTGCCGCCAGAGAGAATATAGTGGTATGACGCCCCCATCTATGGCTCCGTGGGTGTTCCTTTTTGGCCTCACCATATCCTGTGTTCTTGTATGGGGAGCGGGAGCAGAGACCCCGCAGGCCGCCCCGCACGACAAATGGAGCAGCGAGCAGGGTCTCCTGCATGACAGGAGGTTCCTCAAAAAATTAAAAATAAAACTACTACATGATCCAACAATCCCACTGTCGTGCCTGCGGGGTCTCTGGTCCCTTTCCCCTCATAAGAACACAGGATATGGCGAGGGCAAAAAGGAACACCCAAGGATCCATAGGTAGAGGAGTCATACCACTATATTCTCGCTGGCGGCTGGGTTGGAGACACAGGAAGCAGAAGCCACACTGTCCGCAACCCACCGTCCACTTCTCTCTGCTAACCAACCTCACTTGCTAGCTGCAATCTGCTCTTGCTAGCTCAGCCACCATCTTCTTGCTAGCCCCCATTTGCTGCTAGTGTAGCCACGGCAGTTATATTAGTGGCCAATGGCTCACTGGTTACAGCTGATGGCCAACTAGTCACAGCTGATGGCCATGCAATCACCCACTTCTGGGTATATAGCCAAAGAAAATGAAATCACTATCTCAAAGAGATATCTATACCCCCATGTTCATTGCAGCATGATTTGTAATAGCCAAGACATGGAAACAACCTAAGTGTCCATCAGTGAATAAATAAAGAAAACACACACACACACACACACACACACACACACACACACACACACACAAAGGTAACTATGTGAGGTGATGGATGTGTTAACCAACCTTATTGCGCAATATATATGTATAGCAAATCACGTTGTACACCTTAAACTTTCGCAATGTTATATGTCAATTATATCTCAATAAAACTGGGGAAAAGATAAAGTATAGTGCTTTATTAGTACCGTTAGGGTTAAACTCTTAAATTCAAAAGTACCCTTAGATACACTGTGATGCTTTCCCTCACAAGTGCATTACAGCATATTACTTCATATAATGGGTTGAATTGTGTACCTCCAAAATTCATATGTTGAAGTCCTAATCCCCAGGAACTCAGAATGTGACCTTATTTGGAAATAGGGTTTTTACAGATGTAATTAGTTCAGATGAGGTCATTAGGGTGGGCACTAATCCAAGAAAACTGAATTACTTATAGGTAAAAAGGAGAAATTTGGACACAGACGCACACACGTTAAGCTGGTACTTTGCTACAGCAGCCCTAAAAAACGAATACACTTAGTAATCAACGAGGAAGGACGAGCAAAAATTACAGAGCGTTGCAGGCGGCTGAATCCCTTCTCAAATGAAAAACGGCCCTGTTTGGGGGAGGAAAGAAGCACGGTATCATACAGACTCCAGTTTGCAATCCTAGTCCCTCCAATCTCCCCATGGGTTCTTGGGAATCACTTAAGTGTGAGGCCTGGGTCAGAGCCCCAGGTGTTACTCACAAGCACGAGTGTCTTTTATAGCAAGGAATTAAGCTGACCTAGGAACAAGGATAAAGTTTAGACTTTGATAAATTGATTATGTGTATTAAAACTTCAGGATAACCACTAGAATAGATAAAGAATGCAAAAATTCCAAACTCGTATAGGAAAACATCAGAAATGAGAAAAAACATATCCATAAGAAGATGAAAACAGGAAATAAAGAGAAAAGTGGGGAGGAGAAAATTTGAAGCATTTATGGCTCCATTTCTCACCAGAAGTAGGAGGTGTGGTGCTCCCCGAGAGTGACGAGAGTTGGGGCCCTAGGGGTGGTGACGTTTTGGAATGGTTAAACAAAGGAAATGAGAGAAGAGGCCCATCTTGATTGGGTCAAATGATCGCCTTGCAGTAATCAGGGCCTGGCCGAGTTTTAAAATCTTGGTTTTGCAGGACAGCCAATCAGCTATAAAAGACGAAATCAGGCACAGAGTTGCTAGGTGAGTACAGAATCAAAGCAGAAAGAATTAAGTTTTGAGGCTGTTCCACCGAGACTTTGGAGGTGTGACGCCGGGGAGAGGCAGATTGCTCTATTATCTGTCCTTACACTTGTGCCCTCCCTTTACCGAGGGCTGGATAAAAAACTGAGACATTCTTATTACTCAGCTCCCACTTTGACCAGACTCCAAAGGTACCCCTTCATCAAGCAAGTTAGAAATCAACTGAGTCAATGACAGCGTCTGTGCCAGTCAGGCCTGGACTCACACTCTGCCATCCTAGTCTCAGTTCCAGAGGCCGTTTCCTCCCTAAGGCCAAGTATAGGAGTCCTGCAGCTACAGCCAGGCTGGAAGGCCCAGGTTCAGACTCCTGTGCCGTCAGCTGCCTGAGAACGCATAACGACTAGTACAAAGAGCCACTGGCATCACCGTGCTTTAAACACGGCCTTGGTTTAACCAACCCACTTGTTTTCTTCTTCCTTGGGCTTCAGCTGTCTTCCATTCTCCATCTTGCAATTGCATTCCTCTCACTAGCTCACCCTGTCCTAGCTTTGGACTTATCTCTTGGCTATAAAGCTGCTCCCTTGTTCTTCATAGTTCCCCACTTCTGCATCCCCCTCTCTTATCATTTTCTCCTAGGTCTGCCAGTAATACCAAGACCTGGCCCAGGCCTGCCCTGGACCATTACCGTCCCCTAAGCCCTGAGGCCATCATGACCCTTTATCACCCTCCATCCGCCTCCATACCATTTCCACTCCTGCTGCATAGTCACCTCTAGTAATGATTTGCCCACAGCCTCATCTCTCCGGTAGTCAGTTCCTTGAAGATCGGAACCCAGAGTTAGGCATCTTCAGAACCTGGAGCCTAGTACAGTGTCGGGCACATGATCGGTACTCAAGAGTTTTAATGACTCCATAGTGATCACTTCAAACCCATTCTGGAAGAAGACAAGGTTTCACTGAACACACTCTGCGAGGAACTAGCTGTTTGCCCACAGGGAAGCCACCCTTACTCATGTTGCTCAGCTGTAAAATGCCGCAGTTGGCAAGGACTGGAGACTATCTAAGGCCCCTGGGCTGCTAAGTCTGTGACTCCTGAGAGTGGACTGTGCTTTGTCCGGCACAGTGACCCTGTCACTGGTAGTTCTACTTGTGAAGAACAATTGTTCCAAACTTGGAAATAATGACACAAGATGATTGACGGTATACTAGGAGCACATCCTAACACGCTCTCCTGAAAGCTTTCTGGCTCTGTGGGCCCAAAAGCCTAGAATAATGGTTCTCAACTACATTTGTTTTGCCCCAGCAGTCATCTGGAGCCATTCTGGGTGTCGACTAAGGGACAGCTACCGGCATCTCAAGGGGAGAGGCCAGGGGTGCCACTAAACATTCCATAATGCACAGGACAGCGCCCCACAACAGTTTTCTGGGTCCAAACTGTCAATAGTGCCATGGCTGAGAAACTCTGCTCCAGAGTATGTAACTTGGTAAGCACATTGGATTATGGCCCAAACATCTTACAATTCTGTGAACTGATGTGGGATGACTGTCCTTTCCATCTGACAGAGAACATAACACCAAAGACTATGGAGTATTTTTGCCTCACAGAATATAACAGGTTTCATACTTAATTCAACAATCTTACTTCAGCTTTCCTTCTTTCCACTGCCTATTTTTAAAACAACAACCAGCTTCTCATTCTCTTTTTAGCTGAGCTGTTTATGTATTTTGTTTTTTTAATTAAATTTCTTATTTTGAGATCATGTGTAGATTCACATACCATTATAAGAAATAATACCAAGAGATCTGTGTGCCCTGTATCAGTTTCCCCAGAATTATAGTAGGAGGTCACGGCCTCATCCAGGGGGTTGACATTGGGACATTCCCCCCACCTTATTCATATTTCCCCAGTTCTACTTGTACTCATTTGTGTATTTGTATTTAGTCCTATAGAATTTTCTTACAGCTGTAGGTTTTTGTATCTACCACCACAGGCAAGATACAGCACAGTTCCATCAGACAAGGATGCCCGGGTTGCCATTTTAGTAACCACACCCTCATGTTCTCTTTTGGCCAGGCTTTATTATCCTGTCGTGACCCTCATTGTCACCTTCTTCAGCAAGGGCTTCCTCCCCCACACACTTATAGCTCTCTTCCCTGCCTTATTTTTTTCCTTATTGTACTCCATGCTTAGAATGTAAGCATGAGGGCAGGTATTTTTGTTTGTTTTTTTGTCACTATTATATTCTGTAGTGCCTAGGACAGTGCCTGGCACGTAATAGGCATTCAATAAACACTTGTTGAATTAATTTAGAAATGGTTTTTTGTGTGAGTGTGAAATATCCTTTCCAATAAAATGGTAGTAGCGGTAAATGACAGGTCATTTTCATGCCCTGACGGCAAAACACAAAGCTAGCAACTGTATGTTAGCATGCGCACACAACCACACACTTTAAAATTCTTGGCTTTTAAAGAAACAAATTCCTGACAGTTTTTCCCTGTTGAGGGTACACTTTTTAACCTATACGGAGTGCCTTGTCCCTGAAGTATTCCCTCTGGGACAATGCCTTTGGTGAGATCTAATGGCATTAAAACATGGAGGTTGGAATGGAGTTGAGGGAAAGCTAAATAGACAATCAAAACCTCTGTCCTTGTATACTGCATTTAAAAGGACATGTTGTTGACCACGTGACCCAGAAATCCTCTGCAAAGGTCCACCTGTGGACATTTGAGAAAGCGGCACTGTATTGGAGCTTAGGATCACACAGTCCCTTGGAGTGGTCACCTCCAGGCGGAGAGCTGAAGCTGTAGGTAATACTGAAGAACAGCGTGAGCACTGCATTTAACAGGAAATAAAAGACCAGGCAAAACCCTCCTTCTGACTAATTCCTGTCCTCAGGCATCCTGACAATCTTTGTGCAGTCCAGCATTAGAAAGATTTCCACTACAAAACGACCTTGGGAGAGATCACAAAAACACTTCAGAAGCTAAGATGGCACACCTGTGAGAACGTTTATATCTTGTGTAGTAGAGGGAAATTCAGCAAGGTCTGAATATTACATCTCATAGATATAAAATAGTACAAATATATACCATGGGTAAGAGGCAGCAAGAAATGTCAGGATGCCGTTTCTGATGGAAGGACCAGAGGAAGGCACATGGCGTGGCCTGGAGTTGCTGGCCGTCCTGTGAACTCTAGTAGCCTAGGGATGGACCCAGACTTGTACGTTTTCTCAGTGACATCACTGTAGACCAGTCACTCAGAAATTCAACTCAAGTGTTGTTTTCCAGAGTGGATTCCTCAGAACTTTAAGTTTATAGAATGACAACTGGTGTTCTTTGAAAGAAAGTTATGATAAATGTATAAGTTTGGGCAATTCTGCATTAATCAAAGGGATATTTGTTTCCTGAGGCTACTGTAATACCACAACCATGGAGGCTTGAAACAATAGAACTATATTCTCTCACAATTCTGGAGGCCAGAAGTATGAATTCAAGGTGTCAGCAGGCAGGGCCATCTCCCCCTGGCTTTCCTTGTCTCGTTAGTGTCTGGTGGCTGCCGACACTCCGCGGTGTTCCTTGGCCTATGGCTGTATCACTCGTCTCTGCCTCTGTCATCACGTGGCCTTCTCCTCTGTGTGCGGTATTAGAACTCCCCCTGTTTCTCTCTTTTAGGGTTATGTGTGACTGTGTTTGGGGCCAATTCTGATAATCCAGGATGAGTTACTTCTCTCAAGATCCTTAACATCTTTTGTCATCTGAGATAATATTCACTCTTTTGCCATATGCACATACACAGGTTCTGGAGATTAGGATTGTTGACCTAGTTTGGGGGCCACTGTTCAGGTAAACAGGTTTATTTACTACAGGTTTTCTCATAGCCTTGCATATGCTAAAGTACACTGTGACCCGCTATGAGTTGTTCACAGTGTGGAGCATATCCTGAGCTTAGCTAACCACAGGACAAGGCCCAGGTACCTTCCTGGAGTAAGTCTTAAGAAGTGGCTTCCTGTATCCCTAGGTCTTTTCCAGGTCCAAACATCTCTAAATCATCCTTTGCACATTACACATTTCCAAACACATTAATCCAGGACTTCCTCTGGCCTTCTTATACATCTTTGCAGTTCATAAGGTGAGCACAGAAAATGAGCTAGTTGGCATCCGTGGCAAAGGCCCAAGGTCTTGGAAGAGCAGCAGCTATGCTATGAGCCCTATGGAGGAAGCCCTTCCCAGGTCTCTACATGAAGTTGGCTTTGCTGTCAGGCCCCTGGCTGAGCCTGACGTGGGAAGCTGTGCCCTTGACTCAGTTTGTTCTCACCAAACACACAGGTGACTTTCTCCTTTATTCCAAGAACGCACAGGCACTTTTTTTTTCCTTGGGTGATAGGCGAGAGGGGTTTCCCTGACAACTAAATTGGAATTTGTGTATTTGTCCTTTCCTGCGAGAAGTCCATCTTGATGGAGGAGTAGATTCAGGACCGAGTCTCTTTCAGAGTCTAATTAGACATCAGCACCTGGGCTTTGAATCCTCCAAAAGTGGTGCCGTGTCCTGGCTGCCAAATTTTCATTTTCAGGATTGTTTATGGATCAAGGCCACCAGTGTTGTTTGCAAGGACAGCTCTTGCTCAATGTGAGAATGGTGTTTTTTTCATAGCCTCTTCCTTCTTTATGTGATAAGTTTTCAAAAGCAATTTCTCAAGGGCCTTTTGTTCCTATGAAAATTACAGGGCTGTGGGGACAGCACCATGATTAATTCTGCATTCTGCACATCACTTTACTCACTTCTGGCACCACTGTTACTTGTTACTTAGATTCAACTTCAACTTTGTCAAGGTGTAAGTTGAGTAATATTTTTCCTAATCTCTTTTTAATATTTTGAAACATGGGATCATTGAAACCCAATTGATTTAACTTTAAGTATCCAGGTTGAAAAATATCTGGCCTTCGTGGATAGTTTTGACATAAATTTCATAAAAACGTTCCTTTAACCAAGTGCCTACTACATATCAGATGTTTGCCTACATGTGGGTCAATATGCATAAAATGATAGGGGTCAGCAAACTCCTGGGGAGACTGAGAATATATTCTCCTGCTTCCATTTGGATGATAATTGTGGAGAAAAAAAAAAAAATACACATATTTGTGCTCAGCCAGATGATCTCGACTTAGTAGAATTCCAAACTTTGGTGTCCATGTTTGTATTGTGGTTAAGGCTGTGTTGGCACCAACTCCTTTAATAGCCTCGAAGGAGACCATGTTGGTATAAATGATACCTCAGCACTACGTCCATGAAGGGGATATGACACCATGGATGAAGATTTCTGAGTCACTTAAATAGAGAGAAGGGTTGCAGACGTGCATCATCCCCCAGCACAAGAAACCACAGGGGTACTGAGCTGGAAATGATGGCATTCCCATTGTAAGCAGATGTGGTACACAGTTCCCATCCTTAGAGGTACCGACCTGTAGTGAGTGTAGTGGACGGTGAAAGTTGGCATCACTGTTAAAATGCAAAATAACTATGATAATGATGATGACTCAAATGACAGTCAACTGTGCTACAAAATCAAAAGCATCAAGTGGACAAAAGTAAACATATTTTTCTACCACCTACTTTAATGAGTGTATTTTTAAGTAGATTGCAATTTAAAAAGAAAACCTGCTTAAGTTACCTCTGGGGTCATTTAATCTTTACATTTGGGAAGTTGGCATGAATAGCCTCATTTTATAGATAAACTGGAGCTTAGGAGGTGTGCTCAGCAAATAAGAAGCAAGCCAGAATAGAATCCAGGCTTCCTAACCCTCACAACCTTCTACTTGACTTCCTAAAGCAAAAGATGCTTCCTTTCATAAGATGTTTGGCCTGTGAGTCACTTTGTCAAAAAATAATTAACCCACAACCGATTCACTGAAAGACCAATTTGCCAAAAGCTAATTAGTCAAGTTTTTTTTTTTCACTGAAAGAAAAAAGCCACATGATCAATCGCCCAATTGATCAGACAATTATTTTCAATGCAGTCTAGAAAAATTTGCTGTCCCATGCAAAAAAAGATACAGATAAGAGCATGGGTAGGGCTTGGAGTGGGAACAGGAGCAGAACAGAAGTCCAAAGAGAGACTGAAGACAGCAAAAGAATGATTTAAAGGGAAGACCAGTCATTTGTACTTAAGAGAAGCGTGGACTAACAATGCTGAGATAAAGTAGCTACAGCAAAGTTGAGGCAGAAACCAAGCTAGGGGTGTGCAGTGGATTCACTAACGGGCAAATTTATTTGTGGGGAATTGGCCGTTGGACTGATAGAAAGTCAATTCTTCTCTCGTGTGAAATCTTGATTTGGGGTGGGAAGCCCTCCTTGCTGGGTTTCCTGAGTTCAGTCAGGTCCTCTGACCTGAGAGGTAAACAGAGGTGGCAGAAAATCTGTTAGTGAATCTTTCCTCAAGACTCCTCTGTCTTCACTGCGACTCTCTGTTCTCCATAGGTCCCTATTGTTGCCCAATGTGTCCTTTAGAATTAGTGTTCCCAAGGCCACTGAAAAAGCCTAGTGACAGCCACCAGCCTAGATGAGGGACTTACCCTGTTTCCCCGAAAATAAGACCTAGCCCAATAATCAGCTCTAATGCATCTTTTGGAGCAAAAATTAATTATAAAACTCAGTATTATGTTTTATATCATATCATATCATATTATATCATATTATATTATATTTATTATATTGTAAAGACCCCGTCTTATAGTAAAATAAGACCAGGTCTTACATTAATTTGTGCTCCAAAAGACGCATTAGAGCTTTTTGTCCAGCTAGGTCTTATTTTCGGGGAAACACGGTAGTTATAGTGGAAAGATTAACTAATACAAGTGACAGGAGGTCCTTAGAAGAATCCATGGGTGGAGGGAGGAACTAGAATCTGGATTGCATGGAAATATTTGGGGGACCCAAATTGGATTCTAGAGGGTCCCAATAACCCCAGGAGGAAGAGATAGCAGGAACTAGAGGAAGTCCTATTGGGGTCATTGTTGCTAGATTTTCCATTGTTTGGGTCAAAATGAATGGAAATATATCTGGACTGTTTTTTTTTCCCCGATTGACTTTCCTAAACTTCAGCTGGCTCTGTTTGGCTTGATGGTTTTCTAAAAAATTAAATAAGCATCTTAAAAGCTAGCCAGAAAAATAAGACGCATACAGACGTGTGCTACACTATGATAATTTTTATAGTGTCCAAGAAAAATTAAGACATACTCAATGCAACTGCCAGATAAATGATATCGAGAACAAATTCCCGTTTCAGAGAAAAATCACCTTCCATTTCTCAAAGCACCCTCCATTTCTAAGAATACGAAATCACATAATTTAATATCCATCTGTATTAGTTTCCTGGGGCTGCCATAACAAAGTACCACAAACTGGGTGACTTAAAACAACAGAAGTTTATTCTCTTACAGTTCTGGAGACTGGAAATCTGAAATCAAAATGTTGGCAGAGTTGGTTCCTTCTGGAAGTCCTGAGAGGAAATCTGTTCCCTGCCTGTCTCCTAGCATCTGGTGGTTGATGGCAATCCTTCGTGTTACTTGGCTCGTAAATGCATGATTCCACTGTCTGCCTGTGACTTCACATACTGTTCTCCTCTCTGTGTCTGTATCCAAATTTCCTTCTTCTTATAAGCACATCAATCATTGGATTAGGGCTCACCTTAATCCAGTATAACCTCATCTTAACTTGATTACACCTGTAAAGACCCTATATCCAAATAAGGTCACATTCACAAGTATTGGGGATCAGGACTTGAATATATCTTTCTGGGGGGGAAATTTTTACCCACTGCTTCATTCAATACAAATCCACCAGGAACCATCAAATCCACTTTCTACACTATAACCAACGTGTTTGTTGCTTTTAAAAAATAGGCTCATTGAATTCTAATTTTTAAATGGAACATTTTATAATTGCAATAGCAATTAGCTATATTACACTCTCAAATCCCACCAAAAGAGAAGTAAGGGATCTTTTAAAAGTATAAACCCACAAGGACCTGGGGAGAGAAGGCATACTACAAAATTTGGGAGGTTGTAAAGGAGATGGGCAAGTGGTTACTGTCTTAGCAGTCCAAGAAAGATGAATCCTAAGCAGAAGAGGGGAAAGTTGAAAAGCAATATGGTTCATATCTTTGTATCCCCAAAGAACTCAGGGACTGGAGACATGGGGTACATGTGGAAACAGGAGAGAAGGGATTTGTGGAGAAGCTACTTAAGAAGCAGTTAGAACCCCAGATTCTCTCTCCAACACAGCAGATTTGAATGACTGCCCTTCCTCCACCCTGAAAGAGGTTGCGGTTCTATTTTCTGGTGAAAGTTTCTGGACTAAAGATCACTTAGAGCAATTGAGGTCAGGGCTAGTAAACTAAAAATAGAGAGTGTGGAGACACCAGACATGCAAATGGGAAGAATCTGTTCAGTGGAATCTAGTCACTCCCTTCCCGACCAAAAAAAAAAAAAAAAAAAAAAAAGCCTACAAATACAGACATCAAGAGTTTCTCAAAGGAATGACCTAGCCAGATACTCTACAGTGAACATGACAAACCTCAACCCCCAACCTTGTGCGTGGAGCTTCCAACCAACATCTTAATACTCTCCTAATACATGCGCAAACAGCCAATGGCCACCAGACATTTGAGGAAAGCCTCCAAACGAGAGATACGCAGCAAAACAAGCAGGAGACAAATAAACATGAAGAAATGAAGACTGTATGGGGGAAACAACCTAATTAAAATCATCATCAGGGAGCTACTGCATCTAAAAAATGAGAATGGGATGCTATATAAAAGAACATTCAGGGTAGCCAAGGAGAGTTCTTAGAAACTAAAAATAAGGTAGGAGAAATGAAAACTTCGACAGAAAAGTTGGAAAATAATGTTGAGGAAACCTAAGAAGTTGAGCAAAAAACCAGACATGGAAAATAAGAGAGAAAAAGACAAGAAAATTAGAGGACCAGTCAAGGAGAAAAAGTTTCCATAATCGAAGGTTCTTAGGTTCCAGATGAAAGAAGGCTCACAGGAGGGAGGAAGGAGGATGGGGGAGGCATGCTGGGGGGAGGGATAAATTTCATACAAAGGAACACGGATCAGAGTGACATCAAATCAGGGCTTGAAATATACAAGTATTTGTGTGGGTGGGAGGGGGAAGGCTTGAGGGCAGATATCATTTTTTAGAACGGGAGAGGACACTGGTTTGAAGGTTCTCCCATAGCCAACATGTTGGAGACAGGGAGATAGTGACTTACTGTCATCCTGGAAGACTTGATTTTATTTTTTTTTTAAATCTCCAGAGTGTTTAAATAAATATATCTGGGTTGTTGAATTTATCCAAATCCAATGACTACATTAACCATTAATGAGGTTCTTGTGCCTCTTTGAAAGCATGGTAATAATCCTCTTAAAAGAGAATCATGCCTATT
Source organism: Rhinolophus sinicus (assembly GCF_057876585.1). NCBI lineage: Eukaryota > Metazoa > Chordata > Mammalia > Chiroptera > Rhinolophidae > Rhinolophus > Rhinolophus sinicus. Next base: position 28,396,697 of record NC_142506.1, read on the forward strand.
TAACCTCTTTCTTTGTGTGGAATGCTAAATATAGCATCTAAACTGGATTTATACTCCACAGTGCCCAAAGTGACTTAGCTTGCCACGGTCATAGGACACATTAGGATGTTTTCTAAACATCTAAATGGACTCTGAAAATATACGTCTTACAGGTTAATTCTAACGATTGGTTCGTAAGACAAATTGAGAATCTAACTCGAAGAGTGGCAACTGGGGTAAAATGTGATCCTTTTGCCTTAATGGGTCACTGAACTCCATTATTATGCCCCAAATGGTGGCATAAGTATTTATTTATTTTGTTAACTAGATTTTAATTTTCATTAATGCAGAGTTTGCTGTTGGGACGATATATAAATAGACGTTATTAAAGGGCTTGAGACTGAGATAGACCTAATATTGATATCTTCCTAGTCAGGAAAGTGATCTTACTTTTTACCCTAAATGAATGAATGAATTTATTTAATCAACAATCAGCTAGAGAACACTTATAAAGTGATAGATGTAGTCCTAAGCACTCAGGATAGATCCATAACAGCCCTGTGGAGTTTATCTTGTGGAGCAGTGCTATCTGTAGAACTTCCTATGATGATGGAATGTTCTATATCTGCACTGTCCAATACAGTAGCTATGGCCATGGATCGCTTGAAATGGGGTTCGTGCAGCTGAAGTTTTTCATATTCTTTCACGGTAATTTAACTGTGCATCGCTCAGTGTAGCTAGTGGCTGCCATATTGGACAACACAAGTAGAAGAAGAGATAAACAAGAAACTGATTCATACAATTAATGAATTATAATTGTTGCAAGTGTTACAAAAGAGATGCCAGGTATGATGGGAACATAAAACTGGGAAATGTAAGTAACCTAATCTAAGGGTTGGCTAAGACTTTTCTGAGATTTTGACAATTGTGTTAAAAATGGAAGAGTGCTTGGGATTCACTAGGTTGGGGTTGGTGTGGCAAACATTTTCAGGAAAAGGAACAGCATGCTCAAAGGCCTTGGGGCAGGAAAAGCTTGGCACTCTCCAGATGCTCAAAGATAGCCAATGTGATGGAACATCGTGATAGAAGTGAGAGAGAGGAGGCAGGTTGCGGGGCTGGCGCTGGATCACGTAGGACCCTATAAGCCAAGGTAAGGATCTTGGGCATTATCTTAGTAGCAATGAGAGGCCTTGGAAGGGTTTTGAGCAGGAAAGTAACTTGATCCAAATACATTTTAAGTACTTTTCAGTTATACAAGCACAAAGTTTAGAGTCAAATAAAACTGAAAGCAATGAACAAACAAGACACACAAATAAAAACTCATCGACACAGACAATAGTTAGTGGTTACCAGAGAGTAAGGGGGGAGAGGGAGGTAGAAAAAGGTAAAGGGGGTCAAATATGTGGTGACGGAAGAAGATTTGACTTTGGGTGATGAACAAATAATGCAATGTACAAATGAGGTATTATAGAATTGTACACTTGAAACCTATATAATTTTATTAAAGTGTCACCCCCAATAAATTTAATAAATTTTTAAAAAGTTTCCAAAAGGCTTGCTGTGAAGATCAACAGTTCCCTGTTATGCTTCCCAGGTTTTTAGTCCCCTGGAGGTAACTACTTTCAACTCTTTCAGCTGATTCTCTTGGTCTTTTAATAATATGCAAGTCTTACTCTTTCTTGACATTTCAATTTAAGGTCAATGCATGGAAGGTGAAGTTTTCACTCTTTCATCCCTACCCCTACTCCCAGTATAATTGTAACATAATTTGTCTAGATCGATTGATATACATTGTTTGTATTATTATGACTTTGTAAACACTATTCACAGAAGAACCATATGATGATATGCTGTGATAATTTTTCCTTTCACACAATATTTTATTTTTGCTGCACTAAGAATTTTTCAAGCTCTGATTTAGGGAGGTTCCTGGCAACAAGGAAAGTATTCCCAAGCCTCAAAAAAGCAGTCTGGGAAAGCAGAGCTCTTTCCTGCTCTCTTTTTCAATGACGAATATTTGGCTTCTGCCTTCTTTTTATCTGTCTCCCTTCTGTCTTGTTGTCCCACTCTCTGGAATAAAAACAACCAAAGGGTAGCCCTGCAGCATTTCAAGAGCAGAGACTGGCAGAAACATGTGCGTCTGTGGTTACGGAAGCAAATGGACTCAAAGAATCAAGCACTACATGGAGTGGCCAAAGTTTAAATTCTGGGTCCCTAAAGGACCTTGTGCAAAGATAGCCCCCACTCCCCAAGACAGATCTGTGTCCTGTACCCACAATGTGTGGTCATTTCAGGGAAAAGGTAACAATGGAGGGTATACTTGGATGACAGACCTAGGACATCTGAAAGAAGTTTAACTTGTACAATTAGGTAATGGAGTAAGTTGGGAGGACCATGGGGGAAGCTGTGGGGAGGGGACATAGTCACAACCTTAATAAGTGATGGCTAGAAGGCCAAGGGAAGATGGAGGCAGAGATTGGAATTATGCCACTGCAAGCCAAGGACCACCTACAGCCACCAGAAGCTGGAGCATGCAAGGAAGGATTCTCCCCCAGAGCTTTCAGACAGAGACGCTTTGATCTTGGACTTCTGACCTCCAGAGCTGTGAGAGAATAAATTTCTGTTGTTTTAGGTCACGCAGTTTGTGGTCATTCATTACAGCAGTCCTAGAAAACAAATATATATTGTAAGGAAATAGATAATGTTGGAAACGGAATAGATGATATTATTAAATGAAAAAAATTAACTACAGAACTCAAAATGGCAGGCATGTGCTTCTAGTAAACAAATATGAATGTATATCAAAGAGAAGATATAGGTGATTATATTTGCATAGGATATTTTTTTAGTAGGTTGAATAAAAGCATTTCCTGTCTTACAAATACCGGGGGTACCAAAAAAATGTATACACATTTTAAGAGATGTTACCTATGTATTACTTTTTGAAGCTGAATTGAATTACAGTAGTAACATGTAGTATGATGTTCACTCAAAAGATGGCGTTAATCAAATGAATGCTAGTGTCACCATGTGACAGGCAGGACAGTCAAAGAAAATGACGAAAGCACGGTTGCCTTTTAAAGACCACAAGACCATTTTGAAGTGGTATATGGAATTTGAGAACGTTGTGGAAGTACAATGACAGTGGAGGCGTGAGTCTGCAACAGCACTTCCAACACGCCTGACAATTGCACGCATTCGTGGTAAGTTTGAGATGCACTGTCCTGTGTGTGATGTGCACAAGGGAAGGTCCGGGAGGCCTCGCACAGCAACAAGTCCTGCTGCTTCTGCTGTGGTGTCGGAACAGTTTACACGCTCGCCACAGGAGTCTACCGAACAATGCTCACCGTAATCAGAAGGGTCTGGAGGCTGATGGTAACCACTCTGAGCACCTCTTGTAATTGCAGAAGTCAAACGTGACTTGTATTCATCTTTTGTTATCGGTATGTATTGAGCACTACAATTTTGATGGATTTTTCACTTTCTTAAATTGTATATGCAATTTTTTTTCACCCGCTGTATAATAAATAACGTGGACTGTTAAACAAAACTGAAAATAATCCCCATGGCAGCAGAGCCGGCTAGGACCCCCGCTACTTCTCACTCTGGTCAGTTTGATTTTTTTGGCCTTTGACCCCAGCAATATTGTCTCATGAATTCATTTTTAAAATTCCAGTACCCACCAAAAAGTTACCCACCTGCCCCTGCTCCCCTGTCACGGACTCCTGCCTGTCTTTCAGAGCAGATTCACCTCTCTGGGTCCACGCAACCCCAGCCTTTGTCTATAGCCAAACAAAATACTCTGTCACAAACTCTATTACTCCCCGTTTACCAGCCCCTCACCCTGCTCTTCCCACAAGCCCTAAGTAAAAGGTAAGACAGACAGCATGTTATTTTTTGGCCTAGTGCTTCATTATTTTAAACAGCCCAGAGAAAGTGTTAATTTGAAGTTGCCTGTATGGAAATCCACTATCTATTTAACCTTTCTATTTCATGCATCTATTTCAAATATTTTTAACCAATTTTAATAAAAAGCCTTAACCATCCTATTTTATAATAATAAATATCATGTAGTGTTTTCAATACCCCATTCCATAAGTGATTTTTGCTAAGTTATAGAGCAATTTAGTAGTGGAGCCAGTCCTATTTCTAAAAGTCCACATTATAATAACATATTTCCCTTTATCTTCCTCAAAATTATGGTGGTTCTTTGAAAAATAAAAAAGCAAGGATTAAAAAATTTTAAAAAGTGATGGCTAGTATTTATTGAGCCCTTACTGGAAGCTAAGTCCTTGACATACATTACACCATTCAATCTGCACCACAATATTCTGAGGTGTGTTTTATTAAATGAAAACTGTGGCACAAAGAGAGTGAGTGCTGTGTGATCTCACCTGCAAAGTGGGGGTAATCTGACCTCATAGGGTTGCTACAAGTATTCGCTGAGTTTCAGTGTATGGTTACAACAATGTCTGTCCCAAAGTAAGTAAAATATACAAGCATTTGTTGTATAAAAACAAATAAATCCCCATTTTACAGATCACGGATAAGAAAATGCTTTCTAGTTTGGGTTCTGCTGCTGACAAGCTGTGGGACTTAAGGCAAGTCCCTTAAGCTCCCAGGTCTTCTTATCTCATAAAGACCAGAATTTGCATTTGATGATTACTTGGATCCCTTTCAGCTATAAGCTTTTTCTCATGAGCAGGATTTCTTTTTAACTTTTCCTTCACCTTATTCCCGTGCTCATGATCTAGAGGTCTTAACGGGTGAAGAGAGGGGGACTATGGAAAGGTACAGGGGCATTTTGGGTCATCTTGATGACAAGGGAGCCATACCACCATTTGGTGGCAGGATCAAGGGAGGCTTGATGTTTATCAATCCACGCAGTATCCCTACCCCAAACGCCAATTGCTTCCCTATAGAAAACACAACCAACCTCAGAATCTTGGTGGAAATCATGATACAACTCACAGAAAAGCATAGGGAAGATTTTCTGTCAAAGCAATGGAGCCACATGGCCATGCAGCCACATGGTCTCATGGTCACTATGCCAACTATGGCCAGACAATTATACTTCCATGTACTCATGTAGCTAAACAGCCACACAATTATGCAGCTATGCAGCTAAGCAGTCCTGCAGTGAAGCAGTGATGTGGTCACTGGTGCATGCAGTTATGCAGCCATGCAACCACACAGCTAAATGCCTATGGAACCATGCCTGAAATCCCAGTTTCATAGCCAAGCAACAGCCCACCATGTTCTTCAAGTGCAAGATGGAATAACAAAGAAGGTGTGTGCCTAGCTTATCAATCTCTGAAAACATTAATGGAGCTTCTATTTCATGTAAGGCTTCCTGGGAGACAGACAATAAGCAAGACACAATTTCAGCCCCTAAGAAGCCCTCATTCCTGTGAAAGGGTGAATCTGTGCACATGTACACAAGGCTGACCAAAGCAGTGGACATAAGGACAAAAAGGAAAAAATATAGAATGGGGCTAGGAGAAACAGAGATTAGCTCCAGGTAGGGACAACCTGGGAAGGTTTTGCAGAGGGGGTGGTTTTGGGGTTAGACGTGTACAATGAGGAAGTGTGAAGGTAAAATGTTCCATCCGAGGAGACCCCAAGATTAAAAATAGAGATGCAAGAAGAGGGCAGGCCTAGGAAACAGTGAGGATTCAAGAGTGTGGAACTGGTAGAGACAGAAAACCCAGGCAAGAGTGGCCAAGGGTCTGGAATTCCATGCTGAAATTTTCATCATTTGTGCAGCAGGAAATGGGGGTCATGAAACGCTGTGGGGCCTGAAAGTGACAGGATCTCATCCACGCTCCAGAAAGAGTCTTTGGCAGGAGTGTTAGGAATGCCTGAAGGAAGAAAAGGTCAGAAGTAAACGAGAGGCTTAGAAGTTCCAGCAGGGGTGCCTTGCTTTTCACTGCCACTGGAACAAAGCCCAAACTCCTGCCCATCTGACCCACGAGGCCCTATATATCCTATCCCCCTACACAGACCTTCTCCTACCACACGCCCCTCCAATCACTTTGGCCTCTTTTTGTGCCTCAGTGGCATCAAGCTCATTCCAGTCTCAGGGCCTTTGCACTTGCTGATGGCTCTTCCTAAAGCACTCTGGCCCCTAAGGTTCACGAGGCTGCCCCTGCTTTTCACTCACATAGAGGCCTTCCCTGACCACCTAATCTGTTATTCCTCCACACTCCCATCTCCGGTCACTCTCTATTGCATTATCTTGGTTTTTCTTCACGGTGCTTGTCAATATCTTAAATGATCTTGCTCGTGTATTTCTCTGCCCATCACCATTATCCCCAACCCAAAAGTAAGCTCCAAGAGCAGTCCTGTCTGTCTTGCTGACTGCTGTAATATCTAAAACAGTGGCCACCCTACAGGGCATGCTGAAGAATATTTGTGGAAAGGAAGGGAGGGAAAAAAGAAGGGCAGTCTCTGAGAAATACGTAAAATTCAACTTGTGGTTTAGGGAGAGAGAAGCATGGAACAATGAGGGAGGAAGGGGACACATGCCTAGCCATCAAGATGCCCCACATCCAGGAAGGTCCATGGGAGGTGATTCAAAGGTGGGCATTAATGAGGGTCTGAACTAGGGCCGCACCAGAAGGTGGCTACAGTGAGCTGAGAGGGAATGCACAGTAGGTGCGGCAGAGGGGTGGAAGGAGAGGTTGTTTGAAGGTAAGTTGAATTTGAGGCACCTGCTGACAGCAGTCAAATGTCTTGGCAGCAATTGGAGATGTGGATCTGGAACCAGAGGGAGAATCAGGGAGCCATTCACTCAGGAATAACTGAAGTCAGAGGAGTGGATGCGGTCTGCAGGAGAGCACGTGCCGAACGAGGAGAGAGAGCTGGGGAAAGGGGTGGAGGGGAACCATCTGTGGGTGGGAGGTGAGGGGGAGCCCCCATCACCCCCCTTTCTTTGCTGAAAGAGAAGCGAAGAAAGGAGGAGGAGGAAGAGAAGACATGAGAGGTGAAGAGAAACTCAGCAGTGGTAGAGAGAGTGAAACTGAGAGAGAAGGTCAATTTCCAAAGTGGGAGGAGGGTGTGGGCAGGGGAGATTAGCCAGATCAGTGGTGCTGAGAGCTGCAGGGAGGTCAAGGGCAATGAGCTCAGACTCTGCATTTACCAGATCACTTTTTGTGAGATTCATAGGCAGAAAAATCTTCTGTAAAACAATCTACTGTGTGTGCAGGGGGTCCATCTGGAACCATTTGTGTCACCCCTGTGAGACTTGGGGAAAAGGGGAACTGATGCAAATATGCTAATGCTCCTGAGGCTTGCTTTACTAGTCAAGTCCTTTGTTTATGACCCAGGAGTGTCTTGTCTTACCAGCTTCCAAGAAACTGTTCAATGGTACCTTGTCAGGTAACAACTCAGACCCTTTGCAGTTCTTAAAACTGCCATGCTCTTCTAGAACCTTTCCATTCTTTCACTGAGGGGTGAGGTGTAATTCCCTCCCTTTAAATCTAAGCAGGCTTGTGACTCACTTGTAAACAGCAGAATGCGGGAGAAGTGACACTGCGTGAATTCCAAGGTTATGTTATGAGAGGCAATAGAGCTTCTGCCCCTTTTAGCTGGGATATGTACTGGCTCTGAGAAATTATGCAAGCAGACTGCTCTGAGGCCACCATGCTGAGAGGAAGCCCAAACTAGCCTAAGCAGAAAGACCATATGGAGAAGCCCTGGGGCTGTACTAAGCGAGAAAGTTGCCAAGCCAGCCCCCAGCTGCATCATCTGACAGCAAAAACCCAGCAATTTTATTCACCAAATAACTTCAGGGACTTTTTGCTCTTCAAAATATCTCAGTCATCCTCAAAGGATGAATGAAGATTTGCAACTACTAAATCTGGTTAAAGAACAGGCCTAGCTAGAGATGTGAACAGATTGCATGCAGAAGGAAAAAGGTAGTTTGCCCATAATCACATGAAAAGACAGCAACCATACTCATAGACATGCACATTAAAACTCAGCTACAATGTAATCAATAATGTTGTAAAGATTTTGTAGGGTATCCGATGGACACTTGTCTTACTAGGGAGACCACCTCAGGGATGATGTAGATGCCTGATCACTGCACTGTACACCTGAAGCTGAAGCTGAACAATAATGAATGTCAACTACAAATTTATGTGTGTGTGTGTGTGTGTGTGTGTGTGTGTGTGTGTGTATATACTTACAAGAAGCGGAGTACAGCATTAGGAATAGAGACAGTGGAAATGTAATGGCTCTGTGTGATGTCAGAAGGATAGTGGATGGGGGGAGGAGGGTTCACACAGTGTGAGGGATATAAATGATAAACGTCTAAATATTACTTTGTCTTGCGTACCTGAAACTAATAAAAAATAAAAAATAAATTAAAAATCAATTACACTTTCTTATTTATTAAAGTGACAAAAAACAAAAATAAACAAACAAAAACAACCCAAAACCCAAGTTTGACAATATACTCTATTAGCAAAGCTATGGGACAACAGGTACTCTCAAACAGTGCTAGTGAGAATGAAAGATGGTACAAGTCCTATGTGGGGGAATTTGGCAATATCTAGCAAAATTACATTTACATTCAGCCTTTGGCCGAGCTGTGCGCTTTTAAGAATCTACCTAAAGATATGGGGGCAAAAATAAACACACGAACAAGATTGTTTGTAGAGCAAAAGTTTAGAAACAACCCCAACTGGCCATCTGTCGGAGGCTGGTTTAATAAGCTACACATATCCACACAATTGAGTACTACACAGTACTCAAAAAGAATTAAAAAGTATAAAAAAGAATGAGGAATTTATATACTGATTTGAAATGATTTCTAGAGTATACTGTTAACTGAGAAACCCAAGGTACAGAATAGAGTGTATAATATGCTACCTTTTACCTTTAAAAGGGAGAGCATGTGAATATATACATATATTTATGTATATATATTTATGTATGTGTGTGTATATATATACATATATATATTTTTTAATGAAAAGATAAACCAAAAACGAATAAAATTATTATCTATAGGAGGACAAAGGGAACTAAGTAGAGGGGACAGAGATGTTTTGTTTTTTAAACAAAACTTCTTGTTTTATAGATTTGTTATTGGAACCATGTAAATTTTTGCCTAAATATAAAACAAAATTAAACTGAAATGAAAAAAAACAACAATTTTGCCTCAAAATGAAACAAATGAATGTACCTATTTAGCAAGTTGATGGCTAAACACACAAGAAATTATTTCAAGTGACTTTAAAACATAGCCATCTATACACATGAAACTAATAAAAAATTAAAAAAGAAACCCACATAGCTAACTATGCATCCCTGGTATAAGGATATATTCTAAGGACAATATACCCTACAAACATCTTAAAATATTTTCAGTAGTCATATTGTTATATATATATAAGACAAAGCAAATAAGTACTTATAAGGCTGTTAGGAACCAAGAATTTCAATATCTAAAAAATTCTAAAAATTTAAGGAAAAGCCCTACAATTGAAAAATTTTAAACTGATAATATACTCTTTATAAAAAGAATTTCAGCTAAGAAATGTTGAAGAAATGTTAGAATATCACTCTTTTGCAATTTCTAATGAAAGAATGCACGTAGACAATGACTGAAAGCTGATGAAGTTCGTAATGGATGGATTGGGTTGTCTCAGCCAATCTTAACACAAACATGAGAGATTACCAGATAAATATCAACCAAATACAATGTGCAGACACTATTTATATCCCAATTCAAATAAACCAATTGTAGAAAAGACATTTATGATACTATTGGTGAAATATGGACAATAACTAAATTTTGGTTATATTAGAGGAATTTTCATTGATTTTAAGGCGTGACAATAGTATTGTGGTTATGTTAGGTTGAAACAGAATTGCTGATATGACACCATTTCAACCTACAAAAATGGGAATTTCATACGGCTTAATCTTGTATTTTACATCTTTTTTAAAAGAGTCCTGTCTTGTTCCCAGAACCTTCCACCTGCAGTTGGTCTCAACCCCTAACAGGGGGAAAGTGAGGGGGCTGGTAGACCGAGCGCGAGTCTGCTGTGCGGCCCGCCCCCTGGAGGTGGTGCCATCCCTGTGCCTCTGCTCCAGGAGGCGGTCCCTCCACAGGCCTGGGCCCGCGGAGTCCGGAAAGGAGTGGGCTTTCGCGAATACTTATTCTTTGCCAGGACCAAGACAGACGTCAGCGCCTTGGTGCAGAAGCTGGACCTGGACACGAGGAGAGTTACGTCCATCGAGAGAGGTGCGGAGGCTGTTTCGTACAAGAAGGAGAAACTGAAGCTGAGACGCCAGAGGGCCGCAGGTGTGATTCTGCGGACTTTTTTCTTCTTTTTAAGGAGGGCGCAGCTCATAGTGGCCTATGCCAAGGTGGAACCTGGAAACTTAGTGTTACTAGCACCACGCACTAACCAACTGAGCTAACCAGCCACCCCTCTGCTGACTTTTTACATGCAGTTGGAATACAGTTGGCCCTCCAGATCCGTGGGTTCCGCATGAAGGATTGAATCAGCCTCAATCGAAAATATTCATACAATCATGTTCCACTTAATGGGAGACATGTTGTGGGAAATGCCTCACACCTAGATGGTACAGACGACTACTACACACCTGTATGGGACAGCCTCTTGCTCCTGGGCTACAGGCCTGCATAGCACATTGGTGTACAAAACTAGGCTGAACCAAGCACAAGAGAAATGCAATCAAGAGATGTAAACAAGAGATCAATAGCCTGCTGCTGACGTAACAGCAAAAGTTTTTTACAGTTGAAAGAGTACATTATTTAGAACACTCTAAATAATGATAAAAAGCATAGTATAGTAAATACACACCAAAAAAGAGTCAGTTTTTAGAGATCCATAATAATATTTATGGATGAAGTTACCTGACTTCCGGAAGTTGCTTCAAAATAATCCAATTGGTGAAAGGGAATGGAGGCAGAGATGAAACAAGATTTGCATGTGTTGATAATTGTTGAAGCTGGATGATGGGTGTATGGGGTTCTTTAAGCTATTCTCTCATTTTATGTATGTTTGAAATGCGTGTGTTTGTGTAGTTTCAAAGTTTTAAGCGCATATATGTTTGAAATGTTACAGTTTAAAAATGCCTGAGGCTACAATTAAGGGGTTCCAGAATTGTTTAGAGCAATTGCAACCCCAGTGTGTCTGCTGGGAAGAGACAACACTCAGGTGAAAATACAGTCTCTGGTGTGTGTGTGTGTGTATATGTATGTGTGAATCTGTGTATGTGTTTAAATCACCTCCTCATATAACTTTTTGGTATATTTCCCACTGATTTGTTGTTTATGGCTATGGGATTTGGGGATTCGGAACACACCTTAGTCAGTGTTTGCATTTTGAATTCATGTGCAAAAGAGCAAAAGTAAGCTTCTGGGCACGGGCACACTCTCCCTGGGTCCCTTTGTTAACATTTTTTGCAGCTCTCTTTAAATGATGCCTTTTCTCTAAGTGCACTGGCTGTTTCCTGAAGCCTTACATAATGGTGAGAAGCCCCTGTCTCTACAAAGCAACACCTGATTCAGAAAAGTCAACATCATAACAGCAACCCATCTATCAGCTGCCCAGACCCACAACTGACCAGCCATACTGTGGCTTTTTAACCACCCCCAACTCCACAGCCTGTGGCAGTAACTGAGTGTTAAGGAAAGGTGAGCAAAGCTCAGAGAGACGCCAGGGAGGTGAGTATTCCTCACACCTCCTGGCAGCAGCTCCACATCCTTAGAGGATGTACGGAGGGCTAGCTGGGAAAAGCAACTTGGGCCATTGGCAACTGCCCTGGCACCTCCTGAATCAATAGTGACCTGGGATGAAGGGACAGAAGGCTCCCGACATTCCTGGGAACCCAAGGCAGGGAGAGCTCCAGGGAGAACTAGGAACCCCCTGTGTTACCCTGGGTTGTGCCATGAAACTGTTTTCTTCCCAAATCCCACTCAACTCAAGAGCATGATTTACATAATAAAATATCTAATACCTTAGTGACCTAATGTTATCAGAGATACTTTCATAACCTTTAAAAATTGCCTTCAAGTTAAGAAATGCCCTTAATCCCATTTATTTGTTCATTCCTCAAACATTGCTTGAGAGCTCACTATGTGTTGAGCTATTTAGAGGTGTGTTTGGGGGCTGGGACTAGTAACTGCATGCCCTGTTCTTTACTCTCTTCCACAGTGCCCTCACGGTTAAGGACGGTGGCTCTTAAAGCTGACTGTACCTCAGAATCACCTAGGACAGGAGAGGGCATGGGCTCCGAGCCATGCTCATTCATTGATGTATCGTCTGTGGCTGCTTTGGTGCTGAAAACAGCAAAGCTGAGTAGCTGCAATAGCGCGTATGTGGCCCACAAAGCCTAAAATGTTTACCATCTGGCCCTTTACAGAAAAGGTTCGCCAACCTCTGATCTAGGACCCCTCTTCTCTAGGAGAAGTCCCCGGGCCAGCAGCATCAGCATCACTTGGGAGCTTGTTAGAAAAGCAGAGTCTCGGGCCCCTCTCCCCACCCCAGACCTCCAGAATTCTACTCTGCACTGACCTAAAGAACCTGTTAAACATGCAGGTTTTCTGGCCCCACCCCACACTACTATCAGAAGCCTCAGGGGTGGGGCCTTTGTTATAGGTTCCCCAAGTGAATCTAACAGATGAATAAGGTGTATGTGTGGTCACTGCCGGTAGAAGTTGCTGTGGTACCTCGTGGGAATCTCCCTGCAGGACTGACACCAGGTCCTCCAGCTGCTGGGAGAGGTGACAACCACTGAAGGCTCACGCGTGTGGTACCTCTCAGAATTGCCCTCTGCGGAAGGCAGTGGCCCCGACCCAAGGCCACTGCCCCTTGCTGGAAGTAGCCTGCATCTGATACGTGGTTGATATAGGGGGAAACCACCTCTCATTACAATATCTGAAGGGCCACCCCAGCTCCAGAACTCCCCAGGGAATCAGCTGAGGCCCCTTCAACAGCAATTCAACCTCTTCCTCTGCCCAGTCCTGCCTCCCTCACCCCTCACAGGTGTTCTGTAAAGCACTCCCCAATAAAGGCCCATCTCAGAGTATTCCCTGACACTGTCGTTAAGCGTATACAGTGTGACAGCAGAGATAAGTAATGGCCATAAATTAAAAAATTTCAAAACAACCTAAGTGTCCTAGAAGGTGAGTGCTAGAAGGGAACAGATGACCGAGGCGGATATGTTGGAGCCATAGGGCTCTCAGAGGTGGGGGCAGGGGTGGGGGATGGGATAAGATGCTTTAGACAAAAGGCAGCCCTTGAGTCAGGCTGAGTGGAGAGGATAGACAGGCAGCTAGTGCAAGATGAAGCTGGAGAGAAAGCCTTAAACGCCAGGCTAAGGCATTTGCACTCAGTAGGCAAAGGGAAATCATGAAAAGCTCTGAGCAGGAGAGCAACATGATAATGATTTCCAGCTATGCTTCAGGAATCTTCATCTGGCAATGGTGTGAAAGGGATTGGAGTGGCAGTGACTGGGGGTGGCGGGACCAGTCAGAGAGCTGTTGCAAATGTCTAGATGAAAGGTAATGAGGACCAGAGCTAGTGATCAGTTAAGGGGCTGGCATAGAGGAAAGACCACAGGGCTCGAAGGATCCAGACCTGGCTGCCAAACCCCTCAGCCACAACCCGCACGTCACCTCACCTCTCTGACTTCCCATCTGTGAAATGAAGATAACAGAATCAGGTACGAAACATGCAATGCCTGGCACATGCCCGGCACGTAATTAACAGAAGTCACGCTCATGAGGCAGTGGCTATATTCATCCGTGTTGGCACGCACATCACTTATCACCCCAGCAAGCAAATCGGAGCCTGGCTGCTATGAAGACTGTCCTTGAAAAGTGATTATTCGTAGACATAATAATTTAATGAGGCCTCGGTTTCAAACATGCCTGTTGTTTATTGAGGTGCTTAAACCTGAATCGTCCCTCTTAGGAAGGGTGTGCAGGCGAATGCCTCTTCCATTGTAACTGCTGCATGCCCTGTTGTTATGACGACCAGTTTTCCCAAACAGCCCTGCAATTTTCTACAAATCCTTTTGGGTTTCCTCATGCCCTAAAGTCCACAAGCCCTAGGAACAATAGCAGGGTGACATTTTTGAGCTTCCACGGGAACTACTGTCAACTCTTTCAATTAGCCCATTGGCTGCTGCTTCTCAAACAGAAGCCCCAGCCTGAGCATCTGCGTGACTCTGCGCAGTGAACCTCACTAATTGGAAATTGGTGCCACAGAACATCAGCTGACACATCAGTTTCTGACTGGCATTAACTTTGCAGGAAAATGAAGCAGAAAACAAAGGAATGTCCACCAGTCATCTTGTGTACACATCACAGAGTCTGATATCAACAGATCATTCTAAAAGATTTATGTTTGGGGTATTGTTGCATGTTTTCTAAAATTAGTTCGATATTAGCACTTTTTTTCAGCAAATATTCACCTTTATGAACTCACTTGACACATGGGAATGTTAAAAACAGTTTCTACTGTTGTTGTTGTTATAAAATCTTAATACCCCTAGTTATGTCCCCATGGTTTCTAGCAGACCAACCTCTTCCTCTGCCTAGTCCTGTCTCACTTACCTACTTCCCTTCCTCCCCCCTGGCTGCTGCTGATCTTCTCTCCTGTCTGACATAACCTCAGGACGAAAGCTGCAGTCACCCTGCTGGCAGCCTACCCAATTATCTGTTCTCCTCTTTTTTTCTTTGCCAAAAGGATCCAATACTTTTAGGGAGGCATGTGTCCAGCTAAAAGTCTTGATTTTCTAGACTCTTCCAGCCAAATAGCCAGTAACAGAGTCCTCCTGGCCAAGGAGATTCAAGCAAAGCTTACTGGGTTTTGGGAAAGCTATTGTTTCACAGATTTAAAAAAAATAAAAGACTTTATTTTTTTATAAAAAAATAAAAGAAGGTGGATGCTCCTTCTCTTTCTTCCTATCTAAAATAAGATGCTGCAGCATCTTGCAACTGTGAGGATGAAATCCACGTAGCAAGGATGGCAAAGCAATAAACTCAAAGAGCCCAGGTCCTTCATGTTACCCTTGAGCCGAGCAGCTGCCTACCTCCAGACTTTCTGCAACAATAAACCCTCTACTTGCGAAGCCTTGCGAAGCCACATTTGTCTGGTTTCTGTTCATGCTGCCAAACACGATTCCTCCCTGATACAAAAGGTGAGGAGGGTTCCCTTCATCCAACAAATATTCATTGAATGCCTGCTCTATGCTGGGCGCCATGCTGAACAAAGAAAGGAACAAGACAGTGACAAGCTGTGGTGTCAGGAAGGAAATAGCCAGACAGTAACTCAGTAAAGTTGGTCTCTCTAAGGAGGTGACATGTGAAGTGAGAGCTGAAGGGTGAGGTGGAGTCAACCACATAAAAAGTGGAAGGAGGGGGAACACATTGTAGCAAGCACAAAATCCTGGTGACAGGAAAGTGGTGGAGGTGTTCAAAGGACAGAGGGGAAGCCAGCATGGCTAGAACATGGAGAGGGAGCAGGAGAGGGAACAAACAGGATAAACAAGGGCGGAGAAGCAGCGGAGACTAGGTCATGCAGGCCAAGGAAAGAGGTTGGAATTTTATTCTATGTATAATAAAATGAGAAGCTACCAGAGGGTATTCAATAAGAGAGTGACAGGACCGGATATATGTTTTTAAAAGCTTGTTCTCCCTATGATGTGGCGAATGACCTTCCAAGGACAAGAATGGAAGCAGACTATTGCAGAGGGCGAAGTAAAAGATGGCAGTGGCCTGGGTTCAGGTAGGGCCAAGGGAGAGGCAGAGTGGACTTTCGTCCTGATAGAACTGCCTGTGATGTCTTCTCCCATGTTACAAGGAACATCCTCAGTGCACTTAGAATCCAAACAGGCAGATTTGAGGAGAAGATGGCAAAAGATGTTTGTAAAATGCTGAGGCGGCAAGAAGGATGTACAATGATAAGGGCATTAGAGGGAAAGATGCGCAAATTCACAGCAAGTCTTTTGATTTGTGTTAGTATTGAGAGGGAAAGCACGGGACAGTGTTGGGAGCCATTATATGGGAACTGTCACAACATATTAATAAGGAATTAACAGAATTGCCAAGAGGTGGTAAGCACACTGAAGTCCTAGAGCCTGAATTGCTCTTGGGTGCAATCACCAACGTCATGACTTTCTCCAGCAATGCCAGGCAGCTCAGAAACGGGGATGGAAGGAGCAGACGGAAGGGTGGCCCCAGGTTTGTGATTGGCATGACGAGCCCAGTGCAAGATTGAGGAGGTGAGGGGATCCTGAGAGCTTGGATGGGCAACATTGAAACAGCCTACCCTTCATATTTCTGAGCACATTAATTCTTCAGTGATTCCCATCCTACACTGTGGAAACTGAAACCCAGAAAAGTTAAGAAACTTGCTCAAGATGACACAGCTGGTCAATGTCTGTTGGTAAAGTCTAATTCCTTAACCACTGAACTATACTATCTCCAAGAAAAATAACAAGGAAGATGAAGATGAAAAGAGCAGGGAAAGGTCCAGGGACTGGAGTTCGTGATGCGTGTGAGACCCTGGCTCCCTGGAAGGGAGAATGTGTATGAAGTTGGAAACAGAGCCCAGATCTGGCCGGGTGGTCCCAGGGGTGTGGCTGTACCGAAGGGTGGTACAGTGGCGTGGAGGAGAAGGTCAAGAGGCTCTGGGTTGGACTTCCGGGCTGGAGGGCGTCCGGCCGGCAGCCACTGACTCGGCCTTGCCCAACTGCCCACTAAAATGTCTGTGAAGGAAGAAGAAGACCAAGACTCACAGCAGCACCCCAGATCACAGCAGCACTCCAGATCGCATAGACAACCTAATCTCAGAATGTGGAAGAAACTATCGCCACTCATATGGCAGATGGAGCTGGATTAAGAAAAATCTACCCAAGTTTCTGGTTTTGCTTCATCACACAGAAGCCACAGGGCAAGATGTAGGCAGACACCCTGTACCCCCATCTGACACAGAGACCCAGAGCTGGAAGCACATGAGGCTGTACCAACCAGAACACAGGGCAGCCAAGTGGCATGACTTCAGGGGCATTTGAGACTCAGAGACCTGGTACCTACACACACATACACTTGCCACACTCACTCGCATCACATACACACCACACACACCCACACTCATACACACTCACACTTATACACACCCTACACCGCCACACACACTCACACTCCATGTACACACAGGCCATGTTTGTACATCCATAAAGTGACCGTAAACTCCGGAAAACAGCTGGGCAGAATATAAAACAGCATGATCAGCCTGAGCCAGTTGTGGAGGGGGTGGTAAGACCGGGACACAGGGGAATTATATACAGTGGAGTCACAATTTACATTAACCTGGTACGTGATTCACCTGAAATCAACTAACATTTGCTCAGTATTGAAACAAAATAAGGCAGAAAAACCCCTTCACTTATCCATGGCCCTTCCCCCTGTTCTTCCTCCAAACTAGACTTTAGCTCCCACTATCTCCAACTATTTTCACAAACACAAAGAGAAACAAAAATGTTTTCTGTCTTCACCTGTGAGATTCCAAGCAAGTTAAGAGATTCTCCTATACCCCTCCAACTTTAAACATAAGCCCCCAGAAGATGTGACATGCACCTTAGCTACCCAGACATAGGACCTGAAGGATGGAACCTAAATGCGGACCGAAGCATTGCTTCCTTCTGTGTACTTCCCTATACTTTCTAAATCTTCTGTAAGAAACACGCATTGCATTTGAAACCAGAGAAAATAACATTCTGCCCAAAGACCGTGATGTTCTGAGCACACCCTGCAGCCCTGCTCGGGCACCCAGCACAGGAGGGGCAGCGTTAGCCACAGGGCTGCAGGTGTCCCATCAAGGACGCCCTTCCTCAGCCTTGTAAATGCTAGCAGGAGGTCCCCACTCCAAGTGACTCATATTTTCAAGAAAGCCAAAAGCAGATGGGGTGGAGGAGGGTACTAAATTTGTGCTTAGCAGTTCCAGTAAAACGGACACTGCCCTGGATTTAGGAATAAGAGAACTGAATTTTGATCCAGGCTCTTCCACTTCCTAGTTGGGTGACCTTGCTCAGTCTCTTAATCTCACTGAACCTGTTTCCTCACCTGGTAAATGGTTATAACTGTGGTTTATGAGGTTATTTTAGAGAGTTGTGTGAACTAATGTCCAAAAGAAAAATTCTCACGTATACTAGATGCTTCATAAATGCTATTTCAATTTAAATGATAAGGAAATAGACCCAATCACAAAAGGAACTGTGAAGTAGTGACAACAGAAATCCTCTCATTATTTTGAAATGTTCACAGTGTTTGTGCTCATAAACATGTTTATGTTCGTTTTCTAGGGCTGTTGCAGCAAAGTACCACAAACCAGGAGACTTAAACAACAGAAATTTACTGTCTCACGTATTTGGAGGCTAAAAGTCCAAGATCAAGGCGTGGGCAGGATTGGTTCCTTCTGGGAGCTGTGACAGAGAATCTATTCCATGCCTCTGATGGTTTTCTGGTAACCTTTGGCTTTCCATCACTTGTAGAAGCATCACTCCAATCTCTGCCTTCATCTTCACATCTCCCTGTGTGTATCTGTGTCCCAATTGCCCCTTTTTATAAGGACACCAGTCATACTGAATTAGGGCCCACCCTAAGGACCTCATTTTAACTTGATTACCTCTGTAAAGACCCTATCTCCAAATAAAGTAATATTCTGATGCACTGGGGGTTAGAACTTCAACATACAAATTTGGGGGTAGGGCACAGTTCAACCCATAACCACATTCTAAAAGAGCTTTATCTCCAGAGAGCTAGAGGTGGTTGGGTGGGAGCAGAGTGGGAGGAGAGCATGTGAGGAGGTGAAAGCTGCTACTAGCTAAACTGGAAGGGACTATACCCCAGTGTGGCTCAGGGCATACCCACCCAGGCTCCTCTACAGATGGAAGCAAAGGTGACATTCAGACTGGCCAGAGAACTTCTGTAGAAATCCTGGATGGTATAGGATTTGCAACAGAAGCCAAATAGTCTCCTGAGAGTGGCTAGAAGCCATGGGCCTGACACGGAAAAGCTCCTGGGATGAAAGCCCAGGCACCATCAGCCAGGAATAACGGGTTCAGACACCCAACTTCACTAAAGGACAGAACGGCCTTCTCAGGAAGAAGGTGCTGTGAGTCACGGAGGCACAGACCCCAAGGCGAAGGTGGGACCTCCAGTGCCCAAGCCGGAGGGATTGCTGAGTGCAGAATAAGCCAGGAAAAGACTCCTTGCCAACTGAGAGGGGACTATCTTCCTCCCACTGAGGCCAAAGCATGGGACCTTAAATTCATCTCTGGTTCGAGTCAGAAGAGCTTTATCTAGTGTCCAATGAAGACGCAATTCCAATGTCTAAAACAAAATCATCTATCATAAAATTCTGGAAAGAGAGTATAAGACAGACAGACAAAACTTAATTTGCGTCGCAGGATTATTCACCCACTTCTTCATTTGTACAATCATTCAAAACAGGTGTGGTAGATACCAGGCAACCCTGCGGAGAGCTCACAGACTCATAAGAGAGCCAGAGGCAGGAACAAGCCCAGCTGTGCAATGTGACCGGTGGCTATTGCTGGGCTGGACAAAGTCTCTGGAGAGCCTGTGGCAGGACGTGAGCCTAGTCTTCCCAGGAGACAAGAGCCATGAAAACAGGAGACTTCCTAAACCTTTAGAAAGTCTCTGTTTTTCGTAGTGATTTTTGCAAAACAACCCTTTTAACAAAGAGGCTTGTGTTTGGCAAAAGGGACTGTAGAGAAGTGGGGATATTTTCTCACCATTCAACCAGTCAAGAACCCAAAAAGGAGGAAGAGATGGAATTTTTGAGGAAAGAAAACATCATCTCTGGGGACTATGGAAAGAAAGAAATGGACACACAGAAGTTTTAGGAGACTTATTCATTCAAGAGAAATCACTTGAGGTCCTACTATAGCTGGCACAGCATTGGGCTCAGGGATACAACGGTGGGCGGAAAGACCCCTTACCTAAATAGCAGAGCTTGTCCTTCTCAAGGGGCAGACATAAGTCAGTGTGGGGACAGAGCCAGGAGTGCAGTTTCCAGGCTCCCGGCCTCACATGGAAAGGTGCTGGCTCAGGTAGTAAATGGCCGTCAACTGTGATTGGATGGCCATCAGCTGTAACCAGTGAGCCATTGGCCACTAATATAACTGCTGTGGCTACACTAGCAGCAAAATGGGGGCTAGCAAGAAAATGGTGGCTGGCAAGCGCGGACTGCATTTAGCACGGCGGAGCGTGGATTGTGGATTACAGAGAGGCAGATGCCACCAGCGAGAATATAGTGGTATGACTCCCCTATCTATGGTTCCGTGGGTGTTCCTTTTTGGCCTCACCATATCCTGCGTTCTTATGTGGGGAGCGGGACCAGAGACCCCACATGACACCCTGCATGACAGTCAGTAATTATTTCAAAGTATAACCACACGTGTAACAGGTATATAGAAAGAGCTGGGGGAAGGAGGAGGCTTAGTCATCAGGAAGCCCCAGGTAGGCTCTCCACAGGTACTCTCATCTCAGGGAAGGAAACAGGATAGCCTTCCGTCACCGCTCAGGGCTGTCGAGGTCTGCAGGAACAGGGCCACTTCCTCGCTGGGCTCCTGCTGAGGTCTGTACACATACCAGCCCCTCCCCAGGCGGAAGGAAAGAACTGCTCCCTGCCTGCAGTCCTCCCACCCCTTTCCCTCATGCTGTTCCAGTGTGTCCACCTTTATGTCTGTCTCCCCTATATTATAACCTTTGGAGGTCAAGGAACACAGCTTACTCATTTTTGTGCCAAATGTATATTGAATGAACAAAGGAGCAAAATGTCTTTTATCTTTAGTCTCTCAACATAGGGAAATAAAGACCTAGAATATTGTCTTCATGACACTATCAAAATGAATCGAGGTCAGCAAGTTTAAACATGAAACTGAAACAAACAAAATTAACGTTAACGAGAATACATACAAAAATCCCAAATTTCGATTACCGAAATCAATAGTACAAATGCAGGTTTCATGGGGGAGGTGGGGAGGAATCATTCAACAAATATTTATTGAGTGCCATTTGTATTCCAGTCACTGTTCCAAGTGCTAGGTATACGAGCAGTGGAAACACGGACAACGTCCCTGATGTCATAGAACTTAAATTTGACTAGAAAGAAAAATCTAAGGATTTTAACTAAACACAATCTTAATGTGAGTCATGAGTTAATATTGGCGACAACACCAGGAAAATAAACCAATCCTAACCTGATTTTACCTGCACCAGGAGACGTTCAGTACCCACATCGTGTATACCTCATGTTGCCTTATGCTGCTCAGCTGACATCAGTAGCTTGGAGCTAACCATATGTCCATACGTCCCCTCGTACCAAAAGGGGCTCTGACAAAGCAAACAGTATGTTTGGAGGAATATGGTTAAGTCCACAGAGGTCAGAGAAATAATTGAAGGAATTACATGCGTTGGATCTGGAGGACCAATCGTGAGAGGAGATGCAACAGCAATTTTGAAATATTGAAAAAGTCGTCTGTGCAGACTTGATCCCAGGGGTCCAGAGTTCATCAGGTAGAAATTACGAGACAGCAGAAAGAGTTTATCACAAAGGTATGAGGAAGCCTCCTTCCTTAAAAAAGAGATATCCCATCGTCAGGGATGCTTCAGAAGAAAACTGTGCTGTTTGAGATCAGATTAGACTCTCGAAATCAGATTAGACTCCGAGTCCCATCGACTGTAAAATCAAGAATTCTAGACTTAATCACCTATTAATCAGGAAGACAGTATTTAGGAGTGTGGGCTTTGGATTCTGGTCCTGACCTGGGACAAGTTACTGCACAGTCTAAGCCTCATTCCCTCACTTATACAAGAGGGATGATAGTAGTAGTTTCTATCTCATCCCGGAGGCTGTGAGGATTGAATGAAGTGGCACACAAAGAGTCACTGCTACAGTGCCTGGCCCTTGGTAGGTCATCAATACATGTCAGCTAACGGTACTAGTAAGTGCTCTTCATTGTATTTGTCACGTTTCCATTTATTTAGGTAAATCATTTTGCTGTGAGTCTCTAATGCCACAATCTTCCTGTCGCATTTACTAAAGCAATTATTATAGCAATTTAAAACGATAAACTAGAAGCACTTTGGAGAGATTTGAAATCTTTTATTCTCTAGAGAAATGAGGAAAAAAAATAACAGTACAAAAGGGGATGTTTAAGGATGTAGTTGAGGGACCTGTGATTAAATCAAAGGGAAGCTAGGAAGCTATTCACGTATGGAATGGCTAAGCTAGGCGGGGGCATGGCAACCTCAGAGTTTCCATTTCTTCTGGGGAGACTCCCATCAGAGAACAGAAGTAAAAATCAATCCAGCAAACTGATTTTATGAGGACTAAATCATGTCAGACCAATTTAATTTCCTCCTGTGACAGGGAGACAGGCTTCGGTGACACAGGGAAGCAATGAATATCAGATACTGTGGCTTCAGTCAAGTCTTTAATTCCAGCCTACATAGCCAAATCTAAAAACTTAATTGAATTCTGCTAGCTAGTGGAAATGATCTCCAAAGATGCTCAGGATGACTTTTTGAGTAAGGAGGAGGAGGCCAGAAGCTCTTTCCTTTGTGGGACTGTCAGAAAAAACAGGCCCCTGTTCCCAATATTTACTGAACACCGGTCAGGTGACATGCCCTCCATCTGGATTGGACTAAGAGAAAATGAAGTGAGATTTACAAGCAGAGATGATTAAACAGGTCTTTTTGGTAGACATGGGTGTGGTGTTGAGGTGGGAAGGGCACTACAGAAGAAATGGAATCTTTGGGCGGGGCCTGGTGTTTCAGCGGAGTAGAGTAAAATTGAAGGGACTTTTAAAGAGAAGCTGTGGGATTAGAATGGCACTTTGAAGAATCTAGGTTAAACAGATTCACGTGGGAAAACTTCAGCAGCAAGGACTTCAATGAAGAGAGAAAAGGGGGAGGGAATCTAGGAAGAAGTGACAGGTATGAAGGATAATAGACAGAGTGCCTATTCAAGAAAACCTTCACAAAACCCCAACCGGGGGTCACACATGTGCTCCCCACAGTGCTAGCACAGAAGACAAGGAGATGATGAGTCTACCCCATCCTCATAGCTCCTGAGGTTAGGGTGGCCAGAAGCAAAGTGGCTTCGATTTGACACTGAAGGAGAGTGACCAGGGACCCAGAAAGAAAAGCACCTTGAAAACAGGGAGAACTGGGAGTAAGCAAGAGCTATGAAGACTGTCTGTCTAGACTGGGGCAATTTAACTGAGTCCCACCTGCCTTAAATGGGTGACCTCCAGAGACCCTCTCTAGCTCTAGGATTCTAGCAATGAGAAATTTTTGTGATTTTACAATCTGGACTCTCCTGAATCCAGCCTTTCCTGTTCTCACCCAACAGAAAAGGGTTGATGGAAATGGGGGAAAAATGGCAGTCCAGCTTCCTCTCACCATGCAGTCACTGTGGGCCAGTAATGCCCCCCAGAAGCCTGGCACTGAGTTCATGGGTACAGCATGGGCAGGGATGGGTGAGGCAGGGAGAGCAGGGAAGAAGAAAAGAATAAAGAGCTCTGGCTAATTTCCCAGGGTGGCTGAAGCCCAGGAGATTTGTAGTTTTCTCAAATGACCACTCTGACTAACGATGTCAGTTCCCAGTCTGAAAACTGCACAGGAATCAAGCCACTTTTATAAAGGCCTCAGAGAATGCCTTGCACCCCCAGGGAAGCCTTGATTTCATCTTGATCTTCAGAAATGTCCCTCTCCCCACAGGTCTTCAGGACCCCCTGTCTGGCAGGGCTGTCCCACATTTGGCAGGGCATCACAAGTGAGTATACTTGTCCCAAGCCCCACCTGTTGCAGGAACCAGATCTCATGATGCATGATGGGCTATGACTCAGGATGACAGGGTAATAAATGGATAAGAATTGGAAATGAATAAATATGTATATATTTAGCCATCCCATAATAACTCTCTCATACCCATAAATAGGTACATATACACTCACCTTGTATATTTATTCCCTGACGCTGTACTTTGTTCTTTTTCATGCTAGATCTTTTTAACCTTATTTCTTTGGAGTGCAAATCTGGCCTTTGCTGAGTTACACACCTCCCTGGGAAAGGTTGTTACATCTAACATTTTACCAAGTTCCTTTTGAAGGCTTACGTTTTATCCTCATTCGGATATTGGCTTCAGCCAACACATCATTTGGAAACTTGCTGAAAGCATCAGCAACACAAAATAACCGTTCTGGTTGCTACTGAGTCAGAAAAAATTAGCGACAAAGACAGTGTTATGCCTTGTACAGTTTTCACTGATATTTCTTGCTTTTAAAAAAGGTGAGAGTGGGGGAGAATCACAAAGTTGATGTGAAAAAGGAGCCAGCTTTGGTCCTGAAAGACGGAGAGACCAATTCTGAAGTTTAAAGTGACAGCTCTTATTTCAGAGGCATGGATTTTGAATTGTTGATCTTTTGAGAGTAATTCACATTTATTTCCTCTTCCGTACAATATACATTATACTTCAAATTCACCTCATTTTCTACTTTAGATTTCATTACTCAAAAACGCCAACAACATAAAGCGGTCAGGAAATGGTTAAAACATTTTAACCTAAGTGTTGATCTGGCTTTTGACAACATGCCTGTAATAAGTTGGGAGACTTTGTCTTTTAACGTCACCAACAGGTTTATGATTAAAGGTCAGTCTGTGGCAACAGTTAGTCTGTTTTCATCTCTATCCTACAATTATTAGCATCTGCTAAAAAATAATAATAAATCTGATTTTGTGACTGGATCAAAAAGTTCTTTGCATATCCTTCTATCAGATTTCTGCTGGAGGAGTAATGACCTAGGTAAGAGTATTTAATTCATAGTCTTAATCCACTTTTAAGCCCTGTCTCATATAAAACATTGAGGCACCAGGGGTAGGGAGAGAAGTCCTTCACTATGAAACAACTGCTTGAAAAGTAAGCTTAAGTGCAGAACTAGTATTTGACCAATCGGCATTTATTTTGCCCTCAACAAGGATTCTAGTTTTCAGAGCTAGGGAGGGAACACCTTCCCAGCAGGGAGAAGAGGGGAAACCACATGGAAAACGACACTCAGACAATCTGGGTCAGGTGCCCTGTCTATAAGTCCAGGGAGAGAGGGGCCAGGTGGCCAGTGGATGGAGAAGTGACCCAGCAGAGTGCCGGAGGCTAGACAGCGGACTTGGACCAAAGAGGGGCGGAACGAACCCGGGGGCCAGGGCACGGGCGGGCTAAGGGATAGGTGTGAGTGCCAGGTGGGGGTCCTCCCACCGCATCGGGCCCCAGCCAGTGAGCCAGCCCGGGTGAAAGCAAAGTGCTAGGTTTTCCCAAGGTTCGGAGGCCGGGGAGTGGGGAAAAGGGGATGCGGGGGCAGCTATCAGCTCAGCCTCTGTAAGGGTCCCTCGTCGACTCCGATCCCTGGGCCTGGGTCTGTCAGTCTGCCAGCATCAGGCAGCTCCTGTCTGTCTCCCTCCTTCCCTCCGCACCGTCCTGCAAATTCTCTAGAGGACTGCGCTGCCCCTGGCGTGCCCCCTCCCCCCCCAATTCCTCCCGCTTCCCTCCTGTGACCCCGGCCTCCCAGCGCCAGGGGGTTCTGCCTGCAGGAGCCGGGCTCACTCACCCGCGTGCAGGCCGCCCGCCTCGGGGCTGCTGTCGGGGGCGGCGTTGCTGGGCGGCGTGTCCGAGTCAGTGTAGGTTAGCCAGGTGGACTCGGTCTCCCGGGTCCAGCTCTCATAGTAGCGGGGCTCGATGGCATCCGCCCGGCTCCCGCCGCAGCCCATCCTCCCGCGCGGCCGCTCGGTTCCCGGCTCCGGCGGCTGCTCAGCCCGGGCGGCTCAGCCCCGGGCGGCGAGGCGGCAGCGGTGGCATCGGGTCTCAGAGCCGGTGCACGCAGCAGCGAGACGCCCAGCTCCCGCTGTACCAGCCGCCCCCTCCGCTGTGCCCTCTCCCCGCTTCTCCGCCTCCAAAGCCCTCCCCTTACCCACCACTCTTCCCCACCTTCCCTCGCCCTAGCCGCCCACCCCTCCGCCCCAAGTTCCCTCTCCCTCGCACCCTTCCTTAGTGTGCCCGAGCCGGCCGGGGGCGCAGGAGCCGCGGCCCAGGAATGGGAGGAGGGCGGGGGGTCCAACGAAGGGTTTGGCACGGTGGGCCCCGGTTACCGCTCCCAGGCGGTTGCGCAGCCATCCACCCACCATCACCACCCCCATTCAACCATTCATCCCTCCCTCCCTCCCTCCCTCCCTCCCTCCCTCCCTCCCTCCCCTCCCTCCCTCCTTTCATCCTTCCTTCCTTCCTTCCTTCCTTCCTTCCTTCCTTCCTTCCTTCCTTCCTTCCTCCTTTGTTCCATTCATCCTTCCAGAAGAGAACTGAAGGGCTTAGGAAGGGACCCCAGTGCTTTCTGTTTCAATAGCAGTGAAGCTGGGGACAACGCTGGAAGACTGAGGATAAAGTATTGCCATTAAGAATTAAGGGGCAGTCAGAGCCCATGCCTGTCTTAGCTAATTTGGGGAGTAGGGAGAGGGACCTATGATTTCTGAGAGACTCGGACTAGACCCTGTCACTAACACCCTGTCCAGTTTTGCCACTTCGTGATCTGAACTTTGTTCTCAAGAAAGCAAGAGGACCAGGAACGTTGTGACATCCGAACTCCCTCTCTGGGTGGGGCTGAGGGGCATGGCTGACTTCCCTCCAAACCTAACTGAGAGCTTTGACATTCCAGGGTCCACCACCCAGCTGTCAGCCTTTCATTTCCTGGTGCACACTCAGTTCAGAGTTGGGTGGGCAAATGAGTTTACCTGTCCCAAAGAAGCCAGAACACGTGATCAAAGAAGGAAACCACCCTTAAAGTGAGGACTAAGAAAGGAGAAGCGTTGGAAGAATAAATCCTCAATGACCAGGCTCTGCCAGAATAGAACGTGGTGTTGAATGAGTTTTCAATCATTCAACACATATTTATTAAATACCTATTATGGCAAAACACTGGTAGTAGACATAATACTCATACAATATATTGTGTATATTACCCATTGTCCATAGACCACGGTGTGTACTGTTTAACACTTCTTACAAAGCGTACAGACTATCTAGTACTCGTGATATCTTACATAATATATAGAAAGTAGACTAGAGTTCATTGCCTATAACATTTAGTATGTAGCATCCAGTAGATAGGCCAAGTTCAGGGCATTGCCTGGCACACAGTAGGCCGTCAACTGAATGAAGCATGAAGAATATTCTTTGTAGTAATTCAATTTACTTCAATGATTACAATTCGGGCTAAAGAAGATCAAGTTTGGGGCAGAGCTGCTAGACATCCCTTTGGCAGGCACAAATCAGAATCCACAAGGCAGAAGTGAGTCAAGTTTCACTGAGCCAAGACAAGGGGCTCAAGCTGAGCCCAGACCCTGCTCCTTACTCAGGGCTCAAGCTGGCCCTTCCCCTGCAGGCTTTACTTCTCCTCTTAAGATAACCGCAGCAGGTCTCAACCTCAGTTCAGCTGTGCGAGGTGGCAGAGGTGCAGTTATCTAGAATTTCTAGTTGCCCCAGCCCGCTGGAATTCAGATGCCCTGTGCCCTTTTTTCTTACCCCCGATTATTATTGTTTAAGAAGAACCCGCTTTCTGAGACAGAGCATTCTCAAGTTCTCTAACGAAGCTTCTGCTTCCCTCAGTTTTAGGGTGATGTGCTCCTTTCATAACCAGCTACTCTGTGATGTCACCACTGAAGAGCAGTCCAAGCAGAAAGAGTACCTGAGTTGGAAAGGTGCCAAGGAGTTCTCAGAAATGAAGGAAGGCCCCTGGAGCTGGAGCATGGTGAGCAAAGGAAATGAGGGGAGCATAAGAGGAAGTGGAGGAGCCCATACATGGAAAGGACTATAGAAAGAGATTTGGACCTTATCCTAAGAGCAGTAGGAAACCTGGGAGGGCTTCAAGCCACACACTGCGAGTATTAGATCTATATTAGCAAAGTGTGACTCTGGAAGTAAGTGGAGTAGGGTGGGCAGAGAGGCCAGACTGGGTTCTGGGAGACCATGGGGTGGCTACTGAAGAGAGGCAGTGATGGTGGATGATTCAAGGAGTTGGGTGGATAGGATTGCCAAGTACTGAGGAGAGGAATACTAGAGGGAAACCAGTAGTGTATCAGGGTGGAGAGGTCTGGAGATGGCAGGCAGATGAGGAATACTGTTTTGCTTGCTCACAGATGCCTGTGAGACTTGAGTTCACTAAAGCACTTAGCTTAGTTACTGGAATATAGCAAAAGTAGCTTTATTGATGCTGGTTTTCCTGATCACATGGTTCCAAGTCTGGAACTCAAGAGAGGTCTCAACTAGAAAAATAATTTTAGGAGGCATCAGCATATGAAAGATACCTGATAAATGTCTCTTTCTCCAAATATCTTGACCTTTCCTGTTTTGGTTTTCTAGTGCTCAATCTTCCCACTGCTGCTTTCCCCTCTTCTAGCACAATCGCTACTATCCTGAGTCTTATTCCCTTTCATATAAAAATAACTTATCTGTGTCCCAGAATCTGACTCCAAGTTTGATATTCCAGCCACTGTTTAACACTTTCTTCAGGTACATCAAAGACTTGAAGGATGAGAATATTGCCCACCTTCCGTTTTGAAAGATCCTCCAGGTCCCCGTGCCTCAGTTTCCTCATCTGTGAATAGGAATAATTAATTGTGTGAAGATGTGTAAAGTGCTCGGAAGAGTGCATGGCACGTAGAAAGCACTCAATCAGTGTTAGCTATTGCTGCACTTCTGGGGCAAGGAACAACAGTCATTGGTGTCTCTCTCTTTTAAAGAGGAAACCTCTGAAATCAGTGTTTTTCACATGAAATCATGTCTGTGGATTTGCTTAGCACACAGCAGACGTTTGGTAAATGGTAGATTTTTCTTTTCCCACCTTCCCTTTTCCTTCCCTTAGTTGTTACTACTGACAACCTTCCTACAGATACATTTCTTACCACCATTCCTATATAAAATCATTATCGACAGAGCAACCGTCTATTTTTTCATAGAATTTCTTCTTGCTATTACATGACACTATAAATTCAGAGAAATTTTGAACCAAGAAAACTTAGAGATCAGCTGATCCAGTCCTTCATTTTTACCAACTAGGAAATCATAGCTCAGAGAGGTTAGTAGAGTCACCCAAAGTCACAGAACAAGGTGTTATCCCTGATAGAGCTGACGTTTCAATAGGAGCTCAGAGCTTCTGACTGCTGGCTCTGTGCTCTTTTAATTATAACTCTGTAATCAGTATTGAATTTTCTTCCAGAACTTTAGGAATAAATGTGATAAATTAAACGTACATATGTAAAGTGTTATCAATTATCTTAAACCGTCTGTTCAGAATCTGTAACTCAACTGGCATGAATTGGTCATCTTTTTTCATCAAGTTTAAAAGCAAGAGAAAAAAAAAGAATTATTCTAAAAGGAGGAGAGTTGTAACAGGGAAATGGAAAGTCTTACTCCAAGCCATCCAGAGCAATGCAGTAGATTATGCCTTTACAAGCTATTGCTGAGTGGTATTTGTTACCTGACGGGATTCTCAAAATATACTATCTGTGGTTTTAAGACCCCTTATGATGAGTACAACCCTGGCTCATTTCTATGGAAACAGAAACAGGAGCAGAGGTCTTCAGGGCCCAAACCATTCTACCTGTAGGTCTTATTTCTGTGGCCTAGCATCAAGGGGCTCTGTGCAACTATGGTGAGCAGGAAAAAGGAGACCTCTGATGAAACAGCATCCAGGACAGAACAGGAGCTCTGCAGTACCCTAAACCTGCCATTAGGATCAGTCATCGGAAAAAGAGCAAAGATAATAGATTCACTGCCTTACAAGTTTCAGTTTTTCCAAGTGAAACAGTAATACAAATGAGTAGCAATAGCAGCAATAATTCTGGCCGACAGGGTGCAGACCCAAGATAAGTCTCTTTAGTCTTGAATGCCAAACCTCAGCAGGAACCCCACCAATCCAGGTTCAGTGAACAAACAGGAACTGTAGCCTTGTGTCTTCCCTTTGGAGGATTTTTAAGCAATTTCCACTGAGCACCCTCCCAGTCCCCAGTCTTGGCTAGCTGCCACATCCTCATTGATCTACAAATTGTAATTTTACAAATTTGTGGTAAAGGCAGAGAGCTCGAAGTTAGCACCCCAAATCTCAAAATCTGATTCCACTCCCCACAGCTAGGTTAAGAAAAGCAGCAAGTGTCGTTTAACACAGGCCCATTTATGCATCTCTTACCTTTGAAGAATGATTCCATCCTGTGGGGGAAAGGTATGGTATACCTGGAATTCAGGTGATACAGACAGGATAAACAAGAGAAACTGACATAGTGAAATGGCAAGCGGATAAATGAGTTTTTGACTTGGTTCAAGAAATTAGAAAAGGTGAAAAAGGAAATTTTTCACAAAAGAAAGAAAGAAATTAAATATGTTACCACAAAATATTTATATAGGAAATGAAATTTAAATGTGAAACTAAACACTGTAGAGTAAATTCTCCCTCCACTAATCTTTGAACCAAATAATTCTCATGAGACGAGAGTTCACCTCCTTTGGGTTAATCCTAAAGAGATTCAACAAGTTCTTTCAGTGCCTGCAGAATCTATTTCAGTACCTGGATTAACGTCCTGTGGCACATTATCATACCCAAATGAAAATCCAGGACTCAGCAGTTGCTGATGTTTCCAAGTTTCTGGTTTCATTATACTTCCTTTCATTGATAAGATGCAATGAATAAATGATTTGTTCGCTCACAAGGGAATATGAGCCACGTTCTACTGGAAATGGCCTGGAGAGGAAATCTGGTGATGATGAGGTAGATGGGTAATTTTTTTAAATGACAGAACAACTTCAAATTGTAGGTTGTAATAGTTAGAAGAAAAAGGGACTGAATTAAAGGTGACCCACAGAACTAATTCCAAAGAGAATTCTGAAAACCCAGAGAAGTTTTTGATAAAACATGCACATAGCATTACATATTCTTAAAGACCTTTAGAGCCATCATTATCTATGTCCTCTAACATTGCACTGGATGAATTAATAATACTGTCCTCTGCACTTCCTCTATACCTGGAACAGGGAAAGCTTGAGTAATTTTCAAAGGTTACTCTAAATGTCAGGGAAAGAATTATTACAGCCTCGATCTCTTAGTCCACAGGTACGAAGTCTTCTTTTCAGAACCAAGGAAGGGCAGGTAGATTGTTAACTTCTTCCTGAGTTTGGAGAAAGATCATTTTCTATGGATATGAATAATGCCTCCTATAATGTTAATTTAAGACCAGTGGTCCCATTCCCATGCATCAGTTCTCTCTGACTGTACCTTCACCTTGAACCCATGAAGATTTGACGTGTGAATCTGAAGAGTAGTTTGAGAATCGGCAGGCACCTGTAAGAATATAATCTGATGAAAAGAGAAGAACTGAAATAGATAGAATAGATTTGGGCTCATGCTTTTGGCAGAAGATTGACAGTTTGCAGTGCCAGGAACCCAAGAGCGCAGGGCTTGGGTTTCTAAGGCAAAGCTCAAGATGTGGGACAGAATGTTCTCCTCAGCTCTGACCATGGCCAGGCGCATTGAAGCAAACTGTTTCCTGGGGCTTTTGAAGGTTCTCAGAAAAGTTCATGTAGCCAAAAGTAGGCCAGATAATTGAGATTCTTTCTCTGAAAGAAAAGAAAGCACTTTTAGACAACTGTTTGTTTGCTGTTTGCTTAATTATATGCCAGTTAACCTGGACCTTCAATCCGTAAAGAGATGTGATGCATCTTACTCATTTCCTTTTGCAAAGAGTTGCTTGCCTATTCAGTCAGAGCAAATAAAAATGAGTCCCAGGCAAGTGAAAAAAATACAAATTTATTTTCATGTTTATTGTATTGCTCCTAGGGTGGGGCAGGCTGTTAACTATATTTATGTCTAAAGTTAGATCACACCACAGTGAAGCTCAGGGGAACAAATGGTGACTTTTATTCATCATTTCCCAGATAAAGGAAAAAGGACGTCAGTCATTTACACTGGCGGTGCCATTTTGGCTATTGGTACTGTGATTTATTTCTTCATCAGATAAGGTATAGGTATGACCAGAGGTGGTGAGACACCGGGAAGTCAGGCCATCTCTCAGTCTGGTCCCTGTAAATGATTGTGGAAATGAAGCTCAGTCTGCTTTCTGCAGTCTTCAGTCAACAGAAAAGTAATTGCCTTATCCTAAATGAAAAACATGACTTCCTGATTATAGTAAATAGGGGGAAGGAAAAAAATGAGCAGGGCAGACAACCAGGTCTTTCATCGGTAATTACCCAGTGAAAACGCTGCGTCCTGAGAGAGCTGGCAGCTCAGGAGCTTATGGAAAAGAAGCCAAGGTGTCCATGTGGCATTTTGCAGGTGGGTATTTTCCATATGCATGAAGCTCCTGATGCACAGCCTATTAGAGGGGGCTGATCTAACTCTGCCTATAATTGGGTGTAATTAAACCAAGGATTGAGAATGTTTTTTGCATTTTTCCCCCTCAAACAAGCCTGTGTCCAAATTCTGGCTCTGATGCTTGCTGTAAGACACTGTTCAGGGCCTCTGTCTTATCTATGACATGGAAATGGGCATGTTCTTGCTTCCCAGTGCATGGAAAGTTCTGAACACATTCCTAACACATGGCAAGTATTCAGTAAATGGTAGTTATTATTCTAATCTTTAAAAATGTCTTATTCATGCCATTGTTATTCCTTGACTGACTGGGACAACCGGGTCTTCTTTCGGTCCTGCCCCTAGCACAGTAGGGCCACCCTTACCTGCTCTCTCACAATGTCCTTAAAGCCCTGGCATCCTCAGAGCAAGATAAAGAATGGGGACAAGCTAGTTCACCCCTAGTGGGGCTACAAGTATGGAGATGCCTTTCCCTTCCTTGGTATCCCCACCTCTGGCCAGGAAAGCAGAACTCATGGGTTCATGGGCAGGATCAGGTTTCTGAACATTTGTAGCTGCATTTTGTATCCAGGGGCAACCGTGGAAACCAACTGGAGACATACTGCAAGGACAACCTGTCTGGTAAACAGTGGATCAGCTGGACCTTTGGTACATGCAGACAGGCTTCCCAGGCTGGAACGGGTAGCGGTCCTCCACCCAGCTCCTACGACTAATAGTAGTTAAGATTTAGGGAGTACTTATATGTCTCAGCCTCTGTATAATAAGCACTTTGAACATGGATTAGCTCACTTAATCCTCACAGTAACTATAGGAGGAAGATGCTATGAAAAGCCCCATTTTCATAATGAGAACACTGAGACTTAGGGAGGTTAAGTGACTTGTCCAATGTCAACCATAACACCAAAGCCAGGATTTAAACCCAGGTCTGTATGACACCAAAGGCCACACATTGATGATAATGCCAATCTTCCACTTGAAGCTGTTCCCATGGGGCTGGTTACTTGCAAACATTTAAGTGGCTGCACATGTCTCGGACCCAAATGGAGAGCCCATGAGGTCTTCTCCAAGGGCAAACCCATTGTGGGAAAGCTCCATGTGCTCTCCTACTCTTCAGGGCAAGAAGCATGAAGATTATTAAGGGCTTGGGAGAAATTTTCCGGTTCCAAGCAGTGTCTATGCTGTGAGTAATCCTTTTCCGAATTGAGAAAAATAGAACAGTTATTGGAAATGAGGTGAAAAATACTCCCTCCGCAGTTTTGAACTCCCTCATAAATATATGACTAAATCCAGGGAATAGCATGAATATAAGAATAATGATTTGATTCTGTTTATTACTTATGTTGTTTGTATAGGATGTTATCCTGGCAGCACTGGGGAGAAATGAGCTACTGAAAATTGTGTGGGCTGGTAGAACGTTTGAATTATTTGCATTGTTGATTTTAACCTCCTGATAGATTCTTTCATAACATTGAATTAGCTGATGTGCATTTCAAGTTTTCAGCTACCAGCAAGCAACTCACTTATGAATCTCAGAGAATTGATACTATCTCACACATCAGAAAACAGGTGGTTTCACACTTACCAAAGCATCTCAAATAAGAACAAAACTTTAGGCTCATTAAAAAAAAAAAAAAAAAAAAAAGCACCTTACTGAATAAGTCCCATAAAGAGAACAGTGTATCTCTTTTGGTCCCTCAAGAATATATGCAGACATTCTAGGGGGACAAAAGGGGACAATTAGAGAATTAAAGAAAAGTAGGTGGTGGTACCTAAACCTATCTAGACAAAGGCTTGGGTGGGCTCTATTTGCTTGAGAGACTGAAAAGCCTCTTGGGAGGAAGATTTGGGGAAAGGTCTTAATTGTCGGAAAGAGGGATTGATTTTAGTGCCACCCAGTGCTGTTATTCAGATTTACCTCCTGCCCCATTCATGCCCCCAGCCTCCCAAACTCTCTTCTTCTGTGAACTTGTGTCCAAATCTTATAAAAAGGAGGAAGCTGTAAGCAAAACTAGAAAAGAGTTTCACTCGAAGCTGTTTGTTTATTAGGGCATAAATTTCACTCCCTTGGCTCTCTGTTAACCACATAAAACATACACAAAAACAGGAGAGATCTGTGCTTTGGCACCTCTAGGGCTCCATGTCCTAGCGGGAACTGGGGTACCCAGAGGTGGTGGAACCCAGGGAAATAACAAGGATACCCAGTAGGAAGCCATGGTGTCTGGTGTAGACCATGGTAACAAGTTTGGATTTTGTTTTAAGAGCAATGAAAAGTATTTATAGCAGAAGAGAGAATAATCTGGTGTTCAGTTTTTAAAAGATCATTTGTGTGGGGGATGAACTTTAGGGAGCCAAGAAAAAAATAGGGAGACCAGTTTGGAGACTGTTGCGATAGTGAAGGCAAGAGATGATAGTGGCTTATAGACTAAGGTGGTGGCAGTGAAGATGGAGAAAATAGAATGGAGACACATTACAGAGGTAGAGTCAAGAAGGCTGGCTGATGTTTTGGATGTCGGGGATAAGGAAGAGAGAGAAAACAAGAATGGCTCTCTGTTTTCTGCTTGCATATCTGGGTAGTTGAGGGAGGCTTGATGAGGAATAAATTTAGAGAAAAAAAGCAGGAGTTCTGTTTTGTCAATCAACAAAATTATAGACGAAAAAGGAGACATTACAACTGATCCCACAGAAAAAGGAAGGATCATAGGAGGCTACTAGAAAAAACTATGCACCAACAAACTGGACAACCTAGAAGAAATGGAAAAATTCTTAGAAACATACAATCTACCAAGGCTGAATCAGGAAGAAATAGAAAATCTGAATAGACCAATCACTAGTAAGGAAATTGAATCAGTAAATAAAAATTCTCCCAAAGAAAGAGTTCTGTTTTGGATACTTTGAAGTTAATCATGCCAGGGAGATAAGTAGGCAATTGGATAGAGAAGATGGGAAATCAAAGCAAAGTTGGTGTTGGTGCCATGAACAAAAGTGTGAGATTCCCTAAGGAGAAAGTAGTAAGTGTAGAGAGAGAGAAAAGGGGATGGCCTACGATCAAGCCCTGAGGAAACCACTCTTTAGAGAATGGATAGAGGAAAATGAACTACAGAAGAAAACTGAGAAGAGGAAATCAGAGAAGTAGGAAACCAGAACACCAAACAGGTGTGTTGTTCCAGAAGCCAGGAAAAGAGATTCTGCCAAGAAGAAAGTATTTGGTTTTGACTAAGGCTGCTGAGGGGTTGTATAAGTGAAAAATGAAACATAGCCTGTTAGACTTGAGAACATGGAGGTCACTGGTGACTTGGTGAGAGTGATATCAGCGGAATCAGAGCCAGAGTAAGTAGGTTAATGAGTGAGTGAACACATGCATCTAATTTTACTCCTTCTTAAAATCCCACAAAAACAACAATAAAGTGATTGTCTTTTACATAAATCTATAAGGATGGTAAGAAGGAGAGAGGACAAAACAACGACAAAATTTTGAGAGCTGGAAATCATTTAGTTAAATTTTAACTGATTTAGCAGCCTGAAGACAGCTGATTCCTAAATCAGTAGTGAGGGAACTTAAAACCAACACAATTTACACCTTCAAAGTCTCAGGGATTGGTGGCATCAGGAAGCTTTAGAAGTGGAGGGAAACTTTAAAAGTGGAGGTGAGGCAAGGCGGATGGGAATTAGCATTAAAACAAGAAAAAAATGGTTGAATGCAGTTTAAAAAGTAATCCTATCTGCAGAACCTCCACCATGTTCTGAAGAGTCTTTTAACTGCTCTATCCCATCTATCAGAAGACTGAATTTATTCTCTAGAATTATAAAACAATGAGGTCCTAGATGGGAATGCCAAATGGGAAGATTAAGAGACTGTATGCTTACCTGTGCTGAGAAGCTTCTTCCCTGCCTCACTTTCCAGAACACAGGCAGAGAGGATTCTCTTGGGAAACTAAACAGTCCAGAGGAAAAATACTTATATGAGGGTTACCCAAGGAAACAGCCCAGCCAAATTGCCCTCATGAAAAGCTCACAATTGATAAGCTCCTCTCATGTTAACAAAGCTTTAAGACATCTTTTTAGTCCCCACTGTCAATTGTAAGCAGACAGCAACTATTACAAGGTATCTGAAGAAAGATTTTAATATGAAAAAGCTACTTGGAGATAACAGAGACTATACAAATTATGTATATTTAATATCCTCAGAGAGATTAAAGGAGATATTGGGGGGGGGGGGTAAAGAAACAGAATGCAAGTAAAATAGGACCTGCAGAGAACAAACAACAACACCAAAATCCCTTGGAAATTAACTATTTAATGGCAGAAAAAAATAAAAAATAAAAAACTCAGTAGGAGGGCCAGAAAAATAAAACTGAGGCAAAAAAGCCAAAAAGATGGAATATAGGAGACAAGACATAAGGAAATTAGAGAATCTGTCTAGAAGGTCCAACACCCAAATAATAGGTGTTCCAGAAAGACATAAGAAAAGGAGGAAATCATCAATGAAGTAATTCAAGAAAAGTATCTAGAATTGAACTATGAAAATGGATGAAGGTAAATCTATCTTAGAATACGTCATTGCAACATTTCAGAATTATGGGAACAGAGTAGATACTATAGGCTTCCAAAGAGAAAAATAGGTGACATTCAGAGGATTAAGAATCAGAGTGTCGATTTCTGGTCAATATGATGGAGTAGGTAAATTCTGTGCCCACCTCCTATACAATGACATCAGAATTACAATTAAACTACAGAACAACTATCATTGAGAATCACCTAAAGTCTAGCTGAACAGAAGTCCTATAACTAAGAAAATACAGAAGAAGCCATGTCAAGACTGGTAGGAGGGGCAGAGACATTGAATGGACTGGTCCCACACCCACGTGTGGTAGTTAAAAATCAGGAGGGATATCTCAGCTGCAGAGGTTCTCTCTGAGGAGTGAGAGGTCCCAGGTCCACACCAGTCTCCCCAACCCAGGGTTACAGTGCTGGGAGAGAAGTCCCCACAATTTCTGGTGGTAAAAACCAGTGGAGATTGTGGCTAAATGAGACAGAGGGCAGCTGGACTCTCAGGCATTCCTCTTAAAGGGCCTGTGCATGGACTTACTCACTGACAGACTCATTGCTCTGAGCTCCAGTGCTGGGACAGCAGCTCCAAAGGCATCAGGGACATACAGGGAGGAGCTGAATTGTCTGGCTGCAGGTCGAAGGCTGGAGGAGCAGCTTCCTCCCAGACAAGTGCTGGCAGAAGCCATTGTTTCTTTGTTGAGCCCTGCCCCACCAAACCCAGCATGCAGCCGCAGGCAGCCACCATATCTGAGTCTCCACTCACCTGGCTAACACCCATTGTCCTGCCCTGGTGGTTCCTTGAGACTCCCCGCCCCACCCAATTTGCAGGCCCACCCATGCTACTTCCCATGGCTTTCCACACAAACAGCCTGTCTTGGCTCAGGCTGTGGACTTTCCTAAAATCTCTCAAAGGTTAAAAACCCCAAACAAGCAGCATCTGGCCTCAGCATGCCCCAGACCTCTTGCTGAGCAGCCCCAAGCCTGGCACTAGTGGCAGCTGGTCTTGGTTCTCAGCTTAGCCTCTCCCAGGCACGTCGAAGCCCAGTGCAGGTGGTGGCCATTTGCAGATCACATTGTGGCTCATGCTAGGTACGCCTAGGCAAGGCACAGGCAGTGGCTGAACTTGGCTAGCAGTGGGGTCCTTCCCAGGAGGCACTGGGGACAGCAGTCCTGGTGGCTGGCTTTGAAATGAGCTGGAGCACCACCTGGCTGCCTCCATGGATAATACACTGAAAAGGCTGAATGGGCAGGCACCAGAGCCCTGCAAAACAGAATCCTGCTCTGTAGGATTAGCCCCTGTATAGCAGCTCCTCCACTGTAGTCAAGGCTAGTCCTCACAACCAACCACCCTGAGGGTCAATCCCTCTCACTGACATACAGACAGCAACCAAGGCTCAACAGGAGGGCACACACAATCTACACAAGGGACACAGCTGCAGCACCCAGCTCAGGTGACCAGGGAGACTGCACCACTGGGCCTTACAGCACACCTACTACATAAGGCCACTCTACCAAGACTGGGAGGCATAGCAGCTCTACATAATGCATAAAAACAAACACAAGGAAGCAGTCAAAATGGGAGATAGAGAAACATGGTCCAAATGAAAGAACAGAAAAAAGCTCTAGAAAAAGAACTAAACAAAATGGAGACAAGCAAACTACCAGATGCAGAATTCACAACACTGGTTATAAGGATGCTCAGTGATCTCAGGGAGAACTTCAACAAAAAGATAGGAAATATAAAAATGGAGGTAGAAATCATTTAAAAAAAACAGTCAGAAATAAAGTATACAATAAAGAAATAAGAATACATTAGAGGGAATCAACAGTAGATTAGATGTAGCAGAGGATAGAATCAGTGATTTGGAAGGTAAAGTAGCAGAAAATGCCCAATCAGAAAAAGAGAGAGAGCAAAGAATTGCAAATCTATTTGAAGAAATAATGACAGGAAACTTCCCTAACTTGGTGAAGGAAGTAGACATACAAATTCAGGAAGCACAGAGTCCCAAATAAGATGAACCCAATAAAGCCCACATCAACAGAGCAGTTAGCAGTTAGAGCCCCCATAAGACTGTCAGCTGATTTCTCAATAGAAACTTTGCAGGCCAGAAGGGGTTGGCACAAAATATTCAAAGTGGTGAAAAGCAAGGACCTATAACCAAGATTACGCTACCCAGCAAAGTTGTCATTTAGAATTAAAGGATAAAGAGCTTCCCAGATAAGGAAACGCTAAAGGAGTTCATCACCACCAAACCAGTATTACAAGAGATGTTAAAGGGACTTCTTCAAGAAGAAGGAAAACACAAAAAGATTTTAAAAAATGAATAATTAAATGGCAATAACTACATATCTATCAATAATTGGATTAAATGGATTAAAGCTCCAATTGAAAGACATAGTGTAGCTGAAAGAATAAAAAAAGAAGATTCTTATATATGCTGCCTAAAAGAGACTTACTTCAGATTGAAAGACACACAGAGACTGGAAGTAAAGTGATGGAAAAAGATATTTCATGAAAATGAAAAAAAAGAGAAAAACTGGGGTAGTAATACTTATACCAGACAAAATGGACTTTAAAACAAAGGCTATAACAAGAGACAAAGAAGGACTCAATAATCCCCCTTCTTGGTATTTACCCACGGAAACCCAAAACACTACTTTGAAGGGACATGTACATCCATGTGTTCACTGCAGCATTATTTACAATAATCAAGATATGGAGGAAACCTGGGTGTCCATCAATGGATGAACGGATAAAAAAGAGGTGGTACATATATATAATGGAATATACTCAGCCATAAAAAAACAATGAAATCTTGCCATCTGCAAGACCATGGATGGACCTAGAGAGTATTGTGCTGAGTGGAGTAAGTCAGGAAGAGAAAGACAAATGTCATATGATTTCATTTATATGTGGAATCTAAAGGACAATTGAACAAACAAAACAGAAACGAACTCATAGATGCAGAAAACATTTTGGTGATTGCTGTATGAGAGGGTGTTGGGGGGAATGGGTGAAAAAGGTGAAGGGATTAAGAAGAACAAATTCGTAGTTACAAAATAGTCATGTGGATGTAAAGTACAGCATAGGGAATATAGTCAATAACATTGTAATAGCTATGTATGGTGTCAGATGGGTACTAGATTTATCAAGGTCACTTCGGAAATTATGTAAATGTCTAACCACAATGTTGTACACTTGAAACTAATATAATAATGTATGTCAACAGTAATTAAAAAATTATTTTAAAAAAAGAGTCAGAACATCTTTGGACTTTTCTATCATAACACTAGAAGCTAGAACACAGTGGAACATTGCTTTCAAAATTCTAAAGAAGTTATTTTCAACTTAGATTATTTTTTAAATTCCCAGCCCAACCATTAATTAAGTAAAAAGTTAAAATAAAGGAAGTTTGACTTGTAAGGTCTCAAAAAATTTACCTCTTGTATACTTTTCTCAAGAAATAACTAGAAGATGTTATTTTTCTTTCCAAAACAGGAAAGAAAAAGAGTTTGGAGTCAGGACCCAGAAAGAAGATGAAGAGAATCCCCAGGAAGAGGGTGAAGGGACCTCCTAAGAAAATGCTACAGCAGGTCTGGAGGGTAGACAGGAGAAGATCTCAATTGGAAAAGGTCTGAAGACTCTGAAAGAACGTTCTTCAAAAGGATAAAACTGACAGCTAAATCGAAACATTTTGAGAGGAGAGTTGATTAATGACACTTTGAAGTTGAACTGGTGATAAGAACATAGAAACTAAGCAAATAAAAAAGTTATTCCCAAGGAAAATTAAAAATTGTGTAAGAAAGAAAAAATAATCTAGATTTACTACATGGCTCAGCTCTCAGTATCACTACATAATCACAATAAAGCAAGCACTGATTTTTGAACTAAGCAAAATTATGATGTAACCGATCCTTACTCTGATGTCAGGAAGGGTAAAGGGATGGGAAGAGTATATGTGTGAGCTATGGGAACAGGAAAGGATGTGAGTTGAATTCTCATTCTCTCTAAGAGGAAGACAGTAAATACGGCTTAAAACTGAGGGATCAAGAAGTAGCATAATACTAGCATTTTATTTAAAAACAAGAGCTAATGTTAAAAAAAAAAATCAGCAAAAGGAGTCATAAGTTGTTGTCTGATGGGGAAGCAGAGCAGGGGACTACTGGTTTCACCAATCTTATAGAACTGCTTGACTCTTTAAAATACGTGTGTGAATCACCTCACTAAAAATAGAAACCAAATAAAAACAAGGGTAAATGGAAAGTGAAGAAGCGAAGGTGGCATGCATAGACAAATATTTTGTGATATTTGTGATGGTTCTAAAGAAGAATAGAAAGGCGAGTTAGGGTAGCTGGGGTCAAGGGTGGATTTTTTAAAGATGGGAAATAGAGTACGTTTGGGGATGAGAACTGTCTACCTGGGGCAGCAGAGGGCGGATTCCGAAGGGAGCAAAGTCCTTGAGAAGATTAGAGGATGGGATCCAAAACCCACCAGGTGGGGATGGACTTTGATATGGAAGAAGCACCTCCTTCACTGAAAAAAGAGGGAAGAAAAAATAGGTGCAGACATGAATAGACGTGTAGGCTTGGTCATGACCCTGCTTCTTGTCTCACCAGGCCTCATAACACCCAGAGCAGAGCACAATGCAATACACTAGCAATTCCATGAGAAGTAACACACTGACTACAACAGACATGTTCCTTCAACCCTCCTGTGATGGCTGTGGAATGCCAAATTGCCTCTGCTTGATGGATCACTCTCCCTCAGTGGATGTATTCCTCTTTTGTCTCACAGAAATAAGAACATCTACATTTGAAAACAAAAAGACTTCCACAGGTAACATGTTGGATTTAATATTCTAGTGGACCTTCTCCTGCTGCAAAGCAACTACCTCCCAGATAAAGCATCCTTACTGATACAATCTTGGGCTTATAGGAAATAGGGGAGATTATCAAGGGACCCCTGCCCACAAAAAGAAGCAAACTATAAGTGGAAATAGAGCTGGAAGTAGCGATCAAACAGGGAGGAACAGAAGTGCCCTGGCAGCCGGGGCAAAAGCCACATACCATTGGGCCAGCAGGGGGAGCCAAACCTTCAACCCTTCCGTTAAGCCAGAACTCTGGAAAATGTCTAAGTGGTTCCTTGATGGCAATGCCCCCTGGCTCTTGGCAGAAGCAGCTGCGTATCTTCCCTGAAGAGAGCACCCTCAATTTAAGTCTGAAAGATTCCCACAGATAAAGGTCTGAGGAATATGACCACACCCTCAGAGACCAGCAGGTCTAGGAGGGCTACACCACTATGAGTGAGAGTCAGCAGACACATTCTAAAGAAAAGATAAGAAAAGGAGATTAAAACCTATGTGTTGCTTTGCCAAGTCTGCCCTTTGGAACACGCGTACCACCATCACCTGAATGCTTACTAAAATGCTCATTACTGGGTCCCATTCCACACCTACTAAGCCTGGGCTCTGAGGGTTGAATCTGGGAATCTGCATTAACACTCAGTCCCCACCGAGGGAAAACTAGGCACACAGACCCAGCTTTCCTTTCCACAATCACATTCCTGTAGCTGTTGCTGTCTATTCATCGCAATATGAACACAGCAGGCCCATCCATAGAAGGCTAAAGCAAAACTAAGAAAATAGCTAAAAAGATAGCACCCCCTAATGCCAGCCAGACAATAGGGACTGAGTCGCCTTGGGTGCTGTTGGCCTCCTGTCTGAACACAGCAGGACCTTGGTCTTTCCAGCCCCTGAGCCCTGGAGCCATTGCTGTGCTGGAATCCTGGTCACACTTGAGTGACTGTAATGCACAAAATACTGTGATTGAAGATGACGGGAAGTGAGGGCCATAATACTAACTAATATCATAATGGCTTATGTTACACTAAACACCAAGAACTTGGAAGTGTTTAGTCCGTGGGTGGGCTGTCAGGAGACTCTTTGTAGGAGGGGCCAAGGTGGGGCTGGGAGACGAGCTTACTCTAAAGGAAGAGAGAGACAGACATAGGTCCTGGGTCCAAGGACAAGAAGCATATTGCAAATAGAAGAGCTGATTTTAAGTACAACAGAGGCTGATTCTAATTTTCTTGGCCCATTCCCCACAGCTTTTATCCTGCACAGAATATTGGACCCCCAAAAAGAGCAAAAACACAAAGATAGCACTGCTTTGGAGTTTTGTAGTTTAAGGAGCACGGGACAGGCTAAGAGGGAAATAGAAAATGCCTTGTGGCAATGACAGCAATAGCCAATCAAAGCTGAATGGCTACTGT
Source organism: Rhinolophus sinicus (assembly GCF_057876585.1). NCBI lineage: Eukaryota > Metazoa > Chordata > Mammalia > Chiroptera > Rhinolophidae > Rhinolophus > Rhinolophus sinicus. Next base: position 28,439,976 of record NC_142506.1, read on the forward strand.
GTGCCAGGCAGGGTAGAGTATTACAACAGTCCTACCAGGCAGGCATTACTGTTATTATTTTACAGCTGAGATGAGAAAGCTGAGTTCCAAAAAGAAAACTTTTTTCAAGAAAACTGAGTTCAGAGAGGTTGAGTAACTTGTTTGATGTTACACTGCAGTCAATCACAGAGCCCAACTTGAACTCAAGACTGCTCAACTTTATAGGCCGTGTTCTTGAGATTTTTTTTTTCTGATTTGATTAAGGAGATGATTTAACTTCACAGTTTAAGATTTAGAAAAGTTATTACACGATGTTCAGTGAAAACCCCTTGTCTCACCACTGCTGCCTGACACCCAGCTCCCTTCCTCATAGAAAACCAGTGTCATTAGATCATGCATGAGATTCCAGAGATATTTTATGAATTTACATTTGCTACACAAGTGGTAGAGTATACACACTGTTCTGAACCTCACACTTTTCACAGACCAGTACATAAAGATCTTCCTTGTTCTCTTTTCCGGCTGTAGCATTGTTGGGTGGATGCTCGGATCCTGTTTACCGGTCCTGGGTCAAAAGACTTATCCACATTTCCAGTCTTCGAGTAGCCCATGTGCTTTTTGCTGAGCAAACTCCCCTCTCTCTGCTCACGCTCTGTGATAATTAGGTTCCTCTAAGCTGCTAGACACAGCAACACTCCTAGGTTACCTCGAACTGTGGGAGTTTATTGTGCAGGCACAAAAGAAAGGAAACTGGAAACAGCTGGAGAGCGGCAGGAGGCAGAGCAGCTCCACCCTGGCACCAGGCACCTTTGCCCCCATCTTTGTTAACTGCGCCAGGAGCTACCCTCCTTCTGTCACCAAGGCTCCCCCCCATCCCCGGCCCCCCACCCCCACCCCCACCCCGTTATCAGTTATTGGGCTCCCTCTGGTGCATCTGAGTCCAAACTTCCCACAGGAGAGGAGCAGGGTCTCCAGCACATGGTCCCTTGGGCAGGCTTGGGGAACTGCTGGCCTGATAGCTGCCCTGGGAGCAGGGCCCACCCCTAGTCCCACCAGGTGTAGCCAGGTTAGTGGGGTTAAGCAGGAGAGAATGGAAGGCCCTGTGCATAAGGGCCTCTTTCCTCAGAAGGGGCTTAGAGCAAAGGGTAAAATACAAGGAGACCTCCCTTATCCATGGTTTCGCTTTCCATGGTTTCTGCTACCCACCGTCAACCAGGGTCAGAAAATATTAAATGGAAAATTCCATTGAAAAATAAATGAAAGAAAAAAAAGAAAATTCCAGAAATAATTCACAAGTTTTAAATCGCATGCTGTTCTGAGTAGCATGATGAAATCTCATGCCTTCCCACTCTGTCCTGCCCAGGACATGAATTATCCCTTTGTCCAGTGTCTCCACGCTGTAGACCCTCCCTGCCCATGACTTAGTAGCTGTCTTGGTTATCAGATTGACTGTCATGGTACCTAGTGCTTGTGCTCAAGTCACCCTTATTTTACTTAATGATGGTCCCAAAGTGCACGAATAGTGATGCTGGCAATTCAGATATGCCAGAAAGAAGCCGGAAAGTGCTTCCTTTAAGTGAAAAGGTTTGCATGTATTGGAAAAAACAGTATATATAGGGTTCTGTACTATCCACGGTTTCAGGCTTCCACTGGGGGTCTTGGAACTTATCCCCCATGGATAAGGAGGAACTGTGAACTCCTTTTCTGTCCAGGAATCCTCCTGCCCAGGAATCCCAGAACTGCCCGGAAGGAATTTTAATGGCTAAGCAAGTAAAGCCGGACTCACAGAGTCCCTCTTAAAATTACCTTGTTTCCAGGCCCAGGCTGATTCAGTCTGTGGGGGAAAATGATCTCATGGAACCACTTATAAGCCTTTCTATCTTAAGAAATAATTTCACATGCTTTAGCTCATCAAAGTCTCCTGAAGTAGGCATTATCGGTAGAATTCCCATTTTACAGATGGGAAAACAGAGGCTTAGAGAGGTTATACTGATCACCCAGGGTCATTCAGTCATTAAGTGATGAAGCTGAGACTCAAACCTAAGTCTTCTGATTCCAGTTTGCACCTGCTTCTGATTCCTCATTACTAAAGCCTCTGCCCCTGCCCAGCTCCCAAATGCTGATACTCTCAAGTTTCTCTCTTAGGCCCTCCATTCCTCTCCCTATCTGTACTCTCTCTGGTTGTTCTCATTTACTTCCTTGCCTTGGTCTAATTCCAAAAGGCTGATGGCCCCCATTTTCTCTCTCCAGCCCAGACCTTTCTCCTGAGTTCCATACCCATATACCTAATATCCTATTGGACACCTCCATATGGCTGCCCAAGTCACCCCAAGTGCAACGTTTCTAAAATGAAGCTCCCTGGCTTTCTCCTTAAGCTGCATCTCCTTCTGTGATCTCTACCTCAGCAACTGTAGCTCTTACCATTCTTTTTATTTTAATGTATTTAAAATTAATTATTAAATTGATTATATAGAAAATGTACAGTAACCCTGCATCAAATGCTAAGGTGGAATAGATCTATTAAAGCTGTTTAGATACTCTTTGGAAAGCTCTAATGCCATTTTTTAATAAATCAGGAAATGTACATAGTATTAGCTTTTGGTGAATTGACTGAGAGCGAGTGTGTGTGTGTGTGTGTGTGTGTGTGTGTGTGTGTGTGTGTGTGTGTGTGTGTTTTAAATCTGGGTATTTCCTGCAGCTCTTCTCCTTGTTAAGCCAGTCACCTTGATGATAGGGGTTATTACCGTTCCATTTTATAGATGAAGAAACCAAGGCTCAGAGATGCTAACTTACTTGCGAAAGGTCATAGTGCTAAGCAGTTGACAGAGCCAGGATTCCAACTGAGCTCCATTCTGTATTGTTCCCACTATCTGGGAAGGTCACTGTAGGGCCGCAGCTGTTTGCTCTGTTGAACAAGCCAGAAGTTGTGGGTGATCCTTGACTCCACCCACCCCACACCTCCACTTCTCACCCCACAGCTGCTCCAGAACTAAGTCAATCAATTCTACCACCTAAATATTCCTCAGGTCCTACCTCTTCTCCATTCTATGGCCACTCCCTTAGTTCAGCCCCTAAATTCTTTCTCCCTCATTTCTGAAATAGCTTCCTAACTAGTTTCTTTGTCTCTAGCAACAACCCCCCACTCCAAATTTTCTCTCCCATTAATGAACTTTCTAAAATACACCTAGTCATTGCACTCCCCCAGCTAAGAGCCGCCAGACGCTTCCTATTCCCTAGAGGATGAAATCCCGACTCCCTGTTCCTGCCACCACCTGTTGGTCCAGGCGCTTGCTTGCTGGGTGTCTGCAAATGCCCGTGGCATTATTAATAATAAAGGGTTCCTCTCTTAGAGGTTTCCACTAACTGAGCCGATTTGCATACACTCTCTGGGCACGTTCCTCTTATCCAGGCCATCTCTACTGGATTCCGATGCACTACAGACCGATGATTGGGTGAGAGCCATTCCTATGCAAAACAGAAAAAGGCTGATTGATGCAGGAACTATGCAAGTCTACAGTAATCTGTCTTGCTATTGTTTACCCAATGGATTGTGTTCATACTGTCTTTGGTACCATGTAATTTGATTTTATGACAGAGAAGCCAATTAGACGCAGGATGGCAGGATGTAAGTGTTTCTGAATGATTTATTACTCCACACCTCATAGAAAAGTGTTGTGCATAAACTTTCCAAAACTGTCCAACAGAGAGAGCGTAATCTGTGCTCTGCAGACAAAGGATCCTGTTGTTAGATACACATTAACATATAATATTACAGGCTCAGAGAAAATCAGCAATGCAGAAAATAGAGCAATTTTGTTCTCAGGAATTTTGTTCAGCTTTCTTTCTGCATGTCTATCTAGTAACATTTTCTGAAAGAGTTTTCCCTCAACAGCTGTTTGGGGGAGCACTGGAATAAAGTGTAGAGGCCCTAACAGCTTTTGGAATTTCACCCACTCTGAAGTCAGGATGCAAGCTCAGGGCTGCCACTCTGCCTGGAACATCTTTGGCTAACTCCTACCAGTCTTTCAAGGTCTGGTTCAGGTGTCACTGCCTCCTAGAAGCCATCAGACAGACAGACAGCCACATGTGTGCACGCGTGCACACACACACACACACACATAATATTATTTTTACATACACACAACACGTAATCATATATGATTCCATAACACCACTCTCTTATAATGCCTCACTCTATTTTCTATTGATTGATAGAAAATTCAGCTCAGACTGGCTAGAGCTAAAGGAGAATTTGTAGGCTCAGGCACTAGAGACATGTTGCTGCAGCACTTCCTGCCTTACTCTCTCCCAAGTTCAAGTTCAGCAGGAAAGCAGGCACTTGGCTCCTTCAGCAGGCCCATCTGATTGGTCACCTGCCTAATCACTGTAGCTAAGGAAACGAGTACAGGATTGTTAATATTATACCTGTGGCTTTGAACACTGCCGTTGGGAGGACGCAGCCTCTCAGGTAGGGTACAGTTTTCAAAAGAGAACCTTGGGGAATGGATACAGGATGGCCCCAAACCATCACAATGCGTAGCCCAGAGCAAACACAGCCAACATCTTCTGTTTACTTACCTATCTCCCCAGGAAGACTGTACCTCCCTGAAGGTGGACCAAATCTCTAATCTCCATATTCACCCCTGGCAACTCATCTGCCATACCTTATTTGGAACAAATAATCAATGAGGACACAAGATGTTCAAAGCAAGACTCTAACTTTGAAAGAGTTTATGTAATAGCTAGACATTTATATCCCTCACAGAGTAATAACCCCCCTCCCCCACTCTACTACTGAGACAATAGTAGATTAGTGAGTATGATTGTTAGGTAGATAGGTAGGTCCCTGGTAAGATAAAGAAAAGACAGCCATATCCTAAAACTTCAGGTTTTGAAATCACTCCTTCGCTCCAGGACATAATGTAACAAGGCCTTGAGGTAAATCATAAAATTCCTTTTGGCCTGACAAATGGAGCAAATCTGATAGATAAGAGTGCGTTGCTTTGCTAATTCCTTTAGGATGGGCAAGCAGATCCAACCTGGTAGATGAATTTCATTAGAAGGTGCCAGTTCCCTTCTCCAAACCGCTCCCCTTCCCAAAACAGACAAAGGGAGGGTATAAAGGTAGGAGCTTTTGCCTCAGTCACAGGCACCCCCATTCGGGACCCCCTCCTGCTGGGAAGCTGCAACCTCTTCTCCTGCCTCTAATAAACTATCCTATTTTTAAAACTTTTTGCCTCTCCCTGGTCCGTGTTTCCGTTCTTCGGCTTCACCAGACACGATCCTGGCCCACACTCAGAAACTGCTGCAGATCCAACATCACCTACATCACTACCCCTCTGACATCACACGCAGCTGTTATTTTTCCACCATCTCTATTCCTAATGCTGTACTCCACTTCCTGTAAATATATACATGTATACTTTGTGTGTGTGTATATATATATATATATATATATATATAAAATGATAGTTGACATTCATTATTGTTCAGCTTCAGCTTCAGGTGTACAGTGCAGTGATCAGGCATCTACATCATTCCTGAAGTGGTCTCCTTAATAAGACAAGTGTCCACCGGATACCCTACAAAATCTTTAGAACTATTACATTGTTTTGTACACCTGAAACTAATAAAAAAATAAAGAAAGAGTTTATGACCTTGTCCAAGAGTTAGTATTTATAGAGTAAACACCAATTAACCATACAAGGTAACACAATACAAGTGCCATATGTGTATTCAAAGAAGGACACATTGGAATTCAAAGGAATTCAAAGAAGGAGCAGTTGAGGAAGGAGACAAGGCAGCCTGCAGCCACCACCCTACTGTCAGCCCCTACGTCACAGGAAAGCGGAAGGAGCCATGCAAGCCGCCTCCTCATGAGGCCTACACCCAATGGCTGGCTGGCTCCTACTAACCTCCTGGGAACCAGGAGCCTTGGCAGTTTGGCTTTAACATCTGAGACCCTAGGCTTTTTCTTCACTTGCCCTAGCCCTCTTTTCTTTCCCTCCCTACCCCTGAGTAGCTGGGGCCCTCGGCTGGGACCTTACGTCCTTCTGTCCAGCCCTCCTGTGTGGCTGACTCTCTGGACCCAGGACCCACACCCCAGACACATACAGCTCTTCCTCATCGGACTTTCACTCCTGATTTTTAATAACTTCTCTTTTTTATTTTTATTTTTCCTAACTGAGCATTTGAATGCTGTTAAAGTCAATTAAGTTCTCCCCTTAGAAGTATGCTGGTGGTGGCAGCAGGAACACCTCTGTCAGGAGAACACCCCGCCGGGCTTGCTGACCTCACAGAGTAAGAGCTGCAGACACGGTTGGGCAGTTTTCCTCACCCTGGTAAGCAGGCCGCTTTCACCCACTTTGATTTTGCCACTGGAATTTGAACAAATTTGGTTTTAAAGGGAAGGTCTTTAACTTGTGGAATTGAGACAACAATCTTGCTGGGCAGAGCTTGGCAGAAGTGAGGAGGGAAAGCTGGCAATGAGCAATTTCTGCCCCCTGACAACCTTTCAGTGGCTCCTTGTTACCCACAAGACAAAATTCAGGCTCCGTAATGACCACCAAAGCCCTCTCTGCAACTTCCAGGCCAGGCTCATCTCTCAACACAACTGAACTTGCACTTCACCTTCCTGTACCTCAGAGCTGCTCCTGGCCCCCACATATACCATCCTATGCCCTTGTACATGCTGTTCCACTTCCTGTTTGCCTGGTTAACTGTTATCCTCTAAGCCCCTGCTCAACTGTCACCTCTTATAGGAAGCCTTCGTGACCTCTCTGCCTATTATGCCTATTACGGGAGTAAGTGCTCCCATAGTACATAGTATGCTTCTCTATTCCTATGAACTAACTGAAGATAGGAGATATCCATCCCTAGCATTTAATGCAGAGCCTGGAATGTTGTGAACATTCAATACACTTTTTGAATGACGATGAATGAATGCATTTGTACAAGAAGGAATGTTTACCTCTGGCACTGCAACTTCCTCTGAACGCTTTTCCTTCTGAATGTCTGTTCCACATTTTCACTGTTTTCTTTCCTTCCTTTTTCTTCCTCCCTCTCTCCTCCCCACTCCCTTTCTCCCTCCCACCCTCCCTTTCTCTTTTCCTTTCCTTCCTTCCTTCCTTCTTTCCTTCCTTCCTTCCTTCCTTCCTTCCTTCCTTCCTTCCTTCCCTCCCTCCTTCCTTCCTTTCTTTTCCCTTCCCTTCCCTACCCCCAGCTGCCTTTAAAATCTTCCCACAGGAAAGCTTACTATAAACTCATCCTCACTAAGTATAAATGACTAATATGACATAACGTATCTCCATCCACCATTGCCACTACCAACGGGTATTTCTTTTTTAGTACAACCACAGTTTTAAAACTAAAGTAATACAACTATAATATTGTGGTTCAGGCATGGGCTGGAGGTGATCGTCTTGGGTCCTGAGCCCGTCTGGCCCCTCCTCTGCTCTCTCACTACACTTCTCCACTGCTGGGAGCAGAGCAATAGGAGTGTGAGGGTCAGAGGAGATGCTATTTCTCAGCAAAAAAGTCATGAATGAGGGGAGCACTGCACTTGGGAGTCTTAGTGGTTGGGTGCCTGGACCCCAGATCAGACTGTCATTCGTTGTTGTGTGATCTTGGAATGATCACTTCACTTCTCTAAGGGTAAGTGAAAAATGCTCATCACATAAGGATCGTCAAGGTTAAGTGAGGCAATTCATGTACAGCACTTAGTAGCCTAGTATTTGGTTCATAGTCAGTACTTGCCAAATAGTAAATATTGTATCAGTTAGCGATGTGACATAACAAATCACTTCAAAACTTAGTGGCTTAAACCTTTTCCTGTGGGAATTACGGGACTGAGAGGAGCATGGCCATCTCCTCTCCCTGCCATGGCGTGTGCTCGTCCACTGATATCGGTGTACTATGAAAAGGGGGAATCATCTGGCAAAAAACGTCACTTTGCCTGCTGTGTTCAAGGCTCCCAGTTGACCAGATATTGTGAACTCTGTTCACACCAACTTGTGAAGAATTAGCAGGTCTTCAAACCAGCGCTGGGTCGTGGGGTCTGGGCAGAGCTGTGGCTCAAATTCCCAGAGCTCAGGTGATGGGATTCATCATTCTGGCCACGGTGCTTTTGGCAAAATGTGTCCTGGAGGCCACACGTTTGCATCAACCAAAACCCGGTGCCATTAGCACCGCAGAGTGAACACAACACAGAAGCCATATGGCATCTGTTCTGCCCTGGCTGCCTTGGTCTTACCAGCACTGATCATGTCTAAGAGTCACCATATTGAGGAAGTTCCTGAACTTCCTTTGGTGGCTGAAGATACAGTTGAACCTTCAAGAAAACTGAGAAAGCTGTTTTGCTTCTTAAGAAAATTAAGGCCTGGAATGATATAAAAAATGTCTATGCCTTTCAGTGAATGAGAGCTCACAGGGGCCAAATGAGAAAATGTCGTTGTATCCAGCACAGGGGACCTTGCATCATCTATAATAAGGACAATGGCATCATCAGAGCCTTCAGAAACATCCCTAGAATTACTCTGCTCAACGTAAGCAAACTGAACACTTTGAAACTCGCTCGTGGTGGGCACGTGGGCCGTTTCTGCATTTGGAACGAAAGTGCTTTGTGCAAGTTTAGCTGATCTGTATGTCACTTGGTATAAAGCTGCCTCCATCAAAAGTAACTACAACCTTCACGTACACAAGATGCTCAATACAGACCTTCACAGGATCTTGAAAAGTCCAGAGATCCAAAGAGCCCCCCAAGTGCCACATAAGAAGATTCATCACAGAGTCCTAAAGAAGAATCCACTGAAAAACCTGAGCCACATGTTGAAGCGAAACCCATAGTCAAAGACCATGCACCGGAACACCTTTCTTCACGAGACCAAGAACCACCAGCTCCGGGTGGATAAAGCAGCAGCAGCACGAGAAGCCAAATCACATGAGAAGGGGATTCCAGGCAAGAAGCCAGCTGTAGGGAAGAAAGGAAAGAAGGCTGTTGGTATTACAAAGCAGAAAAAGCCTTTGGTGGGAAGAAAGGCTGCAGCTACCAAGAGACCAGCAGCCGAGAAGAAGCCTGAGGAAAAGAAACCCACCACAGAGGAAAAAATGCTGTAGCATAAACTTACATTTGTTTATCACATAAAGGTTAAATCACTTTGGACAGCTAATTTTGAATAAAAACCTGATCAACGAGACAGTGAGAAATGTGAAAAACAAAAAAAAACTTGGTGGCTTAAAACAATAACAATAATTTATTGTTACCTCGTGGATCGGGGGGTTTCCCTTGGGCTCCCTCATGCAGGTACAGTCAGATGATGAGTAGGGCTAGGATCACCTAATTCACTTATGTGTCTGGCACATGGGCTGGGAAGACTCAAGAGCTGATGTGGATAGCAAGGCTCCTCAGATAACATTCTCTGTCTCTATGTCATTTTGCTATCTCGACTCTCCAGCATGGAGGCTTCAGGTAGACACATTTCTTATATGGAGGCTCAGGACTCCAAAGAAAGTGGAGAGAGGAAAGGCGGGGGGGGGGGGGGGGGAGAGAGAGAGAGAGAGAGAGAGGAGAGAGAGAGAGAGAGACCTTTTATGACCTAGCATCAGAAGTCTAGGACAGTCACAAAAGCCCAACCAGTTTCAAGGGGGGGGACATAGACTCCACCTCTTGATGGGGGAAGTGGCAAAGTTCTGAAAGAATATATGGGGTGGAAAAAATTGTTATAACCATTTTTGGAAAATACAACCTGACAAAGTATTATAATTACCATTTACTGAACACCTGCCATGTATATGTCTTGTAACTTCCGTGTATTATCTTGAAATATCTTAAAGCATTAGATTTGCTGATTAAATTGCAGGTTAGGAGCTGAGCATGGAAATATACATAATATGAGGGATCTGAAAGAATCACAAAACATAAAATCCTTTTCCACAGAAAGGGGGATTGGGGATAGTTGTTCATTATCAAATACACAACCCATAACTTGAATTGCATTCAATTACTCTAAGCAAAGCTGAGGAAATTTGTTTAAATTGACTACTTGAGAAAATTAATTTATCTGTACCAGCTCAAAGTAATTCACTGTATTTGTAACAAATAGCATCTTTGAGGCTCTGGCAGCCTCCCTTTGTCTTACTATGCAGCATTGGAATGCATTAATCTGCTTTTGTTCTTATTCATGAGCTCCTTTAACCTTCCCACTGGCCCAGATGGGAAGGTGTCAAAGAAAGAAGGAACATCCCAGCACTCCCACGTTGCCTTACACATGGACAGAGTACAGTAGGTGGCTCTGTCTGTTTGCATGGAAACCAATGGTGAGCCACTGGGCACAAGATTTCCTCCCTTTTTGACATTCTGTAAAGCCCTCTGAAGAAGCATGTTTATCTCAACCAAGACAATAGGTTACCTGGGAGGGAAACTATGGGATTAGTTTGTTTTACCAAGATCCATGACTACACATTGCTACCTATCAGAATGAGGTGTGGGTGATGGGAAGGAAAGAGGCTAAGGCTGGCAGTGAGTATCTAGGAGACAGAGCCCTGAAAGGAGGTGTCCTGGATCCAAGAACAAACTCCAAACAAAAGTTGTTCACGATTTTTCCATATCCTGCTTGACACGTGATGATCAATCTCAAAGGAATGTGTATCCATTGGGGGCCAGTCAGGAAAACAGAAACCACATGAGTTATTCGAACAGAAAATTTAAAACAAGTATTAAAACACTGAAAATTTCAAAATACAAACTGAAGTCACACAGACATAGTAAATGCGGGAAGCAGCTATCACCCCTAAGGTTAGGAGAACAAAGGGAATAGTTTGGGGCTATCAAAAATTAAATACTTGGAGGAGGGGCCCCCAAAAGCTAGAACAACAGGCTTCTAAGAAAGAGACACCGCCCAGTTGGTGCTGGTGCCTCTGAGGGGAAGTGTTGAAAGAAGTTGGACACTAGAAATTGCAACTGCAAGGGGCAAGGGCCAGGGAAAATGCTGGAATAGTAAGCAAACAGAAATGAAGTCCCTTTTCCATTCTCTAACCTTCCAGTCTTCCCTCTCATGCTCCCTAGAGGCAGAACCTAACAAGAACCTTACTCAACCATTATCAATACCATATTTCCCCCAAAATAAGACCGGGTCTTGTATTAATTTTTGCTCTAAAAGACGCATTAGGGCTTATTTTATATTAGGAGCATCCTGAAAAATCACGGTAGGGCTTATTTTCCGGTTAGGTCTTATTTTCAGGGAAACACGGTAGCAGAAGTGTTTGCAGTCATCTTTAGCCTAGAGTTTTTATTTTAGTTTCCTTGGTACCCTTCTTACTTGGTGTTTGCTCTTTTTTGCCTTGATCTTATTGGTTATATGCTATTTATGTCATTATAAGGTGCCTTAAATCAGAAGCAAATGGTGTATAAGTAACTTATAAATAAATGGATAGCCTAATAAAATAAACTCTGCTGCCTTAAGAAGAAAGTTACACATACTCAAAATAGGTTCATTCTCCCAGTGGTTCTGTAACTGGGGCTCAGACAACTAGGCTGACTCTGGGTAGAGGGGAGAATAGCGACACTGTGCAACCTGCACAACACAAGCGATGGGAAGGCGAGGAAGGTGGCGAGGGTTAAACTATAATAAAGAGACAGAGACTCAATACAGTTAAACCACAGAGGACCAAGGGACTCGCAGCCTCAAGAGACTGGAGCCCCGAATCGGGCCGACTGTCGGTATTTATTGATTACAAACAAAGAGCATCACATGATTAGCAGCAGGGTCTGTGAAACTCTTACAACCACATCAGAAAAATGATTTCAATGCCCAATTATTTGTCCCAAAGCAGCCGAAGCATGCCGTCCCATGATGACTAAGGTGCGGTATGCACCTCTCTGGGGGAGAGAGTCTCTCCTGGTGAAACTGTCCCATGAGCTGAGCAGAAAGAGCTTGATCTTATTGCTCTAATGGGCCTCTCTCACAATTAGGTGAGAGGGAGCAGCAGGAGTAGGCAGCAGCTTCTCTCAAAGCAGGAGGAAGGAGGGGCAAGGCTCCTTCTTGTTATTTCTTATAACAGCTCATTGGGGGTCTCAACGGGGTCCCGTCTGGCTTGAGTTGTTCCTCCCATGAGGAATCTTACTCGTCTTTGACTGCAGACCCTTCTCTTGAAGACCAGATGGAGAGACTCAGGATATTATAAACTCAACCCCAGAGAGGCACAGTCCCACAGATTCTTCTTTCCTTAGGGAAAGGTTTGGGGGGACAAACGGCTAGGCTGCTGTGTGACCACATCTCCCCATTTTTGTTTTTGTAGTGTGAGAAACACAGACCGTGCCGTTTCTTCATTTAACGCCCTTTGGAGGGAGGCCTGTCCGCATCCGAGGACTAAACAAAACAAACAAAATATAACAATTAATACAGCAATAACACCAATAAACCCACCACCCAAATTTTTTATCCAATTAACAGGGTTTAAGGTGGAAAGTCCCTCTGCAGCAGCAGAAAGGTATCTTCTCCTGGGAGAAATTGGACTTAGCACTAGACATTTGATCAACTTCCTGTTGTAATTGAACAATATCTACAGTGAGATTAGGCATATGTCCCAAAAGGTGAGCACAGACTTCAGACCAAGGAGTACGAGTCTGATTATAAGAAAATGGGTTACACAATAAGTGGACACATTCCAATCACATTTAAGAATAATCATGGTACACAAATTTTCTAATTGATCACCAAGAAAAACAACAGTTGTTTCTAAATCAGTTAATCTAACATTAATTTCTTGATCTATCTTAACTTGTTGATTCCGAGTTTTACTAGCATTTTCATGCCACTTTTGTACAAATTCTGTGGTCTGAACTGTTTGATGAAGAGCAACACCAGAAACAGCAGCAACAGTAGTTACAGCAATTATTCCCATAATAGCAGCAATTAACAATCCAATAAATCTTTTAGCTCTATATACAATCTTATGAAGCAATTGAAGAACAATATGAACAGTGGGAGAGCCCTTCCACACTCTAGGGGCTTGAACAGGAATCCATAGACCCCTTCTTTTTCTCCAGATCATAACCTTATCTTGAGATGAAATATAAATGGAAGAATCTATACAGGTAAAATGAGGACATTCAACAACATTAAGAGATGAATTAAGTGTAAATGTTCCAACCAGAAAAACATAGGGGATTTTAAGACACACCTGTAGATTAAACATCGGCGTCTCTTCAAATCTAAAGGTATATTGTTTAGTATCATCTTTAGTATAATTTCCATTATACAATTTAATTGGGCCCAAGTCTAGGGCAACTTTCCACAAGTTTTTTGTACTGGACCCCGAAGAAGAGTAATTATTCTTAATTGTGGTGGGGCCAGAACTTTATCTATCCAATAAACTGAAATATCAAATGAAGATTTAATAATCTTGGGAAAATCTCCCAGAACTAATTTATCTTGAAGAGAGTGGGGATCAGAACACCTTCCTTGTGAACAGGTGTGCATAACAATACCAAAAGGTCCCAATCAACAATTGTACCTAAAGAGGTAGAGCCAACACTCTATCTCAGCTTCCTCTGCATTCTTCCCAATGAATGTGGGAATGAGTGTCAACCCATTTGTCCTGAGGACACGGATGGATGGGAGGAGGAAAAAGATGGATACTTAACCCTTCTGTCTGAAATCCTTTTCCTGAAAGCATAAATAAATCTTTATAAGAATTATTTCCTTCTCCCTTTGGGATTACCCAAACTTGATCAAAAATCAGAACACAGGGAGGAATGGGGCCGATGCAGAGAGGGGGATATATGTATATCCCATAGCTGTAGCACCAAAAAGATTAAACTCTCTGCCTTCTTCATTAGGAAGCTCTGGGCCTCTTTGATCCTCCCATCCTGGAAACCAGGAACTGTCATTTATATAAACTAAGGGAGGATCATCATTCCAGGTCACAGGTGTCAGCAATGGGGGGGTTGGGAACATAAGCCCAATAGGTAACATTATCTGCTTGAACACCCAAAGGAAAACAACTTACAGCTGTGAGAACAGCCATTATAGAGACAAACATATTAGTGGCTGTCATAGGGAGCCTTTCCTCAATTAATTTTTTCTCAGCCTCGCGAGACAGCGTTCTGAGTTGTCTCTAAGTAGGAAGTGCAGTAGCCCCACAAGGAGTTCGGCCGCGGATGACAGGATCCGACCACAGAGAAGCGCCGCGTGGTTCAGGCTCAGGGGACTGCGGAGGGGTCGTCACACGTGGCAGAGGCGCTGGCGCCGGATAGGGCCGACACAGTGGGCGTGCCATCTGGGGAGCCAGAGCCGGATAAACGGGGGCCCATGAAGCGATTCATCCAACGGTTCGGGTCACTCGGGCGGGAATCATCCGACAAGTGGCATACACGCTGGCAATCAGTGGTGATCCGGACCGGAGAGTGATAGTCACATCGGGCAGGGGACCGGACTCCATGGTATGGCTTGATGCACCAACTAGGCACCCACAAAGGACGTTCTTTTGGTCCTGGAGAAACACAGGCAAAACCTCCTGCCCATGTTAACAAAGTCCCTAACTGCCATTGATTAGTCTGAATGTCCTTCCACCAAATGGGCACATCTTCCAAACCTTTGGGGCTATGGAGCTTATTGAAATGTCTTTCTGCAGCTGTGCACCCAAGGTGTCGTTCTGTATTACTGCTAGAGCCAGAAAAATTCAAAAAATTTAAAGTAAACATAGCTCTGGCTAATTGTACTTGCGGAAGATCCTTATAGTCTCCCCCCTTCTGTTTTTGAAGTTGTTTGTCAAGAGTACAATTAGCACGTTCTACAATAGCTTGTCCTTGGGGATTATAAGGAATCCCAGTAGTATGATTAATGTTCCACTGTTCACAAAATTTTGTGAACTTGTTACTAGTATAGGCTGGGCCATTATCTGTTTTAATGGCTTGAGGCAGTCCCATAATGGAGAAACAGATAAGCAAATGTCTGCAAGAATGTCCGGTCCGTTGTCTTGCTGCTTTGAGCGGTGGCCGTGATAAAACCGAAGATGTATCAATAGTGACATGAACAAAAGACAAGCATCCAAACGAAGGAACATGGGTCATATCCATTTGCCAGATAGCATTAGGAACCAAACCTCTGGGATTAACCCCTTCTGGACATTTTGAGGAACATTGAGAATTTGACAGGTTAGGCAGGTTTGAACTACATGTTTAGCTTGTTTAAAAGTAATTGGAAAACGAGTCTGAAGGCCAGCGGCATTGGTATGGGTTAAAGAATGAAACTTGGTTGCCTCGGTAACCAACACATTAGCAACCAATGAATCTGCAAGAGCATTGCCACACCTCAATGCTCCTGGTAAGGGAGTGTGAGCATGGATATGGGTAATGAAAAATGGATATTGTCGGTTTCTGACAACTTGTTGGAGTTGATTAAAAAGAAACTGGAGAGACGGGTTGGGGTTGTTAGAAGTGCCGTCTCAACATTTTGTACTGTATGTACAACATATGCTGAATCAGAAACAATATTTAAAGGCTCTATATGATCTTGTAAGGCAGTCAAGACTGCAACTAGCTCTGTTCTCTGTTCAGAGGTGCAATTAGTTTCAATCTCTTAGGGAGAATCCAGCTGGTTTTGAATAAAAATTTAAACAACTTATTTTTTGGATAATGATTATCAATTATTCCAAAATATCCACAAATAGCAACTTGCCAAATTTCAGAATGGGTATTTAAATGTATAATTTGTTGTTTTTTAAACGGAACTTCTATCTTATTAGCCTCAATTCCGTTTAAATGGAGAACTCTGGTGCGAGCTCGTGAAACAAGTTCTGAAATTAACTCTAAATATGCTGGAAGGGACTTAACAAAATTATTAGGCAGAAACAACCACTCTACAAGGTCATCTTGTTGAACAATGACCGCTTTAGGTGAATGAGGAGTGGAAAAAATCAAAATCTGTAAAGGTTGTGATGGATCTATGCGCTGAATCTGAGCTTCTTGAATTTTCTTTTGCACTAATTCTAACTCCTGACTGGCTTGAGGAGTCAGAGTACAGGGACTATTTAATTAAGAAGGACCCCTCAAGAGACCAAACAAATTACTGAGCGCATAGGTTTGGATTCCCAGAGTGGGACGCAGCCAATTAATATCTCCCAACAACTTTTGTAAATCATTTAATGGGGAAATCTGATCTCTTCTGATTTGTACCTTTTGAGGTCTAATTGTCTGTCTATCTAGAATAGCTCCAAGGTATTTTATAGGAGTTGTGGTTTGAATTTTATCAGGAGCAATACAAAGTCCTGCTAACTCAAGTTGTTCTTGAAGCAATTTAAAACAATCTGCCAAAATTTCTGGAGAGGGTGCAGCGCAAAGAATATCACCCATATAATGCATGATATAAAAATCTGGAAATTTTTCCCTGACCGGAGAAACAGCTCTGGCCACAAAAAAACTGACAAATTGTGGGACTATTTAACATGCCCTGAGGAACCACTTTCCATTGATATCTTTTAATTGGCTCTTTATTACTTAAAGAGGGCACTGAAAATGCAAATCTAGGGCAATCCTCAGGATGCAAAGGAATTGAATAAAAGCAGTCTTGTAAGTCTATTACTACTAATGGCCAATTTTTAGGAATCATTGATGGCTGGGGGAGTCCAGGTTGTAATGGACCCATAGGCTCAATTAAAGAATTAACTATTCGCAAATCAGTAAGCAGTCTCCATTTTCCTCATCTTTTTTATAACAAACACAGGTTAATTCCAAGGACTAGTTGAATGTTCTATATGATCTTGTTCTAATTGAATTTGTACTCATTCTATTAAAGCCTCTAATTTTTCTTTTGAAAGGGGCCACTGTTCGATCCAATGAGGCTTATCACTATTCCATTTAAGAGCTAAAGGAGTTTTTAGCTCAGCAACAGTGGCCCCTAATAAAAAGGCTGTTGATCTTGTGAATGAAATTCCAATCCTTCGCGTCCCATCTGAGATTCTGGCTGAATAGGTTGAGTAATACCTTGATTAAATTTTCCTAATCCTTGTCCTGACTGATATCCTATTTGTTTTATCATATTTTGACTTTGTGGGCTATATTGTCCGGGGGGTATCCTGATTTCCGCTCCCCACTGAGAAAGCAGATCTCAACCCCACAAACTGATAGGAATGTCAGCGATGTAAGGCTGTAAAAATCCTTTTTGGGCACGGGAGAATGCAAGTGCTTTGAAGCAGTCCCGTAGCCTCACCTACTCCAACAACATTGATATTAGCTTGTTGGGTGAGCCAATTAGCTGGCCAATCTTGGGAACATATTATAGAGATGTCAGCACCAGTATCCATAAGTCCTAAGAATTTCCTATTTTGAAGTTTAACTTGGCAAACAGGGTGAATATTAGAAATCTTTTCTGCTGGGAAAGTACTTGCCAAGCTGGTACTCCCAAATCCTCCAGTTCTTTTTTGAGTTCCTTGCATCTTAGGTGGAATATAAGGAATTAAAAGAAGCTGAGCAACTCTTTCTCCCTATTTTGTGGACCAAGGAACTGAGGAGGGCATAATAATTTGAATTTCTCCTTTAAAATCTGGGTCTATTATTCCAGTGTGGACTGTAATTCCTTTTTATGTTAAGCTTGAATGTAAGCCAACTGTATTTTGAGGAATTGGTCCAACTAAGCATGTGGGCACACGAAGGGGGGCTTCTCCTGGAAGCAGCAAAATATCTTGAGCTGTACAAACATCAACTGCAGCACTTTCTTCAGTGGCAGGAGTTAATTGTTCTATTAATAACCTTGAGGAGGGGGAACTGACTGGTAATTTTGAGGCATTGCCGGGTTCACAAACGTTCCGGCCTGAGGCACTGGCTGGCTCACAAACGCCCTGGTTGTTTTCTGGGCCTGGGGCTGGCCCTGCTTCCTGTTTCCCTGAAGCAGGGTTCCATCTTGATGATATTTGGATCTACATGCTGATGCCCAATGATTTCCTTTTTGACAGCGTGGACACACCCCAGGCTGTCTAGCGCCTTGGGAAGGAGCAGGCTGTTGTGGCTGAGAATTATTTTTATTTTTAACCCTACAATTCTTTTTAGAATGGCCAGCCTTGCCACAATTATAGCAAGTGCCGGAGAACTTATCCTTCTTTTGCAAGGCACCTGTAATAGCATTAGCTAACAGGGCTGCCTTATGACCCTCTGTCTCTACCTCTTGGCACAAGCGGAGATAGCCCATAGCATCAGTTTTTCCCTTTTGAGCTCCAATCATACGTTTGCAATCTTTATTAGCATTTTCATAGGCCATAATTTGTAAGATAACATCTGCAGCAACAGGGTTGTTAACCTGTTTATGAATTGCCTCTTGTAACCGAGCCAGAAAATCAGAATACGGCTCTTGTGGGCCTTGTAGGATTTTTTGAAAGGAGCAATGAGTTTTTCCCTCGACCTCAATCTTTCCCCAGGCAGTTAAACAAATTTGTTTGAGCTGTTCAATGCCTAATTCTTCTATGGTTAATTGTTGGCGAATTTCAGCCCACTGTCTTTGTCCTAGAAGTTCATCAGCAGAAATATTCAACTTACGTTCCCGGTTTTGTCTTTCCTGTGCTTCTGCTCCCTCAACCCACCAAGTCTTAAATTGGAGGAATTGAGATGGAGTCAGACAGGTTTTAGCTAGAACATGCCAATCAGCAGGAATCATCTGATTACCATTGGTGATGCTTTTAATGAGGCCAATGGTATACGGAGAAGTGGCCCCAAACTGCAAAACTGCCTGTTTTAATTCTTTTAGCAATTTAAAAGGAAAAGGCTCATAAATAGCCTCATGAGTCCCATCAGGGTTATTATCATCTGGTGGAGCAGTCTGTCTGAGAGGTCCTGGAAAATGAAGGGCATCTATATCTCCTTCTAGTCTGGCCTGATATACACTACGCTCTATAGCTGACAATGGTGAGCGTAAGCCTTTTTTGGTTGCCTTAGGGACATCCTTATTGAAAGGATTATTGTTCCCATAGGGAACTTTAGGAGGTTTCCACACCTGTTCTATACAAGGCGGTGGTGGAGGAGGCCAATGAGCTGGAGGAGGGCAGAAATCATCCCTGAAACAATCCTCCCGATCTGGGTACAAATTTCTAGGAATAGTTGTGGAGAATGACTCAGATCCCTCATCCTCATCTTGTCCTTCTTTGGTCTTTTTACAGGAATCTCTGTCATCCCCTTCTCCCTCTTCTTCCGAATCTGTTTGGAGCGGTTCTAAAACTGAATGAACCAGCTCAAACGTTTCCCAAATTGAGCCAGGAAAGGGTGTTCCGTTAACATGTAAACCACGGAGGTTCTGGCCAACTGCTTCCCATTTATCTAAGTCTAACGTCTCCAGGTTTAGAAACCAGGAACAATGAGTTTCAATTACTTTAAGGAGTTCTTCCAACTTTTTTTCTGAAGTCTTATGCTTCCCTTTTATCAGAAGCTGCTTAAGCAGACAAATGTAAGGTCTATACTTGCTCTCTGTGTTACCCATGTTAGTTAATGAACAGGAAAGGAAAGAGAAGGACTTTCACTTGATCCCCACTCTGATGCTCGGCCGGCCGTGCCCCTCTCGGGACCTTAGCACCCGTCGTAGCTAGAGGCGTGGTCGTATAACCCCCGACCCTGGTTGGGGAGACCCCAAATCACCGTTATGCCTTATGACGTGGTGATGGAACCTTGGTAACGAGCCCACTCAAATCCCGTAGCCACGAGGACCGTGGGATTGTAAGCATTCACTCACACAATCACACTCTTTCACACGAAAATGTTAGTAGTTTGTTCTCTGTTAAATTCCCTCTGTTACCCTGGTTAAATTCTCCAAGTCCAAAGACTACCTCCTTACCCTAGGTAGCTGCCGCGGCGGATGCTCGGAGCCCTTCAGCCGTATCTGCAGACCTCATGACTCTGGGTCGTCCTTCCCTTCTCGACCCCCACATTGGGTGCCAGATGTTGCAACCTGCACAACACAAGCCGTGGCAAGGCGAGGGGGGCAGCGAGGGTTAAACTATAATAAAGAGACAGAGACTCAATACAGTTAAATCACAGAGGACCAAGGGACTCGCAGCCTCAAGAGACTGGAGCCCCGAATCGGGCCGACTGTCGGTATTTATTGATTACAAACAATGAACATCACGTGATTAGAGGCGGGGTCTGTGAAACTCTTACACCATTTCAAAAAAATGATTTCAATACCCAATTATTTGTCCCAAAGCAGCCGAAGCATGCCGTCCCATGATGACTAAGGTGCGGTATGCACCTCCCTGGGGGAGAGAGTCTCTCCTGGTGAAACTGTCCCATGAGCTGAGCAGAAAGAGCTTGATCTTATCGCTCTAATGGGCCTCTCTCACAATTAGGTGAGAGGGAGCAGCAGGAGTAGGAAGCAGCTTCTCTCAAAGCAGGAGGAAGGAGGGGCAAGGCTCCTTCTTGTTATTTCTTGTAACAGCTCATTGGGGGTCTCAACGGGGTCCCGTCTGGCTTGAGTTGTTCCTCCCATGAGGAATCTTACTCGTCTTTGACTGCAGACCCTTCATTTTGCAGACCAGGCGGAGAGACACAAGGTATTACAAACTCAGTCCCAGCGAGGCACAGTCCCACAGAGACTTCTTTCCTTAGGGAAAGGTTTGGGGGGACAAACGGCTAGGCTGCTGTGTGACCACACGACACAAGGTGAAAGAACATCATTTCAACTCCAGAACTAGAAAGTGCCAACTGAATATTCTCTGCAAATAGAAGAAAATGGAGCTCGTAGTATGCTAAGGTAGCATACTATTCCATCCCCTTCTACTAGTTCTTCTGGGGGAATTTCTTGCCTATTCTGTGAGGTCCAAAAGAGACTGTCAAACATTGGTGCCCCAGCCTCCCACTACAGAGATGGCCACATGACCCATACTGGCCAGAGTTTACAGTCTCCTAGCAAAAGAGGTTGGTTCAGGAGTGGAATATAACCTGAATTGTCTTTGGTTTATAGCTGTGTGGACACTGCTGACACACGTGCACTGTCTTCTGTGGTTGCTGAGCTGGGAAGAAGAGAGCATGGGAGATGAGCCCAGGAGATATCTTGCTCACCATATGAAGAAATTTTGTTGAATGAAGTGAAGCATAACTAGCAGAGCTAAGAGATAGAGAAGCAGACCTACATCCAGCCATGTCTAAAGTCAAGTCCACCCTGGACCTCCCAGGACATGAACCAATGTATTCTCTTTCAGCTCAAGTTAGTCTGAGTTGGGTTTCTGTTACTGTCAAACAAAGAAGTCCTAACTAATGTCAAGAGCAATATACATTAGACTCAAACACTAGAATTTGTGGTACTCAAGATACATCAGATTCTTTGTAAACTATGCAGCTGTTCTAACAATATTTTATGATTTAATGCATTCCTATCCATTTCAAAGTGCCTGAAAACCTATAGAACTTAATTATAATTTCCTCCAGTCATCTCAATTCACAAGCATCTTGGTAAAGTACAATTTAAGGAATAGCCTCATTTCCTTCTTTGAATATAAATGCCATTTCTTAAATGGAAGCCTACGGTTTTATTGCTAACTCAGGATTCAATCTAAATAAAATTAATGAAAGAGAACAATGGTTTCTAGCATCCTATATTTGATAATTGTTTAAAACATGTCCCTTGTGTGGATTATTTATTTAGCTATAAGAGGATTAGACTCTGTTGATTCTTTTATTCCCAGGAAAGGAAGTTCCAATGTTAACATTTATCTACTATAACTTCTTTTTTAAGAGAGTAAGATTCAGTGTGGTACAAGCAGAAAAAAAATCTTGATTCTTTCTGACCACTGCTTCTTTAAACTAACTCCTCTCAGGTTGTTTTTCTCTGTCCTTGGATGAATTCTAAGAGAAGTTCCATAGCTTTTTCAGTCACTCTATTAATGAGTAGTCATCTTTTTCAGGTGTTGGAAAGTCCAGTTCAGTCCACTATCAAAGCTATAATTCCACATCCAATTTAAAACTCAGGCCTGACTCGGTCTACGAAGCTCAAACTACGGGAGGAGGCGCATAGTGGGCTTCTCCCCAATTCCTCGTCTTGCTCAAATACTGTTCTGCCCGCCCCCCAGACTTGGAGCAGGGTGGGGGACAGGTAAAGGGCGGAAAGCTCCAGTACAGTACTTGATCAGTATAGGAGGTTTCTGGAACCAGTGCCCTGGATGTGGCCTGCCCAAAAGCTTACTCTCTCCCACGTGAGACTTATGCAGATTCCTCAGAGAGCCCTCTGGGAGGGAATGTTAGACACAGGTGATGTCCTCAAGTTGCCCATTTATAAACTGCCCTCAGCCCTTGGCTTTTGACATCCGCCCCACCCTGAGTCATTCTGCTAGGGTCACCTTGTCTTGCTGATGGTCCTTTGGGACAGTGTCCCTTTCAAGGTAACTCAGTGCCACCTCTTTTCCGTGGGGTCCTCATGCAGCTGTGGGAAATGCCCTCCTGAGCCCTGTGGTTGTGAGGGCAGCTCACTGCCATGGACCCTTCTCCTCATCCTGCCACTATAGACCACTCCAACCAGGCTCTACCGTTATAGCTTGAAATGTGACTTGTGTATGTGTCCCTTTGTCCCTCCAACTCCAAAGGGCACCTGTCAAGCTCCCTGTGGGTGTTTTTCGTTTTTTTTTTTAAAGGTATCAACATACACTTTTTTTTTTTTTTTAAACAGGACTTTATTGGGGGAGCAGTGTGTACTTCTAGGACTTTCTTTTTTTTTTTCCAAGTCAAGTTGTTGTCCTTTCAGTCTTAGTTGTGGAGGGCGCAGCTCAGCTCCAGGTCCAGTTGCCGTTGCTAGTTGCAGGGGGCGGAGCCCACTATCCCTTGCGGGACTCGAGGAATTGAACTGACAACCTTGTGGTTGAGAGCCCACTGGCCCATGTGGGAATCAAACCGGCAGCCTTCGGAGTTAGGAGCATGGAGCTCTAACCGCCTGAGCCACCGGGCCAGCCCCCTGTGGGTGTTTTGAAGCCTCAAAGTTTCACTGGCTTATTGTGGGGAGGGGGTGGGGACAGTCAGGGGGTATAAAGAAAGAAGCCCATACCTCATGCCTCCAACAGCTCTCACTCTTAACAACTCTCTGCCTATTTCTTGCAGTGTCCCTCAGCCTTTTCTTATGTAGTGTCCAGGTAGGTGACAAGTCAAAGGTCTTAAAACTAATTTCATAACATTTAGTGAATTCTGCCTAGACAAGCAGCTCCTTCAGGGTCTCTGCTGACACTCTGAAACATCAGGAGTAGTTGCATCTCACACCTGGTGCATATGATTCACAGCAGGCTTCCCAACAGTTTCCTCAGCTCCTCGCCAGCACCCTGAGAGAGGTAAGGGCCAAGCATTGTCATGGTCCTCCTCCCATGTCACAGATGAGGAATGTGGAAATGTGAGTTACACAGCTACAAGCAGATGGAGGTGGAGGCTGAACCCAGCTCCTTTGACTCACTCTGGAAGCTCTTTCTGTAGCAAAAGGCCATGGTGGGGCTGGGACTACCCCCCGATGGCCACCTGGGGGCAGTCACCAGCATACTGGTCACAGCAGCCCACAGCCCAGCCAGAGGGGTCACCGAGGCCTCATTCTCATGCATCACCTCCAGCAACACCGGCCTTTGGATGTTTCCTCAGACATACCGAGTACTTTCTCCTGTGTTAGCTTCCTATGGCCACCAGAACAAAGGACCACAGACTGGGTGCTAAAACAACTGAAATGTATTGTCTCACAGTTCTGGAGGCTGGAATTCTGGAACCAAGTTGTCAGCAGGGTTGGTTTGTTCTGAGGGCTCTGAGGGCAAATCTGTTCCATGCCTCTCTCCTAGCTTCTGGTGACAACCAGAAATCCTTAGTGTCCCTTTGATGGAGAAACTGACCTAAAACGGTTCCCTGCCACGTGGAACTGACCTAAAATGGTGGCCCGAGCAGAGAGAGAAGTCCCCTGCCTAAGCCCCAGCCCACTTCCTCATAACCCCCTCCAAGCCACACCCCGAGCCAATCACCAGACGACACCAACCCCTTCCCCAACTCAAGGAAGTCCCCAACCCATAAAAACCTGCTCAAAACCTTGCCAGGGATTCAGTATTTGGGAAGGATCCTGCTGAGCCCGCTGGCGTAATAAAGCTGACTCTCCTAACTCTGAGTGCTGCTTGGGTTCTTCCTGCTCCTGGTATCCGGAACACCTTAGCTTGTAGATGTATCACTCCAATCTCTGCTCGGTCACTTTCTTCCCCAGACCTTCAAGGAAGCCCACACTTACAGTGGATGGAAATCTAATGAATGTACAAAGGCCTCTTTAGAAATCCCTCTAGGATCCCATTCTGATATCTGCTGGCTTCATTATGTCTCTTTTCAAACACTGAATTACAATTCAGCCCCATCTCCCCCTGCCCAACCTTCCATTGGGGGTGGGAAACTCATTCAGAGAAGGACTATGTCACTGCCGGCCTTCAAGTTGCAGGAGCCATGGCTCACATGACAGAGAGGCAGGGGTTTTTTCCTGTACCCTGCACACTACACTGTCTTGTTCTGAGGAAGGATGTGTCTGCACCAAATACAAAACCTGACAGGTATTGCTCCCAAATGAGTCAGTGGGGAGGAGCTGAAGTGACACTTTTTAAAAAAGAAACGTAATATTTAAAGAGAGAGTTTTTTATTTTCCCCCGTTGGGGAAGGGAGCCCTTAATATTCCCATCAACTTTGACACGTGTGAATCACAAGTTTTTTGTTCCTGTAAAAGCATCATGATTCATCACGAGCCCTGCCAGCTGTGAGCTGAACGTTATTCTTCTGACAATGCAGGCTTTCCCCAGAGAACTCAGAACACACCACTCCCAGCTGCGTGAGCCAGCCCTCTGTTTACTGTTTTCAGAAATGGGTGATGAACTGGGATAACCTTCAGGCCACTTTGAGTGTGTGACATATTCAGAGGGCTCTACTGAAGGTGCCACTCTCCCATCAACACATGAACCAGCTCACCTTGGCTGAGAAAGCAAACTGCATTTGGTTTTTATCTCAAATTTTGTGCATAAAGAAAAAATTTGTACACTGTACTGAAGTATAATTTTCGCACGACCTACTACACCCAATTTATGTATAGTTTGAGTTTTGCTAAATGGATACATCTGTGCAACCTCTCCTCTAATCAAGGTATAGAACATTTCCACCATCCCCCAAATTCCCTCATGTTCATTTGCAGTCAAGCTCTCCCGTTTCCAACCCAGGCAACCGCTGAATTCTTTCTGTCACTCTAGATTGATTTTGCTTATTATAAAATTTCAAATAAATGAAATCATATAATGTGTACTGTTTTGTGCCTAGCTTCTTTAGCTCAGTGTAATGTTTTTGAGATTCACTAAAGTTTTTACATGTATCAGCAGTCTATTCATTTTAATGGCTGAGTAGTATTCCATTATACGGATATATCACAATTGGCTCACCAATTGACCTGTTTATAGGCGTCTGAGTTGTTTTCTGGTTTTGGCTATTATGAAGAAAACCGCTATGAATGCTAATGTGCAACTCTTTCTGTGGAAATATATACTTATTTCTCTTGCATACATACCTAGAAGTGAAGCAAACTGCATTTTTAAGAATTCATAAAATGGGATGATGCAGACCATGACCCAGAATTGGATGTGGGGGGGAGGAATGTGACTATTGCAAGTGATTAGAAAAGAAAATTATAACATTATAATAGAGTGAAAATCCACACGGTGGGGATTCCTATGCGGTGGGCAATCTGGCAGCAGTAAGAGTGTCCTGGAGTAAAGGGATTTAACTATTCCTTGCTTTTCTCCAGTCTGCATGAGATTGGACAAGCCTTCCGGAACCTCAAAAAAAAAAAAAAAAAAAAAAAAAATGAAAGTACAGCAGGTCCTCAAATAACATCCTTTCGTTAATTGTGATTTTAGTTATAGCATTGATGAAATGCTGTAGGAAGTTAACTCTTGTTGATATCAATTACCCTATCCTAAAATTGGTTTCTTGTATCTTGTTTCACTTAAAGTCATAGAATCTATTGATGATGTTAAGTGAGGACTTACTGTAATAATAGCTGGTCCTTACTTCATTACCCTTTAGATCATCTCTTAGAAAAAGGTTGGGGGCTTTAAGAGACCTTTAGCTATAAAAAGCCGAGGTGATATACATTGTACTTACAAATAAGGACTGAGTCCAGGAGGTCAGGCACAGAATAGACAATGTGGTAGGTACTGTTACAGAAATAGAACTAAACACAAAATCTTCTCCCAACCCAGAAATCCTCTCCACAAAGGAAGTAGAGAGCAAAATCTGTTGTCTTATGGAATAAGCAATAAACCAGAATGGGATGCATGGCACAGGCAATCCACAAAAAATTGCAGAGACAAAAAGAAAGCTCACCCTTTCCTGTCGAGCCAGCTTGACACAACCTGTTACATACACATGTTCTCAAGACAAACAGTCATTAGACTTCATGTGAGAGGACATGGTGGCACCACTGGTCACACACAGTTTATCTTTACTTTACCTGGTAATTGGGGTGACCATCTGTTAACTAACTGGCTTCATCCTGACGCAAAACAAACTTCTACTTTACCAGGAGGTTATTTTGCACCCTCTGATGTTAGGTCTGACCCTCCCACCAAAGTTGGGAGGCTGAGGCCCTATCTTCCTTCCTGTTTACACTTCAAAGAGATGGCTCCCGGTTTCCCAAGGAAGACTTTAAGCTGACAAAATGCCAATCTAGTCTTCAAAAGGACTTATCTATCTTTCAACGAGGGGAGAATGCCCTCACCATGACACGTTTTCTAGTCAACGCTCAAACAGAAAGGAGGGAAATCTCTTCCTTTATTTTCGACACGGGAAGTAAACCTCTTCTTAATTTGCATTTGTCCGGACAGCTCACGACTGTTCCTGAAAATGATGCACATAAAAGTACATCAGTTTTGGGCCCAGCTCCCAGTCTGGAGCCTCAGGCTTTGGGATGAGGAAGGTGAGGGGTGGGAACGAGCCCAAAACCCACTACATCCTTTGGCTCATGTGATGGGCTCTGCTCGGCATTCATCTTCCTACCCAGCCCTTTCCATCTCCAACTCGTTTTTATTCATGAGGAGAATGCTCCTAAGAAACCACCCTCCCCTCTCCTCCCACTCCTAGCTTGAGGGCTTTGAGTCTTGCTTGAGTCCCTGCAATCCTTCGGAAGCCCCAGCAAAGT
Organism: Rhinolophus sinicus; assembly: GCF_057876585.1. Lineage (NCBI taxonomy): Eukaryota > Metazoa > Chordata > Mammalia > Chiroptera > Rhinolophidae > Rhinolophus > Rhinolophus sinicus. Next base: position 28,467,098 of record NC_142506.1, read on the forward strand.
CCCTAGTAGACCCCTCACCTCTGAAGCCACCTGGGGTCAAGGAACCATACAAGACTCACATAGTGGCCGGGCACTTTTTGGTTCCATAAGTCAACCTCTGCACCAGTCACAGAGAAACTCATTCGATCCAAACCATGACTTGTGCTCTTTCCTGAGCTGATGCCCCTATAGTTCTGTCTGAAAAGAGACATCGATAAGCTGCCCGATCCAATTACTGCAGTTTCTTTCTCAATAAAATGCCACCAATTTCTAAACATTTTTAACTGAAACTGGGTGGCTTCCTTTCTAATTAACTCAAGTGACCCCTTCCCTGATGGTGGCAGCTACAATTATGCCCCACTTAACTCTGCGAGGATTGTTTAAAATTGGGGGATGTACAGAGTGACCTTTCTGTCACCCCTTGTTTATCTGGGCTTGGTTTCTGGGAAAGAGAAGGACATTGCTTGACAGATGGGTTATTTTTTCCCATTGGCTGAGAGGCATGCGCTGTGATACACATGTATTGTTCCATTCATTTCAGCCCGAGTAGAGTAGCTGACTCAGTGGACGCAGGGCTAGAGTTTGTGTTCAGTGATGTGTGACACTGCGTGAGAGGAAGATGGTTGATACTGTCATTATTTAAAATCACTTCCACCCACTGGGCTGAGTCACTGGAACGTCACTGCCTGAGATTTTGCATCAGTCTCAAAATATACCTCTGTGGAGATTTCCACTCTCAGCAGCCTGCCTGTTCCCTCCCTCAGGCCCACGTAAAGGCAGGCCGCAGGGATCTGGCTCACAGCTTCTTCTCTCTCAAGTGCCGAAATTCTCCATCTGCATCTTCCTGACAAAGTGATTCACACGCTTGTGCAGTACTTGACATTGGCAACCTGAGCTCTCAGGGAGGCAGTGCTACCCCCATTTCACACACGAGAAAACTAAGACTTGTGGAGGTTGAGGGACTTGACACCAGGTAGCCAGAGAGCAGCCTGGACCAGAACCCAGGTTTCCTGCCTCCTAGTCTAATCGTGAACCAACAAGAGAGGAAAATGGAACTTTGGGTCTGAAAACAAGGAACCCTGTTTTCAAATGCCCCTGCAGTGGGCTAAGTGAACAGAGACAAAAATCTACTTTGGCTGAAATGATTCAACTGCCTGACATTTGATTTCAGATTTCAGAACAAATGAGACCATTTCCTTTTTTCCCTTTGTACCTTAGATTATGATAAATTTTCTCCCTGTCCCTCAAAGTCCAAAACAAGATTATATCTATAAAAGCCTTAGCTGGTTTCCAGAACACTCGTGACTATTCAAAAGGAAAAGGATGAAAAAATAAATAAATAAATAAATAAATAAATAAATAAATAAATAAATAAAATAAAAAATAAAAATAAAAAGGAAAAGGATGATTCCCCAAGCAGTGAGTTCTTGTGGTTCTAGGAACCCAGCTTTGGGCCAGGTGGGCTTGGGGAAGACGCCTGTGTGACCCTGGGCAGGTGATCGTGGCTCTGAATCTAGTTGTGTACGGTTATCGTCATCACAGAATTGTTGTGAAGATTACATGAGGTAATGATGTAGAGCACTTAGCACAGAGCCTGGCACTTATTAAACCTTCTATAAATGATGACACTATAAATTTTGAATACTTATTTCATGCTACATAGAGATAGATACTGAATACTGTAAGTAATGGCTCTGGTCTCGCTTTTTAAGCACCTATATAATGACAGTATTTTAAGATTTCCTTTGTAAAAGGTTTAAGCATGTATGTTAAACTTTATGTCCAATATGCTACCAAAACGAATCTCTTATAGTGAAAACATTAATTTTACATTTGCATATGGGTGACTAGAGCCCCCTACTGTTGGGGGAGCCCTAACCACCTCTTTTTGTCTGTTTGTTCTTTTCTCATCCAATTTCCAGACAAACTCCTGGGAACCTTCTAGAAGGAGTCCTGGGAAGTAAGGCTTAAGAGGATTGGTTAATCCATGAGAACAGGTTCCACACAAGGAAACCAGTCCTCTCCATAGTAACAGGGCATCCTCTCCAAGGGTGGGGTAAATTGGCATTTCTTTCTTTTTTTTTTTTTTTAAAGGTATTTTATTGGGGAAGGGGAACAGGACTTTATTGGGGAACAGTGTGTACTTCCAGGCCTTTTTTCCTAGTCAAGTTGTTGTCCTTTCAGTCTTAGTTGTGGAGGGCGCAGCTCAGCTCCAGGTCCAGTTGCCATTTCTAGTTGCAGGGGGCACAGCCCACCATCCCTTGCGGGAGTCGAGGAATTGAACTGGCAACCTTGTGGTTGAGAGCCCACTGGACCATGTGGGAATTGAACCGGCAGCCTTCGGAGTTAGGAGCATGGAGCTCTAACCACCTGAGCCACCGGGCCGGCCCTACATTGGGATTTCTTGATGCTTCTTGATGCTTCTAGAGTCCCTTTCCTCATCCTCCTTACCTCCTCACAAAGAACTGAGCCTCCTCTCACTGCATCTGGGAGGTGTCTTTGCTGCATAAATACCAACCAGAATTACCCAGAGCAGATGCCTCATTGTCCCCACTCTGCCCTGCTCTGAGGAAGGGACAGGGCCTGGGAGCCTCCCCAGCATCCTACCCTTTAGAAAGTAAATTCTCAAAGAGGCAGCCGAGAGATCTAGGCACATAACATTGGAGGAGAGATGTGCCATCTGCCAAAAAGTGGCCTGCATGCAATTCAGACCAGCATTCCCACTGCTGATAAGGGTTCTTCAAATGAAAAGTCCAGGTCCATATGTTCGGTCATTTGGGAACTATAATAATAACATAACAATAGGCAGACGAACATTTATATAGCACTCACCCTGTGCCAGGCACAATTCTAAGCACATTATGTATATTAACTCTTCAGTTCTGTCCTCAGGCCCCAAATGGACAGAGTCTGAATTCCTGGAGTAAGGAAGAGTGCCAGGTAAGAGGAAGAGGAGATTTCTCTTTTCTAGAACTTGAAAGCCCTCCCCATCTCCCCTGAGATGTTCCTGCTTCATAGAAGTTAGGCCACCTTTGTCCTCCAGAACTCAGGCGTCCCCCATGTACTTTGTCCCTACGTCTGGTGTCCCTCCCCAACACTATCAGCAGACCACCAGGTGGTCCAGAGGCCACACCTGCCTTCTCTGAGCCTCAGCTTCCTAGATTGTCAGCACTAGCCCTAACCTTGTCAATCACCTTCATGTCCTCTGGCCCCAGGAGGACAGAATAATCCTCAGTCCACAAGGAAAAGTCCAAAATGAACCCCTTAGCTGGAGAGTACATGGTATTTTGAGTCCTTTCAATACGGCCAAAGAAGAAACCCATGAGCTTCTCCAGAATCAGAATGTTTCTTTCCCTTTCTATCTCCTTCAGTTAACACCAACCTACAGCAGGCACTCAACAAATCTGTGCTCAGGAAAGGAATGCATGATATAACTGTTCCACTTCGAATGCTCAGACATCTCTTTGAGAATATTGAGGTTCAGTATGCAGTTGATGAGCAACTGGTGGGTATTTCTAACTAGAACATGATACCAATAACTGAGTAGAGAGAATTAAGTGGACATGGTGGAATTATAAGATATTTTGTTCATCTGCCAAGGACAGTTTGAGGGCAGAAACGGGTTGTCCTTGTCAGTACAAGGGTTCACGTTAGGTCAAAATTTCAGAAGTAAAAAAAAAAATATTTCAGAAGTACTCCCTGAGGGTCAATAACCAATGATGGGAGAAAAAATGAAGCAGTAGTTGCCCTCAGTGCTATAAAACCTATGTGATTCCCCAGAATGAACCCCCCCCCCCCATAGCGCTGAACCCATCTCCTGCAGCCAGAGCTCCAGCTGCCACTGACACCCCAAGAGAAAGGCCCACAGAGACAAAAGGCAAAGGCAGGTAGAAAACAGGCAGATGAACCAGGTAGAAAGCAGCAGAGTTACCTGAAAGGGAGAAAAGTTACCCAAAGGGAAACTCATGTAGACAACGGAGACGCCATATCAATGCCCAGAGAGCTAAAGGCACTGGAGAGGCCAAGCGAAGGGGAGCACTTTTAAAATTCCTGATGATAAATGTATGGTTTGATGAAATATTATTTTATTAGGTTTTTAAAATGTAAATGTTGGTTTCCTTTAATCTGCAACAGCCCACAATATTCAATGTCATATATACAATGTCAGTGTTCCCTTTGGGCAAGGGAAATGTGATTGACAGAAATGGACCAGAGGCTGAATTCAACTGAAGCCAAACAACAGTCTACTGCCTAGTACCTAAGGGAATGCCTTTTGAATTTTCCAGGATTTTCCAGAAATCCATACACATCAGCTGCCTGATATGCAGGGAACTTTAAGAGAAGCCCTCTTCCATTTTGCAGAAAATACACCCATAGGCAGGTTGGGACCTCCTAGAACCAATTGTATCAGACGTGGTGGCATCAACCAGCTGGGTGTTCAGAGGGGCACTGGTGAAGAGTTATTTTTCTGAGCTTCTCTGGTCCAAAGCAGGGCCCTCCAGAAGCTGCCTGCCCATTAGCTCTGGAACTGGAATTAGCTTCAAACTAGGAGGAGTCCTAGTTTGCCCTCGCTCACTCCATTCCAGCCACTGTGACATAAATTGTTGTCATCCATGCTGAGCCATCTCCTCCTGCCCCAGGCTATTTGCACTTGCTGTTCCCTCTGCTGGAACGCTCCTACCCCAGATACATGTATGGCTCCCTCCTTCATCCCTTTTGTTCAAAGCTCTCACTTTCTCAGGAACCCTGACATCCTGTTTGAAACTACAACCTCTCCCCCCACATCTCCCAGCTTCACTTCTCTCCACTGAGTTTATCATCTTCTGACATTCTCTGATTTACTTTATTTGCTTGTTACCTGTCTTCCTTCTCTAGAATGCAAAATCCTTGAGGGCAGCGATTTCTGTCTATTTACTACACTCTATATACCTAGCACTCAGACCTTGGTACACCATAGGCTCTGAAAATATTTCTTAAAGTCAATGAAGTAAACGAAGATTTCTCTTTTAAACATGTTCTATGTGATTAATATAATTTATTAGGTTTACATGGATAAATATAACTATATTATTGCACAACACAAACAAATTGTATACCTATCCTAGACACTTCAGAAAACTCACCTTCTAAATTCTTCTATCACTAATGATATGACTTCTTTATCCTTTACCAACAAATCCGAAATACTCATGATTCCAAATGTCTCTTTGATATTTTGCAATAGGGAATCTAGGCTAAAAGAAATTCTTGGCAGGTCATTTAGTTGCTGGCTCATTCACTCATTAAGTTACAAAGGAAGGATGAGGCACTTTAGAACCCAGAAGAAGCCTCTTGAACTTCACTGGAGAGAGCCCTTTGCCCGTGCTAATGAGTACATGTAAGGAGTGACTAAGTTCCTGCATCAACATTTACAAGTTCTTTTGGTTCTGCTTTGCAAAGATGACCTTACTAAGAAAATGGCAAGATAAATCTGTAGTGCTGGTTTTTTTTTCTTCTTCAGTGTTCAGTTATTCAAGATAAGGTATACTGCAAATACACACACACACACACACACACACACACACACACACACACACAAATTCAATCTTGTTTAGCAGCCTCAAAAAGTCAGGAAGAAAATGGGTTAAATGAGTGTGTTTTTTCAAACTTTTTGGGCCACAAGCCACAGCAAGAAATATATTTCACATCACAAAGTTTCACAAGCCAGTATTGACCCTTACAATTTGTGAAGTGCATTGATGTTTTTTATTTTATTCTAGTCTGTTCTGCTGTCTTCGCTTCCCTTCCTCTCTTCTCCTGCCCCTCCTCTCCTCCTTTCCCTTTCCCTCCTTTCTTCTTCCTTCCTTTTTTCCTTCTTTCCTTTTATAAAGAAAGGGCTGACTGAAATCCCCTACACTGCTTTTACAGCCCTCTAATGGACCGGGGCCTGTATCTTGAAAAACACTGAGTTAAAAGGTGAGTTTAAATTAACAAGGATTAACACTAAGGATACTTTTTAAATTACTTATACTGTGCTACAGGGACAAAACTAATTCCCATGTTATAGATTATACTATAATAGCAGGCTATTGTGGGATTTTATTACTTCTTCCTTTACTTAAACCAAAAAAAATATGTTTTAATTAAAAGCAGAATATTGGACTTGAATATAGTCTCACTGTATATGCAGCTGAAGCCAAAGCCCCATGGACCACTCCTCCTTCCCCACCCTGGGCCTTTCACCACCGGTGACTCTTTCCAGGTCTTTCTGAGGCACATAGGTCTGTATAGAAAGTTGGAGTTTTGCTCAACTTGTTTTTTTTCTTTTTTACATTTATTAAGTTGAATAATAGCTAATGTTTATTGAGCATGTGTGCAAACCACCATGCTAAGCACATTATATTCACCTGCTTTTGGAGAATTTGTTGAAATGTTAAATTAGATTGAGAGTAAATTAATTCTTAGAAAACCATCAACACTTTTTAATGTTTAACAATTCCAAAAGGAATTGAGATGGAGAAAGCTTTTGCCTACAAACCTAAATATGATATCCTCTTATTCAAAAGTCTTGCTCTATTTATCTGATTCATGTTTTCTTCCATGTTATTTTTGTTTGTTTTTTGCCTTTTCTGCGCCATGTTGGTTTTCCTTAAACACTGTGGTGTTCCCAGATGCAAGCTTATCTTTTTTCTCGCCCCCTTCTTCACCCCCACCCCCCCACCCCCCCACCCCTTCCATATCCCCCCATATCCCCACACACTCCCCACATCCCCACATACTTCCCACATCCCCACACACTCCCCACATCCCCACACACTCCCCATATCATCGGTTCAAGCCGTTGTTTCTCAGTCTAGTTGTGTAGGACACAGATCCCTGGCCCATGCTGGTATTATGAGCCTTGCATTGCCCCCAGCTGAGCCCGTGGCAGCACTCAGCAGCTCACGCCAACCTCCAGCTGCTTGCGGCAGCCCAGCTCCAGGGAGAGCTATTGTTCACAATCTTAGCTGTAGAGGGCATAGCTCACTGGCCCATGTGGGAATCGAACCGGCGACCTCAGTGTTAGGAGCACGACGCTCCAACCTCCTGAGCCACCAGGCCCGCCCCACAAGCTTATCTTTGTATTTGAGTATCTCTCTAGGTCTGTCTGTGACTGCAGCATCTGCTTAGCAGAACAACTGAAGAATGGGCAGAAACGGAGTGGGCAGGACACAAGATAACCACCTCCATCTCTGGGCTGCCATTCTATCCAGTTGTCTATCCCACTGGAAGGAGAAAGGCCTCTTTCCCAACAATTCCAGCAAAGGTTCCAAGACTGTACCTTATTGGCCTGGTGTGGGTCGGGTCCCCATCCCTGGCCCAATCACTTTTAAGTTGCGTTGTCAGGGCCCACGCCTGAGCTGGCTGGTGGGGTCACCACCACCTCAGCTACACTGAGGATGGGGGCTGGTACCAAGGAGAATCTGGGTATCATCACCCAAAGAAGGAAGACCAGATCTGGGATACCAAGAACAAACAATAACCACCTCTCTCACTATGCACAAGAAGAGCTGTCTGGTACTGTAGAAACAAAGGATTCTTTGGAAGAAAATGACTACAGGATAGTGATGGAAGGGAATAATGTACACAGTGATATTTCAGAGAATTTAGAGAAACGCTTAAGTGTGGCAGAATAGGGAGCCTCAAAGATGCCCACGCCATTGTCCCTGGAGCCTGGGAATATGTGGCCTTACATGATAGAAGAGGCTTTACAGATGTAAGGTTATGGACCTTGGGATGGAGAGAGTATTTTCAATTATCCTGGTGGATCCGATGTAATCACAAGGGTCCTTAAAAGTGGAAGAGTGAGGCAGAAGTGTGGATCAGAGGAGGCAGAGAATGACAGATTTGATGTCCCATTGCTGGTTCTAAGCTCCAGGGCACCACGTGCAACGACCAGAGAGAGACTGCTATTTGCTAAGGAGGGCTCTTAGCCAACAGCGAGGAAACGGGGACCTCCCATCTTTCAACCTCATGGAACTGAAGTCTGCCCACAACCCAAATGACCAAGGAAACGGATCATCCTCTAGTGTCTCCAGAAGGAACACAGCCCCGCCAACACCTGGATTTGACTGCGTGAGACCTGTGTCAGACTTCCGACCTACCAAACTGTAAGATGATAAACTTGTATTGTCAAAGCCACTGAGTTTGTGGTAATTGGTTATGGCAACAATAGAAAAGTAATACTATAGGTATGACCCTAGGTAGTGAGTCTCAAAGGGCGAAGGTCTAGAGAAAGTGGAAAGCACCCCACATTGTTTACCAAACCTATTTACTACTGAGAATTGTACCAGATGCCTCAATGTTGTGATCTCGTCGGACCCGGTGAGGTGGATACGACCACCATGTTACTCATGAACAAAGGGGCTATGTGCCAAGGTCACACGCCTCCGGAGTGGCTGAGTCAGGATGCAGCCCAAGGTGTGTATCTTCCCAGAGCCCATGCTCTTTCCACCACGTCACACTCAGCAAGTGAAGGAGAACCCCGAAATCAGCTAAAGACAACATACTCACCAAAACAGAGGCACACACATCACACAGGGAGAGCCAAGGGTACAGGAAGGCAGAGAGGAAAAAGACTCCACAGAGAAAGAGAAAGGGCCTTTGAGCTGGCCTGGAAGGAGCAGGTGCTTCCTAGAAAAGGAGGAAACTTGGAAATGTGAAGGGCCTGGGGGACAGTGAACCCTTCAGAGAGAAGAGAGTGTTTTTTGGGGAAAGTGGGTGAGCAGAGGGAGCAGGTTGACAGACATGAGTAAAGAGGAAAACTGCGCAAGAAAGAACTGCGAGTTTGGGGGGAAAGGAGTGACAAAAAGTGGAAAATGCTATGGAGTCAAGCAGAGCAGCTACTACATTTGATTAAATGGGATGCTTTCGATCACTTTACCTAGTTTCAGTGGATGAACTGAAAGTGGCTTTCAGCAGGCTGAGGGCTTATTTGGAGTTAAAAAGAATCAAGAACGGGAGCAAAAGCAACAGGGAAGAATCAGTAGAAGCTCTAGAGGGACAAAGGTCAAGGGAGAGTTTTAGGATGAAAGAACAGACTTAGGCTTATCTAATACAAAGAGGAAAAATAAACAGGACAGAAGAGAAAATCACAGGAACAGAAAAGGTGCTAGAGCCTGTGCACCAACAGGCGGGCACTGCACGGTAAGACGGGAGCAGAGCCTTGCATGTGGAAAGGGCAGGGAAATACTGGTTGGACATTCCTTTCCAGAAATGGGGAGGACAGAGGATAGAGAGTGTGGAGGTGTTGGGAACTGAGGGCGTTTAGCACTTGGCATTAGCACCCTTAGGCTCCCAGGACTAACAAGCCCGATTGCTTCAAGTTAAATTCCAGTTTGACCATCCAATAGTTGTGTGACCTTAGGCACAGTAAGTAGCTTCTCTGAGTCTCAGTTTCTCCCACCTATTAAAGAAGAGGCCAGATCTTAAGAGGAGAGCAAAGGGGCAGGAGTTGGGAAGGGACCGTGAAAATGGAAAGATCTGAAACAATTCCTGTGGGGAGCAGGTGACAGTTGACCAGATATCAGTAAAGAAGAGAACATACAAAATACGGTAAAAGGGTACATGCAAAACCATACTGGTGTACCACTTAAAAAACAATGCGACAGCTCTGATTGAGATTTCAGGTTCTTTTTTTCTTTTGATTCAGCTTTTGTATATATCAAACAACAAATATCCCCAAGACCAGGATTGTGTGGTTCCTGCGTAAGAAAGAACTGCCTGTGATGGGTTAATTTGATGTGTCAACTTGACTGGGCCACAGAGTGCCCAGATAGTTGGTTGAACATATTCTAGGTATTTCTGTGAGGATGTTTTTGGATGAGGTTGGCATTTAAATAGGTGGACTTGAGTAAGCAGATTGCTCTTCCTGACATGGTGGGCCTTGTCCAATCAGTTGAAGGCCTGACTAGACCAAAAAGCTGACCTCCCCCAAGTAAGAGGGAATTCTCCTGTCTGATGGCCTTTCATCTGGGAAATCAGCACTCCCTGGTTCTACAGTAGCTTCTGGCCTTTGGATTCCAACTGGGACATTGGCTCTGGAGATTTCAGACTTCCCAGCATCCATAATCCCGTGAGCATCCATAATCCCATAACCCCAATTCATTATCACATATATATCCTATCAATATAAAATATCCTATAAATATAAAATCACTTATATATATATATATATATATATATATATATATATATATATATATATCCTATTGGTTCTGTTCCTCTAGAGAACCTGACTGATACACTGCCCAATTGCATGATTTTATCATTCTTCCCCTCACCTTCAGAAACGATTTGAAATTGCTGCTTAGTGACCTGAAGTTTCAGGCAAGTACGCTTTAAACTGCAATTCTTACAGGAGAAAAAGCAGGTTTGTTGGAAAGGGGTTCTGGAATGAAGGGAGAAAAAAGGAAGAAAGAATAAATAGAAGGATTACCCAGGTGAAATAGTCAAACGAGAACCAGAATGTTAAAAACAATTTTTTTTTTTTTTTTTTTTTTTTTTTTTTTTTTTACCATACAAAATTAAGAAGCAAAGAATAGCGGGATAAACTGGGAAACAAGGCAATAAAATAAATAAACAAACAATGGTATCAAAGAAGAAAAACAAAAAGAGGAGTCTAATAAATGTTACTGTTGCCTTACAACTTCAATGCGGGATTTAATGAGTTTTCGGAGGCTGATTATGTGTACTACATTATAGCTAGAGAGTTAACTTTCCCAGGCAGGAGGAACTGAAGCTGTGTGCCTGGGTGTCGAGATAAGAGTCTTCCAAATCATTTATTTTAGAAAAGAAATTCTGACACAAGGGCAAGCAGCCAATTAAAATCGGGAAAGCTTTGACTATGGAAAATTTGTCACTTCCTTTCAACACACCTATCTACACAGGCCCATTCCAGAACTCAGCAGTAACACTTCTCAAGCAATCGACTCGTACATTCCAATGTTCACAACTCTCCAAGACTGCAGTCTTTTCCCTGGAAGAATGTTAGGGATCCATTTTAGCTGAGACAAATGACTTTAGAGGCAGAGCCAACAGAAAAGTTGAGTAGCAACAATTTATATGATAGATTTACCCTTCTCATATTAATGAGTGGCGATCATAGCCTCTTGTCTCCTGGCAAAATGCTGGAACAGTTTGAAGGAAAAAGACAACTTCCCCCTCTAAGGAATGGGGAAGTGAGAAATACAGGCTTATTAGGAAAATGAGAAGGAAACCAGATTGTCCCCCACACTCCCGAAATTCCTGTTGTCATATGTTGGTTATTATCAAAGGACTATTGTGTGACTAGTGCAAGCCTGCAGTGAGCCGGTGATGTTCAAATATGATTTAAAATGCCAACTAATTTTATAAACACAATAACTAAGATTTTGAAGACATTGGGGCAGCTGCAAAAGAACCAATGAGAAAGTATACAAATTATGAAATGCTGCCTGGATCTTCAGGGGCATATGCAGGAGAGCATTAAGTATGTTTGCAAAATAGTCTTAAAAGAGTGACAAGGTGGAGGGCTTTCGTGTGCCGAGTCCAGCACACTTTTTGTCCCAGTATACAAATATACTCAACAAATCCACCCATTGGATGAAACCAGTACCTACTATGAACGTGCCAAATACGATGTCAGAAACTGGGTCACAAACATGAGTAAGACCACTGCGAGAGTGATCCTTGAAAAATGCAAATTAGGCCCTCCAGTGGTTCCTATAAGACCCTGCCTAATTTGCATGGGTTGCACTTTCTACACCCCCTTACTCATTTCACAAGTCCAGAGGTGAAAGGTCTTGTTTTATGTGTTCGTTGCCTCTCAACCACTAGCAGGTAAGCTGCAGGCAGGCGAGGTCCTTTTCCTCATTTAACTGCTCTTGCCCCAGCACCCAGCTATTCATCAACTACCAAATATTTGCTAAGTGAATGAGGATTCTGCCTGCAGGGAACTTGTATACCCTCAGTAAATGGTTATTGGGTGAATGAATGAACTAAGGGTACTTTGACCTAGATGAGTGGTCAGTGACACAGATACTAAAGCAACAGAAAGAATTATCAGACCAATAAAGTATTCAGACAATTTATCTTTTCCTCAGACAATGCTGGGAATGAGTGCTGACGTCGAGGTGACAACCAGTGACATCAGGTTGAAACGTATGTATGACTTTAGCGCTGGGCATGGAGGTGGGGTGTGATGACTGCTCAGCTGAGAATAACTGGGATGAGGAGTGGAACAAAGGAAAACGCAAAAGATAATGAGAAACGGACTACTTGACTTGGAGCTGATGGGTCCTGGAAAAACACACTTAAAATAAATAAAAGTTAAAAAAAAAAAACTGACTGAAAAGGAGACCATAAAATTTCAGATTAAATAGCAAGAGTATTGAAAGGAGTATAAACCCTAACCTGCAAAACTCCTTATCTTTCATAAAAGGGAATTCGAATTTTTTAAAACTATAGTGATATAAACATAAGAGCAAAGAATTGAATTTTTAGAAAATTTGAGATAATCCTTGGGGGGGGGGTTTAATTGAGAAATACCATGCATCATAAAATTCACTTTTAAAGTGTACAATTCAGTGGTTTTGGTATGCTCACAAAGTTGTGCAACTACCATCATTATCTAATCCCAAAACATTTTTATCACCCCAAAAAGAAACACTGTACCCATTAGCAGTCACTCCCAAACCGGTTCCTCCCTCTCCCTGGTCCCTGCCAACCACTAACCCTTCTGTATCTTTGGATTTGCCTATTCCTAGCATTTCACATCAGTGGAATCATACAATATGTGACCTTTCGTGTCTGCCTCCTCTCACCTAGCCTGATGTTTCAAGGTTTATCTGTGTTATGGCATGGATCAGGACTTCACTCCTTTTGATGGCTGAGTAATATTCCATTGTGTGGATTTAGCACATTTTGCTTATCCATTCATTTATTGTTACGGTGATGGGCACTTGGGTTGTTTCCACTTTGAGGCTATTAATAATGCTGCTATGAATCTCCATGTTCACATTTTTGTGTGGATATATGTTTTCAATTCTCTTGGATATATACCTTGGAGTGAAATTGCCAGTCATAAGATCTTGGCGGGTTTTTAACGGGAGATTTTGCCTTCTACATAGATGTACAGGGAAACTAATTTCAATTAACATAAGACATAGAAGCAAAAAAGAAACAAAAATCTAGTATAAAAAAGGATACTAAAAAAAAGTAGTAGTTAATATGTTGGCCACCTCCTCTGTGCCATGTACCTTACTAGCAAGTCATGTGTACCACGAGGTTCAATCCTCATAATAATCCCATAGTGTTATCATAATTATCCCTCTTCTAACAAATGAGGAAATGGGTTCAGAACCTAGCACGTCAGGCTGCTCAAGATCACACTCAGGGCACACAGATCTGAGCCTGGCAAATGCGGCACTTCTGAGGCAGCGCAGAAAAGCAGACACCAACCACGGCAGCTGCATACCAAACACCCATGGTCTAATTCCCCCATCAAAGAGACTCCGGTCAAATTGAAAAACAAAACTAAACAATATTCTTTCAGAAAAGACAGAGAAGCAAATTAAAAAGAAGGAAAAATTCCATCGTGAACAAAGAGACTTTATTCTGTGGGTAAATGAGGAGCTCTTCAGGATCTGTGAGCAGTGCCTTGACATTCCTCTGGCAGCAGTGCTAGGGTGAGCTAGAGGTGAGCAGAGGGGGACAAGATGGCCAGCTTGGAGGCTGTCAATCAACTGGGGAAAGGCGAGCTGGGGGGGGGGGGGGCGCCAGAATGCCTGAGGTCCTGGATGCAAAGGGTGAGGGACAAATGAGCAAAGAGCAGTGGGAGCGCAGGCTAGAGGGAAGGCGCTTGGCCACTGACTGGACTCCTTCCCTGGGCCAGTTGTCCTGCAGAATGGTGTTACTGGGCTCAAGCAAGAGGTAAGGTCTGTGCCAACACATCCCTGATGAAAACAACCCACAGACAGTGTGCTGCCCTTTCATATACAACTTGCCTCTTTCCAAGGGCTCCCTGTAAGATGCTAAAACTTCTTGCTAGAGACCTGAACTGTTTAACAGTTTATGAACCTTTTACATTCCTCATAGTCGATAGAGCCAAATAATATCGTTCAGGAGCATGTGCTGGACGTCTCCTCGCTGTCTCCCTAGAGCCTGGCATGGCCAATGCCTTGCACACAACAAGTGCTAAGCGAGCACTGACTGACAGCAGAAATTACGTCCCCATCAGAACATCACAGCTGTGTTTTCAAGCCCGCTGAGTCAATATTTTCCATCAGAAACGGCTTTTGGTCTTTCAGCATTGCGACCAGTTTGCATTCCTGCAAATAAATGCACGAAGTATGTGTAGTTGTCTTTTGTGATCAAAGAAAAAGCTGTGTAGCAACCTGAGGCTCATCAACAATGACTCAGAAAGCAAACCTTTTCTCTCCTTGTTTCTCAGACTCCTGGGGAAATTAAGTCTGGCAACCAAAGTGAATAGGAGGTAGGCTGGTTCTTCCAGTTATAAGAACAAAAAAAAGCCAAAGGATACAGGCATTCGGGAAACTCAAGGGCAAAAGAGTTACTCAAGTGTGACCAACTAGGCCTGTGCTGTCCAATGCAGTAGCTACTAGCTATATGTAGCTCAAGTGAAGTAAGATTTAAAATACAGTTCTTTCTTCAGACCAGCCATATTTCAAGTGATCTACAGCCACATGTGGCAGAAGCTACCACACTGGGTCATATAGATACAGAATGTCCACCGTCGCAGACAAATCTTTTGGACACTGCTGAACCAGACCAACTGTGTAGTCAGATTTGAAAAAAATATGGGTCTATTCTGTACCCACTGACTGATAATATAGGTTGACTTTTCTGAACAGATATCCTCAGTAAGTTTTCAGACTTTGGATTTCACAAAGCAGTAAAATACTTTTCTAATTTTAGGCTGAGAGGTGAGGGACAGACAATATTTTGTCAAGACTGTCACCAGATTAGTACGCTATGAGGCCCATCAAGGCAAGCACTGTGCCCTGTTACTGCTCAGCATATCGCCAGTACCTAAAACAATGCCTGATTCAGTGTGTGCTCAATACTATTTGCTGAATCAGTGCTTCTATATGTACACACACACACACCCCCCACAAACACACACGTTGGATTAAATCACAAAATGAGTATGAGTCATCTTACGTTTTCCGAAAACTTTGTACTAATAAACACTTGTAATAAAATAATCCAAACCAGAACGGGCTTCTCTAAATGGACTGTATGTTTCATAACTAATCATGAGGGGGAGTAGGGAGAAGAAATTACCCGTTTGCCTTCCAATGGCACCAGACTGCCCTCTTGTGGTAAAACACAGTACCTGTGTACAGTAGTCACAATTTTTATTTTAAAAACTAGGTTACGTTACTTTATGCTTCTAGTAACACATTAAAACCTGTACTGACCTGTAATTACTCTGAGAATTGGCCCAAATATGTATATAGTTAAATATGAAATCTGGCAAGTTTTATTGGTGAAAAAGATACGTTAAGGATGATTTGTTGCAGAACCATACAATAAAGTCAGCTACATACCTAGGAAATGGTGAAATACATGAAAGCTGCTCTTTGGATTTGATATTCTGGTTAGTTTTTGATAGTCCTTTGGTTAAAAAATATACTTTCAAGTTCAGGTAGTGTACATACAGTTTATCCTTTTTTGGTCTAACATCAGCAATAATCTTTGCTGCATCCAACTTCTTTTTTCACTTTTACTTTAATACCCTTTTTGTTTTCTCATACAAACCATTCTTTGAAAGTCTGTGTCTTGGTTGTTCTTTTAAACATTATAAGCAGTCATAAATCACATCCCAATTGGGTTTTGAATTAAAAGATAAAACTGTGACCTTGATCATTTTAGACAGTTTTTGCAAATTTCAATTTGATATTCTATGACCTCACAAGAGTAAAGGACACCTACATTGATCAGTTTCTGCTGAGGCAGAATTTTCTGGTTCTATTGATTAATGATGTAAAATGCTTCTTCAGGTGACAGGGTAGGAAAAACTGATTAACCCATAATAATTCTATCAAGTGTGGGCTGTGTGAAATAAAGAAGAATCACTATTTGAATGAGACCTCAAGATGCTCACGAATCATAAGTCAACGACCCTATCTGGGGGTTCAGAGGGAGAATCTTTGAAATGCAGTCTCAGATTGTAATTGGTTGACCACTAGCATCTGAATCTCCTGGGTGTTAAAAATGTAGATTACTTCTCAGACCTCATTTCTGTGGGGTTTGGCAATAAATCTGTACTTTTATTAAATTCCCCAACTAAGAACCACTGTGGACATAATCAATTTCAATACTGAGCAACTATCAGGAAATGTCCTGTTTGTATTTGCAGACTGCCTTCTGCTTATTTCAAACGTTTTTATCCTTGCACTATTTGACCATTCCTGGTAGAAAGGATGTTGTCTTGTTGCCCCTCAGTTTCATTTTCTTCTCTAACTAAACAATCCCAGGAGGTATTCTCTCACTGCTAATCACTTGCATGGTTTTATTCTGTTTCCTTTTTCTCTCCTAAGTCATTGGGCTCAGATCTAAAATTATTCTAAGGGTAAATCTGCTGGTGAATAAAATGGTTCTGAGGTTTCATATTTTTTTAAGCCAGAATTATATTCACATATTACTCTAAAACTATCTATTCTAGAAAAATAAGGACCATATATAAGTTTATATTATTGAAATGGGTAAACTCCAATTTGAGACAACAGACAAGAACCAAATTAGGAAACTTTTCAATACGTTTACTCCAAAACATAAGACTACTTTATGGAAGTTCTAGGAAAAAATCATCTTTTACTGATGTTAACAGAAAAACCACCACCACATGTTTTCTAAAGGCTGGTAAGCTTTTCTTTATAAGCTATTCTATAATATTTGGGTATATAGTTTTTAATCTTGTGCATGTTATTTTGAAACTTTATTTTAAATTGCAGCTAAAAATAAAATGAAGGAAAATAACCTCGTATCTAGATCAATTTCTTGTATTTTATTTCCAATATGTGGGACTATTTAATTTTGAAGTGAGAGCAAAGAAAAGTTCACATTTGCTGAGTATTTGTAATGTACAAAGTATTACTTTAAAGGTACTACTTGATTTGTGCTCAAAAAGCCCTACGGATTGTGTTCCACCTGGACCACACGGTGGTTCAGAGCAACTCCGGCAGGTACTATCAGAGGTAGGAAAATCTAGGTCAAATAAACTAGGCTATTGAAATTAGCATGCAACACGTACACACATGATCGCCCATCATCAACATCAACAAAATGTCCTGGGCTCCTGCATTCCTGCCAAATACCGACACATTTTCCTTCCTGATGGTCCACACCTAACGTCTTTTCTACATCACTGTCTAACTTGGACTGCGGTTAAGGAATGTGTTGGTCTCCCTTATACAGTAAGTACCTAGTGGAGTGCAGGAGGCACGGTAGGCAGAAGGCAGGGCAGTCAGAATTCTTAGGTTCAAATTCTGATTCCGACTCAAAATTTGAGTTTTAACAACAACAAAATCACCTGACTTCTCTGACCTTAAGCCTCTGCAAGAGTAGAATGGGGACAACCAGTCCCTCCAGCGTGACCACGGGAAGGGGTGAGGTGATGGGTGTGAGCACCGGCAGAGAGGTCTCTAACAGACACTGGATAAATGTTTAATGAATCTCAAAGTTATCTGAGCTCTATCCTAGAGGACAACCAGTAGACTCCTTGGCAGACCAAGCAAGGTAAGCAATGGGAACAGTCTCTTCCCAGGACTGGGAGCCGCCATGGTCAATATAAATAATCCAACACTGAAGCTCAGACACTCAAACTGCTTTAATGTTACAGACACAGACTCTATTATTCATCTCGCCCCCTCACACACAATTACTTCTTTCTAACCTTCGGGCTCCACAGTAACATGTACCATGACACTCCCAGATTAAACACAAGTGAAAAGGAGCTACAGGCACTCCTATTGGATTGTAAGTACATGTAGCCAGCGCTTACCAGGCACCTTTCTATGTACTTAATGTGCCCGTGGGGTCTTGTTTACTCAGCACAACAGCCCTATAAGGTGGGTACGCCAGTGACCCCATTCCATGAAGGAGGGACTGGGCATGGAGATCGCAGAGCTACTCAATAGCACAGCTGGCGTCTGCCTGCAGAGCCACACTCCTGGCCACTCTGCTGCACCGCATCCCTGAGAAAAATCACCATGGAAGTTAAGCTTGACACAATTCTGACCCACTGGTATCAGAACAATATTAAAGTCTGAATAAAACCTTAAAATCATCGTGTAGGCCTATGAATCTTTTACTTTAATCATCAAACCACATCTTCCATGATAGATTATACCCCTTTCCAGATACTAAGACTCAAAAAACACTTGCAAAGGACAGAGAACCAGTCTGGGTGGTGAGCACACAATGTGATATACAGATGATGTATTACTGAATTGTATACTTGAAACCTATGTAATTTTACTAACCATTGTCACCCCAATAAATTTAATAATAATAATAAAAAAAGACAACCAGAATTTTCTGACATCAAAACCAAAAGTTTTCAGCTTCCTCTTACCAAAGGAAAATTGAAAATAAAATCCATATTCCAAACATGTCTTGAATTAAAATAGATAACTTAGCAGTACACACCCTGTGACCCACCAAACCCACTTCCCGGACTTGTCTTACAGAAATACTAATATAAGGAAACAAAATATTTGTGTAAGGATGTTTACTGAAGCAGTGTAAGAGCAAAAACTAAAAACCTAAATATTCAGCTGGCCAGCTATAATTTGGCACAACTACATGATGGAAAACCATGTAACTGGTTAAAAGAATGAGGCAGCTCTACATATACTGATATGTAAAGGTATCTTGGATATACGAGTAAGCCAAAAAGCAAGGGATAGAGTATGTACAGTATAATCCTATATTGATTTTAAAATAACCTGTGTGTGTGTGCGCGCGTGTGAGATACGCTGTGGAGATACAGAGGAGGCCTGGGATACATACAGTTCCTTCGGAAGAAGCAATGGGGCTGAGGGGTAGCAGGGGCAGGCATCATCTTTCATGGTTTTCTTTACAGGAGTTTGTCTGTATTGGTTTGAAGTTAACAATTACTTTTGAAATAATATAAACTTTTGAAATGAAAAGCATTTTGGAGACTAAATTTCTAGGGAAAAGGGAATAGTTTATAAATGCCCTTAAAATAAAATGTAGACGTCTTTCTCCCATTTACAAGCCCGTGAGTGTATAGGAAGGGTAGCACTGCCCTGACACCCACTTCTAAAAGCTCTTTCAGGAAGCTAAACTAAGTCATTCACATTTTTTTAAGGCTAGCAACGCCTCAATTTTCAGACTATGTCAAAATGACATAAATGTTAAAATGAAGGCTTTTATAATTATAGATCTTAAAAAGGAAACATGTAAAATAAAGACTTAGCAAAATAAATGACTAAAGCTGGATAGTTTTGCTATACTTTATTCGAAATTGGCCCTACTTCCTAATTATTTGAAAGAACTAAGAGTCTAGGGTCCAAGTGTAAATACCCCTCATATGTTTAAAAATGATCTTCATATTTGTGCTCTGACCCAAATTTGACACATTTAAAGTATAATGCAAGTCAGACATAAATGGTGACACCTCAGTATATAACAAAATCCTGAAAGTAGCATAGCAAGTTAGCTATGATACCATTTATTAAACTCTGAAGCTGAATTGTAATCTTCTGAAGTTACACACACCACAATACACCTTTGCACAGGTAATTTTATTCTTTCCTGTGGGTGTGAACAGTGTTCATAGATTGTAATTTGAAACATTCAGAAAGCACATATCTGAATATTGTACATTTCTTTACATCACGATTCAGTAACTATTAAACAGTTATGTCTACTAAACACAGTGAACAAATGGTATAAATGTTTACACCATTCCCTTGTAAACAAGGCTTTTGTGCACAACGGTAACAAATGGAATTATGCATACCACAATATCAATGAGGAAAGACCTCTTTAAATAAACTATTCTGTTTATAAATAGACTCTGATTTTTTTTTTAGTACACATTTACAGACCTGATCAATAAAAAGAAACAATGGACCACAATGGAAGAATTCACCTAGGAAAAGGGGTCAGAAGCAAGCAAAGGGTAATAGAGGTAAAAGTACTCAGACTGTAACCTATTTCTGTTAGCATACACCAACACAAGGACAGGACTGTCTGGGAGGAGCTCGTTTTTACTTGAATTCCAGCAAGTTGCAATCAATCTTGTAGTACACATAGGGATAGTATTCCTGTTGACTCAGGTTTAAGCCTGGAATATCCATAGGCGCCTATGAAAAACCAGACAAATTGTTCCATTATGTACTTACAGAAGGAAAAGAAAGAAAGAAAGAATTACCATTTACCTTCCATTAAACACCTGCTCTGGACTAAGATTATGTATTCATACTAATTTAACCTAGGCTTTATTATCTTCATTTTGCAAATGAGGAAACAATCTCAGAAGGCTGCCTTACCCTGGGAAGCACCGACAGTGAGCAGGAAGCCAGCTTCAAGCACACTGACTCTGAAGCCATACAGTATGTGTTTCATCATGGCCCTACCTTTCTTTTTAACAGACATTGTAAAAAATTATTTTTCAATCTCAAGCTTGAGGAACTGAGTTTATGGGCTACAAGGCTTAGAGAATGCTGGATAAAACCAAGTGTGGTTTTAAAGATATGTATTATATATGCACATTATAAGAATTTACTGGTGGGAAATTATGTATTAAATATTTAACCTCATGTTTTATTGACAATTCCATGAAAACGTAGAAAGTCATTTCCTTCATTTTCTTCTACCAAAACACCCCGATTTTTCATGGTTTTTAATGATTTTTCTAACTAATACTGCCCATGTGAGATACTACCATCCCAAACTAAAAAGGAAAAAAATCAAGCTATTTGAAATAAAATATAAAAGACCCACTGCAATTTTAAACAGAAATGACAAAAAAAAAAAATCACATATACTTTGTTTATATTGTTTCAAAGAAGATATAAACACTATATTGCATAAAAATAAAAATTGCCTGTAAAATGTCTATCTATTAACTCCATTATTTCTACCAAATAAAGTTAAAATAGTTACGTATTTTCTTCCTCTGCAATTTATAATTTTTATAAACAACTAGTATTTTTTGTTTATAATTTTTATAAACAAAAAAAAAAGATTGGGTATCACAATATTCCCTATCCCTTTTCTGTTTATCCTTTTCCAATAATTATTTCTGAAATTCATTCCAGTTCCTACTCTATGAAGCTATCTAATAAATACTTACATCAATAATAGCAGCTGCACTGCTGTCTAGATGTTTATACAATTCATATAATACTTCTCTTAGTTTCTTCATTGTTTTCTTATTAGGCTGAAGTAGCATAGCTTGGAAGTTCACTGGCAAGCCATACCTTATAAAGAAGCAAAAGTATGGTATGTAACACAAGCAAACATATAAGGAGACTTTCTTTTTAAAGCAAATATTCTCACACTCTTCTTTAATCATAGCTAATGGGAAGATGGTATCCCATTTTAATGAACACCTTTACAAGTTCAACTATTAAACATGGAAACTCAAATCTTCTCTGGTCCTCACTGTCAACTAGGTATTTTTCTTTGAAATGAGAGCCAATTGTCTACTAGGAATTACTTTAATTACTCTTCAATTTTAAGGTAATCTGTGAATAACATCCTCAGTAAATAGTGATAATATGTATACTTAGAAAATACTTTCACGATAAACAACATAAGATTACCCACACCTACTTTGAAAACTCAAAGTAATTTAAAAAGTGAACATAGCTGCAGATAAGTATTTTTTAACAATTTCTAATATGAACAACATGTACAGAAGATCACAAGATAATTTAGATTTTAAGTATGTCAAAATATTAAAAATTTTAGGTTAAGTGATTTCAAATAAGTCATCAGTATACTGTATACCAAACTATTAACACATATAAATATTTGAAAGCTTTCTTTTAAACAAATACTGGCTAACATTTTATATGACCCACTTTTAAATAAGTACATTAGAAAAGAATCAGAGAGTACAGCAGCATAGGTCTCTTTTTCTAAACCTGGTATTTAGGGACATGACTAATACGTACATAAAAAGCTGTATAATATTGACAATCTCTACCTCATGATTGGTCCTTTGATTTGGCCCTTTGGTGTCTACAAGTCAATTTCCTATTACTGGACTGTGTGTTATAATAAAGAGGTCCAATATGAAGGGATCTATGAAACTCTTCAGATGCAAGTTTCTCAATTAACTTTACCTTAAAACAGACTCAACAAAAACCCTCAATGCTTTCACATGAATCCACGCAATAAACGCTTCACTGAAATTCACTTTCAGCCACCGCACGAGTGGTCCCTATAAAAGAAAAAGAAATCACCACAAACTTAGTCTTGAAAATTGCAACTAGGAATTAGATAAACCAACTGGCTTTACCTGACATTACTTGGTTAGGGTTAGTTTTCTTTCCAACTGAGATATAACTGGTTTACAAAGTACTTAGAAATAATTTTAAGTGGAATTTGCCTTTACTTCCTCTAGCATTACAAGGGAAACACCTTTTCTTTCACTCACTTCACCCCTTCCGTACAAGCTTTTGGTCTTCACAATAATCCTACACCTGAAGATAGCAAGAAAGTTGACACCAATTCCATCCCTGTTCTCCATTCTGCCTAGAATGTACTAATTCTCCAATGGTTTCAATACAAATTGCTTCAGTAAAAGATTACAGCATTAAAAAATTTTCCTCAAGAAAATGAAAAATCTTGCTGAAAAGAGAATACTAATATTATAGAATCCGTCCCACCATAGGGCATTAACCAAAACACTGCGTTTAAAATCAATTTCTGATATGGATTTAGATAGGGTAATTATTTCAAGGTATGCATTTTAAGATCACTATTCATAGATCTAGGCGTGAAATCAAAAATATAATTCATTCTGATTATTTAATAGAAAAAGTAATTAAAATAAAATGCTTTAAAAAGCAAAATCAGAGAAGTTTTGTTTTCTTTTAAATCAAAGAAAAGGAATACCAGTTTTTCTTCTGCTTTAACACTGATAACACTAAACATTAAGAACACATACAAATTGCTTTTTCTTGTCAGTAGAAAGCCTGTTCATTTCTTCTTTATCTGCTTTCATCTCCTCTTCATTATACTGGAAGTCACGAACAATGAATCTACATTTGGGGCAAAAAAACACAAAACTGTTCACACCATGTATAGGTGATTTAACAAATTAAAAAACAAACCAATAATAATAATGCTCTTACTTGTTTTCCCTGGCTTTGTGTCTGAAGTCATCAACTGCCTTCCTAAACAAGGTGACATTACAAAGGTAACTATCTTGATCCTCTGAGAGAACACTGGGAAAAAAAGACGAAGTCCATTTAAAACTTTGTGTTTACTTGCTGTCTTTCATATTGAGGACAATTCAGAAACAGAGAAAGAGGACAGAAAGGTGTGGCAGCCCTTCGCAAACCATCTCAATGCTATTTATCTGTATTGCTTCAAACACTGAAGACACCGAGTATTTGTGATGTTTTTGTTTACAATGCCTTAGCCCTATATTATGTTTATTTCTTCCTAACCAACAATATTAAACATTAACTCAAGTAAAGCACCCAAACTCTAAGAACCATGCTTTTCAATCTATATCAGTGCTAGGCTTACCCAGGCAAAATTGTCTAATAGCTGGTGTCTTTCCAGAGGGCCCTGGCTTTCTTGCTAAGTATCCTCTTCACTTCCGGAAACCTAATTCTCTCTTCCTCTCTCCAGCCCAGCCCAGCCCAGCCCCGAGGCCTGACATACCCTCTCCGCACTGCCAGTATCTCCTACCTCAGCGCCTTCCTTTTCTCCCATCACACCTACATCAAAAATTGACTAATGCAACTGTCTAAATACCCTCTGAAAAACACACTTTTATGCATCTCAGGACTCCCTGTTAGGCTTACGAAGATCCCAGTGAGGTCATCACTTCTACCCAGTCACAGCTCTCATGGACGTCACTGGAAAGACCTGCCATTTTCTCAGCTCCCTAATCAACCTAACTTTCGTTGTCAAGACATCTTCCCTGCTTTTCTTCATAAAAGTGATCTTGGCAACCTCTGTTGCGAAACACAAGAGAAGTTTCCCTCTGCACAGTGGCTAGCGTGGTTTTCTTCTAGGCCTTCCTAGCTAGTCTCCTGCCTCACTTGTGCTAGCTCCCTCAACTAAAGCCCCCACGAAGCACAGTGAGTTTGTGGTAGTTTCCAACAACAGAGAAGGCCAAAGTTAACCAGCGAACTGACCCAGACTATCTTAACAAGCAAAAGCAGACAGACAAAAAGGAAAGTGGGAATGCTGAAAGGACAAGTGAGCAGCACCTCTTTCTGAACAGTTTTTCCAATGAAAAGAAGCAGAACAGCAGCCCACCCTTCACTTCTCTGGCCGCCCTATTGACATGGCATTTATATATCTCCCTGCACGTAACCACACAATAATGGCAATAATGCAAATTGTTCAATCATTTAAGATTTAGGTAGAATACTTTGCAAATAGCTAGCTTTTGTTTATTTTTAAAATGAAACTGCTTCTTTCAGGTTTGAAGATGGTATTTTTCAATCTATTCTTCTACCTCAGAACTCCACTTTCACCTTCACTCCATCCAAGAGTAATCACTCAAGTATCATGCCAAAAAGCAACAAGTCAAAGCATTACTACTTATATGTGACTTTAAAATAAAGCCCTTAGAACAAAGACCAGCACACAGTAACTATTCCACAATGTTAGTTATTATGATAACCAAAAGCCCAACATCAAGTCATACAGATCTTTCCCAAACAGTGGACAGAACTCCAGACTAACCCACTAAAGCCTGTCTGCCCCCCATGAACTACCCATCCTCTTCACAGTGCTAGTTGAGCTACTGCTCTGCTCTTGATGACTATATTTAAACAGCAGGTTCAAGTCAGCGATTCCAAATGTATTTTGAACTGAGAAATAGGTGGAGCAGATGTTTTCACTGAGTGGGGAAGAGCTGGGAACTCTCAAGTGGTCAGTGAGTAGTTGTGTGTCATTCAGAAGACAGGTATTGCCTGCACTGAACTGTTACTGCCTACCATGTTTCCCTGAAAATAAGACTTAGTCGGACCATCAGCTCTAATGCATCTTTTAGAGCAAAAATTAATATAAGACCCGGTCTTATTTTAATATAAGACCCGGTCTTACATTATGCTAATTTTTGCTCCAAAAGATGCATTAGAGCTGATGGTCCGGCTAGGTCTTATTTTCGGGGAAATACAGTAACACTTTTTCCTTGAAACTACTAAAGTGATTTTCAAAAAATGTAAACCTCTGAAGTAGTACTTTTAAAGTCCTTCTTTCAGAGTAAATCTGGGCCTACTTAACCAGCCTAGACACCATTCCCCTGGAACTCAGGCTTGGCATATGCACAACTTGGGAGGGCATATTGTGTGCGTAGGGTCCTTCCTCTCCTCCTTCTCCTGCCTCCCAGACATAAAGTCAACCTCTAGGCTTTAACGCCTCACACAAAGGTATAAGAGGTATTATCTGTCAGGACAGAGAGCTTCAGTGGAAAACCAGTATCAACCCACAGCATTAGTCTTCAGTTTACCATGAGAAAGGCTGGTGTGAGTGGAAGGTATTCCCACGCCGCTACCAAAAAAAAAAATTCATGAGCACACATTTGTGGCATAGGTCTCAAAAAAGTCGACATTTGTGAAACTACAGTATTAATCATGTTACCTTACATTTTGTAAATTGTATTAAGCCTTAAAGTAACCTCGTTAACATGTACAGGGACGGTGCTATACTCATTTTACAGACAAAGAAAATGAAGCCCAAAGAAGTTAAAAGACTTACCCCAGGTCATACAGCAAGCTGGTAGCAGAACCAGCAATAGAACTCAGATCCCTGGGTCCAAGACTCTTCCTATTATACTAACCTACCTCCCATATGACACAATGAAACTGGAAAAGAAAATATTTCATGGGCCTGGCCTACTAATACTACTCCCTTACTATCGCCTATAGTTTTCTTTCACCACGCTGCCACCTCTTAAGGCATATACATACAAAGGAATCTCTTGGGGGGGACATATACACTACATTTAATATTTTTTCAAAGAACCCCTTATATGGAATAGTAGACTATAGTAAAAAATGACATGGTACGGTGTCAAAGAGTACAGGACCTGGAGTTAAAAGACCTGAGTTCTAAGGCCTAACTTTGCCACTGGACACTTAATACAGCCATATGCTTCCATCAACTATTTAAGTCTTTTGCATTTTGACTTTTTCATCTATAAGAATAACTGCCCAAACTACTTCACAGAATTGTAAATATCAAATTAGACAATGTATGTTGATCCATTTATGTATTTAATAAATTAAAAAGTACTTAATAAAAGTTTTTTTTGAGTACAGATTAGGTAGAATCTATGTTTACTGGAAAGTGATGGTAAATATTTCAAAATCAACACAGTACTCCAGCAGCCATTTTGGTACACTATCTTTGCAAACAAGGTAAATGAAGAATTATAGACACATCGTAGGTCTACAATATTACATGATGAATTTTCAGAAGGTAGCACAGTGCAGCAGAAAAAGTGTTACACCAGAGACCTGGGTTCCAGTTCTAGCTCTGCCACTAATAAGATGTGTGACTCTGGGCAAACCACTTCACCTTTGTGGCCTCAAACTTCTACATCTATAAACATGAGCGGTCAACCAGACTGTGCAAAGTCCCTTGCAGGTCTAAAAGTATAATAATATAACTAACTTATTTATAAGGTGAACAAAATGGCTTTAAAACTGTAAATTTATCACAAAGATGGCACAGATATTTCCTAATCCAACATCCAAACTATAAAAGGAATTCTAGGAGAGAAAGAGGTTTTACAAAGATGGCTACTTACTTGCTAGACCTTGGAACTACCATTTCCGCAAGTGTTTCATACTGCTTAATCCAGTCGTTGTGGTTTAACCTGCAGAAAATGTACAATAAGCCCTGGAAAAGAAGAGCAAGTCCTACCTCCTGCCATGTCCACAAAGAGAAAGAAATGATGGGACAATCAGGAAATTTGGCTACAGTAAGTATACCTCAAATCTATATAACAAAAAAATTCAAGTTTCCTACTGAGAATGAATTTCAAATACACTGAGTGAAGCAGGGACTACAGTTCACCACCCTCTTATATGCAGTAACTATTGCAAAAAAGGCACATCCTAGAACCAAGTTTGGAAAGGAAGTAAGGCAAAGTACAGATTTGAAATAACTTTCAAATTTTAGGGTTGATACATATTACCTCATTAAAAAAAAGGAAAGAAAAAGGTCATGCCAAAATCACTCTCATTTCTTTTCAGTGTCCATTATAAAAGGCTGGATGAAACTATATATTTTCTAAAAGCACAGAGTGCCAGGAAGTATTGAGTAAATAAAATGACGGTAAACTATGCTGCCACAGAACATTGTGCAATAACCTTCTCTAGAGAACATTGGCTTTGGGGAGTGTGGAAAGAGACAATTATGTTTGTAATTTAAAATAAAGAACTGTAGTATTTGTAGGCCAGGATAGAGAATAACTCATTACATAAGGTGCCCTAGGTCCTATGTTTCAATTATAGTGTACAGAAAACTATGAAAACTTCTGGTTTTAAACACAAATTTTAATTAAGGTTAAATGAGACAAATCTTTTATGTGGGCAAAGGTTATTTTCTTATGTATTATAAAAACACAGAAAATTAATTATAAATAATCAGTGTTCTAGTATAGCAGAGATGAGTTGTTACTAAAAGACAAAGTACAACTTTGGGAACCAAACCCTTAGTTTTAAGCCCTTTTCCATAAGCAAAGAATTATCCACTGTGTAGTAAGGAGGGAAAAAACAGAATATTGTAGCCACTCTAAATTCGATAGAGGTACTTTCACACCCTTTTCCAGGAGGCATCATTTTCCAATATTCCTAGTTTCTTAACCATAGATAAAAATGGAAAGTACAGTAAAGGAAGATTTCACAAACGATGTTTTCTAATTTCCCATCTCAGTTTGGATCCTCCAAAGATTCCCTGATAGCAAGACTTTGATGTTAAGTCAAAAGTGAAAACATTAATGTTTCTGTTTCTGTTTCTCTCGCTCTCTCTCATACACACACACACACACACACACACACACACACACACACACAACTTCTAATCTTCCAACTGTCCAAAGGTTTCATTTTATCAAGATTAGCTACCGCATTTCCCCGAAAATAAGACCTAGCCGGACAATCAGCTCTAATGCGTCTTTAGGAGCAAAAATTAATATAAGACCTGGTATTACATTATATTATATAATACATTATATTATACTATATTATATTATATTATACTATATTATATTATATTACATTGTATTATATTATATTATATTATGACCCAGTCTTATATTATAGTAAAATAAGACCGGGTCTTATATTAATGTTTGCTCCAAAAGACACATTAGAGCTGATTGTCCGGCTAGGTCTTATTTTCGGGGAAACACAGTATGATCAAATGTTAATTAACAAAGAAGGCCTTATTAAAGAATATTTTAAAGGGTTATCTAATCCAGCAAACTATGCCCACAGCCTGTTTTGTAAATAAAATTTTACTGAAACACAACCACATCCATTTGTGTACATATTGTGTGTATGGCTGCTGTCAGTTATACCCACAAAGTTGATGTGGCAGAGTTGAGTAGTTGTAACAGAAATCATATGGCTTGCAAAGCCTAAAATACTTACTCTCTGGTCCTGTACAGAAAAAAGTGTCCTAAGCCCTGATCCACTAAATCCTTTGCTTGTTATTATAGGACTTAATTCATCCCAACCAATCATAAAGATTAAAAAAAAAATACAAAGAGCTTCCTATTTTGAAAAATCTAATTTTTTACATAAAATAATTTAGCATTACTTAATTTTTTAGTGAGCCAACTCTACTAAGTTGCTAATTTTGATTTGAAATTGATGTCTCAAGTTATGAACTAAATTCTATTGTATGTGCCACACGAATATATGTCGGTTGACAGAATGAATGACAAGGTGATATCCCCTTTACACCTGGGTTTTATGGAAAACCTCAAATTACAATATTAGATACTAACATTTTCTTGTATTTTAATAAGTAAAAAAAAAAAAAAAAAACCTTTACAATAAAAAGACATACTTGGGAACTACGACCAGTAAAGTGATGAGATACTCTGAATCAAGAACAAAGTCATCCTTCTTCACAATTTCTGCTAGACTTCTAGTTAGCAAGCTTCCTCTGAGGAAGAAGAAAAAAATCATTAGGCTGATAATTATGTGCTTCCATACACTTGTAAGGAAATAGCAAGCTAATTATATTTACACATACTATATAGACATCTCAAGAGAGGGATTAGCCTAGTTAACATTTTACTTTATAAGTCATCAAAATTTAGCTGAATATTTCCCATCCATGCAACCGAAGAAATGTCAACATTTATCAAAATTTGCCTCTAGCACCTATCTCCCTTTGTGCTTGCTTTAATTAATGTAACTGGGCTCTTCTCTTGATTATATATATAGTATCTTGACTGGGAAAGTGTTATTCATTAGATATCAATTAAAGTCTATTTCACTGTAATTATAAAATTATATCATCTAAGCAGAGCCTTTAGTTTTCCTGCCTCTCCCTGGGTATCATTTGACACCAGGCAATTTTGGTTAGTTAACCTAATAATCAACTTTTTCAAATCAGTCTTCAATTAGTCTCCCAGTACTGATCTTCTCATAATGAAAATGTCTTGCCCAGTTTGCACCACTAGACAGAATCCAGGCAAATTTGCCTCTAGGATATAAATGCTTAACTTCAATAGTTAAGTGATTAGAGCTACACCTGTAGTAGTCATGCTACAAGGAGAGTAACCAAAACAAGTGTGTTCGATTTTTATTATAGAAACAGCTGGAACTTACTAAACAATATCTCAGTCAGTGTATGCTACAATGCTTCCCTAAATTCTTAATATTCACGAATACTTGGTATGCTTACGCATTCTTTCGTTCCAAATTCTGAAGATTCCCTTTCAGGTTATTATATGCGGATGCTCGAGATTTCAAGTCATTGTCAATCTGAGTCACTCCCTTTAAAAAAAAAAAAAATGCAAGATTTTCCTAAATCTGCCTCTACTAATACAATTAAAGTAGCTGTACTTAAACATAACTTTTAAAAAACTACTACTAATTCCTGATGTAAAAACATTCTATTTTAAAAGCACAGCTTTAAAAGGTCATTTCAAAAATAATCTTGGTAATTTCCATGTGACTCTTTTCTACTAAAGACAATGTTTTAGTCCACATGTATTTTAATTATTTATTGTATTACTTCTTAAACCATGTAAATAGAATCTAGGCCACCGGGTTTAGAGATTATTAATTAAAAGGCTGTAATTCACAAGGTTAACGGATTAATTCCCAAAAGGAACTAAATTACAGAGTCTTGTCCACAACTCCCTATTATTATACAAAATATTTTCTCAATGTAATTTGAATTGTAGTTGAAATTATTTATAAATGTTATAAAAGCTGGTTTTTCAAAAGATTGACTAAAACTACTAACAATTTAGGAGAAAACACAAGGCAGTGGATTTAACATTTGAGCATCTTGAGTCTGGAGCCTTAGACCACACTCGGCCCTGGCCATTTCTGATACTGATTTAACATCTGAAAACCCAGTTTCAACTCAGCTCTACCATTATCAGTTATGTCACTGGGATAAGTCACTTCACCTCTCTGAGCCTGTTTTCTCGTCTGTAATAGTATCAGGCAGAAGACGACTAAATCCTTGGTAAGGATCAAAAGAAAATAAGGCTCAGTCATAGTAAGAGCACCACTGTACATTATCAAACTACTCATTTTCACTAAATTGTATGATGACTTTAGTTAAAATCCTTGATAGTCTATTCAATTACATTTAATTATAGAGCACACTGTATAAATAAAGTCACTGGGAGCCAAGGAAAGTCTATCCAATTAATTTAAACCATATTTTTTCACCCTAGCCAGGTCATAAAAATGTTGACAAACAATTAATAGGTGTTTGTCTATTTGCTTCATTATAATTTCAGGTAAGACTTTTACATTTTCGCTCACGCTCCAGGACTTTGCAATATAAAAGGAGCTTTCAACTCAGTGAATTCATGGATGGGCTTCAGGATCTGTGTACTCCTTGAAACTGTACATGAAATCGTGTGGTACATGAATACGGGCAGTTTTCTATGTAGAGGATCAATGTCAGAAGGCATCAGAGAACACATAAAGTTTAATGTCTGAATCAGTACTGTACATAAATACACTTACAGGACCACTGTCATCTATGTGACTCATAAATCTTTAATACACTCTAATTTCCTGTTCCACATAATCTCAGTTATCCTGAAAATTTGTGTAAATAATTACAGAATTTTAAGGTTTCTTTTCTTATTTCAACATTGTTGATACAATATTTAAGTATATAAATAAGTATATTACACAACTTGAATAATCTACACAAGAAAGTGTTATATTTTTTAACATCTTTTTTTTTTATTAAAGTTGAAGTAAGGGTACCCCTACCTCCTGTTTGTATCAATGACATATATTTAAGCTGCCTTGTCAAAACCTAGAGTATTTCATAGCTAAAATGCTTATAAAATAAAGCCACTATAAATCAATGTGTCCTACCTGTGTCATTTTTTATCTTACCTTGGCAATTATTTCAGAAATATTTTTCAGGGACTGCTTGATTGGATATTTAGCCATGTCCCACTGAAACCTTGTTATATAAGTAACCAAGTCAACTGAAACAAGGGAATAAATTAATTACTGAGAAGCAACAGAATTTTTTGTAGTTTGCTACACAGTAATAGATTTTAATGCTGAAATTAGCACTGAGAAAATCAGTAAAGATGTCATCATTTCTGAAGAGTCCTAATTAAATAAATGTGGGACCACATTAAGTAACACAGATTAATCAAAATTTTACCTTGTAATCTGACTGGATCCCTTATCCTTACTCAAAATTTAATATATATCAAAATGTTCTTTCCAATTTGATGACTGAATTAAATGAAATATGTACATATCCATGACATGCTTCATATATAGGAGAAAGAGAAACAAAGATTAAGAAACGACTTCAAATTCTCTCCTCGATAAGTAGAATTTGACAAAAGTATGTTCTCTCTTTGACAACTAATCCAAACAAACTGAAAATGAACTTATTTGTTAAAACCATGTGGTGATTGTTTCTAGGGGTCTATACTTCAACAATCTTCAAAACACAGAACCTTTCACTTTCAAATGAAAAGAATAAAAAATGTAGAGTCAAAGAGACTCAACAACTACTTCCCTGAACGTTTAGTAATCAAGATTACTTTACCCCTCACGTCTGATGGGATCAAGGTCAGGAAATACAAATGTCAAGCAGAGCTAACTGGCAAAAGTAATTCACATCAAAATGTCTTTCTCTTCTCAACTTCTACCTACATAATACCAACAAGTCAACAACACAGGTCATATTTCCAAAAGCAATTTTAGATGCACTGCCCTCCTCAATTGTCAACCCCCATTCTACCAACTGATTGCCCTAGTTCATCAAACACTTTGAAGATCAGTAAAGGCACCCTAAATTAACATCGACCTTCCATCCTTCTGCCCCAAAGACAAATTAACAGGAACAGTAAACAATTAGATTAGGAGCATTATTATAACAAGGAGCAAAAATAAATTACTATTTTTCTTTTACTAATTAAGTATTTATTGAGCATGTATTATTTGCAAGAAGTAATGATTAGAGAAACACTGGATTTAAAATACTGTTACTTTTGAGAGTTTAGCCTAAGTACTCCTTATTGCTGCCTCAGTATCTATTTTGTATGGCCAAGTGGCCTGCAGGGGCTTAGAAATTACACCAGCCCCTCCCTCAACAACAGCCCTAAGTAATAGCCTAGGAAGTCACAAGTAAATATAACTCCCCCTGATATCACCCTTGTGATAAGCACTCTCCCTCACTGCCCAGGGCCTTCCGTTTGTGTACCCCTTAGATAAGACACTCCAGAAATTACCAAAACCCCACTCTCTTTGGTTTAAATTGACCAATCTGGGCTAAGCCTAGGAACCCCAAAGCATTCCACTCACAGACCCTAGTAAAGGCATGTGCCCTAGTTCTCCCTCCACCTCTCTCCACATGGCCCCACCTCCTCCAGGACCTGTGAGTAATAAACTTCTCTATTTCACTTTCCCTCAAGCTCTTTTGTTGGAACTGTGGCTCACCATCTTATGACATCCCCATCCCATGACACCCTGGGGCTCTACTTAACAAATGTTAATTTAACAAAGTTAAAATAGTGATCTTATCATAGTAGGCAATACAGGATAGAATGGAAGGAAAGGGTTATTTTATATTATAATGACATATTACTAAAGATCAGCCTAATTTTAAATGAAGCAAATGCTAAAGTGATGTTCCATAAGAAAACCACAAATGCAAGTACAAAAGACAGCAGTGATGTCAAAGCCATCTTTACAAAGCCGTTATTATACAGAGCAAACGTGATGTAAATATTAGTTTCTAGCTAGAGAGGTCAGAAGTAGACTATTCTATAGGTACTAAGGTAAAGAAATGTAATATTCAGATTTGAGGGGAGGCATTACTCTGCAATAAAATTAATAATTTCTGTTTGAAGGCTTTAGCAGCTGAATGCTATTAAATAAAAATCTAGAGAAGACAGCAAGTATTCAACTGGAACAATGCTAAGACACATAACTTGGAAAAACACTTGTAAATGTGAATTCACAAATAGATCCCAGAAAGAACTATGGTAAATCCTTATAATACTGCTTTTGGAAGGACCTGACATCCATTATCATAAGCTATATTATACGTAAGATTGTCTTACATGAGATTGTGTTTCAGAGGACAGGATGTAACTAGCAGAAATTCAGTAACAATTAATTTTAATGGCCTTCTATTGTATTTAATGTCCTTATCTATAGATGCGTTTTGCAGTACTTTTTGTTTTTATAGCTAAGTCATTCACTTTATAGAAGTCAATATCAAATCATGAAACATTCGCTTACCTCCATTGGCCAACAGATTCTCCTGAACTTTATCTTTACTATCCTCCAATACGTCAGCCATATATTGAGCTACTTTCTTAACCACCCTTGGGAGAAAAAAAAAATCATTTTCAGGAAAAAGACCTAAATTTCATGCTATACAATGAACACATTACATAAAGACATGAATTTGACTACATATGTTCCCATTGCACATATCTATATAATATAGAAAAGTGGGTATTAACGTCTATAAATAATATTTTAAAGATAAAATGGACAAAAATTTTGTTTTACGCAAAACAAAACTGAGTAAAGTATTAAAGAGACTACATGAAATATGTTTATTAGTCTGGAAAAAAAGTAGTGAGAAGCCATCTATAAATATCCATGTACTACAAGCTGAAAAACTGGGCGATAGATCTGACTGCAAGGACCAAGAAGAAAGGCGGAGGCAGGGAGCTAGCATTCATCGATTACGTACTTTCACTTAGGATGAAAGGGATCCAACAGGCCACAGGACACAAGCAACAGTAACGATGAAGAATGAGGTCCTACATCATTTATTCATTATTGTTTTATTGGACATCGACTCTTTGCAAGGAGCAATCCCATATAGGAAACCACAGTGCCAAAACTACTGAGTCACCTAGCTATAGGTGTCACCTTGTTGATCCCTTTATTTTATAAGTAAAGACACCAGGTATAAAGAGAATAAGAGACTTAGTCGCAAAGTCACAGAGCCCCAAAGACAATGGCATATCTGTGATGTCTTGATTCTAGAGTCTGGTGTTTTTCCCCCATTCTGTGTGTGTGTGCTTCTAGGCCCTGGGTGGGATTCAAAAATATACAAGACAAAATCACTAGCTTCACACTGCTTAAAGTTGAATTGGAGAGCTACCAAAAAATAGAAATGACTAAATACAAGGCAAACTTTGGTTAAGTACCAGCTGAGATTACCAGGGTACAGGCAGAGGCGCATACAGGAAAAAGGGATCACTTCCAGCCACTGTAATCAAGAAAGCATCATGGCTCATGAGCAGGGCCAAGGAGGACAGAAATGGTTTTAAAAGGATGATTAGACAGGAAGAAATTATATTCTTGCCACAGGGCATGATGAGTCAAGCTCGGGAGAGGTAGAAAAGCAACTGGCAGTCAGAGAATAATGAGGGCCCATACTGCCCAGAGCATCGTGCTGAAGAGAAGGGGATGTAGGCTGGGGCCAGACTGCAGACAGATAGCCTCTGACGTCAGACTTTAGAGAGAAGTGTAACATGGTAGAACAGGGCTTCAGACAATCACTCTGATGACTGCATGCTCAGTGGCAGGGAGGGTAAACTGGAAGACGAATTAAGAAACTCCTGCAACAATTAAAAAAATAAAAGAAAAAAGGAAACTCCTGCAACATCAACCAGGAAGGATCAGACAAAACAACTGAAGGGCTAAATTTGAATGACAATCCTATACTGAATGACCTCAACTCTAAGAAAGTGGAACAATGTCACAAAAAATGCAAGCCATAAGTCTTCAACATGCTTAACTTGGGATTTGTACATACACTTGGCTGCGTCTCCAAAATTCACCTATTCCTTCAAACCATTATTCCCATGTAACTTGACGAACATCTTGTAAACAGAACCATTTGCTACGGACATTCAAAAATGTGCAAATGTTTACCACAGAAAAGGTTGAGAGTGCAGTTGATGTCAAATCTATAAATTTAACATTGACTCAGAACGTCATAATCTCCCTCTGTATCTCCACAAGCCTATCTACGTGCAAGTACCCATGGTCACCTTAAAAAAAATCTGCTCTAATGATTAGATGACTGAAAAAGTATAAACTACCATTTATTCCACATAGTACAATGTTCAGACTTTAAAAACTAAAACATTTACATCACTAAGCTACCATCTGTCAATTCTACCAAGGTCTAACAACCACATGAGTTTTAAATTCCTCACATCTTAAAGGAAGACTGATGAAGACAAGATTGCATAACAGTGCAGAAAAGAACAGCTGACGAACTGCACAGGTTACTTTCAATTCTACTAATTAAATGAACTACATTTGCCCTAAATACTTTCCAGACTCCTTCCCTAAAATGTGACCAAAAATACTTTCCAGATTCCTTCCCTAAAAAATGTAACCAAACTTTAAACTACATTCAGGACATTCCACTGACCATTTAAAGAAAGACCTATAAAGCCATCGAGGTAATTAATGAGGATCCAAATAAGTGTTAATAATTATGTTCTCAGGAACCACCCTTTTCAATGTCTTTTTGGTTGTCATGACCTGAAAATGTGATGAGGTAAATGGGACTGTAGGAAAGACAATCAGCTCAGGGATGGCAACCACAAAAAGTTTCCTCAAACTCTTTTAATTAAAAACCTATACTCAAGAAACCAAGAGATGATTCTTACCACCAATTAGTTCTTAGAGAATATCATCAATAATTACTTTCACATTTGCTCTATATAAATGCATGGAATTATTAACCTTAAAGTAATTTGTTATTTTTCTTTCATCCTCTGTTTTCCATTCTTATTGCCAAGTGCCTGGTCTTAGCTGAGGCTTTTAATCTCTTTTTCCTAATCTACTGTAAAACTATCTCCTAGCCAGCCGTTCTGGCTCAAGTATTAAAGACCATCAGTACATCTTCACATCTGTTTATATTTCCTTATTACATATTGTTAAGTTAAAAAATCTCTCTGCGAAATCTCAGACTCTATTACCAGAGCCATTGCATTTTGGTGGTTCTATCAATTCAGAAAAGCGTAACAGCATAAATGGGAAACCCTTCTGTACGAATTACGGGAGTAAGTACCCTACTATTCAGGCCTGTTCCCTTAAAGCTTTAACCAAGGTACATTTCTAAGATTCTCCAAAATTCTGTATTTTACAGATCATACCTATTTAATGCCCTAAGTAGTTAAAAGCTCTCCATTTTGGTACACTAATTAACCAAAATGCAGAAAGTTAGCAAGGATTCCATACCCAACTTCAGCTAAAATACACAGTAACTGTATTTCAAAAGTGACTAAAACTGAAGCTTAGAAAAATTCTAACAGAACTGAATTCTGAAGACAAACGTATAACCATCTTCAAATAAATGGCATACCACCCTATTTTCACGAATTGAAGACTTACAACATTGTTAGGATGGCAATACACCCCAAATTGATCTACAGATTCAACACAATCCCCATCAAAATTCCAGCTGACTTCTTTGCCAAAATTTGACACAATGATCCCAAAATTCATATGGAAATGAAAGAAACCAGAGTAGGCAAAAAAATCTTGAAAAACAAAGTTGGAGAACTCACACTTCTCGATTTCACTTACTATAAAGCTAAAATAATCAAGACAATGTAGCACTAGCATAAAAACAGAACTATGGGATAAAAAGAACTATGGACTAGACTGAGTCCAGAAATAAACGCTCACATTTATGTTCAAACTGATTTTTGGCAAGGGTCCCAAGACAATTCAATGGAGAATAGTCTTTTCAACAAATGGTGCTGGGACAACTGGCTATTCACACGCAAAGGAATGAAGCTGGATTCCTACCTCATACCACAGACAAAAAATAACTCACATCAAAGACCTAAATGTAAAAGCTAAAACTATAAAACTCTTAGAAGAAAATATAAAACTGTGTGACCTTGGATTGGTATAAAAACTACAAGCAAGAAAA
Organism: Rhinolophus sinicus; assembly: GCF_057876585.1. Lineage (NCBI taxonomy): Eukaryota > Metazoa > Chordata > Mammalia > Chiroptera > Rhinolophidae > Rhinolophus > Rhinolophus sinicus. The sequence goes on from NC_142506.1 coordinate 28,504,943, forward strand.
ATAAACTGGACACCAAAATTAAATACTTGTGCTGCAAAGTACACTGTCAAGAAAGTGAAGACAAATCACAGAATGGGAGAAAATATTTACAAGTCATCTGATAAGTATCTAGAATATGTAAAGAACTATTACAACTCAATAAAAAAAGCAAATTAAAAAATGGGCAAAGGATCCAAAATAGACATTTCTCCGAAGAAGGAACACAAATAGCCAATAAACACATGAAAATAATGCTCAACACATCATCAGCCATCAGGAAAACAGAAGTAAAAAACACAATAAAATACTACATACCCGCTAGGATGGTTATAATAAAAAAGATGGATAGTAACAAGCATGGTCAAGAATGTGGAGAAATTAGAACTTTCACACACTGCTAATGGGACTGTAAAATGGTCCAGGTGTAAAATGGTCTGGCAGTTCTTCAAAATGCTAATAACAGTGTTACCTTATGACCCAGCAATTCCACTCCTAGGTTCATATCCATGAGAAATGAAAACAAAAACTTATACACAAATAATTCATAGTAGCTAATGAATTATTCATTCTAGCCAAAAAGTAGAAATACATAGTAGTATTCATTCTAGCCAAAAAGTAGAAATAGCCTAACTGTCCATCAACTGATGAGTAGATTAATAAAACGTAGTATATCTACACAATGGAATATTATTTGGTAATAAAAAGCGATTAAGTATTGATATATGCTACAACATGGCTGAACCTTGAAAACATTATGTTAAGGAAAAGAAGCCAGTCACAAGAGACCACATATTGCATGATTCCAACGAGATGTCCAGAATAAGCGAATCTATAGTGTCAGAAAGCAGATTAATTAATGAGCTGTCGGGAGCAGGGAGTAACAGCTAATAGGAACAGGATGGTGGGTAGGGGTAATGAAAATATACAAATGTTGATTGTGGCTGCACAACTCTCTGAATATACTAAAAATCACTGATTTGCACATTTTAAATAGGTGAATTGCATGGTATGCAAATTATAGCTCAATAAAAATTGTATTTTCACACTTCAAACAGGTGTATTTTATTGTATATAAATTGTATCTTCATAAAGTTGATTACAAAGAAAAAAGAATCATCACTTTCTAAAACCATTCCAATAAGCAGAATATACAGGTGATGATAAAGCTAGTGTTCAGGCAGCCTGATACTCTTGCCCTAGTCTGTGCATGGAAGTACATTACCCTTCTACAAATGCATCCAGTTTAGCCAGTTCATCCGACAAACCAACCAAGACATCTAGTGTGCCAACCTAGAAGGGAAGTATAGCATTTTGTTACTTAGGTTTCATCTTTTTTATTTTTATTTTTTTTACAAGATGATACAACATCTTGATTTGAAGGGCCCATAAATCTTAAGTTCTCTATTTTTTATTTCATAATGTGCACGTGTGGTTAAAACATGTTTGCCAGACATTTCAAAGCTATTTATATGTACAAAATAATCCTCTAATTCGTGGGTACAACCACCATTTAAAATGTGAAGGTTCTGTAATGGCAGGCCTGTGCTGCCCAGTGACGGTGAATCATTTGAAGCCATGCTTTACAAAAGCAGCTCTTAACAGGGGTCCATGACTGTGCATCAGAGAGCCTGTAATTGAAGCTCTATGCAAAACTGTATGTGTGTCAGGGCAGGGAATGGGGTCAGTGGAACTGTGGCGGCTATGTGTGATGTCGGAGGGGTGGTAGATTGGGCAGGGGGGTTCTCACTTCATGAGGGGTGTAAATGTCTAACTAGTACATTGTTTTGTACACCTGAAACTAATAACAACAAAAAAAACTGTGTGTAAGCGAGCATGTTTGGGAAGAAATGTCCACAGTCCATATCGGTCTCTCGAAGGAATTCATAACTCCCCAAATACTAAGAACCAATAATTTTAAGTATTTCTTACATAAATGAGTGCTGTGTATAACTGCCTCGCTTAGTTAACCAGCAAAATATAAATATCATGATCTTTTCCTTCTTTACAAAAGTTCAACTGATTACTGGCAGTCTGCTTCACTTTGGGGCTGCTAGGTTACTGATCATTAATAAATGTTAAGTAGATTAACTAGATTAAATAATTAGGTTAGATCTGCCAAGTATGGTTAAAGAGGTACAATAGTAAAACATTTATATTAGTGAGCATTATATGAATTTAATAACAGAAAAATGGATTCACTGTGATATTTAGGAATATATATTATTAAGCTTTTTCACTTCTTAAAATCATTAATTGTGAATGTAATATATCTTTTCGTAAGATTTCTCACTGCAATTAAATTACAATTTAAAAAAGCACAAAAGTTTAGAAAAAAAATTTTGTTTTGGCGTTTACTTCTAAAATCTCAATTTCCTCATTATCTAAAATCTGAAAATCGGAAAGAACAAGATAGGTTTTAAATTATGCCAATGGCTAGAGAAGAAACCTGGATATCTAATTTCTAACCAGAAAGTAAGCAGAGACACAACTGTTCTGCCTTTCATGATGAACTCACATACATTATTTTGCACAGTGCAGTTTTACCTTTAAATCAGGAATGTTGAACTTGGAAGTAACGGCAAGATTATTGTTCTTTGTAGTTGCCGCATGCAATTTCTCCCATGTTTGCTGACATGTTTTCTCCCCAGGAGCAGATATAAGCCAGAACTCAGTCATATTTGTCAACAGGAATTTCTTCCAAAATCAAGACGTTCTGAAATATAAAATAAAACAAAAAAATAATTTAATATTAAATTTGTTTCTAAAGTATTTCACAGTCACAGGATAAATGATAAGTATAAGCTGTTTCAAAACTAATCTAACACTGACATATGATCCCAAGGAAAGTCAAATTTACTTACCTGGAAGTAAATCCATATTAAGTGGTAAAAGGTGATTTATTTATGATACTATGAAAAAGAGATGATAAAGATCTAATACATGCAGTACCTAATTTTTTTTTTTGAAAAATTACAAAACATCCTAAAATGGGAATTATTCAGGAAATTAGACTACTCAAGATACCAACTACCAATACTTTCATTCCACAAAAATCAGAGTCATTAATTTATAGGTTTATCTTAAACTTTAAACATAAACCAAATCAGAAAAAAAAAAAAAAAGATGCATAACTTTTACCTTTGAGAAAGAATTGACTCAATACATTTGAATATTAGCCACCAAATAAATTGGCAACATCTGGTGTAGCAAATCTTACAAGATTAGCCAAATTGGTGGTTAATTTTAATCCATATTCAACCTAAGGGAATTTCCTTAAATCCCTGGCATATACACACTAAGCTACCATCAAACATTTACAAATTTGCCAAAAAAAAAAAGTCTTGCCAATCAGCCTCGTGTTTAAAAATATGACCTTTGTGGCAAGGGGGAATACAACACTAATAGAGCTGAGTGAGAGAGAGGCTATGGCTCTTCTTTTCCAAAGATTTCCATTAAGACATAACCAACGCCCTTCTATAGTGTCTCCCTCTCTCTCCCACCCCGTCCCACACACATGAAGAAAAAGTCCAGAGCCAAATTTATTCCGAATCTAAGTATTTAAAGCACACAAACCCAAAACTAACTCATAAAAACGAAAATACAACAGTATCATTATTTCCACTTTAATATGCCTTCATTAGAACAAACTAAATACTATAAGCTTTCTACTACCACTGCTTGTTTAACCTGTCCTGAAACTTGGAGTCTATTTTAGATAGAAGATAACTATTTTACAAAGTTGTCTGCATAATAAAATCAGATAATGAACTTTATAAAGAACTTGATAAATTTAAACATTCTTTAAAATGTAAATCATAATGGAGTTTTCTAATTTCAGAAGCCCACTGTAATTAAAGTAATCCTACCTAGTCAGTACACAACTGACGGTGAATTTAACATAGATGCCATTCTATATATTTGTGATTTCTTTTCTTGAACTTCAGTTTATAGCACATCTACCATATACCAGGTACTGCTCTAAATGTTTTATGCATTATCTCGGTCTTCCCAACACCTCTATGAGACGTATATCATCCTCCCCATTTACAATAAGAAACAAAGTCAGAAGTTACATTGGTATAAATTTAGACAGTGATGTTAAATGAGTATCTCAAAAATTGTACTCTAAGATGATTTTTCCACCCATACTCATAAAAATTGCACTAAGAGCTACATTCAAATGGTCAACAAACTAAACGTAGACTTGTTAGTGATGGCTAGACCAGGAAAAAGCACTCAGTCTGGCCAGAGAGCTGTACAGCCTAACTGGCCATCCCAGGATGGAAGCCACTTAAAGCTCCAAGTTCTAAGGAGGCTATCCAAAGATAAGCTTTGATTTGAAAGCAAAAGCAAAAACAAAATCCTCACTAGCCTACATGAGAAATTTCAAATGTTAAACTTACAAGTTACATAATTCTATCCATATTCTTTTCCAACCTGATTTTTTTCACTCAACCTATTTTTAGAATTAATCACAATGATTCACATAGATATACTTCATTTTAAATGCTATATGGTACTCTATGACCAAACTAAAATTTATTATCCATTTTCCTCTGGAAGGATATTTATATTGTTTCACATTTTTGCTATTATAAACAAGTCTGCCGTGAACAACTTTGTAACACATATCTGCTTTTGTGAAAGAGTTTCACCAGGACAGACAGGAGTAAAACAGCTGAACTGAGAGTATGATAATGTGGTAGACTGTCTTCAAAGATAGACACAAGTCTTCCCATGCTCCTATGCAATGTGACTGCCACTCCCACCACCAAAAGGTGGGGTTTATTCGCCTTCACCTTGAATCTGCACTGGCCTTGTGATTTGCTCTGACCAACAAAACACATGGAAGCCATACTCTGTGGGCCCAGCCCTCAAGATGCCCTGCAACTTCTACTTTCTTTGATGGCTACCCTCACACCACCATGGAAGCAAGCCAGTCTAGCCTACAGTAAGATAAGAGACCACATGGCAGAGAAATGACAACACTGTAGCTGACAACCAGCATAAACTGCCAAACATGTGAGTGAGGCCATCTTGAAACTTCCGGTCCAGCCAACGACCTGGCTGAATGCAGCCCCACCAATGAGTACAGGAGAAACAAGCAGAAGAACCACCAAGGCAACCCACAGAGCCAAGAGAAACAAAAAAAAAATCACTGTTTTAGGCACTCGATTTATGTTTCATGAGATAATTGACCAAGACCATCATCAACTCTATTGGGTATTCTCAAACTGTTCTCCAAAGCAGCCATCAACAAAAGTTCCCACATAATATACGTTGGTCATAATGATATACTTACAGAAAGTACAAAAACATGCATAGGGAAAAGGGTCTTTAGCTGTATATGTAAAATTTTATTTCCTTAAAAAAATATCTGGGCAAATGTGGCAAAATGTTAATTCCTGTTAAATCTGAGTAGTGGGTACGTGGATGAATGTCTGTTAATCTGAAATATTTTAACTTTTCCTGTATAATGGAAATATTTCAAAATTAAGTATTTTAAAACCTGATACAAGAATGTAACTTACGATAAATAAAAAAGAACAATGCTTAGCAAATTTATTTAAAAAATAGATTTTAGTGAACTTTCAAATGGAATGGCCAGAGACTAGTCTAGTTACCAAATTAATCCTCCAAACACAACTTTTCTGTTTTAACTCTAGTGGAAATGCTTTCTAATCTGTTTATATCTCTCGTTATGACCAAGTATAACATATTGAACACAAACGTTTTTGATGTTTCAGGATTTTTTTACTAAATATTTTCAGGTCAATAACAACTCTAATTGTGTCATGTTGCAAAGGTAAGAGCTTGGGCTGTACCTGTACTAACACCAGAATCTATCAAAGTTGCTTTTTAACTGAAATTCAAATTCCTAATGAAATGATGTGGGTCTATCTCCTGCTTTCCTATCATCCCGCTCAGGTTCTCCACTGCGGGGGGGGGGGGGGGGGGGGGGAGGTGTGGTTACCTCACCTAAGCTGCTGTAACACTTGCTACATTTTCACTTTCTTTTGACCACTTTGGCCTTGGCTGTTTCCTTCTCTCTGGTCTCCTCCACCTAATAAGCCTGCACTTATCAAATCTAGTTTTCTTTGGCCCAAACACCAATCGCAGGACTACCTTACCTGAAACTTTAAATTCTCAGTTGAACGCAGTAACATCTTTAAACCTCTTTTAATAATCCAGATTTTCTAAGTCATAGCCGTTTTGGAAAGTTGAGATTTTATTGCAATTATTTATATAAGTGCTTCTGTTAAACAAAACATATTTGATGACACACTGACACATTTTATACCTCCTCTCTCCCCAAAAATGGCAACTGATGAAATCAGTTGTTAAGTTCTTCCTGATGATACTGTTAAATTATCTAAACTGCAGCTTCTTCAAAGACTGTAATAATATGAGCTATTACAGTAGATGTCACTATCATACCATCTAGAGTTCTAGGAAATCTTTTTCATCCTATAGGTTTCCAAAGGATTTTAAGAAATTAGAAAGAGGACCCCATTTTCTTATCTATAAATACTTGTCCTACCCTACTTCACTGAGCTTTTATCAGAATCAAATGAAATAATGTCATAATTCTAAACAACAGTCCAGAAATGTTTAGGAAAATTATAGAAAGTTCTCTAATTCCATCTTTTAACGGGAGCCCTCTCTAGAGCCTGTTTGGAGATAAGGATGACATCTTCTATGTTTGGTACTGTCTTACACACTTCTCATATGTTATCTTAATTCTCATGCCAGCCCTGTAAGCTAGGTAGTACTGCTCAGAGAGGTTAGTAATTTATCAAGGTCACACAACTTGCAGATGGGGTTCAATTCTCATTGTATTTGACAGTAAAGGTTGTGTTCTTTTTATTGTCATGCTAGGAAAAGAGAATGTTCTGCACCCAAGCGGACCTGAGCTCTATTTGAAGAGAGATCCACACATAACCTAAACCCTTTCACCCTATGTTTGATTCCCGGCACAGTGAATTCTGCTAGATAAAGAGATCTGGGCTTTCTTTCCCTTTTCTTTTCATCCAGGATCATCACTGTTTCTGAAACAGCATCAACCAGCATCCAAAACTATCCTATCTCCTAGAAGAAACCATGATTCCTCCAAACAGAAAAGCAAAATTTTTTCTTTGTTTTAAATGAGAGATTCAAGAGACCTGGAGATCAAGAACAGAAACTCTGGAGTTTCACAAGTTAAAACCTTGACTCTATCCCCTTCCTAGTTTCCTCATCTGTAAAGTGTAATATTACAAATCTCTTCACAGAGCTACTGGAAGGAGTTAATAAAATGATGCACTTCCATCTTCTCCTTTCCATTCAGCCTCCCTTCCGGGGGGGGGGGGGGGGGGGGTGACTGTATTAGCTGCTGCCCCAACCCATTCTACCTCTGAAGGATCTTCCCAGTATCCCAGGTGGGAAATATCTTGTTTACTTAATATCTTACAAATGCCACTATTATGCACTTATCACACTAGTCTCTCTCTCTTTTTTTAAATTTTTTTTTTTTATAACATACTTTCGTCTCCACCATACTGAGAAATCCTGAAGGGCCAGAATCATATCTTCACTGAAGCCCTAAAAGCCAGCATACACAATTCCTGCCAAAAGGAGGAAATTAATAAAGGCTTGTTTTATGAATAAATCAAATGTAATTATAACTATGACTGAATTAATCAAAAAGTATGATTAGAGGAAAAAATAAAGGCCAAGAAAAATATTTAATCATTTTTTTTATTTAGAGTCATAAAACAAATCCTAATTTTAGAGTAGTTTATAAATTAAAAATTGGTAAAGTTGCCGATTACTAAGTGTTTGTCTTTTATTTTAAGGGTGAAAATAAAACATATAGTCAAAAATATAAAGAGAGGGCTTGAGAAAAGAAACTTACCTGTACTTTAGGCAAAGCCATGGCCTCAGTTCTTCCATCCCCTATAGTCAAAGTTATAGTCAAAACTATAGTCAAAACTATCAAAAGAGCCTGATGGGAAAGAGAAGCTACTTAAATATCTAAGGATAAATATAAGAACTGCAAATGATGACATCATCAATAAGTGTTTTGCAAAATCCCCGTTTTTTTTTTCTGTTTTTAAACAATGTCCACTGTTACCCTGTCACCTATGCAGGTCACATTAAAAAATTTCTCCTTGAAATTTTCCAACAATTTATCTTTGCAGATGAACACATATATATTTTGGTCTGAAAAGGAAATCCGTGTTGCTAAACACATTTCCCATCTTCTCTCAGCTGCACGGAAACAGAGTCATAATTGGTGTCCACTGGTTGTCATCTCACTAAGAACCTGGGTTCCTCCACCTCTTCTAACTACCTGAAATAATTTGTCTTCATACCTAATTATTTCCTTTTGTTTCATCTTGTATTTTGGAAGTCAGGCAAAAAATAGAGACAAACCATATGTGACACAAAAGTGAGATGATTAAAATGGCACACCAAGCAACGTGGAGCTCCTCAAGATTCACACCTCAGCCCCTCCACTACATGTATGTATAAGTGTGTATGGACGTACTAGCTTCTCTTTTGATGAGCTTATCTACACTCAAGGCGATTCCAGTCTAGATGCTGAACACGCTCCCAAGTATCTCCAGCTCAAGCCCCTCTGCCGCTTCTAAGGGCTGTACCCAACAAGTCTGCACAGCTGACTACAGTAGGACAGCTCCACTTGGGTGTCTCAAAAGTACCTAAAACCCCACATTTCTAGTCAAACTCATAATCTCTTCCCTCAAACCTGGCCAAACGCACTCCAGTGTTCCTTGAGTTAGTACAGGTGTACCCCTGAAACATTAGACAATTAGAATTGTCAAATGTCCTCAAGATAGCAGCACTAATACTTCCTGAGCGCTTCCTATCTACTGGCACCAGTCAAAACACTTCACATATATAAACTCATTTAGTACTTTTAAAACAACCCTATCAGAAGGGTAGTAGTTACAAATGAAGAAACCAAGGTACAGAAAGTGCTTCATATGTTATATGAGATATATAATATGTATCACATCATATACCATATGAGAGCATATACTGTATGTTAAAGATGTATTATATGCTCTTATAGCACTTTCTTTTTAGTATTTCCCTGAGGGACACTTTTTATTCTCTCTTCCAAATAAAATAACTGCCCATTAGGATTAGTGGAAACCCTGATAGTTTTGCTCAGAACTGTATCCTCAGCACCTGGCATAGAGGCTGGTATGTAAAACCTCAAAAAGTATTTGTTGAATATTCTTGAATGAATAAGTAACTGTGAGGATTAAATGACATAAAATACCTGGCTTATAATTGTTCAGCTCCCTTCACTTCCCCCTTATTTATCAAAATCAACTTTACTGAAATATAATTTATATACAATAAAAATGCAGTTTTATGAGTTACTGACATCTGTGTAATTACCCCCAAAACCAAGATGAAGAACCCTTCTGTCATCCCAAAACCTTCCCTCACACCCCGTCCCTCTCACTCCCTACCCCACTGCCAGCCCTGGGCAGATGCTAATCTGCTTTCTGTCACACTATAGGTTACTTCCGCCAGAGCTAGAATTTCATTGCAGTTTCATGCAAGCATACATTATGTACTCTTTTGTATCTGGCTTCTTTTGCTCAGCATGTCTTTGACATTTGTCCATGTTGAGCGTACTCTGTGTTATTGCTTAGTATTCCATTACATGAATGTACTAATGTGCTTATCCATTCATCTGTCGATGGACATTTGGATTGTTACTGGTTTGGGGCCATTAACAACAAAGGTGCTATGAACGTTCAACTACAAAGTTTTTGTAAAAATATTTTCATTTCTCTTGTATAAACATCTAGAAGTGGAATTTCTGAATTGACTAATTAGCATATATTTAACTTTATAAGAAGCTGCTAAACTGTTTTCCAAAGTAGTTATAACATTCTGTATTCCCATTAGCAAGTTCGTTTTACCACATGCTCATCAACACTTAGTTCTGTGACGTTTTCAATTCTCATGTTTAATTTATCAATTTTTTTCTTATAATACATGCTTTCTGTGGCATAAGAAAAATGTGCCGACCCCAAGGTCACAAGGATTTATCCTGCTTAGACTTCACTGAACTTCTTGAATCTATATTTATAGGTTTCTTCAAATTTGGAAAAATTGCATCCATTATTTTCTTTCCTTTTTTTTTTTTTTTCTAATTCTCTTTCCCTTCTTTTGAGAAAACAATCATGTTAAGCCACCTGATATTGTCCCACAGGTCAATGAGATGCTATTCATTTTTCAGTTGTTTTTCTCTCTCTGTGCTTCAGTTTGGATACTCTCTTGCTGTATCTTTTAGTTTGCTGACCTGTTCTTTGGACTTCTCTGCTATTCATTTCATGAAGTGAAATTTTCACTTTAGATGTATTTTTCAGATTTGTAAGTTCCATTTTTTAAACCTTCCATTTCCCTCCTCATTATGTTCATGTTTTCCGTTAAATCACTGGGCATGTCTATAATTTATAATGTTAAACTGTTGACCACTCGATGTTGTTGTCTCCCTTTTTAAGAATGTTGTACTTTGTTCTGACAGGTAGTCAAGTCACTTGAGGATCAGCATGATCCATTCAAGGCTTGTTTTTAAACTGTGTATGTGTCTAAGGCTTCACCCCGGGCTACGTTAGCTCTGGGCTACGTTAGCTCTACTACCAAGTTTCCCGGAAAATAAGAGCTAGCCAGGCCAAAAGACGCATTAGAGGTGATGGTCTGGCTAGCTCTTATTTTCCGGGAAACACGGTACCAAGGTCTGACCTTCTAGGGATGCTACTGAATGCCCCAGGTATTTAATAAAGGATTCAAACACCTCAGCCCTACAAGCCTGGAAATTGTTGTCGAAAGCGCTGTAGCAATTGTTTGCTGGCCCTTCTGCAGAGACCCCTATATAGATATCTGGTGTTTTGTTTTTTGTTTTCCTGTCTATCTAGTTCCCTCCTCTCTGCCAACATAACCTGCAAATTCTAACCAGATAAGCCCTCCCCAACTTCAGCCTCAACTCAGCAAGACCAACATGCTCTGCTTGCTTCCCCTTCTTAAACCATGGTGCGGAGAGTGACTTCGGCAGAAAGCCAGAGGGATTACAGAGCCCACTTCGTGTGTTTCCTATCTCTGTTTCTGTACTTCCTATTGTCCAATATCTGGAAGTAGTTTTTTTCCTATATTTTGTTCAGTTTTCTAGTTGTTCATGCTATCATATCAGTTATTCCATTTTGGCCAGAAAATGAAGTCCCATCTAGTTTTGTAGTATGGACTGTTCATGAGTTTTTGGTTGCTCATGAACATTAGTTTTGCTATCTAATTGCTCTGCTTGTTTCTATGTAGAGATTCCAGCACAACCTCCCAACCTCTCTCAGCCCCAATGTTTTAACATTACTCGTTTTCTAAACAGGAATAACAACAACAATATGAAAAACGTAACAAATTTAGGCTGAAAGACTACAGTATTATAACACTGCATTTGTGAAGAATGCAGACTACAATGAACATGTACTGCTCTGGTAATAAGGGGGAACAATGTTCCATTTCGTTAAAAATAAAAAGAACAGATGCAGCTTGAATAAACGTCCCACACATATGCACACATGTCATTAATTTGCAAATGTATGGCTTGCTATCATGATTGATAAAATATACATTCATTTAAAAGCATTAATAAATATATAATAACTTGCAATCATTAACATGTACTCAATCTAAAATTGTATTACATGAGAGCCCAAAAATTTTTTGTGATTAAAACAAGGGGGGAGGAATTTCTGAAAGGCAGTTTGTCAATATTTATCAAGAGCCAAAAAAATGTGCACACATTTTGGCTCAGCTTTTCCAACTTTAAGAAAGGAAACAAGGATATGTGTAGGTATAACATTAAATTATTTTTAAAAACTGTTAAAAATTACCTCCTGGGAGTGGGTTATGAATGCTTTCATTCTTTCTGTATATTTGTTTCTTAATTTTAAAATAATTAATACATGTAAAAACTATCCCCCAAAAAACCCACACTTTTTTAAAAAAGGTAGGGTGGTATCTTAACACTTGAAAATACTGAAAAGTTTAGAGACTATTAAATGGCATGGTAACAAAGAACCCTGGAGAGCGAATACAAAAGAGAAGGGCATAGCAGGTTAGTAGTAGCTATGTCTGAAGCTCGAGATCAAGGTTGGTAACAGCCTTTCCATCTCATCGCCAGAGAAAACCAAAATGCCAACCCCAGGAAGCACAATGCAATGCCCAGAGCACTGCACTGAGAATATGAAGACTTGGGATCGAATCCCAGTTCTGTATGTCACTGCCTGCATACATTTCATTTGTAAAACGAAGAGGACTGGATTATGATATCCAGGATCTTTCTCTGCTCCTATATTCCATGACTCTATACTGGGTGAGACCCAAGACTCTTTTTCTTCTGTTTTCTTCTTAAGTCCCTCAAGTAATTCAGATGATCGGTCAGGTGTCAGAACCACTGGACTAAAACAGGCATCTCCATGATTATATAGTGATTATACAGTAAATGTTACAAGAAATGGCAAATATACTTTAATAAGATGGCTAAATGTTGTATCATCATTATCAAGAATCACACACTACTGTTAGTCCTAACAGAAATGATTTTGTTCTATGGAGTTTAGAAACCGTAAATATACCAATCCACTTTTTACAGGCTTTCTGTGGAAGCTTACAAGATTAAAAAGTGAAAAGTAATATGATATGTGAAATCAAGTACACAGCAAAACAAAATCTGGGTAAACTCCTGCTCTGCTCAAGAATGCACAATTTATTTTAATTTATGAAGCACAGACTACAGAGGATTTTAAATGTTGGAAATTTTTTTGTAATTTCTGGTAAAGCTAGATAAACTGGTAGACATGCCAAGGAGGGCACTGGACACCTGTTACTGGAAGTAACCATGAGAAGCTTCTAAGCTCCCAGAGACTTCCTCTGCCACAGGCAACTCAGCAATGACCCAAGGGGCAAACAACTCCTTCCATGCCAGGGGATTCCCTGAGTCTACACTCATGGCTCCCAAAAAGTTACTTCCCTTTTCTTTCAGGCTGGTATTTTCGAATAGGGACTGGATCACAATACCATTTCTACTCAAAGGTGCTGATATCTCTAACACAATGTATTCTAGCCTGAAATTCATCAAGACTAAAAACATGCTAGTTTTCCTCAATACGTCACTCTAGTAAGCTTGAGATTGTTTACTGGTAACCACAACTTATTGAATATGTACTATGTAATAAGTACTTTAACATGCTAAGCAGTTTTGTACTTAGTTCCTCCAAAGATGTTCTCACTACTCCCACTTGCAGATGAGAGAACAGTTAAAGCAATACTTGCCCAAGGTCACACAGCTAGTGACTGCATCCATTTTACATGCTAGTTTATTTAAATACTACTCTTAACTTCTATATTCCCAACATCTAGGAGAGTGCCTGTCATTAACAAGCATTCAGCTATCTGTCCAACAAATAAATGATGGCACCACATGCAATGTTTTGCAACCAAATGGTACCTCTTTCCTACAAGAGGAGTTTGGAAATAAACATATGGGACCATTTTAGGTCGTCCCACAGTGAGGGTCACTATCAGGATTTAGTGGATGGGGGCTAAACAAGGGACGATTCTGTCCAAATGCCAATAGCACCCACAGAGAAACACTAAACTATAGGCTGGTTCATAAAAGAAACCTTTCATGGTAAAGTAATTCACCTGTTAATCAGCTTAATTTATGAGTAACTTCCTATTCATTAATAGTTTGCTCAAAAGATACATCAATCTCTTGTTATATGACATCATTTTTGCACTTACCTGGCATTTTATTTTCAAATACACACACACACACACACACACACACACACACACACACACCTCTTTTTAAATAGAGCTAACGTTCCATCTTTTATCCTCTGATGGAACCAAAGCACCTCTCATCCACTGCCCACCTGGCTCCTTTTTGAACTCAGTAAGTGTATAGAGTTACACAAAGATATACCATTAGAAGTAGATTTCCCACTAGAAAATAACTGTGCTTCATTATGAAGAATACAGATTGAAATTTCAAGTTTTAAGGATCACACGTGCCAAAAGGAAATTTTAGACTGCCCTGGTTCATTGCCTGAGCTCTCTTTCCAAGGGCACTCTACTATGTCTTAAAAACATCGATGAAATGGGAATCTAACATGAATTAGTTTACAACTGAAGTTGTATAAAAATCCACATCCAAAGGGTGAAAAGGGTTTTCTCTTACGGACAGATTGGAATATCGGCAAGAATAAAATGTAATTAGGAGGTACTTAGTCAAAACTGTATGTAGCTACCCTAAGCAGACTCAAGTTCAAAAGGAAGACTGACTGTTTAGGGACTGACAGACTACAAGGAGACCCTGTCGCAAAGGTTTATTTTGGCATTCCAGTTTTGCTCTTTGGCCAATGGAATTACTTCAAAAGTTGTGTGTGTGTGTGGGGGGGGGGAATCAGAGAATCAGATCTTCGAAGCTCAAGTTTCTTTTTAGGCTGTAAAAACTAATGTAAACGAGGCTCCTAAAAATAAAAAATGAGTATTTCCTGCCCAGTTTCAAAATCAGAATTACACTAACTACCTAGCTCTCAGCATTTACCTTAGTCAGATCCCGAGCACTGTTTCCTTAGGTTTTATCTAGTCCCTGTAAGACATACCAAGAGAGAAAAAGATCTGGGAGTGCTGAGACACAATCCTGAGGCTGAGTCTTCAGCACATTTGAGGCCTGTTTGTTGCCAAAAGAACTGTGATTGACAACCCGCATTTTCAGTTCACCTTTACTGCTCATTATAGCCTCCAGCTGAACTGTATACTGCATAGCTTTACCCAAGCTTACAGAAAAGCAGTTTTTAAAGCTCTGACCACCACTGCCAAAGCACCTGAGCCGTCCTACTAGAAAAAGTTCAGTAAAAGTCCTGAATCAATCATTACAATGCACTTCAAGAAACTCACCTTTCTCTCTAGATGTGATTGTGCTAAGTACTGTGTAGAGGAACATACGCCAGCAGTCAGAAGACTGTGAAAGTTAAGCCAGACTTAAATCACTTTATCTGTTTCACATTCCAAAGTCCTAGATAGGTTCCTATCTATACAATGAATAGCATTTTCATCTACTTACTCTCAAAGACCTGTGAGAACAAACATTAAAGGTAATCGAGTCCTACCTGTGACTAACTACTATTCAGTAAAACATATTCTACTATTCAATAAAAAAGGTATTCTGGAGTAGATGACATTACCAAAGGATAGTTTGGAAGGCCAAACAGATTTTTGCAAAGGAGTCTCCCATCAACCCCAAATTGATCCAACCTCCCCTGTGTATTTCTGGACTGCTTAGGGGGTAGTTATAACAACCCTCAGTGAAGGGTGCAACTATAATCTAATCATTCTTTCCCTTCCCCACCTTAGCCTCTCTAAAAGTGAGTATAGTTAAACATTCTCCTTAATTCCTTACGGAAGAAATAAGGTATCTTGCCTTCCAATGTTTCAGAGGCCCTTCAGCTTCCTACAGGAGACAGTTTAAACTGTTGTGCCATCTCTTGGTGGCATTACAACAATGCAATCTCCCCTCATTCACTTTTGCAGCCTTCAGATTCTCAACAAAATTTTATTTTCCAACTCACCTCTGACTCACTTCACTGCCTATAATCTTGATTGGCTTCCCTCTGCTTTTAGGAATAAAAGCCCTGCTGGGCCTGACCCCAGCCTTCCCCCACCTGCCTCCCTCACACAGCTCCCTCCCAATTCAGCCACGCTAGTCCTCCCACAACTTCTCAAAAACTTTATTCCTCCTCACATCTCAGGGCATTGACATATGCGGTTCCCTCCACCTGGAACGTTTTCACACACACCTTCACATCCTTGTCAGATGTCAGTTCAAAAGGCATATCCTCTGAAAAGCCTTCTTCGAACCTTCAGCAAAGGCCATGTCCTTTATAAACTATTTCACTCCACTGTTATTCCTTTGAAGCAAATTTCACACTTGCATAACTATTTATTAAAATCCATCTCCTCCGCTTGACTATAAGCTCTAGGAGCGAGACCCTGTTTTCTCAACCCTAGCACCAGCACAGTACCTAGTACATAGTTCAATACATATTAGTCAAATGAATAAGTAAATGAGTATCATTCAAGTCTTCATTACCTGAGCCCAACTTTATTTCCCACTTCCCTGCAATTCAAATCCACCGCCAACCTGGTCTTTTGGCTCCCCTGGAAGCACTCTTTCATCTTCAGGCCTTCAAATCCTGTGGTTTTCCAGGCCTAAAAAGTTCCCCCATTTCTTTCTACCTGTTCAAATCCCACTGGCTTGGCAAGACCCAACTCCAGTTATCTTTCCTCCACAACAGTTCTTGATAGTGCTAGTTCATACATCTGTGTCTGCTCCGTAACTTCAAAGCACTTAGAAGTCTCTTTTTGCTAATGACGTATAACCTCACTGTACTGCAATGTGTCGTGTGTGACTTATCTCCCCAACACTGGTGCAAGCTCCTAAGGCTGGACTGTCTACACCTCATTTCTCCACTCCCAGAGCAGTGCTAAGCAATGAGCACTCAACCAAGCGTTTGGTTTTTCCCTAACATACCAGATTTTTCCTCTGAAGAGAATACTGGCTTCCCCTTACTCCTGTTTCTCCGGTGATTCAATCTGCCTTTTGTGACTCTCCCCCTCAAGATCCTTTTCAGAGATTTCTTGCCTACCCTTCCCCATTCTAATAAAGAATGGTTTCAATTCTCTGGATCCTTGTTCTTCCCGTCTACAAGGATTCCGCGTCCTCTGTTGGGACCCTCTGCTTGCAAGGAGGGGCTTCTAGACCCTTTAAACTGCTGTCCCCTACACTCAAGCGCGTACACTCAGTGAAGGCTCTTGCGTTCGCTGTGAGCTCACACACACCATCCCAGGTCCTCATCTGGGCCACTGTCATCTTTCATCCCCCTCAATCAAGGGGGTGTGGATTCACGGTGACCCGACCCCCACACACACACACACAGCAAGGAGAAATGTCCCAGACCCGCAGTGTTTCTCCTTTCTGCCTTTGCCATTGAGAACCCCCTAAGCACTCTCCTTTTTCCTCCTTCCTCTTCTTATGAGACGGAACCTAGGCCCAAGACTGAGAAGAACCGATGCCGAGAAACCAGACACAGCCACCCAGCCATCTCCAAAGGCACAGCCTAGGCCCTCGCGCCCGCCCCCATCCCTCCCAGGCGGCGACCGCAGCGCAAGCTGCCGCCAGGCCGGAACTCCCCATCCCCGGTAGCCGCCGCTCACTGACCCAGGAAGGTGCCAGACGAGGAAGTGGCGGCTGTCACAGGTACTGAGGCACACAGCCCGGCAGACGTTAACGGCTCAGCGCTCCATCCATCCCGAACCTAAGCCCGGCCTGACGGCTTCCTCGACCCCAGCGCCCACGGAGCAAGTCACGTGCCAACAGAAGCAGTCAGCTGACCGCGGCGCGCGCCGCTCCGCCTACGTGCGCGCCACTGCGCAGCCGCAGCTACTGCCGCGACCTCCCAAGGAGGGCTGGGCTGCGAGGCTCCCGGGAAACCTGGGAGCCCCGGGAGTCCGGGCTGGCGGCCGCTGTTCCGCGGCGGGTGGGGCTTCACGCTTCTGCGGGTGTCTGCGCGGTGTCTCGTTCGCCCACTGTGAACGTCGCCGCCACCGTCCCTAACGTTATCCCACTCAGGTTTCTGCGGGTCAGAACTTCTCTCCAGCCCCTACTCAGGCTTTTCCACTAGGGGTTTTGTTCAGACAGCCCCGTTTTCTGAGTAATGTCCCTGCTCGTCCACTTCAGCTGATTGACGTTTTCCTTCCAGCCCACTTCAAGTTAATTCCATAAACGTCCATGGAGCATTTACTGTGCACTAGGCATTGTGCTAGTTTTTTTAGGGTTATTTATCAGAGCCAATCGTTCCTTGAGCATGTTACCTAGTTATGTTATCTAGTTCAGGGATATGTGTGGTGTACGGTAAACATAATAAACAGCTGAAATCACAAAATGGTAAACCAAGGGAGAAAGGAGAAAGCATAGCTTTTGGGAGTTGGGTAGCAAGCCGCTCTTCTGAACCCTGCGTATTTCATTGATTTGGGAAGGTAGGTAGTATTATTCTAATGTAAAACATAGTTTCAGAAATGGTAGAGAACTTTGTGATGTTCTAATTTAGTCCTTTTAGATTTACAGATGAGGAAAATGAAGAACCAGAGGTCAGCGTTTAGCACAAGGGAATAAATATATCTGGTTTTAAATCCCGGCCCCACCAGTGACTAGCTGTGTGACCTTAGGCATCTAAACTTCAGCTTCTTTACCTGTAAAATGGTGGTAATAATACATATCTTACAGAGTTACTGTGAGGATTAAATAAAGTATGTATTTAGCACAGTGTCTGGCACGTAGGAAACACCCAGTAAATGGTGGCCATTATTACAGTATATTATAGAACCCAGGTTTTCTGACCTATCCTTTCTGACCTATCCTTTTTTGCTCTTGAGTCCCTGCAGAAATTCACCAGAGAATTTCTTAGAGCCTTAGTATTAGGTTGGGCAGAGAGTAACAACCAACCAAACTGTCTCCAACCTGATGCTTTTCACCAATTTTGAATGAAGTTCAGGAAATTCTGACAACCAGTTCCATAACTCAGCTTTGGAAACTTGTCAGGAATTCTAAAGGCTTTATCTGGCATCATAAAATGGGCCTAAAGCCAAAATTTTGTTAGAAAGTCTGTCCAATCAAACTTTCTTCAATGATGGAAATGTTATTCTGTGCTGTCCAGATGGTACCCGCTAGCCTTATGTGGCTATTGAGCATTTGAAGTGTGGTTGGTGTGACTAAAGAACAAATTTTAAAATTTATTTCACTTTAATTAAAATTTAAATACCCACAGGGGGGCTAGCGGCAACTGCTTTGGACAGTGCGATTTTAAGGTCTGCCTTTGAAATCTTTGGGTTTCTTTATGCTTGTGTATGGCCTAAAACAGAATTTTCATCTCCGTTTTTTAATTTTTAAATTCAAGTGCATCTATTCCTGACACTTTACAATGTGTTAAACACCGTGTTATCCTGAGAGGCAGTATAATGTAGTGCTCAACAAATGTTAGCTCTAACTACTATTATGAGGCCGAGCACATCTCATTTGAAAATCTAGCAAGTATGTTTAATAGAAGCAGGGCATAATTGCTTTCTAATGGCTTCTAATAGTAAGAGAATGTGTTTTACACTTTTCCATGCTGTTCGTAAGACTATAATAGGTATCTAACTACGTATAACAGGCATGCCAGACCTTTTCTTCCATTTCTAACAATCTAAATACTCCCCATCTGGAAGCACCTTTTAAGCTTAAAGCACTGAAGAAATTGCATAGAGAAGACTTATTTTCTCAAGGGAAAAAGATAAATGTTTTAATTAAAGTGGGGAAAGTGTTTGAAACTGATAGCACAATAGGAATCAAAATTATTTTTCACCCCCCTCCAATATCAAAAATATGAGGTGTGATCAAACAATACAATGAATGTTTAAATTTTTAAAAAAATATTACGGTAAAAGACACATTGCCATTAATCCCCCTCAAAATACTCCCCCCCTCTTGCTTTGAACACACTTATCCCATCGTTTTTGCCACTTTCTGAAGCAGTTCTAGAAGTCCTCTTTTGTGAGTGTCTTTAGTTGTGCTGTCATGGCTGCCTCAATGTCCTGAATTATTTTGACTTTGGGGAAGAGCCAGAAGTCACATGGTGCCAGATCTGGTGAATAAAGTGGATGAGGATACACCATAATGTTTTTCGGGTTTTTTTGACAGAAACTACCGTATACCAGAAGTGATATGTGACACAGTACATTGTCATGATGGAGGATGATTTACGGTACACTTTAAAACACAACTTCTCTCAACCATAACTCATACCCAACTGACTGCAGTGAGCAAGTTGAAACTTGTCACACACTGTTATGAAGGTTCGATGTGACGCTTCCTATCTTCCTATTGAAGATCCCTGCCTCCATTGGATGGCACTCAGCAGCAGCATTCACCATACATTTTGATCACAACGAAAGGCTTCATGCCACACATTGCTTCTGGTATACGGCAATTTCTATTAAATAGAGGGGAGTTAAGGATGGGTGCAAATGGAAGGGATTAAGAAGTACAAATTGGTTATTATTCAGTAGTCATGGGGATGTAGGTTACAGCATAAAGAATATAGTCAATAATATTGTAATAACTAGGTATGATGCCAGGTGGGTACTAGATCTATCCACGTGATAGATGGGAATGGGGTCGGGGGCAGGCTGAAAAAGGTGAAGGCATTAAGAAATACAAACTGGTAGTTAATACAGTATGGGGAATATTATCAACAATGTTGTTCAGGGCGGCCAGATGGCTCAGTAGGTTAGAGCATGAGCTCTCAACAACAAGGTTGCCAGTTCAATTCCCACATGGGATGGTGGGCTGCGCCCCCCCCACACACACACACACACAACTACAGAATGAAAACGGCGACTGGAATTGGACCTGAATTGCGCCCTCTACCACTAGATTGAAGGACAACGACTTGGAGCTGATGGGCCCTGGAGAAACACACTGTTCCCCAATATTCCCCAATAAAAAAAAAATTAAAAAACAAAAACAATGTTGTAAAATTCATGTAAGGTACCAGATGGGCACTGGACTTATCAGCTGGACTTATCAGGGGGATCACATCATAGATTGTGTAGATGCCTGACCAATGTGCTATACACCTGTATACACCTGAAGCTGGAGTAGAATAATATTGAATGTCAACTATAACTAAATATATACTCGGTATCTGTAGTCACGGGATGTGGAGTACAACATAGGGAAGATAGTCGATGGAATTGTAATAGCTGTATAAGATGTCAGAGGGGTAATAGTTTGGGGGGTGAGTTATCATTTTATGAAGGGTTTAAATGTCTAACTATTACGTTGCTTTGTACACCTGAAACTAATAAAAAATAAATTAATTTTAAAAAATGTATGGTGTGTCCTCCTCCACCTTATTCACCAGATCTGGCACCTTGCGACGTCTGACTCTTCTCCTAAGTTAAAATGATTCAGAACATCAAAGCAGCCACAACAGCACAACTAAAGACACAGAAGAGGACTTCGGAACTGCTCCAGAAAGTGGCAAGAAAGATGGGATAAGTGTGTTCTAAGTGAGGAGGAGTATTTTGAGGGGGATTAATGGCAATGTGTCTTTCACTGTAACACATTTTTTTAAGTTTAAGCATTCATTATATTGTTTGATCACACCTCATATCTTGGAAGTCAGTACTGGTATTCCCTTAGAAAGGAAATGTCCTTGTTTAGGAAAATACCTTGATAAACTATTGGAATGGAAGATATACTGAGAGTTTAGGTAAATGGAGACAAAGAGACCACAAATGTAACTGTACTCGCTTCCAACAGAGATTGGAAAGGAATAGAAATTGGGGGAGGGGTGAAAACAGGCGCGGAAGGCATAGGGAAGTAAATGGAAGAGAGAAGAGAAAAAGGAAAGCAATATGATAAAAGTCTTATAAAAATAGGAGTGTTTAGAACTCCATTTGAGATTTGCTTCAATTGCTGTGATCTAAATACTTTGCCATCTGCCCAAAACTTTGTAAAGTCTCAGCTCAAATGCTTTATATGAGCTTTTGGGGAGATAGAAATTTATGCTATCTAGGTTACATAATATAAAGAGCTCAGACAAACTTATAAAAACAATAAAACCCCAACCCACCAATGAGCAAAAAGCACAACAATTGAGAAATGAAAAAATACCACCACTGACTAAAACATACGGGGAAATGTTTGCTCTCACTAATGCTCAAAAATATAAGGCAATATAAATATTTATAAATTATATAAATAATATATAAATATAAATAAGAGCTTATATTAGCAAAGATCTAAATATATCTATATCTATATCTATATCTATATCTATATCTATATCTATATCTATATCTATATCTATATGTATATATATATAAAACAGCCAATGTTAGTGAGAGTGTGATAAAATAGAGTCTCTTACATCGTTGTGGAAACGTAATTTGGTAGAACTTTTATGGTCAGCAATTTGACAGTATGGATGAGAAGTCTTAAAAAGGCTCGTTCCATTTGATCCACATTTGGGTGGAAATAATGGAAAAGATAGAAAAATATTTATGCAGAATATGTTCATTACCTCATAATGTCTGTTTTCATCATCAACATTTTCAACAACATTCATTAGAATTAGTTGCAGAACTAAGGCCCTGTGGAAGTCAAGTCAACCTGAAATGGTTTCAGGCTTGCATCTTGAATTTTTAGGGTTTAACATTCATGGTTAATGAATAGAATACACTAGACCAGTGGTCCTCAACCAGAGGACATTTGTCAATGTCTGGAGACATTTTGGCTTGTCACAACCTGTGGGGAGAGGGATGCTACTGGCATCTAGTGGGTAGAAACCAGGGATACTGCTAAACATCCTGCAATA
Organism: Rhinolophus sinicus; assembly: GCF_057876585.1. NCBI lineage: Eukaryota > Metazoa > Chordata > Mammalia > Chiroptera > Rhinolophidae > Rhinolophus > Rhinolophus sinicus. The sequence continues at coordinate 28,527,427 of NC_142506.1, forward strand.
CCCAGGACAGCCCCCCACAACAAAGAATTATCTGATCCAAAATGTCAATAGTGCTGAGGCTGAAAACCCTGGTACTAGGCCCATGATATTCTGATTCCCCAATTTTTGATTAACAACATAGTATATAATACCGTCAGTTTGTGTTTTTTTGTCTGTAAAATTGAAACAATAAAATCTACCTGTTGCATTGTAAGAATTACATGGAATCATGTAATAAATTATGGTCACATTGCCACCTTGAGATATTAGCTAAGTTCACTCACTAGCTCAGAGATTGACACATACATTTCAGCCTTATAGTGAATTCCTGATCCATCACAGTCACACATTTCTACATGCTTCTTGCTTGAGAAGACTAGAAACAAAATTTTTATCAACAAACACGAAGTATTTAATGAATAATGGCTTTTAAAAACATGTTTTCATTTATTCCTGTTATAACAATATATATTAATTATTTAATAATTAGACAGTATAGATAAACAAAAAGAAAAAAATAAACATCACCCATTATTCCATGACTCAAGGAAAATCACTTGGGTACATCCCTCAAGACTATTTCTATTCAAATACATGCATGTACATATGCAACCTGTGCCATAGACTCAGGGCAGCAGGTAGAGTGCCTGTGTCTAACCCTCTGCAGAGCAAGAGTCAAGGACACTTGGTGTCCTCTTGGTGCCTCAGCTGGGTTGTCAGGTATGGGGTGTCTCCACTGTCTCCATTTCATTCCCTGTTGTTGACCAAGGTCACCACTAATGCCTCCCCATCCATGATTCCTTTTCTGACCCCCATAATTATATATAACAACAACGACAGCTGAACTTCTAGAGCACTTAGCTTTGTGCTCAGAACTGTTCTGTGTGCTTTGTATATAACAACTCATTTAATTCTCACAACAACCCTTTGAGACAAGTATTATTATTATCCCCATTTACATATAAGGGAACTGAGACACAGGGTGATTATGTAATTTGACCAATTAGTAAGTGGCAGATCTAAGTTCTGAACCCAGTCCTGTCTGGCTCCAGGGTCCTTGCTCTTAACCTCTGTAACATAAAGCCTCTCCTTGCACTGTCTCTTAGACACACTCCTTTTATACTCTGAGTTCTCATGGCACTCTAATGGCATTTAGCTAATTTTACTTACATTTCATCAACCTTACCAAGACCACCTTTGACGCAGAGGCTTAAATATGCATTATACATAGTAAACATTCAATAGGTGATAACCAAATAGATTTCACAACTAAAGGACAGGCCAGGTTTTCAAACATTTTATGACAGAGAGGAGGGGAAGAGGTTTATCTGAATAATTAAACCTGTCAGTTCCTTTTTTCTGTGCCCTGTATTTTTTATCCCTGAACTAATAGAAATTATCATCTTTGTCAGTATCTCCTTGGAAATGTTAAGAAACCTTCTTGGGAGCACCAAATGTTCATAGAAATAGGAAGATCAAACATTTTTTTAAGTAGTTCTGCCCTTCCACCTTCATTTCCAGATTTTGTTACCTTTATTATTACTTTCTAATTTTCTCAATGCAACTTTAAATGACACAGTAGGAAAGATTTTGAATAATTACTCTTCTGTACTGAGAAGTGGTTGTCTATGGTCAAAATCTACTTAATTTTCATCTTATTTATACGAATAGCCTAATGGTAATAGCATAGGAAGTTAGCACTCAATAGTTATAACGAACCCATCAGTTAAGAAAAAAAGCAACCCTCCTCTTCTTGGCGGGGATCGGGTGTGTGGTCTCCATCCCTGTAATGTATGGAGGCCGAGGGAAAGGGCTCCGGCCCTCTCGGCGTCATGACTTGGGTGCCCACGGCTTCCAATCCACCAGTTCTATCCTCAAGCGCCAGGACACGAGGCAAATAAAAATGAATGAATGAATGAATGAATGAATGAATGAATGAATGAATGAATGAAAAGAAAGAAAAGAAAAGAAAAAAAAGCAAAAACATGCAAAAAAAAACCCAAAACTCCCTGATGTATTTACTAATTATAAACATCTTCTCTTTAGTCTCCTATTTTATTGTTACACTAATTCCTCAATTTACACCCAAATATCTTTCAAAAAAGTTGATTTACTGAGGGGAGAGTGTGTTTTAAAAAGTATCAACAGGGTGGCCAGTTGGCTGTTGGTTAGAACATAGTGCTAATAACTCCAAGGTTGCTAGTTCGATCCCCGCATGGGCTACTGTGAGCTGCGCCCTCCTTAAAAAGAAATAAATTTAAAAAAAAAGAGTATCAACAAAAATAATGAACATCCATTTTAAGTGCCCCTTGAATATTTTTATCTCAGCCCTTACTATTTTATTGAATGTACTTACTTATATGACTATTGTAGGGAAACAATTCTTCATAGATCTTGCATTTATGCCTGTCTTGTGAGTAGAGGCACTGACTGCCTTTTTTCCAGATTATCTTTTCAAGGATATTTGTATAGAACAGCATTGGAAAGAGATAACGTTTCCCTCTGAAGTACTGAACAGCTACACTTACTGTACAATATAGAAGATTTGGGTTTCCTAAGCTCAGGTTTACTCTCCTATAATGAAACTGTGTGTCCCCACATCCATCTGGCCCCATCCATATCTCCCTATGGAAATTGGGTGCAGGGGAAACTAACACAAATATGCCGACGCTTATACTGCTTGCAGTGCTATGAGTAAAAGTCCTCTGTTTCTGACTCACGGTCTTGTATCAGCTACCAGTGTCCTTGAAACTGTGACAAGCCAAGCTAACTTGTAGAGTAAAATCTCATATGCTTCCCATCTCTTAAAATGTTGGTGGCAATATGGGCTACATGAGAGACACAGCTTTCTGGAAGAGAAAGGATGAAGATCTCATAGAACAATTCATGGAATTTTCAACAAGTCCGTAGAAATTGATAGTAAGCTGAATTGTGTGGTCCCAGGGAATCAGCTGTAGACTAAATTGTGTGGTCTGCTTTATTGCCTGCTAATGAGGAAGAATTGGGGAGGTGGGTGCTGTCCATGTTGTCTCAAAGACTCCAAATGGGCCCATGGTTGCTATACTGTTAACTGTCATCCAGGCAAAGGCACTTCCTCACCGAAGGCCATCAGCCTCAGGTTTGTCCCTTATAATGACTTGTACTAATATTTGTCGTGTGTAGGCAGAATGTGCCACTCCCTATCAAACAACAGTTATAGGGGTCATAAGAATAATGACTACTTGGTTGAGTACACTACTCACCATGTCACCCTACAGTGCACCATATGGGCCAAAGTGGGGACATGATGAGTCACTGTAAGTTTATAAAAATGGCTCATCCCTCATGTATGACTCTCCCAGATGAAAGGTCTGGGTGAGTGTTGCGAGCGCCTGTAAGGGCTGTTGCTACATTTCAGTCTCTTCCTGGAAGTCAAGGGGACATTAACCCTTCAGCAGGGCCCTACGTCCCTGCGTGGTACGCATGACACGAGTGGGGAACAAAGTCCCAGCACACGGGTTCAGATACAGTGAGCAACACAGCTTTATTTGGGAACCAATGTCCCTCCAGAGTCCAATGCTCTGGTAAGCACAGAATATTATACAGAATAGAATAGAATTTAATCACGAACCAAGTCCCAGAGTCAATCGGGATGGAGAAGGTTCCTGGTCTGGGAGAGATGACTGGGCCTACGACGGGTCCAAGGCGAGCGGGTCTTGCAGGGAAGTCCCGGAGTATGGTGGCTTGCACCTTACAGAGGGTCTTAGCTGGAGCACCCAGTAGGACCACGCACAGCATTGCTCTGGAGTTCTGCTTTTATCCTCTTTTCCTTGGACTTGTTTACCTCTTAGGTGATAACCAGAAGTTATATTGGTGAACGTGTCTATCACTCAATTTTGTTATGCTCAGTTTCACGCAAAAACATGTTTTTCACTTCACTCTTATCAGTCTTACACGTGTGGCCATAACCTGTCCCTACTAGTAAACAACTTGTTTTGCAAACCTCAACCCAACATATATAATACATTTTATATGCGCTCTACAGTGAGAGTAGGGAATGACTGGGAAAATGTGAAAGTGTAGCAACTGGAATGGGACATACTGGTTTTGTGACTGGTAGAGGGAGAACAACAACCCAGCACCTGGGAAAATAACACTTTAGACCTCAGCAGGTGTGGGGGAGGAAGGACCTTGAGGGTCTTTGTCCTTCAGAATTATCCCTGGAGGCTTTTTCAGGAAGGAAACATCTTAGGGTGATTCTCCTAAACTGTTGTAAGCACCTTCTGTTTAACTCACTGCCAGGTCTGCCATCTCCTGCCAGATAGCTCTGAGCACAGTTTGAGGTTTGATCAGCCATTCCCCTTCACTTGACCAGGACATCTATCTAAAACAGCAAGGGATGGCCCCAGCTCCTGCACCTCCCACACAAAACACCTGTCAACACTTCTGGATGTTTTCCCCTCCTTCATTCCTATAGCCATTGCTCAGTCATTCCATGGGGTGAATAAATGCTACCTGCCTGGTGACATGGACAAACAGGAGAGTTTAGTCTGACCGCCCTCAGGCAGCTCCTCCATAAACAAGGACTGGACCCAATTATTCAAAGCCCACTAAGAACCCTAAGATTTAACAGTGGGTGGAGAGGCCATGTTGGTGGTACAGTCAACCTATGCTCACTGAATGTAGGTCTGAATTGGGGGGCCCCAATAGTTATAAATACTACCTCCTTCCCAGGGCTCCCATGTGTACCCACAGGACTGTAGTATTTGCATGGAAGCCAGGAATTACCCTGACTCATTTCCAAAACCATGGGTTTTGAACCCTAGGAGTGATCATAAGAGACCTTCAAGTGTTTAATGAAACACCATCAGTAAACCACATGGCCCTCAAATGACTGTGGCGATATCTCCAAAATGAAGCTTCCTTTGATTACTCATTATTTGTGCATAATCAGCAGCCAGTTATTGCTACAATGGAGGTCATCCAATCAGAAAAAGCAGTACAAAATTTGTCCCTGAGTTTAGCTGAAGTGATCAGTGACACCACTGCGACCCTGGAGAGCATTCGGGTCAGCCTCAACCTAGTGGTCAGGGACATTATAAGATGGTAGAATCGTTTCAAAGTCCTTCCTCATGGGCCGAGGCAGTCTATACAATTGCTAATACATCCTGTTGTGCCTACATGAACGGCTTGGGCCAAGGGGAAAGATCAGTACAGAAACTTAAGGAGAGCATCCCTTGTCTTTTCTTAAGTTAGACCCTGGTGGCTTCTGGGGTTTATTTCATAGATTGATTCTGAAACCCCAGGCAACTTAGCTGAGGACATGGCTGCAGGATGGCCTCCTCCTGCTGCTGAGATTCTTGCTCATAGTGACCTTTGTAAGATCTATATGAGACAAATAGAACAGGTTTGGTTCCAGTCTGTCAGTTAGGTTAATCCAGAGTGGCCAGTGGAGTGGCATATTTATGGGAAAATTCACCAGAAGCCATGACAATGTAGAAACAAGGGGTGGATATTACTAGGAAACAATGCCTCATGGGTTTCTTGCATTTCTGCCATTGTCTGGACTCTTTTTTCAAGTATATTTGGATAACAAACAGTATTGGAAGATACAGATAGTATCTCTCTGCAAAGCAAAAAAGGATAGATAAGCATTTTTTAAACAAATATTTATTTTAGAATAGTTTTAGGTTTACAGAAAGCTTGTGAAGATAGCAGAGAGTTCCCATAAATATTACACTCAGTTTCCATTATTATCATTATCTTATGGTACATTTGTCTAGGTAAGTTTTATACTGTTTAGTCTGAAAGATTTGGGTTCCCTCAACTCAGGGTTCCTCTCCTGTAAGACAACCCACTGTGTGTCCAGGCATCCATCTGGGTCTGTCCACATAACCCTGTAGGGCTGAGATGTCAGAGGAGCTGAGAGAAATAAGATTGTGCTCGTGCTGATTACTGTGCCGTGAATAATAAACTCCTTTTTCTCTGTCCCAAGAGACTTATGTCTTATACAGCATCCATTAAAATATGGCAGACTAACTTGTTAGCTTGTAAGCAGGACAAAATCCAAAACTCTTCACATTTTTTTTTACAATACTCCCTTCTCCCCACCAACCCTCCACATGACTGTAAGCTCCTTCAAGGCATAGAACAAGTTCCCGTTTGATAGATACATATGAACTGAACTAAAATGCACGAATTTCTTTTAACAGTTGTGTAGAGTGAATCTGAGGTAAGAAGTCAGGCTGGTATCTATCTGCATAGAACTTGGTTGAATCAATCAGTCTTTGCCTAGTAATTAAAAGGGAAGGGAACACACTATATGGGCCCATGGGAGTGAAGCAATTTAGGTGTGAAGGTGAGAGAAAACAGACTGTTGGAAAGTTGGAAAGGTAAGAGCTCTCTGCAAGGTGGGAGAGAAGTCTTGACACCTTGGTAAAACCTGGTGTCTGGGGGATGCAGGAGCTGACCTCAGGTATTACTGTCACGTGCTCATGAGGGTGTGTGAGGAGGACTGTAATGACAGCTAGTCATGTCAGGAGAGCATAGTGACAGGCAGTTCTGACAGACGTTCAGTAATGTCCATGAGCCTTTGGAAGGACCCTGGCTCTTGGCCTGGAGTTCAGCAGTAGGATTCTAGTCCTGAACTGTACAGCAGCAAAAGGCATGCATGATGTGGGACCTGGATTCCGAAATAGGGATCCTCAAACAGAGTAGGGATGTACTTTGAAAAGTACAATTAATATCAAAATATCACTTTATTTGTGGAAGGAGGACACAGTGTATTGCAACTTACAGAAGTTAATATCTGACACAATATTCTTAGCATAATTGATTCTCTGGGGCTCGTAAGAGTTTTGTGGTTAATAAGAGGGAGCATGAGCTAGATAAAGGGAAGGAGGCTTGTAAAGCACGATCTTAGAGGGACTGGGTACTAGGCAGGGACTCGATGCAACAAGGAAGGTGGGCTGCGCTCTGCCATTTGCTGCTGTATATGAATCTCAGCTTTCTCATTTGTATACTCCTCACGAGACTTATTAGGAGGATGAAATGAGATCATGCATTTAAGCGAGCACCTGGCACCCAAAGGCGCTCCACAAATTGCTGGCTACAATGATCATTATCGTTGATGAATACAGATGGAATACAAGGAAGGGGACTGAATCTCAAAACCCAATAGCCAAGTTACCGAAAGAGTAACTGGTGTGTGAGGCACACGGTGAAGATCATGAATCTCAGCAGGGTGAGCTAGAAGGTCTCACACCTCTGTTCCTTCAGGGTTGGTCTCAGAGACTAAACAGAACCTTGACCTCTGGAAAAAAACTGCCTCAGAAGCTGAACACATGCAGTGTCTAAAGGATCATGTGAATAATCATAACCTATTTTCTGTTAACATACGTGTACACACGTATACTTTTAAAACTTTTCAACGTTCACATGTTAAAGTATTTTTTTTTTTAATTGGGGAGTATTGGGGAACAGTGTGTTTCTCCAGGGCCCATCAGCTCCAAGTCGTTGTTTTTCAATCTAGTTGTGGAGGGCGCAGCTCAGCTCCAAGTCCAGTCGCTGTTTTCAGTTTTTAGTTGCAGGGAGCGCAGCCCACCATTCCATGCGGGAATTGAACTAGCAACCTTGTTGTTGAGAGCTCGCGCTCTAATCAACTGAACCGCCCAGCTGCCCCTCCAGAAGCTCAGCTCAAGTTGTTGTTTTCAATCTAGTTGTGGAGGGCGCAGCTCACTGGCCCATGTGGGAATCAAACCAGCTACCCTGATGTTCAGAGCTCGTGCTCTAAGCAACTGAGCCATCCAGCCACCCCAAGTTAAAGTATTTTTAAACACTCAGATTGTATTAAAACAATCCCTGACATTAATAAAACCCCCAAAGTAACAATTTACTTAGAGAGCATCTAGATATAGCTAATAATTATTATTAGCATATGAGATGATCTTTTAACTTTAAAAAATTATCCTATCAAATTAAGTCCAGTTTATGTAACACTACCAAATCCACCATGGCATACTAAAAAAATTGTTTTCCTGCTTCCACTATTTAATAGCTTTATGATCCTAGGGAAATATCAAGTTCCTAACCTGTTAAATGAGATTAATATTAGTACGTCTTATATTTTGAGATTTGAGATAATGGAAGTGAGATTTCTTTGAAAACATACTTGCTTTATAATTTTTATTATGATTATGATTATTACATAATTCTTGCACTAGGATTTATAAATATACAATCCAAAATAGTGTATAAATATCAGTGTTTTCTTTAAGAAAATAAAATATACACATGTACACACACATCTCAAGCAAAGGGAGTGACTATAACCCAGAAGTAAAGGGTGAATTATGAAAGGGAGATAAATACTAACGGGATATGAATGAAAATAATTTTAGCAACATGAAAGCGAGTACAACTAAGCCTGCCAGTTGGAATTTAGACCACATTTCATCACTTTAAACAATTCAATCAGAGCTGTAGCAAACTCAGGTTTCCTCTCAATAAACATAAGTTTTGCAATCAAGGAGAAAATAAAAGTATCTTCCTACACCTGCAAATTTGCTGGGTACAATAAATTATAAAGAAATCTGGGGCGGGGTTGAATATGTGTTGTGGAAGGATAAGTATGAGCAAATGTTTTCCATTCATTATTAAAAAGCAACCTAATAATTTACGTGATTCTATTCAGAAATAAAGCAAACACCTTGAAACTTGGAAACACTGTTTAACTAAGACATAATTCACCTTCTCCTCATCAGTCAATAAGTTTGGGCCCAAAAGTGAAAAATTGCACAATAAGTTCCCTTTATACTATATGGTTCTTTGAACAGAACTAGAAAACACTATTTTGTAGATCCTAGCAACCACTTTACAAGTATAGTAGAAGGGAAACTGTTAGTTCTTTAATTTAATGATTCATTAAATTATTTTTTAAATAATTATACCTATCCAACCCAACCACACTGTCATGCGAGGTGTCAGGCGGGGTCTCAGCTCCTGCCCCCCACATAAGAACACAGGATATGGTGAGGCCAAAAAGGAACACCCCTGGAGCCATAGATAGGGGAGTCATACCACTATAGTCTCTGGCGGCTGGGTTGGAGACACAGGAAGAAGGAGCCACACTTTCCGCAATCTGCCATCTGCTTTTTTGCCAACCAACCAACCCCTCTTGCTAGCTACAATCCGCTGTGCTAACTGCAATCCACTGTCCACTTCTCTGCCAACCAACTAACCCCACTTGCTAGCTGCAGTCCATCCTGCTAACTGCAATCCGCCTTGCTAACTGCGATCCACTCTTGCTAGCTCAGCCACCATCTTCTTGCTAGCCCCCATTTTTTTGCTAGCGTAGCCATGGCAGTTATATTAGTGGCCAATGGCTTACTGGTTACAGCTGACAGCCATCCTATCACAGTTGATGGCCTTTTACTACCTGAGCCAGCACCTTTCCAAGTGAGGCCGAGAGCCTGGAAACTGCACTCCTGGCTCTGTCCCCATAAACACCCTCCCTAACACCAAAGGACTCCCCTTGTACTGGACTCCCCTTGGATTCTTGTTACTAATGCAGATATCTGTGACAAATGAAAAATACTGAATTCTGCAGGTGTATCTATCTGCCTGTGCATCTATCTGCATTTTAATAGAACCTCACTAAGTTTAATAAATCATTGCACTAGAACTTGTTGAGCAGAGCTTCTGAATCTCTGCAGCACAGTTGTATTATTCATTTAGCATTTCAGATATACTAGTATGTATTCATTCATCCGACAAATATTTTGGAGTGCTTACTGTGTTACCAATGCTGTACTAAAAACTCTGTTGTCATTTGCTGGCGTGTCTACCACCAGCTAGATTAAAAGTCCCTTTAGACGGAGATCCTAAGCAAATATTTCTTTGTAATTCTAGAGACTGATAATGTACCCTCCACTTAAAAGTTGCCCACTCAGGATCCATTCGCTCTTTCCTTTCTGACAGAATCCTAATTTTGTTCAGGGACATATCCGTATGGCTAAGTATTTTAGAGGAAAATGTCAGGAATTGGTCTGATTACTCTGAAGATAATGCCATTTCTCTTATGTTTGCAGGTGAGCTAATTCTGGCCAATGAGACATGAAGGGAAGTCTCCTGGGAGGCTTCTGTGAAGTTTCCTCACTCCTAGGAGAAAGATACAGGAAGAGGGGGTCTCTCCTTTTCCTGCAAATGGTTATACTTCTGTTGTGGTATCTGCAACGATAGCAGCCATCTTGCTACTTCCCCGAGGAAGAAGCTTCCACTGGGGGTAGCAGACAGGAGAAATGGAAAAAACCTCTCTTCCAAGGCCCAACTAAGGGTCGGAAATTGTCCTGATTGCTACATACAGAAGATTTTCATACAAGTAATAATAATGATTTAAAACCATGGCTATCATTCAACGAGTGCTTACTCTCTGCCAGCCACTTTAAAATCCCACTCTTGTAAAATATGGCAGGTAAGACCTATCTAATGGAGTTATTGTGAGGAGTCACTGAGCCAAAGTACATACAGGGCTGAGCCCAGACCCTGGGATATGTGAAAGGTGCCCAATAAAAATTGGCTGAATTATCACTAATTATACCATTAAAATGTCACAGTGAGGTTTAGCTAACAATCAAAATGTCATGTCTTGGCCACTCCAAAGGGAATGAGCACAGAGGAGTTGGCTAAGAGGCAATTTGGGGTTTGGGAAAGGAGAGACCCAGTTCTGGTTCCTCACAGCATCCCAGGCACAACTTTCTGAGCCTTAGGCAAATAAAAATGTCTTTGTTCCAAATTACATATATTACCTGGTGATATGCTTGAACTTTACATTTCTATTACGTGTGTGTCTTACATATCCCTTCACTTCCCTATTCCAAGTACCAAAATGCAGAACACAGACAGCATCAGGAAAAAAAAAAGGTTCTTTCCGATGTGATCAGAGGTACAAAATCACGTGGGAGGCTAAAGAGACTGCTCTGTCCTGGTGGGCAGAAGCTCTTCATCCATTGTCTTTCCCTTTAAAATAAACAACAAAGTTTCCCCCTCGTGCTGAATTTGTTCTTGCTATTTCTCAAACCAAAGTGCAACTGGAGAGACAGTTACTACTTAGGAATGTTAAATACATACGTGGCTTTCATGCTAAATCTGTGACAATCCTTCCTAACATTCCAGTGCTGGGAACTGGCAATTTAAATCGCTCTTTGAAACATACTGTGGATTTACTCCTCAGAACTTAAAAAAAAGAAAAACTGCTTCATTTAATTCCTCTAAGTTTAGGACATTGTGATTTACATAATAAGTCTTTGTTAATAAGTAAATATTTTACTCTTTATAAAATTGAGATGGGAAGTGTAGTTAGAATACAGACCTACCTTAGAAAATTCATCTAGTTCAAGGAAAGCTCAGACCTGGGGCTTTGAAAACGGCCCCATACATTCATGAATAATGCAGGATTTAAAATTTCAGGGGTGGGGTGGAGGGGGGTGGGTGGAAGGTCCAGCTGCTCCAGTAGGAGGCTGGATTATAACCTGCAGGATGGAAATCTCCATTTCTTGGGAATTCAGGTACAAATTAGCATGTCAAGGACAGCCAGTTGTTCCTTGAAAAGCGACAGCATTTTCTTCTGTCTCAACATTTTTATGTAGGCAAGACCCCCTACTTCTGTTTTATCCCAAAATCACCCGGAGTGCTTGTTAAAAATGCAAATGCCCACACTCACCCTGAGACCTGGGGATCAGTATTTTAACCAACACCTCGTGTTGGCTGGTTCGTCCCTCAATCTACAATCGCTTTGCAGGAAGAAGGTTGTTTTTTGTTTGTTGTGTTGTGCTAACAGATCCTCTAACTCTCTTTTTGAAGCAAGTTCTTCCAGGGTGTTAAAGATTCCCCAGGTGTGGTGACAACACCCAGCTCTGTCCACCAGCAGCACAGCTTTGTCTTGTCTCTCCCTCTTCAGAATTCATCTTTCCTGTTGGACCCTCTCTCCACTGGGGAATGAAGCTCTTCTGTGTTCAAGGAAAACAGTCACTGTTACTCGCATGAGCTTTTATTACCTGTGCTTTCAATGACTTAATTCTTTTTTTTTTCTTCCATGGACCCCTCTTCAGAATACGGTTTTAAATATATAAAATAAAATGAAAAGGAAACCAATTATATCAAAGCACTGCTCTCATGTTTTAAAATGTGACATAGTAATGCATGTTCTTCTTTATTAATACATTAGAAAACAAGATCTAGAGGTTAATACATCTAGAAAGCAAGTCTAGTAGCTTTCTTAATTTCAAAATGAGTATAAATATTCACAGCAACTCTAGTGTAATAGGAATATAATCTATGATTTCTACTGATAACAAAGTCTTAGGTAGTGCTAAGATTTATGGATTGCATTCATACTTTAAATTTCAGTTAGATGAGAGTGACAATTAAGATATAATTTTTTTCTCATCCAAGTTCATAGATCCCCTGAATTCAAGGTCCTTGGGGCTTGGGTCCAGGTTAGGAAATCTTGCCTTATTCAAATGGTTTGATGAATTGTGGGAATTCCAGTCATTGTTGCTGGCCAGTGCAGGCTCTACATTCTCAAATAGGATGTGTTGTGGGTTTTTTTAGTCATAAATCTCTCACAGTTACGCAGCGTACTACCTGGGCAGTTAGTAAGGGATTACAACTTTTTGGAAGCTTCTTTTCCTTGGCTTTGTTTACCTGTGCTGTGTCTCCATCCAGTTTCACCTATTCCAACTAAGCACCCAGGCCTTCCCACTCCCAAACCATTCTCCTCTGGAATCTTCAGCTGCTCCCCAGGACCTCTATGGAGAAGGCCCCTCTTTTCCCCTTCCCCATTTCAGGCTTGATGCCCCCGCTTGTACCTGTTTCACTCACTCCCTTCAGCTTCTTCCGCTTTCCACCATGTCCCCTACAAAGCTCTCCCCTTGGGAGCTTATCTGACTGAGTTTACCTGTCTGTCAACAAGTGCTTACAAAACCCTTCAATGGTCTAGCCCCATGAGGGATACAGAAAAATAGCATTTCTCTTGCCCCACTGATCAGTCAGGCTTGGAAATACAGTTTTTTCACTCTGTGGTCACAGGATTCAGTGATGGACACTTCAGCAAGTTATTTGACTGCAAACTCACTGCATACAAGGCACTGGCCTGACCTCTTCTCAAATCAAGGGCCAAGTCTCCAACCCACACCCACATAAAAACAGGCACTTAATATCCTTGAGAGAGAGATTATTTTCCATGTTGTACACAGGAGGAAACTTAGATAGGAGAGGCTCCATAACATGTCTCAAATCAAATGACAAATTAGCAATGGATCCAGGATTTTAACCAAGATTCTCTGGGGCCCAGCTTTACACAGTAGGTGCTCAAGAAAGTGTTGTTGTTGTTATTATTGCAGACTTGATGGTTTTTCTTTTGGATTCCTTGGAAGCAGATTCTGAGACACAGAAATTCATATGAAAATGATATATTAAGGAGTATTCCGGGAAAAATCATGAGGAGAGTAAGGAGGTAGAGCAGGAAAGCAAAGAGGATCGAGTAAGGGGGTGACACCAAGCAGAGGTGATTTGGGCAGGCGGTAGGTCCCTCTCAGAGTTGTCTTCTCAGAGGAAAGCTTTGGGAACATTTATATCTCCATACCTGCCAATCATTCATTAAGGGTAGATCTTGGGAAATGTGGAGGGGGGTTATAATCACCAGGGAAATCTGGCTCCATTAAGAGCACAGGTAAGGTGGGCTATGTGAGAAGGTGTGGTGGTGGTGGAAAGCACATCCAGAGCCAATGCACCCTGACATCTGCTAAGATGATCTGGAAAACGGAGCAGCATCATAAAAGAACGTAGACCTTGGATTTTGCTATGTTTTATATCCATTTAGATACCAAACATATCATTCAGTGCCGAAGAGAAAGCAACCCGATGAGAGTAACAAGCACCATTCTTTGAGTCAGGAGGCCTGGGCTTTGGTCAGTTTGGTCAGTATCCTGACTTTGGAGGAGTCATTTAGTCCCTGTGGCCCTCAGCATTCCCTCAGGACCAGGTGCAACCTTAGAGGCAACACTGAAGATGCTAAGTAAACACTTGTTCATGGACTAAAATCATTTAATTATTTTAGCTCTGTAGGAATTCAGGTCATGCCTAACCTCCAAGCTCCCTTCCTGCTGGGTCTCTAACAGCGAGACTTCCTCTCATTTTCCATGTTTCTGTTATTCTTCTAGGGGAGTTTGCTTTTGTACATGATTCAGCTCTTCAGAGGGAACCCATGACAGTCATGTGAAAAGTGTTTAATTTTGTACAGTTTAAGTGTATATTAGTAACAGGGCTTACTAGACGACACTGCTTTTCCAATGATACTGGAAAGGAAAAATCATTCAAGATTTTTTCTAGGAGGTTTTAAAGAGGGAAATATAAATGACTCTTCTCTTTGTGCATATCTATGTTGTAATGAAGAAATAGCAAAGCGTGTTATTTTTTTCAAAAATGTGTGAATCGTGACTTTTTTTCAGTCTCAGGATGAGATTTATGCTGTTAGACTTGTGTTCTAGTTCTATGGTATTCTACAATTGGTTGGCAACTGGAATGGATATTTGTCAATGCTGTTATTTGTGGCAGTTGGGTGTGAGGAACATGACCCCACGATGTGGTAGACACAGAGATGTGCCCTCCAGATGCCTCTTCAAGGAAGGACGCACTGCCCAGCTGCAGGGAGTGTGGTCAGCAAACAGCTGCTTGAGCAGCTTCATCTGAGGCAAAGCCCTTCCCATAACAACCTGAATCCACTGTCTGAAGGAGGTGGGGATACAAAGGCATAGTCATTTTGGGCCTAAGTGGGGAAAGTCTGACACGCCATACCTGCTCCAGATTTTCCTGTTGGGTTGCCAAAGGCTGTTGGGCTGACATCATAGTTAGTTTCTTCCTCAACACAGTCCTGCTTCCTCTAACTTGCAACCGTTGGTGCTGGGAGTCGTCCAAGAAAGCAGACAATACGGTGAGGGTTTGGAAGTGGATCACACACCACCAGACTGGCCATAGGACCCCTAGTGGAAGGTAGAGCCCAGACGCCACTAGCACAGGTAGCCATTCAATTGTTACGTCTTCCCCTGGGGGTGATTTGGGCATGGGTACCAGTAGGAGCAAATATATCAACAGGTACAATGTATCAGGCATTTGAGACTGAAGAAAAAGGTAGATGTAAAGATAAGAAGGTTGGGTGGCTATTACTAAGTGCCACTGATGCTCTACAGAAAGACAAGGAGAGGCTGAGGGTGAAAGCCAAGTAGGAAATTAGAGTGTGAAAGCTAGAAGGTTCATTGGATGTATACAAAGATGCTCCTTCCACAATGTCAGGACAGAAAAAGTTTAGGTCTTTTTCAGCCAAGAGGCTGAACTGCAAAAGAAAGAAAGAAGGAAAGGAAGGAAGGAAGGAAGGAAGGAAGGAAGGAAGGAAGGAAGGAAGGAAGGAAGGAAGGAAGGAAGGAAATCAAGGCAGGTCTTTATCAAAGTCACGGCCTAGGTTAGGAAAACCTTTAACCCTAACAGATGGAATGGAGACACGTTGGTGGATGTCCCCAAAGATTGTCCCCTGATGAGACATTTTAGACCCTGAACTTCCTAAGCCATCGGTCACCCTAGGACTGGCATGATGGGCATGTGATGGAGTGGACCCCATGACAGAGACAGAGGCTGTATGTACCTCCGACAGTACACAAAGGAAGTCCCCGCCTTGCACAGTAGACCCAGATGGTGAAAACGACCATGCAACCATGCAGACGAATCTGAATAAGCAGTAGGGGAAATTATAATTGCTCTGCAACTTTAAAAATGCTTTGTCAAAATATTAAAATGGTTTTAACATCAGTTATAAATGTATAAAAACAATAGTACATCTAATATTTATTTAGTACAACATAACTCTTAATATTAGAAACACTGAGGATTCAAGCGGTTCATTTCTATGTAAATAAAGTTAGCAAGAGTAGTTTGGACAGTATTTACTTTCTTCTTCTTGTATAATTTATGATATGGAGAGAGCAGCTTTTCTGTGCCTCTATGGAGAATTGTTGCACTTCCTTCTAAGTCTGGATCAGCTTCCAACATTGTATCCTTTGTGCTTTCAATGTCATGAAAAATCTCTAAGAGTTGCTTCAGCGTGAAGTTTTTGCCAGGTCCACGTCTTCTGGGACATCTTCGTCCTTTCACCACAACCACTTTCTCAGTCAATGAATTTGCTCTCACTAAGCTTGTACATCTAGCGTCTCCTGAAGGGTGGCCATGTCCCACATCAGCTGTTTTTTCTATAACTCATTCCCTTCGACTTTCACTTCCAATGTTATCATTTTTTAAATTTTTTGCTGCGCTGCATTTTCATCTTTTTTTGGCCAATTCCCTTTTTCAAGTACCTATTATTGTGAACTATCACATGGGTTTATTCACAGGGAAACAGGCAACAGAACTACATACTTGGCTGTCTGTGTATGAACTGAACAACAGATGTACAGTGACCACCAGTGATTTCTGGACTAAAAAGCTAACAGCAAGGTGTGTACTTTATTCAATTATGCAGTTAATACACTATTGTAACTGAAATTTAAGCCATATTGTTCGGAGTGGGCTGATATTGAACTAAATCATGTAACTGAAATGTGTGTATATTGGAACCATTCAAAGTGAAGACTAACCACCATACTCCCGACACTTACCAAGACTGATATAGCTATTGCCACTGTTGAATGTCCAATTTGTCTGCAACAGAGGCCAATACCGAACCCCTGATGAGACACACTGTTCCTCAGTGAGACCAAATGGCCACTTGATGGCAAGTTAGCCACATAAGGCCACTTCCTTCTTGGAAGGGTCAGCAGTTTGTTTCCACAGGGATATATCCTGGGTATGAGCTTTTCTTTCCTACTGAAGAGCCTAAGTCAGCACCAGTGTCCGAGTACTTACGGAGTGTCCACTCACCAGCCCCAAATCCCATATAACATCTTGTCAGACCAGGGGACCAACTTAACAAGAAAGGAGGTGTGGAAATGCGCTGTGACCATAGGCTCCACCGATTATATCATGCAGACGCTGCCAGCCTGATGAAGTTATAACAGCCTGCTGAAGCCAGAGCTGAAGTGCCAGCTCAGAGACAATACTCTGTGAGGATGCATCCTCCAGCGCACAGTATGCCATTGAACCAAAGTCTTTAGGTGTCCCAGTGTTCCAAGTATAAAGAATAAATAACCCCAGAAACCAAGGACTTCTCAGTCACCCACTTCTGAGGGACTGCATGTTTCCTGTCTCCCTGGGCTTTGCAGGGTTAGACTCACTTTTTCCAGGGGATCCAGCAGGAGTCCATTTAATTATAAACTACAGCTTCTGCCTGGGCACTTTGGGCTCCTTGTGTCCAGGGACCAGCAGGCAAGAAGAGGAGTCACCATTTTGGGAGGAGTAATTGACCCTAGTCATCAGGAAGGGGTAAGGCTATTATTACACAATGGGGCAGAGAGAATATGTGTAAAACTCAGGTGATTTCCTTGGGTGTGGCTTGGTGTTCCCTTGCCCAATATGACTGTAAATGGGCAGGTACAGGATCCTGGCCTGAGAAAGGAATGGTGACCAAGGCTCAGGTTCATGGCACAGTGATGAGAGTCTAGGTCAAAGCACCAGGTAAGACTCCAAAGCCAGAAGAGATGATAACCAAGGGTGAGGGGGCTCTAGAATAGATAGTGAGGGAGGGAAATGATGTAGGTCAATTGTGGCCAGAGACCAGTTGTAGAAGTAGGGGCAGAATTTGTTTCTCACAAAGTGCACCTTAAGAAGAGAGGCCCATCAGAATCTTGGAGAAGCGGCTTTCTGAACGCCCATGGAGAATGGATCCAAGCAGCAAAAGGGGTGGACTATAGTAGACATGGAGATACACTGCCCAGGACCTCCCTTCAAAGAAGGACAGACGTGCTGCCCAGCTGCAGAGAGAGGGGTCAATAAATACCCTCCAGTTATCATTTTCTTCAGGATTGCCACAGCTGCAGAGAGCCACTTCACTGAGTTCACACCTTTCTCTGGTGACAGTAAGGCAGTGGAAAGACCCAACTCTTTCAACCTGACCCTGACACCATGTCAGGTATGCATATCAGGGCTCCCCACCAGGCTGAAGTCTTTGTGGGGCTACATCACAATTCAACTTCTGCCCAATGATGCCTTTTCCTCCCATCTTTTTATAGGTGTTGATCCCTAATAAACATGATATACCCCAGATTCCATCTCAGTGTGTATCTGGGGAACCCAGTCTCCAACAATATGTGTCCATATCCAGAGACCTTTTGGACAAGACAAACAATCTATCATGTAATCTTCATATCTCAATTTTATTTTAGAAGTAATTTTTATTCTGTCATAGTGAAGAAGGCATGCTGAAAGCTAGGCCTCTTGTGCCAAACAATTAGGCAAGTTGTGAATGCAAAGGAAAAGTTCTTGAAGGAAATAAATAAAATTTGTGTGCCTCACTTTATTGCGATACTTGCTTTATTGTGGTCGTCTGGAACCCAGCCCACAATCTCTCCAAGGTATTCCTGTACCTGTTTCATTTAAGGAAATGTTTAATTAATGTAAAACGAATATGAAATTTTAATACATATGTAGAACTTTAAAATTATTTTTAATAGACTGATTAATACACGCTATACTTCCTGTAAGGATTCAGGTGGTAGAGAGTAAAGCAGGGAAAATCCCTTGCTTTGCAGGAATTTTTCTTGGATTTAAGGTACTTTTAAGGCTGTATTGGGAGCTGGCAAAGCTGCCGTTGAATCATGGTTAGTAAGTAAACCAGCTTGAGTTTTTAGCTTTCCGCTCTTTTCAGAAACCCACAATCCTCCCTTCCTTTTCTCCATGGCTAACCCACCACTTCCCACGCCAAAATTTCTGATTCTGGAGTACAACATGTGCTCTGTGCAAGTCCAAGGGAAAGGAATGCCCCTCACAACCCAACCCTCCCACCCCCACCACGCCTCCCCCTCCCCATCACAATTAGGTTTAGTTCTGGGGTTAAGTCTAGTGGCAATGAGCACAAGGTCTCAGCCTTCCACGCTGCACTCGGGGCCCTCTGTCTGCCACCCCCAGATTGTAGGAAGAGAAAAGCTGGGTGGAGACCCACTGAATCTTTCATATTGAAAGGAATTCAGTCACAACAGGAGGTCTACTGAAAACCAACCTAGTGAAAGAGGCACGCACAAGTTCATGGCTCTCCATAGCGCCCAACATCTGGATTGCTGCCATTCCTTCCGTTCAGAGTGGGCTGAGCACTGTTCAGTGTGGGTTGAGCACTGAACTCAGGGAGGAGCAAGAAGGTACAAGAACTTTATCTTTTCCAGTCTGGGTAATGCCCCCTTGAGAAAGCCCTCTCTTTTTGCATAAACTGCTGAGGCATGCAGCTCTGTAGGAGTACCCAGAATGCATTCCGAACACTCCAAGATTTGGCTCAATCTAATTTATCATCCTCAAATTCCACTTGATAGTATGTTATTTCGGACTAGTTTTGTTTTGTTTTACCCTTATCCGAAGCAAAGTGCTTGTGAGTTGCCTCTGTTCTCATAGGTTGAAATTATCGAGGCATCTGAAATCATCGCAGCTGTAAGAGTTTGCAACCCAGGAAACAGAGAGAGTGAAGAAATATTATGTCAAAATATTTTACATATTCAAATTCAAAAAGTTATTATTTGAGGTTTTTGAGACACTAATGTATTCTTTACACCAACTCCAACCAAAGGGATCACAGAAAGCAGAGATTGTTTCATCATTTCACAAGACTGGGACACTTGAGAATTAAGTAGGACACAGTTTAAAAGCACTGGGTAGTTTGCCTGGCTCACAGTAGGTGCTTAATAAACTGTTGCCATTCTGTTTTGTGTGCACCATAGTAACTCTTCGGTGCAGTTTGGGAAGGTCCAAGCTCTCTCTAAAGCAGCCCTTCTAACAGGTTATGTGCAAATAAATTACCCGGGGATTTTGTTAAATTGCAGATTCTGACTCAGTAGGATTGGGGGGGAAGCCTGATAGTCTGAATTTCTAAGCAGCTCCCAGGAGGTGTTGCTGACGCTGCTGGAATGACATATGTGTTTGGAGTCTCAGGTTCTACCTAATGGGTTGAAATTATCATTCCTACTGATTTTACCCCTACAGTTGAGAGTAGAGTCCTTGGTATCCACAGGGGATTGGTTCCAGGACCCCCGCAGATACCAAAATCCGAGGATGCTCAAATCCCTTATATAAAATGGCATAGTATTTGCATGTAATCTACACACATTCTCCTGTATACTTTAAATCATTTCTAGATTACTTATATTACCCTGCAAATAGTTGTTATAGCATATGGTTTAGGAAATAATGACCCAAAAATGTCTGTAGATATTCAGTACAAACATGCAACCATTGTAGGCCTAACTATATAGTACACGTTAACAACAATATAACTTATTTTTCCCAAATATTTTCCATCAGCGGCTGGTTGAATCTGCAGATGCAGAACCTATGGATATGGAGGGCCACTGGATGTTATTTGTTTTCTCCTTGTGCCTTCCTCAACCCCCAATCACCTTTATTTAGATACTACATAACTTTCAAGGTATAGTTTAAGACCCACTCTTTTGATTAAACCTTCTTCCCAAATTTTTGCAGCCCTAAATGATTAATATTGTCTCTGAAACCCTGAATCAAATTTAATAGGACCCCTTTATTAAGAATGATGAGAGAGTGGTTAGGTAACCTGAAAGGTTGGCTAAAGTAGGAATGTCATAATTTAAACACATCTACTTTAAATTTTTAATATAAACATTTAAATGCACATTTGTTGCCCAATTTTCTGATGAGAGACCTAGTCCTTTTGCTCCAGTCTATCTCCCTTGAGAAGAGTTCTCCGTCATCTTTCTTACACAAGCCATCACTATTACATAGTACATATTTTTCATACATTTATATATATTTTTTGGAGTCTGATATTTTTTAGTCAAACTTTCACAGATTTTTTTTGGCCTCACCTAATTTGACCACATTTTTAAAATGACTTACCTTAGTTCATTTAACTTGTTTTCTACAGACACTGCAACTCTCTTTTTGCCCTCAGATTTCACAATTTTTCAACTAAATTAGCTAGTTACAAGAACAAGCACAAAAGCAGGTCTGGAAACAAGAACTATTGGTAAGTGTACAATTCCTTGTGGGAGGAGATGTTGGGGGATGGGGTATATGGTGGGCTGAATGAGGGCTCCCCAAAGATGTTCATGCCCTAATCCCAGGAACCTGCGAATGTTACCTTATATGGCAAAAGGATTTTGCAGATGTGATTAAGTTAAGGATTTTGAGATGGGAGATTATCCTGGATTAACCAGATGGGCCCGACATAATCACCAGTGTCCTTATAAGATAGAAACAGAAGGGTCAGAGTCAGTAGTATGACATGTGACTAGAGAAGCAAGAAATTGAAGTGACATGAGGAAGGGGCTATGAATGAAGGTATACAGGCAGCTTCCAGAAACTAAAAAAAGCCAAGAGAGCAGATTCTCCCCTCCGAGGCTCCAGAAGGAACCATGCTGGCCAACACGTTGACTTTAGCCCAGTGAGACTGATTTTGAACTTCTGACCTCCAAAGCTGTAAGATCATACATGTGTGTTGTTTTAAGCCATTATGTTTGTGGTAATTTGCTACAGGGGCTGTAGGGAATTAAAGAGAACCCAAGTGTATTGTTCTGAAGAAGCACTCAGAGTGTCACAAGCAAATTGGTACCGAGGGAATGTATCAGTCTATATGGCAAGGGCAGTAAGTAAAGAGTAGTTAAAAGCATTTCTTCTGTAATTAATTCAGAACTGTATCTTGTTCACAATTCTTCTTATGTCTTGCCAGACAGATGGTGAGTTTTTTAGGATATCAACGTGTTCTTTTGCTGGCTTTGCATCTTAGAGATAGCATTTTAAGTCAGCAACTAATCGTTTTATTTATAATTAAAAATAGTCAATGTGCAATCTGCAGACTCGTATCTTTAAGATTTGTTTTATCTACCAAGAAAATTGAATTCTCTCCTGTGCTCATCTCACATTGGAGACATGAGATGGAGAAAACGTAAAGGTTTTGGAATCCTACTTACCTATTGATACCAATTCTTTGGCCTTGGACTTGTTAAGGAACCTCTCGCAACTTAGTTTGTTTTCACATAAAGTGGTGATTATCATAGCATCCACGTAGTGGTCTTATTGGGAGGAATGAATAAAGTACAAAATAATTGCTTGGTCCACAGATACACAAAGAGTGCAGTGATGCTTACTACTGTGCTGTTGACAGAGATGATGCCTTAGAATGGTGTGAAGGAGTAGGACTTCATTAACACCAGTGTAGCTCACCGGACCTTTTATACTTTAAAGCTAGAGGAATTCTCCAACACTATTTAGCATAGGGGTTGGCAAACTGTGGCCCACAGCCAAATTGGCCTGCTTCCTATTTTCATAAATAAGTTTTATTGGAACACAATCATGCCCACTTACCTATTGCCTATGGCAGCTTTTGCACGTCAGTGGCAGAGTTGAGTGGTTGTCACAGAGACTTTATGTCCTGTAGAGTCTAAAATACTTAGAATCTGGTCTTTTACAGAAAAAAATTTGACAACTCCGATCTAGAATACCTAATTGGACAAATAAGGAAAAAAGGCCCAAATAAGATAAGTGACTTTGTCCACAGTGGCGTGGCTAACGAGGGACAGGACCAGAACTGCAATTCTGATGTCTTGACTCCAAAGCCTGAATGAAGCAGAGAAAATGACAGCTCCCTGAGTCCAGCTCAAAATGGGGTCTTTGGTGGAGTTCGGCTCTGATTCTAAGAAAAAAACTGCCACGTGCCTCCCCGAGATGTCCCCAGGTTGGTTCATACCTGTATATCCTGACACATGAAACTTGTAGACCTGCCTTACAAAAAATGCCAAAAGGAATCCTCCAAGTGGAAATGAAAGGATATTAGACAGTAACCTGAAGCCATATGAAGAAATAAAGAGAACTAGTAAATATAACTACATAGGTAATTAGAAAGCCAGTACTATACTTTTAGTTTATAACTCATTTTTCCTTTATATGATTTAAAATATAAAGACATAAATAATAATTATAGAATGATGTTAGTGAGCATGGAATGTATAAAGATGTAATTTGTAACGATAATAACAACATAAAAGGGAGATGGAGTTGTATAGATGCAGAGTTTTTGTATATTGTTAGGCTAAAGTGGTAATAATTCAAAATAGATTGTTATATGTTTAAGAACTGAATTGTAATCTCAAGGGTAACCATCAAGAATATAACTAAAAAATACAGAAAAGGAAATAAGAAAGGAATCAAAACAGTACACTACAAAAAAAAAAAAAATCAACTAAACACAAAAGAAAGCTATAATGGAGGAATCGAAGAGCACTGATTTCCTTCCCAGGTTCTTCTCTTGATTTAATCTTTGTGTCATGTAATGACTGCAAAATAGGTTGAAAATGAAATGCTGCTTATATGGGAATATTTTGAAATGCTTCCCAAGCAATTGAGTGTCACAAACAGAAGGCATTGTCCCTTCCTCTCTGCCTTTCCATAGTTTCCTAGTTACTGTAAATTCTCCTTTCAGTGTACTCCTGGCTTGCTGGCTTCTTACAATAGTTCTATAGAGCAACACTGACACTGATTTAATTCATTTCTTCAAGTTTTATTGTGCTGTTTGAAAGTTTTTTGAGTTACCTTTTTTGTATTATTTTTTATCATGATCTTAGATGTACTTTGTATAAAAAATTCAAAGTACCTGAAGAGGCTCAGGTAGACAATCAATGAATGAAGGGAAATTGCCTTGTCATGTCAGGATATGATAACGAATATTAACATTTGAAATTATTAAGTCCTTTTAAATAAAAGTGGGTGCTAGTAAAACAAGATATGGAAAAGTTAGGGCTCTTTCTGCATGTGACAGAAAACCTAATGTAAGGTAAACCAAGAAGGAAGCCTATTGGTTCAGGAATTAAAAAGTCCAAGGCTTCAGGCACTCACACTATGTCATCTGGACCTCTTATGTTTCTCCAGCCCTTGGCTCTTCTGCTTCTATGGTGGCTCCTTTCTGAGACAGATGCTTCCCAGTTTCACATCCTTCCAAGTTCAGGTTGAAAGGAAGAGTATCTTCCTGAAACAGCAGATACTGGGGTTCAATCTGATTGGACTGGTCATGGGTCTCTGAGGATTTGGAACACTGATACCCTGGGGTCTGAGTCAGAGCCCCGCCTAGAGCACATGGACAGAGGGTGGGGGTGAGGGTGGCTCCCCTAAAGGAACTCAGAGTGCTGTTATCAATGGAAGGGGGGAGAGATGCTGGGTGGCCTCTACATTCCTTTCTCACATAGAATGCCAGATGGTGAGAAGACCACCAATGTCTCTACATTCTTCATTCAGATGCTCTAGGAGGGAGAGATTGGTCAAGAAGGGCATCAGCGTCCCATGAGGTTAGAGGTAGCTGCCTCCAAACAAACTGAATCCAGGGAAATTAATGACTACCACAAGGTTACAACTTCTTTGTAACACAGGGTCGGGGTGGGGGGAAATGGCACTGAGGGGAAGTCTAGGTATTCTGCCCCTTCGTGCAGACAATTTCACTCAGTAACCCTAGCAGAAGGGGTTAATTAGTAGAACTTTCTGAGTGCCTTAGGACAAAATTATTTCTCAGAAATGGGCAAAGATCATAACTTGTATTTTCTCTACCTCCTCATATACCCAATAAGATGTTGAAATAGATATCTGTATATGTATACATATGTGTACTGGCGGTGCCAAAAAAATGTATGCACATGACTTGTATTCATCTTTTGTTACCGGTATATATTGAGTATTACTATTTTAATACAGTTTTTTCTTTCTTAAAATGTGTATACGGGGCAGCCAGTTAGCTCAGTTGGTAAGAGCGCGGCACTCTTAACAACAAGGTTGTCAGCTCGAACCTCATGTGGGCCACTGTGAGCTGCGCCCTCCACAACTAGATTGAAACAACTACTTGACTTGGAGCTGCTGGGTCCTGGAAAAACTCACTTAAATAAATAAAAGTTTAAAAAATAAAAAAGTAAAACAAAATGTGTGCACATTTTTGGCACCCTCTAATGTGTGTGTGTATAGATAGATATAGATATAGATATAGATATAGATATAGATATAGATATAGATATAGATATAATATATAGACATATGTATAGATACAGAGGGTATACAGAGGGTGCCAAAAAATGTATACACATTTTAATAAAGGAAAAAACTGTATTAAAATTGTAATGCAATGAAAGACACTAGTATTCATTTGATTAATGCCATCTTTTGAGTGAATGTCATACTACACGTTGCTACAGTCATTCAATTCAACTTGGAAAAGTAATACATAGATAACACCTCTTAAAATGTATACATTTTTTTAGCACCCCCAGTATATACATATAAACACATATACATGGCAAGAGAGAGACAAAAAGAAAGATTGATTGCATTTAAGACTCATACTTGAGTAGAAGCTTTTTTAAAAAGCTGGGGTTTTTTTCCTTCAAAATGCAGAGAGTTACAGGATAATTATTGTTCAACACCAAGCAGGAGAAATAGATGATCTCAAAGTTTCCCCACAGTTTGCGATATTTTTATTGATTTTTCTAAAACTTATTTCCAAACATCTGAGTAAATATACAAAGTAAATATTCTTCTTAAGTCATTGCTATTGTTGCTGAGGCTGGAAACCAGGCTTTCTCACGTGCCTCAGTAAAGTGCCAAATGAACAGATGGGTTGTATGCTCTGTGAAACATCTGGCAAGCTTGGGCTATAGTTACACACGTGTTTGGCTACAGTTACTCACGTGGCTGGGTGCTGCATTACACTGGAGGCTAATCTAGAGGTACAGCTCATTTGACTATATCACACCAGGAGCAAAAGGCTATGAACCACGGACATGAACATGGAAATGTCACACTTGAGACACAGGGGCATTTTTCTCCTGCGATTTAAGAGACACAAATCTAATCAAACTTTGGTACTAGACCCAACATTTGGCTTCCCTCTCCCCCAGGATAATCCAACATTGAAGAGATCCTGTCAAAAATAAGCCTTATTAAGACCCCCTTCTGTAAGTTGGCTGCTCACCTAGCCTTTTCACTGTGGTCACTAGTCTTGACTACAGTTTTTAGGTGTGATTCACAAAGACCCTTTGACTTATAGCTTTATGAGGTGTGATCAAACAATACGGTGAACGTTTAAATTTAAAAAAAATTACTGTTATGAAAGGCAGAGTGGAGGTTCCTCAAAAAAATTGTGAATAGAATTAACATATGACCCAGCAATCCCTCTCCTGGGTATCTACCAGAAAAATCTGAAAACATTTATACATAAAGACACGTGTGCTCCAATGCTCATTACAGCTTTGTTTACGGTGGCCAAGACATGGAAACAACCAAAATGTCCTTCGATAGATGAATGGGTAAAGAAGTTGTGGTATATATACACAATGGAATACTATTCGGCGGTAAGAAAAGATGATATAGGAACATTTGTGACAACATGGATGGATCTTGAGAGTATAATGCTAAGCAAAATAAGTCAGACAGGAAAAGCAGAAAACCATATGATTTCACTGATATGTGGTATATAAGCCAAAAACAACAAAAGAACAAGACAAACAAATGAGAAACAAAAACTCATAGACACAGACAATAGTTTAGTGGTTACCAGAGGGTAAGGGGGTGGGGGGTGGGAGATGAGGGTAAAGGGGATCAAATATATGGTGATGGAAGGAGAACTGACTCTGGGTGGTGAACACACAATGGGATTTATAGATGATGTAATACAGAATTGTACACCTGAAATCTATGTAATTTTACTAACAATTGTCACCCCAATAAATTAAAAAAAAAATTACAACAAAAGATACATTGCCATTAATCCCTCACAAAATACTCCCCCTCACTTCGAACACACTTATCCCATCCGTTCTTGCCACTTTCTGAAACAGTTCTGAAAGTCCTCTTTCGTGTCTTTAGTTGCGCTGCTGTGGCTGCCTCAATGTCCTGAATCATTTTGATTTGGGGGAAGAGCCAGAAGTTGCAAGGTGTCAGATCTGGTGAATAAGGTGGATGAGGACACACCGTAATGTTTTTATTTGACAGGAATTGCCGTATACCAGAAGTGATGTGTGACATGGAGCCTTTGTTGTGATCAAAATATACAGTGAACACTGCAGCCGAGTGCCATCCAATGGAAAGGCAGGGATCTTCAATACAGGAAGCAGCACATGGAACTTTAGTAACAGTGTGTGACAAGTTTCACTTTGTTCAGTGCGGTCAGTCGGGTGTGAGCTACGGTTGAGAGAAAGTGTGTTCTAAAGTGTGCTGGAAATCATCCTCCATCATGACAACGCTCCATGTCCCACATCGCTTCTGGTATGGCAATTTCTGTCAAGTAAAAACATTGTGATGTGTCCTTATCCACCTTATTTGCCTTGTGACTGGATCTGGCACCGTGCGACTTCTGGCTCTTTCTCAAAATCAAAATGATTCAGGACATCGAGGCAGCCACGAGAGCGCAACTAAAGACACTCACGAAAGAGGACTTCCAGAACTGCCTCAGAAAGTGGCAAGAATGGTGGGAAAAGTGTGTTCAGAGCAAGAGGGAGTATTTTGAGAGGGATTAATGGCAATATGCCTTTTACTGTAATAATTTTTTAAAATTTAAACATTCACTGTATTTTTTTATCACACCTTGTATAAATGTATGTAATAATGAACTTGGTACAGACACATGGGAAGACATCTTGGCAGTTTCTTACAAATTAAACGTACTTTTACCATATGATCCAGCAATTGTGCTCCTTGGTACTTACACAAAAGAGTTAAAAATTTATGTCCACACAAAAACCTGCACACAGATGTTTATAGCAGCTTTATTCATAATTGCCAAAACGTGAAAGCTACCAAGATGCCCTTCGGTAGTTGAATAGCTAAATAAACTGTGGTCCATTCAGGCAATGGAATATTATCCAGCACAAAAAATTGAGCTACAAGCTATGAAAAGATATGGAAGAAACTTAAATGCATATTACTACAAGTGAAAGAAGCCAATCTGAAAAGGCTACACAGTATATGATTCTAACTATATGACATTCTGGAAAAGGCAAAATTATGGAGACAGTAAAAAGATCAGTGATTGCCAAGTGGGGAGGGATGAGTAGGTGGAGCACCGAGGATTTTTCAGGTAGTGAAAATACATCATTTAGGATATCATACTGTAATGACGAATACACATCATTGTACATTGGTCCAAACCCATAGAATGTACCACCCCAAGAGTGCACCCTAAGAAAAAACTATCAACTTTGGGTGACTATGATGTGTCAATGTAGGTTGATTATTACAAATGTAATACTTTGATGGGGGATATTGATAGTGGGAGAGGTTATGCATGTATAGGGGAGTAAGGATAAAGGGAAATCTTTGTAACTTCTCAATTTTTCTGTGAACCTAAAACTGCTCTAAAGAAATAAAGCCTTACAAATAAATAAATAAACAAATAAATAAATAAATTCTGTGCAATAGCCACCAATTAACTTAAGTTACTTATACACTTATTCATTCATTCTAAAAATATTTTCTGAATAGTTTCTTCATTCTAGGCACTGAACTGCTGAGCCAACAGCAGGAAACAACGTTACAAATAATATACAATATTTTTTATATAAACCTATCCTTCCTCTGTAGTGAATTGGTAAAAACGCTTAGTCTCATCCAGAAGTCTCTCTGTGGGGGTCAACTCAGCTCCTTGTCTTCTGTTGACCAGTAAACCTTTTCTGCCTCACTCTGCTCAAGAGTTTGTGCTGTTGATGGTAATTAATCCCAGTTACAGAAAACTCTGTCTCTCCATTTGTACACACATAAATTCATTCTCTAAGTTCAGCCATCATTTTGTCAATAATATTCATGAATATTGGCTATTGAAATCCACATAATACTGTGATTTAAGAAGTTTATTTTTTTTCAAGGTATATTTTTTCACTGTTTATGCTGAAACCATGCATCCTGTCAGCCCCTTTGCCTGGAAACATTGTTTTCCCTGACGATCTGAACTTTGATAGAGTATTGAGAGGGGTTTTACAATCATACATTCACTGAAGGAAGTGGAAAGCTTCCAAGTTGAGAACAAATTCCAGGTACTTCAATTACTTGGAAGAGTTTTCTCTATTCTTCAGAAGTTCTTGAACTCTATGATACTTCCTGTTCAACACCATTAGAAACTTCCTCTGAAGTTGACATTCCTCTTGACTCTCCCAAATTGCCATGCTCCATTTCTTCCATAGTTACTGCCTGAGGTAGGGGATTGCTAATATTAAGTACTCTGTTTAGTGCACTAAACAGGAAGTGGATGGTCCTGGAGGAGGATAATGGGGAGAAGGTCAATGTGTCTCATCATGAGCTTCCCATGAAACTCTTCAGGACCTGATGCCAATCCCCCTGCTCCCCTGACCTGCTCAACTGGGCAGATTGCTCAAGCCCACTTGCCACAGGTTTATAACGAACCATTTCTTTTTCTTTCTGTATTTTTAAAAGAATGTTTCATTTTTCAACAGTCATATTTAAGGCCAAGAACACAATTTTGAAAAGTGCATAAAGGTGACAGCTTTGGATGGCTGATTTGGACAACCTGAGCTAATGATTTTCAGTCTCTGCTAGAGCAAATAATCTGAAGGCTGCTTCTTTTCAAATTCAGTCTTCGTCATCACTAGGACTTGATCAGCTCAGCTTGCCAAAACTGGCCAGGTCAGTTGTTTACTTCATAGAAGAAACCTGTTTAAATTATGTATCCAGTAGATATCACTATTCTCTGTTCTGGTGCCCCAGTCTCAAATCCCTGATGCCACCAAACTTGGTGTCCATTAGTGGAGGAATGGGTGCGTAAAGTGGGTGGACTGCATACTGTGAAATCTTGTGCAGCAGATAAAAACACAAAGTGAGATGAATCGACAGCAACAATCTTAGGTCTTTAAAATATAGTACTGGGTAAGAAAAAATAGTAAGAAAAAATAAAATGTATAACACAATAACACATACACACAAAACAATGTACTGTATTTTATGAGCTAAAGGCATATTTAAAGAGACATGGAACACATGGAAGTGGATACTTAAATTGGGGGGTGGGGGTGAGGGATGGAGGGAAAAATAAAATCAAATCAAATGAAAGAAGCCACGCTGAATACGTTATCATAAGGCAATCTGAACTGAGGAGTAAGATGAACTCTTTTGAGCCCTCAAAAAAGACATAAAGAAATACTAGTTTCAGAAACCTCGTGCTGTAAATTAGTGTTTCCCAAAAGGTTCCATGGAACATGAACATTCTGAAAAATGTTAATAGATATTCCCCCAAAGCAGATTCTATGATCAAACACATTTGGGAAACGTAGGGTAAACAAAGCTAATCAGGTTACTTCAACTCAGGTGTTCTCAGAGCACATAATAAATAGCCTAATCCAAGATGAGCATATGCAGTACTTCCCATCTTTTTGGTCTTAGGATGCTCTTTGCTGTTTTGCAAAACACAGAGCAGGAAATGCTGCTCTAAACATTTACCCCAGGTACTTTCTTCCCTCAGGACATCCTTCAGAATCCATCCCTACCAGTGCTCCAGGTCTCATTTCTTCCATGAAGCTCCTCTGCAGTCCACAATAATTTCTATTCTGATCTTATCGCTGCAATTCTTTGGTCTTTGGACAAAGGCCAATAAGCAATAAGATCAGAATACTTTACTGTTGCTGCAAAACACTTATTACTGTAGCAGGAAGATCAGAATAGAGCAGGCAGACTTTACTGTTGCTTCTGCATAGACTGTTTGCTTTCTTAAGGATGAGAGTAACATAATTTTTTATCTGCATCCTAGTTCTTGGTGAAGTTGACTTAAATAAATTACATGGAAGGTCCTTTCAACCAATCATTTCACAGTAACTATTTAAATCAGGTTAAAGTAATATTTACTGTCTGCCTCTCTCACTGGGAGGTGAGAGTGGATGGTTCGTATTTACAAAGCATCCCAAGAGCCACAGAAAAATAAAGCTTTCTTTACAATGTTTTGATGCTTTAATACATTTAACGAAAAGTGAGAGGGTGAAACAACGAGAATTACCAGCTTTCAAACAGATTCAAGCCAGTTGAATGGTTTCTTAGCTTTGTGTAGCCTTGCTCACCACTAGTATTCGATGATGGTAATAAAGGAGAAGAAGAGGATGCAGGTGATGGTGGTGGTAGCAGCCACCTTATAAAGTCCAGGTACTATGCTAAGTACCTCCTCTTCCTTTGCAGGTTTAACAAGAGTGGTCACTAAAAGCCCCTCTGACCAACAATGCTTTCCGGGCCTGCCTCCGAAGGACCTAAAATGTCCATCTTTATTTACTAGTTCCTATAGCTCCTTCTACATCCGTAAACATGCCACAAGTATTATACTGGTGATATCTTTGTATAAAGTTTTTTTTTTTTTGGTAGATTTTTAAAATTAACCCAACAGAAGACCTTGATAAAATATTCAGCTTTGCTTGCAGTGTGAGGATGTACTTTCCAGGAAAATAGAGACAGATGAAACAAGGAAATGCAATTTTTCCTCCTAGTTTTTACTTAATTAATACTTGACATTCACTAAGAACCCACCATTTATAAAAGATATTTTCAATGTCCCTGGGGTTTTAAAGATCAATGTCGATTGCAATCTTTGCCCTTAGCACTTATCAGGGAGGCAATCAGAAATAGTTATATGATACAACTACTTTAACAAGAAGCATGAGAATTATGTAAAGCACCCAGCCCAGATATTTAGCAGAGAGGAGTTGCTTTCTTCTCCCTTTTCCTCTGTGGAAGCCAAACAAAGCTTCACAGAGAAGTGCTCTGTCTTGAAGGATATGGAGGAATCTTCTAGGTAAAGAGTGAGAGGTAACAGTGGTGTGCTGGTGAATATTTAACAACTGTCACTCCACAAGGGGGAAAACAGCCCTGTTTTGTAGCATTTGTTCATTTCCATGGTGTAAATTCTCCTTCTGCAGCAGATTTCAAGGTACCAATACGAGGTCAATGAACAGAAATGGGACTAGATGGGCATGAGCTAGTACAAAGAACCAGCTCCAGCACACACTGGAGAGACTAGGTGAGAGGAACAGCACATACAAAGGCATGGAGGTCTGGAAATGTCTGGAGATTAGTTGCCTATTGTCCTGCAGAGTGTGAGATAGGGGCTGGAAAAGAGACAGAAGTGGAGAAGCATGCACAGTCTGAACCATGTAAGAGAAGATAGGGGTCGCCTGTGCTGAGAGAAGCAGATCATGAAAGAACTTGGAAAACAGTTTGGGAAGAGATTACAAAAAACATTGAATTTTTGCAATTTTCCCTTTTGTGCCGTTGATAGTGATCTAAACCATCCAGGTTTTAGAGGAATAACTCTAGTGGCAATATGGAGGAATAACCAGAGCACAGGGAGACTGGGAGTAGAGCGACTGGCTAACAAATTTTCAAAATACTGTTGTGAAGAGAGGTAAACTGTTGATGATTAGCTTCTTTGGGCCACAACTCAGCCATTTCAGTAGTACTCATGGATTTCCTACCTCAAGGGGTTCTTTAACTCAGGTCTCTGGAAAACAACAAAAGGAAATAATAAAAATAATTTTAAAAGCACTACTAAAAAAATGTAAACTATACAATATAGAGCATGGTTTTATCAAATATAAATGTGCATGTATATGTTTTTACATAGTGAATTCTTTTATGAATCCCTCTTCCTCCACAACAGGGAATAGTTGATCTGCTTCTGCTTATCTTCTTCTTATTGCTAACTCTTATTGCCTCTTCCTGAGCACCACACTGGTCCCATTAAGCTCTCAGATTGGTTCTATATTTGCTTGATGTTCAGTTATACAAGTGCTCACCTCCTTTAACTCCAGGAAAGTTTGTTTATGCAGCTGCAGCACCCTGGCTGCTCATGATGCTGGGCCAGATTTCCTTGGCGTTAAGTGTTGGAGCTGAACACCACATCCACCCAGGAGGTGTCACACTTTCTCAGGCTTCCTAACCTGAGCGACACTTCCAGCCACATGGCCAGGGGGCTGACGGTTGGGCGGCTCCCTGACAGAGTTCTGGTTCTCTGGTCAATAGTAGCCCATTAAGATGGTTGGGTAACTGCAGCCTCTGGTTTTGCCACAGGTTTCTGTGATTGCTTTCTAGGTACATGCATTTCCCCCCTGTTGGGGTGAGCTTGTGATTTATAAAGGAAGGTGTGAGTGTAACAATATCTGTAGAACCCCACACCAACTCTCTTTTTTTTAAATTGACCCAGTTTGAAACAACCGGTTGCTTCCTTTTTTATTTTATTTTATTTTTTTTATTGGAGAACAGTGTGTTTTTCCAGGACCCATTAGCTCCAAGTCAGGTCATTGTCCTTCAACCTCGTTTTGGGGGGTACAGCCCACCATCCCATGCAGAAAGTGAACCAGCAACCTGGTCAAGACCTCGCGCTCTAACCAACTGAGCATCACCACACCAACTTTGTCTCAGTCACTCTTATTTTTTTCCTGTTTTCCTTTTCCCTTCTGTATCTGGCATCAGAACCAAGCATTTGTTACCAAAGGCTGGGACCTGTTTGCCCGGCTCCTTTAACTCTTGTACTACCAGCAGGTGGGGCAGCAGCAGCAGCAGCAGGAGAGCAGAGAGGTGAGATGAGAGAGGGTGGAAAAGTGCACTGCAACTTCTCACTCCCCTTCAATGTAACCTCGGAGTGAAGAAGGTAAGTCTGCTCTCTCTCTCCCAAACATGCTGGGGTTAATGCCAACCCATGTCTCCAACCACACTGGAATGCTGTGGTTAAGAGTGGGGGCCAGGGTCCAATCACCTGATTCAAACCTTGCTTTATCACCTGCCAGCCCGTTGACCTCAGTAGGATTGCTGGATTTAGCAAAAACAAACAAATGCAAACAGGGCACTTATTTAAATGTGCCAGATAAACAATGAATAATTTTTAATATAAGGATAAATATGCAATTAATATTTATACTAATCAACTGTTTGTGATTTTACTGGGTGTCCTGTGTTTTATCTGGCAACCCTAGATCTCAGGCAAGTTACTTAACTTCTCTGTGCCCAAATTTCCTTTTCTAGAACTTGAGAATAATGGGACTCCCTACAAGAAAGGGTTGTCTTGAGGATTAAATGAGGTAATATGTGTAAAATGTTAGGAACTTGGCTGCTGGCACACACTAATAAATGTTGCATGGATATTCAATATAGTGTGGTGAAGTACATGGACTTGGGAGTCATTTAGACCACGTTCAAGACGACCTTTGGCAAGTTATTGAACTTCTCTGTGCCTCAGTTTCATCATCTATAGAATGGGTATAATTATAGATCTTGTCTTATGTTGTTGAGAGGAATAAATAAGACAATATATGGAAATAGTTTAGCACAATGCCTGGCCCATTGGAAGTGTGACAAATAATATTCTATGTAATAAATACTAATAAGCACACCCTCCTCAACCCACTCCATGAGCCAACTTTTCTGTGCAGCTTCTCCCACCAGTGGGCATTGGTGCCTCTTCCTTTGAATTTCTGCAGTCCCTGCTGATTTTACTACCAACTGACCCCCGAACTATATTCTGTCATGCACTGTTTGCTAACTGCCCCATTTAGGAATGCCTTAACTCACTGGTCAGATCCCAGAGGCCTCTTCCTCCAGGCCCCCCACCTTTGGTGCTTGGCACCATTTTCAGCAGATATCAGTTGACTGATTAACTTTTTAGTGCCATTGTCATGGATGGGAGGACCAAGAGAGAGTCAAAGCTGCATATCCAATCACCTACTTCCTGAAATTGACAGGCAGGGAGGGAAGGTCCTGTTTAAAATGTCAGTGCAGGCTTTCCAGAGCATATGGAACCCTGGAGGAAAGATACGAAGTGTCAGGGCTGCCTGACACTTGGGGACAGAGCCAGGAGAGCAGTTTCCAGGCTCTTGACCTCACGTGGAAAGGTGCTGGCTCGGGTAGTAGATGGCCATCAGCTGTAACCAGTTAGCCATTGGCCACTGATGTAACTGCTGTGGCTAAGTTAGCAAGTGTGGATTGTGGCTAGCAAGTGGGTTTGGTTGGTTGGCAGAGAAGCGGACTGCGGAAGGTGGATCATGTGGTTCCTGCTTCCTGTATCTCCAACCCAGCTGCCAGCAAGAATATAGTGGTGTGAACCCCCTATACATGGATCCATTGGTGTTCCTTTTTGGCCTCACCATGTCCTGCATTCTTGTGCGGGGAGCAGGAGCTGAGACCCTGCATTATACCTGGCGCAGCAAGCAGGGTACGATGCCGGCCAAAGCTCTCCGAAGGGTGGTGGAGCAGTTTGTGTGTATGGACACTCAGAAGACGTGGACCGTTCTCCGACCAGCATAGAGCCGTGCAGCTGCTAGAGAGCTGGACCCACGGGGAGGGGTGGGAAGACATGGACGGTTCTTCAACCAGTATAGGCCGGAGAAAGCAAAGGTCATTGGGGCCAGGTGGGCTGGGAAGCGCTTGCTAAGGAAGCCTAGGTGCGGGACTTGTAGTCCCAGCAGGAAATGCTTGCTGAGTCCTTGGTGGAGGATGTGGGTGAGGTCAAGGTCGTCCCTCACCCCCAGGTTGGGGAGGACTTGGGAAGAGGGCACACATTGTGAGGCCAATGCACAGCCCCGCCAAATCACTGTGGACTATGAGTAGGGTGATGCCACCTGTGCACGCTGCAGTGCCTTCCATCCCTTATTTGATGGACCACTTGACTGTTTGCTTGTGAATGTACCACCATGTAGTGGAACAGATGGATGTTTGTTTGCTCCCTGTGTCTCGCCCAGCCACCAGCGAGACTGTAGTGCAGGAAGACTCCTTGTTGGGGTACTGGTGGATGGTTGCTTCCAGTGTCTTGACCAGCGCCGTCGAGAATATGTAAGTACCTTGGCTGTGAGCCACTATTGTTACAGCATGGTACCCTGAGGAACCCTGGCTATGCCCAGGAAGTCTGGCTGTGCCCAGAAAGAATGTCTGTGCCAAGAAAGACTGGCAGTACCCTAAGAAAGACTGGCTGTGCCCAGAAAGACTGGCGGTACCCTGAGAACCCTGGCTGTGCCCAGGAAGTCTGACTGTGCCCAGAAAGACTGGCGGTACCCTGAGAACCCTGGCTGTGCCCAGGAAGTCTGACTGTGCCCAGAAAGACTGGTGATACCCTGAGAAACCCTGGCTGTGCCCAGAAAGCATGGCTCTGCCCAGGATATTTCATCGACCTCCAGGTTCCTCACACAGGGCCTCTCGTAGAGGATGCTTGTTGCATAGATTGTGAGGCCAGACCCAGGAGGGGTGGAGTGTGGGAACAGAGCCAGGACAGCAGTTTCCAGGCTCTCGGCCTCACATGGAAAGGTGCTGGCTCAGGTAGTAGATGGCCATCAGCTGTGACTAGTTGGCCATCAGCTGTTACCAGTTAGACATTAGCCACTGATATAACTGCCGTGGCTACACTGGCAAGAGGGTTGACAGAGAAGCAGATGGTGGATTGCAGCTAGCAAGTGTGGTTAGCAAGCCGATTACATTGCGGAGCGTGTTGATCCTACTTCCTATGTTTCACGCGGCCGCCAACAAGATGGGGGTGCGGGGGCGGCAATGCAGGAAGACCCCTTGTTGGGGTACTGGCAGATGTTTGCTTTTGGGTCTCGACCAGCCTCCATCAAGAATATAGTGTATGGGATGCAGACTGGTGCAGCCGCTATGGAAGGCAGTGTGGAGGTTCCTCAAAAAATTACGAATAGAATTACCATATGACCCAGCAATCCCTCTCCTGGGTATCTACCCAAAAAATCTGAAAACATTTATAGACAAAGATACGTGTGCTCCAATGTTCATTGCAGCTTTGTTTACGGTGGCCAAGACATGGAAACACCAAAATGTCCTTCAGTAGATGAATGGATAAAGAAGTTGTGGTATATATACACAATGGAATACTATTCGGCGGTAAGAAAAGATGATATAGGAATATTTGTGACAACATGGATGGATCTTGAGAGTGTAATGCTGAGCGAAATAAGTCAGACAGAAAAAGCAGAGAACCATGTGATTTCACTGATATGTGGTATATAAACCAAAAACAACAAAAGAACAAGACAAACAAATGAGAAACAAAAACTCATAGACACAGACAATAGTTTAGTGGTTACCAGAGGGTAAGGGGGGTGGGGGGTGAGAGATGAGGGTAAGGGGGATCAAATATATGGTGATGGAAGGAGAACTGACTCTGGGTGGTGAACACACAATGGGATTTATAGATGATGTAATACTGAATTGTACACCGGAAATCTATGTAATTTTACTAACAATTGTCACCCCAATAAATTAAAAAATAAAAAGGAATATAGTGGTATGAACCCCCTATCTATGCCTCCGTGGTTGTTCCTTTTTGTTCTCACCGTATCCTGTGTTCTTGCGCGGGCAGCAGCTGAGTCCTTGTATTACACAGGTGTAATCAGAGTTCCTCCTTCCCAGTACACGGCCTAGCCAAACACGGAAAATCGAGAATTGCAGTGGAGAAATTAGAGTTGTTTTATTGCTAGGGCCACGCAAAGAGAACAGGTAGCTATTGCTCAAAGGCCTAGACATCCTGATAGCTTACAATGGAAGGGTTTTACGGAGTTGGCGGGGAACAAGTACGCGGAAGTGCTGGTAGGGCACATTTTATTGGAGGACCTTAGAACTTGGCTGTTTATGATAAGGGGCTTCAGTGCCACATCTTGCTGACGAACAGACCCTCCCCTTCTGAAAGGGTGCTGGTGTTCAAGTTCCGCTCATGTACCAATCCTGTGGTTCCGTGGGGAGGTTGGAGACTGTTGCTCTGGGTGTAGCTGGAGGACAGAGGTGACACATGAGCCGGGCTGTCTCTGTAAAGTAACTGAGGGATTTTGTTCATCACCAATCTGCTTTACGGGAGCAGAACCAGTTTTAAGCTGGTCAGTGTGATGTGTGTGTTGTTTCACAGGTTGCGAGACCTAAATATCGTTTTTTTTTCTTCTAGGCAATAGATAAAGCAAGTCTAAAATGACTTGATGTTCTTCCAAATTGCTGTGTAATTAACTATCACTGAGCAAACTTCTTGTAAGACTTTGCCAATGACATATTCCTATATCCTGTTCAGCGAGCAAACTGAAAGCCAGTTTTCCAGTGTGGGGTAAACTCGGGTTTATGGGAACTGATTACTAAAAGCACCTGGTGGCCCCGAAAGCAGGATCAAGGATCACAAAACTACAGACTGTGAGAGCTGGAGGCGATGTTGGAGCAGAGCTTTCCAAACTTTAATGTGCACAGGAATTGCGTGGGGTCTGCTAATGCCCACATGCTGACTCTATGGGACTGGGGAGGAGCCAGGAAGCCCGCATTTCTAACAAGATTCCAGCTGGTCCCCAAACCACATTTAGGCCTTGGAGTAAATATGTCTTATAGAGTTTTAAAAATTTTCCAATGCCTAAGCCCCACCCCAGATCTAGTGAATTAGACTCTACCAGGGTGGGGCCTGGGAACCAGCATTTTTTCAAAGATCCCCAACTGAATCTAATGTGCAGCCAAGACAGAGAACTGCCCATCCGGCTGCTGAGGAAACTGAGACCCAAAGAAGTGAAGTTGTAAAAGAGACAGCTGAGAATCCTACATTTTGAAACCAGCATCCAAGATTCTGGCTACAAAAACCTTCTTCTTCAATTCCATAGACACAGAAAGTAGATTAGTGGTTGCCAGGGGCCAGGGAAAGGAAAGAAATGGGGAGTGACTGCTAATGCACACAAGGTTTCTGTCGTGCAGGGAGGCCTGCGGGGTCTCTGGTCCCGCTCCCCATACAAGAACGCAGGATATGGTGAGGCCAAAAAGGAACACCCACGGAGCCATAGGTAGGGGAGTCATACCACTTTATTCTCTCTGGCGGCACTATACTCTCACTGGAGGCTGGATACACACTGTCCGCAAACCGCCATCCACGCTTGCCAGCCCAGCCGCCATCTTCTTGCTAGCCCCATTCTTCTCTTTCCTCTTTCTCTTCCTTCCTCCTCTCCGTAGCCACAGCAGTTATATTGTGGCCAATGGCTCACTGGTTACAGCTGACGGCCAACTAGCCACAGCTGATGGCCATGCAATCACAGTTGGCCATTTACTACCTGAGCCAGCACCTGTCTATGTGAGGCCGAGAGCCTGGAAACTACTCTCTGGGGCTCCGCCCCCACACTCCACCCCTACAGGCTCTCGCCTCACAATCTACGCGACAAGCGTCTTCCGCGAGGGGACCTGTGCGAGGAGCCTGGGGGTGAGTGCAATATCCTGGACACAGCCAGGCTCTCTGGGCACAGCCAGGGTTTCTCAGGGCACCACCAGTGCTTCTGGGCATGGCCAGACTTCCTGGACTTCTTAGGGTACCACCTGTCTTCCCGGACACAGCCAGGGTTTCTCAGGGCACCACCAGTACTCCTGGGCACTGCCAGACTTCCTGGACTTCTTAGGGTACCACCTGTCTTCCCGGACACAGCCAGGGTTTCTCAGGGCACCACCAGTACTCCTGG
This sequence comes from Rhinolophus sinicus, assembly GCF_057876585.1. Taxonomy (NCBI): domain Eukaryota; kingdom Metazoa; phylum Chordata; class Mammalia; order Chiroptera; family Rhinolophidae; genus Rhinolophus; species Rhinolophus sinicus. Next base: position 28,567,011 of record NC_142506.1, read on the forward strand.
GCACAGCCAGACTTCCTGGACACAGCCAGGGCTTCTCAGGGCACCGCCACTCTCTGTGGGCACAGCCACACTTCCTGGACACAGCCAGGGCTCTCAGGGCACCGCCACTCTCTCTGGGAACAGCCCGACTTCCTGGGCACAGCCAGGGTATCTTCAGGGCTCAGCCAGACCTCTCAGCGCACTGCCACTCTCTCTGTGCCTCTCAGGGTACCCTGCTGGAACAACAGCGACTCACAATCAAGGTGCTTACATATTCTCAATGGCGGCCAGTCAAGACAAAAGCAAATATCCCCCAGTTCCACTAACAACAGTTCCCAAACAGTCAAGCGGTCCATTAAATTAGGGATGGAAGGCAATTCCCCATAGTCCATAGTCATTCACCAGGGCTGTCCTGGGGGTGAGGGACGACCTTGACCTCACCCTCATCTCCCATGGAGGACTCAGCAAGCGTTACCTCCTGGGACTATAAGTCCTGCATCCGGGTTGCCCAAGCAGGAACCTCCCGGCCCACAGGGCCGCAACGACCTTCGCTTTCTCCGGCCTGTGCTGGTTGGGGAACCGTCCACATCTTTACACCTCTCCACGGGGCTCCATCTCTGCAGCAGCTGCATGGCTTTTCCTGTGCTGGTGGGAGAACCGTCCACGTCCTCCCACCCCTCCACGGGGGTCCAGCTCTCCAGCAGCTGCTCCTCCTGGTCTTCCAGAGACTCAGTGTTCATATGCACAAACTGCTCCACCGCCCTTCGGAGAGCTTTGGCCGGCACCATACCCTGCTCGCCGGGCCATTTGTCGTGCGGGAGATCCTGCCGACTACGCCATGTGTCATGCAGGAGACCCTGCTCGCTGCGCCATTTGTCGTGCAGGGAGGCCTGCGGGGTCTCTGGTCCCGCTCCCCATACAAGAACGCAGGATATGGTGAGGCCAAAAAGGAACACCCACGGAGCCATAGGTAGGGGAGTCATACCACTTTATTCTCTCTGGCGGCACTATACTCTCACTGGAGGCTGGATACACACTGTCCGCAAACCGCCATCCACGCTTGCCAGCCCAGCCGCCATCTCCTTGCTAGCCCCATTCTTCTCTTTCCTCTTTCTCTTCCTTCCTCCTCTCCGTAGCCACAGCAGTTATATTGTGGCCAATGGCTCACTGGTTACAGCTGACGGCCAACTAGCCACAGCTGATGGCCATGCAATCACAGTTGGCCATTTACTACCTGAGCCAGCACCTGTCTATGTGAGGCCGAGAGCCTGGAAACTACTCTCTGGGGCTCCGCCCCCACAGTTTCTTTTGGAGGCAATGAAAATGTTCTAAAATTAGACAGGGTGATGGTTGCATAACTCTGTAAGTGTACTAAATGCCACTGGGTGGTACATTCCAAATGGGCGAATTTTATGATACGTGAATTAGATCTCAATAAAACTACATAAAAATTTTTTAAAACTTTGTGTAATGCAGGGTCTCATCTCCCGCTCCCCACATAAGAACGCAGGACATGGTGAGGCCAAAAAGGAACAACGGAGCCATAGATAGGGGGTTCATACCACTATATTCTAGATGGCGGTTGGTGGCGACACAAAAGCGAACATCTGCCAGTACCCCAACGAGGGGTCTTCCTAAACTCCAGCCAGGCAAGACACAGGAATAGGATCAACACGATCCGCAATGTAATCTGCTTGCTAACCGCACTTGCTGGCTGCAATGGTTTGCTAGCATATCCATGGCAGTTATACCAGTGGCTAATTGGCTAACTGGTTACAACTGATGGCCATCTGATCACAGCTGATGGCCATCTACTACCCGAACCAGCACATTTCCACGTGAAGTCGAAAGCCTGGAAACTGCTCTCTGGGACTCCGTCCCTACACTTTGATAAAGAGAAACTGGAACTTAAAGCAAGCATAATCAGTCAGGAGGGCCTTTGGGAAGAGCTAGGGCTTATGGAAGTTCTTGTGTTCTACTTAATCGCGAGAATCCTATATGTAGAACCCTACAGGAAGAACTCTATGTTTGTAATAAAGCTCTGTGGTTCTAACTTCCCCTTCCATTAACTGTCTTTCCCCTTACACAGAGGGCGGCAAAAAATGTATACATATTTCAAGAAAGGAAAAAACTATTAAAATTGTAATATATGCTGATAACAAAAGATGAATACAAGTCATGTTTGACTTCTGCAATTACAAGAGGTGCTCAAAGTGGTTACCATCAGCGTCCAGACACTTATGATTATGGCGAACTATTGCCTGAGCAACGTTGACCAAAGTGTTAACATCTCTTAAAATGCGTATACATTTTTTTGGCACCCCTAGTATATATAAATACCCTTCCACCTTGGCAGGCAGGCCAGAATATTCACGTGGCTTGCCATGTCTGCATGCACTTACCATGTCTGCATTTCTTTTTCCCAAATAAATAAATTCTTTTTGATCATGAAACACCTAGTCTATATTATTTTTCAGTCAACAACTTCTATTTCTCCTTACTATCATTTTCCTTCATCTGATTAAAGACATTCTAAAAGCAGTAGATGGGAGTTGAGAAGGGGCGTGTGCAGTGTATGATTGGATGACAGCTAATCCAGAAGTGTATCCAGCTGAAATCCCTTAAAAGCCACTCTCCTCTCCATACCCCATTAATTACCACAGTTTTATGGCTGTCAGGTCTCCATTCTGTATGGGCGGCTTTCAGTTGCAGGATGACATCTGGGGTTGTCATCAAAGTTTCAGTCATTCTCAGGAAGCTCACATCTCAAAGGCAGACCCCATACACTTAGGGATAGAAGACTTTTCTTCTATACAAATTAGGACTACAATTAGATCATTTCCTAGAAGTGGCTTTTCACTTTAGAGACAAAGAAATAGGAAGTGAAACTTTTTTCCATAAAAATTATCACTATCACTTTAACATATTTAAGGTTTATGCATATTTATGTTTCAGAAGATTAAGTAGATCCCAATAATAAATAAGTTTAGGGTGACAAACAGTTAGCAATCTGTAGGTCATTGACAGGCAAAAGTGTTTAAAAGGATATACCCACCAATTTAACAATAAAATAAGGGAAAGAGATTATGAAATTCCACACTGTTAAGGGTGGAGATGTTAGAGATAAAATGTCTTCATGGGATTTAGTGTCTCCTTTTTCAATTTTGCTTAAAATGGTTGGTTTGAAATGACTCAGGCCGATTTGGATACCAGAGCATTCCATGCCCCAAAGGACATTCTATTCCTCCTAGTTCATTCCTGAAGTTCAACAACAGCCAATCAGGGAAGCCATTCCCCCAGTCACTGGACTCAGACTAATTGTTAATCCACACACAATTTCAAGGCTCTTAACCAACAGAGGATTTCTTTATACACACTGTTCAAAAACTTTCTCCAAGAATGGGAGGGAGGGTGAAAGGAGAAAGCTGTAAAATAATTACATTGCTTTCATTGCTTCTGCAAAAATGGGAAGTCTTAATGAATTGATGTGAAGGCAGGTGTTCAAATCATTTGTTGGGTGGATTTCCAGCCTACAGAGGTTGTTTAAAAAGTCTGTGATACCGTATACACCACATTTGTTCTGTGGCATCTTTTAACCTAACTTTAAGAGAAGATAAAAGCCACATGGAAAGGGTCTTTCCCTTTCTGGGAGAGGCTAGAATAAGTTTGTAACTCAAAGTGTGGTCCTCTGACCAGCAGCGTGTTAAATGCAGAACCTGGGAGCTTGTTAAAAATGCAGAATCTCAGTGCTCTCCCCAGAACTATTAAATTAGAACCTGCAATGTAACAAGCCCTTAGGTGATTCATATCACATTAAAGTTTGAGAAGCACTCGTCTAGGACAACTGTTGCTGAACTTGGTTGCACATTGTAATCACTTGGCGAGCTTTTAAAAGTCCCAGTCTTTTAGATCAATTAATCAAAATCTCTCAGACCAGGCGTCAGTACTGTTATGGGAGTCTCGGTTCTTCTTGCCGATGCAGTGAAGAATCAAAGATCAGCAAGCTGATTAATATGCAAGCAGGGTTTATTAGTGATACATTCTCAGGAAAGAGAAGGGGCCTAGCTGAGGTGGGGGGAGAGGGAGAGGGAGGAAGGGGGGAGGGGGTGAGGGGAGAGAGAGAGAGAGAGAGAGAGAGAGAGAGAGAGAAAACGCGTGGGTGAGAGAGCTGGCACAAAATAAATGGGCCAGAGGACTTACAGTTTGCTGGGTGGGTTGAGGGAGTTACATATTGATTTGGCGGGGAAAGGGGGTACATTGTCTTTCATGAAAGAGCGTAACCTCCTAAGATGGGTGGAGGTCTGTTAACTCAGATCCTTATCTTGCTCCTGACCACCCTCTCTGTCACCTGTTGTTGTAAAAAACAGATACATTGATGGAGGCAATTAATCAAAGCTAGTTATGAGCCTTTGTCTCTAGGCACTGTGGACCCCCTCCCACCCTTCCTCCTCCTACACTTTCTGACTTCTACCTAACAGTACCATCAATATTTTTTAAGTTTCCCAAATAATTTCAATGGGCAGAGAAAGTAGAAACTAATGGTCTAGGTCGAGTGTGAGCAAACTTTTTTGTAAAGAACCAGATAATATTTTAGGCTTCATGGTGTTAAAAGTAAACTGACATCTTAAGACACTTAGCCATAGAGCTGGGAGGACTATGGGTGGAGCTGGGCCCCTTGCTAACTTTCTAGTCTTGACTTCCTGTAGAACTCTATGGTCACCGTGGGGAGGAGGTATGGGAATATGGGGGGAAGCCTTGTTGGGTCGGCCCCCTTTTTTTGCCTTGGAGGACTGCCCTCCGGGGTACAAGTGTGCTTGCACTCTTTGGTGGCTCCACTTCTTTTTCTTTTCCCGAATAAACTGTTTTCTTTTTGGTTGATTATCTGGAGAATTATTTGGCCAGATGACAATGAGCCATACCACCTCAATCACAACTACTCAACTCTGCCATTGTAGCAGGACACTATCCAAAGACAATATAAAAATGAGTGAGTGAGGCTGTATTCCAACAAAACTGTCACTGGATGCTAAAATTTGAATTTCACATGGCACAAAAAAATTTTTTTTTATTGCCTCAACCATGTGAACATAGAAAAACTATTCTTAGCTTGAAGGCTATACAAAAACAACTGACAGGGCAGGATTTGACCCTCCAGACTTGGTTTGCCTATTCCTTAACTAGGTCACTTTCTTACCAAAGTGTGGGGGGAAAACCCGAAGATTTCTACTTTAATTTAGGCTGCTGCATAAGACTTATTCAATGCCAGCCACCAAGTACCAATTAGCATTCTAATGACTTGATTAGACTGCTCTCTCTGCAGAGGACAACAGCAATGCTCCCAGGAAGACTCTTGGTGAATAAAGAGAACATAAATGGTAGTCCTCCCACTCAATTGCCACTTTCCACTTAGTTTTAAAGATTTTGGTCAGCACAACTCAGTATCAATCTACACTCATTGCCCTCAGAACATTTCATTGGTTACATCAAGGAGTTTCAAAGGAACTAGAAAAAGCTAAACTCTAGCCCTTGAGGATTTTGAAAGGTAATGGGTGACAAGACAAAAGAAATTGGAGGAAACTGTACATATATTATAATCAATTATGCTCATTTATCTTTTCTTGCTGGCATTTTCATTCTAAATAGGGAAACAGTTACGTGAGCATCAATGTGCTTTAATTGGATATTTTCATGCCTGTTTTCTAAAGAAGTGATTCACAGAGTTACACGGCAGTCAAGGGAAATAAAAGTCATTTAATTTTCTCCTTTCTGTCAGCCTTGGTGCTGTGGTTTTGTGTGTGTGCTTATGGTTTAGGAACGATTTAAAGCTGACATATCATTTAGTATTTACTTTTCCTTTAAGATTTAGATTTGCCCCTGTCGTACGAATGTCCAAACCTGTAGAGGATTTTTTAAAGAGTTTATTTGAGCCAAAACTGAAGACAATTGCTGGGGAGCAAAATCTCAAATGCTCAGGAGAATAACAGTTTTGCAGCTTCTTTTATGCATTTGAAATTAAGAAGGGAACATAAGAAAGATTCCTTGGAGGTGGGAGAAAGCAAGACAGGGATTGGATTACAGGATAGTTAACAAGATTATGTGCTCTCTTCAGGGTTAATATCCCTTTCCAGGGGTATTATTCAGGCATTTCAAAGGTATTTTAACCTAGATGCACAAGAACAATGGACAGGGCTGGCTTAAAACCTTTCACTAAAGAAGTTATACGTCTGGGGCATGACTACCCACCATGACCTGCCCAGCTAGGAATTTATGATCAGATCATCCTGTGAGGTTACTTTCCATAGAGCCCCTTTTCATCCGTAATTATTTCCCACCACAATGAAGAAATGATAATTGTATGGGACAAATGAAAGGGCTTCTCACTATAGAAACTCTAAGTTTTCTTTTCTCTAGTGTTTTGGCTCCATATTCCAAATCAGTTTCTTAATCATAAATAATAAATTGTTTTTTTACCTGAATCATAGAAATTTCCTAGGTAATTACCCTAAAGCTTGTCATTAATGTATGTTGACTATGGTCTTTGTAGCACAGTGTTTTTTTTCCAGGCCTACCTCCCAGGTGAACAATAACTGAATGACCAGTTAAACCAGAAGAAATGCCAGGCACCATAAAACTGAACAATTTTTCATCACAGTCACCCTGTGTCAATGGCTTTTAGTCCTGCTACTTGGGCCAACACTTTTAACTCTATTAACTAAAATCTGTCTCTCCTCATCTAGGGCCCATTAGAATACAAGTGATGCCCCTCCAAGACTTCCAGTACATCCCGACCACAGAGGTCAACCTGGTCCTCCAGGCAGATCTCGAGACCCCTTCCCCTCATCTAAGGTCAGATAGGGCGAGAGTCCCGTGAATCCCTGATAGGTAGGGACAACGGCCACGTTCAGCAGGAAGCAGATACAGAAGAAGAGATCTCCTTTTCCTCAGCTTCCCATAAAGACTTACGGGGATCATGTTTCCAAGGGGGACATAAGGCAGGCAGTTAGAGACAGGAATTGGGTCTCCGGGACATCTGGATACGTCAGGTAATATTCCTGCACGTCCAGCATGGTCTACGGGAAATAACCACCCAAAGGATCTCCCCTCTTCGCCCAAACTTGCCCTTGTTTACCGTAACCATTAGCCATTACCAATCACAGGTATCAATCAAGCAGCCCCACAATTAGAGAGAAGTAGCCCATTCTACAAGAAAAGGAAATAAAAACTCCAAGTCCTCACCAGTCAGCTCCCTTATGAGCCTTGCTTTTCCTGGGGGGCCCATTCAAAACGCTTTAGAATGTACTTTTTCTTCTAATAATGAGCCCTTGAGCCCTTTGAACCTTTTGAGCCACTCCTTTGTGCTTGGTCTGCTCTAAACTCTTTGGAGTGTACTATCTCTTCTAATAAACTTCTCTTTCACCACTTTACCTCTGTGTCTCATTCAATTCTTTGCTTGAGACACCTAGAACCTGGACATCGCACTGAGGAGGGCCCACACCGAGCAGGATTCCCAGTTTTCCTCCCCGAGGCCCAGGTTCAACCCCCAGTGTGGGAATCTAGCTCAGATTCTGCTGGGTTCGATCCCCAGTATAGGAACCAAGCCCGAGCACCGCCCTGAGAAGGACCTGTTCTCCAGTAACAATAATTATATGATGAGACAGCAGTGTGAGCTAACATTATAAGTGATAATCACATTGCAATATATATGTATCAAATCAACACATATGCACTTTACATTTATACAATGTTATCTGTCAATCATATATCAATAAAATAAATAAATAAATAAAAACATGTAAATAGTCTCTATCTATATACAGAAGGATACAAAGGTACATAGATATTACAAATTGTGAAATACTTGCAGTATGAAAATAACTGAAATATGGGGGAAACGATCTTTGGGAAGAAGGAATAGGCAGCTACTGCAGCCCAAGGTTAAAGATCTAAAACAACTGGGGGACACTGACAGCCTTCTAGGGAGATAGTGGGAAGATGAAGCTGCAGAAGGGGACTATGACGGGTGGCGGAGCAGGGCTGAGAGATCAGTACTCATTGTCCTCTCCAATCCAGCCAGAAGGCCACTGAAATTTAATTCTTTATTTGCCCATGAAAAGTATTAAGCTTTTAAGAGCCTCTTCTGGTAGTGGCGCTTTCAAAAGAGGGGAAAAACAGAGTAGTGAAGAAAAATACTTTTTGGTTTCTTTTCAGATCACTAAGAGGAAAGCAATTTATGATCAAAGAGTAAAATATGTGTTTGAATGTGGAACTAAAAATAAATCTTGTATTTTTATAATCATAGTTAAGTACATATTAAGAGATTAATAGCTATTATGTTAACAATTACTTATGTAGCAGTTGTCAGTTCAGAAGCAGTTTGTTTTTGTTTTTGTTTTTGGGTTGTTGGTAATGTGTAATATTTTATTCCTTTCGTAAATGTTTGTAGCAACACACACACACACACACACAAAGGTGTGATCAAAAAATATGGTGAATGTTAACATAAAAAAATTATTACAGTAAAAGACACATTGCCATTAATCCCCCTCAAAATACTCCCCATCGCTTCGAACATACTTATCCCATCGGCCTTGCCACTTTCTGAAGCAGTTCTGGAAGTCCTCTTTCATGAGTGTCTTTAGTTGTGCTGTCATGGCTGCCTCGATGTCCTGAATCATTTTGACTTTGGGGAAGAGCTGGAAGACACATGGTGCCAGATCTGGTAAATAAAGTGGATGAGGACACACTGTAATGTTTCTTTCTTTTTTTATTGAAGTTTATTGGGGTGACAATTGTTAGTAAAGTTACATAGATTTCAGGTGTACAGTTCTGTATTACATCATCTATAAATCATATTGTGCACAAGCAGTTTTTTATATACATTCTCCAAATTTACTTTTTTTTAAATTAAACTTTATTGGGGTGACAATTGTTCAAATTTACTTTTATATAGTGGTTTTCTTTTTTTCTCTATATTACATATTAAGCAATTTATGACCCCAAGAGATCATGTTTATTTTCAAATCTCACACAGCTAAAACTTGAAGTCTTCTGGTTCCAAATGCCACCTTCTTCTGGCTCTGCATGCAACAAAACATCCACTATTGGGCCCAAAAGATGAAGTTTTAGAAGTGTTTTGAGAAGAGGCAGGGACAATATTTTTATCATTTTAACAACTAATCAGCAAATCTTTCTTGAGGTCTTACTATGCTCCATTTGCTAGGAGAAATACACACAAAGGAGTGTGACATACTTTCATAAATATAAGAAAAGTAAAAAGTGATAAAAGAGGATGTGTCCAGGACCACTGTGAATGGTCTTCAAGCTCTGCATCACCTCTGACACCATTCCAGGCAGCCCAGTTCGAGTAGGGAATAGGACATTCTCAGATGGCAACTGTGAAGAATTTTAGAAAGTGATCTTGCAATTCTGTTAAAATAAAATACATAGGTACTGAAGGGATTCAGAATGAGCCTTCCCAGTACCACTTTGGCATATGGACGATTTTGAGCTGAAAGTAATCAAGACTCTGCAGAATAAAGAAAAAATTTTCCTCTTCCTTGACTACCTAAAAGAATTTAGATAGAGGGCATGGCCCAGAGATAATTTTTTATCTGAATGCCTATCTGTATGGCAGGACAAACAGCTAATTACCAAACATCTCCTGTTCCTATTGTCCTGTGAAGTCAGGATGGCATATAAGTCTCAACTGCCAGACTTACCCTTGGGTCTCATTCTTATGACTCCTCACCCTTGTTCTAATTAAACCTGTTTTGCTCCTGTTAATCTGTCTTATGTTAAGGTGATTATTAGAGCAGCCAAAGAACCTAGAAGGGTAGAAGAAAAAATTTTCCTCCCCAACAATCCTTTCAATATGAAGGGTGCTTTTAGGGTCTTGATAATGTTCCATTTCTTGATCTAGGTGTTGGTTACACAGGGGTATTCAATTTGTAAATTTTCATCACCCTGTACAATCTTATATTTTAATGTATATTATTTCTATAGACATATTTTAATAAAAAGCTAAACAATAAAATATACCCTCCAATCCAGTAATCCTTTTCCAAGGAAAACATTACAAGAAAGATAGTCCATAGAAACAGGATGTTTATTGCATCACTCATAAGTGGCAAAAATTTGGAAACAATGTGACTGCCCATCAATACAATAACTATGGGACATCCATGTGAGGAAAAGTATTCACCTATTAAAAAGAACAAAGTATATTAAAAAAATAAATTATATTGACTTGGAAACATTCCCATGTTTGTTGTTGAGTAAGATATAGAGAGGTAGATACAATTTCCTTCAAAAAATAACATTAAAATTCTCAGTACAAATATATAATTATGTCTACGTCAGATTTTATGAGCACAGAGGAATGAGTGATGGATATACACAAAGGTGTTACCATTGATTAATGGGGAAATAGGGAGGGGACAAACTTAAATCTTATCTCCAAAGAGAAGCAAGAGTCATAATGGAATTTTTTGAAAATAGACTTTATTTTTTACACCAGTGTTAGATTACAGAAAAATCTTTAGATTACAGAAAAATTGAGCAGCTAGTATAGATTTCCCATATACCTCAGCCCTACTAGTAACATGTTACATTACTCTGGTACATATGTTACAATTAATCAACTAATATTAAGACATCATTACTGACTCAAGTCCATAGTTTATTCAAATCTCCTTAATTTCTACCTAATGTTCTGTTCCTGCTCCATGACACCACCCAGGATACCATGTTACACTTAGTTGTCATGTCTTCTTAGGTTCCTCTGTGCAGTTTCTCAGGCTTTCCTTGTTTTTGATGACTTTGACAGGTTTTAGGAGTATTATTGTCAACTCTATTGCAGGATGCTCCTCTATTGGAATTTGATGTTATTCTCATGAATAGACTACGATTATGGCTGTTGGGGAATAAGATCACAGAGTAAAGTGCCATTTCACATATCATATCAAGGGGACGTACTACAAACATGCTTTCTGAATGTTGATGTTACCATTGGTCACCAGGCTGAAGTAGCATTTGTCAGGTTTCTTCACTGTACTCTTTCCCCCACTTTTCATACTGTAGTGTTTGGAAGAAAGTCGCTAGGTATAGCCTGTACTCTTCCTTTAGGAAAGAGAAACTATGTAAATTATTTGAAATTCTTCTGCACAGGACAATTATAATGGAATTTTAAGTGTGGAGATCATAACTACATTAGACAAAGTAATTAAATTTTACCAAGGGCCCAACTCTTTGCTCCAGGAAAAGAAATACAAAGGTCAAAATCCTCTTACCCCTCTACTGAAGGAATAGTTAGAAAACTTGTTGAAAGACCCTAGGACCAATTGCTTTGATACAAATAATGAGCAAATAATGTCTGGGGATTTAAAGCTCGGGGATACTCAGACAATGGAGGTTTCCTACCTTCAGGCAGAGCACTGAAAATGCTGTGGGTGAAATCTAAAGGTGTTTTAGTGTGAGTGTTTCATAGAAAATAAAAGCCTCATGTAACTTGGATCACTTTTGTTTCTTGATAATATGCTTGAAGTGTGGGGTGATCCAGAAAGGGGAGGTATCTCTATTTGGGTATTCCCTAAAAGACTGTGACATAAATAAAGCGCTATTTTGGGCATGCTTTCTTTCACTGGATTGGAGGAGTAAAAGCCTGCAGGCCATTAGGTTGGGTTACTCCTAACATAAGGGGAAAAAGGTCTGAGGGGGTGTGGTGGTGACGAAAAGAAATAGAGGTAATTTCAAGTTAGAATTCAGTGACTGATTAAATTTGAGGGAAGAAACAAAAATATATTTCTGTTCTGTGGTTTCATTGAATGCAAGTACATGACACATAAGCTAAAAAAAAAGGATACATACAGGATATAGGAACAGGAGAAAGAAGAATGGTTTGGAGGGTTGCTAATAGATATAAAGCTTCATAGCCCCGTATGTACTTAGAAATGTTAGTCAGACCATGGGAAATGAGGAGTTGGAGCTCAAGAGAGAGGTCAGAGATAAGGGTCTTGGAGTTATCTATAAAAGGCTGAAGGAACAGATGGACTCTTCATAGACAGAATATATGTAAAGAACACAAGGCAATAGTGAAAGTATTTGATGTTTGATAATGAGCAGAAATGACTTGTACAGCAACTCAAAAACCAGAGAGTAGTGGGATAAGTTAGAATAGTTTTCCTTGGCTGGAGGCAGAATACAAGCCTGGTTTTGAGGGAAGACTGGGGCTTGAGGTGGCCAATGGGTGGATACCTTAGAAGTTCATGATTACTAGAGTTAGTTGGCATTGAGAAGAAGCTTAAGCAGGAGTAGGCTATGGTGTTCAAATACCATTGTTGTGCTTCCAGTTTCATCATTACAATGTTCTTATCAGAATTTCCTGTTAGAATCTAGATTGGGCAGCTGACAGGTGAGGTCAGAGACCACATATGTTTAACACATTTCATGTAGCACCAAGCATTCTGTCTACATGAATACTCCCTACTGTTTGGTATGCTGATAAAGCTGGGCTTGATAACTTATTAAGAATAGCAAAGAAACACATGAAGGGTCTGTTCCTTGGGAAAATATTGTTGAGTCTTCTGTAATATATTTAATTTTGAGGCTAGACAAGTATCCATATTTGCCTTTTCAATAATGGATTCTTGTTTTGTTGTTTGATTTTGTAAAAACAACTGCAACAATCTTTAAGTGTAGATACCTAAACTTTTCATCTTAAAACTCAAGTGATGTTGAGCCTTCTCCTAAACTCTTAATCTGTTCATTTTCAAGAACTAAAATCCTCCATAATTTACAAGGCTATTCCTGCATTTACTTCCCTTCACCCCCCATTACCTCTCTAACCTGAGCACCCACATCTCTTACCCTTGCTGTCTGCTATCAGCCACAGTGGCCTCCTTGCTCTTCATTGAAGATGCCCTGTTCGCTCCCACCTCAGGGCCTTTGCACTTGTTGTTCCTTCTGCCTGGAAAGATCTTCTCCTAGCTCACCATGTAGCTGTTTTCCTTTTGTGGGTGTTTGTTCAAATATCATCTTCTCAGAAAGGCTTTCTCTGACAGTATTATAACAAATTGTGATGTACCCACCACTAGGGTATTCTAGACCTCATTTATTTTCTGTTGTATCACTTGTCACTATCAAATATACTAATACACTATGTATTTTACTTATTTATTTTCTTTAATGTCTGTCTCCCTCCATACTAAAAATATAGGTTCTATGAAGGCATGGAGTTTTTTTGTTTGTTCTTTTGTTTGTGTTAGTGCCTCCATCAGTGTTCAGGACATAGTAGGCGTCCAATAAGAAGTTGTTGAAAGAATACATTTAGTCCCATGTATTAGGGACAGACTTTTTCTTATTCTTTCTATAAAGAAGTCCTTTTCTATAGAGAACCATAAGGAGTTTTAAGATGACTCTACGGGCACACACACAAAAAAGTACTGGTACCAGTGAATCTGATTAAATTAACTTGACAAACACTTATTGAGTCCAACTATGGGCCAGGCCTTGCTTGTGCCAAGGCTGAAAGTACAGAGAATAAGACAGGCTCTCATGAAAGCTTGGAAGGAGAGACTGACAGACAAACAGATGGATTTTCCATCTTGTGGTTAATGCTATGATGGAGATAGGCGTTGGTGCTAGGGGAGAGGGGACAATGGAAAGGGGACAGGGGCATCCAGGAGTTTTCTGGAGGTGGTAACAAACTCTGAATTGAATATTTAAGAGTGAACAGGTGTTAGCTAAGAGAAGCAGGTGGCAGGTGGAAAGAGGGAAATGTAGAGAACACTCCAAGCAGAAGGAACAGTATGAACAAAGGCACATCAGTGTGAAGCTCAAGGTGAGTGGCCTGGATGGGCAGTAACTCAGGACAGATTCTGTTAACTGGATAGGTCTCGTCAGCTGGCAGAGAAGAGAAAGGTAGAAAACATGCAGGTCTTTCTTCACACATGAGGAGTCAGACACAGAGAGGTTTTGTGTAAGAGCGGTGTGGCTGGGGGGCTTAGAGTGTGGATGTAAACCAGCCGGCCTGCCTCCAATCCCAGCTCTCCACCCACCAGTCATGTGATCTTGGGTAAGATTCTTAACTTTTCTGGGCCAAAGAAGAGTCTTCATCTGAAATATGGAACTGATGGTCTCTACTCAGAAGGTGGTTGAGAAAATTAAAATTAAATATGTTAATACATGCAGATCACTCATGTATGGTGTTGGGCACAGGGTTGAGTCTCATAAATGTTAGCTACTACTATTATTAGTAATGTATCCAACTCTTCCACTTGGCTGATAAGGGCAGAGCTAGGGTTTGAACAAAAGTGCATCTGGCTTCTATGTTTGCTCTGTGTCACTCTGCCTCTCAGAATTATGAATATTTCTGCTGCATAGATATATTGTGCTTTTAACATCACATTTACTCATATATTTCTTGCATATTTCCATCTCTTTTTGGAAAAGAAAATAGGGTTCTAAAAATTTCTATGTCCCACAGGAAGAAATAAATTTAAATTTCAAACTAGTATATATTCTCACATAAATATAACAAGCAAAATTTTTGCAAAGCAGTAGCACCCAGTCTGTGTGTCATGCACTCTGATTATTTCGCTCCTGTTCCCTTTTATTAAAAATAATAACAATAGAAAACAATATATTGGGACTGGTTTCACAGACCACAAGTAGCCTCAAGATTTAAAAAACATTGTCCTACAGGAATGTTCAACTTATGTTCAAATTCCAACCCAATCAAACAACCTTCCGTTCACTAACTCAGGAAGGGGACAGTCTGGTTAGAAGACTCTAGTCCAGGATTAAAAACTCAGATGCCTTTAGGGGACAGGTGTAACTTAAATGTTTATAAGACATTTGTCCTACGTCACGGGGACATGGAAAATGAAGACTTACCTTTCTGAAAGTATTTTTTTTTTTTTTAATTGAGGCCCTCTATCCTTGGAGAGATACATTCTGGTTTACAAACTGTGGTTTTGTTTAGCAAGTCAGCCTCTTATTTGTTTCCTTCCTTGCAGATGAAACGTTGCAAATTAATTTGCCTACTTGCTTTTTTCTCCATCTCCCCAGTAGCATGTAAGCTACACAACGTAACAACCCTGACTCTCCTGTTCACTATTGCATTCCCAGTATGGACTTGAGTACATGACACATACTAGATGCTCAATAAACATTTGTTGAACAGATGTTTGGATGGATGCATTGATGATGTAAGGCTGGATGCATGGGTGGTGGATGGATGAAGAGAGAAAAAAATAGAATTTCTGAATCTGCTGAACTGAGGACGTGCAAAGCCTGGTGACTCCACCAGGTCATATCTACCCATTAAGACCTACCCTGAAAAAGCTCGTGTACACCTGTGCTATGATGTGCTTCCAAATTCATGTAGTATTTGTAAAATGTTGCATATATTAAAATGTTACATTCCTTGTTGATTAGACTAGCTAAGAAGCAGGATACCTCCTGCCATTATGGAAGGGTGGACATATGATACAAATCAGCCAATCAGATGCTCATGTCAGGACTTGACATCTCAAAGGACTGATACACTAGTGCGGGGACATTATTCAATATGTCAATAGTAAGGTTAAGCGTCTGTTGGATGGTGAAAGTAGGTTGTGGTATCTGCAGCAGCTAGTCAGATTGTTCCTGTGGTATGACCTTGGCATGTTTTTCCTGCTGCTCAGCTCTCATGGCTATTTTCTGAGCCTGATGCCCCAGTCCTCCCGTTGATTCTGTGAATACAATATCCTTCCAGTACATTCCAATAAATAAGTTATCGAGAGTCTGTTTCTGTAGTAGACACTGTGATGAGCTCTCCAAATTCCCTTTCAAGTCTGAAGAATTTATTTTCTCAGCTGTTGAGTGGGCTGTTGGCGGGCAGCCCTCAGCTGTCAGCCTGCCTCAGAATTGTCTCAGCTGAAGAGAGTCTCATTACCCAAGACCACACCCCTTTTACTGGGGCAGTCTGAATCCAGAGATTGGTCAAAACAGGGCAGAAAGACCTGGCCCCCTTACCCCATCTGGATTGCCAGATAAAATGCACAGTGCTCAGATAATTTCAGATAAACCATGAAAAGTTTTCAGTATACATATGTTGCAAGTATTGTATGAGACATACTTATATTAAAAAAATTATTCATTGTTTATCTGAAATTCAAATTTAACTGGCCATCCTGTGTTTTTATTTGCTAAATCTAAACTCAGGGCAACTCGGAAGGACCATCCAGCCTCAGAGCATTCTGGGGGGTTGCCTGAGGCCTACACTGAGATTGCATTTCAGCCTGTCTTTACCCTCTGCCCACTCCTGCTTCCTTCTCTTTTTCTCCCTTCCTTAGGTGGTGATCTCGAGATCACTTCCTGATATAGTTGCTGCAAGCTGATCTCTGTCTCAGAGTCTGCCCCCCAGGCAATCAACCTACAACTGTTTGTCTTCTTTACAAAAGGGTGACCAAGTGTCCTGGTTTGCTCATGAATGATGGGGGTCCTGAGATGAAGTTGATCACTCTACCTTGCAATCAGGAATTCTAACAGATAACTCTCAATAGCTTGGGCAACCAGAAAGCATCACTGCTCCTTGCCCTTTGAGGTGCCTAATAGAAAGTCTATGGGCCTGTGCTTTGCCTTATTATCTGTGCCCAGTGCTCCCATGCTCTGCCAAGACCAAATCTTTGTCCTGAATCTAAGCCTGTTCCACTGAGGCCCTGAGATCCTGTCTTCTCCCACATGAGATCAGATCCTGGGAAGCCTAGAATTCTGAAGCTACTACCTCCTGACTTGGACAATTGCCTTTCCCTGTTCTAATTAAAGGATTAGTCTATCCATCCACACCCTCACTACTTGCCTTCAACTACACTTGACATTTCTATTTATGAATAGCTCAAATGTCTTCTTAAGGGCCAATCTCTCTCTTTCTAGAGGTGACTTTTTTTTTTTTAATAGTCCATATTTCTGAAGCCATATGCCTGAGCATCCCTTTCTTATGATTGGAAACCTAGGAACAGGATGAAAAAGCATATAGACTCATGCTGTTAACAATAACATTAATTAAACATTCTTTATATGTCACACACTTCACTAGGAGCTTCATTCGTGTATTCAAAAAATGTATTGAATTCCAGCAATGTGGCAGGTACTAAGCAAATGACATTAGAGATCTAATAGTAAATGTATTTTTGTGGGGCAGGGCGGCTGGGGAGTTTCCCTCCTAGTGTGGGGTGCAGTCAATAAGCAAATGTGGCCGATACTATCCTAGCCTTGCTCCCTGGGTCCCTTACACTATTTTTGTGGGCCCCTGCCCAGGCTCCTGTGTGTGTTCGCTGTGATAGCCACATCTTCAGCTTTCTAGCAGCCTACCTTTGAGCACCTGGATGGAGTTGTAAGTGCTTGGAAGTTGACTCCACCCCCAATGGCCCTTAGCCAATGACTGACTGGTACAGAAATATGAACATACAACTCATTTACTTCAAGCTGGAATAAACTCAGAGGCAGAATTTATACTACACAGAGCTTCCCTATGGGATCACATTGAGGCTGTGGCTTTACTTGAAATCCCACCCATATTTTCCTTCTTCCAAATCCCTGTCCTGCTTCTCCCACTCACCTGTCTCACCTGGAATTGTTTCCTTAGTAAAATTGCTTGCACTTGAATCCTCATCTTAGGATCTATTCCAAGTGAGCCTGACCTAAGACAGCAAATAAGTAAATAAGTAGTGGTAAGCTGTGGTCAATCTATGAGGCAAGCATTATGATAGAGAACAATGGAGGGATCTACTTTAGACTAGGAAGATAGGAAAGATCACCCAGGGAAGAGACACTTCAGCCAAGAAGGAACCAAATATATGATAAGCCAGGGGGAAAGTATTTCAAGAACAGGAAATGGGAAGGACAAAGTTTTCAAGGCATGAGAGAACTTGGCATTTGGAATGTTCTAGGAATTGTCCAAACACTGGTGGGGATGGATGGCAAGTAATGATGGGGACCGGGGCACAGGAAGGCAGAGACCAACTCATATGGAGCCTTGTAGGCCATAAAAAGGACTTTGGAGTTCACTATAAGGATAAAGAATACCACTGGAGAGTTTTCAGCTGAGATGTGATACGATCTGATTAACACTTTAAAATGATTGCTTCGTCCACCTTGTGGAGGTTATGAGTAGAAGAAAAGCAGTTTGGAAACTACAGCAATCATCCAATAGTCAAATGAGAGGTGGTGTTGACTGGAATTAAGGAAGTAGAAGTGGAGAGAGAAAAGATACATTTTGGAGAAAGAATTGACAGAATCTACTGATGGGAATTAGCAAAAGGAATTAGTTAAGAATGACTCAATTTATGGGATTTCTGGTAAAGATTTCTGGTAAATTCTGTACTTGCATCCTCTCATGACCATATCAAAATTACCACTAAACTACAGAACCATCATTACTGAGACTCTCCTAAAGTCTAGCTGAACAGAAGCCCTATAACTAAGGATATAGAGAAGGGGCTGTGACTAGACTGGTAGGAGAGACAGAGATGTGGAATGGGCTGGTACCCATATCCATGTGTGGTGGTTAAAAATAGGGAGACATATCTCAGCTGTAGAGGTCCCCTCTGAGGAGTGAGGGGTTCCAGCCCCACAACAGTCTCCCCAGCCTAGGGTTCCAGTGCCAGGAAGAGAAGTCCCCACAACTCTGGCTGTAAAAACCAGCAGAGATTGTGGCTAAGTGAGATGGAGGGTGGCTAGAGTCCCAGGTGTTCCTCTTAAAGGACCCATACATGGACTAACTTGCTGATGGACTTACTCACTCTGGGCTCAGTGTTGGGGAAGCAGCTTGAGGTGTGCCAGGTACATACAGGGAGGAGCTTGATTGTCTGGCTTCAGAGTGAAGGATGGAGGGACAGCTTTCTCCCAGACAGAAATGCTGGCATAGGCGATTGTTTCTTTGTTGAGCCCTCCCCCATCCCCATGCTCAGATGCAGGTGGGTGCCACAGCTGAGTTTCTATCAACCTTGTTAACAATGTTTGCTCTGCCCTGGTGATTCCCTGAGACCCCGCCCCATCCAACTTGTGGGCCCACCCAATCCACTTCCAGTGGCTTTTCCATACAAACAGCCTGTCTTGGCTCATGCTATGGACTTTCCTAAAATCTCTCAAAGGTTCACAAACATGAAATAAGCAGCATCTGGCCTTGGCATGCCTTGTACCTTTTGCTGAGCAACTCCAAGTACAACACTAGTGGCAGCCAGCCTTGGTTTGCAGCTGGCACTCCAAGCCCAGCACAATGGAAGACATCTATGGAACACTTTGTGGCCCATGTCAGGTGGCCCTGGGCAGGGCACAGGCAGTGACTGAACTTGGCCTGTGGCACGGTCCCTCCCAGGAGGTCCTAGGGCTGGCACGCCCAGTGGATGTCTTCAGACCACAGCAGAACACAGCCAGAACACCTCCACAGAGACATACCTAAAAGGCAGGCACCAGAGCCCTGCTAAAGCAGATTCTTCTCTGTAGGGTCAGCCCCTGCAAACAGCTCCTCTACTGTAGTCACAGCCAGTCCTCACAATGAATTAGCCTGAGGGTCAATTCATGTGCAAACAGCAACCAAGGCTCAAGTACAACAGAAGGGCAAACACAACCCACACAAGGGACACACTTGTAGCACCCGGCTCAGATAACAAGGGAGTCTGCACCACTGGGCCCCACAGGACACCTACTACATAAGGCACTCCACTAAGACCAGGAGATAGCAGCCCTACCTAATACATAGAAACAAACACAGGGAGGCAGCCAAAATGGGGAGACAAATAAATATATCCCATATGAAAGAACAGAACAAAACTCCAGAAAAAACACTAAACAAAATAGAGACAAGGAATCTACCAGATGCAGAGTTCAAAACACTGGTTATAAGGATGGTCAATGACCTCAGGGAGAACTTCAACAAAAAGACAGGAAACATAAAAATTGAGATATAAAAAAGAACCAGCCAGAAATGAAGAATACAATAACTGAAATGAAGAATATATTATAGGGAATCAACAATGTATTCGATGAAGCAGAGGTTCGAATCAGTGATTTAGAAGGTAAAGTAGTGGAAAACATCCAATCAGAACAACAAAAAGAAAAAAGAATCCAAAAAAATGAGGAGAGTTTAAGGGACCTCAGGGACAACGTCAAGTGAACCAACATTCGCATCATAGGGGTACCAGAAGGAGAAGAGAGAGCGCAAGGAATTGAAAATCTATATGAAGAAATAATGGCAGAAAACTTCCATAACCTGTGAAGGAAATAGACAGACAAGCTGAGAAAGCGCAGAGAGTCCCAAACAGGATGAACCCAAAGAGGCCCACACCAAGATACAACGTAATTAAAATGCCAAAGTTTAAAGACAAAGAGAGAATCTTAAAAGCAGCAAGAGAAAGGCAATTAGTTACCTATATAGGAGCTCCCTTAAGACTGTCAGCTGATATCTCAACAGAAACTTTGCCGGCCAGAAGGGATTGGCACAAAATATTGAAAGTGATGAAAAGCAAGGACCTACAATCAAAATTATTCTATCCAGCAAGGCTATCATTTAAAATCAAAAGACAGATAAAGAGCTTCCCAGACAAGAAAAAGCTGAAGGAGTTCATCACCACCAAACCAGTGTTACAAGAAATGTTAAAGGGACTTCTTTAAGAAAAAAACTATTAAAAATATGAATAATAAAATGGCAATAACTACATATATATCAACAATTACTTTAAATGTAAATGGATTAAATGCTCCAATCAAAAGATATATGGTGGCTGAATGGATAAGAAAACAAAATTCTTACATATGCTACCTACAAGAGACTCACTTCAGATTGAAAGACACACATAGACTGGAAGTATAGGAAAGGAAAAAGATATTTCATGAAAATGGAAATGAAAAAAAAAAAGCTTTGGTAGCAGTATTTATATCAGACAAAACAGACTTTAAAACAAAGGCTATAAGAAGAGACAAAGAAGGACCCAATAATCCCACTTCAGGGTATTTATCTGAAGAACCCCAAAACAGTATTTGAAAGGACGTGTGCATCCATCTGTTCATTGCAGCATTATTTACAATGGATGTGGAGGCAGCCTGGGTGTCCATCAATGGATGACTTGTTAAAGAAGAGATGGCACATATATACAATGGACTATTACTCAGCCATAAAAAGAATGAAATCTTGTCATCTGCAACAACATAGATGGACCTAGAGGATATTATGCTGAGTGGAGTGAGTCAGACAGAGAAAGACAAATACCTTATGATTTCACTTATATGTTGAATCTAAAGAACAAAGTAAATGAACAAATAATATAGAAACAGACTCATAGATACAAAGAATATTTTGATGGTTGCCAGACTGGGGTTGGGAGAGGTTGGGGGAATGGGTGAAGGGGGCGGGGATTAAGATGTACAAATTGATAGTTACAGAATAGTCATGGGGATGTAAGTTATAGCATAAGGAATATAGTCAATAGTATTGTAATAACTATGTATGGTGTCAGATAGATACTAGATTTATCAGGTGATTACTTCATACTTTACACAAATGTCTAATCATTGTGTTGTATACCTGAAACTAATATAATATTGTATATCAACTATATTTGAAATTTTTTTTCTAATTTTTAAAAAGTTAATAAAAAAAATGACTCTCAGGTCCTTAGTTTTAATAATTGGCTGAAAGTTGTGCCTTTCACCAAGATAGGGATCACTGGGAAAGAATCAGGATTTGGGGACAGAAATGCCTACATGTAATCTACTTTAATTCTTGCAAAAGCCCTTTAACCAATGTGGAAAAGGAAGCAGGGAGAAGTAGCTAGTTCCAGTTTACAGCTAGTAAATAGAGCAGAACTTGAAATCCTGATTTGACTACTGACCTTGGCAACTCTGGGCTGTCACAGCAGGTACCACAGGATTATTTGCAAAAAGGCCTGTGCCCAAAGAGAAAAACAGAGTGAGGGCTCATAGTAGAGGCTGAAGTAAAAGAAGAGATGGGGGAGATGAAGTTGCCCTGATCCTTCAGGAGACTGATCAGGGAACTCACCTTGAAAGTTATTTTAACCCCTATCAAAGTTTGGCTGAAAGAGCATCTAACAATATTACCTTCCCCTTGGGACAGAAAAGTGATGCCTCTTCACAGCTTTGTGGGGAGTGATGGGGTAGTTAGGGGTTGTAGGCTGGCATGGACAGGACTCCCCCCCACCCATGCAGCCCTCACTCCAGCCAAATCAGCTTCCTGTTGTTTCCTGAACGCAGCAAAGCTCTTTCATGCCTTTCTCAAAGGCACATGCTGTTCCCTCTATGGTGAGGATAGGGAGCCAGGTTCCCTCCCAATCCTTTACCTTGTGGCAACACCTCCTTTGCCTTTAGGACTTAGCTCTAAAATTAGTTTCTTTGGGAAGTCACCTCCACTTCCTCAGGCAGTGTTATTCACCTCTCTGTGTTCTGTTACGGACTTAGCCATCCCCATTTTTCTCAGGCGGGGAAAATCTGAATCTATAGAGCAATGAATAGGAGCGAAAGGTGTGGGGCTGGCAGTGGGCACTAGAAAATTCTGTATCATATGAGCCAGAAGGGGCGAGCGAGTTTCCAGATGACCCCTCCAGGCCTGGCTGAGTGAGGACAGGGTCCAGGAATGATGGCAATGAAGATGGAATAAGGGAAGGCCCATTTGAGAGGCAATAACATGGGTTATTTTATTCTATTTCGAAAACCTTTACCCACTGAGGTTCCTAAGTTGAAATTATTCCTTGATGTGTCTTTTCTCTGGAACTTCTTAGAGGGACTGTGGCCATAAGCACCTGAATCCATTTGTCTGCCTTATTCATGAAGGTCCGAAGTGTGGTTCTTCACCAAAGGATCCTGAATTCATCCTGTTTGCTTGCACACAGTACTGTGCAAAGCCAATTAAAGAGAATTAGCCCATTTTATATCTATCACTGTGTTCCTACTAACGTTTATATTAATAGAATCTCTCATTTATGAGGTACTTTACAATTCACAAACTACCGTATTGTTTCATTTTAATGTTCACACAAAATCAGGGTAACTCTGCTGTAAATCCATGTTACAGATGAAGAAACTGAGGCTCCAAAAGTTCAAGTACCTGACAGGAGGTAGCAGCCAGGACCAGAATCCAGGTGTCCCCATTTGTAAGTCCAGTGTGTGCCTAAAGAACCACCAATAGGTGCACCCTGAGGAGAGGCCTTGTTTCCTCTCTTCTAAAACCCTGAGAAAATTCTAATGGCTTGACCTTCAAAACTCAGGAAGACCTTTTAGACTGTGGTTTGTGTCTTGGCCAAAAAAAGCATGATTACAGAGATTTGCAAGTAGAGGGGCAGTTTGCAGCATGCCCTAACCAAACTAGGAAGAGCTCCATGATAGGTGGATAAATAACCCTATTTCCCTAAAGGAGAGATGATTCCAGAGAAAATAAACATACAGTGAATTGCTCCTTGTAGTAAGAATGTTCCAGTACCTGGGTATAATAAGAAGCATTTTATAAGGAAGGAAGAGAATGCCATTGTGGGACAGGAATAGGAGGTAATGTGAAAAAGAACTGAGAAGGACTACCAAAGAGCAAAAATTGGGATGGAATCATTGGCAAAAAGAAAAAGATGTAGAATGTGGTCCTAAGGAAAGGCCATGAATGTCAAAGATAAAATTTATTTAACAATCCAAAAGTAAAAATGAAAGAAATTTGAAGTTCTGGATTGAGGCAATGTGTATTGAATCCCACAGGGTGATTGTGCCATGGGATAGATCAGTGTGCTCAACTATGGGCCAATCACTGTGGACCTGGGGGCCAGGTTCCATAGCTGTCAGCCCCCAGTACTAGAGTCACATGAGGCTTTGAGAGTTTGTCCCAGAAGAAGGGAGCTGCTGTTCTGGAGAGTCAAAACAATAATGTCCACAAGAAATTGGACTGCTGGCAAGAAAATTACAAACATCAGAAGAGATGAAAGATCAGCTTGATGGCAGAGATAAAATGCTCAATAAACTTTGGAAACACTATATAATGAAAACAGGATTTAGGCATGATGAGAGGAGATTTATCTAACAAAGCAGAGGGTCTAAAAAGCAATTTAAGAGATGAATTAGGATTCCAGCTCTGAAACCTTTAAATAGTTTTATTATTAAGGCTGATGCATTCTGGGAGAGTTGACTAATGCAGGGTCATGCTTCTAGTTTGTGCCCACTAAATATTCATTTTGATGACAGGTCTTATTAGAAATTATTGCTTTCAGCACTTACATATTTATATCATATATTTTTAGCAGAATAATTTGCATATGTAAAGTTCTGCATAAATGCAACTAGTAACAATTTATTTCAGTCATGGGCTCATGTTTATTCTTTCATGCATGCATTTATTCATTCATCTATTAGTTACTAATTGAGTAGATACTATATTCTAAGTACTCCATTAGGCACACATGGTTTCTGCCCTCAAAGTGCTTAGAGTAAAGGAGGGAGACAGAGCTATACATAAATTGTGCCAGACACTGTGGTGCACTGCCAGGTCCCCATTTCAAGACTGAGACACCTTGCCCTCACCTGTGGGGAGTGTGTTATTGTTAAAGCTCCCAGGTGAGTCCATCCTTAGGAATTGCCCTTGGCTGATGGGAGCTGCCTCCCTGTCATGCATGCTGTCATGTGGGGTCTCAGCTCCCGCTCCCCACATAAGAACACAGGATATGGTGAGGCCAAAAAGAGACACCCATGGAGCCATAGGTAGGGGAGTCATACCACTATATTCTCTCTGGCAGCTGGGTTGGAGACACAGGAAGCAAACATCTGCTAGTACCCCAACAAGGGGTCTTCCTGCACCCCAGTCTCTCTGGCAGCCGGGCGGGATGCAGGAAGTAGGATCCACACGGTCCGCGATCTGCCGTCCACTTTTCTGCCTGCCAACCAACCAACAAACCAACGCGGTCACGGCAGTTAGATCGGTGGCTAATTGCTAATTGGTTACAGCTGATGGCCAACCAGTCACAGCTGACGGCCATCTACTACCTGAGCCAGCACCTTTCCACACGATGCAGAGATCCTGGAAACTGCTCTCTGAGACTCTGTCCTCACACTCTCCCAAGGTTATGACCTTTAGGGCTGGGGCTGTCAGCATCCAATGACAGGTAAATGACTGGTTGTGGAGAGGGTGCAAGAGCCAGCCTCCTTGTTGCCACTGGAGATAATACTGAAGGGTCATCTCAGTCCCAGAACTCTCTATCGGATCCGCTGAGGCCTGTGCTGCAATTACATCACATTTCAACTCCTTCCTTTGCCCATTCTTGCTTCTCTCATTCCCCTATAGGTGTTGTTCCTGAGAACATTCTCCAAAAAACTATCTGCATGCAAATCTCATTTCTGAGTCTATTATATGGGAAACTCCACCTAAGACAAGATGCAACTTAAAAAATTCTTATGAGGAAAGGCTATCATATTTGCAAGTTGCCAGAGAGCCAGCTCTCCAGATAGAAAACACTGGTCACCTTGGAGCATGTCTTTGTTTGGAGAAGAATTACCTGGGTAGTCCCTGCATTGTGTAAATATAGGATAGAAGGTAGCCTTTGCCCTGAAAGAAAAGGGTAATAGAATATTCTTTGTAGTATGCGAAAGCCTGGCCCTCTCAATTGTCCCAGTGTACAGAGCTGTTTGGGTGGGGAGAAAGAATATTTTGCATAGGAGACTAGGAGCTCCCTAGGAAGAGAGGAATAGAGACTTGGACTATCTCCCTTGTGAAGCTTAATGTTATTATAACCTTTCTTATAAGGTTATATAAGAAGATCCCAACTGAGTTCTTCTGGTGAGAGGAGGAAAAGGCTCCTGAGAGGAACTTGCCAGAAGCAGAGGGGAAGTCCTGGGGAAGGCCCTCATGTCCCAGCCAGCCTGGTATGGAGGACGGGCTTTAAGAGAAAGGATGAGCACAAGATTGTAAGTTAAAGAGCCAAAGAAGCATTTCTAACTAAGGATAATGCTGAAGAAATAAAGTCATCTTCCCTCAGAGGACCTCTTGACCAGTGAGGTATATTAACTTATAAGACGATTGTAATGCAGGGACTCTTCTCCCGCTCCCCACATAAGAATGCAGGATATGGTGAGGCCAAAGAGGAACAACAGCGAAACCATAGATAGGGGAGTCACACCACTATATTCTCGATGGTGGCTGTCCGAGACACAAAAGCAAACATCCGCCAGTACCCCAACAAGGGGTTTTCCTGCACCCCAGTCTTGCTGGCGGCCGATGGAAACATAGGAAGTAGGATGCGCACGATCCACGACCCGCCATCCTCCCTTGCTAACCTCACTTGCTAGCAACAATCCGCCATCTGCTTCTCTGCCAACCAACCAACCTATCCTCTAGCGTAGCTACGGCAGTTATATCAGTGGCTAATGGCTAACCGGTAACAGCTGATGGCCACCCAGCCACAGCAGATGGCCATCTGATTACAGCTGATGGTCATCTAATACGGAGCCAGCACATTTCCACATGAGGCTGAGAGCCTGGAAACTGCTCTCTGGGACTCTGTCCCCACAACTATCATCTCGGTAGTAGAGAAACTTATACTGTTTTACAAAACTAACTTTCAATACCAACCCCATAGGATGATAACAGAATCAACCACAGTGGAAAATAGGAGCCTACTAGGGGACTGATGAGGTTTTCCAGCTCTTTTTCTTAAATGTGGGTGACTGGAATTTCCCCTAATTGTTGAAAGGAGGTTGTGAGCAATTTATTTGACACTCAGAAAAGATTGTATTGGTACTTTAATCTGGTGAAAGGGGGTCTGTCAAAGTAAGAATATCAAAACCTATACAGAAGTTTTATAAAAATTTATTTGAGCCTAACAGGATATGCCTAGAAGAAAGATCTCGACAGATTGAGAAAAAGGCTTCCAAGAAGTGACAGTTTGCGGTTTCTTTCATGCCTTGGGAATTAAGGGAGTAACACAAGGAAGATTACACGAAGGTGGGAGAAAGCCAGGTGGGGATTGAATTACAGGATTCTAGTTAATAAGATTATTTGTTTTCTCGAGGATGGTCATGCTTTAGAAAGCGGGGTCTAAAAAGAGGTATTTCAAAGGTGTGTTTACCAGATGCACAGAAATAATGGACAAGGCTTACTTAACTCAAAGGTAAGCCTTTTACCAAAGAAGTTACGGAGACATGCTCCCCACCAAGACTTCCCCAGAGAAGTTAGGAATTTATAATCAAATCACCTGTGGGGTTACTTTCAGTAGAACCCCTTTTTCGTCCACAGGTCAGACAGGTTACAAATAATTCCAAAACGGTATGAGTAATACTTTAGGAGGAGGAATGACTACAAGGAAGGAAGAATTCTAGGAGGTGAAGTCTTATAGGCTGACTAGGAGACTGCAGGTAGACAAAGAGGTGTGAAGCTGGTCAGAAGGGCATCCAAACATCCCAGGACAAAAGCACAGAGGTGGGAAGGCGTATTGTCTCCTATAAATAATGTAAGTGGATTTGGAGCCCAGGGGGCACTGAAGGAGTAACTGCAGGCAGGGTGAGACAACGGAAGGCCCTAGAAACCAAGGTAAGACATTAAACCTGAGTCCTTTGGTCCTGGAGTCCTAAATCAAATACCTCCAGGGCCCTTGATGAAACAGGGAGTGAATAGGGACTAGTTGGGATTGTGGCAAACTAAGCCTGTTCCCAGGAAAGGAAGTAACTACCCCTCAGCTCCAGCCAGTTACCATGGAGAGATGCAGACCCAGGGATACCAAATCTTTGAAACTGTCACACACCCACACACAAAAGCTGGAATTCCTGATTTTAACCAGACAGACCCAGATTTTTTAAGTTGGTAATCACTGCAAATGAAAAACAAACAAAACAAACAACACCGTGGGAGCTAAAGAAAACATGTTCAAATGTGCCCATGGGCCTCTAGTTAGCACTTTCTGCTGGATTGAAGGGAGCTTTTACACAGGGAAGTGGAAGGATCAGATTTGCATGTTAAAAGTTCACTTTTGGCAGTAAGATTAACAAGAGTAAGGGACTAGACAGGAAGACTGGTTAATCCAAAAACAAATATTTTGACACTTCTGTGTGTGACAAGAGCTGGAGTCACAATAGTGGGGTGTGGACTCTAAGTTTGGTGTAGGAGACAAATTTAATCCACAGTCACAAACACACATGTGTAATTACACACTGAGTATACTCTGGGGGGAAAGGGGAGGGCCTAAGTTGTGGGGAAATATGGAAGAGAACAGACTAAGGAGATATTTGGAAAGTTTGGTCACAACTTAGATGGAGAGAAAAGAGAGAGGGAGTTTCAAGGTTTGATTTGGGTGAGTGGTAGATGCTGTTTTAGAAGGAAGCATACAAAAGAAAATGGGGAACTTTGCCACTATTGAGAGTTACATAAACAGAGTAAGCATGGTTTAAACAGATGGTGCAAAATAACAAGAGCTAAGAACTACATTTTAATATTTATCCTCTTACTAGGGCTTCCAAACAGTCATACTCACCTTTTCTGGAGATAATATATGCCCTTCCTGTCTCACAAGGCACTTGTATTAGTCAGGGATTTCCAACAGGATATGTGTGTAGAGAGAGAGAGAGAGAGAGAGCGAGAAAGTGATTCATCCTAAGGAACTGGCTCACAGGATTATGGAGACTGACAAGTCCCTGATCTGCAGTCAGCAAGCTAGGGGACCAGGAGATCCAATAGCATATTTCTAGTCTGAAAGCCAGCAGGCTCTCGACCCAAGAGCCAATGTTTCAGTTCAAGTTACCTCTTACTTGAGAGAGAGTCAGTCCCCCCCCCCCCCAGAGGGCACTTACTCCCCCCACCTTTCCTTGCCCCAGTGTGGCTTAGCACCTGTGGACATCCCCTCTTCCTTCATGCAGCACCCTCCATGGCCCCATCAGGCCTAGGGGTACAGCTTCCTTTGGCATGAGTCTCTGAGGGCTTCTCCATCCCTTGAGTTCCTACACCCCCACAAAAGAGCAGGCATCTAGTAGCTATATTGATAATGTTAATAACAATTCATAGCTAAGCTCTCAGAGGAAGTTCTTATCAATTCTATCTCTAACCTCAAATCAATTTCTTACCATCTTTTTTCTTTTAAGTTTAATAATGACAACTTTAACATGAGCATGTGTTTGACCCTCGAGAAACTGTCATAACGTACAGGGAAGAGTGAGCTGCTACTGAAAGGGGTAAATGATGCTTAGGAGTGGCTGGCATGTTGTTTCTGGATCCAGCTGATATTCAAATATATCCAAGCAACTGATACCGTGTTTCCCCCAAAATAAGACCTAGCCGGACAATCAGCTCTGATGCATCTTTTGGAGCAAAAATTAATATAAGACCCAGTCTTACTTTACAATAATATAAAACCGAGTCTTATATGATATAAGACAAGGTCTAATATAATATAATACTAGGTCTTTTATTAATTTTTGCTCCAAAAGACGCATTAGAGCTGATGGTCCGGCTTGGTCTTATTTTCGGGGAAACACGGTACCAGTAGTCATTTGAATAATCAGAACTTCTTCAAACCCTGGGTTACTTCTTCCTTGGTGTAGGTCCTGAGCACAGTGCAAGTGACGATATTCTCTGGCTGCTCCAGACACAGCCTGTGGTCAACGTTCTGTTGCAGGGTCTCAGGCAGCAGTTTTAGGGCCATCTCCTCTGGAGCTCCAAGACTACCTCGCACATGTGCTCCAGTTCCCCCAGGAATAAGCAGCTGTGCAGGGTGGTTGCAGTGGCTGTGTGACAAGCCTTCACCAAAGTGCCCACTGGCCAGGAGAGTGGAGTCTGCAATAGATCATTCTGTAACGCATGTATTGCACCAGGAACTGCAGCTCTGCACCACAGGCTGCTGGAGTCCTGCCCTATTTCTTGCTATCTCTCGTACCGGGACCAAAGTCCATGCCATCATCTTCTCTCTCCTAACTGGACCTGATGCTCCTGTGCTGGGTATTTATCTGTGGTCTCTGATATACCCTTCTAAGCTCTTCTCTGTAATATGTGGTTGGGATGATGCAAACTAAATCTCCCCACCGCCCAGCTAGCTCGGTTCCTGTTAGGTTCTGCAACGTAAGACAGTAGAAGGAGAAAGAAAAGTGGAAGGAAGGGAGAAAGGACATCTTTCTTGTTTTTCACTTTCTGTTTTTCTGTGTTGCTCCAGTAGCTTCCAGAGACGTAGAGGACTTCTAGCACCCCAGGTGCCAGCAGCAGCCATGCCACACCCCCTCACCTGCTGAGCTGTGCCCCTGGGATGTCTGAACAGCTGCAGAGCCACACCCTTCTGCTGGAAGCACTATCCAGACAGCACCCCCGCCTCAGAGCTCTGAGCAGGTCAGAGCTTCCTTCAGAGATCCGAGCACCAGCCCCATGGGTCCCCTCCTCTAAGCTCCTAGGTACAGGTGATACCACCTGCTCTCCAGCCTCAAGAGGTAGGAGCTGCTTCTTGCAGTTATTAATCCCTGGGTTACTACCCTCTTCCTTTTTCCGTTTGCTCTTTCAGTCTTCTAATGCCTGTGAAAACAATTATTTATATGAAAGTCTCATCTATTTGAAATACCTAGGGTGATTTGTTTCTGACTGGCCCCTGGCTGATGCTTCTTTTAGTCCATTTTCCACTTAGCAGCCAGATATCTTTTGAAAAATGTGCCTCCAATTATATCACTCCCCTGCTGTACTAGTCAAGGTGCTTGGTTTTAAACAATGGAAACCAGAAACTGGCTATCTTTTAAACAGAAGAGAAATTTATTGAAAGTGACTGTGGAACTCAGAGAATTCCATAAGAGGAAGACTGGAGAAAAACGTACGGAGGAAGGCTTGCACAGTGAAACTCCTGGAGTGGTTTGCTGAGGATGCAACCCCAGCCAGGACCCTTATGGGCAGCCAGGTGCCAGCGGACATTGGTCACCATATGCTGGACCCTGCTACCCTTGCATACTTACCTCCATGTGCATCTGACTGCACCATGGCCACCCTAATAATTCCTAACTGACATTGCATCTTTGAGACACGCCCACATGATTCCAAGTCCCAGGGAGGAGCATCTGATTGGCCTTGTTATAAACGCCACAGGAGAGGAGAAACAATACTTTCTCTTGTCCCTTCTAAGCCTTGGCTTCTGTGGTGATCTAGGATCCTGCCTCCCACTAGTTGTGTGAATTCCCAAAATAAGAAGGGCCAAATAAGAATGCCGGCCAGCCACAGTGACAAATGTCTGCCATGCTGCCGAAAACCCTCCAGTAGCTTCCCTTATCACTTACAGTAAAAGTAAAACCCCCAAATCTTGCTTTCATGGCTGCCATCCTTGTCCCATCAAACTTTCTGACCTTAACTCATGCCACTCTCCCTTTCTCATGTTCCTGTCACATGGGGTTTCTGTCTGTCCCTTGAACACGCCACATTTATTCTGACCTTAGGGAATCATGGAGGTCTGACCCTTCTCTGCTCTTCTCAAGGAACTTCCTTCACCCTTCCAAGTCTCGGCTTAAATATCTCCTCCTCAATGAAACCTTCCTAAAGGAGCCTCCGCCACACATTTCTTTCCTTTGTAGTACTTGTTTGTAACTGATATTTTCTTGTATTCATTATCTGCCTCCTCTTCTACAGAATGTGAATTCTACCATGGCTGTCCACTGCTGCAGTATCCCAGCACCTGGGAGAGTGCCTGGCTCAAAGAAGGCGCTGAGTGTTTGTTGAATGACTGGATTGATGGATGAATTCTATTTATTGTAAAGTTCTACTTGATACAAGAAGCAAAGCAATTATACAATGAAGCAATGACAAATGGGATTCCATGACTGCTTCTTTTTTTTTTTAATTTTATTGGGTGACAGTGTGTTTTTTCCAGGACCCATCAGCTCCAAGTCAAGCCGTTGTCTTTCAATCTAGTTGTTGAGGGCGCAGCTCAGCTCCAAGTCCAGACACCGTTTTCAATCTAGTTGCAGGGGGTGCAGCCCATCGTCCCATAGTAGGAATTAAACCAGCAACCTTGTTGTTAAGAGCATGCTCTCTAACCAAATGAGCTAACCGGCCGTCCCCATGAATGCTTTTTAAAATAATTAACTTTCTGGAATCCATGCATGACATTTCTTTTGGAGGTTTTACTAAGGAGTTAGGGCTCTAAGGTGTGCCCTGAGAAGGCTTCTTTGGTCTTCTGGAGATACCATGGGTTTCCTTCTAATGGCTACCAGCTAATAGTCCTCCACTTGTAAATTAAAGCAGAAGGTAAAGTGTAGGTAAGGAAAACCAGAAAGCACTGTATAGTCATACTGGACATGAAAGAAGCCAGACAGCATAATTATTACCATCATAGATTTGGGTGTCGGACCTGAGTTCTATTCCCATGCCTGATTCTTATTAGCTATGTGTTGCTGGCTCTGCCACTTCTAGCTATGTGGCCTTGGGCAAGTACCTGAACCTCTCTTTGCTTCAATTTCCCCATTTGCAAAATGGTAATAATAACGCACCTACGTCACAGGGTTGTTGGGAGAACGAAATGAGTCAATATACAGAAGCCACTTAGGAAACGATTTGGCATGTACTTAGCTTTGATAAAGTATAATATAAGCATAAGCTATTATGTATTATGCATATACTCGTAGATAGGATCATGTTTGTTTGTTGATAAGGGAAACTTCAACAAAATAGAAGTTTATTTATTTTTCATGTAAGTTAGAGATAGGCAGCCAGCGTGGGTATAGCCATTCCACAGTCAAAAGATACCAAAGTTTCTTCTTTCTCCAGCACCATCTAATGCATGGTTTATATCCGCAAGTTCCAAGATAGCTACTGAAGCTCCTGTCACCATGCCTGGATTTAGACATCAGGAAAAAGGCAGAGAGAAGGACCTCATGGCAGAGTCAATACCCTTTAAAGAACCTTCCCAGAAGGCCCACGTAGTACTTTCATTTGCGTCTCATGGACCAGAACATAGACACAGAGCCACAACTAGCTGCAAGGGGCATTGGGAAATGTATTTTTTTCCACTGGGTGCATTACCACCCCAAATAAAACTGGTATTGTGTTACTAAAGAAAAAAGGGAAAATGGATATTGCTCCTTGTGTAAGTTATTTAATTTCAAATTTTAGTTTTTACATTGTAAAATGGGAACCGTGGTACATACCTCATACAGCTGTCTGGAAGGTTATATGAAATAAAGCCTAAACACTGCAAGCATGGCGCCCAACACATACTAAATAAATATCAGCTGTTATCATGAGAAAGAAAAAAATGTATCTCTGAATATTTTTTTTGTAAGCTAGACAAAGCCAAACAAAACAAAAACAAGAAAATATATCTCTGCAAAAGAATACTGATTAGCTTTTGAAAGAAACCTACTTTACCTGCAGGTTTCTTCCACCTTTTCATTGCTTTGGCCTTCTTTAGCTCAATTGATTCTCAGCTGACAACGTTCCAGTTTTAATATCATATCACCCTGCTTTGCTACTAACAAAGGGCCTCTGTGTATCTAGGTGGAGCTATCTCAAACTCACTGTTCTGAATGCTTATGGTCTCACCCACCATCCAACTTCTGTCCAACTGTGTTCAATGTTCTAGACTCATGAACCTGACCGAGCCTAAGATTCACTCACCTGGAGAGCTCTATAAAAATACAGACTCCCAGTCCCCACCCCAGGAATCAATCTGGAAAACTTCTATACCTGCCTCAGCTGTATCAAACTAACTCAGGGATTTTGGACTAAATGAGTCAGCAACTTGAAAGTTTACATAATACAGAGGAATGTATTTTGAAACACAAATATGGATTAAATGTTACTAGGAAACTCATGCCACTCAACAACAATAAAACAAACAACCCAATTGAAAAATGGGTAGAGGACCTAAAGAGACATTTCTCCAAAGAGGACATACAAATGGCCAATAGACATATGAAAAAATGCTCAACATCACTAATCATCAGAGAAACGCAAATAAAAACCACAATGAGATATCACCTCACCCCAGTCAGAATGGCTATCATCAACAAGACAAATAGTAACAAGTGTTGGAGAGGCTCTGGAGAAAAAGGAACCCTCATACACTGTTGGTGGGAATGCAGATTGGTGCAGCCGCTATGGAAGGCAGTGTGGAGGTTCCTCAAAAAATTACGAATAGAATTACCATATGACCCAGCAATCCCTCTCCTGGGTATCTACCCAAAAAATCTGAAAACATTTAGAGATAAAGACACGTGTGCTCCAATGTTCATTGCAGCTTTGTTTACGGTGGCCAAGACATGGAAACAACCAAAATGTCCTTTGATAGATGAATGCATAAAGAAGTTGTGGTATATATACACAATGGAATACTATTCAGTGGCAAGAAAAGATGAAATAGGACCATTTGTGACAACATGGATGGATCTTGAGAGTATAATGCTAAGCGAAATAAGTCAGACAGAGAAAGCAGAGAACCATGTGATTTCACTGATATGTGGTATATAAACCAAAAACAACAAAAGAACAAGACAAACAAATGAGAAACAAAAACTCATAGACACAGACAATAGTTTAGTGGTTACCAGAGGGTAAGGCGGAAGGAGGATGGTAGATGAGGGATATGGTTATGGAAGGAGAACTGACTCTGGGTGGTGAACTCACAATGAGATTTATAGATGATGTAATACAGAATTGTACACCTGAAATCTATGTAACTTTATTAACAATTGTCACCCCAATAAACTTTAATTAAAAATTTTTTTAAATATTGATTCAGTTTCTATTACAATTAGAAGAAAAAAAAAATGTTTCTAGGAGCCAGGCACTGTTCTAAACCCTTTACATGGTCTCACTCATCTAGGTACTATTACCTTATTTTGCCATGTATAATACACACATTTTTGCCCAAATTTGTAAGGGGAAAATAAGGATGCACATTATACATGGGTAATACTAATTCCGTATCTATATAAACGTTTTAAATTCTTTTATTTATGCTTCTGAGTTAAAAGTGTAACTCTAGAAATCAATAACGATATCTGTATGCAAAATAATACCCTGGAATAGGATAATCAGTTTTGTTGAACTTAAGACAAACTTGCAATGAAGAAGAGTTCTTGGCCTATGTTGTGTAAATATCATAAATTTGTTACTGGTACATAAAATTTCTTGTACCTTTTATCTGTTCTTATGTTTTGTAATTATTTGTTACATAAAATTTCATGTACCATAATATATTTTCAAAAATGCTAAACTTCCTTTATAATACAAGAAACAAGTACCTAAATGTAAACAAATTTAAAAATTAAAACAAAGGATTGTTTTCCCTGAAAGTTTGGGCCAAAAATGTGGGGTGTGCATTATACATGGCAAAATACGGTATTGCCCTTAAGATAGATCAGGAAACTGAGGCACAGAGAGGCTAAGTAACTTGCTCAAGGTCACACAGCTAATAAATGGGGGAACTGGGTGGAAGCTGGGATTCAAGCTCAGGCAGTCTGGCTTCTGAGAGACTGCATACTTAATCTCAATCCTCTACCACCCTCCAATCTATATTCAACAGTTAGGACACTTGAATACAAATTACTGAAAAATTTGATCAGACTTCCTCCTAGCATCTATTAAGTAAATTGCAAGATAATTTTATTCATGGTCATTTATCTTCCTAGCACATTGTGGCACAGATAAGTCTGTTATAAAAGTATTTCAGCACAGCCATTAAAAATAATGTTGAAACTACATTTTTGTATGTGCATATGTTGACTATGATGCTCGTTATGTAAAACATGGCTGCACACACATACTCATATATATATATGCGGTCTGACAATTAAGTTTGTGAACTTGTTGCAACAATGTTGTTAACCTTTTTTGATATCAGAGGGATTATTCATTATGAATTTGTACCAACTGGACAAACAGTTTACTAAGTTTACTGTTTGGAAAAGATAGACGACCTGAACTTTTCACCAACAATTCATGGCTCTTGCATCATGACAATGCACCAGCTCACACAGCACTGTCTGTGAGGGAGTTTTTAGCCAGTAAACAAATAACTGTATTGGAACACCCTCCCTACTCACCTGATCTGACCCCCAATGACTTCTCACTTTACCCAAAGATAAAGGAAATATTGAA
This sequence comes from Rhinolophus sinicus, assembly GCF_057876585.1. Taxonomy (NCBI): domain Eukaryota; kingdom Metazoa; phylum Chordata; class Mammalia; order Chiroptera; family Rhinolophidae; genus Rhinolophus; species Rhinolophus sinicus. The sequence goes on from NC_142506.1 coordinate 28,603,054, forward strand.
AGGAAGGCCTTTTGATGACATTCAAGACATCAAGGGTAATACCACAACAGCTCTGATGGCCATTCAAAAAAAGAGTTCCAAAATTGCTGTGAAGGGTGGACTAAGCACTGGCATCAGTGTATAGCTTCCCAAGGGGAGTACTTTGAAGGTGACCGTAGTGATAGTCAGCAATGAGGTATGTAGCACTTTTTCTATGATAAGTTTGCGAACTTAATTGTCTGACCTTGTATATACAGGGAGAATGCCATATGAATATGAAGATCCATCTACAAACCAAGAAGAGAGGAGGATGGAACAGATCCATTCCTCACAGGCTTCAGAAGGAACTAACCCTTACAATACCTTGATCATGGACTTGCATCCTCTAGAACTGAGAGAGGATAAATTTCTGTTGTTTAAGCCCCCCATTGTGTGGGAGTTCGTGAACTTAATTGTCTGACCTTGTATATCTACAGAAAGTGGGAGAAAACACAGCAAAATGTGCCAGTTAATTCTTCCTGGTAACATCATCTTTTTTTTTTTAATTTACTTTTTTATTTTTCAGTTAATTAAAAAAAATACATTATATTAGTTTCAAGTGTACCCCATAGTTATTCAACATTTATATACCTAAAGAAGATATCACCATGATAAGTCAAGCAAACATCAGACATTGTATCACACTATCACAATATTATTGACTATATTCCTTACGTTGTGCATTACATTCCTATGACTCATTTGTTTTATATCTGGATATTTGAATTTCTTATTCCCCTTCCTTTTTTTTCAATTACAGTTGACTTTATTTTACATTAATTTCAGGTGTATAGCATAGTGGTTAGACATTTATATAACTTAAGAAGTGATTCCCCCTCACTACTCTAGGACCAACCCAGCCCTATACATAGTTATTACCATATTATTGACTATATTCCCTAAGCTTTACTTTAAATCCCCCTGACTATTTTGTAACTACCAATTTGTACTTTTTAATCCCTTCATCTTTTTCACTCACCCCCAACCCCCTCCCATCAGGCAACCATCAAAATGCTCTCTGTATCTATAGTTTGTTTCTGTTTTGTTTGTTCATTTATTTTGTTCTTTAGATTCCACATATAAGTGAAATCACAATGCATCTGTCTTTCTCTGTCTGACATACTGTAATACACTCAGCACAATACCCTCCAGGTCCATCCATGCCACCACAGATGGCAAGATCCCATTCCCTTCCATGGCTGAGCAATATACCATTGTATATATGTACCACCTGTTCTTTATCCATTCATTCATCAATGGACACCCAGGCTGCCTCCACATCTTGGCCATTGTAAACAAAGCTGCAATAAACATATGGACGCACACATCCCCTTGAAATACCATTCTGGGTTTATTCGGATAAATATCCAGAACTGGGATTATTGGTTCCTTCCCTGTCCCTTGTTATAGCCATTGTTTTAAAGTCTATTTTGTCTGGTATAAGTATTGCTACCCCAGCTTTTTTATTTTTGTTTCCATTTTTATGAAATAGCTTTTACTTTCCCTTCACTTTCAGTCTGTGTGTCTTTCGATCTGAAGTCTCTTGTAGGCAGCATATGTAAGGGTCTTGTTTTCTTATCCATTCAGCCACTCTATCTCTTGATTGGAACATTTAACTCATTTACATTGAAATTAATGTTTGATAGATATGTAGTTATTGCCATTTAATATTCATATGTTTTATCTTTTTTTTTCTGTCTTAAACAGGTCCCTTTAACATTTCTTGTAATACTGGTTTGATGGTGATGAACTCCTTCAAGCTTTTTCTTTTCTGGGCAGCTCTTTATCTGTCCTTGTTTTAAATGATAGCCTTGCTGAGTAGAGTACTCTTGGTTGTAAGTCCTGACTTTCCATCACTTTGAATATTTCTTGTCAATTCCTTCTGTCCTGCAAAATTACTGTTGAGAAATCAGCTGACAATCTTATGGGAGCTCCCTTATAAGTAACTAGTTGGGTTTTTCTTGCTGCTTTTAGGATTCTCTCTTTGTCTTTAACCTTTGCCATTTTAATTATGATGTGTCTTGGTGTGGGCCCATTTGGGTTCATCTTGTTTGGAACTTTCTGCACTTCCTGGGCTTGTATGTCTATTTCCTTCACCAGGTTAGGAAAGTTTTTAGTCATTATTTCTTAAAATATGTTCTCAATCCCTTCCTTTCACTCTTCTTCTTCTAGTACCACTATGATGGGACTGTTAGTATGCTTGAGGTTGTCCCAGAGGAATCTTAAACTATCTTCACTTTTTTAAATTCTTTTTTCTTTTTGTTGCTCTGATTGGGTGTTTTCTGCCACCTTGTCTTCCAAATTGCTGGTTGGACTCTGCTTCATCCAGTCTGCAGGTGATTCCTTCAAGTGCATTCTTCATTTCAGTTATTGTAGTCTTCACTTCTGACTGGTTCTTCTTTTTGGTTTCTATGTCCTTTTTTATGCTTGCTATCTCTTTGTTGAAATTCTCACTAAGTTCCTTGAGTATGCCTATAACCATTGTTTTGAACTCTATCTGGTAGATTGCTTGTCTCCATTTTGTTTTGTTCTTTTTCTGGAGTTTTTTCCTGTTCTTTCATTTGGGATGAATTTCTGTTCATTTTGTCTGCCTCTCTGTGTTTCTATGTATTAGGTAGATCTGCTATATCTTGCAGTCGTGGCCTGGTGGCCTTATGTAGTAGGTGCCCTGTGGAGCTCTGATCACCTGTGCCAGGTGCTCCAGGAGTGTCTCTAGTGTGGGTTGTGTGTGCCCTCCTGTTATAGTTGAGCCTTTAATGCTATTGACACATCAGCAGGTGGGATTGACCCTCAGGCTGACTGGCTGTGGGATTTGGCTGCATCCACAGTTTACAGGGTGCTGTATAGGGGGGGTTCTTACCCCACAGAGTGGGATTTGCCCCAGTAGGCTCTGATATCTGTTGAGACCACCCTTTGGGTGTGCCACTTTTTGGGCTAATTGGGTGGTGCTCTGCTGTGGTTTGAAGCTAACCTCCAAGTTGGTTCTGGGGCCTTTTGGAAGGAGTTCCAGTGCAGGTCGCCCACTGCCTGTGACCAGCCGGGGACTACCTGGTAGGGGCTACAAAGTGATCTGTGGTTGGTTGCTGCCTGTGCTAAACCTAGAGCCACGTGGGAGAAGTAAAGTTGCAAACCGAGGATGGCTGTCATCAGTCCTGGGCCTGGGGTAGCTCTGCAAGAAGCCAGGACACCCCAAGTCCTGCTGTCACCTGCTGGCTCTGTAAGGTTCAGCTGCTGATAAAGCCTCGGGCGGTACCCAAGTTGGGTGAGGCAGGGTTTCAGGGAGTCACCAAAGTAGGCTGAGTTGTGGTCATCATGGTAATGTAGATTCTGGTTTGGTGTCAGTGCTGAACCTGAAACTACTCACCAAAAGTCTCAGAGTACACCAAGGCCAGTGACCAAAACCTGGGGCCCATGGGCCCCCAATAGTTGTCCAAGAAAGAGTGTGATGTGGGCCAGGCTGGCTGTTGGCAGAAAAAGTGCCTCAAGCATTATGCAAGTTGGATGGGGCAGGATCCCAGGGAGTCACCAGGCTGGAGTAAGTGGAGCTCAATAGACCAATCAGATTCAGATTTGGCCATGTGGGAGAGGGCTCAACACAGGAAAGATGGCACCTGCCTGCTGGCTGCACGGGAGAAAGACACCACACAGGGAAAATGGCGATGTCACTCTAGTCCTTTCCCCAAAGCCACACATATCAGTCTCTCCCCATATGTCTCTGATGGCCTATGAGTCACTGTCCCTCCACTGGATCCCAGGCTGAATGCCTGTGAGCAAGAGAGTCTGTGTGAGGGCGTTTTAAGGGACATCTGTGTTTCCTGCAGCTTTTCATCCCACCTGGACGTTCAGAATCTCCACTGTTTTTTACAGCCAGATATTGGGGGGCTCCTCTTCCTGGCACCAGGACTCTGGGCTGGGAGCCTGGTGTGGAGTAGGGGTTCCTCTGTACTCCAGGGGGAACTTCTGTGGCCAATATATCCTTCCCGATTCCCAGTCACAACACAGGTGTGGAACCAGCCAGTTCTGTGTCTCCACCTCTCCTACAGTTTTGACATGGCTTCTTCTTTATATCCTTAGTTATAAGGGTCTGTTCAGCTAGAATTCAGATGGTTCTTCAAGTTGATTGTTCTATAATTTAGTTGTAATTTTAATGTGTTCATGGAAAGGGGCAGGTATAGTGTTTATCTACTCCACCATCTTGGATCCTATGTCAACATCGTCCTTTTTTAATTTATCTGAAATAAATATTTAAATTTTATCTATTAAAAATATCTTAAATTTTAAAAGTAAGATATTTTATGTATTTTGAAACAAAACCAATGTAAAACAGCAACAATATACTGTCTGTTTTCTCAGCCCTTCATTTAAAAGTCACCCCAATAAATTTAATAAAAAAAAAAATAAAAAAAAAAAATAAAAAAAATAAAATTCCTCCTATAATATCCTTTAATAGGAAATCTGAAAGAAGTATTGGATTATAGGTGTGTTTGCATGGTGGCCAAGCTATTGGTTTTAAAATCTAAGATGTGGGTTCAAATTCTGGCTATGAAGCTTCTTGGCTGACAGGTGTCAGACAGATCACTGAATGGCCCAGCCTTACTCACATATCTGTGTAAAGGTCGAGGAGCTGATGCATTTCACAGGGCCGAGCACTAACACACAGGTGCTTGATACAAGATAACTACTCTGGTTAGCAAGGGGCTGTCATCGTTAGAACATAACTCAGAATTGGTAAATGCCAACTACAAAACCGGCACCTTTTTGGCCAATAATAAAGATTGTATGTAATTTACTCATTAGAGTTAATTGTCCACTCTCATGAAGAGATTTGAGGAATGGATAAGGTAAGGCTGTCCTTGAGGATCCAGCTGAGGTTGGTTTAAGGTACTGATTGTTTGTAGTTCAATGTATGTGTATTACTCAGGACAGGTAATTGCCCTAATCCCTGACCTACCAGCTTCTGAACTTTCTATTTTCTAAAACACAGATTTATGTGCAGTCATACCCTTGGGCCCTTTCTGCTGTCTCTGGAATCCAGCTGTTCCCATCCTACCCATAGCCATCCCCACCTCCCGTGCTCTAATGGCAGTTCTTCAGCCCTTGCGCCCCTCACTTTACTTCTGTCTGCTTCCTCCTCCACTGTGCTGCTGAACCTCCTGTCTTAGAGGTTACTGGTAACATTCTTATTGCCAAATCCTGGGTTCAGCCTTATCTTCCTGTACTTTGCTCTATTAATCATCACTCTCTCCATGTCTCTGGGTGCCTTTCTTTCGGTCTATAAACATACTCCAATCTCCAGTCGCCTGAACAAAATAATGAAATTTTAATAACTTTGGACTTATGTCACCCTCTACCAACTAACACATTTCTGGAATCCCAGCTTCTTAGTGGTCAAGAATTTGGATTCTGGATACTAGCTCCCAGTTCTGCCACTTCTAACTGTATAACAAGTTGCTTGATATTTCTGTGCCCCAGTTTCCTCCTCCGTGAAATAAAGCTATGGATAATATCTACCTCTTAAGTTGTTGTGAGAATTAAATGCATTAACCCAGAAGCTTGCCATACAGAAGAGGGTCAATACATGTTAACTATTATCTGAGCCCTATGTTCTCCTATCCCTTCATTCTTCAATATATCAGAACCTGGCTCAGGTCCTACCACTCCCGAGATACTGCTTCATAAAGGTCACCCATGACCTACTACTTGTAGGTTAATGGGCTTCTGCTGCATTTGACATTCTTGGATACTTCCTCCTTCCTGAAACTCTCCATTTCCTCATCTGCTGCCAGTTCCTGCTGCATACATCATCATGTCCTAGTTAAACTGAATGAACACACACACACACACACACACACACACACACACACAACTAGGGTTTGTTTCTTGCCTTCAGGTCTTTGCTTGTGCTGAAATTGCACCATCACCATCACCGCAGAAGGCCCCTCCTCACTCTAGTCCCTACCTCCAATGTTCAACCCCGACATGTCATCTCATCCTCTAGTTCCTCCTCTCCCCCGGGTTAAGTTTAACTTATCCTTTAAGATTCACTCAGATCCCATTTTCCCATAAATCCCTCTTCAACACCCTTCTTCCACCAAAGCTAAGTTAGGTGCCGCTTCCTGGTGGTTACGTAACACTCATATACTTCTTACGCTGTATTCTGATTCTGTCTCTCCAAAATTACCATAAGCTCTCTGGTACAACTATGAGAGTCATTTCTTATTTTTCTCTGAATTTCTAGCACTTGATATGGTGGCAGTTACATTGTAGGAACTCAGTAAATGTTTATGAAATTAAACAATCAATTAATATCAACACCCATCTAGATCCCCTGAGTGTTAGGTAGCCAAGTACAGGGGAAATAGATTTCACAGGGAGTCAGAGGGCTAGAAAAAAAATCAGAATCAAGGAAAAAAAAAAATGCATGGAGTTTTACAGTGTGTGGTAAGGAAGTTAGGGGAGCTAGGTAGAGTTTGGCAGAAGTAAAAGGGGCTGTCATGAAGAGAAACTCTTGAAATGGAGAGGCAGTGCCCTTCAGAAGGATGACTTTACCTTCCTCTAAGCTCTTCTTCGGTTCTACCACAAAACCACCAGCTAAAAGGAATGCAGAAGAAACATAAAAGAAAAGTATATTTATTTTCCTCCTTGCTTGTTTCCAAAAGAACACAGTTACAACCACATTGCTCAAAAACTTCCACATGCTATCTGTTTCTTCCAGATATATAGGATTGTTTTTATGCTGGAAAAAATACAGAAAAATTGTTTTCAAAAGCTTAAATTTAGTACATTCTCTTCAGGCTGACATAGATAACCACAGGAATAATTTACTATCTACTTCTGGGCATCTCCTTTGCAAGCCAACTATTACACAATCAAGCACAGCGCCCAAGAATGTCTGGAGTTTTAGTATCTTTGTATCATCGCTTTTGACTCTAGAGTTAGCAATTATTAATAGAGATACATCATTCCTAGAACCAGTCATCACCTAACAAGTAAGCAGCACTGGGCCATAGCACTAGCAATGAAGTTCTAAAAAAATCAGAATCTTCATTTTTTTAAACATAATTCATTCACATAGTTCGAAATTCAAGAGATACAAAATATATACAATAAAAATGGTTTCTTCTACTCTGTCCTTTCAAAGATCTTCTGGTTATGCAAAAGAATTAATACGCATATACATTTTTTTCTCACTGCCTGCTTTTTGTTATTGTGTATTCTACATTACATTTGATCTTGCACTTGCTTTTTTCACCTAAAAATCTGTTATGGAATGTGTTCCACATCACGTACATAAAGGAACTTTATTCATTTTATTTGTTACATGATATAGATATACCAGGATTTATTTAACCAGTTCCCTAGCAATGGCCATAGAGGTTGCTTCCAATATTTTGATACTCAAACAGTACTATAACGAATAACCTTTCCATATAGCATTTTGCACATGTACCAGAATATCTGTAGCATAAATTCCTAGAAGTGGATTAGCTGCGCCAAAGGATATGTTCATTTGGAACTTTGTTAGCTATTGGCAATGTTCTTCTCTGCAGGGGGCGGGGAGGGGGTTGTACCAATTTACCCTCCCACCCGCTTCCTTATATCTCTACCAAAAGTGTCAGCTGACTTTCTAGGCTTTGCCAATTTGAAAGGTGATAAATGAGATCTCAGCATACTTTTAGCTTGCATTTTTCTTATTATGAGTGTGTCTGTAGCATTTTTTGAGTCTTCAGTGCTATTCATAGTTTCCTCTCTCTCAGTATAAAATAATAACAACAATAATAACAGCTGACACTTATGGGGTGACTTACCATCTGCTAGGTATATTATAGACATTTAAGACTCTCAACAGTTCTGTGTTGTAAGTACTGTTATTTCCAATTTACAAATGGGGAAACTGAGGCTTAGAGAAAGTAGCTAGCCCAAAATGAGCAATAAATGGTAGAGCCAGGGTTTAAACTCAGACTTCTCTGACCACAAAGCCCATGTGCTTAAAAACTAGGCAACTTCCCTACTACTCAACATCCATGCAACAAAAGTAAAGGCCCTCAGGCATCGACTCTCACATTCCCTCCCTGAAATTCCAGGAAAGTAGCCTGCTACTGTTCACTCACATTCTTGCCTCCTTTTGAGGTTGTTAATGTCTTCTTGTGTTCTTGCCTCCTTTTGAGATGTGCTTTAACGGAGACCACACCATCATGTGGACCCAGGGCTCACAGAGATGAGTGGAGGCTCCCAGAAACACAGCCACATGAGAGGTGTAAGTGGGCATCTGAGTGGACACTAGTTCATAAATAGTAACTTCAGGCTTATAAGTAAGGAAGAAGTAAAGTTCATTCTGCAAATATTCAACATCTATTATGTTCCAGGCACGGTTCCAGGTGTCTGGACACAGCAATGAACAAGATAAACCAGATCCCTATTCTCATAATACTTTACATATTGGACAATATATAAACAAGAAAATTCTTAAAATTGATAGTAATAAGTACTATGCAAAGGGTTAAAACTGTGTAATTGGTAAAAAGGGGCTCTTTGGATTGGATAGTCGATGAAGGCCTCTCTAAAGGAGGTGGCAGTTACACTGAGAAGAAAAATGACATGAGGAAACCAGCTGTGAAAGTTCAGGCAGAAGAACAGCCAGTGCAAAGGTCCCAAGTCAGGAACACGCTGTGTGCATCTGTAAAAGGGAAAGGCCTGTTTACCTGAAGGCTAGAGGAAGGGGGAAGGCAGAAGTCGAAATGGTAAGTGTGGTCAGATCTCACATTGGGGCTCTGTGGACCAAGAAAGAGAATCTGGATTGTACTATGTTTAGTGGGAAGCCATGGGTGGTTTTAAACTGATGGGGGGACAGGAGGGAGGGTGTGTACGTGTGTGACATAATCTGATTTAATTGTTTTTTAAAAACAATCACTCTGGCTGCTAGGAGGAGAGCAGACTGTAGCAAGACAAGACAATAAATCTGGAGACCAGTTGGAGGTTGTGGAGGTGGGTTGACAGAGACCATAAAGGTTTGGACCAGAGTGGTGCTTCTCATACTTCAGAGGGCATCCGAATCCTCTGGAGAGCCCCAATCTCAGGGTTTCTGATTCTGAAAGGACTCCACGATCTAACAAGTCCCAGGCGATGGTGATGCTGCTGTCTGCTATCTACACCCTGAGTAGCACTAGTCTGCACTGGAGATGGAAGAAGTGGACAGATTTCACTGTGTTTTGGAAGTAGAATCAAAAGGATTTACTGATGGATTACATTTGGGGGATAAGAAAACAAGAAGAATCAAGGATGACTCTGGGGTTTCGATTAAGCAAGTGAGGAAGTTACCATCATATACTGAGAGCAGGAAACAGAAGAAGGGGCAGATGGGAAGGGGAGAAAATTGAGAGTTCTGCTTTGCGCATGTTAAGATTGAGAGGCCTGTGAGATATCCACATGGGAATGTCAGCCACAAGATGGGGAGCTCTGGTGTTGGGTGAGAGGTCAGCATAGCGGCGTGGACAAAAAAGGGTTCTGTGGGAAGTTACCTCAGAGTGTGATCTGATCCTACATTCCTAGCTGCGCAGGGCATGGTGGGGAGTCACACCCCAGGCCAATCACTTCTTTAGTGAAAGGTTTTAAGCCAGCCCTGTCCATTGTTCTTGTGCATCTAGGTTAAAATACCTTTGAAATACCACAAGTAATACTCCCCAGAGGTGTCATTACCCTCAAGAGAGCACATAATCTTAACTGGCCTATAATCTAATCCCTGCCTTGCTTTCTCCCTTCTTCACGTAATATTCCTTGCTTTCTCTCTTTAATTTCAAATGCATAAAAGAAACAGAAAAACTGCTCTTCTCCAGAGCATTTGAGATCTTGCTTCCTGGCAATTGTCGTCAGTTTTGGCTCAAATAAACTTACACAGATTCTTTACAGGTTTGGGAATTTCTTATGTCATCAGTGATGAGATTTAAAGTGATGGGACTGGAAGAGATGGCCCGTGGAGAAAGTGTGTTTGTGGAAGAAAAGAGCCCAGGACAGAGCCCTGGGCACCAACATCTCCACGTCAGGAAGAGCAGGGGCATCAGTGGGCAGGAGGACAACCGGGAACTTAATGCCAGGAGGAGAAAGCCTTTTAGGAAGGTGGGAATGGTCACAATGTGCCTGAAAGCAAGATGCCATATGAGAGACCCAGAGATCAGAGGAGGGCACCTTCCTGCAGAGGAAAAAAGAATGGGCAGAAGTGACTGAAGAACTGTGCGAATCCATAACTCTCATCACCTCAGCTGGATTCTTCCTGTGTCATGATTAATCATCAACTCCAGACAGAAAGGCCCATGCTTTTCTTTTGGGCCAGTGAAGAAGGTGGAAACCTCAGATATTACAGCTCACTCTCCAGCCAGCCTCAAGTCCAGGAGTGGTGGTGGCATTGGAGGAGGAAAAGAAACAGATTCAGTTCTAGAAACTGGGACTGGAAGGGGAAATATAGGTAGGAAGCTATCTTGGGATTCAGAAATGACCCTGGATGGCTTCTCAGACAGGAGACCTGTGCCATTCTCGAAACTTTTCTTTCACCTCAAAGAAACATCTCTACTCCCATCCAAGAGCAATTCTTCACCCAGTGTTTGTGAGGCCTGGGCCGCCTGCCGAAGCTGAGCCCTGGCTCCACTGGCCGTCTCCTCCCTCGTCTGTATTTTTGATGGTTTCCTCCTGCCTGGCTCCTTCCCCTCAGACTACAATAACGCCACTCTGACCTAAAAGAAAGCTCTGTTCCTCCACCCTTCCTCTCCTGCAGCTACTGCTTTCATTGCTTTTACCCCAAACTTCCTACACTGATGCTCATGCTTCCTCACTTTCTTTCTCATCTGTACCTACTGGAATTTGGCTTCTGTCCCTGCCACTGTCTCCAAAGCCATGGCCAACTCCTAATTATCCAACACAGGGCATGCTCCTCTAGGTCCTCACCTCAGGCCATCTCTCTGCTGCGTTTCAGTCAATGGCCACTCACTCTTTCTGGGAGCTCTTGCCTCCTTCTCTCACAGCCCTCACCATCCCACACAAATGCTTTCCTCTCCTCAGTGTGGCCCCAGGGGTCCATGATCCTCTGAGTTCTGTAACTGGTGGAGGTGCCTCTTTCTCTGCCCTCTCCTGGATGATCTCATCCATAACTTTCCACAACCACCCGGCTATGAACTAATGACGATGACAACTTGTAGGTATTTGCAGCTGCCTAGATGACATGTCCATGTTTTGCAGTCATGTCAAAGGTATCCAAAACAAAACCTAGACCCACAGTTTTCACTTAATAAATGCATACAGCTGCTCCTCAACTTACAGTTGGGTTACATCTCGATAAACCCATTGTTAAGCTGAAAATATTGTGAGTCGGAAATGCACTTGCTACACCTAACCTGCCAAACATCATACCTTAGCCTAGTTTACCTTAATCATGCTCAGAGCACTTACATTAGCCTACATTTAGGCAAAATCATCTAATACAAAACCTATTTTATATTAAAGTGCTGAATACCTCATGTAATTTACTATGCATATTGCTTTCGGATCATTGTAAAGTCGAAAAATTGTGAGTTGAACCACCATAAGTCAGGACCGGCTGTATTAAGTACGTTTGTTGAATAAACTGTTTTCTCCTTGCCCACTCCTGCCTCCTACATAATAAAGAAAAAGTAAAAAACAATAAACAAAACACAAACACCTCCTCCCCTTCTGTCTGGGTTAATAGGATGACCTCACACCCTCCTTTCTCACTATACCTAATTGGTCTCAGAGGCTTGTTGATTCTAGCTCTAAAATGGTTCTGGAATCTTCTTTTTTCTTTTCCATTCCTACTCTGCTGCTAGCCTCATCTCTCCATCCGACTCACTGATCTTAATTCAGTGGTTCTCAAATTTGGCTACACATTAGAATCACCTGGAAGTTTTAAAAAATCCTGACTCCCAGCCCCAACAGACCAAGTAAAACAGAATACCTGGGGGTGAAGCTGGAGCACTGGTATGTCTAAAAAGCCTTACAGGTGATTATAATGTGCAATCAGATTTGAGAATCACGGATAGTTTCCTTCTCCAGTATCCACTATTTCCCTCAAAAAAAAAAAAAAAGTCAAGTCTGATCTTAACACCATCTGCTCTATAATTTCAGATGACTCCCTATATGTTACACAGGATTCTTAACTTGCAATCCAGTGTCAGGGGGTCTGTGAACCCCGTTAAACCATCCACAAAGTATTGTGCATAGGGAGAGGCTTTGTCCATTCTCAAAGAAGCCTGATTCAAAAAAGTAAAGAAATATTAGCCAGGTAGTAGTGAATGGTTATTCAACACTTACTGTGTGCCAGGCACACACTGTGCTAACCACTTTACATACATTCATTCATTAACATTCAAAACTAACCCATGAGTATGAATATTACCCCCATTTTATAGATGATGGTGAAGTAACTTCCCCAAGTCAACAAGCTCTTGGAGTCTAGACTCACACCCGCCAGATCTACTCTACCACTTCCCTGGTTTGCAGGAGGAATCCAAACCCTTTAGCAAAGCAAACAGGCCCTCCACCATCTGCCTAACTGGAGGTATCCCTCCTCCCCCACCCCTGCTCTAGCCACACACTTCTCTCCATTCCCTGAAGAAATCACGTAGTCTCTGCCTCTGTCCCCATATATGCTGTGACAACTCTTACACATATCCTCCCTGCACTTCCCTTCCAGGCAGAATCCTCCTTATACTTCAGGACTCAGCACCAATGTCCCCTACAACTCTCTGAAACCTTCTCTCCCCCTCATACTTTCGCTGAAGACATTATGGCACTTTTGGCATGTGATGATAGAGTTGCTCATGCCCCCCCCCCCCCCCCCCCCCCCCCCCCCCCCCCGCGACAAGCAGAGTTCCTGGAGGGAAGCGACCGTGTCTTGTCCATCTGTGGCTCCCCAGCATCTCACAGCACCCTGGCCCATAAGAGGGGCTCAATGAACATTTGTTGAAAATAATGTACTGTATATTGTCGTGTATAATGCACTCCCACGTATAATGTGCACCCACATTTTTGGCCCAAACTTTCAGGGGAAAAAATTTTTCGTTTTCATTTTTTAATTCAAATTTTTGTTTGTTTACATTTAGGTACTTGTTTCTTGTATTATAAAGGAATTTTAGCATTTATTTTTTTAACATATTATGGTATAAGAAGTTTTATGTAACAAATAATTGCAAAACACAAAAACAGATACAAGGTACAAGAAATTTTATGATAACAAATTTATGGTAACAAATTTGTGATATTTACACATCATAGAAGGCCAAGAACTCTTCGTCGTTACAAGTTCTTCCTAAGTTCAACAAAACTGATTGTCATATTCCAGGGTATTATTTTGCATACAGATATCATTATTAATTTCTAGAGTTACAGTTTTAACTCAAAAGCATAAATAAAAGAATTAAAAACAAGTATATAGCTATGAAATTAGTCCTACCCTTGTATAATGAGAGGTGTAAGTGGGCATCTGAGTGGACATTAGTTCATAAATAGTAACTTCAGGCGTATAAGTAAGGAAGAAGTAAAGTTCATTCTGCAAATATTGAACATCTATTATGTTCCAGGCACAGTTCCAGGTATGCATCCTTATTTTCACCTCACAAATTTGGGCAAAAAAGGACACATTATACATGGCAAAATACGGTAAGTGTGCTTTCTACTTACTAGGGAGTACCCAGGTTCCAAAGTAGGGAGAGTAGGACTTTGTCTTCTGACAATGACGTTTAGGATATTCGTATGTTGTCAGGCTGTCCCTACCAACCTCATAGAGTTATTGTTAAGATTCAATTAAATAATTATTTAGAAGGAATTTGCATTGTTTAACACACTATGAAAAAGAAAGCCTGATTATTAACTAACTCTCTGTTCATGTCCAGTGGGTAATGGTCCATTCTGAATGTCAGGAAGTCAGGAAATGCAGATTTAACAGCCACCAGCTAGCTACATGCTGTAAAAAAATGTCTGTCATCGCATTGGCATCTCCTGCTCTGAGACAATTTCCTCATTGCTGTGGCATTCTGCACAGCTGAAAGAACCACACCAAGAATGCTCAATTGAATTAATACTCACTTAAAATTAGTTTTATAAAACATGTCTTAAGTGGCTTCAGAGGTTCAAACAAAATTGCTTTTACAGGAATGAGAGAAAAGAGGCATCAGGAGTACAGTTGTACATACATGGGCTGTTATGAAGCTTCCTGATTTTGATAATATCCTACTGAGCTAACCAAATAGAGAACTTGGGAATGAATGAGATAAAACTGGTGTTTCAATGAAAATTATTAAATTGTAGCAAATTCATGAAATTTGATCCTAATTTTGACTGTTCTCATATTTTCTAAGTTCTCTAAAAGGTTACCCTACTTTGCCCCACTTGCTAACGAAAGATTGGGGAATTTCATTTGTAAGGAGTGATTTTCAAGCCCAACTATACAGTCTGGTGGCAGAGAAAATTATTTAACTGATGATGGCATAACATACAAAGCATCATAAAGAGTGAGGCTTTTGGCAACTTACAAGCGAAGGAAGGAAGAAAGGGAGGAAGGTAGGAAGAAAAAGGAAAAGAAAAAAGAAAACTAAAACTTGAAAGTCTATAGGGAGAGGATGACAGGAAACATGACCTGATTCCCCATCAATGAACAACGATATCCAAAAACTTTCACTGGAATAGATAAACTACATATTGAGTGTGTATGTGTGTGTGTGTGTGTGTGTGTGTGTGTGTGTGTCTACACACTCGTGCATGCTCATATGCATGTACTCAAAGTATAACAAGAAAGTTTCAAACTGTAGGGAAAGATCAGAACGACCTTCGCAACTCCTGACCTCATTTCATTCTTAGACCACAGTATGATGAATGCAGTGGTTTGGAGTTTTGGCCTGGAAGTCAAACTGCTTGGTTTGAATCCCAGTTCCTCTTTTTTTTTTTTTTTTTTTAACTTTTTATTTATTTTAAGTGTGTTTTTCCAGGATCCATCAGCTCCA
Source organism: Rhinolophus sinicus (assembly GCF_057876585.1). Taxonomy (NCBI): domain Eukaryota; kingdom Metazoa; phylum Chordata; class Mammalia; order Chiroptera; family Rhinolophidae; genus Rhinolophus; species Rhinolophus sinicus. The sequence goes on from NC_142506.1 coordinate 28,618,074, forward strand.
AGTCAAGTAGTTGTTTCAATCTAGTTGTGGAGGGCACAGCTCCCAGTGGCCCATGTGGGAATTGAACTGGCAACCTTGTTGTTAAGAGCACCACACTCTGACAGACTAAGCCAACCAGCCACCCCAGTTCCATTTCTGACTGTGGTAGAGATCACTATTTGTCCTCCAGTATCCGTTCTCCCCTTCTTCCCTGAATGGCAAATGGACATGTGGCCAGAATAAAGACTACATTTCCAAGCCTCCTTTGCAAATAGATGTGGCCATGTGACCACATTCTGGCCAATGGAATATGAACACAACTTCCAGGTCATGCCCATAAAGTGGTGGCTGGATCCTACATTTCCTTTCTCTGTTGGAATGCAGTGACATTGCTCCATCTTTGACAAGGTGGAATAGGGTGGCCTGTAGGGAAGGCAGAGAAGCCTAAAAGAAGCAGTCTTGGGCCCGAACAAAGTTGACTGCCTTATCAGCCCTGGACTGCTCCTGATCAGACTGACATGACAGAAAATTACTATCTTGTCTAACCCATTATTGCTTTGGACCTTGTTAGTAGTCAAATTGATATCTATCAACTGAAAAATAATATTGACTAGGTGTTTTGTCACCAAAAAGGATTTATTTGGGAGAAGGAAAGGGTTGCAACCCAATGCATGCAGACATGGCAAGCCACGTGCCCTCTCTGGCCTGCCTGCCAAGGTGGAGGGGTATCATAGAAGAGAAAGGGAAATTAGAACCATAGAGCTTTATTATAAACATAGGGTTCTTCCTGCAGAGTTCTTGCATGTAGAGATAAATGTAGAGTGTGAGAACTTCCATAAGCCCTAGCTCCTCCCATAGACCTTCCCAACTGATTATGTTTGCTTAAAGTTCCAGTTAGTCTTTATCATATCCTAACAGAGTAACTGTGATTAAAAGCAAGGTACTTCATCTCCATGGACCTCAGTTTTCTCATCTATAAAATGTGAAAAATACAAACAATAACAACAACAGCAACAATTATAGCTTCCTCATAGGGAATAGGGAATGTCAAATGATTAGATGAGTTTCTGGCACACGACGAGTGTTAGCTATTATTATTAAAGTAAAATTATTGAATACTGATTACTATATGCATGGTGTGATAGTAGCCTCTGGCAGTTCTAAGTTCATCCCTTATTCAGCCATCCTTTTCTCATTGACATTTGAATATCTTTGTTTAACTATCAAACACCATTATAATTATGTTTGATGGGTATCAAGTTGTATCCCCTGAGCATTGCATGGTGTGTATTTTTAAACAGCTACCCTATATAGATTCCAGAATATGACTTTCATTACTTAAGACAATCCAGGAGATGCTTAAAGATAATCACGAAGGGTGGTATAGACTTGAGAGAATTCAGTGATGGGCAGCTTTGAAACTCCATTAAAATCAAGATTTATGTTTATAATAGGAAGCTGAGAGGTCACACAGATAAACTCATCATGTTCAGAATTGATTTCATCTCCCAGGCCCTTCCCAAACTCAATCCTCCCCCTTATTATCACAATATACTTTACCCACCAAAAGGAACTCAGCTCCAACCATTGAAATCCAAACCTATCTATGTCCCCAAGACCTTGGGGCGGAGCTACTTCTTGTTTGTACAGTGAGGTGGTGCTCCTCCCAAAGGCACCCTTCTTTGCAACCTGCAAAGAACTTACTAAAAGGAAACAGTGAGACCTAGAGCTTCTACTTTTAATGTAAGAGTTAATGTAACCTCCCCGCTGGACTCAAGGTGCGGACTGAAGTGGCTTGGCTGAGCTTGGCTGGCAGGAAAGAACAGCAGTGCCCCTGAAGAGGCTCAGAGTCAGAGTGGCGTTCTTTTCTGGAGAGCTGACTCTGGGAGCAGTGTCGTCCCAGAGCTGGTTGCCTGTGGTCCAGCCATCTGACCCCACTCGTGGGCCCAGGGAAAATGGCTACATGTGAACAGAAGTGTTAGTCACTGCGAATGTGGGCCCTCTTGGGTGTGGAGCAGTCACATAAAAGCATAGCACAGAGCCTGCACTTTCCACTGAATTCAGGGTCTCACCTGGATGTGTGGTGCTGGCCAGCATGTGTGCTCAATTACTGCAGTAGGTCCAGGGATGGAAGGGGCCTCCTGAAGAGATTAGGCCTTGCCTTAGCTGGATGGCCTTCTGCTTGGGACCCTTACATCTTAAGGCACTGCAGAGAAGGGCTTCTCAGTAGACATAATGGTAACCAGGACTGACTCCATAATACTGAACGAGCTCCGTAAGGGTTCCCTAAACTTATCCTAAGAAGAACCCCCAAGAAGAAAATGAAATAAAAAAAGGAAGAGAAGAATTATCATCATATTTGCTTGAATATACATTTAAAAATATCTCTGAGAGGATACATAAAAAAAATAGAAACAGTGGTTTTACTTTCTACAGGTCAGGGTGGGAATCGAGTGGATGGGGGATGGTGAGAGGAACACTCTTCACTATCTTCTTATACTTCTTAGATTTTTGAAGCATCTGTAAAACTGACTCAAAAAGTAAAGCAGAATAAATGAAAATAATAGTAAAATGAAAGGCCATGTCTTCAGATAATGTAGGCAGGTTAAGCAGGGGTGTGCTCGGGAAGAGGAAGGAGAAGGGGCACAGACACAGACCCCATTCCCATCGCAAGGCTGGTGCTCTCACAGCTTCGAGCAAGAAGTGAGCGTGGGAGGGCCAGCTGCCCTTCACGTCTGCAGGCTCACTCCACCTCACTATAAGTCCAAGATGAAAAGAAATGGGACCTCATTTTGGACCTCGATCTAGTACAATAGTTACACAATTATTATCTTGTCTCTGCTGCCTCATGAAATCCCTCTTGAATCTGGGCTTTCTCCATCTCGCAACTTGATTACTTCGACAACTTTCCAACTACAGTGGCCTCCTTGTGCCACACTTCTAATTCCTCAAATCCATCCACTAAACTTTAAATTTCTTTTTGGAAATGAAAACCTGATCCTGCCCCTCGAGGCTCCCTCCATGCTTAAAATCCTTCTGCAAAGGCCCATTGAGCACATGATAACATCTAAATTCCTTCTCTGTCCTCCCAGGATATTGTCACTCCCCACTTACCTTTGCTCTACCCACCCATGGCTGCTTGTGGTTTTCTGAATGGCCCATCCTGTCGTGCTTTGTGGCTTTGCATAGGTTGTTCCTTCGCCTGAAGTTCCCCTTTGTGTTTTGTCACCTGGAAAACTCGATTCTTCCCTCAGGATTTGGCGCAAATGCCATCTTGTTTCTGTGACCCACGATGACCCCTCTTTTTTCCCCCAACCCTGACCCCAGTCACCCCACAACACTTTGAACACATGCCTATTAACATTGTATTGCATCATCTGCATTTTTATTAGACTCTCAGCCTCATGAAAGCAGGAGTTATGACCTATTCATTTCTGTATTTCCAGCACTCAGAAGAAAGTTGGGATAGAAATGGATGAACAGTTTGCTCTGAATTAAATCCTTAGGATTGGATTTAAAACAACTGCTAAGGTACCCTGAGGTTAAACTTGCTTTCCAGAGTTCTATAAACTTGGCTCTGTCCCTGTCTAAATAACGATGAAGTTTAAACACTCCAATTGGCTCTGTCCCTGCCTAAACAATGATTGCAGTTGAAATTCCAGCCAGCAAAATGCCTAGCTCTTTTTTTTTTTTTTTTTTAATGCTTAAGTACTGGAAGGAGATGTGGCCTTATACCAAGGAGCACAGAGTAGTTGCATGCGCTATGTGAATGCTTTGAAAGTCAGGACATGTCACATTCCTTAGTAACAGCACAGTGATACTGTAGCAACAGGTAGGATCCAATAGCAGCCATGTGTGGACAGAGTCACCTCGGGGGAACCCCGAGTAGTGATGTTCTTGGTCCCAGCATGGGGAGCCAAGTGTGATTTTTGCATGGTACTCTTCTCTCTAGGGTAGTTGTAGTGAATGCTAATGAAATTGTAAACTACTGAAAGACTGAAGCCCACAAGACTTTTTGCATATTTTGGCCATTCCTTTGTAAATATATTTGGCCATTTCTTGGTAAAATATACATTATGAATTTTATCATTTTAACCATTTAAGGTATGTAATTCAATGGCATTAAGTACATTTACAATGTTGCATAACTACTATCCATTTCTACAACTTTTTCATCATTCCAAATAGAAACTCTGTACCTATTAAACTTCCCATTTACCCCCTCCCTCCAGCTCCTGATAACCTCCATTTTACTTTCTGTCTCTATGAATTTGCCTTTTCTAGGTACATCATACAAATGGAAACATATAATATTTGTCTTTTGGTGTTTGGCTAATTTCACTTAGCAAAATTTTTTTCAAGGTTCATCCATACTATGGCATGGATCAGGACACCATTCCTTTTGATGGCTGGATAATATTCCATGGCACGGATAGACCACCATTTGTTCATCTATTCACCTTTTGATGGCCATTTGGGTTGTTTCCATCTTTGGGCTATTGCGCATAATGCTGCTATGACCAATGATGTACCAGAATCTGAGTCCTTGCTTTTAATTCTTTGGGGTATATACCTAGAAGGAGAATTGCTGTAACATGTGATAATTCTGTTTAACTTTTTGAGGGACTGCCAGAGTGTTTTCCACAGCAGCTGCACCAGTTTATATTCCCACCAGCAAGGCACAAGGGGGAATACCTTTCTCCATACCTTTGCCAACACTTGTTTTCTTATTGCTGTTTTGTTTTTTGTAATAGCCATTCTAATGGTTTTTGTAGTTTTGATTTGATTTCCCTAGTGATGTGGGGCATCTTTTCCTGTGTTTGTTGACCATTTGTTTATCTTCTTTGAAGAAATGTCTATTCAAACCCTTTGCTCATTTTTTAATTGAATTTCTTTTTTCTTGTTGAGTTGTAGGAGTTCCTTCTATATTCTGTTTAATCCCTTATCAGATATATGATTTGCAAATATCTTTTAAACTTCATCCAAAAGAAAGGAGTAATATTATAATTAATAGCGGTCAAAGTGGTGATATCCCGCCTTTCAAATGCTAAAATGACACCTGTTGCCAGCTGGGAGACAAGCTTCCTTCCTGTCAGCACCTCGGAAATGGGGGCAAGTAACCACCAGCAACAGGTGGCAAGAATGACAGCCCAGCAGTGTTGGGGGAGGGGAAGGACCACCAGAGCTAGAGCCTTGTTTCAGGGACTTGGAGACCCTGGGTTCTCCTTCCCCACGCCCCCATTGCCATGGATGTTGACTGGGAATGCCCCTTCTGATTCTTCCTCCCAGTACCCACCAGAAACATCACTTACTGAGTTTACCACCTTGGGAGATCTTGTGTCAGCTCCTCCCCTCCCGACCCTGTTCCCCAACAGGGAGTCAAGCAGTTATTTCAGGCCAGGCTTTCTTTTTACTTTGTTTCTAGAGCCTCATTCACCTGAGGCTGACAATGGAGCAGGCAATCAAGTGGCTAAAAGGCCACAGCTCTCCAAAATAGAGCTGCGGCTAAGAACACGGGCGCAGGAGCCAGTCGTCGCGCCATGTTGGAGCTCAGTCTTTGAAGCCACTGTCTGCATCTGAATCCTGGATCCCCTGTTTATGAGCCCTGTGATCTTGGGAAACCACTTCTCTGTGCCTCATTCTTCTCAACTGCCAAAGGGGGATAATAATAGGATCCACATCAGAGGGCTGAGGTAAGGATTAATGAGATAGTTCCTGGAATGTGCTTAGACCAGGGATGGCACATTGTAAGGGCTTAATAAACCTTAGCTATTATTGCCCTCCCTCCCTCCGAGTTTCCTCTGAAGCTGTGGAATTGGCATGTTCCTGTGAGTGACCCCAAATGTTGCTCCTCCTATGATTTTCTGCCATGTGCCTTTCTTGGTGGCTGACTGCATGTGCTACAAATAGGCAATGGTGCCGCCAACGTGTCCAGCACCCATAGTCGATAATATTAGAAACTGAATCGTGGTGCCAGATTCAAAGCAAGAGGGTGTCCAGAGGAAGGTGGATCATTCAGAGCCACCCTGCGGAGAGTATTGACAATACTATGTGATGTTTTCCTTGACTGCCTAAAATAGCATCACGCTCACCTGGGAACATGATATCATTTCAGTGTTGCAGCCAAGAGCCAGTCATGGCAGCAGCAACCGAATCATGGATAGGCCTGGCATACCCAGGAAGGGATGCTTGAATGAACACTCTGACTCACTCCAGAATCACTGTGACAGGGCAGCTAAGAGCATGGGTTCTGGAGTCACAGTCTAGATTCCTAAGCTGGCTGTACTGCTTACTCATCAGCTGTGTAACATAACATAAGCAAATAGCTTAACCTCTCTGGGACCCAGTTGTCATCACTTGTAAAATGGACATGCTAGTATTACCTGCTTCATACAGTTTTATGATAGAAAGAGTCCACATGTGTACAGGACGTAGAACAACAGTGCCTGACATTTGGTAAGCACTCTCAAAAAAAGTGTATGTAATATTCGGGATTCATCAACCACCAAAAACACAGTAATGGAAGTGAAATGTAATAATCGAGGAGAGGCAGATAGGGAGAGTGACCCCCAGATCCATCAAGCAGTATGTGTGGCTATGCAGGGAGAAGATAGCTTGGTGCTATGCCCTGGTGTTGGCACTGAGTGACTCCTTCACTGTTACACAGAGACACCTGCAGCCCAGTGGGGTGGGGGCAGGAAGCTGAGGTGAGAAGGATATAGAACCCTCACTGGGGCTCTTTTAGGGAGGTGCCCTGGCGAGGAGCACTCATCACATTCAAAACATCTTGGAATGTTTGTATTTGCTCATGACTTAAGCAACATTGGCTGCTTTATTTTATTATTTATTTATTTATTTATTTATTTATTTATTTATTTACCAGCCTTTAGCTTGGAGGTTACGTTAAAATAAACTCCAAAACCCTTCCATGGCTCGCCATACCTCTGCAACTTCCAAACTGGGTTAGTATCAGGCAGTGTGGCCAACGGTACTGCCTTTTTATGCTTCTGTCAATTGAACTCAAAAAGTCTGAAAGTTTTAGCTAGAAATAAACGATAAAGATTTATGCAAGGGTCTTAGTTAGTTTGCACACTGGGAACACAACCAAACAAAAACCCAGAAGTGTTCCAAAGAAGAAAGAATAGTTAAAGAATTCTTATAGGCAAAAGTATACTCTTGAGAATTACCAGTCCTGTCTTCTTCGCCCTAGGATTGGTCCAGGATGGTTATCAGTCAGATGTCAGGTGGTCTGGATAATGGATGTCAGGTGACTGTCAGGTGGTCTGGATGAGTGAGCCCTTCAAGGGGCATAATCAGAATGTTATCTGGAAGTCTGATCCACAAGGCTCAGATGTATATCTACCTAGGCACTGACACCAGAATAGAAAGTTCAAAAAGTTTAAGTTTCCCAGCCAGTAAGAACAAGAACAGTCTTTCCTCATGCGTCAACCTTCATGTTAATAATTGTAGCAGCTCGGTTAAAGTGACTTCATTTCATATATTCCCTATCTTCACTCGTACTTCTAAACGGGCACGCAGGGTCTGCTGTTTGTGTTCCCACTCAGTGTCCCAGGAACACCTCCACTCCCCCACTGCATGCCCCACACTGGGGTTTCGAGGAGGTGAACTGCCAATTCTCAGGTTTCAAACCCTTTTGGTTTGGCATTTGGCAAGGCTCCCTTCCTGGCTCAACCGGCATTTCCTGGCGCCCACTCTTGTCGGCTTGAAGCAGCAGCAGGAGAGCGTGATGCTTAAAAGCACAGAAGCAGATGACAGTTCAAACCTGTACTTACTGGCTGTGTGAGTTTAGGCCAATGACTCTTTCAGAGCCTTAGTTTCCCCATCATCAAGAAGGGGAATCACCTGCCCTTTCCAGTGCTGTTGTGAGAATTACAGGAGATAAAGGAGCAGTGCTTAGCACGGACCTAGCAGAGTGAGCGCTAGATAAATGGGAGCTATTATTAGCAGGCATCTGATAGCTCAGCTAGGCCCTGCAGCTGCTCTTTTGAATCCCCACTCCTACTTCCTCCTTCCTCCCAGTCACCAGGTTTGAGCAGTATAATTAGCAATGTGTTGAAATTTGGGTGGGGCACAGGTATATGTAAAATTACAAACCAGTTTGTGACAAACCATTTCAGCTGCACAGATTGTAGGGCACCATTTGCTCCAGGCAACCAACTGTTGCTGTTTTGTGAAGTACTCTAAGTTGGGGGCAGGAGTGGGTACACCAGGCCGCCATGGTGGCAGAGAGGAACTGACTCTCCTTTTCACACGGGTGTGGGGACACCATGGCAAGGTCCCAGATGCTGGGCTCTGTTGTTAGCACATCTAGGAAAGAACTCTAATGGGAGCCACCCACGTGAAGAGGAGAGTCAGTCCCTCTCTGTTCTCTATGTTCCGACTGGATTACTTGTGAGGGCTGGGGACAATTGAGCCAGAAACAGGAGGTACCAGGATTTGTTGTTGGCACCAAGGAAACCACACTAAACTGCTCACTCTTGCAAAACAAAACAAAACACATAACAACAACAAACTTTGACCAGTATTAAGCAGAATGTTGACCTCTGAGGCGAGTTCACAGAACAGTTACTATAAGGGGGAGTGAGGTATTTGGTGACCTTTTACAGGACTGACATGAGCTCTACTTGTCTTCCAGTCAGAAACAAAACAAAACAACGAGATCTTGGATCCTCGAGCCCAATGGAAAACAGTCTTTGTCTCTTAGAGGTCAGCCTCTTCCCTTCTCTTCCGGCTAAGTTAATATCAAATGAAGGACACGAAAGGGTCAAAGGTGCCCATGCTTATCTCAGCCAAATCCAGGCTTTCCTTGCTGAAAGCAAGCTTTTAGAACAGGCCCCTCTTCACCAGTTGCAGGTGAACCAAAACATTCTCCCTGGAGTTCCCTGGGGCTGCTGAGCCCCTAAATGTCCTCTTTGGGAGACCAGGAAGTATGAGTCCCAGCCTCCCAGCTTTATGAGAGCTTGTGTAATGTGGTGTGTAGACTGCATCACACTTCCTGTATTGTGTTTGGAATCCAAACGGGAGCTTTCTGCTGAATGGGAGGGGGACAGAGTGAGAGGGAATGGGGGAACGGAGAAAAGGCAAAATTCCTGGTGGCATTTCTAAGTGGGGCTATGATTATTCATACACAGATATATTATCTGCCCTAAAAACTAAACTTGCGGAGGTGTTTTGGTCCTGATTAACCGTCCCTGAACTAGTCCTAAGAGAGTCCTTGGTATTGGTTTCTCTCTCTCTCTCTCTCTCTCTCTCTCTCTCTCTCTCTCTCTCTCTGTCTCTGTCTCTTACTTTCTTTCCCGTTCCCTTCATCTTTCCTAGTTCCTTCTCCTTTCCTCCCCTCCATGGACATTTTTGGAGGAAGGCAAATTGGCTTTATCAGCCAATTGCAGTGCTCGAATATGGAAGTAAAGATGGCGAGATATGCAAACCGTGCCATAGCTCCAAATCTCACATTCTCTGACAGCCACGCCTCAGAACAGAGCCTTCCCAGAAAAGCGAGAGAAGTCTTGAATGACTGGCTTGCGGGCTCTTCGTGTCTTAATCCTCAAGAGCACCAACTATCCCCAGGTCCCTTGGGGCTATCTCAGCTGCCCGTTTGACCCATCCCTCTCTGCTCTGTCCCTCCCACAGTCACCCAGCAGCGCCAGGGGTGTCCTCGAATGTTGACATTGGAGCAGTTAACCTCTCCCCGCCCACTACCCAAGATGCTGAAAGGAAAGAAGGCTAAGGGGAAGAAGGTGGCACCAGCCCCTGCTGTCCTGAAGATGCAGGAGGCCAAGAGGGTGGTAAATCCCGTTTGAGAAAAGACCCAAGATTTTTGGCATTGGACAGGACATCCAGTCCCAAAGGGACCTCACCCACTTTGTCAAATGACCCCCATACATTCGGCTGCAGAGGCCAAGAGCTATTCTCTATAAATGCCTGAAAGTGCCTCCTGCCATTAACCAGTTCACTCAGGCCTTGTACCGCCAGACAGCTGCTCATTTGCTGAAGCTGGCCCACAAGTACAGACCAGAGAAGAAGCAGCGATTGTTGGCTTGGGCTAAGAAAAACACTGCCAGCAAAGGGGATGTCCCCACCAAGAGGCCATCTGTCCTCGAGCAGGGGTTAATACTGTCACCCCTTTGGTAGAGCACAAGAAGACTCAGCTGGTAGTGACTGCATGTGATGTAGATTCCATCAAGCTGGTTGTCTTCCTGCCTGCCCTGTGCCATAAGATGGGGGTTCCCTACTGCATTATCAAGGGGAAGGCCAGGCTGGGGCGTCCAGTCCACAGGAAGACATGTAGGTTCTCACTGGTTAACTGGAAGGCAAAGAAGTGCTGGCCAAGCTGGAAGTTATCTGGACTAATTACATCACCAGATGCGCTGAGATCCCCGTCACTGGGGGAGGGTGGGAGGGCAACGTCCTTGACCCCAAATCGGTGGCTCGCATTGCCAAGCTGGAAAATGCAAAGGCTAAAGAACTGGCCACCAAGTTGGGCTGAGTGTACACTACTGAGTTTTCTATACATAAAATAAAAATTCTCCTTCAGCCAGTGTCGATGGGGCATTTGGGGTTGAAGTTCATTTGCCTTAAAAAAAAAAAAAAAAAGACTGTAGCAGTTACAACACCGTGGGTAAGTGTAAGTATATAAGGCCCCTGGGCCTGCAGCTCCCTAATGACCAGGCCATACATAACGGAGCCCAAAAGGACTAGGAAAGGAATCAAGGGAACCTCAGAGTCTCCACTTCCACAAACCCCTAGGTACCTTCTTTATGAGGCTGCGCTCCCTGCCTTGAGGTCAAAAATCAGTACACAAGAAAGCAAGACCTGGAATTTCCCTGGGGCTTCTCTTGGGTCACTCAGTCTGTCTTGCCTCAGCTTTGGAATTGAAGGGGAGGTACCAGAACAGTGGAAAATCCCTCCCCCCATACCTGGCCCTGCCCAAGAAGGAAAAAGCTTTCCTTCCTTTACATACAGGAGCTTTGAACGTAAGTGATTTTAGTTTATCTGTTTTCTTTGTTTTTCTGTGTGTGCATGGGAGACACACACACACAAAACCGGGAGGGTTATTGCTATTGCTATGGATTTTCTTTTCTTTTTTTTTCTTTTTTTTACAGTGAAACAAAGGCATAAAAGAACTCTAAACTTCGTTCAGAGGACCAAACTTGAACTTCAATCCTTGAAGGATTCCTGGAATACTGTTTAGGTGAGCAGAGAATCCTCACTTATCCCGCAGGGTGTTTGACCTTTGCTGCCCGGCCCCTCCACACATGCCAAATAGACAACGTGTCCTAACCCAGAAAGCTGAAAGTCTTGTGAAGTTCAAGCAGAAAATTTGCTGAAGGAGGCTGAGAAGAAACAGAAAGAATAACAAGGCTGCAGAGAGGCCGTGACGAATCACACCAACGGGAGCTCACACTGTTTTGCTTGCAGGCACCGTGCTCACACTGTGACCCGATTATCCCACCTGAATATCGCAGCAGCCTCCAAAGGAAGCGGTACATTTATGCCCATTTTACAATTCATGAATTAGAGGCAGCACAGGATTGGTGGCCCCATGCTCATTTTCTAGAGTCACACAGCCAGGTGCAAATCCTGACTCCATCGCTACCTGGTTGTGTGACCTTCAGCAAAGTTTTCCGCTGCTATAATCTGGGTGAAATAACAGTGCCTACAGTTGCTGTGAAGAGTGAGATAAGAAACACAAAGTGCTCAGGGTAGTGCTGTGCACACACACACACACACACACACACACACACAGTAAATTGTGTTTTATCCTTGTGACCTTGTTTACCCAGCTGGGCAGCCACAGAGCCAGAATTAGAGCCACGTCTTCTGGCCACCAAGGCCTCTGGTTGTGCAGGTGGAGTGTAGGAAGCAAGAAGCCAGGAGCTGCTGACAAAGCCCTGGGGACATGGCCTTGCTTCTTTTGCTTCAGGTGCCTCCTACTCCCGCAGGTCTTGGTTTTCCCTTTCACCCAAAGGCTGAGACGCAGTTCAGACACCCTCTGACACGTCCATCAGCGGTGAACCACAGACAGACAAAACCTGCAAACTCCCATCTGTCCCTGCAGTGGCCAGTTTGTGATGCAAAATCCTGCTCTGAGAATCAGTTCTGGGAGGACTTTGCTGTACCTTTCAGGCCTGGTGTCCTGCCAAGCACTGTGTTTGAGGCAGAGTCATTCGCCAGGCCTGGCCTCTCTGGCACCACTTGTTTCCATGAACAATTCAATGAACTCTTTCTTCAGCCCAGTCATGCATCAGCAAGGCATGACACGGGCTTGGCTCACCACCTCCAAGCAGTGGGATTGCTGCACTCCAGTCGTGATGGCAGGCCTCCCTTTCCCAGGCTGCTCTTTCCCAGGTATCCCCATGGCTCATCGCCTCACCTTGGTAACCACTCCCAAGGGCCTTCTGTGATTGTTGCTAACACAGCTCTTCAGCCCCACTCTAACACACACACCCATTGTCAGGCAGGGCCTCCCTGAGCTCAGGGAATAGACCCAGAACTCAAACCCATCTGCTGCTTAGTGGAGAGGCTCCAAGGACACCAAACAACTACTGACCCAAATCCCTTTCCCACTGATCAACTTTCCAGCCCAAGATTCTTTCATTACACGCATTCTTTTAGGTTATATTTAGCTTAAATCTGTTGTCCAGGCCGCCAGGACACACCTACTTTACACCTGTTATTCTGCCATAACTATTAACAGGGCTCGTTTCCTTCTTGAAAGTGTCATGGTTTGGGCCTAAACTATCGGGTCCTTGTGTCAGTACATTCTCTCTCTCTGGGAGGTTCCTGTGAAGATGCACGTGGCCCCTGGGCACTTGTGCTAGTCCAAGGTACAGAAAAGTACTTATGGGGACTTGGAGGAATTGCGCTAGGTTTGTTCATTTAGTGCGGGGGTTGTGCTAGGGAGAGCTGAAGGAGGGGAGAGACTTCAGATCACACAGGCATAAGACAGCCTGCAGCTTCTATCCTCGACGCCCCTACCAACCTCCGTCTGGTCAGGTCAGCTGCCATCTTCTGTGTTTTCTTACCTTCCTTGGATCGCAATTTACTCCAGCTGGCAATTGTCTGTTGATCTGCCAGATTCTCCACCAGACAATAAGTTTCCTAAGGTCAAGGACTACACATGTTATTCAGCTTTCTTTCCCCAGGGTCTAATCCCATATTTGTCAAATAGTAAGCACTCATTAAAATGTTTCCCTGAATAATCAATAAATGACTCTGAAACTCAATCTCTTTATCTGTAAAAGGGAAAACCTAGCTTTTCAAGGTGATTGTGAGGCTTAGAAATATTTATATAAACTGCTTAGCACATGCCCGGTGAATTATAAACTTTCTTAAAATAATACCTTAGATGCTGTGTTATTATTAGTCATGCAATCATCCTAAAAGAATCCCACTAAAACCAAGCTATAAGACTGGAACTGCACCTCCCAGAGTGTTGCCATCTTACTGTGATGCACTTTTCCTTCTCTAGGCTGTCTCTCAAGTTCAATGTCAATTGAGTTCTGCTCCAGGGACTTGGCGGAAACACACAAGGTGATTTGTTCCACAACTTACAGCAGTTCTTAGAATAAAAGGCAAATAAGTTGAGTGGGTAGGGAGAAGCACCAGGTGTTTGGGAAGCATCTATAACATTGTTGGTTGCAGAAAGTGGGGGTGAGGTAAAGAAGGGGCAGGGTGCATATGCAAATCGGGAAGGGTGTTCCAAGGCCACCTTCATCTGCTTTGCAGGACTGTGCAGGACCAAGATGACAGCTCCATCCCCTATTTCATGCTCAGAAAGTCCTATTTGGTAGGGCATTATTACCCCACTTCCACTTGAGAACAGAGGAGAGTGGTTAGATAACTTATCTAGGCTTCAACAGCAGTTGAGAAGCAACACTGAGCGCTGCAATTCACCAAGGTCTGCCTTGAGCTTACACACACTCCTCCCAGTTTGCTGCCTTTCCCACAGTGGTCCTGGGGTAGGGAAAGAAGAAAGATCTGGGATGAGGTCCCAGCATAGGGCTTGGCACACAGTAGGCTCTCAGCAAATATTGAATGGAGCCAATGAGAACTGAATTCAGGTAAGTTCTTGCCAGGCCATGGCAGTAGGGCAAATACCCAAACTGGAAGTATCATTTGCGTCATTCCTAGATGCTGTTTATGTCCTCCACAAGGATCTTGAATCAGGAACCAAGAAATGTAAGTATATGTTTTGCTTAGAAACCATACTTTTAATTTTATTAAATAGGAGAAATAAAATAAGTGCCCATTAAATGCCTATAAAAATAAAATTGGCCTAAATCACGTATATATAATTTACAATTCATGCTTAATGACTTTTCATTCTAAGACATTTAAAAATTAGAATTTATACTTACAATATTTTGGAGCTGGAAAGTATCTTGACATTTATCTGACTAAACACCCATTTTTCAGATGAGAAAGTTGAGACACAGTACGTATCACGTGGCTTGTCTAAGGCCAGGCTCTATCGAGCTAGTTAGAAGGACACCAGAAGTTTTCAAATTGTGGAGTGTGAGCCTTTCGTGGGTAGTAAATTCAAGTTTATAAGTTACAACTAACTTCAATTTTTATTTTACTTTTTAAAATATTTTTTAATAAAGTTAATTTTTTAGTGTAGTTTTAAGTTAGTGCAAACATTGTACAGAGGTACATCTGTTACATTGATGAACTGATACTGATACATGAATATTAGCTGAAGTCCATAGTTTATGTTAAGGTTCACTCTTTACGTTGCACATTCTATGGGTTTTGATAAATGCATGTCATGTGTCCATCATTACAGGATCATACAGAATAGTCTCATTGACCCCAAGGTCCCTGTGCCCCACCTATTATTCACCCCACCCCCACATCTCCTGGACCTCTGGTTCAATTTTTTGTATTTAAGATAGAATAGAATTTTTTAAGGATAGAATTTTAAAAAAATCATAGCGTATGCTAGGCACTGTGTTAAAAGCTTTACATTTTGTATACATAATGTACATAAAGTAATTAACATAAGGTTTGGTATATAGAAAAGATGTCAGTGTTACTATATGTAAATATATGTGTATTTATATTGAAATGTAAAATGTATTTCTTACTGTGGACTGAAGGAAAAAAAAAGTTTGAGAAGCACTGCCTTAAACTGTCTCTTTCTTAAAATTCTAGGGAATCCAGAAAATGAATACACAGATGAAACATTTCATATATGAAATCAAAACAAGAAAAAAACATAACCAAGAGACATTAAGAAAATAAACAAGCATATAAAAATTTTCTGAAGAGGGAGTACAAAGAGGTCAGAGAGTTTTTCGCTAAATTACTTTTGATTTTAGTTTCCTTGTTGAGACAGCAAATCACTCAGATTCAAAGATTTTAATGTTCTCAGAGTACAAGATATGGAAAGTTTGGGGGGGATTGGGGGAGCAAGGGTTCCATCCCTGCAAACTGATTCTGTTCAAAGTTTCCAAAAATGTTATCTCTGGATGGTAATCAACAAAGAAAAATGTCTTTTCAGGACTGTTTTTTGAGGCTTGGCTCTACAGCTTCACTTTTTTATCAGAAATATCACGGAAGTAACAGAGATGCTGTTGTATTTAACTTCATGTCATGCCAAATGTCTGAAGATTTCTAAAGGATTTGAATTTACGCTTGAGTTAGATTCTTGTATTCTTAAAACTCTCCCATGTGTATTGATGCTTCATCTGTCCAGGGGAGATGTGGAATCTATACACACCAGTGTATCTCAGAGAAATCTTGATTTCAACCTTTGAATTCATTGGCCCATCGTATGGCCTAACTAGGGTCTGAATCCCAGCTTCCAGTACCGCTCACTGTGTGAGCCTGACAAGGGATTGTTTTTAAAGCCTGATACATAAAAATTCCATGTTAAATGATGCTAAGATCATATTAGAAGCTTCTCCTGTATGAGTAGCATGCTGGGCTAACCCCTTTGCATATGTTTAGTCCTATCAACAATCCTATGACACAGAAATTATTGTGCTCTTCTAACAGTTGAATGACTCATCTAACAGTTGAACTCACAAGGCTTAAGGAGCATGCCCAACGTCACCCAGAAAGATAGTGGTTAGCTGGATTGAAACCCATGTCTGAAAGAGCCCGGGCCTATTCTTATGAGTGTCCCCAAGTCCTAACATAGTGCTTGGTACATGCACAGTAGAGGTTTCCTGAAGGAATGACTGATGGAAGAGCAAAGGATTAGCAAAGATGAGGATACATAAGATACTACTACTACAGTACCTGTCACTCATTGAGCACTTAATTCGTGCCAGGCACTGTGGTAAAGGCTTTGCATGTTTTGCATACAGAATGTACATAAAGTAATTAACATGAGGTGTGGTATATAGGAAAGATGTCAGTGTTTCTAACATTATTATTTGCCACTATCACGGTAGCTGTCATCATTATTGCAAAAGAACTTAACATTATGAACACTTCCAACCCACACATCCAGTGCTTCTCTCTGAGCTGTACTGAATAGGCCCAACTGAGGGTCAGCCCTTTCAGCAGCGTACCAGCCCCAGCCTGGTTTCTCCTTCCATCTCTATTTCACACAGGTGTAATTACATTGTGCTGTGTTGGTTGACCCCTAAATTACATAAGGAGCCCCTGGTGTGCTTTTGGTGTGAGGGTGGAAGAGGGGGCTGTGTTCTCGTGCTTGCACCTAGTTTGCAAGAGAACAATATGTTCTCTTTCGGGGTGAATTGAGAAAGAAGCCATGTGGTCTGGTGGTGGCAACTGGGAGGTAAGTGTGGTGACTCAGCCGTGGCCTGCACGGAACAGTGCAGGACAGCTCTGAGGAGCAGCACCCCTGAGCCACGATGGAGGGGGCTGCATGCTCTGAGCGGAATCAGCCCAAGAGCAGCCCTGGCAGGGAGGAAGAAAGCTCTTGTGGTGGGACCTGGTCGGGCTGTGTCATTGGTCTTGGGGACACTGTGAAGAAGCCATGGGGAATTGGATGATGTGGTATCATCCTAGTATCAAAAGTTCTTTGTGACCTGAGCTAGCATATTTTAAGGTGGAGAAGTACCAGGTATTGCCCGTGGTCTAGACAAGGTCTTGAGCCCACAGTCCTGAACTTGGCCAACTTCCAGGTGGCAGCTGGAATCCTTCATGAAGCGCAGGCCACAGACATATTATGCATATTTTTAGAAATATAGCACGTTATTATAACACTAGATCTCTAATCTAATGGTCCAGCTATTAAACTGAGTATCAACATATTTTGAAGCAGGATTCATGATATGTAAAATGTAATACCTTTAATGACTTGAAAGTCTTTCACCAAAAATTCTCATGAAGGAGATCCTAGAGTTTATTCAATCAGTCAATTTGCAATTTATCACCCTTAAAAAATATATTTATGTTCTCTGAGGTAGAGTCGATGGGGACTTGAGCAGATAACAATTAGAAGACTGGTGTTTGAATCCGATTTTCACTAGTACTTAACTGTGAAATCTTGGGAAAGTTTGTAAAAGGTGAATAAAAATTCTTTGCCTGTATTCTAAGAACGTTTTAAAAATTCACATGCAATAATGTATGGAAAGTGATTAGTAAGTGGTAAAGCACCATATGAAATTATGGCATTTTATCTATTAAAGAAACCAAAACATGGAGTGAACAAAAAAATTGCCCCAAATCATAATCAGCTAGTAAGGGAGGGTCAAAGATGAGATATAAATTTGGGTGACTGAACACATTACATGCTGGAGTTATGATTCAGCAAAACAATTTCCTTTTTGCAGTCAGGATGCATGTGACTGTAAGAAACAGTCTACTGAAGTATAAAGGGGTTCTCACTGGGAGGTTACAGGGATCTCACAGGATTCAAGGACAGAACATTAAGTGTGGCTGGGCCTCATTCTGATTGGCCAGAGGCCTGGGAGCCCTCAGGAACAGGGTGGCTCTTCCCTGTGTCTGTGTCTCTGCTTCTGAGCCAGCTCTAGCCTTTCTTCCATTTTACATGCTTTCCTCTGCGTGTTCATTTTGCACGAGGCACAACATGGCGGTTCATCCAGCACCTACACCATGACCTCTAAGCTCCAGCACCCACCCTTAATTGGCAACACACACTGATATTCTAGAGAGGAAGGAACTAGCCTGGCTCCTCTGCGAGTACTGGAGCCACACAACATTTTTCCTGAACAAGTGATTGATGCCTCCTGAGTCAGCTGTGTGCTTACCCTTTGTCCAATCGGCTCCAAGTGTCCCTATCCCCACCAACGCCATTACCCATCCCTAGAAGTCACATTATCGCTATTACCTTGTGCAGCTATAGCTTCCAGACAGCTGTGGGTGGCAAGGGTGCTAAATTGCCAGTCTGGATGTTACCACATAAATAAAGGAACTACCATAGGGAGAGTGTACTTGGAATGACTTTATGATGTATTTCAGTTATGAAATTTAAAACCAAATTTCCTGGTCAAAAAAAAAATCTATTCAATTTAATAAATACTGTGTTGGGTTCTGAAGACAGAACATATGTCCACAAGATATACCTACAAATAACTGTAATATAAAGACAGTCTATGAAAATTTCTTAGAACCTTTTAAATTTTCATAAAGTCTAATTTGTTTTTTTTCTTTTGCTGCTGTGCCTTCGGTCATATCAAAGAAATCATTGCCAAATCCAATGTCATGAAGATTTTCCATTTATTTGGTAAGAGTTTTATTGTTTTAGATCTTAAATTTACATCTTTGATCCATTTAATTTTTGTATATGGTATAAAGGTCCAACTTCATTCTTTTGCATGTGGATATAGTTTTTCCCAGAATCATTTGTTCAAAGACTGTCCTTTCTCCATTGAATGGTCTTGGTCCCCATGTCAAAAATCATTTGACCATCCATATTTGTGAGGGTTTATTTCTGGGCTCTCTATTCTATCCCATTGATCTATATGTCTGTCCTACACCAATACCACACTGTTTTGATTACTATGGCTTTGTAGTAAGTTTTAAAATCAGGAACTGTGAGTCAGTCCTTCAACTTTGTTCTTTTTCAAGGTTGTTTTGGCTATTCAAGGTCCCTTTAGATTCCATATGAATTTCAGGGTAAGTTTTTCTATTAGTGCAAAACAAACAAACAAAAATTATTGATTACATTTGAATCTGTAGATTGCACTGGGTAGTACTTACAGAGCATTATGAATGCACTAAATGCCATTGAATTGTACGCTTTAAAATGGTTAATTGTGTTATGTGACTTTCATCTCAACTTAATAAAGATTGGGTGATTATACCCGAAGTGCTGGTATTGGGGTGGCATGAAGCAGCTGGAAGGGG
Source organism: Rhinolophus sinicus (assembly GCF_057876585.1). Classification (NCBI taxonomy): domain Eukaryota; kingdom Metazoa; phylum Chordata; class Mammalia; order Chiroptera; family Rhinolophidae; genus Rhinolophus; species Rhinolophus sinicus. The sequence continues at coordinate 28,637,364 of NC_142506.1, forward strand.
AAAGAGGCTGTGGTGAGCAGAGGGCGCAATGCTGTGCTTTAAGATCTCTAACACAGAACAGTTTAGGGGAGGTAAAGGAGTTGAGCAGAGTAAAAGGCTGGGAGGGTAAGGTACTCCGAGGTAATCCACAAAGTCTCCCACTTCACAAGGAGAGTCAACACTGCCGTTTCAGGGGGATGCATGCCGAGCTGGCAATTGTGGTCATCACTGGAGTGAGGCAGAAATAGGATTATAGGGGGATTTTATTATGATAGTATGTCTTTAAGGAGAAAGAATGATGAAAATTGTTTTAAAGTTGTAATACAGAAACTTTAATTTAGGAAAAGAAGACAGTGAACTAGGTGCCTCTCACTCTCTCTCTTTAAATCATTGTGAGAGTGGCAGAAAGGTGTTAGATGACACAGGCACGGATAGGGGGTGGGCATGCCAGCTGGCTTAATCTCTTTATTTATTTTCAGTGTAATAGTCTGGCAATAGCATTGTGGAATTGGGAGAAAACCAACCCTGCCTCTTGACCCTGAAGTGTATGAGGCTGGGTAGAATAAACACCCCTCAATTCAAGACTGTGGCAGAGGAAGCCATGTTCTTGTAAGACAGCCAACTTTCAGTTAAAGCAAAGAGGAATGTAGAAGGGTTTGTTCGCCATGAAATGGAGGCTCCCCAAGGAACAGAAGGAAGGTGTGAGAAGGAAAGGAGTCGCAGGGGGAGGCACAGTGTGGGCTGGGGACCAGTGTGCCCATAAAATCTAAAGGGACTTACATTTTATGTGCTTCTGCTTCCATAGTATAGGAATAGGGGAGTTCTGTGGGAAACACTTGCCCGAAGGGCCCAGAGAGACCTCTGATGTCAAATCTGGGAACAGTGGAACAGGCCTTGGGGATCTGAACAGGATGTTGTACTTGAGCTGGGATACCATGGATGGTAGACTTCAGGTAGACACAACCACAGCACTGAGCTCCAGAGGCAGACACCAGCATGGATAACTCAAAGGCCCATGAACAAACCAGACAAAGCGAAGCTGAAGGGTGGTGTCAGGGATTAGAAGGCTGGCTCCCAAGGGTGACGCCAGGTTCTGGAGAGCCTTTTAAGCCAGCACAGGAGTCAAGGCATGATTGGTAAGAAGCAGAGAGGTTCATTATGGACTTTTACTGGAGGGACATATGAAAACAGCATTTAAGGAAGATGAGTGTGAGAAATATCCATGCAAAGTGGATTGGGGCAGGAAAAATTACACTTGTTGCGGATTCTGCAACTATCCAAACATGATGTGGTATAGGATTGGACTAGGGAGGAGAAGAAAAAGACAATTTCAAAATAAAAACAAGCAGAATTTGTTTTATACATAAGGGAGGTGAAGAAACAAAAGGGTGAACATTTTTCAAAATTTTGAACCTGGCTGAGAGTTATATCACGAACACGGGCAGGGCACCTGCAAAAAGAGGATCAGTTTAGGAGGAAGGAGTAGACAATGAGAAATTTAGTTTAGGACCTCAATTCCTTTGAATCTTACAGCTAAATGATACTTTGCATCTGACCATTTGGGCAACTACCGTATTGCATACATGAAGAAATCTTGAGTTTGCGATGACACAGATCATCCTGGTAGAGGTGTCTTAGAGGTAGCTGGCCATTCATAGCGGGACTTTAATGACAGAAACTAGCGATACCAATTTTGGAGTCATAGTAATAGTCTTGTCAAACAATTCTGTAAGGATGGACGAGCTATCCAAGAGAGCGGGGACAGAGTGAGAAGAAAAGACTAAAGACATGGAGGAGACAGCAGAGAATTGAAACAAGAGGCAGAAAAAAGATAGGAACTTTGGTTTTGCTACTCGTATTTGCTAGCTATATAAACTCGACCATGTATTGACCTTTTCCGGGTCTCAGGCTGCAGTCATAGCAAGGTTTGATAGGAGGGTAGGGGATCTGGGTGGGGCGGAGAGTATCTGTTTCCAAACTCATGCACATGGCCGCTGGTCCTTGCTGACTGTTGGCTGGAGACATCAGTACCATGTCATGTGGAACTCTCTGTAAGGGCACTCACAATGTGGCAGTTGGCTTCTCTCATGGGGGGGGGGGGGGAGAGCAAGAGCACTTAAGATGAAGCCCCAGTCTTATAACCTAATCTCCAAAGTAACATCTCATCACTTTTGCCAAGTTCTATTCATTAGAAACAAGTCAGTAAGTGCGGCCCACATTCCCAGGGAAAGGATTATACAAGGGTGTGAATACCATGAAACAGGATTATTGGGGGTTATTTTAGAGGCTACCTGCCACAATATTTAACAGTTATAGTCTTAGACACTTGTTTCTTTATTTTTGTAAGTAATTCACCTAAATTGGGCAATTAAAAATATTGAATCCAATGAGCTGGACACAAGCACAGTTGGGGCACAAAGAAGGCAAAAACCAATTTTACCTACAAGGAAAAGTCACAAAAATCTCAGAGAAAAATTATGCTTGCGTTGATTCTTACAGAATAAACATGAATTTAGCAGGAGACGTGATGGCCAAGTTAAAAGTTTATTTAATGTTTATAATTTGGATTGTGGATTTTAAAGCTGAGTCAAAATATGTCAGACATCAAAAAAATATTTTATAATTTAAAAAATCTCCAGTCTTATTAAAGTGTAAAATAGTTAGCAATTCATAGGATTTTATCATTTGATTTCAAATATATCCTTAGAAATCCTAAAAGTTTAACTCAGTCTACCAGATCTTGATAGCCATGTTACTAAATTAGCAGTCCTCAATTTCATCTGATTTCTAGAAGTAATTTATGAGCCCCACCGATCAACTAAAAAACTCACATGAAATAGAATTCTTTAAGATTACAATTTAGAATGCACTTAGAAAAACATGAAGGCTATAATCTCATTTTTAAGGCTATTACTCTATTATGATAAAGCCAAAAGCCTAGTTTTATTTTTCATTGTTAACTTTACTAAATCTGTGAGCTTTGTAGGCAACCCATAGTTGCCCCACATTCTAGTACCTTCTTGCTTTCTTTATCTATAGATTTGGTACTTTGGATGTTTAGGATTAAGAGTATGAGTGAACTTCATATAAGCTGAACTTCAAATAAGATGAACTTCAAATAAGTTTCCCAAAGTGACAAAAATGACAGAACATTTTAAGCAGGATTTTTAAGGGCTTCTCACCACACGACTAGGGCCGTCAATGTAGAATCGGTTGTCCCATATTCTTTTCTGCAAGTCTGGATCACTGTGGGAATATCTGATCACCTCCCACCCGAAGCTAGCCACTCCCTCCCAGATCTAAGCAACCAGAGGGCAGAACAAGCAGCAAAAGGAGGCCCTAAGCAACGCCAACTCATAGTATTTGGGGAAATGATTGGTTTTGATTTTCTGACCATTGTTCTCTATCAACTATAAAGTTTGGTTCATCATTGTACTGTCGTATTAGCTACCAAATGTTGGATCCCAGTGTTCAATAGTCATGTAACTCTGCTGCCGTGGGCACGGTGCCTGGGAAGCAGGAGGCAGGCCCCAATACAGACCCTCCGCATTAAATCATCTCCCATTCAAGGGCTGCTGCTGGAAGCTGGAAATTTGATTTAGGTATCAATACGTTGTTAAGCACCATTGTTTTTGTGTACAAAGAACAATGACTGAGACCTTTTTTAAGCATTCTTCTTGTTACACTATTGTAATGTCCCTCATTTTCTAGTCACTCACGTTCTTTAAATAGCAAACACTCTTTTCTTGTTAATTAGGAACACAAGTAAACATCAGACATCCCAGTTTTTGTTTGACAGTTCATTCCCACTTTTATGATTGCAATTTAAAATTTATAAAAAATGCTATTCATTCCTCAATTTTTAATTTTTTTTATACTGTAGGCTATTGATTTCCCTAGGAAGGAGGAGGAATCAATAAAATGGCCAATCACAGATAAAAAGCATCCTAATTTTAGTTTAAATACGTAAAGAAGTACAAAAAAATAGAACTTCTTTATATGTTAATAAGCAATCATTATATTAAAGTCAAAATAATGCTAAATTCTGCTGGTTTTTAAATAATATATAATGAATAGAGATACATATGTTTCACCTCTACACCGTGGTTAAGGAAAAAAGTGTCTCAGAGATCTCTCTAGTCTAACATTCTCCCAGGACAGACATCTCCTCTGTATCTGAGTAAATCTAGTGACAAGCTCCATGACACATCCTATGGCGTTGCCAGTTACTACACTGTCAGGAAGTTATTAGGGTCTATGAGCAAGACACTGTACTGAGTGTTCTATGAGAGTAAAAAAAAAAAAAAATTAAAATCCTTGCCCTAAAGAAGCTTAGTATCTTGTTCACAAAGTTCAGACAATAGTTATAATAACATAAGAAATGAAAAGGGACATAGAAAGGCATAAACCAAACCTCATGGAGACACAGGGAGGGAAAGGCAGCATGTCCAGCCTGGGAACCCACTGGTCCTAGCTTGGTCACCTGGACTGACAACTGTAGTTCCTCTCATTTACCTGTACAACTTGACATACCCTATAGACAAAAGTTGTCCAATGAGGCAATATAGGTGAGAGATTTGAACCTGGGGCTTCGGCATTAGGCATCTTTGGGTATGAATCTGGACCTTGTCTTTTTATCTGGGTGACCTTGAACAAGTTCCTTAACTTCACTCTACTTGTTTTCTCATTTGGAAAATGGACATAGTAAGACCTACCTGACAAGCTCATTGGAGAATTAAATAATAATATAAAGGATTTAGCATAGTGCCTGGCCCTTGCTTGGTATGTAAAAAATAGTAGCTTTGTTTTTAGAATATTCCCTCCATCTTTTTCCTCAGCTATCTCTGGCATTTTTAACATTCCTAACTAATAATATGTTGTTTTCTAGACCTCCTCACCTTTATGGCTATCCTCTAAATTGCACAGTTTTCATTCTCCTGTACAATGTGCTACCTAGAACTTGACAACAAAACTTACCCCCAAAACAGAAATCTACATTTGGGGTCTGACCAAAATTAAACCAAACCACTACCTCCCCTCTGACCTGTACTTTTCTTACTGCAGCCCCAAATTACTGCATTCGAGTTGTTTTGTTTTGTTTTGAAGTAATTCCGTGCCTTTGTTGGTTCATGGCAAGCTTGTGGCCAACTATTTAGATAGTGAACAATCAGGCCTCTCCTGTCTTGTCCTTGTACAAATGGTGTTTTGAAGCTAAATGAAGATCTTTTCCTCTTGCTTGTGTAGGACTGTAGGACTGGATTCTTGGTTGCAAGTGACAGAAAGCTGGCTGGAACTAACTTAGGTAAGAGACGAATTGTCGGTATAACTGAAGAGCAAGGAAAGTGGAATGACTGGAATGCTGGCTCTCCCCTCTTCATGATGAGAATTGGCTTCATTTCTCACAGATTTCTTCTGGGACCCCGGTTGCTGGCAGCTCCTGGCTCATATGGTCCTAATTTGAGCCACAGAAGAAACGATTACCTTGTCCAATCCTCCTTTCCTCCAACAAAGGAAAGTATGATCTGAATCAAACATGTGCCAATCATTACAGAGCTGCCCCTGCCTGCAAGATAGGGTGAGAGGCTGTCGACTTAGACCAGTTACTGTGGCCTGGGAGGCCAGGGTTAAGATGACAGTTGCCAGCAAAACTCAGGGAATGGCAGGGGAGAAGTCCTTCCAAAGGAATAAGGAATATATTTTTAAAAAGAAATGGAGATGACTTAGAATTAAGGGATTTAACCAGGTAGAGCCAAGACTAAATGAAGGCTTTTTTGGTGGGGGGGAATCACACCATTTTATTGAGGGCTGTCGGGGGAGGGTCGAAGGGGTGGGAGGACTGTGAGATCAGATGTCTTTGCCCAGCTGGGATCTTTTCCAGCTTCACAACCACTGAAAAAGCTAAATGAAGGTTTTTAAATGACACAAAAAGATTATTTTTGTGAAAGCAAATAATTTATGTTTTCTCTCCCTATTTTGCTAAAGAAAGAACTAATCTTTTATCGTCTTTATTGCATGGACTTTTCTCCTTCCAGTTAAATTAGATAAAGCAAATTCAGATTGATACAAATGTTTATAAGAGAACTTGTATTTAAAAACTTCAAATTAAATGACAATGTTATTTAAAACTTCTCTTTAATGTTATTAAATAAAATGTAGCCTGCAGTTGCTGTTATTAACAATCACTTAGGTGCTCTTATGACAATAGGTTAGGTTATTTATTAAAGAAAATAGAACAAACTATAATTCAAACAGGACAAGATTAGATTTCAGAGATCCTATTTTCTACTCCCTTAACCAAAAGTTTAGTATTCCCGCCAGGCAAATGTTTTGAGAAAGAGAGATACAAATCTATCTTGCTATATATTACTCAATAAACAAAACACTTGTTATCAGATAATGCCTGGCAGCAAAGTGAAAATGAAATTAATTTTCTAAGTATTTCCTAACTTCCAAGGAGTAGATGAAGACGTAAAGTCATGTATTGTGTCCATTGATTATTTTAGTCATGTAAGTTACATTTAATTTGTAAAACTGGATTATTTCATTGACCTTTTATGTAAGTTTATAAAGCAGTCCTCTTAAATTAGCAGTGAGTAATTTGTTATTTCTTAAAGTAATAAAAGACGTCAATGCACTGCTTATGACTCGCTTATTATCACAGAAACTGTCCAAGTCACTCGGGAGAGGTGAAATGCTGACCTACATCTAATGACATACACAGACACTGAAATTTGAAAAATATCCTTTCTTTTCTCTCACACGTGGGTTTGTCTCTGGGCTCTGTCACCCTTTGCTTGCCAGGCATACCATTCTATAGGTTAAATCATCCTGTGGAAAAGCTATGGGTGATGGACATGATCAACTTCAAGTCAGTGCTGGGATGCAGGGCACCTGGATTAGAATTCTAACCCCACTTACCTGGCCCCTAAATTCTCTGAGGAAAAAATGTTAAAGATGACAATAAAAAGTCTTTCCAAATTCAGTGATTTCTCATCTGAGGTGAATATCAACCTTAGTAATTATAAATCTAAAGGATCTTTAACAACACATACTCAGCAAAAAAACATTTTGTATCTATTGCATTCAAAGAGAGAATGGTATAATCTGAACTTTGTACACAGCAAAGTAATTTGGAGACACTTTTACCTGATTTTACTAGTCTATAAAAGACATACCACCAAATTCTTGATAAGCAAATTAGCTTTTTAGAAGGTTATCAGTGCACAAAAATGTGGGGACAACTGAAATACCATGTTTTAAAATGTGAATGTTTTAATTATGTGAAACCTATACATTTTGGTTTTCTATATAATAAAGAGTACTCTAAGAATACACCTCAGCAACAAAAATTCTTACTGAGCTCTCTTTAAACATTCACATTCAGCTGGGATTTTTTACTCAGTTATTATTAGTCTTTACATTTGTCACATTTTTATATGCAACTATATTTCTATTATAGGCTCATGATTTTAGGTTTACCTCTTGTTTTTAGTGATTTGTCTTTATCAACAATCTAATTCATTCAATCTTTTGTATCTATTGGCACAAAAGTAAATGAGTTTGAATCAATGGACCAGGATGATCTAAGTGTGAATGGTTATATCATTTTATCTTAGGGCTCTCTATTTAATGATAATACTTTCTCTGGCACTACCTGTGTATTTGTGTATGAGTAACCTGACTTGGTAAAAAAACCAAAACCTCAAACCCCAAACACAATTAAATATGCTGTTCTCATTAGGACGCTATCGTTCTGTTAGTTACATACTATGCTGCCTATTTCACTGCAGTAGTTTTTAAGGTTCTATTTTATTCATTAAAAGCTAGCATTATCCCTTAAATTTGAATACAGAAATACTAATCATGAGGGCATATAGTTTGAATAATAAAAGTTGTTGAAGTGTTTCATGGTATAAATGATGTTGGATTAGGCTTTAGTCCAGTACCTTCCACTTGAAAGAATGGTCAACATTCACTGACTTCACTTCAGCTGCTCCTCACTCAAACCTCTGTTTGTGCTTCCCACTCCACTGAAATTGTTCAGTTAAAGGTCACACATAACTTCTTTTCAGGCCCTTATCATTCTTTTCACTGGATCACTACAATAGCTTTCCAAGCTATTGTTCTCCCTGCCACACACTTACAGTCCTTTCTCTTCCCATCCCCACATTTCCCCCTTTTCTAAAATTCACATCATTCCCATGATTGAAACTTTTTCAGGATAAAAATCCAAACAATAACATGAGATTGGATTTACCAGTGATTTGCCATTTGCCAAAATCAGCACCCTCTTTTCATCCTGTTTGAAGGGTATGACATCCTGATCACTCACCCCATCTTGAATGGCTTGACATTGTACTACTCCCCTCCTACTTCTCCAGCTGGTCCTCTTGGTCTTCTCTGCCAGCCTCCCTTCTCTCTGGCATTTCTCTAGGTCCTGCGTTCATATCCCTTCTTTCTGTAGACCTCGACATTTGCTTAATTACTATGTCTGTAGGACAGGCTCCCAAATTCACAGCCAAACCGGCTCCAGATCTCCCTATTTCCAGGGGTCTTTGCATCATTTTTACATGGGTATTTCATCAACAGCTCAAACTATGCTCAAAGCAGGCTCATCTTCTTCCCTCCAAACTGGGTCCTTTCTATTTCTACCCATTATGATTCTAAAATTCTCAGTGTTGATTAGCTTAATATATCCAAATCATTTGACACCTTCTCATCTCCCTTGACACTCAAGATTACTTCTCACCTTTGTATACCTTTTTCTTCCCATCCATTCTGAATTTCTTAGTACTTATCTGCTGTAAGAGTCTCCTTCACTGTTTCTCTCTTCCAAACTTCCCATTTTCAATCCCACTGATGCCAATCTTTTAAAAACATGTTTGCTTATATCATATCCATTTAAATGGTTCCAGAATAAAGTCTAAGCTCTGATCCCTTCTTGATCTCATCCTAACCTACCTTTTCAATCTCATTTGCAACCATGCCTCTATGTTGGAGCCAGAGAGCCCACTCACAGTTCTCCGAACTGGTTCATTTCTGTGCCTTCTTTCACCTGTTTCGCTTGCATGGACTATCTGCTCTCAAAATCAGTTGTTTTCCCATGTCTGGAAAATGTGCTCTCAAAAATCTATCTTTTCCCAAAAGCCTTTCTCTCACTTACCTGCAACCATTTCCTCCTGCCACTAGGTTCCATGCAGCATTAAATCTATTCATCTATCAACAATTTAGTTATTTTGTGTAGTCGTCTTATTTCCCGATAGACTGTAAGCATGATTTCAAGTGCATTCATTTCTTGCCTTCCTCCCTCCACCAGGGGGTCTAGTAAAGCGCTGTGCTTATAAATGTTCTGAATCAAAAGGAATTTTTTTAATGAAAGAGAAAGCCAAGATAGCAGAGTGAAATGTGGAAAAGAGTTCATAGCTTCTAATTTCTACCCAATTTCATTCAAGAGCCCACATTTCAGGATTGCTACCTTTCCACTCAGGAAGGCTCTCTCTCTTGCTTTTCATTTGATAATTTATCAACTACCCACAATACTGCTCACAAAGTAAGTAGACGGTGGGGAAGAACGAAAGAAAAAAAAACAAATCAGGATCTTAATCTCAAAGATCTTAATTTTGGAGGGGTGTGTCAATACAGATTTCATTTGTGTCATTCAGTCTGAGTTGCAAGGCGTTAGCAGGCGAGGACTCAGGGTTTCTAACCACTAATGCGAAGACATTTTAAAAAGATGAGACTAAATTAAAAGCTATGTAGGTCGTCCTAGGTCGCCAGGAAAAAAAAGTTTGTTATGGAGTAGTAACATTAAAATGACCGCAAAAACGAGACGTGGGGGGATTAAGGTAAAGTGCACTTGGAATATCAGTAATCCCTTCTACAACACTGGTACTTCACTAACAAGAGCTGAGTCTGATTGTACCAACACCTTTTTAAATAAAGACATTAAAGCCACATCCGTTAAAAAATATTCCTACTGCACCATATTGCACCGTACCAGCACTGGGGTCGGTTTTACGCGGTCACCAAGCTTCTGCAACCAACCCTATGTCGACCGGTCCTAGCCACTAGGAATTCGCTTCCATAAAGGAGCGCCGCAGCCTGCGGGGGCTGGAGCCTCACGCGGGGAGGGCGGTCACCTGGCGCAGGCTACAGAGACCCCACAAAGCGGAGTGCTCTCAAAGAGGGAAGCTCGGGAGATGGCCCCCACAGGCCTCCCTTACGCCCCCTCCAGGCAGTGCACGTGTTGCGCCGCCCCAGGCCCAGAACAACGCTCCGCGCCGCGGGCGCCGGGAAGCCGGGCCCAGCTCCCAAGGCGCCGGGGCCAGCCGCGGGGTGCCACTGAAGGTACCCAAAGGGCGGAGGCTCAGTGCAAAGCGCGCTCCCGCCGAGCCACCTCCCTCAACCCCGCCCGCCTACATCTGCGCGGCTGGCCCTCTGACAGCGGGGAAGCCACGGACCGCCGCTCGACGGGAAACCGCCAGTGGGTCAGCACCTGCACCGCGGGGTCGCTCCGCCCCGCCCCCTTTAGCTCCTTCCACGCCATCCCCCTTTCTCTTCCGTCCCCTCCCTTCTCCCCGGGAAGTAGTTCGGCTCCGCCCCGCTCGCGCGGCCGCCGAGCCGGCTGTGACGCCACCAGGCCCCTCCCCCTTGCTATAAATATTGGCGTCGCCGGCGCCGCCTTCCCACACTCTCTGGGTCTTCGCTCGGCTGCAGTGTTTCCTTTTTTTCGCTTTCTCTGCTTCTTTTCAGTCTTTCTCGCTCTTCTGCTCTGCGGTGTGACGAGGCCGAATCCTCTCCCCACCCAGTCCTCGCCTTTCTTCTTATTTCCGCGCTGTTCTATTTCTCTCCTTCGGCTGCCGCCGCCACTGCTGCACAGCTGGTGTCGGTGCCGCGCTTTCCCCCCCACGTCGTCCCTGCAGCTTATGGCCCAGGCCGCCTTGGGTATTTCTGCTCAAGGTAACCACATCCCTCTTTAAAAATTCCGCCGAAAAAGAGAAGACGCTTTACCCGACTCTTTGGGCCGTTATCTCACGTGAGTACCGCCCCGAGGGGTGCGAGCGGGCCAGCGCGTGGGGAGGGCCTCGGGGGGCGGTCGGGTGTCTCCCAGTTGGGCCCCGCCGCCTGGCCGGCGTCCCCGCGGCGCCCCGCGGCCGGCCGCCTCGAACATGGCGGACAGCGGTGTGTGTTGCGGCTGTCGGTTCCTCGGCGGCGGCGGTGGTGGGCGTTTCGGGGCCCTCAGGCGCCCGCCGGAGGCTCTGCGGAGCCGGAGCCGCCGAGGTTGGGGCGAGGGGGCGTGTGCGTGTGGGGGCGCGCGTGGGGGTCTCGCGGCCGGCGGCCGGCGTCGCCTCCGGCGGCGTGCGGCCTCCACCCCTCTCCCGTGGTGCATTGCTGTTTCCGGGGAGGGGGCCGGGCTGCAGCCCTGAGGGGCCTTAGTCCCGCAGCCCAGGCCCTGAGCGGCGCCGCACATTCGCCTCCGGGAGCCCAGCGGGCGGGCGACGGACAGCAACGGCCGGGGCCGTTATGAATGGAGCAGGGCGGGCCCGGCGCAGGCCTGTGACAGCTGCGGGAGGAGACCGGGTTCTTAAGGGTGTGGGGAGTGTGCCCCCCACCCCCCCTCCGCACACACACACGCACACACACTGGTGGAGGAAAGTTGACGCCGCTCGGGGCCAGCCGGAGGGGAAGCCCCGGTGTCAGGTAGCGAGCGAGAGGCCTTTAGCCCGTTCTGGAAGCCTCGGGGCTGCTGCTCCTCCCCCTGCGGCGCTCCTGATTGGGCCAGGTTGCTTTCACTCACCAGAGTCACCTCCTGGAGTCTGAAGATTAGTCACTATGGCTTCGTTTGCCCATCCGCGCCACGATTCCTGGGCACAGAGAGGGAGAACAGTAACTTGGGTGGCTTATCAAGTACTATTTTGACTGCCAACAAATAATGGTGGTGACGTGTTTTAACCCTTACCCAATATATATCCTGAGCGTATGTTTCGTAAACTAAACTGCTGGTTCAGAAACCTGAAACGGTCGGGGATACAGTTTACAGCCCCATAATGATTTCAGCAGATTAAACTGCATTTTGTGGCATCTTGGATACATTAAGTTGTCTTGTCCCGTCGTGTTTCCACCCTTGAGCTTTTGGCTTGGGTGGGAACCAGAGGGCACTTAAGGCAGAGAATTGCTGTATGGTCAGGAAAGGCTGATGTGGACAAGCCTGGCAGAAAAACGGCTGATTGTCGGGCAAAACCCTAGTGATCCTTTAATTTCTTTCACAAATGTAGCAGTGCAGTTGCTGGTCATGAAGACACATGAGCCCTGAGGAGTTTACATTTTGTGGGAAAGATAATAAGCTTCTAATGATTTACAGGTGATACAGTGGGTGCACTAATCTCCCTTGCCACCCAGATTTAACTTAAAATTTTTCAAACGTACAGAGAAGGGGAAAGAACTGTATCCTCACCTAGATTCAATTAACATTTTGCATTATTTGCCATCTCACCATTCATTCATCAGTCCGTCTTAATTTTTCTATTAAACAGTGTTCAATACTGTTTTTAGTCTTTAAAAAAACTTTGGATAAAATTTACATAACAGTAAAATGCACAAATCTTAAGTATACTATTTGATGAGTTTTTTACAAAAATAACAGCTATGTAATTTAAATCTCTATCAAGATGTGGAACATTGCCATCACCTTAAAAGTTCTTTTAGCCGTTCAAACTTCATACCCCTCTCACTGCAGAGGCAACCATATTCTGATTTTTTATTTTAAACCATAGTTTTGCCTGTTCTAAAACTTCTATATAAATGGAATTATACTGGATGCATTGTTTTGTGTAAAAGGCTGTAACTCAGCATATTTTTGATGATGATCATATGAATGCTTTGCCTGATTTTTAAAAATAAACTTTTGGGATATTAGATTTATAGAAAAGTTTCAAAGATAGTACAGGAGGTACTGCATACTTCTCACCCAGCTTACCTGCTTATTAACATCTTACGTTACGTGGTACATTTGTCAAAATTAAGAAACTGACTTGGATACATTAGTGTTATCTAGACTCCAGACTATCTTTGGATTTCACCAGTTTTTAATGTCCTCTTTCTGTTCCAGGATCCAATCCAAAGTACCATGTTGCATTTACTTGTCATGTCTTCCCCAGACATCTCTGATCTGTGACAGTTTCTTAGGCTTTCTTTGTTTTTCACAGTCTAGAGAAATGTTGGCCAGATGTCCAGTAGAATGTCCCCCCATTTGGGTTTGTCTGATATTTTTCTCATGATTAGACTGCGGTTTGCAGTGCTTGGAAAGAATACCACAGAGCAACTTTAAAAGTCACTGGTACTAACAACTGCTGTAAACCTGAAGTTAATATAAAATAATATTGACTTTCAACTGTAATTGAAAAATTGAAAAGGGGCGGAAAAGGTGAAGGGGGGAGTAAGAAGTCCAAATTCCCAGGTATGAAACAAGTCATGTTGATGTAATATACAGCACAGGGAATATAGTCGATAGTATTGTTACAGCATGGTACAGTGTCAGATGGTAGCCGGATTTATCATGGTGATCACTTCTTTAGGTATATAGATGTTGAATAATTATGGTGTACCCCTGAAACTTATATAATATTGTGTGTTGGCTATATTTTTCATAAAAATCTTTTTTAAAAAGTCATTGGTAAAGGCAATGTGACTTGTTCAGAGAAATAATAACTTGAGGATACTAGGTTTTTGGGTAGTTACTGTCAAAGAGATAGAAGTTTCTTTGTATCTTACTGGCCTACTGAGTCAAGTTGAGTTCTCCCTCTGCTGTTCAGCCAAGATGAAGAGACAGTCTCTTTAAACAGTTGTTAAGGAACTTGAACGCAATGTTGTACATGATCCAACTGATTTACACACACACCATTCAAAATGAGAATAATTTATCTTCTTCTGTAACTCCATTTCTTCACGTTTTAACTCCATTTCTTCACGTTTTAATCTTAAAATGTGCCACTGAAATTTTGGGGCCTTCATTTCCTACTTGTATCTTTTAATTAGGTGGAAATGTTTGAGAGATGGGCTAAAGAACAATCTTAAATGTCTGAAGTTTAATGTCCTTAAGCTTCACATCACTGCTCTTGGGTTGCTTTAAGCAACAAAATAGCTGTGGATATATAGCAGGGGAAAGGTGAAAAGTGTCTTGCTCAAGATAATTATCCTATTCCTTAGGATAATTGAGAATAAACTTCTGTCTCTGTCTCCAGCATGAGTCTTAATTTATTTTTAAAATTATCTTGGTATGAGAAGAATCAGAACCTTTGTTTTGGGGAGTACATTATTTGGAGTCTACTGTAAGGTTATAATCACAGTTACATGCTGGTACGGGTTCTTGCCTCATCATCCATAAGTGTCATTGAGAGTGAGTAAATTCGTCTGGTAGATTGAAGGAGCATTTTACCTCCTGCATGTGTGACCTCCATCCTGGTTGAGATGAGATAGGCTTTAGATACACCTAGAATGCTCCTGAAATCTCTCAGATTCTTGTCCTTATAATTTCTAGTTTCATCATTTTTCTGGTTTCCTTCTTACCCTGTTTCCCCCAAAATAAGACCTAGCCAAACAGTCACCTCTAATGCGTCTTATATTAATAAGACTGGGTCTTAACATTAATTTTTGCTCCAAAAGATGCATTAGAGGTGATTGTTTGGCTAAGTCTTGTTTTCAGGGAAACACGGTATCACCCCTTTTCTATAATGGCAAATGCTGTTAGGTTATATTACTTTAAAATAGCAACCACTGAATTATGAATGGAAGTATGTATAGGTATAACAGTTTAGCTTAGGTTGTATGTCCAACCTATCAAACCATAATAAGTAATAACCATTGCTAAAACTTATTTAGCATTTTTTAGTGTGCCAAGCACTTTCACATTCATATGTTGTTCCTAGTGCAGTAGAGTAGCCGTAAGTCTAGAAAGGTTGAGTATGAGGAGGAGGTAAACCTTTAGAGGTCACTTGCCCAATGTATAAGGCAGTTCTCAAAAGTTATTTCACATATATAATGTATTAGCTAAGTCATAAAATCTTCTTATCTTTTTGGTATGTAGTGTGATTTTACACTTTAAGCAAGGAAGAACTTGGAATTTGGAGAGTAAGAAGTATTCTGGGTAGTTCCAGACTATAGATTATGTGAGAACATTATGCATATAAAGTCTTACCCATCAGGTGGGCAAGGGTACTGGAAATTTTAAAATTTTAGGCCACTTAGAAATTTGTGTTTTGGGGGACAAATAAAAGCAAAAATGAAACTAGACGAAGGCTGGATGGAAACTGAGTAGGTAGGTAAAGCAACTTGTAAGATGACCATGACATCAGGTTCTGTGAATTTTGTTACTGTAGCAGCTTGGAAATGCTTACTGTTTAAAAAGTACTTCTTGATAAACCCTTTGAAACCCAGTAAACATTTTGTGGATTTAATTAAACATTTTATTAAAACTTCATAAAATTTAAAAAGATGATTCCCACATTAATCTTAGATTCAATTTATCCTTCTTGAAGCACAACCTAACATTGTTTTTAACGTAGAACTGTATGCTACTACTTTTATTTCCTTTTTTAGGGCGTACTTTCTGACCAAGTATACAACTACCCAGAGGGCCTAGGAGAAGTGCTGTACAGAGAGCAGTTCGACTTCAACGCTGAGCCACCTTGGGAACCTAGCTGATGATAGGGGGGTTCCATCTCCTAACTTGTCCATGTAAGTATTTTCACATCTGTGTTGGGGGCCTTGTAAAATTGAAGTAGAGTTCTTGTTGCTCAGTCTTTTTCAAAACTTGAAATCATACTTACCTCTTAAAGTTCAGTGACCCTTAAAGATCTTTAAAAGTTTTAAAATAGAGGAGTTACAGGTATGCTGATTCAGTTATATACATTGTTTACCAATGACTGGATTGATCAGTTAACATTTATTTTAAATACATAAGTATTAAATATATATTGTAGGCTAAGTTTTAGGAAATCGTATTAGTCTGAATTTTAACATAAGTTGTAGGGAGGTTTTTGTTTAGTTTTTCAATTTAAGGTGTGGGCAGTAGTTTATCATATTCAACCACTTCACTTGGTGGGTTCAATTATTTGGGCTTAATCAGGAAAAAAAATCAAAGACATTTTTGAATAAAACAAAAGATACTGCTCTCCATGCTACTCGCTGAAGCTAAGTCTCAGAGCATCCCATCTGAGAGGCGAATCTTCTTGTTTGTCTAATTATGAGTAACTTGCCAGACACAAAGTGGTTTCTAGAGTTTATGTTCTTTTTCATAAAATGACTTTATATAATGCCTAACTGGTAGTGGGAAATGGGTTGTTTTTAGAGTACTTAGTGAGAGATGAAATACGTATGTCTCCCAACACACTACCTTCCGAACAGATTTTCAAGGATCATTTTTTACTATATTTGATTTTCTATGTATGGATTTGACTTTTGCATTAAATCTCTGCAAAAGTAATTCCACAGTAAATTCTTTGAATTTGTGTTGTTAGGTTTGTGTGGTTCATTTTTTAAATTTATTTATAGATTTCTTGTTATTGAAATTTGGGTTTTGGTATTGAGGTTTGGATGTTTTTAAGTTGGTCAGAGACTTGGAGAGAGTAACAGTTGAAATTTTCAGGAAAGCTTAGGGTATCGATTTAGTGTTTCTTTAGTCTGATCTTGTTTAACAGATTTTATCAGAAGTGTTTGCTCTGTCAAATTAGGTAGCGTATGTTAAAGCAAACCGTTTCAACACATTTGATGTTACCCTGATACTACAATTTAAGACTCAGGTTTTTTCAAAGGCTAAAGAGAGAGGGCAAAAACAGTTTAAATAATATTAGGGTTTCTTGAAAGTTTCTGACTTAAAACCTATAGTGGCTTTCTCCTAGCTATGTGAATTTGAGCAAATTGCTTATTTTTTAAAAATCACATTTGTAAAAGTTGAACTACAGCAGTTCCTTTAGTCCTAAACTGATAAAATGATTTATCTTTGAGTGTATTAACCACCCCTTGTTAATGTAATGTGGTCTTTGGAAAAGCAGCATTAGCATCACCCAGAACAAAAATACAGAATCTAGGCCCCACCCAAACCTGAATCAATCTGCATTTTAACTAAGTGGCATGTATGCATATTAAAGAGAAGTACTGTTGCCAGCATCTCAGTACCAAAGTCGGTTATCTTTTAAATTTTTTTTTTTTTTTTTTTTATGATTTTATTGGAGAAGGGGAACAGGACTTTATTGGGGAACAGTGTGTACTGCCAGGACTTTTTCCAAGTCAAGCTGTTGTCCTTTCAATCTTAGTTGTGGAGGGTGCCATTTAGCTCCAGGTCCAGTTGCCAATGTTAGTTGCCGGGTGCCCAGCCCACCATCCCTTGTGGGAGGAGAAGTCAAACCGGTAACCTTGTGGTTGAGAGCCCACTGGCCCATGTGAGAATCAAACCGACAGCCTTCGGCGTTAGGAGCACGGAGCTCCAACAGCCTGAGCCACTGGGCCGGCCCCATCTTTTAATTTTTGTTAGTCATCTGTTCTGCTTCCAACATATTTGATGTTTTCCCCTAAGTTGGCTGGAAATTTAAAGCTTTCCTGGAATGGGGTCTAGTTGACATTGTAGTCAAAAATAGATGGAAATTTCATGTTTTAAGGAAGACCATATTAAAAGATAGGCTTCTTTTCATTCAAGTCTCTTGCTTTAATGGAAATGTCACATTGCATTATTTAATATTTCTAGCGATGTTTCCTCTTAGACTTGAAAAACTCATATCAGAGCTGATTAATAAATGATTCTGCCAAATCAGGCGAAAGTAGTCTTTACTTAGAATATTTAATAGTATTGTAAAACTTGGGAAGTCTGTAGTTTCCTCCTCTTTGGCAGTGGGTGGGCACAGATAGAATGAATATGCAAAAGATTATTTATTCATGTTTTGTCAGCCAGAAGGACTGATTTTTTTTTTTTTTTAATTTTTATTGGGGAACAGTGTCTTTTTCCAGGACCCATCAGCCCCAAGTCATGTCGTTGTTTTCAGTCTAGTTGTGAAGGGCACAGCTCACTGGCCCATGTGGGAATGAAACCAGTGACCTTGGTGTTACGAGCACTGCGCTCTAACCAACTGAGCCAACTGGCCGCCGCAGAGTGACTGATTCTTATTTATTATGCCCAAGTACAATATATATTTTGTTAAATGAAACTTGAGTACTTGATGCTGTGCTATAAAGCAATGGGTCCACATGTGCCTTATTCACATAATTCCAAAATCCAAAAAAATGAAGGAAAAAGTATTTTATAGATTCCTTGATATGACCTAAACTGATTTGGGAACAAAAACTTGACCTGAATCTGAGCTGATTTTTTTTTTTAATCTTGATCCCATTTAGTGCTCATATTCCTAAACTTTGATGCAGAAATACTGTGATTACAGGGTGTTGTTGACTCATAGCCTGGAGAGTGATACATAGTACATATGAAGTATATGTACTCTATACTACGGTTCTAAAATCTGAGCAATATTAAATCCAGAAAAATACCTAGCTCCAAATGTCTCTTGACTAGAACAAGTAGAAATGGCAAGAGAAAATTCTACATTCAAGAAATGTCCTTAGATATCAATGGCAGTTATATTGGACATTGAAATCCTGAGATTAATTTTCTGTGGAACAACAATATTGTTTGGAAAACTTGAAGTCATTAATGGGACTTAACACACTGGCCTTCGTGGAAAATACTTGGCACATAGCATTGCAGAGCGCATAACTATATGAACTGCTTAATACTCCAGTAGGATTTCTGTGCAAGTAGTCTAAGCTCTAGGACTTGGCTTCAGAATTAGCTTTTTAAATCAGACCACCACCTAAATTTTGAGATAGTTTATTTCATTAACTATTTTGGAAACTGAAAGTTTCGTACATAATAAATTTTTTTCGTTCAAAACTTTTCCTCAGAATATGTGTATGATGTATGTAATATGTGACCACTATAAAAATATCTTGACAAATACTTTAATGCCAATAATATCTCATTAACGAAGGACCTCTAATTGTGGAAAAGTTTTTTCCATGCCTTTTTAAAAATTCCTTAGGGCTCTATACTGGATTGATTTTGTCAGTGGGCTAGATTTTCAAGTTGTTTTAGTTATAGGTCTGATTGTAATTAATAAATTAGCCTAGTGGAAAATTTTAAAGACTAAATTCCAGAAAAGAATCTCTTTAAACCAACTGCTTCTATTAGCAGATCTGGTGATGAAGTCAGATTGAATTAATCATTAGCATATAACTTTTCATGTGGTGTGGTGTCAAAGTATAGAAAAGGGATTAAATTAATTGATTTGTTTAAATGGACTTCTAAAATTTGCTTGAAAATTTTAACTGGTTGTCATCAGTTGACTCTGTTGTTCATGTGGAAACTTTATAAGAGCATCAGCATTTTAAATATCCATGGTCTATCTCCTGGTGGTTAATATTTACATATGTTTTAATAGGACTTGCTGGGCCTAAATGGTAGTGTTATTTTAACTAGGGAAACAATGTTCTTTATGAATTTACCGTTCCTCATGGTTTGCTGTTAATTGTTAGTAGGAAAGACAGGTTTTTAACTCCTGGAGAAAAGAAATTTTAGTTTTGGTGATTTAAGATTCTGTGATGTAAGCAAATTCAACAGTATATTCCTTAATGGTTGTTGGTGCTCTTTGAACAAAAAGCTGAACAAAACTATCATTGAAATAAATACACAGATTAGGGGCCAGTTTTTAAAGTATGGGTATCCCCTTGGCTTATATATGGTGGTAGTTGATGGTTCCTCATTGCTTAGAAGTAGCAAAAATGTATTCACATGTACAAGCACAATGTGAACAATAGCATGTTAATGGATAAAACAGTTTTGGGGGACATGGTATTCTTTCTTTGGGCAAATTTAGACTCTTACCTGGGAGGGCCAAAAAGATTGGACAGCAGGGTAGACCAATTTTTAAAGGGGATAAAATAGTTCTTGTGTTTATTATAGGAGACAGTTGAATCTAGAGAATTAATAGTGACTACCAATCTGTGTGTTCATTACACTCCATTTGCCTGGTCTTAGTTCAGAGTTTTTCAGTTTGTGGTTCCCTCCCCGCCAAAAAAGTAATTTTTGAGACACTTAATTCCAGTTAGGAGTAAATGACGTATTGTATAAAGTGTATCTTGTAAACCATAACATCTAGGTAAATGTTACTTGGCTGCTGCCATTCTAGGCTGACCATTGTTAAGGCTAAGGAGGCTGTTGCAAGTGAAGTACTCTCGTGTACTGATAAGGCCTGGGAAACATTTTTGTTTCTATCCCAGGGTCATACATACACACTTCAGCAATTTGTCACAAGCTAACTGGAGTAAAGATTTGGTAATTTTTTCTCAAATCCAGAGTTAGCCATCCTTTTCTTTAATCCAGTGAATAATGTGAAGAACACGGCATGAACAGAAAATACTGTACAGCACACTGAGTTGCAAGGATTAGGCCAATGAAGTTCAGCCTGCCCAGGCCAAACCCAGCCCACATGAGGTCTTCGATGCCTCTGACTGACTCGCAGCAGGAGTCAGTATAACAAACTATTGGAATGCTCTGATCTAAAATTTTTGCCTTTTCTTCATTATGTAAATACATTTCAAATCTCTCTTCAAGACTTCCTTGCTATAGAGTTTTGTTACCTTTTGTTCCCTTAATATCTGGCTTTGTAGACTGGCATGGTGAATTGGTCTTTGTTGTCTTGAGCAAAGGTAATTGGGGTGGGGGGTGGAATCTGTAACATGTGTGGCCCTGATCCTTGGTTTAAAAATTTGTTGTAAAAACAGGATCCTCTAGAACTACTCTGTTCAATACATACAGTAGCAACTAGCCAGATGGCTATTTAAATTTTAAAAATTAAACTAAATAAAATCTAAAATTCAGTTCCTCAGTTGCATGAGCCACATTTTGAGTTCTTGGGAGCGATATGTGGCTTATGGCTATTGTTTTGGACAGTGATAAAGAAAATTTCAGTCACCACAGAAAGTTCTGTTGAACAGCTCGCTCTAGGATAATTGTTTTTGTGAATGTGAGTAATATTGGCATAATAATCTTAAAATACCTGTTAATAAGTATCATCAGAATTACACATTCTCTTTGTTCTTCGTAGATTTGTCTAATAAAACAAGTGTACCTTAACTGTAGGGACTTCCCGGTTTTATATTCTAATTGAATTCTTTAGTTGCCTAGCATGTTCTTAGGATACAATTCTATTAAGACTTTATGTGCTCATAAAAACTGAAATTAATATTAGGCTTATGTTGAATATATGACTAGTTTGGTTTGTCTTTTTTTTTTTTTTTTTTTTTTAACTATTTCTTGGTTCTTACGGCAAGGATCCTCTGATGGCCAGTTTATAAAGAGCTTCTGAATAAGTATAGTATCTTCTTAGTTCATCATCTGGGTTCAACATGTTTGGCACGACCAAAAATAGGATTGGATATCCTAGTATGTTCAACATGGACACAAAACATGTTCAACAAAACTCCCCTAAATAAGCTGTCCTCAAAATGAGCAGTATTTACTACCTTATATTCATGAAGAGCTCCTTAAAGGTGAAGAAGAAAAAGGAAAACAAGAAAAGACTTAAAAACCATTTTTCACTAACTTAGCAATTCTATTCTCAGGTATGCGGACCTAGACCCTGGTGCCTGGACCGATGCTACTTAAACTGCCAGTCAGCAGGATAGACTCTTGTACCAGAGTGTAAAGTAGCACACTGCCCTTTTTTACATAAATAATTGTAAGAAATTATATCATAAATACAGGAAAAAATGGGAAATAATTCCTAGGTCTAGTTTGGATAGATAAATGTGATATGTCTATACAGTGGAATACTAAACAACAATGGAAATTAATGGACTCCACTTACATCTGTCTGCGTGGAGGAATTAATGCTAATGTTGACCAAAAGTCAGTTATGGCAGAAAACAGTAGTGATTCTATTCATAGTTCAAAACCAGTAAAGCCAAGAATAGAACTTTCAAATGATAAGGGAATGATGATTAGAAAAGTATGAAAGAATATGGATAGAACTATTAAATAATAAGGGCACGGAAGAATAGAACTATTAAATAAGGGAATGATGATTAAAAAAGTATGAACATGCTTATTCTAGGGTAGATGCAACCACTGCCACCTGGGAAAATGTATAGGGGCTTCTAAGGTATTATTCAGTCTATTTCTTAACTTGGTATTTGCTGCAGTACTTGTATTGCACATGTGTTATGTATCATAAAAATAAGTTTTCCTCTTGGAGAGGTGACATCTGCTCTAAGGTAATCAAAATAGTAATTAAGTGCATTTGTTTAAAGGGTTATTCGCTTTGCTGCACCAAGAAAATTAGAAATTAATATGGTGATATATTTCCTGTTCATGTTGTTTTACAATAGTCATTAATGTTACATCTTAATTATCAAAAGGGATTTTTCTCCTCCAGAAAAAAATTTAGTCTTCACATCAAATACTTATATTTTTAAAGGGAGCCCAATCTGGTCAGTTCCACATGCAGAAGTATACTGCTGTGAAAATCCCATAGTTCGTTTTCTCATTAAGGTGTATTTTAGAATTTATTGTGAGGTGTTTCATGGGGCAACTTTATACGGGCGCTTCAAACTTAGCCTGTTGGGCTCATTACCTTTAGGGTCTTTTTT
The DNA here is from genome assembly GCF_057876585.1 of Rhinolophus sinicus. Lineage (NCBI taxonomy): Eukaryota > Metazoa > Chordata > Mammalia > Chiroptera > Rhinolophidae > Rhinolophus > Rhinolophus sinicus. Next base: position 28,660,032 of record NC_142506.1, read on the forward strand.
CCCTTTTATATTTACCCTGTTCATTCTTGTTCTCATCTGTCTTTTAAAATAATTCTTGAGCAGTCACTTTTAACATTCTTCCTCTAGGGTTTCTCAAGTTTTTTCCAACCTCATCACCTGAAAAATAAGTTTAGGGGTGTTTATTGCCACTAGTGACTTTCTTCTTACTGTCAATTGAAGCAAACCCCATCCTGATTATCCTCAATGTAGGTTATTACTATTATCCATCACTTATTTTGGGTCCAATATGGCAAGACTGGGACTTCTTACCTACCAGTTCCAGTATGTAGCTTCCTGAAACGACTTTTTTTTAGTGGTTTAAACCTGGCGTCACATCTGTAGTGCGAAAGTCATCTTTTAAAAGCCTCTCTTAATACTCTTTTGCCCAGTTATTTCTAAAGGTATTCTGTATGGTAAGTAACATTTTTCTGTTGGAGGTAGAGTGCAGAGGTGACTTGGATAGCATTGTGTCTATTTTTAAAACAGATGAGTGCTAAGTCATCAAATGCTGGTGTAAAACAAAAAGGTAGACATGCCCTTAGGCTTCTTCAGAGCAATAGTATAAATTTCCAAATATCTCAAGTTCTCCTTTTTAATAAGTAAAAGTCTTTTTAGAAAAGTGGTTGGTGTATTAAGGTTGGGTTTCCTGCTTAGATGTCTCTGAAACAGTACTCTCAACCTTTCAGCTCTCCCTGTTCTACTTCCAGGGAGGTCTTCACTTCAGAAATCCAAGACTCATATTCATCCAGCCTGGTGTCAAGTGGGCTGTTGCTGCCAGAATTATCTTGTGATTATTTGAGAGATGTGTCAGTTTCTTCTGAAGTACAATCAACTATAGAAGCCTTTGTAGCAGGTGTGTAACAAGGCAAGTGCCCAGCTGCTGCGGCCATTACTCTTGGAGCTACCTTCTCGATGAACATGAGGACTCAGCGGCCTCATGAAAGGCTCCGGGGAGAGCAATGTGCAGTTCTTTGGAGCCTTATATATCTTTGGCAGCTCTTCATAAAAAATGTATTATCAAAAATACCAGTATGGAGGTATATATTAGGAATGTTCAATATTTTTTTCTTCCTAGTTATAGTGTCCAAGAGGAAATTACTTACAAAAGTAGTATTATGATTATAGCAGTTGTACTAGTGTAAAGTACGCTGAGCTTTCTTTCACCATATATTGATAAGGTGTTGGGATGTGAAAATAGCTGAAAGGCTCTTGTGAGTGGAGAGTGCTTCCTACTTCCTTTTTTTTTTTTTTTTTCCAAATTATTGGGGAACAGTGTTTTTCCAGGACCCATCAGCTCCAAGTCAAGTCGTCTTCAATCTAGTTGTGGAGGGTGTAGCTCACTGGCCCACGTCGGAATTGAACCGGTGACCTTGGTATAATGAACACTGTTCTCTAACCACTGAGCAAGCCGGCCGCCCACTGGCAGCTCAGCTCCAAGTTCAAGCCACTATTTCTCACTGACCCATGTGGGAATTGAACTGGCGACCCCGGTGTTATGAGCACTGCATTCCAACCACCTAGGCAACCAGCTGCCCTCCTACTTCCTATTTTATCTTTTCATAAAAAAAACTTCAGAACTGCTGTAAAAAATTTGCTTTTAAGTTTTAAAGCAATTTGGAGAGAATGTAACATTTACATAAGGTAGAGTTTCTGCAATTTAAAGTAAATAATTCAATGTCCACCAGCACCAGACTAGGGTATGTAATGGTCCATAATGTGTTGGAGCCAGTAAGTCAGTCCTGGTTCTGACTTAGCCATAAAAAGTGGTGCGGTGTCTTGATAATTTTACCCAGGATGGGAGCATTGGGCAGCTTGGCATTACCACCTGGGTCTGAGTCTGCGTTCGTGATGGAGAGGTTGCTGGAAATTCCTTGTGGTTAAAATTGAGATGGCTTAACTTGGCAGATCTGGCATACAGTATAAACTCTGCTCACCCCCAACATGTGCACACTTCATTCTGGCTTTCTAGAACTTGTGCTACAGGTTTTAACATATCATTGCCAAGTAACTTTAAATGCCTCTTGAAAATATTTTAGCAAAATATTTCTTTAGTGCTTTTAAGTAAGGCAGACATGTAGAACATAAATCTTCCTTTGTGTGACAGTGGAGCTTTAAGTATTTCAGCTAAGAAATACTTAAAGCATGTTAAGAAAATTGTAAGCAAATAGTCCTGGAGGTATGATTCTGACTGCTGCTTGGGACTTCTTGGCGGGGTGGGGGGGGGGGTGAGATACAACATTGGGGATAGGAAAGGCTCAGTAAAGATCAGCCCACCCTTAGCCACCTACTTAATACTTAAGCCTTTTCAATTATTGGAAATACTTGGTTTCCAAGTGATATTTCATTTGAACAAAAGGGATTGTTGTCTCAGTATATTAGAAAACCTCTCTCCTGAGGGTCTTTCTGTTTTGCAGATTGTTCTGAGGAATTAGTTTTTTCTGGGCATAGCTTTTAGTATTTAACAGTATCTGACAGTGAGCTTTGTATTTACATATGGGTCACTTATGTATCAAGGTTTTGGGCTCCCTTTAAGAATGGAAGATGGACGATGTTTTTCAACAGACTTCAATGGAGTTTATTGCTGTTACCAGTATCCCTAATTTTAAAGAGGTGTGAAGTCTTTGTCTGTTTCTGAGCATCTGCTCTAGGCTAGGAATTATAGGAATGTCAAAACCTTCAGGGAACATCTAAGAAGATAAGTTGAGATAGAACTCACTTATTTTTACATTCACCATCTGTTAAGTATAGGCTTTATTAGTATTGGTTTTAATCAGCTTATTGCAGTGTTCAGTATAAGGAAGTCAAGTAATACTATATTACTACGTCTGTTTTAGTGATTTAAATGTGTTAGTCCCTTAAACCTTTTTGCTCTTTTTCCATTAGAGTCCTTTTGTGAATCAGCTAGGGATGGGTAAACTAAACCTATGGTTACTTCCGAATTTAGAGTTCCATTTCAATGATGATAATATAGTCACTCCACAAGCACTGTATCTTTTAGAGCAGGAAATGCTTTCTAATATTTTTATTCATGTTGGTAGTGCCATTATTTGTCAACTGTTTTAGCTTGGCCTTCAGTTAATGCTTAAAATTATTTCACTTCTACAAAAGTCAGATTAAACAGAAAGCAGATTAACAGTTAGCTGAGGTGGAGTTGGGGGTTTAGGGCAGAAGGGAGTGGGGGAACTTTATGGTGGTGGTGGTTACCCAGGTGTACACATTTGTCAAAATTGGATGCACATTATTGCATAGAAACTGTTGATAAGGTTGATTAAAAAAGGAAAAATAATTATTTTTCTTTAAAGTTTATTGGGGTGACAATTGGGAAAAAGAATTTCAATTTTGGGATTTACCTGAGAATTAGTCAAAAGATACGGAAGGAACAAGGTTAAACTAGAAAATAGTCATATGAGAAAAGGTTAAAAGGCTATGAATGAGTAGGTATGATAGGGTATTGTTATACCATATTTGAATAAACTTAGTTTACTAACAACTATGGGAATTTATGTCTGAGAAATGGTTAATAGATAATAGGAAAATTATAAAGCTCTATCAAAGAAACTGATAGTTGGGTTTCCAGAGAAGGAATCCTGTGTTTTCTAGGGATGGGATGCTGGGGACACAGGTGTTTCCTTTTATCTGAAACATTTCATCAGCATCTCTAAAGGCTAGCCTAATTAGTTCTGTGCCTCAGTGTATTCAACTGAAAAATGGGGCTACTACTTAACAGTGGTTTTTAAGGGTTAAGAGAATTAATATCATATAGATGATGTACTTAGAACACTGCTTGGCACACTGCTATAAAAAATATTGTCTGTGGATTTAAGCTCATTTAGCAGGCAGTGAGAGTTGAACCCTAGAGATTATGTAGATTGAAAATAGTTAACGGGAAAGTCTTTATCCCTGTGACCATACTATAGAAAAAGCTCTCTGAAGAATGGGCATTCAGCAGGTACGATTGGATGGAATAGGCGTGGCGTTTTTCTAAGTATTGAGGAATCGGATGTTAGAGGACAGTTACCCTTTCGTAAGCACTGTAGCTATAGGAAATTGAGATTGATCTTGTCCTGACTTTAAAAGCTAGACTTCTTGAATTTAGCAGCAGTCAGTGGTCCATAATTGATAACCCAAGGTCCCCAAGTAAGTACTACATATATAGTAGAATATACTTAGGACTCTCACGAACTAAGAGACTAGATTAAAGATCTTGATTAAATTATTTTTTATCATCAATAGGGTAAATAAGTGAAAGCTGTTTTGCCAGAAAGTTGTGATGCAACTTAACAAAGTTCCTACCATACTCTTTTTACAATTAAATATTTGTGTTGCTTAAAATAAAGATGTATTCTCAAGCCTAAAATACCTACTTTCTAGACATAGATTTACACCAGTCCTGCTGTATACAAACTTTAGGGAAAGTCCAGGCTACCATTTGATTACTACATAAGTATTAGGTCTCATGAAGTAAGCTTAAGTTAACTCCTTTGGTAAAATAAAAATATCTTCAACTTTTCAGTTTCTGCCATTTCATGAAGGAGATTGATGAGCTGAACTGAATGTAATCGGCTTTTTGGGAAAGAAGTTAGTGTTTTAAAAAATGAAACTAAGTGTTTGTATTTCATGAAACTTAACTAGTATTATTATGACTTATTGATGAGCTCGATGCAACCAAAAAACTGACACTTTGGGAAACATTGAAATGGTGTATACTTTTAAGATGCAGGATATTACCCAGGGTGAACACTAGTATAGAACGGGGTTTGGGGGATGAAAAAGAAGAGTCAAAGACAGGAAAGGCTGCAAGTTTTAAAATAGGTTGCCAAGAGCTGGTCTGTATCCCTTGTTAATGTGGCAAGCAGAACTCAATGAGTAAGTATCCTGTCTGGGGGACTTGCTTTGTTTATGGACTTGATCTTAAAAGAAATTCTTGCCTAAAGGAACATAAGGACCAGTGAATTCAGCAAAAAAGATAAGGCTTTATCTCTGTGTGTGATGCTCCAAAGGAAAATGGGAGATGGGGGGGGGGGGGCAGGGAAGGGTTGATTGGAAAGGGGTTGGATTTAGTCTGATTCCTTTTAAAAAGCAGTTCTTAGTAAATAGTTTAGGATGTACAGCTTATATACCTAGTTTCAAATTACCTTGGCATTTTTATGTTCATAGCAATTGGTAACTTAATTTTAATTCTATTCTGAGCCAACACTTAAACCTTTTTTTTTATTCATTTGCTATATAATTTTTAACCACAACTTTTCGAGAAAGTTAAGATAGTTAACTTTAGAAAAATTGACCTGGGATCACACAGCTGTTAAATAACACAACCAGGTTCTGACTTTTAGTTCAGTTAATGTTTTCACCAAACCAACCCATCTCATAAGAGACATACACGGCTAACTTGACCTGCTGTGTTTCCCTGAAAATAAGACCTAGCCGGACAATCAGCTCTAAAGGTGTCTTTTGGAGCAAAAATTAATGTAAGACCCGGTATTACATTTCATTTTATTAGACACGGTCTTAAGACTGGGTCTTACATTAATTTTTGCTCCAAAAGGCACATTAGAGCTGATTGTCCAGCTAGGTCTTGTTTTTGGGGAAACACAGTAGATAGGCAGTCTGTAACAAAGCTACGTACAGATTGTCCCCTAAAGTTACCCTCCACCCCCACCTATTTCTATTAACTTTCATTTCTTGAATTTTATTTAGAAGACATACACCTGCAGATACCTGGTAGTGTGCTGTTATATAGCTGGCAGTGTATTGAAGTTTAGTATTTCAATTTTGGGACTGCAGATACTCAATTCACTAGCTTTCTTAAAACTGGTAAAATTGTATGTGTTATGGAAGTGAGTAAATTTGTACGTTACAGAAGAACCACAAAACAAGATGAATACTAGGTCTGCAACTCTATGTAAGTAAGGTGACCATATTGACTTGCAATAAATTGTGCACATATGTAGCTTATCCTCTCAGAATTATATATTGAGCTTTTAAAAAATGTGTAAAATACACATTCACTTTAAAGTAGACACTAAAGGATATTAATGATCGAGTGTTTCTGAAACTGGTGAGTGGTCACACCCATTCACTAAATTAGGCACTTAGCACACTTTCATTGACAGCTCACCTTAAGTTTAACTAGTGAAATAATACAGATTTTGAAATAACTTCTATTTTGGCAGTTTGTTGCATATTCTAAGGACCCAGACATAAGGCTTGGTGGCCCTTCTCTTGTTTTTCCTGGTTTATGACTTTCGGCTTTGTGGAATACGGCTGAGATGAAAGGATTTATTGACGATGCAAACTACTTCATTGGCCTGTTGGATGAAGGAACAAACCTTGGAAATGTTATTGATAACTATGTTTATGAACATACCCTGGTAAGTGCACCGTCTCACATTTCTCAGATATTTGAAATCCAAAACATCAGTTCCAAAATGTTAATCTGATAAAAGTACCTTGTCAGATGTTACCTTTTCCAGGTTATCTTGCTTTCTAGGTTATCTTAACTCGACACTCTCCACCTCCCTTTAAATTTACACTGACTGCTTACACTCTACTGCCCCAAGTGTCACCTTCTATAGAATCATATTCACTGCTATTTAAGATCATTATTTTCATTTTGTACTTATTGAATTATTTTTGTTTATCGCCTTACTGATAGAATTTGTTTCTTTTTTGGAGCTTATTTCCTATATTCCCCAAATTGGTTGGATTGTTTTCATGTTACTCTGGTATTCAGGGATAGGATACCAAAAAGACTTCTCTCCTCTTGACCTTTACAGATTTGCTCATTTATCTACCACACCCCAGTAAATTTCCTTTATTCCTGTCTTCCTCTGCCATGAAAATTCTTGGGGGAAAGAAATCTGCCACTTGTCATACTGTCGAATCAGTGTTATGGTCAAACCATTCTTCAGTTAATTTTCTCGTGTCACTGGGAACTTCCTCCTGGAAGTGTGCTGACCTTTCTCTTAGTTACTTAACTTCCACAACATTCTTGGGTCAACTATGACCTTTGAAATACTCTTTTCATCCATTCTTGTCGTATAGTCTAAATTATCACACCTTCGGTAGCATTTATTGAGGATTAGGCCTCAACTCTGTTCTCTCCTAGCAATCTTGACCTAACTCTGGCCCGAGGGGAATTACAACTGAATGTCTTGGTGGTTTTTTTGTTTTTTAAATCCCAGTTCTCTTGCTGGAACCTGTAATTGCCTCATTTTTACATTAAAGTAAAAATAAAATTTCTGTCTCCAGAACATTAGGAATAGCATGTCTTGTAAGGATAAGGTAATTTCAGTATAACTCCCATATCTGCCACACATAACCTATAATTTCCAGTCATATCTATGGGGGATGACAAAAAAATGTATACATGTGACTTGTGTTCATCTTTTGTTAACGGTGGATATTGAGTATTACAATTTTAATGCAGTTTTTTCCTTTCTTAAAATGTGTATACATTTTTTTGGCACCCTCCATATTTCCTGGCCAGTATGTTCCAGTAATGTACATTTTCAAATAATGTGTTCAAAGAGTAGGAAGCAGTAGAATTGTCTTCATGGCTTTTTAAACGGTATTTGAATGTTGTATATTCTAAATAAGATTATTTTGTCTTCCGATCAACATTGAGTAATTGACATATTACAGTCATCTCTCTACCCCTAGAGTAGCCACAACTTTAAAATCATTACAGATCTCTCCCAAATCGCTACTTTAATTTTCTTTTGAGGGAAGAGTATTTTTACTAAGGTTTATCTAATATTTAGTACCTTGTGTATTTAAAATTTTATTTTGTCATTCTCTATGCACAACTTTGTCTCCTTAAAAATAGGTTCCCAGTATAGTTCCTCCCTTGTTTTACCATCTTGTCATTAGGTACAACTTATAATGGAGATATGTAGCTTGTTTTGTTTAGCATTCCTGATAACTCACTGTGTTAGGAGATTAGATCCTGAACTGCTGATGTAGGCCTATTTTAAACAGTAGCAGAGAGCATGGATAGAAACAGGTGATCTCCTTCCCTCTATTCCCAAAAAGTAAAATGGAAGCAATTCTAAAATAGAAAGTCACTATAATATTTTCAAATCAAAGTAGAGATTATTTATATGCCAGCATAGCACAGCAAAAAGTCAAGTTTAAAATAAACAGATGTGTTTAGATTTTCCTTTGTCATCTGCTCAATCTAGCTTAATAACTCTTCACATACCTTAAATGTAGTAGTGTATATAAATGTATGTTTTGGCTCATTTGTGGAGGTAAAAGGGAATTCTTTCCTACTTATTTGGTACTCTATTTTCAATAGTTCTGATTGTTTTCTTTTTTTTTATAACCATAATAAGACAGGGAAAAATGCATTTTTTGTGGGAGATCTTGGAAAGATTGTGAAGAAACACAGTCAATGGCAGAACGTAGTGGCTCAAATAAAGCCATTCTACACGGTAAAATGCAACTCCACTCCAGCTGTACTTGAGATTTTGGCAGCTCTTGGAACTGGATTTGCTTGTTCCAGTAAAGTAAGTAATTTCTGTGTTTTTTTAAAACTATTTTGTCCCTCAACTGCAACATTTTAAAATTCAGTTTAACTTTGGTTACCCACAGCAATAGGAAAATTGCAAGGAACTTTTTTTGGATGAGTTTTTTTGTGTGCGTGTATTTTTTTTAACTCTTATTTAAATTGGCAGCCTAATGGAAATTTATAAACTTTTAAAGTGTACCAAAGAAAGGAAAGTTTCAGTGATATGAAACTTTGAAAAGTTTTCTTTATCTTTAATCAAAAACCATTCTTAGGCTACAGCTAGCTAGACCAAGTTACTTCTGATGACAAGCAAAATAATCTAAACTATGAAATTTCTCTAATGGTAATATACCATTTTAAAGATTGTTAACACAGTGGTGTGGTATGTCTATGCTTACTACAGAATGTGAACTGTGACATTATGTAACCCTAATTGAACCTCATATAATTTGAATTTTAACCAAAAAATAAAAAGAATAAGATAGTCATTGAATGAAAAGTAACCGTAATTTTGACTGTTAGATGACACTGTTTAAAATCTATTTTTTTACAGACTGAAATGGCTTTAGTGCAAGAATTGGGTGTATCTCCAGAAAACATCATTTATATAAGTCCTTGTAAGCAAGTGTCTCAGATAAAGTATGCAGCAAAAGTTGGAGTGAACATGATGACATGTGATAGTGAAGTAGAACTGAAGAAAATTGCACGTAATCATCCAAATGCCAAGTAAGTGTAAAACTAAGTAACTGAGGAAATTGTTACTTGCTTAGGCTTTGGGTTTGTCTTTAGCCTGGGGAAAGGAGGCATTTATGTAGAACAATGATGTGTATTATTATTTTATTTCAAAGTTTCTATGTGGCTGCCTACTTCTGACTCTTCATGTGGAGTTGAGATAGGATAAGGGCAGTTTGGGGTATGAATTTATAATATTTAATTCAAGGAAGAGGATGTGGTTGGTAATAATCAAATTAGGGCCACAGCTGTATTTTCATAACCACATTAACCCTGCTAGTTACTTGTCATGTTGGGAATAGGATGTATTTGGTCAGCTTTTCTTCCTGGTTAACTTAGTGATTTGAGGCATTTCTTAAAGGCCCACACTGCTCTTTGAGCAGGAAGTATAAATTTTTTTTTACTTATTGCTGTATGCATCCCAAGATTTTTTTAATAAAATGTTTTGTTTTGAAAAGAAAACTTTTTAAAGGCAAAATTAATGTCATGAACTGGTATGTCAAGAGGACTTCAGAATATACTAAAAGTGTACTGTATTAGCATGACATTGCTTGCTTTGAATGAGTTATTGTATATGTTCTATATTCCTGAAAATGTATGTCACATCCATATTTTCTTTGTATATCTACAATTTTCTTAGTGACTTTAATAGTATTCTTAGAACGGTGTTCTGATAGAATTGACTACCCTGAAATTTTTTTTCTTTTTTTGGATAAAGGGCTCTTGGGGAAATTCTAGGGAAATACAAGGTGTGATCAATAAATACTGTGAATGTTTAAATTTTAAGAAATGTATTACAGGGGTGGCCAGGTGGCTCAGGTGGTTGGAGCGCTGTGCTCCTAACACTGAGGTCGTTGGTTCAATTCCCACATGGTCCAGTGAGCTGTGCCCTCTACAGCTACATGGAGAACAATGGCTTGACTTGGAGTTTGCAGGGGTGAGGGGGGATAAATAAAATAATAAAAAAATCTATTACTGTAAAAAGACACATTGCCATTAATCCCCCTCAAAATACTCCCCCTTGCTTCGAACACACTATCGCATCATTCTTGCCACTTTCTGAAGCAGTTCTGAAGTCCTCTTTCCTGAGTGTCTTTAGTTGCGCTGTCATGGTTGCCTTGATGTCCTCAATCAATTCAAAACGTTTGCCTTTCGTGGTCATTTTGACTTTGGGGAAGAGCCAGAAGTCGCATAGTGCCAGATTTGGTGAATAAAGTGGGTGAGGGTACACCGTAATGTTTTTATTTGACAGAAACTGCCATACCAGAAGCCATGTGTGACACGGAGCATTTTGTTGTGATTAGAATAATAGTGAATGCTGCTGCCGAGTGCCATCCAACAGTAAGGCAGGGATCTTCAATACAGGAAGTGGTTCATCGAACCTTAGTAACAGTGTGTGACAAGTTTCAACTTGTTCGCTGCAGTCAGTCGGGTGTGAGCTACGGTTGAGAGAAGGTGTGTTTGAAAGTGTGCTGTAACTCATCATCATGACAACGCTCAGAATCACACATAGCTTCTTGTATACAGCAATTTCTCTCAAAAACATTACAGTCTTTTACTGGAATAATTTTTTTTATTTGAACATTCATTGTATTGTTTGATCACACCTCATACTTGTCTCAAAAAAACTCTTCCTCTTTGATCTTCTGAAGATAAGCCCTGATTTGGAGTGTTTGCTGTGTTAAATTGTAAACTGAATGGTACATTCTTGGTAGAGTTGATTGTAACCATAGGTACAATAATTTTGCTTTTATCAGACTTGCCCCCTCTGATCATCAATCATTCATTTAGGACTTCCTTGGGAAAACTGTTTTACAAATAGCATTTGTATATTTACAGTTTTTAGTGGTTTGTAATTACTTAATGATCTCCTGACAATCTTGATCGTTTTGTCTAGATTGTCATGATTTGGAAGGAAATACCAAATAGGTTATTATCGGTAGTCTAAAAGGCTGCTGTTTAAACATAAAATAACTCAGAGGTGCCCAGTTTTTTTTGTTAAATGTCTGATTAATAGGAATATATAGAATAAGTGAGTGAAGGTTAGCTAGCTAGAACAATTTGGGAAATTTCAAACATGTAAAGCCCTGATACTTTTTATTGAAAGACAATGATGGCATTGCTATTCAATTTAGTCTTTCTAGGTGGATTTATAGACTGATGGACTTCATTTGAAAGTAATGTCGTCTTTCATTACAGAGCTCTACCGACTCTTGCTGCTACAACAGTCTTAACTTCCTGCATTTTTCCATATTCCCATCCTTGTAAGCTTCATGCTTTAGGCCCTAATTGCTAGTTTCTTCTCTATACAGGATTGTTTTTCATTAGGTTCACTTGATTCATCCGTCGCTGGATTTGGGAGCATTGGCAACATAATCAACACACTTCCTACAACCTTCAGGCTTCACATGTGCTGATGATGATGTAAACCAACTGTGCCCCAATCATCTTCCCCTTCTCTTAGGGTCTTACTACATATTGCAACAGAAGATAATATTGGAGGCGAAGAGGGTAACATGAAGTTTGGCACTACCCTGAAGAACTGTAGGCATGTTTTGGAATGTGCAAAGGAACTTGATGTCCAAATTATTGGGGTTAAGTGAGTATTTGTCTTAAACTTCATTTTATGGTGATAATCTATATCTTTTTAATCAAAAAGATTAAAAAGATTTAAGATACTGATTTAAGATTTCATTTGTATGAACTCTAATAAATTCAACTTTCAGTTTAATATATATATATATATTTTTTTTCTTTATTTAGGAAGAACTAAATGTGCTTTGTCCTTCATACTATTTTATACCTGTACCTCCCCTTTCCCCATTAAAGAGATAAAATAGTAAATAAAAGTTTCTGTTAAGTTAGTCATTTAAATCACCTTTTAAATTTTACTAGAATTCTAATGAATACCATAATGGCATTCAACTTGTAAGTTGTAGGTATCATGTTTTTTCTTTTTCCCATCCTTAAGACTTTTATCATCTCTTAATGACGGGGGGTAGGGGGGCACTTGAATAAATCAGCACTTTGTTTTACCCTCTCAATTTCATATGTGAGGAAACAGACCCAGAAAGATTTAATGATATGATCATCTCAGAAAGCCCCAAATTTTCTGAGTTGCCAGTCTATTGCTAGTCTCACTATAGTACAAGATTTTGCTTTTTAAAAAATTGTTCATAAGATTAATAAAGAATCATCACTATTAAATCACCACTTTGTGATTTAATATATATTTGAGAGTTTTCATATTTCAACTACATTCTATTTTTTAAGTTAACAGGAAAATTCACTTTCAGGGTGTGTACTATGAATTTTAACGGACTTGTTGTGTAACCACTGCCACAATCAGGCACAGAATCATATTTGAATTAAATTTAAATATTCTATTCTGAATCTTTATCACTTAAGTAATGTTAACAAGTATCAGTAATAGCTGAATTAATGTTCATTTATTTCGCAATAAACATTTTTATATTTTGTCAGATAAAATCATACATTGAAATTAAAGGTTTTGTAATCCAGTTTTTTTTTCTGCCCTTCCCCCCATTCAAGTCTTTGTTTCTAGTCTAGTTGTGTAGGACACAGCTCCCTGGCCCATGCTGGTATTATGAGCCTTGTGCTCCCACCAGCTGAGGCAGTCAGTCGGTCGGTCGGCCACTCACGGTGGCACATGGTAGCTCGTGGCAGCACTCAGCAGCCCACAGCAGCTCACGCCAACCTCCAGCTGCTCATGGTAGCGCAGCTCACTGGCTCATGTGGGAATCAAACCGGCAACCTTGGAGTTAGGAGCACGGCGCTCCAACCACCTGAGCCACCAGGCTGGCCAGATACCCAGTTTTCTTGGTGGTGCTTGTTACTTTACCATATATACACAAAAGTATGCCTCACCCCAATCTGATAGCTATGAATCGTGACTGATAGCTCATTGTTTAAAAATTGGTTATAAAATTACAGTATTATCCAAACACTGGCTTTTCTAAAAAGCCCAGGTATTATTACTTGATAATTAGAGGCTAGTACTTCTCATACTAAATACCTGGTATTAAGTTGAATACTTACTGTGTCAATATGGTGAATGAGAATTAAAAGGAATTATAAAAAGGACCTCTAAAACTTGCTGCTGCTTTAAATTTATTACTCTCTTTCTTTCAGATTTCATATTTCAAGTGCTTGCAAAGAATCTCAAGTATATGTACATGCTCTGTCTGATGCTCGATGTGTGTTTGACATGGCTGTAAGTTTTTCCTTAAATTATTTTTAAAGCCAGGATGTTGTTTAAGACTACGGTTCAGTGTTTTTCTACCTCTGAAGTATTCTCATTATAGTAAGACACATTATTTTTTATAATGTAAGCAGAGTTGCATACTGTCACATTTTTTAAGTGGGTGAAGGGATGAAAGAGTAATTTACTTATCTATAAGATAGTACAAACAATATCAGAAAGCTAATATACATAACATTGAATTAATCTGCTTCTGTTAGAAACCAAAAACTTGGCTGTACTAAAGGTCAGAACATATTTACCTCCTTGGGAGGGTTTTTTCCAAATGTCTCTGTATCCATTACAATTTGGAAAAGCATTTAAAAGTGTTTTTGTTTGTTTTTTTCTCCATCTCTAGGAAGAATTTGGCTTCACAATGAACGTGTTAGACATTGGTGGAGGTTTCACAGGATCTGAGTTTCAATTGGAAGAGGTAAACTTTGCTCACTGGGTAGACATACTGGAATAATCTCTCTTCTTTGCTACTTAAGTGGTAGATGCTTTAACTAGAGTTCTTACAGTGGCAGGGGCTAAAAGCCTGTAAGATTTGTTTAAAATTTTATTCTGAAAAAATGAATAGGCAGTGAGTAGCTAACTTTGAAAATCCATTCAGTTTAAAAATATTTTGTACTCTATAGCATAATTTTATCACAAAGTTTCTGTTCAGTTGTGCTTATACTTATATGGGGTGGTACTTCATGGCACAAATGAATTCATAACTTGGAAATCTTTACACCATGTTATTAGCCAGATGTACTTCACTCCTTACCTTCCTGCCCTGTCCTCCTTCCCACATTCTGTAATATCTAGAAACTGATGTGAAATTTTGCGCCTTTGTTGCTAGTGATAGAGACAGAAACATGACTTTAAATATTTAATCACCAGTAGGTATTTGCCTTTGGAGTTGTGATTTTTTTTTTTTAACTAATGCCATTTTGATAGTTACAAAGTAAATTCTGATGATTTGCAAGTCTGCTTAATTGCTTTAAGATAACTGCTAAATAGTAAACTTATTCTCTTTCATTTAAATTATCTGTGATTTAATTTAACCCAATATTGAAACCATACTGTGGGATTTAAAATCCATAGGTTAATCACATTATCAGCCCTTTGTTGGATGTCTACTTTCCTGAAGGATCTGGCATTAAGATAATTTCAGAACCTGGAAGTTATTACGTGTCTTCTGCATTTACACTTGCAGTTAATATCATTGCAAAGAAAGTTGTTGAAAATGATAAATTTTCATCTGGAGGTAAGTTTATAGTTTTGTTTCTGTAAATAGATAATTCCAGTTAGTTTGAAGATGAATTATCAGATTCTAAAGTGTAAATAATACTGTAGGACATTTTATGAATTACAAAGTTATAGGTGGTCTACAGGAAACTAGGGAGCTTTTCCAAATGCCAAAGCCAAGGTCCCACTCCATAAGACTTCCTGAATCCAGCTCTCTTGGTGCTGATGTTTAGGTAATGCATATTTTAGATACACTTCCCCCAGGTGATTGATTTTCGTTTGTTTCTCATTTCTGTTAAGAAAGAATGTTTTATTGTGATCTCTCTGTCATGTTCCTCTTAGTCAGACGAGTCACAGGGAGAATCCGCCCCATACTTTCTTACATAACAAGGGCCACAGAATCCTTTTAATCTGTCTTTAGTCAAACCAAAAAAAAAGCACTAGACGGTGTACAAGTTAAAACTTTTTTTAAAATGTAGGAAGTACTATTCTACATTAAGGAGACATATTATTTCCTGTATTTTTTCTCTTAAATGAGCAAGAGTAAGTGTTTTTTTTACTCTTCAGGTTTTTAATTTCTTAAACATACCTGTATATCAAAAGATGTGAATGCAGTATACCGTGGAGTGCATTCTGTTTTCCTGCAGAAAAACCATTTTAACTAGACTGTTTTAGGTTTAAGACATCACAGTAGAATATCTGAAACACTTTGTTTCTTGTTTATTGCTAGTAGTATACTGTGAATATACAGTTTATCCATTCTTTTGCTGATGAATCGTTCACAGTTTGGGGCTGTTATGAATAAAACTATTGATATTTTCTTAATACAAGTCTTGTGGACACTTCATTTCTTTTGGTGAAGTGACTAAGAATAGAATTGCTAGATCGTAGAACAGATGTTTTCAAAGGGGTTGTTAACCATTTTACCCTCCCACTGGCAGTGTGTATGTGCAGGTTCTGGTGGTTCCCCACCTTCATTGATTTCATGTTGTCCATCTTTTATTCATTCAATAGGTGGTGGGAGTGGTGGTTGTTCATTGTAGTTTTAATTTGCATTTATTTGGTGACTAATAAAGAGCACTTTTTTCATGTGTTCATTGGTTATCTTCCTTTGAAGTGTGTTGAGCTTTTTAGGCTAACAGTTTTATTTAAGGTATGTCAGTGTAATCAACTTTTTTAAGTTAAATATTTTGAGATGTGAAAGCTATATTAGTCCAATAAATATTCAATGTATTTGATATGCTTTACATAATAACTGTATTATACATTTTACTATAAAGTACCCTTCATTTTTCCCACTTATTTCAGTAGAAAAAACCGGAAGTGATGAACCAGTCTTTGTGTATTATATGAATGATGGTGTTTATGGTTCTTTTGCAAGTAAACTGTCTGAGGACTTAAATGCCATTCCAGAGGTTCACAAGGTAAGTTATTTGATATTACAAATAGTATCAAAATTGCTCTTTTGGCAGTTTATAAACAGCTGTTATTTTTAAGGTGCACCCCAATTTTTGGAGAAATATTTTAGGATGGGGAATATTGCCCTTTTTTGAGGATTTGCATTCCTCTGGCTTTAGTCTGAACCCTTTAGTCTGTTGCCTTAGATGGAGTTAAAAAGGAGCACCACTGCCTCTGGCTCTAGAGCTGCCTTCCCCGGGCACATTGGATCTGAGACAGTGAAAAATGCTCTTATCCACCCTCAAATTCAGTACCTGCGTGAGTTAACAACTTAATCTTTGAAAGGCTTTCCTTTCTTACAGAAATACAAGGAAGATGAGCCTCTGTTTACAAGCAGCCTTTGGGGTCCATCCTGTGATGAGCTTGATCAAATTGTGGAAAACTGTCTTCTTCCTGAGCTGAATGTGGGAGATTGGCTTATCTTTGATAACATGGGAGCAGATTCTTTCCATGAACCATCTGCTTTTAATGATTTTCAGAGGCCAGCTATTTACTACATGATGTCATTCAATGATTGGTAAGGTATTGTTCTTATTTTAAAGCAGATTGGATATTTCAAGTGACAGAATGTTGGCTAATTATAATTTTGTAATGACTGCATAACTTACTAGTGATAGAGAAATGTTCATCTTTTAAGGGTTTTCATAGTCTATTTGTTACGTGGTCGTGTGGTCTTGTGCTTAAATTGGAATTATGCTTATTTTTTTCTTTTTGTGTAGGTATGAGTTGCAAGATGCTGGAATTACTTCAGACACAATGATGAAGAACTTCTTCTTTGTGCCTTCTTGCATTCAGCTGAGCCAAGGAGAAAGCTTTTCCACTGAAGCTTAAGCAGGCATTAACGCTTCTTTAGATCTGAAGTTGCAGGTTAAGCTTGTCTGGTCTACATTCCAGTGTGGAAAAAATTCGAACAATCTTATTCTGTCAATTCTCTGAAACAAACTATTAGTAATAGCTGTTTGGGACCAGACAAAATCAGCTTTCATCTATAATTCATTGGGGGTAATTGGGAGATTTAGATAATGTATCCAGATTTAAACTTAATAGGTTGTCCCGCCCCTTAAGCGTTTAAAATAAAATATGCAACAAAATGGATGACTTAGTGGAGATGGAAGCCCATTAATTGGGTTCCCCATTAAATCGTTTACATACAAGTACACAGTTTTTATACTAAGGATTCATGTTTGAAAGTCTTGTAAAATTAATGTCTTTCACCCAGATATATCAAATGTCAGTGGAAGACCAGTGTGACTTCATTAGATACGTTTAGTGTATTTAGAATGTGTAAATTTGTGCTTTGAACTGTAGTTTAATAAATGTAAAATTGCATCATAGTATTTGTTGTATTTGACCTAATGTAACCCTTGTATGATTGCAATAAAATTTTGTGTAGATTTTACTGTTTTTTCAGGCTAAAACTGGGAAAGGGGCTAGCTAGCAAAGGTAGTTTTGAAATAGATGTGTATATGGACTGTTTGAAAGATATTTTCCTTTATAGCTCATTTAAGTTTAGTTGGCTCAGTACATTTTTCAGTTATTTAATTAGTAATTTAAATAAAATGTTTGGTAAATCATTGTGATGTTCCGATGCATCATGGAGAGTTGATGTGCAGTAAGCATGATGTTTAACAATTTTAACACCAAAAATGTTAATCCTGCATAAACCAATTGTAATGATAGGTGTTTCTGTATAGATAAGAATGCATAGAGTACCTTAGTAAATCTTTGAATCACAAATCTTTCGGCTGAAATGGAAGATTTTGTTAAATACTTTGAAAAAGCCTGGAGGGAGGGAAATAAACTTGCAGAAAACTGTAGCGCATTAAAACTTACAGAAGGGCTACATCTATATCCAGAAACCTGATGCTCTTTTGCACAGAATATTTAAATTCAGAGTTGTAAGGGAGGGGTGGGGGTGAAACACACCTATTTTCAATTATACAATTGCAATGATTTCAAACTTTAGGGGTTTGTTTTGTTATGTAGCTGCTTGCTTAGTTACTTATTATTTCCCATTTGTTGAGCTTAGTAACTACTTTTTAATTCTTTTCATACTGAAATTTTATGGTGATTGGGGGAAAAGGGAATTAGCGGCACTAACCTGACAGTTGTTGCCAGGAATTTGCATTGTTCACTGCTAGTGTATTAGTAATCCTAGATCTCAGAATCACAATAGTAATAAAATAAATAACAGGGGTCATTTTTTTCCTAACTTACTCTGTGTTCAGATGTTGAATTTCTGTCTCCCAAGAGGAAATGTGACTTCACTTTGGTGCCAATGGACAGAAAATTCTACCTGTGCTACATAGGGAAAGTTTGGAATGCACTTAATATCTGGTTTTTACACCTTGATTTCAAGGTGGGAAGAAATTGATCATGAATCTCAATAAATTTCAATCTCTTAAACCAGTAGGTGCTTAATATTTTTTGATTTGATTAATGCCATTGGAATTTTATGGGATCTACTGATAAAAAAATTTATAGGACCCCAATCCATTGTCATCTTATACCTTGGACTTTCCCAAGGTATATAATAGGGGTTTTATGCAAAATTCGAAGCTACCATGTAATTTTTTAACTGTAATGTGGAAGGATTGTTCCCAGCCTTCTTTACATGTTGTGCTTTGTGGTCCAGAAATGCCAGATCTTTTAAAAGATGGTACAATTTTGAGTCCTTGGCTTGACTATACAATTTTGAGCTTCATGGCATGTCAGTTTTGCCATATTCAAGGAGAGCTGTTCTGTGTGTAACAGCTCAGAATGATGAAATCACATGTGAATGATATGGTAACTTTAAGAAATGTCTGTATTGTATTTGAAGACTGTTTGCCATAAATCTGATGTTTGAACTTACGTATTTCAAATTGGTATGCTAAAAAAAAGTACTGAATTAATGTAACAATCTTTTTAATTTACAATATTGTAATCTCGGTTCAGAATTTAACTGAAAATATAAAACCCAAATGATTTCTATATAGTAAATTGAACTGTAAAGGTAACTTGTGTGATTCTGAATACACAGATAAAATGTTTTTATTCCTCATGTTTTATTTTGATGGCTTCTATTGTGAAAAAATTGAAATTGTATGTATCAGCTTTGTGTATATTAGCTTGCAAGCATTCTTGCAGAATACTATAGCTTTATTACAGAGCAAATTGAATCTGGTAAAATAATGCTGGGCATTACATACGGAACAAGGAAGGTTCTGAATATGTGAGCTCTAAAGTGTTTCTAGGGCCACATTTTCTGGACACATTAATTCACCAGCCTCTCAACAACTTGAGATTAAATGAAACTTGGATTAAATGAAATGATCTATGTAAATTAAGCTAGATATTCCAGGTAAATATGGGCACTGATCCCATTCAGTACAAATATTGGGTTGAAAAAGCCACACTGCAAATCTCTTCTGTCATTTGTTTAGGGGAGTTACTCTATTTTCTCATGGTAGTGTTAGCAACTTGACCAACAGCATAATGAAGAATGCTTGTTTAAGTGGCTTCAAATTTGAAATAAAAAGTCTTCCATATATATATATATATATATATATATATATATATATATATATATACACACACACACACACACACACACACACACACAAGTTGTGAATCCTACAAAAACATTTCTAATTCCTTTCTTACCCATCCTGAAGGCAGAATAGAAATACGGTATAAAGTATTCTCAAGTGCAGGCTTTCATAATGCGAATAAACCTGGCCTAGGAGTAAGAAACAGAAAAACAAGTTTGGTCTTTACTGACATTTGCTGGAGGCTGATCTCTATTAAAGTAATAAGCCACCATCTTTAAGGTGGCTGTATTTTGATAGCAAAAGTTACACCTATGATTTCTGAAGACTTTTCCCTGCTGAGACAAAATCAAATTTGAGTCATGGAGGGTATGGGCTGGACAATTTTCTAGTTCTTTGTGTTGCTAATTTTGGGCAGGGAGAATATAGAAATAGGAAAGTGCTTTATGTTTTATGTTTGGGCAAGTTCAAGCTAACCTGAAAAGGAGCATTTCCTACTCAAGTGTAAAAAGGAATTGTTTTTCATTTGCTTCCTACAGATTGTGGGTGCTGCATGTATCTCAGTCATAGTATGTCTTCCCGGAAGGGAGTATAGATAGGGGAACAAAAAACCACTCCAGGTTAAAGGCACTCTGACCTGATGTTACACAGTTGGATTTGGGTTTTATCAGAAACAAACTAAGCTAAAACTCCTTCGATCTACCCAACATACTCATTTTGTGCGTTGTCTTGGCCTTCAGCTTCAAAAGCAATTCCATTCAAATCCTGATTGTACCATAATAATGCTGTGCCTGTCAACACCCTCTGCAGTGGATCTGTTAAGGGAAATTGGAAGTTAATCTGCAATTGACAGGTAAAGTGATTACGCATTGGCAATACAAAAAAGGGTTGCATTAAAGTGCAAAAGGTGATCTTGCAGTAAGCTGGTAGGATCTTAACTGTTAAATGTAGTCCCAAGTAATAGTTACAGCTTTTCCTAAAGGTGCCAGACTCCAGTGTGTGCCTGTACCTACAGCTTTGTCACCACTCAGTTTTTTAGAAGCAGTATGCAGAGAAGGGGATACTTGGCTAAAGTTGAGGAATTTTAATTCTCTGTTTCATTGATTTCCTCCATCTTTTATATTTGGTTTCTCTAATTCTTGGAGATTTTCTCAGCTCCATATTCCAAGTATATTTTTTCACTTCAACTTTTAGTTTCTAAGCTAAGGGTGTAATATCTCTTAGATACTAGTATTTTGAAAGTTTCCCCCTCCACCCCTCCCCAATTCTAGACAGCCTGTTTTCTCCAAGATTACTTTTGTTTTTCTAATTAGTCTGTACCGTGTTTCCCCGAAAATAAGACCAGGTCTTACACAGTATTTCCCCAAAAATAACACCTGGTCTTTATTAATTTTGTTCCAAAAGACACGTTAGGGCTTATTTTCAGGGAATGTCTTATTTTTTCATGTACAACAATTTACAGTTATTTGACTACAGTCACGTCTTCTGGAACATCGTCATAATGTACTAAGTGCGTCCATCTATCTGGCTGATGATCTTAACGGGCTTATTTTTGAGGAAACATGGTATCTTTCAGTATTAGAGGTATCCCACAGGTGACTGGTAACCCTTGTGTCTAAATTGGGGACTGAAGAGATAATAGATAAAAGCTGTCAGTGCAGTTTGTCAGCTGAAACAATGTGGTTGTCCTGGTGGATTCGGGGAGCCTCGCATCACTTTGAAGTCTGCCTATTTCATGTCTCCTGCCTGAAGAGTGATGGGCCACGTGCCAGTGTCCTAGAAGTCAGTGGGGTAAGAAGGTGTCCATTCCAGAGGCCCATTTACCCTCTATAGAGAACAAATAGCGAGTCTCACTGAATGAGAGGCCTCTTGGCCAGCTGTGCAGTGTAGCAAAAAGGATCTGGGATTTGAATCAGACTTTCAGGAGATCCTAATTTGCCAAAGGCCAGGACTGCGGCCAGTTCCTGCACCTTTTAGAATGTGAGCTCTTCGTTTTCCCCACTGCTTGTGATTCTGTTTCCTCCAACTTCTAAGTAATTTACTAATCTGTCCATTTTCCAGCTTCCATTTTTTCATCTCTCCTGATCTCTATTGTGAGTTTTCGCCCTTGTAAATTTCCTTTTGATTCAGGAAGAAAAGAGACGTGTTTCCAATCCACCATTGTTACTGTACCTCGTATATGCCACATGCATAATCACTGGTGTCAAATTAAGATCCCTTTTGGATTTGGGGAGACCAAACTGTCTCCATCTGCCTCATGGAACCTAATTTGGGAGGAATTTTAAAGATATTCTGGTATCCAAAATATAAAGTTTTTACACAAGGTTACAGGAATAGGATATAACAGCGTTTGAACATTTGACCTGAATTGTGTGGGTTGTTGGTGCACATATACCAACAATCAGTTACCATAGTGACATACAAGAATAGAGTTTTAATTTCTGCATCTATCTAAAAGGTTCTTTTTAAACTTGAGTGCGATGGTTATAAGTTGTAACTTACGCAATACTTGGTCACGTATACCTGAGCTTTCGTTGCTACAAAGCAGTCTTAATGCACTTACGGGACTTTCTGTATGTCTTAGTAACGTCCCTTAGCATTACTTACTTGTTTATGACTTAAGCCTACCGTTTTAAGATACTCCTTACTATTCAGTTCTCAGCAAAACTAAAGGAAGCGAGAGCATTTTCAAAGTTTGGTTTCCTCCTTTTCTATTATCCTGAAAGAATGTAAACAATACAAAGAGCTTGCTGGCAGAGTGGTTCCCAAAAGAAAGGCATCATTTATAAATATTTCTTAAGAATGGGTTTGGCTTATATACCTTCATGTTGCTCCCATAAGAACTAGGTTTAGAGTATTTTAGATGGAAAGGTCAGGGAAAGGTATAAGAATGTAGAGCTTCCCACGTGGCATGATGCTACTGCCCCCTCTGAAGTAGTTTCGCTATAACAAGATCTGCTTTCCTGAACATCATTGCACTAAGTGAAGTACAATGAGCTCATGGGGAAAATGGGGTTCAGAGCAAAACACTGTCATTACGTTACAAATCGCTGTAACCAAACGTCAGAAGTTTTACACGTTAAGTGAGAAATGCATAAATACTACAATCACTAGCATTTTACCTTGAAAAAGGCCCACAGTTGGTGGAAGTGGAGGCTGCAGCTTGTGAGTTCCTGTGAGTGGAAGGAGGGTTACCTGAAATTGGATGGAAAGTTGTAACCAGTTGTGGGATGGTGTAGTTCCTACTACTTGGTGAACTGAGGTAGCTGGTAAGTAAGTAAGGAACGTGCATTTTGTATATTCCTGAACAGCTTGATTCAACTAGGTGCAGCTTTGTGTTTTCATTAGTGTTCTATAAGACAAAAATATATTGGGAGCCATGAAGTTTGTTAACATTATTGATCCCTAGTAAACCAATCACCTTGGAACAAAGTGGTTTCAAAACAGAGCTGATTTATTTCACACTGTTGGCAGTAGGGTTGAAGAGTGTATCGATAAAGGATTACTCTCAAGCCTTCACTATCAGCAACCTCACCCACTCTTTTTTTTTTTTTTTTTTTAAGATTTTATTGAGGAAGGGGAACAGGACTTTATTGGGGAACAGTGTGCACTTTCAGGACTTTTCTCGAAGTCAAGTTGTTGTCCTTTCAATCTTAGTTGTGGAGGGTTCTGTTCAGCTTCAAGTTGTTGTTCTTTCAGTCTTAGTTGTGGAGGGCGCAGCTCAGCTCCAGGTCCAGTTGCCATTGCTAGTTGCAGGGGGCACAGCCCACCATCCCTTGCTGGAGTCGAACCGGCAACCTTGTGGTTGAGAGGACATGCTCCAACCAACTGAGCCATCTGGGAGCTCAGCGGCAGCTCAGCTCAGCTCAAGGTGCCGTGTTCAATCTTAGTTGCAGGGGGCACAGCCCACCATCCCTTGCGGGACTCGAGGAATTGAACTGGCAACCTTGTGGTTGAGAGCTCACTGGCCCATGTGGGAATCGAACCGGCAGCCTTCGGAGTTAGGAGCATGGAGCTCTAACCACCTGAGCCACCGGGCCGGCCCTGCCCACTCTTGAATGACAGCAGTTTGATGGAAATAGAGCAAGAAAAGCAAAAACAGAGGACATAGACATTGGAACTAAAAGCTATTTTAGTCAAGGACCAATATCTCAACAGCCTCATCACACACAGAAATAAGGAGCTGTAAGTATCCTAGAGATTTTCTCATCTAATTTCTTTGTTTTATATTTGAAGCAATGGAGACCCTGATAGGTTAAGGAATGTGCCCCAAATTTTACAGTTAGAATATGTTCAGAACAGGGACCAATGACTTGATAAACCTCAGTCACCATCTGATTGGGTTTCCTGAACACAGAAGGAGACAACTGCATGCAGAAGGCTGAATGGACGTGCTCCTGGGAGATGGGAGGCAAGAGTGGGCAGAGGGAGAAGCTGGTCCACAGCACATTTCCAAACGAGGCCTTAGCTGATCCCTACAGGGAGTTCTGGAGCTCTGGCTGGCCCTTCAGAGTTGAAGCAAATTGAAAAGGGGAGCTGGGATTTGTATCCCAGTATCAGCCAGTCTGGCCACAGGCTGCACTTTGTAAGGAGGCTTAACCTTGGGCAAGCCGTTCCCTGTGGCTGAGGGCAATTATCAGTGATGGACAAAATTGTGAGCCAATTCCCAGTGAAGAATGTAGCCATAAC
This sequence comes from Rhinolophus sinicus, assembly GCF_057876585.1. Classification (NCBI taxonomy): domain Eukaryota; kingdom Metazoa; phylum Chordata; class Mammalia; order Chiroptera; family Rhinolophidae; genus Rhinolophus; species Rhinolophus sinicus. The sequence continues at coordinate 28,684,447 of NC_142506.1, forward strand.
TTCAGCAGCTGATATTCCTGGTAGCCGGGGAATAGCTCCATCAGCCCTGCAGAGAACCTGGGTGTAACACCACTGTATCCAGTCATTAAAAAGAAAAAGGCTATATCGTGTTTAATGTCTGTTTACGAAGGTCAGAACCACAGTTTCTGTTAAGACATGCGTATTAGTTTGCTAGGGCTGATTAACATTACCACAGTGGGGGGCTTAAACAACAGAAATTTATTCTCTCTCAGTTCTAGAGGCTTGAAGTCCATGATCAAGGTGTTTTTCCCCTTCTTCCACCTCTCCAACCTCCCACTCCAGTTCAAGCCATTGTTTCTCAATCTTGTTGTGTAGGACACAGCTCTCTGGCCCATGCTGGTACAATGAGCCTTGTAGGCTCCCCCCAGCTGAGGCAGTCGGTTGCTGGTCATCGGTCGGCCACTCACAGCAGCTCACGGCAGCTCTTGTTGGCTGCCAGCCGCTCACGATGGCTGCCGGCCACTCATGTTGGCCACTGGCCATTCATGGCAGCCCACAGCAGCACTCAGCAGCCCACGGCAGCTCTCACCAACCTCTGGCTGCTCACGACAGCCCAGCTCCAGGGAGAGCTGTTGTTCACAATCTTAGTAGAGGGCGCAGCTCACTGACCCATGTGGGAATCGAACTGATGACCTCGGCATTAGGAGCATGGCGTTCCAACCACCTGAGCCACCAGGCTGGCCCTGATCAATTTTATTTTTTTTTAATTTAAACATTCACTGTATTTTGTGATCATACCTTGTATCTTTACAGATAAATGTTTTCAGATTTTCTGGGTAGATACCCAGAAGAAGGATTTCTGGGTTGGATGGTAATTCTATTATTAATTTTTTAAGGAACCTCCATACTGTTTTCCATAGTGGCTGCACCAATTTACATTCCCACCAGCAGTGCATGAGGGATCCTTTTTCTCTACAGCTTCTCCAACGTTTGATATTACATGTACTGTTGATGATAGTCATTCTAACAGGTGTGAGAGAGTATTTCATTGTGGTTTTGATTTGCATTTCCCTAATACTGTGTTTCCCAAAAATAAGACCTAGCTGGACAATCAGCTCTACTGAGTCTTTTGGAGCAAAAATTTATGTAAGACCCTGTCTGGCTAGGTCTTATTTTCAGGGAAACAGGGTAGCTAGTGAAGTTGAGCATGTTTTCATGTATCTGTTGGCCGTTTGTATGTCTTCTTGGGAGAAGTGTCTGTTCAGGTCCTCATTTTTAAATTGGATTGTTTAGGTTTTTTGTTGTTGTTGAATTGTATGAGTTCTTTATATATTTTGAATATTAGCCCCTTACTGGCGATGTTGTTTGCAAATACCTTCTCCCATTCAGTTGGTTGCCTCTTTGTTTTGTTGATGGTTTCTTTTGCTGTGCAGAAGCTTTCTAGTTTGATACAGTCCCATTCATTTATTTTTCCTTTTACTTCCCTTGCTTTTGAGGTCAAATTCATAAAATCCTCTCTGAACCCAAGGTCCATAAGTTTAGTACCTATGCTTTCTTCTATCTTCCATTTTCCTACAAAGTTATGGATTCTTTGTTTTTTCCTTATTATAAAATTCTTTTTAATTATAAAAATTCCAATAATACAGAAAAGTATAAAGAAGACAGTATTTTTTTCTTAAACCACCTGGAAGTTCTCCAACAAAGACAATCACTTTTAATATCCTGTGGCACTGCCCTCTAGACACCTGTTTTCATGCCCACATTCCAGCCCCCTTTTCTCCTCCAGGGAAAAGTCTGACTTCATCATTAACACTGAATGTCCAGCATTTCACTTCTGCCACTTCCAATCGTTTTAAACCTTTGTTCTCGAATAGTGCTTTGAACAGCCTTCAGGTACTGCAAGGGCACTGCGACTCTGGAGAAGAAAATAAGGGAGAAAACCTGAAGTCAGTGCACCCCTCAGGTACTCCGCAGAGTGATTTGAGAGCCTGGAAATAGTAGATACAATTTGTACCTTCCAAAGGGATATGGCATTTTGCAACCCTCCAGATGGTTCTCTAGCAGAGAGTGAACCCCAGCACTTAAATCTCCATGGCCCCACCCCAAGGATAACTGATGGTATGAGATTCTTCAAAAACAACCCTGAGTAGCCCCTTTTTATTCTCAACGTTTTAAACTCTCTCTTCCCATAACTCAGCCCCCAGACCAGCAACTCAAAAGGCAGTCACCCATTTCTTTGTACTTCACTCACCTCTCCCAACTTCAGCCTGCTGACCACTCACACTGCAACAAGAGTATATGCAGCACCAAAGCCACCCAACACCCTGGATATGTGGGTGGGGGTGTGGGGTAAGAGGGTCTAGACCATGCCTGGTTCTAGAGCTTTGCCATTTGACACACACCCACCTCCTAGCTCTTACCTGGACTATTTCAAAGGTTTCTAACTGGTCTCTCTGCCACCAGGATCTCCCCTCTGGACACCATGCTTATGACTGCAAAGTGAGCTTCTGAAACTCGTCTGATTAAATCACTAATCTACTTTAAAATCTGTGCTTTCTAGGCATTGGTCGGCTTTCAAACAGAAGGCACTGTCTTGCTACTCATCCCCTTGGATTCCTCAGCACCTCTCAGCTTGACTCCACAGAGAAGTCTGCAGGAGAGTTCAACTTTATCACCATCCATTCATTTGATTGTTGACTTATTCTTCAAAAGGTATTTTTTGATATTTAGAAGCCAGGCACTATTCTAGCACTGGGATAGCAGTAAACAAAATAGCCCCAATTCCCTGCCAACATGTACCCTCCATTTCAGGGGACCAACTCAAGCCTTCGACTGATTTCTAAATTCCATCTGAGAAACAGGCCAGCCCCATTTGGACTTTAAACCTGGCATAGTAAGTGGTCTGCCCCTTTAGGTTCCCCATCTCCCTCATCCAGGATGCTAGGTTGGGCAGGAGTCAACAGCCGTGTACTGTCCACACAACACCAATCACATACCAACCACTGCAGATTGTTCTATGCCACACAGTCCCCCAGCTCCCTCTGCTGCTGAGGTCGTTTTCCAGCCTGTGACACTGAAACAGAGCCCCTCTTTTCCCTACTCTGGCCTCCACTGATGCCTGAATCAGCTCATGAAGCAGGAGTAAAGCCTAGTGATCAAGGACATGGACTCAGGCATCCTAACTCCATTCCTACCACTTACTAGCCATGTGACCTTGGACGAGTTATTAACCTCTCTGAGCCTCAAGTACCTCTTCCATAAAAGGTGTGTGTTATCTATCGCTGTGTGATAAATGGCCCCAAAACTTGACCTGCATTTCCTCACCTATAAAAATAGGATTGTAGGAATTCAGAGTTTTTATATTGAAAGTGCTTAGAACAGTGTCCAGCATATAGTAAAGGTTCAATCTGTGTTAGTCATTTGTGTCTCTTGGGTTCCTACTCACTGAATCTTAGCTTGATGCATCCGGGGCTCTGAACCCTCTTGCTCCTGATGACTCTTGAATAAGATGTTTTGGGAGATAATGGAGACTCTGTATGGAATTATTGATGACTCTACCTTCTTCCAAAAATTCTTTGAAATATTTTTCATATAAGAGAAATTAGATAAGAAAAATGTCAGTGAAGTGGGGGGTAAACCTTGAAAATGAAATAAAACGGGGATGAGGTTAGTACAAAAGTGATCGTCATAAGGTCCTGCTAAAGGTTGCCCCATTTTGGCTCTGAGGTTCCCAGCAGCCAGGGTTAGAGGGAAATACGTTTAATTCAAAAAATTTAAAAATGTTACCATAATTCTAAGCATTCGTAAGACACGAGTGAGGCTTTGTTTCTGTAGTGCAGAGCACAGCTCCAGAAACAATGAAGCTCAAAATGTTTTCTCTGACAAGGGCCCCAGGCGATCGCTGGCCTCCCTGTTGGTGCGAATAGCTCAGACATTTCCGCGGCCGGCTGCCACTCAAAAAGAGCTCAGGGATTGGGCGGCAGTGGCAGATTTTCCCACTAGATGGCGCTCATGGATTACCTTTACTCAGTGCCTCGAAAGTTGCCGCAAACTGTTCTCAGTGTATTTAGCTGATTTCACGTAGTATTAAATTCGTATATTCTATCATGTTTCTCAACGTCCCAAGTGCACGCGCTTCTCTGTCCTTTGCATGGCTGCAGTGGGTTTTGAGGTGGGGAGGAGCCAGGACGAAGGGGATTCCTACCACACCGCCACCACTCGCCCTCCCCCCAGCAACAGCCTTTGCCACAGCAAATCCCAAAGCGCAGGTTTCCAGAGCTCTGATCCCAGTGTGAACCCGTGTTCCTGGGTGTGAGACAATGAAACCAAAGGTGTTAGACAATGGAACCAAAAGCTAGAACACCTGGATGCTCAAGGGATGTGTTTTTCTCCAGGTGGATTTTAAACTCCTTCAAGTTGGATTATCAGGCCCACCAAAGCCATACCTATGGCCACACAAAGCCAAGGTTACTTAGCTTGATGCATCCAAAGAGCCCACACACCAGGTAAGCCTTCAGGGCCTGACAATCTGAGAGGGCTGGGATGGGCTTTTTCTTTTTTTTTTTTTTTCTTTAAATTTTATTGGGGAATATTGGGGAAGAGTGTGTTTCTCCAGGGCCCATCAGCTCCAAGTTGTTGTTCTTCAATCTAAGTTGTGGAGGGCGCAGCTCAGCTCCAAGTCCAGTCACTGTTTTCAATCTTAGTTATAGGGGGCGCAGCCCACCCTCCCATTGGGAATTGAACCAGCAACTTGTTGTTGAGAACTTGCGCTCTAATCAACTGAGCTATCCGGCAGCCCCTAGGATGGGCTTTTTGAAGGGTCACATGGTTGAGGCAGCTTGCAAAGCTGGGAAGGATTAGTACTCATTGGTTGGGAGAAAAGGGACATTTGCTGATTGGTTCAGGCTCAAAGAAGGGACATTTTTATCTGTGGGGAAATCTCCCAGTGTGGCTGTGCCTTTGCTAGATCCATGGGTCTGTCTTTGTGATTTAAAAATTAACATCTTGAAGGCAGTCAGTCAACTCGTTTCTCAGTCTGCCATCTTTCAGTAGCTCCTGAGAACACGCGCTGCATCTTTTTCATAGTTCCCGAGCCTGGCACTTAACAGATACTCTTTGTTGGGTGGATGAATGAACTCACGAACACCCGCTCTTTTCTATGCTTCTGGTTCTCCTCGTGGGCTTGTCCCAAGGCGGGTGAGCACAACACACATTATCCTAGAGGCAAGCAAACAGTGTAGAGTACTCATCATTTGTTCACCCACACATTCATCAAACCCATATTTATGAAGCACCTACTTCATGCCAAGTGCTGGTCCAGCATGGCTGGGCACACCATGATGGGCAAACCAGACACAACAGTGTCCTGAGGGATAGATGGATTCAACAAATACACGTAAGACCATGAAAGTGTCACAGCTGTGAAGGAGGAGCACGTGGTGCTGACGAGCTTTCGCTTGATCAGGAAGATTTCCTGGCAAAATGATAGTTGCACTGAGATGTGAATGAAGAGCGGGAGTCAACTAGGTGAAGAGCGGCAGGGAGACTGTTCCATGCAAGGGGGACAGCACGGGCAAAGACCACGGGATGGAAATTCAAGGGTTTGAGAAAGAAGGCCAGTGCCCCCGGAGAGTCATAACACAAACATGAGGCAGGACTAGGCCAAACCAGGCAGGGCTCTCTGCAGGCCTTTTCATGGATTCTATCTCAATCCTAAGAGAGATGGGAGAGGCGTTACTGCTTGTATAGTCAGGGGTGGGGTGTGTTTTAGAGCTGTCAAACAATTTTGCAGGTCCTGCACTGCAGAAGCCTAGGTGAGGCCATAAACCTGGACAGCTGCTCTTGGTGTCCCCTGGGGTATGTGTGTGTGACATAATTGACTTTGTGTTTCAAAGGGATTCATTAGGCTTCATTATGAAGAAAAGACCTGAGTAGGGCGGGGGTTGGAAGTGGAGGCTGGTTAGGCTATTGCACTGGGACCAGATGGTGGTGGTGGAGGTGGAGAGCAGGAAGGGTTGGAGGGCTGTTTCAGAGGAACATGGGCAAGACTTGAGATGAGTTGGATAAAGATGGAGGAGAAGGAGGTGGAAGCTGCCTCTGCATTTCTAGCTTGTGTAAATGGATAGCAGATGGGTTCGATCACTGACATGGGTCACCGTAGAAGAGTACCAGGTTTGAGGGGAGGTTTATGAGTATGATCTTGGACATGTTGCACTTGAGGTGAATTTGGGATGAGAATCAAGTGGGGACATCAAAAGAGGCTGGATATTCTGTCTAGAGCTTGAAAAGATATGGTTCTGTGCGTATGGTAACAGCGCAACTAATGACTGCTAGTTGAATGAATGCCTTCGTTCCCATACTCTTCAACAGTGGTGCCCTTTGGGTCACAGTAGTGGGGGTATTTGGGGGGAGTTTTGGGGGGGTATTTGGGGGGAGCTCTCTTTCAGAGTCCTCAGGTGGGGTCCACAGGGACAAGCATAGTCTTGGAAGTGAATCCAGGAAAAGGAAAGTGCAACCACAGAAGTGCTGACGTCTACTCATTTGAAAGTGGCAGCTGGGAGTAGGGAAGGAGGTGTGATCACATCCAAAAGTCAAACCCAACCAAATCCGACCCTTTCACACCCTTTGCCCTACATTCATTCATATCTAATGAGCCAGCACTTCAGTTACCTGGAGTTACCGTGCACCCCAAGTATGTAAGAGACTGAGAAATGGGAAAGCACATCTCATAGCAGAGATTCAGTCACATCCTCAGCCCCTTGGGTGTGCCAAGAGGGTAGGGCTGGTCCGCAGTCTCTTGGAATTTAAAATTCAAAATGCTCTGGAAACCCAGTTTTTTGTTTAGTTTGATGAAAACCCATTTGGCCTCAAAACCTGACTGAACTAACATGAAGCTGTTTATAGTGTTTATGTATTCTACTTGGTGTGACTAGTCCTAGTGGTACATTTTGTGGCAGGAATGTGGTGTGTTTGATTACAGGGTGTTGCCCAGACCCCAGTGGAGGGGGGTTACCTTATATAACTCCAGGTAACTGAGGTGCCCGCTAATTAGATGTGAATGAATGTGGGGCAAGGGGTGTGAAGGGGTAGGATTTGGTTGGGTTAGACTTTTGGATGTGTACTCTGAATAATTCGGAATTCCAAACACATCTGGCCTTCAGATTCTAGCTAAGAGGACTAGTTGTCCATTTTACCATCAACTTCCTATATATGGGGTCAGGGGATCATAAAAGAAAATTTTAGCATGCTAAAAATTATGATATTGACAGTGTGTAAAGAGTGATCCCTTGTCGGTAGAAACAAATGGTTTTGAGCACCTGGAACACTGCCAGCAGTGTTCTAGACACTGAGGATGGAGCAAGAAGAAAAATAAGGCTTCCGCGTTCAGAGCTGACAATATTGTATTTTTATTCTGTAAAGAATGCATACACACAGATTTGCAGATATTAAGCACTGAACGGGCAGACAAAAATTCTGAGTGTTTATAGATACGGGCATTATGAGTGATTTTTTTTTCTTCTACACATTTGCAAATTTTCCTGCAATGTTCAGAGCTCATTTTTGAAATAGTTTAAAGAGAGAGAGAATGACGATCTTTTAATTAACTAGTAATTTCTGCGGACCAAAACCCGAGCCGCTCTCGGCTTTCGCAGCCGGGTCCCCGCTGTAGCTGTGGGTGGGGTCTCTGTGCAGGGTTGAGGCTGGATCAGCAGAGGGCGCTGCGCCCGTGGGGCTGGGGCGGGGCGGGGCAGGGCCGCGGCCGCGGTGGCGCTTTTCTTCCCAGCAACGTCCGCCCACGCCACGGGAGGGGCGGCCTCGCGGCTTCCCCCGCCGGGCCTCGGATCGCCCTGTTCCCCGCCAGCGGATCGCGGAGTAGGGGCGGCAGCCGCGCTGCTGCGGCCTCGCCCCGTGGGCCGGGCTGACCCGGGCGCGGCGGGCGGGGCCCAGCCTCTCGCAGACCCGCCCGAGCTGCGCGGGAGGGGGAAGGGGGCCATTTCCCTCCCTTCCCCCCCTCACTGGCGCCGCCTTGCCCTACTACCCCCACCTTTCTGCGGGGTTGGCTGGGCAGCGGCTGACTCGTACTTTGAGCCGGATGGGGAGACGTGACCGCCGAGTCGCGGGCTGCGCCGGGAACAGGCGCGGGTGGTGTGGTCGCATTTCTGGGCACCTGGCGGCCGCGGTGGATGGGGGGCTAGCAGCGGCCGCCTCCTCCCCGGTGCTCGGGGCCCTGGCCCTTGGCCTCCGCGTGTGGGCGCGCGCGCCGAGACCGTTCGTCCTGCTCCTCTGCCCTGCCTCGCCCGGGGCCGCCCTGCAGCGGGAGCGCCTGGCCCTGGCGGACGGCCAGATTGCCCGGCCTGTCTGCAGTGGGTGGTCCGGCCTCCCCCAAGACGGGGGTAGGAATTTACACAGTCCCATCCACAGCTGAATCCCAGTGGTACCTCTGTCCACCCTCAGTTTCCTAATCTGTAAAATGGTTAAATGAACCTCCCAGTAGGCCACTGGGCTTCCACACCAGGAAGCTTGTGATGCTGCTAGGAGAGGTGCTGGGGGAAATCCCAAGGGAGAGCAGAATCCCTAAATCCAAGAAACAGCCATTTCCTGGCGCCTCTTCTGCATTTCCCAAGACCTTCGACAATCTCTTGCTTGCCCTCATTTTGCCCAGGAAAGACCTTCAATGAACACTGGTTACCCATCATAACTTCCTTTTCTGCGACGGGGATTCTGAGAAGAGAGCACACGCATATCATTGACACACTTTCCCTTTGGGTTTAATGCCCAAACCGTAGGATTAAGGGCTTTTTCTAGGGCTATGACTGCAAAGTATTAGATAAACTCAAAATCGCAGGATTTTAGAGTCAAAAGGCCCTAATTTTAACTGCTGCTCTTTCAGATTCCAATCCCAGCTCTACCACTGGGGCTACTTCACCAAGTTATTGAATGCCTCTCAGCCTCAGTTTTCTCAGCTGTCAAATGGGAACAAGACTGCATGATGGTGACAGGGTCAGGTTCTCAGTATGAGTCTCCCAACTTTCGCAGAATCTCATGAGTCCGTTAGGCAACACTATCATTTGTCAGGAAATCTTTCCTATAGTTCTAGATTCTCCTCAGGCTCAAGGCCATCATATTTCTGCTTTTCAGTCTTGGGAGAAGACAGCTCATCACCCCCTTGTTAATCCATGTCATTCCCCTTGCAGCAGGGAGCCCACTGCCAAGTTCCTCAGCCTGACCTTCCTTATACATGGTCTCAGATATGGCTTTAGAATCCTCTCCAAAACCTGTAGATTGGGGGAGTGGGGGTGGATAGATGCTGGAGAGTTGTGAGGGACAGACTTGGAGATTTTCCCTCAATTTGTGAAAGGAGTTAATTAGCAAAACAGAAGAAAGAATGCTCACTGAAAACTATCCCCATGCTGAGGTGCTATATCTCAAGACATTCACAAGAACCTTTGGGGCAGGACTCGTCACCTCCATTTTGCCAGTAAGAAAGCAGAGGACCTGTTGCTCAGGTCCCCAGTCTGTCCTTAGCTGGGTCCTCCTCCCCTTCTGAGAGCCAGTGTTGTGGGAGATGGTCCCACTTCCATCTAGGCCCCCTTCCAGGTACGCAGAGTTGATGGGAAATGGCTGCAGTTCCCTACTGACGCTTGGTTTTCCTGCAGTGAGGTTCGTGGTGTTATCACTGGCTTGAAAGGCCAGTTGGCTCTTGGGAAACCAACAGAAGCGTCACCCTCCCTTCCTGTTGGAAACTTTGGCCTCAGCTGCAGAATGGATGTCTGGGAAACACATTTCTAGTCCAGCCTCAGGGAGTCCAACTGCTCCTGGAGATCTGCCAAGGCCGCTCTCAGGGAAGTCTGAAGGCCAAAAGGCCCCAGCTCTGAGTGTGGGCCTGACCCTGACATTCTCGATGGTGACCATCTGCATTAGGGGATCTCATCCCTGGGTGCCCATTGAAAGAATGCTGATGCCTGGGCTCCACCACAAACCAATGAAATCAAATTTCCAGGAGGGGGCCCATGCATCAAAATTTTAGTTTTCCAAAGTACCCCCAGGTAATTCCAATGTGCTGTAGGGGTTGATAAACACTGAGGGAGATCAATACAAACAGTGACCAAAGGACAAAATAGGAAAATATTTGAAATCTGAACAAAAAAGGATTTGTATTAGACACCAACTAATATAAGCCATGCAAGGCAGGGAGGCTTCTGCAGCTATGACTGAGCAGGGCTGTGGAATTCTTGGAAGGACTCATCTGTCTGGGAACTGGCATGACTTGGTGCCCAAGGGCAGAGGGCAGAACCCCATGGCTCCAGGTCCCACTGGGCCACTGTGTCTATTTCTGAGTGGCCAGGCCACTGATGCTCCTGTGAACCTTAGTTCTTCCAGTCTAACTAGATTGCTTGCCATTCCCAGAACTCACCCTGCTCTTTCTTGCCTCTTAGGTTTGGTTCCAGGCATTTGTTTCTGCCTGCAATGTCCTTTCCCATCTGTTCAAATCATTCTTCTTCAAGGTCCCTGCCCTGATGCCAGCTCCACCAGGAAGCCTCCACAAGGGCTGTGTGCCCCTGCTTCCCCCTACCCCCTTCCCATTTTGTCACTGCTCAAGGTATGCCCAGGGTTGTTTCCCTGGCCAGGCTGGAGATAACAGGAAGCGTGAGGACTCATCAAACCCTTCTGTGCCTCTTCCTCCTCCACCTGTCACTGGGGGTGGGGGGCACCTTTCATAGAGGAACCTCACACGTTTCTTGAATGCAATAGAATTTGCCACCGGCCCAGGACAGAGTTGACAGTCACACAGAGAAATCCTTTCTGCTCATGTCCCATCCTCACAGTTCTCTGGCCTCTCTGTTCCATTTCCTGAGTACCAAGGGACCTTGTGGTTACCCAGCAATGATAGGAAAGAACTGGGGCCTGGCTTTGACCCAGCACCTGGTGTCTACAGTTTCTTCTGGAGAGGGGCAGGGTAGAAAAAGTGAGGGCGGGAATGAAAGCATCTAGGCCCTGGATGTTGCTGCGGCTTCTTCCCACAGACCCTAAGTCTTAAAGGGAGGGGGAAAACCCCGCGACTTCGGGTGCCACCGAGGCCACTGCTGATGCCGCCTACTCCCGAGAGCAGTATGTGCGCGACCCCGGGAAGGGTAGCTTCTCCCCACTAGCCACCCCCGGCTTGGGCCGCGCTGCACAGCAAGATTGCAGAACAGGAGTAGTAGGCCCCGGTGGCTGGGGGTGGGGAACTTGTTCCCTCCTTTTGTCGCCCGCCGCCCGCCCGCGCGCTTCAGGTGACCCCGGCAGCTGCCAGCCGTTCCCGCCCCACCCCCGGACGTGCCGGCCTCAGCGCCCCCGCAGCGCCCCAGTCGCCTTCTTGGGGTTTTCCAGCTCCGCGCGCCTCAGCGACCTGGGCCGCCAACTGCCCAGCCTCCCCCCGCCCCGCCCCGCCCCGCACAGCACGGCTTTCTGATGAGTCAGCGGGAGCCGGGAGCCCCCAGCTGCTCCGGGTTTCTGCCCCGGTGACGCAGCGTGACTCACGGGCGCCCGGGCAGCGGCAGCCGCAGAACCGGGAGCGCGCTAGGGCAGCCTCCCGCCGCGGCCCGGCACCCCCCAGGTCCTGCTGGGCGCCCCGCACCCCGCGCCCGGCTCCTCCGGCACCCTCCTCCCTCCCGTCCCTCCACACCCTGGGCCCGATTCCAAGCTGACGTCAGACGCTGGCCGCCGGGCCACCCTCTTGAGTCAACAGTTTCCGAAGTGGAGCATGCTGCCAGGGGCGGGGAGAAAGCACGGCCTCCGGGGAGGCGCTGTGGGTGGTGGGCGGCTCCGGCCTGGCAGCGGCGCGAGGGCGGGAGGGCGGAGGTGGGGGTGGGGACGAGCGGAGCTTTTACGAGAAGTCACGGGGGGGGGGCCAAGGGGGGTGTCGAGGGAAAAGGGTGAAAACCACCCTGCTGAGCAGCCTGGCAGAGAGGAAACCTGCCGCCCCGGAGCCACGTGCTGAAGCCGGCAGTGGGCTGGACCGCCCCAGAGTGGCTTGGGAGGGGTGGAGGAGGGGGAGGCCCTTGCTGGGAAAGGACCCTCGGCCAAGTGACTGGGGGAGGAAAAGAACCGCTGGTGGACACACTCGGCCCCAGGGCACCAGGGAACTTTGTGTCTGGATAATTCGGCCCAGTTTCCTCTAATGGGAGCAGCTCTGGCCAAGCCTGACAGCTGGCCTTGCCTGCTTAGGGTTGAACCTGAAGAAATGCACTGGTTTAACCTAACTCTGGAAACTGCCCCCAACCTCACACCCTTCAAAGAGGATGTATGTTCAAGGGTAAAGGGGTTTGAGAGCCTCAGGAAACCAAGGGTAGGTGGCGGTACAGTGAAGGGGGCAGGGTGGTAGGAAGAAGGAAGGAAGCATAAAAAGAGGAAAGAATTTTGAAAACATGCGAAGGACATAACGAGTTTTTGGAAAGGTGAGCTTCCTACTACCTGAGAATTTAGGTTAAAGTTCCCTGATGAAAAAAAAAAAAAAAAAAATGGATTAGCTGTAGGAAGGAATGAGGTGTTATGGAGTCTGGGCCCTTCCTCTGGGTAACAAGGCTAGAGCATCTCCGGGAGATGTAGACTGCCACTGAGTAGGTGTTCAGTAACAACTTGGAGAGGCTGCATCCTGTGGTTCTAGGATGCTCAAGGAGGGCAAAAGACCCTTTAAAAAGCACCCACCTGAAGTGGCCTAAGTGGAGCCTGAAAGCTTCTTTAACTCTGCCAGGTTTCTCTGCCCACATCAGAAGAGAAGAAAGGGAGAGAGAAGCCAGGAGGACAGAAGAGCAGCAGACCTCCACAGGCTCTTGGTTTTCTCCCCTCCCACTCCACCCCACCTCCATCATCCCGTGACCCGTGGATGAGCAAGACACAACTGTCATTGGTGGGCATCCAGCTGGAATTCATTCTCAGTCTCTTTCCGGGATTTGAATGCTGTTCTTTCCAAAGCCACTGCTCAACGAATGATGCCAGCCCAGGGAGGGGGTGTCTGTGTCTCATCTTGCAGGCAGAAGTAGCACAACAGCTGGGTGAACAAAACCCGTCCGGATCTGTCCAGAGCTGCTTGTCAGCACAGCCTCCACAGGGACCATGTGAGCTGCTTCTTGCCCCATATGACCCTCATTCAAACTCATGCAGAGCAGTAGCTCTTGGGCCCCTATCTCCTTGGGCAGCCTTTCCCCAAGTGTGCGGGTGGGCGGCTTGTTTCTGCCAATCTAATCCAGCTCAAAATAGCACTGAACCAGATTTCTGAGAAACCCTGTGCTTCAGGCCTCTGTAGAAGAGTGAAAAAAATGACAGCTCTTGGGAAACAAAGGGGTCTAATTTGCTGAGATGGGACAAGATGCAGAGCCCTGTGACATCAGAGGGCAGAAATAGTGGCCAGGGATTGGTATGAAAAGTGTTAGTGGTGGCAGGTCCAGGGCCCTATGTGGTTGCCCTTCAGGGAAGTTGGTGGGCTGGACCAGTGGGGATTATCCTGGGAGCTAAGGCCAGGTGAAGAGGGGGCTGTGGCCGGATACTGAAGCCACAAACACCGCAACCCTCAACTTCCACATTTGTTTTTCAGGCTGAGAACTCGATTGGTGGGGGTTGCCTTCTGCACTGTTTCAAATTCTGATTTCTCATATTTCTGGCGTGGGCCTGGATCAGGTGCCACCTTCTCTGTGAAGCTGCTTTCTCCCATCCCATCGTCTGAGTGCCCTTAGGCCCCACGCACCTCCACGTAATCCTTACCATACTTTGGCCTGAGAAATTTTGCTGTATTCAACTTCCCTCTCCACCCAGAGGCCCCTGGGAGGCCCAGAATTTTATCTTTGCAGCTCCTTCTCAGTGGAACTCCTGGGGCGGAGCATTAGCTGTCAGCTCTTCCCTTCTCTGCCCCATGTGTGGCCTGAGCAGGCTTCCTTTGTGTCTGTCAGGGCTTCCTGTTTGCTGTGTGTGCCTCCATGACAGCTTCATCTTGGGTTTTGACCCAGCCTGCTCTTTGCCTGACAGTTCAGCCCAGGCTTTGGGACCCTGACGGACTCCCAGCAGCCATTTGGCAGGAAGAAACTTTGTTCCCTCCCTTAGCGATTGGAACTGGGGGGGGGGGGGGGGGTCAATGGAATATGTAGGTGAACCTCACTAAAGCTAGCCTGTTTTGTAAATCCACACTAACACGTCAGGTGTAAATGTACTTTCATACAATCAACAAATCAGGGGCTTCACAAAATTTTTTCAAAGCAGACCATTGAATATAAGATTCCTCTCATGCATTTAGAGGACACAGTTTCCTTGCAACTTTTTGGGAACAGATGTATTGAAGGTGGGATACAAGATTAAGAGATGAATTAGCAGGTATCAGACTATTTTCAGGGGTCATGTAACAAATTTCTGTACTATTGCAGATGCCAAAAAAATTGGAGATGAATGTGAGCTGGACCAGGTACATTTGCCACAAACGGTTTGGCATACGTAACTCCCCAAAACATCTGGTGTCCCTTGGTAGCATTTATCACTCTGCTGAGAAGATAACCTTCTCAAACTGTCCGTGACCACATTATGGAGCAGAATGAAGGACTGCATCTTACGATATTTTGGATGCACCTCTGCTCTGCCATGGCTGAGTTCTGCTACCTTGGGCCACCTGCTTACCTGTCTGTGCCTTGGTTTCTTTACCTGTAAAATAGACATCATTGTACCTACCTCTTAGGGCTCTTGTGAGGACCAGAGGAAGTGACAACTGGTGGGCACTCAGTAAAGGGTAGTGTAACATGCTTTAGACTTTCTACCTATGGGGATAATAACTTCCTACACCTATATAATCTTCTCCTTCTGGGGTTCTTTAAACGCAGGTTCTGTCCAGGGTCAAGAAGGTCAACCTGAGAGAGCAAGTCATTCTTTCAGATTCCACTGGAGAAAAGACCAATTTCTAGGAGAAGTAAGGAATTCGATGGCAGCACAATCTGCCAACCAGTTGTGGCTTTAGGGCCTGAGAGAAATCTGATAAGGAATCAACCTGAGGCCTAATCAGTGACAAAGATGACCTTTGCCCAGATCCTAGGCATGTATGAGCCCTTGATTGAGGCTTTAATCCAAGAGGTGTTAAAAGAGCCTAATAAATAATTATCCCATTGAATCAAATCCAAGAGTTTGAAGAAAAATGCAAAGTTTATGTTTTGTGTGCCCTTTACCATGTGAGATGGGACCCAGAAGGAAGACACTAAACCAGACCCTGCTCTAATGGGTGATGGGACCCAGAGCCCCGTGCGGGGCCCTGGCCTCTTGCTCCTGCGATCGGGAGCAGGAAATGTTCCCAGGAAGGACAAGATTAACCGGCTGCATTGGACACCCTTCTGAGAGGGAGCACAACTTGCCTTTGCACTGCAGCTGTTTCTGGCCCAGCTGACACCAATTCAGGGAACATATGGTATGTTAGTATCCTAAGTCTACGTAACCACGAACCCCAAACTGGTATAAAACAACGGAAACTTATTCCTCAGAGTTCTGGAGTCTAGAGATCTGAAATCAAGGTGTCGGCAGGGCCACGCTCCCTCTGAGACTGGGTAGAATCCTTCCTTGTCTCTTCCTAGCTTACTAGCCTCAGGTAGCTGGCAATCCTCATCGTCCCTCGGCTTGTAGCTACCTTGCTCCAATCTCTGCCTCTGTTGGCACATGGTATTCTCTCTATGTCTCTGTGTATTCAGATGGCATTCTCCTCTTAAGTCATAGTAGATAAGAGCCCACCCTAAGTACCTCTTCTTAACTTGATTACACCTGCAAAGACCCTGTTTCCAAATAAGGTCATAGTCACAGGTACTAGGGGTTAGGACCTCACACTCTCTCTTTTAGGGAAAACAATTTAACCCATAACGTGATAAAAGTGATACCTTTGATAAACAGGCTGCAGCACAGGTGAGGGGGTAGTCAAGAGAGAGGTGTGCCACTGTATGCTGGGGAGGGGGCAAAATGAGGCGGCAAGTAGGTAGGCCATCAGGAGCCTCAAAAACGTTCATATCCTTTAATCCAGTGATCCACTTCTAGGAAGTCATCCAAAATGCTGATAAAACGACGCACAGAGAAATTCATCTCAATATTGTTTGTAATAATTAATTATTGGGAACAA
Organism: Rhinolophus sinicus; assembly: GCF_057876585.1. Lineage (NCBI taxonomy): Eukaryota > Metazoa > Chordata > Mammalia > Chiroptera > Rhinolophidae > Rhinolophus > Rhinolophus sinicus. The sequence goes on from NC_142506.1 coordinate 28,700,519, forward strand.
CCTTAATGTCCAACAGTTAGGGATGGTTATTAAAATAAGGCAGATCCCCATGAGGGGGATATCATATAGCCTTTAGAAAAGATATTTCCAGAAAAAAAAATTAGTAACATGAGGAAAAGTGAAATAAAATGATATATTCAGTATGTTGTCAACTTTATAAAAAATATACAAAGAAGTAAAAAAAGCGAATATAATGTTAATGTCTCCATCCCTTTTATGGAGGGGTTACGAGTGATTTTTTTTTTTCATTATGGCATTATGTAAGTTCTCTGCATTAGCTTTATAATCGAAAAGAAAAAACACCAATGATGTTTAAAATATATAAATAGTTTCCTGGAGTATAAATTCCAGGAAAGTTCAGGAGAGCAGCAGCTGCTGGGTGTCCATCTTATAAACCACAGCCATAACCCCTGCAGAGTTTCTCAACATGTAGTTAGTTGGGTGGCTACTTGCATCAGAATTACCCATGATGTTTATTTAAAAATGCAGAATTCTAGGCCCCACTCCAGACCCACTAAGTCATGTTCTCTGGGCCCAGGGCCCAGGAATTTGCATTCTCACAGGCTCTGCACATTCGAGACAGAATTTCCCCTGCCTCTGGACAGCCCACTCCTCAGTAACCCAGTGTAGTTTGTCACATCGGTCAGCTATGCCCTCTCAGCCTACACTGTGCTTTGAAGAGTAAAACCAAATAAAAAATTATTTTTATAAAATCCATTCTTGATTTTACTACCTAAGACGTGAAGCTGCAAAACACAATATTCAAAAGAATAGAACATTCGTAATTTTGTTCTGTTTTGGAATTCAGTGGCAGCAGATTGTATTTCCTCATTTATGCTAGGCTAATAATTAAAATGAGTTAACATTCCCAGATTCTGCCCTAGTTTGGAATTAAGAAAGTTACAGGAGGACATCAGCCCACAATGAAAGGTTTGCCCATTAACAAGGGGCTGGCTATTCCATGTACAGGTAGTTGAGAAACGTAATTATAGATGTGATTTCTTTTAACTCCCAACCTTTTAACTCCCAACCTTGAGGTTACCTTTATTGCCTGGATTAGGGGAGCGATATCGAAGGACAGAGGATGGTAGGAAGTTCTCCACCTTAAGGTGTGTCCTGGCTCGGGGCAGGGGTTGGCCGAGAGGCCCTTCCAGCCCTGTGGTGCTGCGACTTGTCAAGACCAAGGGGATTCGTAGTTTGCTCGGAGAGGGCCCAACAGCTGTGCAATTAGCCAGCTCATCAGTAGGTGAAATTCAATTCTGCAAAGGAGGCAAAAATTCAAGGTATTAGTCCACACTTGTTGCTTCCGGAGTTGGTCATAGGCTCTTAGATGAGCCATCCTGAGAATGAAATACCTGTCTACGTGTGGGAGCAATTAGAAAAAAGTACCAAGAAGAACAGCAACTGTGAAATTGTGAATCTCACCTCCTGGAAGGGGTCATATTCCCTTTCTACAATTTCATACATAATGGCTTCAGGATGTTTCGGGGAAGGGGGAGAGGAGGGCAAAAAGGTAGGCTCCAGAGGGGTGAAGTGCTGGGCACCTAAATAACACCTTCCATTTGTGCTTCGTCATCATCCCCAGCCCTCTGGCAGGAGTAGGAGCTTGTGCGGTTGGAAAGGAGACCGGGATGGGCAGAGCTGTGTCCTGCTCAGCAGCACAGAAAGGTCCTGAGCAGTCAGCAGCTGAGAGCCTGGCTTTGAAGGGCACAGGGCCAGAGGTTAGGCCAGCTGCCCCTCCCAGATGCCCCTCTTTCGGGCAGCACAGGGAGGAAGCAGAGGAAGGCAGCCCAAAGGGTTTTTTCTCATCAAGAAGAAAAAAATGTAAAAGGAAGCCCTGTATCTTTCACACAACATGTAATTAACTCTCAGCAGAAGATGCCACAGATTTATAATGGGAGCCGACAGCGGGGGAGGAAGGCTCTGACAGCATGAGATTTTTTTCCTGGGCTTTTAAGAAAAAAAAAATAATTTTTAAAGGAACATGAACAGTTGCAATTATAATCGTGGACCTTCAGTGAAAGTATCCCCCCAGCAACAAGCCAAATCATGCTGTATCCAACCCCGACCCAGGCAGGGTGAACAGGAAGGCTTTTTTGCCTCAGAGCTCTCTTTTGGCCCTGATGGCCAGCCATTTCTCGTCCCCGGTGTCTCAGGGTGGGCCTGTCAGCAGCCCCTGCTCTGTCAGCTTGTCGCAGCATGCCAGCAGGCCCCAGAGCCCGCCCTCTCCCTGAGAGCCGTCCTTAGAGTTACCTTGGTCTCCAGCCAAAGGCTCTCTGGGTCACACTTCTGGCAAAGCCCAGGCCTTCTCCTGAGTGCCCCGCCCTCATGAGTGAGGGTGGCTGCACCCTGCGAGGAAGGGAGGTGCAGCTGGAAAGGTGGGGAGCCCCTGGGCAGGTGGCTGCAGGTGGGCAGTGCCTGGACTTCCGCCAGGACAAATGGGGCCAACCCTCTCCCAGGCACAAAGGGCTCAGTGTAAGGGGCACGCCCAGCCCCGTGTGCAATCTGGAAGGCTTGTGTTTCTTCACACAAAGGAGGCCCATTCCCAGACCTACCTAGGTGTGGCCTGTAGGCTGAATCCTGCTGGGCAGGGCCCCATGGACTCCTGGTGACCCATCTGGGTGACTTCAGTCTTTACTATGATCTGGTCTGAACATGAAGATGGAGAGAGGCCTGGGCAGGCAGCTTAGCTTCACAGCTGCCCCTTCTTCCTCTGGGAAACAGCCTTCCTAGGTCCACCACATTCCATCTATCTATCATCTGTCTATAATCTATCTATCTATCTATCTATCTATCTATCTATCTATCTATCTATCTATCTATCATCTATCATCTTTTTCTCTCTCATACACATACACACACTCACATGCACACATTCACACTCAGAGTCCAAATGAGAAGAAAGAAGTTCCCCAACTTAACCATACTTAGACTAGTCAACTATGCTGTGCAGGCCCTTACCCCCACCCCAAACCCTTGCCACAGAGAAATGAGACTAGGCCCCGAAGAAATCAGGCTAGGAGGTGTGTAACAAGAACCGCCATACTGACCACAGGCATAATTACCATTTTCTTCAGAATTCACTCTCTCCCTGCCACTAAGTGCCTCCTGCTATGGATAACCCTGCTATGCAAAAAAATAAGAAAAAAAAGAAAAAGGCCTTTGGGTATGCAAAATAGTATGGAAGACATCCTGAAAGGGTCCATGCTATTGTATCTTTCAGCAGAGCTTGAGGTACACCTGGGGTGGCCATGCCATGGAAAGGGATGGGTCAGATAGTTACTGAAACCCTCAGTGGGACTTGTGGGCTTTGTGTTTTAAAGTGAAAGAGTTGGAGTAGGATTTCTACGGTCTCTTCAGCAATCAGTAATCGGTTCAGCCACAAGGCCACGTCACCGTCCACCAGAACCTGCTGCCCACACAGGTCCTGAGACCCAGTTGCATTAGGTGGCCTCTGCAGATGTCTGCAGGGGGAGTGGCACGCATGTTCCATACCCGACCGCAGCTGAAATCCATGGTGATGGATAAGAGTGCAATCTTTGAATGTAGGAACTTTCTCTGTCCTGCAAGCCCCGTGCTGTGAACTATGAAGAAGATACTTATTGAACATTTATTTCTTGAGTACCATCTATGTGCCAGTAAATAAAACAGACAAAATTCCCTGGTCTCAGGAGCTTACATCGGACACACAAGCATAGGAGCTTCCCCTCTGAATTCATGTCCTAGAGCTGCTGTAACAAAGTACCACAAACTGGGTGGCTTAAACAACAGAAATGTATTTTCTCCCCGTTCCAGGAGACTAGAAATCTGAGGTCAAGGTGATGGCAAGGTTTGTTCCTTCTGGGGGCTGTGAGGGAGAATCTGTTCCATGTTTCTCTCCTTGCTTCTGGTGGTTTGCTGGCAATCTTTGGCCTTCCTTGGCTTGTAGAAGCATCACCCCATCTCAGCCTTCATCTTCACATGATGTTCTCCCTGTGTGTCTGTCTCTGTGCAAATTTCCCCTTTTTATAAGGACACCAGTCATATTAAATTAGAGCCCACCCTAATGACCTCATTAACTTGTTTATCTCTGAAAAGACTCCATCCACCAAAAAGATCACATTCGGAGGTACGCGGGGTTAGGATTCCAACATATTTTTCCCCCCCTGGAGGTTGTGGGATGGTGGTGGTAGACACAATTCAGTCTATAGCACCGTTTTTAGTTAAGTATAGGAAGGTATGGAGGAGAGGGCCTAATGTCTCCTGCTTCCTCAAAGTCTCATGTGAATGCATCTGATTGGTGAAGCCTAGTCATGTGTCTGTTCTCCACTGCAAGGAAGTCTGGAAAATCAAGTTTCTGGCTTCTATCTTGGCGAGGCAAGGACCTCTACTGTGGGGTTTTCCCCAAACGCAGGAAGAGCACCTTCAAAGGATTCATGCAAAGGTGGCCACAAAACACAACAGATATCTATTATGCAGGTGACTTCAGGTTTTCTCCAAGGGGACCCAGAGCAGAAAATGAGAACCATGGCATCCATTTCTTATGTATCCTCTCTAGTGCCTAATATTGTGTGCTGCCAATTGTCAGTGACCAAATGTTAGTGACCACAGAGGACACCTAGCAAATCTAGATAATAGCCAAGATGTAACATTTAGTAAGTACTCATATCTGCGATGTGCCAGGCATCTTTCTAGACTCTTTACATGCATTGTCTCATTTAATCCTCACAACAGCTTTATGAGATAGGGATGATTATTAGCCCCCTTTCGCAAGTGAGAAAACTGAGGCACAGAGAAGTTAAGGAACTTAACCTAGTAGGTGGGAGAGCGAGGATTTGAATCCAACAATTTCAGTCTGAGACTAGAGAGCTTAACCACTGCGTTTCCTAAAAAATAGACAAAGATGCTGGAGGACGGAAGAAAAACCTCTCCAGCCAGGGCTCAGGGACAGTAGGTGAGTGCCATTAAGCTGTCGCATTGCTGGCAGAACTACCCTGAGGAGGCACGTACATTATCTCACATTCTGAGCCCAGGTGGGTGTGATGTTGGCCTGAGGCACCCTGACAAAGTCCTTGGGAATCCTGGGAGGGAGGCGTGGGAAGAGGTGGGAGGGAGGAGGGAGGAGAGATCCTGCAGCTGGAGCAGCAAGGCCGGCCCAGGAGGCTCTGCCTGGCATGGCTAAGGAAGGCCTACGTCAGAGGACTGGTTTCTGGCTTCCGGACTGAGAGGCTGTTTTTTCTGAGAGGGGAAGGAGGGCCCCAAGCTGGTCCCTTGCCAGGGTGCTGCCTGGAGAGGGCCAGGATGTTCCCAAGGGTTCTTCCGCAGTGACCTAGAGCAATAGCTGGCCCTCAAGGGGCCAGGTGGCTTCCAGGGTAGACCATCCAAGCTGAGGTGTATTTGGAATGTGGCTCAGGTACCTGCTACGTGCCCAGCGGCAGAGACCCTGGACCTGTGTGCCTGCCCTGGAGGAGTCCTGGCCTGGAGGAGGCCTGGCTGCTTCCTACTCCTGTAACCTTGGAAGCTGAAACTTTGTTATTTCAATTGCCCTGGGGGGAAAAGGTGGGAAAAGGAGCAAAAGGAGGCAAAAATAGAGGGGATACCATTCCCATAGCCCCAAACATACCCAGCTGGAGATTTCCCTGTGTCCCTGGCCCCTAGGACTGGGCTTCAAGCTTCCCACACTCCAAGTCCAGAGCACAATGTTAAGAGTATGAATATACCAGGGGTGTTTGTCACTTACCAGTGAGCCCCCCTCCCCGGAAAGCTGGGACCTGCCCAGCCCTTTCCAAAGGGAAACAAGGTGCAAGGTGCCTGGGCTTTTCTTAGAAAGAAAGTAAGAGAAAGGTAAAAGTCTTTTCCTTTAATAGCATTGATAATAAGATAAGAATAGGGTGGTTTCTTATAAGAAATCGGGCAATTAAGTTTGTGAACTTTCCACTGTGCACTTACAGGGTGGAAAGTTTGCGAACTTAATTGTCCAACTTACTAGTAGGACATTTCAAAACACGTGGGTAACAAAAAAGAGTGAAGGAAAAGAAATTATCACTGTAGGGTTTTATAACAATAGGTAGGTGACTATGAAATACAGAGCTAATAAAAAGTTCAGTTTAAGAAATGTTTGCAAACATCAGTAGTGTTCCAGAGGTTTGAAACCAGATTAATATTTGCAGTAACATGAAAAACACGAATCCCTTACCTGTGCCCTAATGTCCGAGTGTCTCCCCATAGATAAGAAGCAGAGGACATTCTTAGAATTTGAAGAATGAGGTGGGGCCAGGGTTGCCAGATAAAATGCAAGATAGCCTGTTAAATTTGAATTCCAGATAAATATTTTGTTAGTACAAGTTTGTTCCAAATATTGCATAGGTCCTACCTATACTAAAAAATTATTCATTGTTTATCTGAAATTCAAATTTAACTGGCTATCATGTATTTTTATTTGCTCACTCTGGCAACCTTATATCCATCCCAGTAGGGGAAGGCAGAGAACCAAATTCTGGAAAAGAGGCTGGCAGGCCTATGTCATGTGACAGGGACTCCAGGGAGACCAGGCCTCAGGCTCCGGAGCTGCTCATGGTGGGGCCCTGAGAAAAGGCTCTGGGAGCTCTGTCTCCCTGGAGGGAGCAAGAGGGGCTCCACAGCTGCAGAAGGAAGCCTTGCAAGCAATCTGGAAGCAATTCAGGTTTCTCTGGGCAGGTGCCAGCACAGGAGAAGCCAGTCTCAGAGTGGCAACATCTACAAGTGTACCAGGTTTCCAGACCACTGGCCTATCTCCCATGGATTAGAGGGGTCACCCTGACCTCCAGGGTATAGTAATACTGTGCCATGCCTCAACCGATCCTGTAAACTCCCCAGCCTGAGTTGACCTCCTCTTCAGGCCTGGCTGTGTCAGCCCTGCCTGTGTCAGCCCTGTCTCACACTGAATTCCCCCACATTCTCTGGGGCTGAGGTCATTGATTCTCCCCTGGGCCTTTCCTGCAAGGCAGATGTGCCAATCCAGGGGCATTAGCTGGTCAACTATTTGTGTACTGCCCAAAGGTAACCTGGGAAGTGGAAGGTAAGCAGGCACCTGCTCCCGAGGAGCCCTGGGGAAATCACGGAGGGGGGTGGTGGTGAGAGTCCAACAGTGTCTCCCCACGAGAAGAGTGGAGCCTGCCTGCTTGAGGGCTCCTGCTGAGCTGCAGACCCAGTATCATCGAAGGCCCCCTGCTGTGCTAGCTCTGATTGGGACAGGCCTTCCTCCCAGGGGGATGTGGGAGCTGCTCTGTGTCCTTTCCCAGTAAACAGGAAGGGAGAGGGATGTAGAAAAAGAGACAGGCCTGCCCTGGGAAGTTTCAACCTGAATGTTGGATCAGAGCCTTTGGAGTGCTAAGAAATGAAGGACAGCCTATGAGCAGAACATCTTGTTTACAATCTTGCGAGGTTCTTTTAGTCCCATTTTTACAGAAGATGAAACTGAGGCCCAGAGAGATTATGGAACTTTCCTCAGATTACACAGTAAGTAGTGGAGTCAGAAATCCCATCCAGACCACTCTGACTCTAAAACGTGGGCCCATTCTATTCCTCTTCGCTGCCCAGGAAAATTCTGGTCTAGTTCAGGAGGAAATATCTACTGTCAACTCTGTTATTCTATTATTGTCAGGTTCCTGCCTCCCCAGGTTCCTACCTCCAGCACTTGGCTTGTGTGACTGTGAAATTTCCACCAGAAAAATGACGCTGAAAGGAAACAGCTGTACTTCTGTCTGCACGTCAGGAACTCGTCTCCTGGGCTCTCAAATCTCCCTCACAGAGCTGAGTGAGCACAGCGGGGCGAGGCGGTGGTGGTCTCAGTATGTTGGGCATTGTCCCCAGTCCCTGCTCTTACATGTCCCATTTGGTAATTACTGACAAACTGAAAATCAACCTTATAATACTGGCCTGTGTGGTTGGTTAAGTTTGGTAAAGCTGTGGTATATAGGCCCCCATAATGTCACCTCCCCACCTCCCAAGGGCTGCTAGGTGTTGTCCCTGCCCCCTTAGCCCTCCTCAGATCTCTCCCACAGAGAGGGTCAAGTCTTCCTTATCTTCCCCTTTTGGCCCTGGGTATTTCTCATGCTGACACTCCAGTCACCTTGGGTCACTATTCCTCCCCCTCAACACCTCACAGCAGTAAGATGACAAGAAACTTTCAGTTTAGTGTGGTGGGGAGAGATTGGGCACTGGAATTGGGAAAGGCATGAGGAGGGAGAGCTGGGAGGGAAGAAAGAGCATTTGCTTTCTTCTAATTGTGAACTTCTGTCATGCAGGGTCTCAGCTCCCACTCTCCACATAAGAACGCAGGATATGGTGAGGCCAAAAAGGGACACCCACGGAGCCATAGGTAGGGGAGTCACACCACTATATTCTCTCTGGCAGCTGGGTTGGAGACATAGGGAACAGGAGCCACACGATCTGCAATCCGCCATCCACTTCTCTGCCAACCAACCAACCCCTTGCTAACTGCAATCCACCCTTGCGAGCTCAGCCACGGAGGTTATATCAGTGGCTAGTGGCTAACTGGTTACAGCTGACGGCCAACTAGTCACAGCTGATGGCCATCCACTACCCGAGCCAGCACCTTTCCATGTGAGGCCGAGAGCCTGGAAACTGCTCTCCTGGCTCAGTCCCTACAACTTCACTTGTGTATTCACTTATTTGCTCATCTATGTATGTGGGCTAGATGGGGAAACATGGAGATGGAGACCTGATGTGATGATACCAGCCAGAGTTCCACACAGCCCAGCTCTGTGCTCAAATCTATGCACAGAGGCACAGTCCCCCAACCAAAAACCATTAAAAAGGAATCCCAAGCTCTACTTGCACTTCCTGTGCCGAGGAGGGACTCTAGCATTTCTCAGAAGCACCTTTCTTCTGTCACATCTTGCAGCAACTCCAAGTTTCCAGAAACATCCAGCCAACACAGTGTCTTCTCTTGATTAGAGTATGGATTTCAGAGCCAGACTGCCTTGGTTCAAATCCTGGCTCTGAAATGATCAGAGGTGGCACATTACTGAATCCCTCTCTGCCTCAGATCCCTTCCCTCTAATGTGGGGAAAAGAGCATCTACTGCCTGGAGTTGTGAAGATTTGTAACGTTAACAGTCATAAAAGAGTTAAAATGGCACCTGGCACATGGTAGGCACTATGGAAGTGTTAGTAGCTCTCATTATTATTGCTATGGTATTATGATTATTCTCTCTCCCCTTCCCTTTCCTCCAGTCCAATCTTTTTTAATGTATTGCCCTTCCAAAGCCTTGGCAGGCTAGCTGAGCATGCTTAGAGGGTGGTGTGGGCGGGTTGGAAGACTGCAGACTAATGAACCTGTGCCTGAGGTTTGAGGAGGTGTGGGGACCCCTACAGATGATTCTCTGATGTGAAGGAACAAGTTGGCCTCCACTGTGCTGGAATGGAGGAAAGACTGCATGCCTGTAGCATGGGGAGTGTCTCCCGGTAGTGAGAGCGTCTGCTTCAGGTCCAAACAGTTTGGTTTAGAAGAAAACCAGTCAGTCAGATCACTACCTAGTGTGTCCAGACGGAGGTTGTAATCTGGACACTCATGCAACAGGATCTAGTGGGTTGACTGCTGGCTCCCCAAAAGATATGTCCATGTCTTAGCCCCACAAACCTGTGAATGTGACCTTATTTTGGAAAAGGGTCTTTGCAGATGTAATTCAGTTAAGAATCTTGAGATGAGATCATCCTGGATGACCCAGGTGTGTCCTAAATCAACCACAAGTGTCCTTATAAGAGCAGCAGATGAGAATTGACAGATACAGAGGAGAAGAGCACGTGAGGGCAGGCAAAGATGGGCAGCTGAAAACCAGAGAAAGTCTAGAGCCACCAGAAGCTGGAAGAGGCATGGAAGAGAGACTCTGGAGCTAGTGCAGCCCTGCTGACACCACAGCTTTGGATTTCTGGCTCCCAGAAATGTGAGTGAACACATTTCTGTTGTTTTAAGTGACACCGTTTGTGGTAATTTGTTACGACAGCTACAGGAGAGTAATACAAGGACCAACTGCAACACCCACCCCTCCTAAAAGGAAAAGATAAGGGGGCTACAGTCTGAAGTGGCGAAGACAGAGAGAAGTGAAGCCCAAGGGATCAGTGAAGTACTTTCACCAGCTTGCTCTATATGATGACGCAGGCTGCACACTGCACAGTGGGCTGTCATTGGCAGCATGGGTGTAGATTTGAAGATTTATTGCTCTGCTTTTTTCCTGCAGGGGTCAGTAAGGTGTCTTGAGGGACGGGTGCCTTTTCCTAAAATATACAAAACATCCCTTTGGCCTTGTTAGTTTTGGGATTAGAAACATATAGACTGTGTTGTTCAACAGAATTTTCTGCAAGGATGGTGTGGGGACAGAGTCCCAGAGAGCAGTTTCCAGGTTCTCGGCCTCACGTGGAAAGGTGCTGGCTCGGGTAGTAGATGGCCATCAGCTGTAACCAGTTAGCCATTGGCCACTGATATAACTGCCGTGGCTACGCTAGCAGGCGCGGATTGCAGCTAGCAAGTGGGGGTTGGTTGGCAGAGAAGCGGACGGCGGGTTGCGCATCGTGTGGAGCCTGTTTCCTGTGTCTCCAACACAGCCGCCAGCGAGACTACAGTGGTATGAACCCCCCATCCATGGCTCCATTGGTGTTCCTTTTTGGCCTTGCCATATTCTGCGTTCTTATGCGGGGAGTGGGACCAGAGACCCCACATGACGAATGGAAATGTTGTGTCTGCACCATCCAATACAGTGGCCACAAGTCACATGTGGCCCTTGAGCACTTAGAATGTGGCTTGAGCAACTGACTAGCTGAATTTTTTAATTTATTTAATTTTCATTAATGTAAGTTTAAATAGCCACATGTGGCTGGCGGCTGCCATATTGGGACACACAGCGCTAGGACAATAAAATAGAAGCTCAGAACTGCTTGATACAGAATTTAGTGACCAAAAGCATGGCAACTATTCATCTACTATTGTTCAGAGGCCCCTGTGACTGCATGTCTTGTTGAGTGGGGGTAAGAGGTCAAACTAGGACCAAGGTTGTAGAGGTGGTGGCACTCAGCAAGGAGTACCGGAGAGCATGAGAAATGCCCAAGTGGATCCAAGCAAAGGTCCACCAGCGGAAGGCGGAAGAGAGAGGGGCTTGCCTGAGTAGGTAAGAGGTTACTCTCCAATTTGCTGGATTTCCTCCCTTAGTAACCCTTTATGAATGTCAGTCATGAAGTTAGCTAAGTTCTTTTGAACTTATTTATGTTTTCATCTCTCAATTTGAAATAATTTGAAATAATAAACATTTATATGGAGGTAATTATAGAGATGGGCAGGAGTGCCATCTGGGGGCTATCAATCCTTGAAAGGGGGGCTTTTTGGGAGAAAGGTCTGTTTAAGCTCCCAGTCAACTCTGCTGTAACCGGACCTCCAGGTGAATTGGGTACAGCAAAGCTTAAGAAGCACTGATCTACAACAAGTCCCATTGCCTGGCATTAATTTAAGGGACTTAGTTAACAGAGCTGAACTGACCTTGCTGTTTCAGAATTTTGTTGGCTTCACGGCCCTGGAGAAACTTCCTATGAAATACAAATCTGCCAAAATGGTTTTCAAACACTATTATCCCAAATGGAATCCCCTTTCACGCAGTGGATGTTATTAAAACTGAGGGTTAAATGTGTTCCACATCCCAGTGGTAATGCTGGGACTCAGCTCCCGACAGGTGAACGCAGGATATGGTAAGGCCGAAAAGGGACAACAATGGAGGCACATATAGGGGGTTCATATCACTATATTATATTCTCCATGGCCGCTGGTCAAGACACGGGAAGCAAACATCCGCCAATACCCCAAAGGGGTCTTCCGGTACCATAGTCTCGATGGCGGCTGGTTGAGTCACAGGAAGTAGGATCCACAAGGTCCACATCATCCGCATGTGGTAACCTAGCTACGGCAGTTATGTTTATACAAAACAATAGTGGTTAATGGGCCACTGGTTACAGCTGATGGCCTACTAATAACCGAGCCAGCACCTTTCCAAGTGAAGCCAAGAGCCTGGAAACTGCTCTCCTGGCCTTTTCCCAACACAGTCTTTGGGTGGGTGACACTTTGGGGGTGGGGTGGAATCGAGAACCTCCTTTCAGGGCCTTCTGTGAAGCTTGGCTCTGCATCCATGCCCACTTTTCCTGCCACACCTGAGAAGACATGCCGTGCCCCATGGAGAATGGCTGTATCATCTCTACCCTCACCGCTGGGTTCCCCACACCAAAGCCTGGTAAGGAGGTGGTCCCTTTCAGGATTTTCTAAAAGGAGCCAGCAGCTCGTGGCCAATATCAAAAAAAGCAGACAAACTTACTCTCAAAAAACTTAAAGAAACATAGCATTACACAATTAGAAAGTGGTATTAGCGAGCCTGCAACATCCATACAGCAAGAGATGGGCTGTTTAAAATGATAATTTTCTGAAGAGATTATTAACTGAATAAAAAATAGAATGCAAAATAGAATTTTAATGTCTTCTCTCTCTTTTTTGTTTAATAGAAGTATATCTCTATGCATAGAACAAAACAATGCCTGGATAGATACGTTCCCAGAACGATCGTGTCTATGCTCTTTAGCCACCAAGAAGACATGGAGTTGGGTTTACAGGCTTATTGCAGGGAGGAGTGGTGCACCCCATGGACAACGCAGGGCATCACAGTCAGAGGATGCTAGCTAGAAAGGAATTCATACCAGGTTTGGCTTGTGGTTGGTGCTTTGGGGGATGGTTCAAGAAAGCGGGGCTTTGTTCTGGATTGGAATCTGTCAGGAAGTAAGGGCAATTTTAGATTGGAAATCTTAATTCTTACCAGGATGAATGGAATGAGGCCATGATTCGTAAAAATAAAAACAGAAACAACGGTCACTCATTAGCCAAGATAGAGGGATGTTTGGTTATTTTTGTGGTTTGGACAATGCTTTTGTTTGTCTCGTTCAGGCGTGATTACAGAATGGTTTTGTTTTTGTTTTGAACTTCACTGTCACAGTGGCCTTGGCTGATGTTGGCGTCTGTGGAACTGGTTATGCGCAACAGGAGAAGACCAGGCCCCAGGTGTGAGTGCCAGGCCAGCTCTTGGTCGTCAGGAGCTGCTTTGCTATTTCTCAATACGGTGCGGGGGGAGGGGCACCTCTGGGTGTTGGGATTAAGGGTGATTTTCACTTTTCTCCTTCAGATTCTAGAAAAAAAATTTTCTTGTACAACAATCATACATTACATTTATCTTTAGACAAGTAGCTATTTCCTTTCTGGAAAAAAAAATCACCTATAGAAGAAAATTCTAAACTGAATAAATCTTATGCCGGTGTGTTTGGTGGGAGGGGCAGACAGCTGAGCATGTTGAGTGCCCAGGAACAAGAGTTGCAAATGGCTGAGCAGCTCCATGTCCTGCAGAGCAACTTCACGCAAACATTCTCCCAGGAGGCAGTCTGGGTGTACCAGCGATAGAGTTTACATTGGATGGACGTTAGTGTTGCTCATGACCTCATTCCAGGGTCCAGGCGGTAAGAAACATGGCTGGCTTGTCAGCACTGGATGCAGGCCACCTGGCACCTTGGACACCTGCTTGGTGGGGCTCCCAGGCAAGAGGCTGTGGCCTGGCTTAGAGCTCTGGCTCTCAGCTTAGCCTGCCCATTAGAATCACCTGGGTAGTTTGACACCCCCTCAGCGACCTCCAGGGCTAAGCGGTCTGGACCAATTAAATCAGGATCCTTATGGAAAGTGCCCAGGTCTGAGCATTTCTTTCCATTTCCAGGTGATACCTCCAACTTCTCCTGTTCTGTCTTCACCCTGCTTCACCCTTGTTCATTCTACTTCTGTAATCTCTACTCTCGTCTTGCCTACTCCCATCACCTCTAGCCTGGGTCAAGCCCTCACTTCTGTCCCCTGAATCATCTCTGTCCTCCATACTCCTTGACTGATCTTTGTAAATAAAAATTGGGGTCACTATTTCTCAAGCCTTGGTGTATTAGAATCACCAGGGGAGATTGAAAAAGCATTCCCAGTGCCTTGGCCCCCCTCCAAGTTTCTGATTCCACTGGTCTTGGGTGGAGCCCAGGCACTGGTATTTTGAAAACATTTCTCAGGGGATTCTACTGGGCAGCCTGCTTTGAGAACCACAGCTTTAGGTGCTTTTACTCCTTACCCTGCCCTGTAAACTGAGGAACAAGAGTTCTATAGGGCTCCTTTTGGGGAGTGTGTCACAAAGGGGAGGGGACCTTCTCTTCCACTATGCCAGAGAAGGCCACGTAGCTCTGTCTGTTCCTGTCTGGGGCCTAGGTAGTGTGGTGGGGGAGGGAGTCAGCAGCTATAGCGATAGGACCTGATGAGGAAATGATCCCTGACGAGAAGGCCTGGAGAAGGAAAGGGGACAAAAGATGGGAATTTGGTCCCAGCTGATGTCCTGATACTCCTGAGGGGAACTTTGCAGTGGGCTGGCTCCTGCAATAGCAGATGGCATAAGCCGAGCAAACAGCATGCATCTCTATGAACACTTGACTGCAAAGAGCTCTGAGCCCAGGAGGCCAGTAATGGATGCTGGGGGGCTGGCAGATACCACTTTGGAAACAAGGTGCTCCAACCTCAGCTGCAGGAGTGCTGCCTACTGACAGCTTATAACTGAGTCCTTCCCAGTAACTGCCCGCAACTGAAGGGAGCTGCCAAGTTCAAGGCTGTGCCCCTTCTCTGAGGTAGCCTGCATACAATGACTAGTCAAGGAGAGGTACAAAGACCCAGGCCTGTTGACATCCCAGCTTCAGAGTTCCCCAGGGGATCAGCTCAGATATCTTGGCAAAGTGTCCCAGTTCAGTCCCTGCGCCTCCCCAAAATGTGCCATTTTGGCAAGTGAATTTGGCATAATTTGAGCTGAAGGCAATCAAGACCCTGTAGGCTCACAAGAAATTTTACCTCTCCCTCAAAGAATTTAAATTAGGGGTCCTGCCCATAAAAAGAGCTATCACCAGAAATAACATTTTTGGATCTATCTCTGTGGAAGAGCAAACTACTAATTACTGAACATCTGCTTTTTATCATCCTGCAACGACCTTCCCCTCTGAAGCCCCCAGTCACCTTACCTCGTCCTTAGCTCAGAAGGTCATATACGTGTATAGCTCATTTTCCCTTTCTGTCCCTGAACCTCTCATGCATGCAGTGTCCCTGACTTGCTCGTGTATGTGGGGTTTTCATGCATACATATGTAATTCAATTTGGTTATTTTTTCTTGCTAATCTGTCTCATGTAGATGTAATTATTATACCAATCAAAAGTAGAGGGTAGAGGACAGCTTCTTCCTCCCCCACAACCCAGTCCTACTTCCTTCATTCTGCCACAAGTGTTGCTCCAGTGTTCCCCACATTAAGTCACCCCACGTGCAAATCTCAACCTCAGAGTCTGCTTCCAGGGTACCTGACCTATGAGAAAGGCAATTAATATGTGTATGTGATTGAAGAACAAGCAGGACCAGAGGGGTGTGAAAGGCAGCTGCATTAATGCTACTTTTGGGGCCTCATGGAACATTTGCACATTCAAAGGACACGAAGATTTGCAAATCTGATCATATAACTCCTCTGTTTAAAATTCCTCAGTGACTCCCTACTGGCTATGGGATAACTTCTGAGCTCCTTGGCACGGCTTGTGAGCTCTTGTAATCTGGCCTGACCACCACGGCAGGTACCTCTTCCTTTCCCTTGCTCTCCAGGTAATCAAACTATCTGCCGTTTTCCAAACCACCAAGCTGTCCCCCCACCCCCACTCCCCAGCCTTCACACAACCTGCTCACGGTTCCCCTGGGTCACTTGCACTACCTCTGCATTGAGATTATCTGTCTCCTTGCCCCCCTTCCGGCCTGGATATTCTGTGAGGCTCAGGCCATGTTTTAGTCGTCTGCCTCTTCAGGACCCAGTACAATGATATCTTATGCTACACAACAATACCATGGTAGTGGCTGATGCATTCATTCATTCATTCGATAACTTTTTTATTGTGACAAGATACACATAACATAAAATTGGTTGTTTTTACCATTCAGTGGCATTTTACAATTTACATGTTGTACAACCATCACCATTATCTAGTTCCAGAACATTTTCATTACTCCCAATGGAAACCCCCTATCCATTAAGCTGTCAATCTTCATTATCCTCCCCGCCCCTGGCAACCACTAATTTACTTTCTGTCTCTGCATTTGCCTATTCTGGATATTTTACATAAATAGACATACAAAAGACCATACAAAGTGTGGTCTTTTGTGTCTGGCTTCTTTCATTTATGATGTTCATCCACGGCATAGCATATGTCAGTACTCCATACCTTTATCTGACTACATAATATTCCATTGTATGGGTGTATCACATTTTGTTTATCCATGCATCGGTTGATGGACATTTGGGTCCCCTTAGCTACTGTAAATAGTGTTGCTATGAACATTCACGTACAAGTTTTTGTTTGAACACTTGTATTCAATTCTCTTGGAAATACCTATCATGTTTCCCTGAAAATAAGACCTAGGCAGACAATCAGCTCTAATGCGTCCTTTGAAGAAAAATTAATATAAGACCTGGTCTTATTTTACTATAATATAAGGCCGGGTATAATAATATAATATAATATAATACCGGGTCTTATATTAATTTTTGCTCCAAAAGACGCGTTAAACTGATTGTTCGGCTAGGTCTTATTTTCGGGGAAACACAGTAGAATGGCTGGGTTATATGGTAACTCTATGTTTAACTTTTTTTATTGGGGAATGTTGGGGAACAGTGTATTTTTCTGGGGCCCATCAGCTCCAAGTCAAGTCATTGTCCTTCAATCTAGTTGTGGAGGGCATGGCTCAGCTCCAAGTCCAGTCGCCATTTTCAATCTTAGTTGCAGGGGCCACAGCCCACCATTCCATGCAGGAATTGAACTGGCAACCCTGTTGTTAAGATCTCGCGCTCTAACCAACTGAGCCATCCGGCCGCCCCTATGTTTATCTTTTTGAGGAATTGCCAGACTGTTTTCCACAGTGGCTGCACCATTATACATTCCCACCAGCAATGGATGAGGATCCCAATTTCTTCACATCCTTACCAACACTTATTTTCTGCTTTTTGTTCTTTTTTTTAGTATGGCCACCCTAGTGTGTGTGAAGTGGTCTCTCATTGTGGTTTTGATTTGCTCAATACATGTTTCTGACTCCCTACTGTGTGTCAGTCACTGCACTATGCACTGGGGATACCACAGAGAACAAAACAGGTGAAGGCTCTGCTTTTGTGGAAGTTCCATGCTAGTTGGGGGATGACACAGATGAATGGAGTTAGAAGATCTAACTCCATCAGTTAGTAGGGACATTAGTACCACTTGGTTGCAGTTGGGGAAGCAGGAAAAGAGAGCTCTTTGGGCTGCTTCTACCTCTTCTTTGCCCTTACAGGGCAGAGCAGACATTGCAAACTCAAAGGCACGGCCAGAGGAGAGAGACAGAGGGGTCTGTGTGTTGTGTGTTGCTGTCTGTGTGTTGAGGGTGGGGCACTAGCCCTACCTGAAGGGGCAGATGCTGCTTAGCAGGGGTGTCTTATTGCCGAGTGGTAATGTAGACCTGGGCCTGGCCCCACTCTGGATGGAAATACAATTTTTACATGAAATCTTCCAATTATTACATCATGGCACAGACATTTTTAAAACATTGCCCAGGGGCCAATTTTGACCACCATTTTGTGATTCTGACCTGGATTAGTCTCAGATGCAGAGTCTCATTCATAGGGTCAGAATGTCGGGGGTGGGTGGACCTGGGAATCTTCCTCCTTCACAAGGCTCCCCTCTGACACGTCCCTCTCACACCTGGTGGTCTGATACCCACTGGAGTTTGAGAACCACCAAACCAGAGTTGTAAGGAAGGCAGCTTCCCACATAGTAGTGGAGGGCAGGGCGGGCAGGATCATGTTCCCTGTTTGTGCTGGCCAGAGGGCCGTGGCCTGGTCCCAGTTTCTCAGGGCACACAGCCATCCAGAGTACATACTTTTCCCCATGTGCCAGGAACAGGGAGGGGCAGAGAGGGGCCTTGCAGGAAGAGCATGCCCCCTCCCCAGCCGGCTCTGGCTCTGCACATGCCCACGTGCCCGAATGCCCGGCCTAGTGGCTTTTACCCTAGTGGGCAGTTCAACAGCAAGTCCTAATGCCTGTAGCCTCCTGGTGAACTTTCTCTGGATGGAAACCCTTACCCTGGAGATGGCCCAAATAGACATGTCAAGTTCTAGGAGAAGGCAGCTACAGCCTACAAACAGCCTGGGGGCTGACACATGGGTGTTAAGCAATATGTTTGTCAGTCTCTTGCTTAATTGTCACAACTGTAGCAGTTCTCTGGCAGGGGAGTAGGTACTGAAAATCCCCAGGGTCCTCTTTCACAGCTGTGAAACCCCTGGCCCCTGTAGGTGTTTATTCTGAAGGCATTGCAACACTTCACCTGACAACTTGGCTGCTCTGTGGGGTTAGAGTTCCAACCCCACATTTACAGGTTCCTGTAGTTCAAGAACTCCAGACAGGCTCCTTCCCGCTCTGTGTCCCGTCAGCTCTTGAGAAGAGAGGCATATGGAAGAAGCAAGTAGGTTTGTTGGTAAAGAGAGTGACATGGAGGACAATAGAAGTCTGGGGTTTGTCTTTATGGGGATAATGATCAAAGGGATCTATTACATTCACCCCACCAGCCCCCAAATACTTGTTTACATGTTATACCTAAGGATTGAACTGTGGTTGATTTCCCCAACAAGTAAATAACAAAGAACAAACTAATAAGCTATGTTTCTATGTGTGTTTCTTTTTTAAAATTTAAATTAATTAATTTTTTTTATTAGTTTCAGGCGTACAAAACAGTATACTTGTTAGACATTTCACCGCTCACAAAGTGATAACACCCCTCCCCCAATCTATTGCCCCTCTGACATTGCATATATCTATTACAATTCCATTGACTCTATTTCCTATGCCGTACTCCATATCCAGTGACCATATATGTATAAAATTATAGTTGACATACAGTATTATTCAATTTCAGCTTCAGGTGTACAGTGCAGTGATCAGACATCTACACTGTCCATGAAGTGGTCTCCCCAACAAGACATGTTCCCATCTGACACCCTACAAAATCCTTACAACATTATTGATTATATTCCCCAAACTGTCTTTCATATCCCTGTGTCTATGTGCGTTTCTTATCTGAAGGATCTATTTAAGTCTTCTGCCTAGTTTACTATCAGCGAACATTTTCAGTTGTTAAGAACCATAATCAACATAAAATATAACTGCTGTAAAGCTATATAGTAGTTTTCATACCTGTTATAAACTATCAAACTTGAGATTATGGGCAATAACAAGAGCTAACTTTTACGAAGCACTTACTATGGGCCAGGCTCCTGCTAAGTGCTTTACTTGAATTATTTCACTTAATCTTTACAACCCTATCAGATTTAATCCTCAAAACCACACAGCCAGGGAAGCAACATCACCATTTTTCAGACAGAGAAACTGAATCTTAGTGGTTAAATGTGCTAGATGGCTTACATGGCAATCCTTAGGGCAATCCTGTCAGATTCCCGTCCCAACAGTACTATGGGAAGGTATTATTACCCTTTTAAGCATGAGGGAACTGAAATGTGGGGTCATTATGTATGCCCATGAGGTAGAAGAGATGGGATTTGAACGGAGGGAGATATAGTTCCAGACACACCCCTTAACGTCTAAGTTAAACCAGGCAAAGAAACACAGCTTAGACACGCAGACACATGCGAGTATGTTCATTCTGTCAGAGTTTGTAAAGGGGAAAAAGCTGGAAACCACCAAAATGTCCTTCAATGGGGGAAGGTCACACTAGTTAAGGCACACACTCCAGGTGGTACAGGCAGATATTAAAGAGTGAGGAGGATCTTCTATGTGCTGGTGTGGAATGATACACCTGACATACTAAGTGAAAAAGGTGAGGTGCTAAATAATATGTATAGCATTATACCACTTAAAACATGGGGCACATTATTGTATCATTCAGGGCACACTCATATTGGGTAATTCGAGGAGAGTTTAATAAATGGAGTATCTATAGAGTTGTGGGCAGGATAGAGAGGAATCACCAGGCATGGTGTCATAACCCTGGGCGCTCTATTACCACTTGCTGGAACCCAGAGGCAGAAAGACCGGTGTGGAAGGTCCCCCAAGAGGAGCTGAGAGGCAGCCAGGGAGGGAAATGGGGAAATCAGTCCCCTGACCTCACTCTCCTTCCTCCCTGTCGACTGGCCAAGAAGGAGCACGGACTCAACAGGCCAGTCAGAGCCCTCTTCTGGAAGGTTCCAACTGGGGGCACAGAGAGAGGGCCATTTGTTTCTCTGTGGGGACTGAATGTAGCTCTGGAGCTGCCCAGAGCCAGGTTCTCTTTGTGTGTGGAGGAAATCAGGCGGCTGTAGATGAGAGTTAGTCCAGCCTACAGGAAAGGAAGAACTAAGACCAGGAAGGGGAGTGGGGAGGGATCCTTGCTCCTGTCACCTGTCTTTGAGCCCCACCTGCATTCCACTTCCATACAACCAGGGGGACACAAACGAGCACAGACCCCTTTTTACCTGTTCGATCTCAAGAGGCAGGAAAGGGTAAGCATTAGGAGGAACCACTAATGAGTTTTAATCCTGGTTTGCCAAGCTGTGTGACCTTGGGCAAGTACTTGGTGACCTCACGTGTTATATGGAGATAATAATAACTCCTTCCTCATAGAGTTGTTGAGAGGAAGAAGCAGTTAAGGTATAGAGGGCTTACAAAGGACCTGATGCACAGTAAATGCTATATAATGTCACCTATTACTACTTTTACATGAGTTGAATTTTCTGTCACTTCAGCTGGAAGAGTTTTGATCCAAACTAAACCTTCCTCACGTGCCTCTGGGTAAATATGTTCCCAAGAGCCCATATGTCCCAGGAGTAGGAAATTGCCAAGCCATGCGGATGTACCAGGAAATGTCAGTCAGGAGTATTTCCCCCTTGTCCTGCTCTGGCAAATGGCATCCATCGCTGAAGTGTCTGTTCCCACACCTGGAGAGGATTAAGTCTACACAGCTCTTCTCCCTCATCTTTGGTCTGCTCAGGCTGTTCACAGACTTCTTCCTTCCGATCTGGAAACCAGACCCCCTCCTTCCTGGGTGTTCGCCTGGGCTGCAGCCTGGCCCTACCTGGGTCTCTGTACCTACAGGAAACCAGACGTGAAGCAGGCTTATGGAGGAGTGGGCAGAAAACAAAATCTCTCAGGATGTTTGTTTCAGTTTCTTTCCAACTCAGCTTATCCTGTCACTTGGCCTCCATTAAATATTTGTGCTCACCACCATCCAGGTAACAAGGGGACTTCTGGGAGGAGAAATAATAATGAAAGGAATTCAATTCAGTGAGGATTTTCTGGGAACCTACTCTGCATACATCATTGTATGGGAGAGGTTGGAACCCATGGAGGCCCTCATAAAGTGGTGGTGAATCAACAACTTCTCGTAGAGTGACCTCCTTCTACTCCCACCCTCATCTCTGCTGCCCCCTCTGACTTCCAGGAGTGGCTGGGGGTATTCTGTTTGGCTTGGGGCATTCTGGGAGGCAAGGTTAGGGAGCAACCAAAAATGAGAGGCAAATGCCAAGGCTAACATGGTGATCCCAGGAGAAGTCTGGACAATTGCGCTCAAATCTAGATTGTGACCTGGGAGCTATAGACTAGTTACAAGTGTAGATCTGATTTGAAAGAGTAGAATGGGATCTGCGCTTCCAACTTGTGGTGTAGACATGATATAAGAGTCAACAGGCTAAGCTAGGAGCCAGGTTGCTAGAGTGGGAGCCCAAGGGACCCCAGCAGGAATGGCTCTCCAGGCAGCCTGGCCTCTCACTGAAATATTCTGGAATGCCTAGAATACGGAGAGACTTGTGACTGTCTAGGGACAATAGACCTTGGGACTATAGTGTCAAAGTCAATCTTTCCAAACCCCATTAGCCAGTGGGGAGAGAGGGACTCAGATTCTGCTTGGCTATTTCAGGGATGCCCAGGGATAGGTAGGGCAGTCTACAGGGATCTGAACACACTGGTGGGCTATTGGGCTGGGCAGGGGCTGGGAAAGGGTTTGGCCTTTGCTTAGTAGATCTCCAAATTTGGTTCATAACCAAAAAGAGGGATACAGAATTCTTTTTTTTTTTTTTTTAATTAAGATTTTATTGGAGAAGGGGAACAGGATTTTATTGGGGAACAGTGTATATTTCCAGGACTTTTTATTGAGGAACAGTAGTGTGTTTTCCCAGGACTCATCAGCTCCATCCAAGTCAAGTTGTCCTTTCAATCTTAGTTGTGGAGGGCACAGCTCAGCTCCAGTTCCAGTCACCCCTGTTAGTTGCAAGGGGTGCAGCCCACCATCCCTTGCGGGAGTTGAGGAGTCAAACTCAGCAGCCTTGTGGTTGAGAGCCTGTGCTCCAACCAACTGAGCCATCTGGGAGCTGAGTGGCAGCTCATTGACTTCATTCTAGTTGCAGAGGGCGCAGCTCGCTGGCCCATGTGGGAATCGAACCAGCAGCCCCATTGCCCAGAGCTCGTGCTCTAACCAACTAAGCCACCTGTCCGCCCCTAGAATTCTTTATTTCTCAAGAAGCCTGAGATGAGTGAAGTCCACTTCACTTCTCTTGTTTTCTTTGGTCAAATATTTGGCTTGGGCTAATTCATCTTGAAGGTCCCTTTCATCTTTATTGATCCATGCGTCATAAATCGTGATGATTCAATCATCATTCATTCATTCGTTCATTCATTCACTCACCCAATATCTCTTAAGCTCCTATGTGCAAAGCGCTGTACTAGGCACGAAACTTCCATTCATAGAGTTTTACATGCATCATGGATTATCTCATTTAACCATCAGTTCAATTCTGTAACGTAGGTGTGCAATTCTATGACAATCTGTATGTGATCATTTATTCAAAAAAGGCTTCCTGTGTGCCACTATGAGCAAGGCAGTGTTCTAGGTGCTGGAAACAGGACCAGGTCAACTGTGGTGCTTGCTCACTGGGGAGAGATGCAATTAGCAGGGGACAAATACATAAGTGAGATCATTTCAAGTAGTGTTAAGTGCTCTGAGGAAAGTAACAGGAGTTGTGCTGGACATGGGTGGGTAGTGATTGATGACAACCATGTCTCCTGTACCTCTACTGTCTTCCTGGATGAGTAAGAAGGAGGCTAGAACACCCGGGCCTCTGCTACGTGGAACTTTCAGGTTAGTCAAAGTGTGAACTGGGCCAGGAGATGCAAGAACCCACTTGTACTGCTCAGCCAAGGTGGTGACAGGTTATTATTTATGACAATGAATTCCCAAAGCATGAAGCACTTGGCTGGTTCTGGAGGCTGGCAGGTGTCACATGGGCTCGTGCTACAAAAAGCATGTACTGTGGGTCAGTTTGGGGTCATAACCCCTTCTGAGTACCTTTTGGTAACTTTTTAAAAAGCATCTGTTTGATTTTTTTAAAGGCAAGAAACACACAACATGAGATTGGAAAGAGATAAAATGATATCTATTGCACAGTGTGCCTCCCCGCCCTGGCTTGCCTGTGAAGGCCACTGCCCTGTCTAGGCTCAGGTAACCTCAAGTGGTCTGTGTGAGTCCTGTGCTGCTCTGAGGGCTTCTTACATACCTCGCATACAGCTTGTTATTCCGCAAACGTTACAGCCCTTGGCCGTCCCCTCCTGCCAAAAAATATGCCTGCTACCTGGAGAGAAGGCCCAGGGGAGAATCTCAGAGACCTTCGCGAGGCTCTTACAGGGAGAAATAGAAGGAAGTCCTGTCTAAATGGGGGCAAATCCTGGCATGGCTGAGAGCGTGGGTTTGGAGTCAGCAGACGTGGGCACAAATCCTGGCTCTGCCTCTTTCTAGCCAAATGACTTGGGTAAGTAAAGGGACCTCCCCATGCCCAGGCTCCTCCTTTGTAACTGGGGATAGTTATTACTCCACTGAGATGTGGTGAGGATTATATGAGCTAATGCAGGTAGGCACTCGGCCCGTACTTGGCACCTAGCTAAATGGCAAAAAGTGGTTGCTGTGATCATTGTGGAATGGATTCCAGGTACCGCTTGAGCCCACGTTTGTATGCAGGTATACTCAGGTCAAAGGGCTCTCTTATTGGGGTGTGGAAGTCACACAAGGGTCACCTGCAACCTGTGTGTACAACCTGTTGGGAGTGAAAGGTGAAGGTCAATTCTACTGTTTTTGCTGTGGTGGGGCCCAGGTTCTAATCCTAGTCCGGCCACCCACCCACTCTGATGTTGAGCATATCATTTAGCATCTCTGGGTCTCAGTTTCCTCATCTATTAGATGTCAGGGTTGGTCTTGGTCATCTGTAGGTGACTCCTGTCCTCACATGCCAGGATTCTTTGCTCAGGAGAGTAAGCTAGGGATGTGCCCTCACGGCTCTGGCCTTCAGGGACAAAACTCGAGCTGGAAGGAGCCTTGGGCTGCCTTTGCCCACTGGCACGAGGAATGACAGCTCTGACTGCCTTCTCAACGTTCTCCTTTCTCCTGGTTTTACGTATATCTTTCTCTTCCCTGGCTGAATTCCCGGGGACAAGTGTGTGTTCCCTAGGCCCTTGCTTAGACTGGGGAAGGTTCTGAGAACTCAAGCCAGGCCGGGCTCTGCAGGAAGTTGAGTCAGGGGGTAGGGATCAACCGGACTCAGACTCATGAGGAACAAGAACAAACATGCCCAGTTGGCACCCATCAGGGGTGGATGGGACAAGAGCTGCTGTGGCAAATCACTGACTGTACATGTTGTCACCCCGGAGCTGGGATATAGGCCCCTGTTGTCAAGAACAGGGAGGGTTGCTATGAAAATAAACCCTCCACAGCTGGCAGCTGTGTGATGCGGACCCAGCTGTGCTCGCGGGCACGTGCAGACCTGAGCTCTTGCTTGACAGTTTGCCTTCAGCAAGGCAGTGAAGGGGAAACTTCCCGGCAAGCACAAAAATCTCCACAATGCTTCCAGGAAAAGGAGCACCGTGGGGAGCTCCCTATTTCAGCGGCGTGACAGGAAACCACGTTCGAAATAGCTTTATTGTGACTGCTCCTGCACTGTGAAGTTCACTGAGGGATGTGGGAACGTGCTCTGTGGACAGCAATGAACTTCATTGTTCTTCCATAGTTTCCACGTAAACTGAGAGTTCAGAAAGCAAGACAACACTTCAGTGGTGTGTTCTTCCTGCTGTGGCCATTCTGTGTGTGTGCCTTGTGTCCTCAGATAGATGGAGCCACAGGGGCAGGAAGTAAAAATGATGCCTCTTGGTAGCAACCGCCCCAGCCCACTACTTTGCTTACAGTCTTCGGGCCTCATGTGAAAGGTGGTATAAATGTCTGTTGTTAGGGAAAATAAGGAGGAGGAGAAGCTGGCCATGCAGAAGGCTAAGCTTCTCCAGAGGAAAGGGACCAGGAGCCTCCTGTCTGCCCCTCTGTACCTCCACACTCTCCCCCAGTGACCCCACAATGCTGACCATGCATCTACCAAAACCACCTTAGCTCAGTCCCCAAACCCTCGAGGAAGACACAACAAAGCTGTGCCCGCTTGGGTCTTTCACTACAGGTTTTCTACCCCTTCTCCCTGGACCATGTCATGTATCCCTTGGCTGCTGAAATCTGAGGGACCCCCGTGTGAGCGATGCAACGCCCAGCCAGACTTCTTCAGAGCTTTTGCTTAGTACTTGTTGTTTTGGGATTGCTGTCTCTCTGTCAGTTTTCTTCTGGAAAGATAAGCCCTACTAGAAAGGCCCCTCCAAGCTGGCCCTGCTGAGCCAAGGGCAGGGGCACTATTGGAAGGCTGTCTACTTTGCCCCTCAGGGGTCTCTCCCCTTCTCTCCTGAAAACTTAGAAGCCCACTGGGCCCCACCAGCCACACGTGAGAAGGAGTTAGGGAATGGCTTAGGCATTCACAAAATGACCTCTGCCTCCTTCCATCCATGTGATGGATTCGTTGTCCAGGCCCTCTTCTACCTTTTCCAGGGGTAGGATCTCTTTGTAACATGTAGTAGCCTGAATAACGTCCCCTCAAACATGGCGATTTCCATATCTTTGGAACCTGGGACTATATAACCTTCCATGGTCAAAAGGACTTTGCAGATGAGACTTAGTCAAGGATTTTGAGATGGGGAGCTTTTCCTGGATACCTGGTGGCCCCAATGTAGTCACAAAGGTTCTTATAAGAGGCAGGGAGGAGGTCAGAGTGGAGAGAAGATGCTTATGCTCCTGGATAAAAGAACGGGCCATGAGCCAAGGAATGCAGGCGACCACTGGAAGCCAGAAAAGACAAGGAAACAGATTCTCCCCTAGAGCTGTCAGGAGGAAGGCAGCCATGCTGATTTTAGACTTCTGACCTCCAGAACTGTAAAAAAGTAAATTTATGTTGTTTAAAGCCATTACATTTCGGGTAAGGTGTTCTAGTAGCAACTGGAAAAGAATACAAACATGAACAAACACCATGGCTCCTCCTGTGATTGTTTGTTTAGCATCTACTTATGAATAGAATACATAATGACAAAAAGCCACCTCGAATTCAGTATTGCACTTACGGTTTTTTTTACCACACAACAGCTACAAACATTCGAGAAGAAATATCATTCACACCCAGCTCATACCAGGTGATGGATTCATTAATTCATTTGTTCTGAATGTGACCTTTGACCCAGACTGTCTGGGTTTAAATCTCAGCTCTATCACGTAAAGCTATGTGACCTTGGGCACCTTCTTGGTTTCTCAGTAAGTGGGATTAATGATAACACCACGCGTATTGTGAGGATTCAATGACTTAATATGTAGAAAGCATTTGGAAAAATGCTTGGCACACTGTAAGTGCTATAAAAGTGAGTATTATTATCATTTTTATTAAAACATAGGATAGCTGTGAGAGACATATTATTTCTCTTTCTAATACATAATGTATAAATAATTTTTAGTCCTGCTTTACTTCACTGTACTTTTTTATTTAATATGTCCTAAGAATGCCTAGCCTTGCAGAGAGGAAAGTACAAATGCTCACCTCAAATCAATGCAAACACATTGATTCTTTCCTAATGGGTTCTCAGCCTGATTACAAAGCCCAGTTCCTTAGATATTCATTACTACCATTATCCAGACCTGGAAGACAAACTCTACCCCCAGTATAACTTTTCTTATGAGGACCCTCCAAATCTGACTGGGTTCTCCAAAGCACTGAGTAGCAGAAACTATAGGTGCCTGCACAACAGCCATTTACCTCTTCTCTGTTCAGGTGTGAGGCAGCAATACCACGTTTCCCCGAAAATAAGACCTAGCCAGACAATCAGCTCTAATGCGTCTTTTGGAGCAAAAATTAATATAAGACCCGGTCTTATTTTACTATAATATAAGACCGGAATAATAATAATATAATATAATATAATATAATATAATATAATATAATATAATATAATATAATATAATATAATATAATATAATATAATATAATATATATAATATAATAAATATAATATTAGATCTTATATAAGACTGGGTCTTATATTAATTTTTGCTCCAAAGGATGCATTAGAGTTGATTGTCTGGCTAGGTCTTATTTTCAGGGAAACATAGTATGCCCAACCTTGGGGATATGAGTCATGACTGGGTAAGCCTGTTATGGTAATCCATTTACCTTTGCCAATTGGCTGGGGTTTGTGACCAGGTCTAGCCAATTAAATGTGAATAAATGTCTGATGGTAAATTTCCGGAAAAGTTTTTCTGTTCTGATAAAAAGAAAATGTTCAGTTTTGGTTCAGTCAGGAAGACAGACATCACTCTAAGTATTTTAAGCAGGAGGGCGTTTAATACAGGAATTTCAGTGGTTACACAACTGCTGAAAGGGCGGGAGGAACAAAAGTGAAGGTTAACCAGCCCAGTTCTCAGGTCGAGTGCTAGTTTTCAAAGAGTCAAGAAGCTATAAGAACTGCAGGACACTGCAGTGATGACTACAGCTCTCTGCAGACCATAGCAGGTAAATTTTGGGCAAATTCCTAAAGACCACTGTAAAATCTCATGTTCTCTCTTCTCTTCCTCCTTCCAAATCTTGCACAGGTACCTCTCATTGGTGCACTCTCATTGGTGCACATCTAACCCAGAGCCCTGCCAGCAAGGGATTCTGGGATCTGTAGTTTCCAGGCTTTCAGTCTCCATGGTGAAGGGGATGCATAGAGAATAGGAAATGGTACAAAGATAGAACCTTTCTGTTTTCACTTTTGTTCTTAAAAAAAAAAAAAAAAAATCAGGAAAAGAACTATGTAACTGATATAGCCAATCTTGTGACTACAAAGTGAAGAGTTAATTCACTCATTCACTCATTCATTCATTCATTTAACACACATGCAAAAAAGCTCTTCCTAGGCAGAAGCTCTGGTCTTTGACTCTTACTGGCTATTTTGACCAGCTACACTGATGCACTAATAAGGACAACAACAGCAATTGGAATATTTTGAACACTTAATGTTTTTTGTTTTGCTGAACACTAAGTATTTTATGTGTGTTATCTTATTTCATCCTCATCTATAACAAGTGATTCTATACTCATACATACACATTCCATACTTGGATCATAAAATGAGCACTAACAGGAGGACGTACACTGTGTATTCATGATGTTGCAGGCACTGTTCTGAACTCTACACATTTTAATACATTTAATTCTTCCAACAATGCTGGAGGTAGGTCCTATTATTACCACCCTCTTCATGTGGTTGAGGAAACGAAGGCATGGAGAAGTTACGCTACTTGCCCAAGAAGACCATCTAGCAAATGGTGGAGCTGAGATTTGAATCAGGCAATTTGGTACCAGAATCTAATCACTGAATTTAATCACTACTTTATGCTGGAAGCTGATGACAATGATTGCCTTTTCGGGAGGAGGGCACTGTAGGCCAAGTTGTATTGGAGATTTACTTTTACTGTATATCTTTTGTATTGACTTTTTCATTTGTTTTTCTACAGGTAAAGAAAGGTATTTCCAAGCTGGAGAGCTTAACTGGAAAATTCCTATTTATCCTTCAAAACCCAGCTCTTCTGGGAAGCTTTTCTTGATCCTTTCCCCAGATCTTTGATCTTCTTTTCGTCTCTGTGTCTATATCTAGTACCTGGCATATACTGGGTTCCCAGGAAATGTCTATGAAATGAACATCCCCTGAAAGCCACCTCTGTACCTTCCCAGCTCCCATTTCTCCTACATTCATCCTGGAATGCCACCTTCTTAGAACACCACCTTCTCAGTGTCATTCCTTTGCTCAGAAACCTTGATGGATCCCTATTTGCTGTCCCCATGAGATCTGAATTTGGCCTGATTGTCCTGGTTGTCCTCAGGTTGACCTTGCCCTAACTCATTATTCTTGTTCAAATCCTACCCACCCCTTGAGACTCAGCATTCAGGAGGCTACACATGATTACTCCAAGCCTCAGTAAGAGCTTTCTCCTCTGGCTGCTTTCCACAGGGTCTGTACCACCATGATTTAGCATGGATATGTCTGGGATTGTCTGTTACTATCCCATCTCCAACGAGTGAGCAGGCAACATGGCAGCTCTCTTTCCTCTCCTGTCCCCCTTCTCATTGGCATAGGATAATAAATTCAACCAGCCTCCAGTAGTATGACAAAAAAAGCTTTACAACAAAGGTTGGCAATCACATGGGTACCCATATTTACAGACTGTGATTGGTGGGTCAGCTTACGGATTTCCTTGCTTCCTTTAAAAGTCCTTTTCTCCTCATGTCTAAGAATCAAGGCTAAACTGTTTAACAACATATATGAGGCTCATCTCAAACAGGTCCTCATCTCCTCTCCAGCCACTCCCTGTCATGTACACTATACTCCTGTCATGCTGGACTAAACGCTCCAAAACTGTCAAGTGCTTTCCTACCCTCATTCTTTGCTCAAGCTGTTCTCTCTCCTGGAATGCCCTTCTGTCTCTGTGAAATTTCATATGTGTTTCCAGTACATGAATGCATGTCTATGACTTGTGTTTACCTGCGTATTCACTTACGGGAGCAAATAAATATGGGATAAGTATATTCACATTGTACTCTAGTTATCTTTGTAATTGTTATCTCCATTGTTTTATTTTGAGTTCCCTGAGGGCAGGAATCCTGCATTAGATAGAACCCTAAATCTAAACAATCATAAGAGATAGGAATGCATTCAAACTTTCTAGAGACCTACGGAGGGGAGGATTTTGCATAAAGAGCTGAGTACTGTGATTGGCCCAAGCTTGGTCTGGTGTGAGCCCTGCATTGATCCATTAGGACAGGATGTCAGAGTGGCTTTCCTGGGAACCATAGAGATGTGAGTGGGGCGGTGATGAAGAGGGAAAGTTCTCAGAAGTGGGGAGGAGTGTGGGGTGTGGCTTATACGGGCAGATGAAAGGCTAGGTGTCCACTAACCCTACACTCACACTGAGCTCCAACCAGGTGTATTTCCTCCCTACCTATTTTTTTTTATCTATGACTCATTCTAACTCTTTCCTTAGTCATTCAGCTTCCTGAATTTCAAGGCTACCTTCTCTTCTCCTCACCTGCATGGGGGTGTCTGCAGTTTTACCCACCAAGAATCCCTTGTTATTCCACCTGATTCTAGTGAAAGGTCCCCTCTTCCTTTCCTTTGGGGTATTAGCCCCTTCCATCAGGCTGCCAATCACAGGCCCTGCCCCCAGTGATTGTATACACACACATTCCATACTTGGAGCATAAAATGAGCACTAACAGGAGGATGTGTGCTGTGTATTCATGATGTTGCAGGCACTGTTCTGAACTCTACACAGAACAGTTACCACAGAACCCCTTTTCCATCCACACTACCCTGCCAGCCCTCTGCCCATCTTCTGCTCCATGTAGGGGGGCCCATGGCCCAATCAGTTCTCTCCC
The DNA here is from genome assembly GCF_057876585.1 of Rhinolophus sinicus. Classification (NCBI taxonomy): domain Eukaryota; kingdom Metazoa; phylum Chordata; class Mammalia; order Chiroptera; family Rhinolophidae; genus Rhinolophus; species Rhinolophus sinicus. Next base: position 28,731,433 of record NC_142506.1, read on the forward strand.
TAAGAATTTGAGTCCAGGGGGATACACCCAGGTGGCCACCTTCTAGAGACCTCCAGAGTTTCCACTCCACTTCCCGGAGCTACCTGTTCTTATCCTTCTTGAGGGCAGCCATTCCTTCCACTCATGAGCTTCCCTCAGGAGATTATTTTGGATTCCCTCAATCAGATGTGAGCACTTCCTTCCTCACAGCATTTTGTTCAGACCTTTCTTTTAGTATTCGTCACTTTCTGACTTGCATATAGTTATTTGCTAACTCATCTCCATTCATTCAACCTATATTCATCGTTATTCACACACTGATTATATGTGCCCAATACATAACTTGTTTGCTCAAGTTAGGATTGTATTTTGTAGCTTGGAAGCAAGAAAAGCTGAGCTGATAAGCCACCCCATGCTCAACAGAGCCAGCAAGTGGTCTGCCGCTGCTGTGCACCCACCCTCTCTGCTCCAGCCATGGTCATGCACTACTCAGTCACAATGCGGGGTCACCCAGCGGCCACACGAGCTGTGCTGCTAACCGCTATCTCTTCATGTCTGTTTTGCCCCTCAGCTCCATCATGAGCAGCGGAGTGCAGGAACCGTAACTTTTGCTCACTGGGATCATCCCTTTCCAGAAGGCTTCACTGACTTCCCATTGGCCATCAAGGTCCAAACCCCCACCTGGCCAGCAGAGATCCATCCCTCCCCCCCACACCCCCGCCCAGCTATATTAGTTTCCTGAGCCTGCCACAACAAAGTATAACAAACCAGGTGGCTTAAACAACAGACATTTATTCTCTTGTGAGGGTGAAGGCTGGAGGCTAGAAGTTCAAGATCAAGGTGTAGGCAGGGTTGGTTCCTTATAGGGGCTGTGAATCTGTTCCATGCCTCTCTGCTTGCTTCTGGTGGTTTGCTGGCAATCTTTGGTGCTTCTTGACTTACAGACACATTATCCCTATCTATGCCTTCATCTTCACATGGTGTTATCCTTTGTGTACAGGTCTGTCTCTGTCCAAACTTCCTCCTTTTTACAAGGACACCAATAATATTGAATGAGAGCCCACCCTAATGACCTCATATTAATTTGATCATCTGCAAAGACCCCATTTCCAAATAACATCACGTTCACAGGTACTGGCAGTTGGTCCTCAATATCTTTTGGGGGAATACAGTTCAACCCATAACACGAGCATATTCCACTTACCCTTTCCTCCCACTGCTCTCCAGCATGCTGCTGTGTTCCCTCTAAACCACAGCTGCAAGCATACTCTGTGCTTGGGCCCCTCGGCCTTGTCTGTTCCCACAACTGACTCCCTCCCTCCCTTCTCCTTACGCCCAGTGTGGAAGCCCATGGTTCAGACCAAATACAACCTCCTCTTCTCTCAGAAAAGCTTTCCTGATTCAACAGCCAGATATGACCACTTCCTATTCCAAAACCCTTGTTTTTCTGTTCAGATCCCTCTCTAATGTTTGCTATAGTCTGTCTCATGTATTGTTATTTGTCTGCTTATCTTCATTCATTTATTCATTCATTCAACATTTATTCAATATTAGCCAACATTTATTGAGTATATTCTACATACCAGGCACTCTGCTAGGCTCTGGAAATCCAAAGATCCAACAGAACACTGACATCGCAGAAGTCCCAGTCATAAACAGTGGTTTTACTGGAATGAGGTATGGCCCAGCACTGCCAGATGTGCCAAGGGCAGAGGGAACTCTGAGCTTGAATCCATTAACTGCATCTTGGGGCAGTGAGCCTTTCTCTTCCTGGGTGACGTTAGAGGCTGCTTGGTAATGACTAGGCATGGAGTCAAGTAGCCCTGGTTTTGAACCCAGCCCTGCCACTTGCAGTTACCTGTGACTAGTTGTGCCAGCTTCAGTTAGCTCATCTTTCAAATGGGTGCTAATAATACCACCCTTTGAGCTCCTCTGAACATTCAGGGGGTAATGGATATGAAAGGTTTAGCATGGAGCTGGTACTTACTAAATCCTCAATAAACATGACTTATTCATAATTCTCAATCTTAAAGTTGGTACCTCTGGAGGTGGGGGTGGAGAAGGAGGAAGAGCATCTAAGCAGCTGGAACAGCATGTGCAAAGGTGTCCAGGCACGCAGTAGTGGGGCATCCTCGGTGGCAGGGTGTCAGGAGGTTCACATGGGCAGAAGATGGGAAGAGGGCTGGGAAGGTAGTGTGGATGGAAAAGGGGTTCTGTGGGAAGTAACCTCACAGCATGATCTGATCCTAAATTCCCAGCTGGGTAGGTCATGGTGGGTAGTCGCACTCTAGGCCTGTAACTTCTTTTCTTTTTTCCGATATATTGTTTTTTGATTTTTCCATATTCTATTTTTTTATTAGTTTCAGGTGTACAAAACAATGCAACAGTTAGACATTTATCATTTATATCCCTCACAGAGTGATAACCCCCTCCCCATCTACTACCCCTCTGACTTCGAATACAGCCATTGCATTTCCACTGTCTCTATTCCTAATGCTGTACTCTGCTTCTTGTAAGTATATATATATACATATATGTATATATATACACATATATGTATGTGTGTGTATATATATATATATATACATATATACACATATATATACACACACATATATATATACATATATATAATTGTAGTTGACATTCATTATTGTTCAGGCCTGTAACTTCTTTAGTGAGAGGTTTAAAGCCAGTCCTGTCCCTTGTTCTTGTGCATCTAGGTTAACACACCTTTGAAATGCCAAAAGTAATACCCCTTGAAGGGGGTATTAACCCTCAAGAGAGCACATAATCTTGTTAACTATCCTGTAATCCAATCTCAACCTTTCCTTAATTTCAAATGCATAAAAGAAGCTGCAAAACTGTTATTCTCAGGAGAATTTGAGGTCTTGTTCTCTAGCATATGTCATCAGTTTGGCTCAAATAAACTCACAAAAATTCGCTACAGGTTTGGGCATTCCTTACATCGACAGTAGGGAGCCTGGTCTCCCTTGGTGCAAAGGTAGAATGTTTCTCCCTCTGTACCTTCTACCCTGAGCAAGCTCATAATGCCTCAATCAATATTTATTAAAATGAATTCAATGGTCAGATCCAATTCCCTCTAGGGCCATAGTCACTCTTCAACTGGGAAAATGAGCCAGCAAAAAAAAGTCTTCAACAAGCTTAGGCCAGAGAGAAGCAGAGCAGAGGCAGCATACCAGGGCTGTGGGAGGCCTTAGGGGCTTGGGCTGGGCAGGGGGGCCCCTGGCTGTCTCGGCCCTCCTCCTGCCCTCGTGTCCCTGTTCCTGTCCTTAGGGGACCCAAGCAGCTACAACTAGTTTTGGGTATGTTAGGAGCCAACTGTGCCACTGGACCCCCTTCTAGAGGTCAGAATCCAGCTCTGGTTCAGTCAGCTGAGGAATGTGGGGGGCCTGTGGGTGTAGGAGCTGCCTCTGATATCCTGGGAAACTGTCTCCTGGTTTTCCAGCTCTGCTCTCTACTTTTCCTATTTCTTTGGCCTTATAACAGTCCTGTTTGGCCAAGACAGGTGAGTCAAAACCCCCTGAGGACCTGTGGCAAGCAGAAGTTATCCTGAGTCATGTGCTGCCTAACACATGGCCCACCCAGAGTTCTCACCCTGCAGAGCCCAAGCTGGTTTCCAACCACATCCCTTTGAACAGGACAGCCTCACCTTGTCAAGGTCACAGGACAAACCAGAGGGTGAGAGCACATTCTCTGCCAGGCAGGAAGTTTCTGACATCATGCCACTCTGGCCCTGCCCTTGGTGGCCCCATGACAATTGAATGAAATTGTTGTTTCAAACTAAGAGACATACTGTGGGGACAGAGCCAGGAGTGCAGTTTCCAGGCTCTCGGCCTCACATGGAAAGATGCTGGCTCAGGTAGTAAACGGCCGTCAACTGTGATTGGATGGCCATCAGTTGTGGCTAGTTGGCCGTCAGCTGTAACCAGTGAGCCATTGGCCACTAATATAACTGCTGTGGCTACGCTAGCAGAAAATGGGGGGCTAGCAAGAAGACGGTGGCTGAGCTAGTAAGCGGCCGAGTGTGGATTGCGGATAGTGTGGCTCCTGCTTCCTGTGTCTCCAACCCAGCCGCCAGCGAGACTATAGTGGTATGACTCCCCTACCTATGGCTCCGTGGGTGTTCCTTTTTGGCTTCACCATATCCTGCCTTCTTATGTGGGGAGCGGGACAGGAGACATCCTGCATGACACATACATACAGGTCTGCAATTTAATCCTGAGTTCAAAAACATTTTTTTCCCCACTGAAGCTTGAACTTGCCAGATAGTGTTTGTGGGGACAGAGCCCCAAAGTGCAGTTTTCAGGCTCTTGGCCTCACATAGAAAGGTGCTGGCTCAGGTAGTAAATGGCCACCAACTGTGATTGCATGGCCATTAGCTGTGGCTAGTTGGGCGTCAGCTGTAACCAGTGAGCCATTGGCCACTAATATAACTGCCGTGGCTACGCTAGCAGCAAATGGGGGCTAGCAAGAAGATGGTGGCTGGCAAGCGGGGATTGCAGTTAGCACGGCGGAGTGCGGGTTGCAGATTGCAGAGAAGTGGACATCAGGTGGCAGACAGTGTGGCTCCTGCTTCCTGTGTCTCCAACCCAGCCGCCTGCGAGAATATAGTGATATGACTCCCCTATCTATGGCTCCGTGGGTGTTCCTTTTTGGCCTCGCCATATCCTGCGTTCTTATGTGGGGAGCGGGAGCAGAGACCCCGCCTGACACCCTGCACGACAGTGTTTCCTGATTTTCGATCTAGTAGGGCACACAACACTTGCACAACATAATAAGAATCATAATAAGCAACACTTGTGTTGGCACTTACATGCCAGCATTTTTCTAAGTGCTTTTCACCACTGAAGGGCACCTCTGTCCCGGACCGTGCTAAACTGTGTTGCCTGCTCTGTCACCAGTTGTGGCTTCCTCTAGTAGTGCCAGGTTCTCCCAACCCTGATTCAGACAGAAAAGCTGGATTCTAGTCTCCCTGGGCTAATTAATTAGCTCTGTGACCTTGGGCAAATCATTTAGCTTTTCAGAGCTTTAGTTCCTTCCACTGTAATGTGAACTTAATGATCATTTCTGCCGGGTTCACCTTGTGGTGTAGGTGTGAGGACCAAATGGGATAATGTGGGGGAAAAGCTCTGTAGATGCTAAGAGCTGTACCAAGTGGCAGCTTGTTTGTAACAGCTATCGTGTTTCCTCGAAAATAAGCCCCAGTTAAGATCGTCAGCCAGACAGATGCATGTAGTACATTATGGCAATGTTCCAAAAGAAGATGACATGACTGTAGTTGAATAAATGTAGATTGTTGTACATGAAAAAAAGACATCCCCTGAAAACACACCCTAATGCACCTTTTGGAGCAAAAATTATATAAGACCCAGTCTTATTTTGGGGGAAATACAGAATAAGACCTGGTCTTATTTTCAGGGGAAACACGATAGAAGTCCCTCTGGCCTTTCTGATTAAGAAGTGGAGTGTGCCTTTCAGAGAGTGTACTGGGGGACTGAGGGAGCCAGAGTGATAGCCTTATACGACAGAACCCAGGGTGATCCCAAATGGGGAGGCTTTGTGTGTTGGACAGGGAAAGCTGGAGTTTTGAAGTCAGATCTGAATTCTCACCACACCTCTGCCCCTTAGTAATGATGACAACTCGAGTTTGATAACTGTGAGTCCCTTAACATCACAGAAACTTGGTTTGTCACCTGTTGTATGAACATAAGCATACTTACTTTGCATGGCAGTGAGCAGTTTCTATAGTAGGGGCCCAAGGAATGTTAGTTTTCTCCTCCTTCACCCTTATGTGGTAGGCTGGGCCTTCGGTGGTTTTCAGTTTGAGCTGCTCATTAGAGCCACCTGGGGGACTTCTAATAAATTCTGCCGAGGACCCACCCCAGAACCTCTGGGGCTGGGCTTGAACTGCTATTGTTTTCAAAGCTCCCCAGGTGAGTCCTGAGGCAGCCAGTGGGGAGAATAGTGGGCTGGGGGATAAAATGCATCTGTGGGCGGAAGGGTAGCTCAGTTGGTTAGAGCGTGAGCTCTGGGCAACGGGGCTGCCGGTTTGATTCCCAAACGGGCCAGCGAGCTGCGCCCTCCGCAACTAGAATGAAGTCAATGAGCTGCCGCTCAGCTCCCAGGTGGCCAGATGGCTCAGTTGGTTGAAGCGTGGGCTCTCAACCACAAGGTTGCAGGTTCGACTCCGGCAAGGGATGGTGGGCTGCACTTCCCCTCCCGGCAATTGGACCTGGAACTGAGCTGCGCCCTCCACAACTAAGATTGAAAGGACAACAACTTGACTTGGAAAAGTCCCGGAAGTACTGTTCTCCAATAAAGTCCTGTTCCCCTTCCGCAGTAAAATCTTTAAGAAAAAGAAAATATATATATATATATATAGCATCTGCCGTCATAGCTGAGTCTGACACACCCAGGCTGGCCCCTCCTCAACCATGCTTCTCACCCTTCCCTCCCATTTCCTCCTGTGCTTCCCTTTAATGGAAGTTGCATAAAAGCTGAGCAGTGCAAGAGTCAACCCATAGTTGAGGCCACAAGCACGGCTTTGCCCACCCAGCCTAGTGGTGGAAGAAGAAGAGTTCCTGTAGAAATGGGGCTCCTGCTTTGGTCTCCGCTGCTTTCCTTTCCCTCCCTCCCCATCTTTGTAGCAGTGCAGTAACTCTCCCCTCACCACCTGCCCCCACATCCTCTCTTCTCTCATTCATTGCAAATTTATCAAGGACCTGCTGTAGGTCAGTTACCGTGGTAGGCACGAGGAGTTCCAACCAGGTAGTTAGCAGGAGGATCCCCTCCATTAAGGCTGAGCCAGCGAGGGAGACAGGTAGAGATTGGGGGAGAGTAAGGGCCCTTGAGTCAAGCAGAAACAGCTCCAGTTCTGGATCCACTGTGTGGCCTTGTCAGTGTAATTTAATCTCTCTGAGCTTCAGCTATTTCATCCACGAAATGGGGCTAATTGTGCTTCCCCGCCCAGGTTTGCTGCGAAAATCAAAATAAATGATGGAAGTAAAGGGTCTACATATAGTAAGTGCTCAGTTATTGTAAGATAGGAGGCCAGTGCATGGAGACCAAGGCATGAGAAAAACCCAGCGGGCTTCCTCCATCCTCTCATTTCATCTCCTCTCACTGACACCACATTTTCCTTTTTCTCTCCTGGTCCCTTTCCCCTCCTCTTAGATTCTCTCTTTCCTTTCCTCTAACTAGGTGGGAAATGACTGTTGCCTCTTTTCTGCTAACACTGTATTATATAATTGTCAAACCTTTATTGAATATCTATTATGTCCCTGCTTTCAATTTTAAAAACATGTGATTAGAATTTGTTGCCCTCAGCTAAGTTTGGGGTGCGTGTGCGTGCATGTGTGCAGGCATGCGTTCTGGGGTTCCTCCTCTCTCAGTGCTGCTTTCTGATGCGACATCATGGTTTTCTTTCGTGAGGTCTGAGCAGCTTCTGGGCAGGCAGACTTAGAGACTCGTCTGACCCTCTTGGCTGCTGGGCCGCCTGTGGGTCATGTCAGCGTAAGAAGGAAGGATGAAGGGACTAGTTAGTGAGAAGGCCAGAGGCATGGGGATGTGGAGCTCTGAGCTAGTTCACTGTTTGTCTTCTGCTGCTGGAGTGAGGCAATCACGCAGGCCTGGGGGTGGCCCCCATCTCAGGGCACACCAGCCCTTTTCCCCAGATCACAAGGGAGCCCATCCTTGGGGCTGAAGGCTGGGGCCCGCTTCCCAGTGACTGTATGGAATATAAACTGTTACTTGGGGTGCTCCCAAGTGGGCCTCACTCTATATCACTCCTACAGCCACTGTTCCTTCCCCAGCTGCCTGTCTTTGCTCTGGCCTCACTGATACTACCCACATTCCGCATGCCTATGTAAAGGCCTACGTGCTCCACACACACCCCTGCCCCTTCCCAACCCTGAGGCCCAGATTTCTGTGCAAGAGAAAAGTGGCAGCGCTTGGCCACCAAGAAACCACAAGGGGAGACTTACCTGACCAGCTGGCAGTGTGCTTCTGAACTGCTGGCCAGACAGACAGATCTTTGCTCCTTTGACACTTAAACTGCTAATCCATCTGTCAAATGTACCCCCACCTTATTTACTCCCTTGTTAACTTGGAGGATTACAAAAACAAATACAGTAACTGTGAGAAATGACAACACACAGTCCTCAGGAATTAAGTTCGTAGTGGAAGACTCCCAGACAAATCCATGCCTAAATGATAAAGCAGACCTCTTTCTAGAAACTTTGCAGCCCTGTTGTAGGGGCTGAGTGGCTGCATGGAGGAGCACAGACAGAAAGTGGTCTAGCTCACAGTACTGGCTCTTTTAACCTCTCACCAAGTGGGCTCTGAGTTCTTCTACCACAAAAAACTACCTTTGTAGTTATTAGGTTGGTGCAAAAGTAATTGCTGTTTTGCAATTATTTTTAACATTTAAATTGCAATGACTTTTGCACCAACCTAATAGAATGTGATGGAGTTTATTTTGTTAATAGCTGAAGTCAAAGCTTTTTCTTTCTTTCTTTCTTTCTTTCTTTCTTTCTTTCTTTCTTTCTTTCTTTCTTTCTTTCTTCCTTCTTTCTTTCTTTCTTTCTTTTTAGGATTTTATTGGGGAAGGGGAACAGGACTTTATTGGGGGAATAGTGTGTACTTCCGGGACTTTTCCAAGTAAAATTGTTGTCCCTTCAATCTTAGTTGTGAAGAGCGCAGCTCAGCTCCAGGTCCAGTTGTCATTGTTAGTTGCAGGGGACACAGCCCACCATCCCTTGCGGAAGTCAAGGAGTCGAACTGGCAATCGTGTGGTTGAGAGCCCGCACTTCAACCAACTGAGCCATCTGGCCACCTGGGAGCTCAGCGGCAGCTCATTGACTTCACTCCAATTGCAGAGGGTGCAGCTCGCTGGCTCATGTAGGAATCAAACTGGCAGCCCCATTGCCCAGAGCTCGCGCTCAAACTAACTGAGCCACCCGTCCACCCCAAAGCTTTTCCTTTTTATAACACATTTTGAAAATAATCATCTTGGAATAAAACCAAAGAGGTGTGAAGGAATCTTTATTTTAGATATTTAGGGCACAGGACACAGGACCATTCTGGCAAAGGGACCAGACTCATAGCATGTCATAATAAACAGGCCGATGGCCTCCTTGTGTTGACGCGACTCTTCAGCTTCCACATTGGGGAGCCAATTCTCTATCTCTCCAAAGTTCCAGAGGTCCAGCCACCATCCCTGTTACTGTGTCTTCCAAACATGGCTCTACATGTCCTGCCTGAGACTTCTCAGTGACTTTGGCCCAGTAGTCTTTTCCTTCTTCACTTGCACGTCCACTGTAATCACTGATTACTCGTGTGATTTTCTGTTTAGCTGAGGTCTCCTTCACATAGCCAGCAAGTTTCAGGAGGGCAGACGCTAATCCACTTGCTCACTGCTGTACCTCTGGTGCCTGGCGCAGAGCCTAGCAAACAGTCAGCACTCAGTAGCTAGCTGCTGAATGACTGAGCTGAACGACCACAGCTCTGCATCCCAGTTCTAGTTTTCTGTGGATGTTCTGCTTCCACAGCCAACCTGGTTCCTGTAGCTTTTGATTTGACACCCCATCAGAGAGAGGGTAGAACTTCAGAGAAGCTCAGCGAGTGGGTAAGCAGAGTCCCTCTCCATCTCAAAGGGATATCGTGAGAATTAAATGTGGTCGTATCTGGTGTATTAGAACTTAAAGGACATTAGAAGACTGTATTTGTTTATTATTTCTGCACATCTCTCAGACCTTAGATCTCAGCAACAGCCTTATTCACTGTGAGGATAGGATCCTCCAAGCCTTCCTATGACACTCGGAAAGGGTGCAGAATCCAGGTGAAATCAGAGACCTACAGGGATCTGTTGCCACTGTTCATTTCATTAGTGGGATCCAAGCTAGGCTACTGTGACAGAACAACCTCCCGATACAGTGACTCTAACAAAATAGTTTATTTGCCTGCAGGTCAGTGATCCAGAGCTTTTAAGGAGACTCTACCATTCTCCTTGCACAGATGCCATCTCTGCTCCAAAGCTGCTTTAGCTCTTGTGATGTATCAGCTGATGGGAAGAGGAAAATACAGACAGGGGAGCACTTACCCAATCAAAAGAACAGAAATCATTTCTGCTTAATCCCATTGGCCAAAAGTGTCACATGACCACACCTAGTGGCAAGGAAGGATGGGGAATGTAGTCTTTAGCTGGGCAACCATGTTCTCACCTAAAACTCTATTATTATCGAAGAAGGGGAAAATGGCTATTGAAGAACAACTAGTAGACTCTGCCACTGCAAGGTTATAAAACCTGGTAAGATCAGAGTCCATGTGTCTGCTTCAGTTGCTTATGTTATCTGGCCTCACATACAACTCTGTTTCCACCATTGAACCAGTCAACAAGCCTATTTCATGTGCCACTGAAATCTGGAATTGCAAAAGGGGAAAGAGAAAAGTCAGTTTTGAAATAATAATCACATAAATAAGAGTGGATTGTGGAAAAGTCCATAACCATTTGTGGGGAACCCTCTAGATCAGTGCTACTCAAGTGTGATCCATGGATTCATACTGGTCTGGGAAGTGTTGCCAGTTTGCACATGAAAATGAAAGGAGATTAAGAGTGAGCTTTTAAAAAAAATTTTATAGCTATATGACAGAATAATTTCATGTTGACTGAATATAATAGTAAAAATTTAGAGCTTGTATTTTGTATATCTTTTTAAATTTAATTTTTCAGTTATAATTCATCTTTATTGTATGTTACTCAAGTACTGGTCAATGACAGAAAAGAAAACAACCCAAGCTGTTCCTTCTTCATAGATAGTTTGAGAAACACTGATCTGGGCCCCAGAAACTCTGTTAAACATTCACATGTTGTTTCATTTGGCACTGAGGAAGGCATTACTAACTCCATTTTGTAGATGAAGAAATGGAGTCTCCGAGCTGTTGATGTAAGAAGCGTCCAAACTTGTAGAGGACTTTACTGACTTTATTTGAGCCAAACTGACAACAATTGCTAGAAAGCAAAATCTCATCGGATTGAGAAAATGCTCCATAGGATGGCAGTTTTGCAGCTTATTTTATGTATTAGGCTCAAAGGAGGAAACATAAAGAGGGTTACATGAAACCTATTGGTGGTAGATTAAGGGGGTAGGAGAAAGCAAAGCAAAGAAATCTCTGGGATTGGATAAGAAGTAAAATGGAGAGACACCTATTTCTTTTACATTGGTGGGCACAGGATAGTTAACAATTAACATTTTTACAGCACATAGAGATGGTATTCTGGGAACAAGATAACAATGAGAGGCTCTGTATTCTCCCTGCTCTGGTGCAGTGGGTTGTGCCCTGAGGGGTCCGGAAAAGGGATTATCTGACATTCCAAGGGTAGGTGCAAAAAGACAACAGACAGGCAGGTTCACTTAAGGAAAGATGGATCTTTGTCGAGGAAGCTACAGGACAAAGATGTGACTATGGGCCGCGACCTGCTCTTAGTTAGGAATTTTATGTTCAGACCATCCCATGTGGGTAATTTAGGTCTCTGAGTTTCTAGTGCCTGTCATGCTGGCCTCCCCTGAGCTTGTCAGGTTTAGTATGTGGCCCCTTTTTCATCCACAGAGCTTAGTGACCAGTTCCACAGCTAGAGGTCACAAAGCTGGTCTGTGCTGTCCTGTTGGCTGAAGGCCAGGAGCTGCCACAGAGATCTTTTTTTTTTAAACACCCTTATACATTAAAGGTGGATATATATATATATAAATTTTGTTGGAGAATATTGGGGAAGAGTGTGTTTCTCCAGGGCCCATCGGCTCTAAGTCATCCTTCAATCTAGTTGTGGAGGGAGCAGCTCAGCAACAAGTCCAGTTGCTGTTTTCAATCCTGGCAACCCCGTTGTTCAGAGCTCGTGCTCTAACCAACTGAACCACCCAGTCGCCCTCCCCCCTGTCTCCAACCCCCCCTCCCCCCAGCCCAGAGATCTTTATGACTAAGGGACCAGTGTTCAGGCTCCTTAGGACCCAGGCTGCCAATGCAGTGCAGCCAGACCCAGGCTCTCTGGAGCATGCCCTGGGAACACAGAGACTGTGCTAGGCATCAAAATAAGTTCATGTGTGATGGTGATCATAAAGGGCTGCCCACCATGCAATGCAGAGCCCCTTAGAGAACAGGCTTCCAGTTAGAAACAGGACAGGCCTGCAGCTGAGGGCAGTGCCAGCAGAAGCCTGCATGTGGGTCAGGGAAAGGGGACATGAAACCATAGCCTTCTACCTCGCCTCCGCCTATGGTCTTGGTTTCTTGAACAGAGGAAAGCACAGTTCAAGACCACCTTGGAGCTTAAGGAGAAACGGGGGCAGTGCCTACCTGCCGCTTGCCTCTGCGTGGCCATTGCCCTTTTTCTGACAGCGGCGCAATGATTTTGCTTCAGGGGATCTCTCCCTGCCTCCTCCCTCCCTGTGTTTGGTTTTCCAGCTGCATGATTTGTTCAGAGAGCAACAAATGACCCAATTTGAGCCAAAGAGACACAGTGAGGGTGGAGCCGAGGCTTCCCTGTGCATTTAAAGTTGGAACGGTGCGTTGCTGGAGCTGGTGTGGCCAGCTTGCTACCCAGCAGAGGGGCTGTTTGAGAAAGGAAGGAACCCAGAGGAAGTCAGCTAAGAGCTGGAGAAAGAGACACTGGGCCTTAGTGATATCATCTGAGCCCCTAGATTCAGGGTGAGTGGAGGAGTAAAATGAGATGTGCAATATCTCTTTTTGTGCTTAACTCAGTGGGGTTAACGGGTTGTCTGTCGTTTACAACCCAAAGCCTTCAGCCTGATACCAGCCCCCCATATGTCCTTCACCTCATTCCTCGCCTGGCCAAGGCTATTCTTCAAGCCTTGACAAGAAAAGGGACATGTGGTCAGTTGTAGGCTAGTTGGATTTGGGAATTTGAGTTCTGCCCTCCCCCTTTTCTCCCCCCCTCCCGCCCCCGCAGGATTCCTCCAGTGCATTCCAGAAAGCTTTGATGCTGGAGGTGCTGCAGCCCAACCGTTCATCTGTAGAATGGTAACCATCTTGCTCTTGTGCAGTTTCAGACCCACCCCATTTAATCCTCACCACATGCCCAGGAAGGCAAGTATTATAACCCCCGTACTATAGATGGGGAAACCGAGGCCAAGGGAACCCCAGATCTTGGCCTGAGTCCATGAAGCAGGACTCCTCATCCAGTGCTCCTTCTACCATGTCCCTGTAGTCTGTTTGTCTTTGTGATGTTCCAGCAGCTCACACTAAACGTGGATCCCCCTTCTCCCTCGATTCATCCCTCATATAAGCTGATCTCAGCAAGGGACTGCCCTGCTGAAACCCTTCCAATGGATTCGATTGCCCTGGAGATAAAGCCACAGCCTCTGTCCCAGCTGCACAGAAGCACTTTAGTCTCCCATGTGTGTCTTGCTTTTGCTCACCTGAGCTGGACATGAGTATGCTATTCCTTCCACTTGCTCTTTTCCTCCAGGGCCTGCCCTTTCTCTTGAACCTCCCTCCTACGTACTCCCTTAGGCCCCTTCCCCAGATGGCCTCCTGAACTCCAGGCTCTTGTGTATAACTGCCCCCGGGTCATCTCCCATTGGAGGCCCCACAGGAGCCTTATTCCCAAATCCCAAACGAGATCATCATTTCTCTTCCACTCATGCCTGCTCTCCTCCTGGACCCTGAGAATAACCACGCCTCTGGTGTGTTTCCTGGTTCTAGTTCTAGCTCAGGGTCTAATTCATAGAAGATGTGCTCCACAAATGATTTAATGAATGAATGAATGATGCCAGGGTTCCCAAACTATGCAGCCACCTGAGGGTGCTGTGGACTGAGAAGGCCTGGGGACCGCCACCCTAATCCCTTCACTGCTCTTCCCCACAGCCCTGGGCTGTCTCACCTTAGGACTGGATTGTGCCATGGTGGCAGCAGGGCCCTGCCTAGGAGAGTCCTTGGTCAGGAAAGGCTGGGGCAGTGAAAGAGCATTTGACAGCAGGGATAGGTGGCTCATTGGGGGGGCAGCAGGTACAGAGTAGCCCTGGGAGGACTGAGGAAAGGGAAACTGAGGTAAGGGGAGAAAGGCCAGCTTAGACACCCCCAGGGCTCACAAAGCAGGGGCTTTGCTTCTCAAACATGAATGTAAGGCAGAGCCTCGGGTACAAGGAAGAAGTCCTGGGGAGTTGGCACAAGGCCAGAGCAGGCCCCTCTCTGTGTTCTTTGTCCCAGATGGGTCCTCAAGGTGGTAGACTTGGAGCCTCGGTCACTGGCACCATAGGTCTGCACGTCAGGGAGCCAGGCAGCCCCTTCCGGTGGGTCAGCTTGCCCGCCTCCCCCTGAGCCTTCCCCCATTTCTCAGGACTCGTGGCTGCAGACCAATGCCAGAGCTCCAGGACAGTAATGAAAGTGACCACGGGTTAGATACTGTGTGCCAAGCACCCTCCTCAGTGTCCCTGTGTAACAGAGTCTATATGACGTCAGTCACCAAACCAACAACGATGCTGTCAAGATTGCGATTGTCCTTTGTAAACCAAGAAGTGTGATTTCTAGGGCCACACATCTGGGACGTGTTGGTCTGTCTGACCCCACAGTGCAGCTCTTTCTACAGCCCAGGCTGCTTCTGTAGCTCCACCCTCCCCAAGAAATCAGGGCCTCTCACAAAATCCCAGGCCATCTCGTTCCCTTCCTCAGGCTCTTGGAACTCCACAGGCCACCCTCTGTGGCTTTTAGCCAGGACAAAACTCCTGTCCAGCCTGTCCTGTGACCAGGCAAGGATCGACAGGCTGACCAGCCCTGCCCAAAGCCTGGGCCAAGGCTACTGCCTCTGGCTCTATCATCATCATCCCACAGCTCAACGTGGCTCCCATGTGTCCCCTACCACTCCAGGACACAGCAGTTTCCTTGGAAACTCCAGCCTTGCCTTTTTTTTGTGATGACCACACATTTACCCAGAGCAAAAGGACTTTCTAAAGCGAGGGCTGAACCTTCTTTTTCTCAGGAAAGAAAGAGGTACTCCACGCTTAGCTCAGTCCCTGTCACGGAGGAGGCTTGAACCCTTACTAGTTCATTGGCTATGTGACCTTAGTGGGTGATTTAACCTCTCTGAACCTCAGTTTGCATAGCTGTAAAGCAAAGGTGATAAAATTTAACTCATGGGGGCTGTAGTGAGTGAGGCTTAAAAGAGGCCACATGTGGAAAGTGCCAGAACAGTCCTGGCAGTTAGTAGGTGCTCAATCAATGGTAGCTCTCACTGTTATGATTGTTGACTTTGTTCCCTGTGCCCATCTCATGAGATTTCTGTCCTCCTGACCGAGGCATCAGCTCTCTCCTTGGCATCTCTCTCCTTTCCCTTTTTAAGGGCATTTCTGCTGCCCAGCTGCACAGTCAGCTCCAGTTCAGACCCTCTCTGAGTCCTGAGCTCCTGCCAGCAGTTATGGCTCAACCAACCCCAGTCCTCTGCTAGCATTCCTGTTAACTGTAGTCAGGGATCTGCCTGAGGTCTGTCTGGGTGTGTCTGTGCCTGAGAGGGAGGGGGCGAAGGGAGGGGAGCGGCAGCTGTTCTTTTGTCAGCCAGTCACAGCAAGGGTGAGGCCAGGGCACAGCCTGTCCAGGCCAAGAACAGGAAACAGGTGGACTTTGCTGAGGCCCCGATGGGGGTGGGGCCTGAGGAGGCCCACGTCTGGGCTTCAGGAGACACATGGTAGAATAAAGAGGTCTCACTTCTGAGCTCCCAGGCTGGGGAGTCCCGAGGCCCTCAGCTGGGTTTCAGGTTGCTTTGGGACAAGGAAGTCAACTGATTCATGCAATTGCGTATTAAAAATTGTTTATCACCGTCCGCCTCTCTGTTAGGGTGCAGGATAAGTCGCTATAACAAAAAGACCCTAAAAGACAGTAGAATTAATATAAACGGGACAGAACTTGAATTCTCTCCCCCATCACAATCTGACAGGGTGGCTGTGCCTTACGTGGTTATTTGTGAATATGGTTTTCTTCTGTCTTGTGCTCCTACCATCCCAAAGAAGATATGTGAAAACTGGAATGTTCTAATCGTTCTAGATGTTTTAAACAAGGCTGGCCAGAACCCAGGGGCTCTCTGCATGGAAAAAAAATTACATCTTGATTTTCACCAAGGTCTATCTGAAAATTAGCATTTCCTTCCAGTAAGACTGCAGGCCACACACACAGGAGTATATTGGCAGTACCTGTGGCCTTACCTCCAATAGAAATCATGGACATTTTCATGTCATGTTTAGTTGTTGCAGATATTGTGAAATACTGTTTATTCTCATTACCATTACTTTGAAAGCAGGGTAGTCATGCGTATTAGATCCATTGCTAGATTGTTCCTTAATGCCTTAATGAGGAGTATATATGTACTATTAGATCATAATTCTTTAATATTTTTATAGCATCTCAGTATAGCTGTTTTCTTTTGTAATCTTATGATTTTATTTCATGAATTTAAGGACATTATTCTGAAGAGGGTTCCTAAGCTTCTCCAGATAGCCAAGGGGTCCCAGGCTAATCCTCCTTCTGCCCAAGAGCCCAGCTCAGCTCCAGAGAATCTCTTGTCCCTCTCCTGCACCACAAATTCCTCTCTCTGTTGAGTCATTCCCAACGTCATGTAAACATGCTGGTATTTCCCCATGGTCAGAAACCTCTTGACCTCACCTCCCTCACCAGCTCTTGTCCCTTTCTTTGTCCACCTTCATAGCAAAACTCCTCAGGAGAGTGGTCTATACCTGCTGACCACAGTTCCTCGCCTCTGCTTCTCTCTTAGACCCACTCCAGACAGCCTTCCATCCCCACCACTTCACAGAAACTTCTATTGATTGGCAAGATCACCAGAGATCGTCCTGTCATTAATTCAGTGATCACTCTTCTCATCTACCTGACCCACCAGCAGCACTGGATCCAGATTATCACTCTACTCCTGGAAACACTGTCTGCCCTTGGCTTCTCGAACACCATGCTGTCCTGGTTTCCCCCTGACCTCGCTGGTTGCTCCTTCAGTTTCATCTCCCTGACTTAAGCACTAGCAAGCCCCAGAGGTCAGACCTTAGCCCCCTCCTCTGTCTCTTAGTGATCTCACTCAGTCTCATGGCCTTAAGTACCAACCATACGTGGGTGGCTCCCAGTTTTCCCAGAGGGGTCTAGTCTGGACCTCTCCCCCAACTCGTCTCATGTATCCAATTGTCTACTTGACTTTAAGAAACAGTTCAAGCTTGGGGCGGCCGAATGGCTCAGTTAGTTAAAGCACAAGCTTTTAACAACAAGGTTGTCGGTTCGATTCCCACATGGGCCAGTGAGCTGTGCCCTCCACAACTAGATTGAAAAACGACTTGACATGGAGCTGATGGGTCCTGGAAAAACACACTGTTCCCCAATATTCCCCAATTAAAAAAAAAAAAGAAAGAAAGAAAAAGAAATATCTCAAGCTTAACGTGTCCAAACCCCAAATCCTGATCTTACCCCCAAAAGTTTTTCCTCCCATAGGCATTCCCATCTTTCTGGTTACTTAGGCCAGAGACCTTGGAGTCATCCTGACTCCATTCTTTCCCTCACATTCCACTTACCACACCTGTGCCTTCAAAATCACTTGGAAATGGGGCACTTCTCACCCCTTCACAGCCACCAACCTCTTCCATGTTGCAACCATCTCCCACCTGGATTCTTGAAGTAGTTTCTAACTGGTCTCCCTGAGCTAGCTTAGCCTCCTACAGTTTATTCTCAACTTGGCAGATGGAGGGATACTTTTAAAATACAACTCAGATCAGGTCACTGCTCACCTCCCTCCAGAGACTCAGCTCCCATCTCTTTAAGTAAAGTCCAAATTCTTCACAATGGTCCACAGAGCCTCTCACATTTGGCCCCTGTCACTCAGCTGACCTACAGTCTCCTGATATTCTTTCCTCACTCACAATAGACCTTCTTGTTGTTCCTGTCACTCATCAGGCAAGCCTGTGCCTCAGGGCCTTTGCACTTGCAGTTCCTTCTGCCTGGAAGGCCCTTTTCCCATGGCCACATGTGTCACTCCCTCACTTTCTTCAAGGATTCCTCAAATGTCACTTTCTCCATGAGGCCTTCTCGCACACCCAACTTCCCCCAGCAAGACCTGATCTCCTCTCCTGCTTTATTTTTCTCCAGAGCACTTATCACCATCTGTTAGGCAATGATATTATTATTTATTTTGTTATGGTCCATTTCCTCTCAATAGTATGCAGGGATCTTAGGGGCAGGGATATTTGTCTATTTTGTTCACTTCTGGTTCATAGGGCTTAGAAGGGTAAGTAATACACAGTTGTTAAATACAAGGTTGGACAATTAAGTTCATGCACTTATCCTAGAAAAAGTACTACATACCTCATTGCTGAATATCACTACAGTCACCTTCAAACTACTCCCCTTGGGAAACTATGCACCGATGCCAGCACCTAGTCCACCCTTCAAAGCAATTTTGGAACTCTTTTTCTGGAATGACCATCAGAGTTGTCGTTGTATTACCCTTGATGTCCTGAATGTCATCAAAATGTATTCCTTTCAATATTTCTTTTATCTTCCGGTAAAGAAAGAAGTCATTGGGGGACAGATCAGGTGAGCAGGGAGGGTGTTGCAATACAATTATTTGTTTACTGGCTAAAAACTTCCTCACAGACAGTGCCGTGTGAGCTGGTGCATTGTCGTGATGCAAGAGCCATGAATTGATGCCGAAAAGTTAAGGTTGTCTAACTTTTTCACGCAGCTGTTGCAGCACTTCCAAACAGTAAACTTGGTTAACTGTTTGTCCAGTTGGTACAAATTCATAATGAATAATACCTTTGATATAAAAAAAGAAAAGGTTAGCAACATCATTGCAACAAGTTCACTAACTTAATTGTCAGACCTCATATATGAATTGATAACCTTCTTCTGTAGCCCTGTTTAAGTCCTATAGGAAGGGAAGTTTTGTTTCTTTGCTTCCCTCTGCTCCCTAGAAATTTCCCCAAAAACATTAAACTAGGGCTGGGAACCCATCAGCAGGAGCATGAAACAAATTAGTTGGTGGAGACCAAAGGCACAAGACAGAGAAGGTGGAGTGTGTACATTTAGCCAACATGCATTTATTGAGTGCCTTCTATGGGTTACCCCAGGGGCAAAGATGAATGAACTCTGTCTCTGAACTTGAGAAAAGCTGACATTACAATAGAGATAGATGGGTAACTAGTGTCACGCTGTCACAGGGTAAGCCCTGAAATGGAGGGATGAGCCTGATGGCCATCTCTACCTGTCAGGGTGAGCAGGGGATGCTTTTGATTGGATAATAAGAGCGTATTAAGCACTTGTGATGTGCTGCTATGGTATTATAAGAAATCTGTTTGGTCTTTGTTCCCGGTTTTTGGCACAGAGCATCTAAAACTTATCGTCTCCTGAGTGATAGTGGTGCTAGAAGCATCTTTTGTTGTTATATTTGGTTTTTGGCCCCAATTCCTGACACAGAGCTCCTAAAACCCTTGTAGTTTCCTGAGTGATGGGGTGATAGGAGTGTCTTACACAGAGCCCCTAAATCCTTTGGAATTTCCTGGTGACAGGACTGTCCTTTATTCTAATGAGGTGACTCTTGGTGGGCTCCTAGATGGAGCCCACTGGAGAGAACAAACATGATTGAAAGTTTGGAATTTTTGGCCCCATCCCCCATTCTCTGGAGATGGGAGAGGGGCTGGAGATTGAATTAATAATCAATGCTCCCTCCATGATGAAGCTTCTGTAAAAATCCCTAAAGTACAGGGTTTGGAGAGCTTCTGGGTTGGTGCACCTATGGAGGTGCTGGGAGGACGGGACACCCTGAGAGTGCATGGAAGCTTTGTGTCCCTTCCCTCAAACCTTGCCCTGTGTTACCTCTTCATCTCTATTGTTTATTATATAATAAGCTGGTAAATGTAAATAAGAGTTTCCTTGAGTTCTGTGAGCCATTATAGCAAATTATCAAACCTGAGGTGGGGGTTGTAGGAGTCCTCCAATTTAGAGGCAGTTGGTCAGAAACTCAGGTGACAACCTGGGACTCGTGACTGGCATGTGAAGTGGGGGGGTTTCTGTGGGACTGAGGCCTCAACCTATGGGATCTGTACTAACTCCAGGCTGTTAGTGTCAAAAGACAGTTGTAGGACACCCAGTTGGTGTCCGGACAGTTGGAGAATTTTGATGACAGTTGGAAAATCATCCAGACAGTTGAAAAATCTCCATACATTCTGTGAGTGTAGAAGAAAACACAGTTTTTTCCCTTTAGCCATTCTAAATGCTTCCCCTGCGTTAATTTATTAATCTTCACAATAAACCATGAGGCAGATTGATGCTCAGAGGTACAGAGAGATCTAAGTATCTGCTCAAGTTCTCACAGCTGCACAAGGGCACAGCTGTCCTTGGAACTAGCAGTGCAGCTTCAGAACATGGGGCCTCCACCTCTACTGGGCCTGGCTCCTGTACGTGACTCTTCAAGTTTCATTTGCCGCCACTGGCTTCTGGTTTTCCTCCGTGCTCCCAGAATGGATTGTCTCCTAGTGGCCCTCACTTCCCCAGGGCCCTAATTCATTCTCAACTGCCTGCCTTTCAGAGATTGGGGCTGCCCCCGCCACCCCAGTCCCCGGCGGCCCACCCCCGGTGGCCGATTGCACAGAAGGAGGCAGACACTCTCCACCACCCCCAGCCAGCAGCGCCTGCCACAGCCCAGCCCGCCGAGGGCGGGGGCGAGGCAATTACCCGGAAAACGCAGGCAAAACTCCCACGGTGCCACAGCGCGTTCTTCTTCTTTTTTTTTTTAAAGGCTCTGATGTGACAGTGTGGTGGCAGGAATCTTATCCAGTCTCATTTCCCAGCTCCCATAACAACCCGGCCCCTGAGAACCTGCCACTGAGAGCTCAGAACATCAGTTTGCACCATGTGAAAATGAGAGCGAAACCCCTGGGAGCTGGCTTAACACAGTGTGCGCAAAATGAAAGCACATAACGTCCCCCACTCTCGCCCCTTTTAAAATCGGCAAGACACCCAGATTTCAGTGCTGCCAGAAAAGAACACACGGTAACTGCCTAGTCCCTGGACCCTTCCAAAGAGATCATTGTTTGACTAAGTCAAAGCATTGAACATATACTGTCCATTATGCGACATTTGGGGACAAACATGGCTTCCCTCATTTCCCACCCTCTAACGCCTGCAGCTGACTGGAGTAGAGAACAACAACAAACTGCATAGAAATAACCAGAATTCCTTGCATGTGGACAGTATCTTGCAACTTAGAACATACCATTGACCCATTAAACGGTTTTGTAGACAAGACTGTAGGGACTGGGAGAGATTCATAACTTCTCGTGGGCACTGGGCTGATAAGAGGCAGAGCTAAGACCCACACTCAGGGCTTCTGGTTCCAATCCAGCTCCCTTCAGGGAGCAATGCACATGGACACACAGCCCTGACTCTGTCAGCCCCCTGGCAGTGAGGAAGCAGAGCCCATGAGGTGGCATAGTTGACAATTGCTAGGTTTAATGTGGCAATTTACTGTGGATTGGGGTTATTGCCTAGTACATTTTTAGACCATAGCCATGGGTTATATTTGATCCAACAGACGTGAAGGGTGATGCCCAAACACCACAAAAGACCCCATCTGGCAGGGATCCAAAACCCGCTGTCTCCAGGCTGCAGCTGGCCAGCAGCTGTGTTATGTTTGGTCCCAAAGTATTCTTTAACATGTGAATCTTTTGCTAACATTTAAAAATTAGGAGAATCCA
Source organism: Rhinolophus sinicus (assembly GCF_057876585.1). Lineage (NCBI taxonomy): Eukaryota > Metazoa > Chordata > Mammalia > Chiroptera > Rhinolophidae > Rhinolophus > Rhinolophus sinicus. Next base: position 28,753,179 of record NC_142506.1, read on the forward strand.
CATAAGCATTGGTATTGCTGGCATTTCTTAAAAATGTGAAGATCGGGTATGATGAGGCTTGCTGTCCGAGCAGCTAAGCTGTGCTGCTCCTTCTAGGAGCTCTCCATGGCACCACGTGCACGGCTATTCCCAACTGCTCGCCTCCATGATGCCACCAGTCTGGACCCTGTAGACACTGGGGCTTTTGACCGTTGCTACAGAAGAAAATCTCTTAACATGTTAAAGGTCATGGATAGAATTCAGGGGGTCCAAGAACTTGGATAGCTAAAAATCACATTTATTTTCACCAACCTCTACATGAAACAGCATTTCCGTCCATCATGACTGTAGGCAGTGACCACACTAGTAATGGGCTCTGTGACTTCGTCACCAGAAGAAATCACAGACATTTTCCTATTACATTCGAGTTTTGCGGAGAGCTCCAAATGTTGTTTACCCTCATCCCTGCTCTACAGCCGTGGCCTATTGTTAGATCTTGTTCTTTAATGTAGTTGGTAAAGAAGCACATGTATTGCGATTTTAAAAGTTTGGTTTTACAAATATACTTTGATACTTGTTTTTCAATATACGTAATTAGTTTCACTGGTAATTTCATGTATTTTATTTTATGTATTTATTCTGAGAAAAGGTCGATGGCATCACCAGCCTGCCAAAGGGTCCAAAGCACAAAATCAGACTTACATCTTCAAAATATGGTTGTCAGATCCCATGGGGTTGGGAAGGTAATTCTAGAACTTCTTGGAGAAGTGGCAGGAGAGGCACTGTACTCCCCTCATCCAGTCCTGCCCTGGTGGCGTCACACTGGACTTGCAGCCCAGGGCGTGGGACCCTCTGAGGCAGGAGGCCGTGCTGTGACTCTGCAGTGGCCTGAGGTCTGGCTCTCCAGGGTCCTCTCCAAAGCAATCCCAGGAACACTTGGAGAGAAAGCTTAGCTCTCAGACCCTGGCCTAGATGCCTGGTGAGAGGAGCGACTGGAGCCACAAGCTGGTCTGTGGTGCCAGCGTCTTCTATCTCTCACTGACTTAGCTAATTGGGTGCTGACTCATCCTTGGACTCTCCCTGTCAGGCCGGGTGCACACCCACGACGTGCCCTTCTTGTTTCTTCACTGCTTCCTCCCAGGCTCTTCCCAGGCGCCTGCAAACCCATGTGTGGCTCCCCTGTCCCCGCTGTCCCCATCGCCCCTCCTAGCAACCACTCTCCTCTTTCCCTGCCAGAAAGGAAATGCGTGGTCTCCTCCAGTTTCCTCCTGAATCCAGGAAGCGCCCACTCAGCCTCTACCTCATCCGCCAACTTCCATGCAGCTTGCTGAAATCACTCTGCTGAAACTAAAAGAGCTGGCCTTCCCCGATAGGTGGCCCCGGGCCTCCCACTCCCACCCCTGCCCTGCAGCTCCTGATGCTCCCACAGCTGCCTCTTCCTGGTTAGATGTGCTCACTCCCCTGGTTTCCATGACACTGCACTTTACCACGCCTCTGGGTTTCTGACAGCTCGGTTTCCTAGCTGACATGGCCTCCTCCTGGCTTCTCCCTTGGGCGTGCCTTTGGCTCTCCCTCCTGTGTGTGCCTGAGGCTCCCCTGGAGGGCTGGTCCCCCTGGGGCCTGGAACCACCTCCCACCACTGCGGCCTCTCTGGCCTCTGGCCACTCACTCTCCCCAATCCCACATGCCAGGGTTTACAGAAGCTCTCGCCACCACCCCCACCCCAGGATGTCAGACTGTTGGGCCCCAGAAGAGATGTTCAAACATAGGCTGGCCAGCCAACCACTTAGTGGGATGTCACTCTGGAGACAAACATGCCCCCTGTACCTGCATTGCTGCATGGCTGTGAGAGGCAATCTAGTGTAAGGCCATGAGTGTAAGACTCTGTAAACCCACTGCTCAAGTTCAAATCCTGCCTCTGCTACTTTCTGCTGTGACCTCAGGCAAATTCATTTGTTTGTTCATCTCTTTATTTAGCAAATGTTAATTGAGCCTCTACTGTGTGCCAGACTGCTGAAAATCGAAGTAGCTCCCCACACCGCTGAAGTTTAGTCAGAGTCCCGGCATGAATCAAATAGTATCCAAACAAATGCTAACTTGTGACTGTGACAAGCAATGAGAGGAAGAGGAGCAGGATGCTGTGACACCCATCACCGAATGGTCTTATCAGCGAGGTCAAGCTGCCTCCAGAACATGACCTTTAAGCTCAGGTCTGAAGGATGAGTGTGTGACAGGCTGAATAATGACCCCCAAAGATGTCCACATCCTAATCCCCTGAATCTATGAACATGTTTCCCTTACCTGGCAAGAAATATGTGATTTAGTTAAGTATCTTGAAATGGGAGATTCTCCTGGATTATCTGGGTGTGCACAATGTAACCACAGGGGTCCTTATATGAAGGCGACAGAAGGGTCAGAGTCAAAGATGTGATGGTGGAAAGAGAAATCAGAGTGATGACATTGCTGGAAGGAAGCCATGAGCCTGGAAAAAGTAAGGAAATGGATTCTCCCTTAGAGCTTCCAGAAGGAACACAGCTCTGCTGACCCATTTTGGAACTTTGGACACCCAAACGTATAAGAGAAAACATTTGTGTTGCTTTAAGCCACTAAGTTTGTGGTAACTTGTGACAGTAGCCATAGGAATCTAACAAACTAGAAGAATGGAAAAGCATGTGCCAAGTCTAGGGATGGGAAATGGGTACCTGGGATTGAAAGAAAGAAGGTGTGGTCGGAGTGTGTGTGTGTGTGTGTGTGTGTGTGTAATGAAGCTGGACAGCTGGGCAGGGGCCAGAACATGATCAACAAGCAGCTATAATATTTCAAGCAGTGATTGATTGATTGATGTTATTAATTCCTCTAAGCCTCAGATTCCTCGTCGGGAAAATAATGACTTCATAGGTTTGTGAGAAAAATAAATGAGACAGCAAATGTACTGAGTGTAGCTCTTCGTAAATTCTCATTTAATATCAAATCCTATTATGATCCCATGGTTTTCCCACTGGGCTCTGTGGAGCCCTGGGAATTCTGTGAGGTTCCTCTGGAGCTGTGGAGGACAGGGAGGGAAAGAGGAATGGGGTAGGAGGGCAGTTCTGCCTTTAGTCAGAGCAGCTGAGCTTGTATTTGTTTGCACATTGGATTTAGCTTAAGGTCATGTTTAAATGAAAGGTTCCTCAGTTAAAACATAGTTTGAGAACCACTGCTCTAGTCTGCCTCCCCTTCTTCCAGTACGGAAACTCTGGCGTGGAGGGGCCACCACGACTCATGCTGCATGGAACCAGCTGGAGAACCCAGGTGTCTGACCACTAATGACTACTCCTTTGTGGTCCAGTGGTCTGGGCCTTGGAGTCAGACTGGGGGCTTCATAACATGGAGTCCATTTTCATTTATGGCACTTCCTGTGATCTGTGTTGTATATTTACTTGCATCTTTCTTTGTTTCGTGTCAGTCTTCCTCACAGGATGCAAAGGTCTATGGGGGCAGGAATCTTGTGTTTTGTTAACCACAGTATCTCCAGGGCTTGACACTGTGTCTGGCACATGATAATAACAGGAAACACTTGGAAAATGCTTGCTTTGTCCCAGGCACTGTTCCATGTCCTCTACACACATTCAAGTACTTTATACTTAACCCTAATTCACATAGTAGGCTTTCAAGACATGCGTTGAATTCGTGCCTTCATATCACTAATGCCCCATGAGTTTCTTAGCCTCTTTGAATCACAGTGTCCTTGTCTGTAAAATGGGGAATAACAACACGGACGATGGTGATGGTGAGGATGGAATGACATCACCCGACTTTGAGTCTGGCCACAGCAGGCACTCAAGAAGGGGCAGCCGTTATAATGACCTCATTGCACTGGGTGCCAAATCGCTCTGGTTCCAGCAGCCCAGTCTTGACAGGGTCACTGCTGCAATCTTGTCCCCTGGGCTGCAATGGATTCCTTCTCTCATCAGCCAAGTCACTTCCTGTGAAGTTTCTGCTACTCATTCCTCCTCTTCTTTTTCCCCTGGGCCCGGACCAGCTCATCTGCCTTTCTGGGCTCCAGCTCTCCCCCATTCCAATCAACCCTGCACTTCACTTTTACCGTCTCCTTCCCTCTCAGAGCCCCTACAGCCTGTATCATCAAGTAGGACCCTGCTGGGGTCACGAGGACTGGTGTAAATCCACACCCTGCCCAATCGCTCCCAGGCCGCCACTAACACCTCTAGTAGGAACCTCTACCTGTGTCCTGGTCCCACCTGCCAGCCTTTGCTAAGCCTTCCTTTGTACCCCTCCAGCACCCAGCATACCTCCATTCTTACACATCTTGCCTGGTCTATATGTGTCTATCTTTTACACGTCTAATGTAAATGCAGTGTGTGTGTGTGTGTGTGAAGAGAGAGCCCTGAGGACAATTGGCTCCTGTCACTTTCGCTCTTTAGTAATTCTGGAATCTGTCCCTTTGTCACCATTCCAACACTGCCACCATGCTAGTTGAGGCTACCATAGTTTCTCACCTGGACGACCACAAAGTGTCATGGTCTGTTTCCTCTGGCCTTGTCCCCTCCCATCTGGCATTGGGGTGAGCCTTTGAAAGCACAAATGAGTTTATGGCACAGCCTTTCAAGGATCCTTCTTGCCCCCAGATGGAGCCTTTATGACTAGTTCCCACTCCGTCCTCATCTAACTGGATCCAGACGTACCAAAATGACTTGTAGTGGCTCGAATAGACTGGACTCTCTAGGTGGTTGCAATATTTATCCTCTGTGCAAGAAATTCCCTTTCCTCTCCCCTCCACCCTCCTCTAGCAATGGGCTAAGTCCTGCTCATACCCAGATCTCAGCTGAGGTGCACCTCCTGGAAAGGCTCTCCGGCTACCTGAGGCCTTGGCCTAGTGACCTTCTCTGTAAGACTACAGCACCCCACGCATTCCTGCTTTATTGTAGGGAATACAATAGGGAATATTGCCTATCTGTTATAGCCCCACTTGCTTGTCAACTCTTTGAGGGCAGAGTCCCGGTACCCACCTCTCAGGAGCCAAACATGCCTGGCACATAGAAGGTGCTGAGTTGATCTGAACTACTCCAGAAACGCTGTCAGTCTACGCCATCTTGCTTCCTCCCGAAATCCTACCCACTCTTCCTGAGAACAAAAACAATGGCTGCATTTTTTGAGTGCTTATTATGTTCCTGGCACTATGTTAAGTACGTTATGCATATAGCCTTTGTTTATTCCTCAACAATCTCATGGTGTAGGAACTATTTTACAAAAGCCAAGGCTTAGAGAGGTGCCATACAGCTAGACACAGGTAGAGCTGGATGGAACTCAGCTAGATGATTTCCTTCTCAACCCCAAGATGATACTGTCCTCCATGCCCACTTGTTCCCCACCTTCTCCACGAAGCCCTCTCCTTCCTCTGACCCACAGGGTCACTGTCTTCTGAGATCTTTCTAGCCACTTCATCGATACCTGCAGCTTCCTAGTTGCATGCCCTGAACGGCTTCGTAGTACAGAGGTGTTTGAAGAATTAATCTCTCTAATTAGTGATAAACTCCCCAAGGGCAAGGACCATGTTTCTCTAGGAGCCCCCAGGATACCCAGCACAGTGCCAGACTCCTGCTTGACACCCAGTTAATATCCCCTCATTCACCAATAAAACAATGGCCAGGTCCCCGGGCTCCTGTCCATCTGAGGAGGTGGCATGGGTGGTTCTGAGTTCACTTGTACCCCAATGATTCCATTTAAATAATGTAGAGAAGTGTTAGAGTTCAAGGGTATTGATGGAGAACGCTGGCATGTTTCTAATCCTGATGTTTCCAGACATTGTGAATTGCAGGGACACAGGGATTTCAGGGGAAGGGAGTGACAAGATTCATTGAGACCGAATCTGTGAGTCACATGTCCAACTTCATTTTTCTGTCCAGGGAGTCCCATGTTTTTTATCATAATATATTTCTGGAAACCATGTCATAAACCAGATTATCCAAAAGGCGATTATATTTTGTCAGCAAATATTTGTGCACCGAGCACTTACTATTAGGCTGGTGCAAAAGTAATTGCAGTTTAAAAGATTAAAAGTAATTGCTAAAACCGCAATTACTTTTGCACCAACCTGCTATACACAGGCAGTGAACTGGGTGATAGGGAATAAAGTTAAATACCATGTGACTCTGCTCTCAGGGGCCTCACTGTCTTGACAGAGTCATGGAGCAACTCATAGTAAAAGACACCTGAGTTTTGCATTTCCTGGCTCCCATCTGCCTCTGCAAGTTCTCCCCAAGTGATTCTAGAGGTTTCCCATGGGTGCCTTATGTGGGCTCAGGCCCCAATACAGGCATTGCTGCTAACACATGATTTCCATGAGTGTTCTCCCTGCTCAGATCCCACGTACCACACCTCTTCTGGGCACCTGTGACTGATGATCAGGTGAGGTGACATCACAAAGCCCTCCTCTCTCCTGTCAGTGTCACACTCTGCCAGGGAGTCTGAGCTGTCTGAACTGGGCTGTCTGAGCCCCAAAGTCTCACAGAGCTTTTAGTGAAACAGCCCCTCAGTGTCTGACATGGCTGCCTAGGACCTCCTCCATCCCCTCATGCACACACATGGACACACACATGCACACAGACTTACACACTTACACACACACACACACACACACACACACACACACACGACTCAGACCTGATTCCACAGGTTCCAAGCTCTGAGGCTGAGCGGGGTTACAGTCAGACGCGCCTCCCCTGCCTTCCAATAACCAAGGCTTTCCCACTGGGTCAAAGGCATCCGCCTGACCTTCTCTCCCCATGGGCTGAACTCTCACCCAGATGGTTCCTCACTCCTGCAGCATCAGCTCCTGGCGGTCTGCCCACCATCTCCCTACACAAGCCTGCACATGTCCCAGTTGTGCCACAAACACAGCTCTCTAGTCCCACCTGTTCCTCTTGCACATGCACTATTTATTTATGCTCCAATTTGGAAAAAAGACATAAAGGATATACTCTAAGAGGTTTTGACTCAGAGATTTTAATTTCTTTTTTTATACTCTGCTATCGTTTCCAAAATTAAAAAGAAAAGTAAGCACGTTTCACTGTTACAGGCCCCCCAGTAAAAGCTTTTAGATGTGGTAGATGTTGTTCTTAAAATACAAAATTAACCACACAAATTGTAGAAGCAAAGAGGAGAAAAAGATGAATTCTAGGGTGTCAAGGGGAAGCAAAAGCTTTTGAAAAGCTTTCAAAAGGAATAATGTTACAATTGGAGGTTCCTGAACAAATGGATCATAGACAGAACCAAAAATATACCATAAAACCAATGCCACAGTAACTATAAATCTCCACAATTATTCAAACGAGTAAAATTATTTACTGAGTCCTACAAAATATATATGCCAATCGGTTAGATGAGGGCCTGCAATGAACTTTTAAGTATATGTATCACATATAACACACAACTGTTATATCAAAGCATAGTAGGTTGGCTAAAATCAACAGTACACATTTAATTGACAATAGTTCTGTTCACCTTTGACTTTAGAAGTGGTGCAATGCTTGGTCTCGTGCCTTCCTTCACTCTGAAGCAAGCAGGGATGTTAAAATCACTCCGTGGAGGTCAGCTCTGGGCTAGTTGAGGATGAGGGGTGCGATTTATGTGTCTGTTGGCTGATGATAATGATGCTGTCTTTTGACTGAAAATCATTTTAAATATCCGGAAAGGCTCACCCAGCATCCTCTCCTTCCTCCACGTCTGTGTGTTGAAAGTCACAAGGCAGCAATCAGGGTCAGGGTTCACGAAGGCTCCAGGAAGGCTGCCGCAGACTCTGAAAACAGCCCTCCCCATCCTTCCCTCTCAGCAGCTGTAACTGTAACTGACAGCTATCAGAGCTCAGAACCTATGTTGCTGGGTGGCTCTCTTCATCTGGGACAGTGGCGAGAAAGGGATATATGGGAATTGAGGTGCAGGAGCTCATCAAATCCCATCTGTGGAGTCACAGAATTAAAGTTTGTCTAGGATGGAAAAGACCTTTGCTATGAGCTGCTCCAGCTTCTAAGAGCCACCACCACTGACACGAGAAAGGGCATTCTCTCTGTGCCTGGAATTACTACAGAGATGGCTGAATTGCATATAATTGTTGCAACTGTATGAGGTAAATAATATCATCCCCATTTTACAGAAGAGAAAACAAAAAACCAGTGAAACTTACCAGTGTATTAGTATGCTAGGGCTGCCATAACAAAGTGCCACAAAGTGCCTGGGTGGCTTAACAGCAATTTATTGACTCACAGTTCTGGAGGCTAGAAATCTGAAATCAAGGTAACAGAAGGTTTGTTCTGGAGGCTCTGAGGGAGAATCTGTTCCATTTACGCCTCTCTCGTAGCTTCTGGTGTTTGCCAACAATTTTTGGAGTTTCTTGGCTTATAGATACGTCACACCAATCTGTCCCTTCTTCTTTACATGGCATTCTCCAGAATTGTGTGTCTATGTCCACATTTCCTCTTTTCTAAGGACACCAGTCATACTGGATTCGGGCCCAACCTAATGATCTCATTTTAACTTTGATCACCTCTGTAAAACCCTATTTCCAAATAAGGCCATGTTCTGAGTTACCAGGGGTTAGGACTTCAACATATTTCTAGGGGACTTCAAGAATTGGGTCCTTAACACGAGCTCACCTGTGGTAAGTGATGGAGCCAATATTCAGAACCTAGAAAATCTGACACCAGCTCTTAGCCAAACCCTATTCTGCCTTCTACGGTATCTGGCTCTTCCTGGTCCCCAGCTCTCTCCTGCAGGACACATCTACCAAGTGGAGATCAGCCACTATAGAGGATATAACCCATCTGCCACTTTTGAAGATTTCCGAAGTATAGTTGGCCCTCCGTGTATACAAGGGTTCCACATCTTAGATTGAACCAATTGCAGATCAAAAACAACAGTTGGTTGAATCTGCAGATAGGGAACCTACAGATAAGGAGGGCTGAGTAACAGATTTGAACATCTGCAGATTTTGGTATCCACTGGGTTCTTGGAACTAATCCCCCGAGGATACCGAAGGACCCCTCTATAATCTCTTATTTTCTATGCTTTCCTCTGGAGGGACACACTAACAGTGCAAGTCTTTTTCCCCTGCTGATACTGATGGCCATTTGCTCTCATAAAGGAAGGTTCCCATTTCCCGTGACCATTTTGCAGGAACCACAGCTCCTGTGCCAGTGCACAGCCGATCCAAACAACTCTTCCTCTGGAGAAGAGAAAGGGCACTACTATCTTCGTGCTAATAGGCTGGAGACACCTCATTTCCTACTTGTCACAGTGACATCCTACACTTGTCATTCTGTGTGCAAGTTAGGAAGCCTGCAGATGCCACAGAGACATGGGAGGAGGAGCAGGAGGAAGGAAGGTTGCAAAGTGCTAAATAATTCATCACAATTCGAGTACCTGCACCTTCATGCTTTGAAAAAACAAAATCTAAAAAACACTGTTTGTATGACTCTAAATTAGTCAGGCTTTGGTTCTCTCACCAGGAGATGGTCAACTCTGAACAAGAGTGTCAGACCTGACTTGGGTAATCCTGGGATTCAGTTCATCCCTTCTTGGGGTGTAGAGGACACCACAAAGTGGATGAGGCCATCAGTGAAAAAGGCATACCTGCCAAAGGTCTTGTGGTGACGTGGCATGTGCTGCCCAGACCCCTTTCAAAAAAGGCCTGTTGCCCCAGCTGTGGGACCTGCAGAGATCATTTCACCACACCTCAGGTCAGGCCCTCAGCCGGGGATTGGTGGAGGCTGACTATAAAGGCCTAGAGTTTCAGCCTAATATGGGGCAATTCTGAGGGGAGGTGCTATTTTAGCTCCAGAGTTCCCATGCAGTCGGCTGAGGTTGTCTTTGGGTCTAAATCACAGCTGGACTTCTCTACAGTCCACTTCAGCTTCTTTCCCTCCCTTCCTCAGGTGTTGCTCCTAAGAGTGCTCTCTCATAAACCTCCTGCACTCTGAACTCCATCAATCTGCTTCTCGGGAACCCACCTGGGAAAGGCCTCTCTCCACAGACTCAAGTTCGCATTTGGTCCTGTAGCAGCAAAGAGGAGGCACTAAGGCACCCAAAACTACTTCTGCCTGGGGGATGGGCCCCAAACTTCAGCTTTCCCCAGGCCTGGCCAGGATGCTTAGAGGTCTACCTAGAGTCCCTTCTGTTTGGCACCACCCCAAATTAGCTTACTAGCATCTTGCTCCCTCCCTTCCACAAAGATTTATTGAGAATCTATTGTGTGCCAAGTACTGTTCTAGACACTAGAACTACAGCAGTGAAAAAATTCAGAAAAATTTTTATGCTCATAAAGCTTACATTCTAGCAGGGGGAGCAGACAATTACCTAATAAATCAATAAATTAATGTCACTTGGTAATAATACTTTGGAGAGGAAGAACGCAGGGAGCAAGAGGGTTTGGGAGTAGGATGGAGGAGATAAAGTGAACAGGGAAAGACTCACTGAAAAAGTGACATTTGAGCAAAACCTGAAGGAGGTAAGGGACTGAGTCATGAAGTTATTTGGGGAAGGGCCTGTGGGGACAGAGTCTCAGAGAGCAGTTTCCAGGCTCTCGACCTCATGTGGAAAGGTGCTGGCTCAGGCAGTAGATGGCCGTCAGCTGTGGCTAATTGACCATCAGCTGTAACCAGTTAGCCATTAGCCACTAATATAACTGCTGTGGCTACGCTAGCAAGTGCGGATTGCAGTTAGCAAGCAGGGTTGGTCGGTTGGTGGCTTGGGTGGCTGAGAAGCAGATGGCAGATTGCGAATCCTGTGGCTCCTGCTTCCTGTATCCTACCCAGCCACCAGCAAGAAAATAGTGGTATGAAACCCCTATCTATGGCTCCATGGGTGTTCCTTTTTGGCCTCACCATATCCCACGTTCTTGTGTGGGGAGTGGGAGCTGAGACCCTGCATTACAGGACCTTTCAGACAACAGAAATAGCAAGTGCAAAGGCCCTGAGGCAGGAGGTTGCTGTGTGTGTTCAAGGACTAGCAAGGAGGCCAGTGGAACTGGAGCAGAGTGGAGAGCAGCAAGAAGTAAAATCAAAGATCATGGGAGGTGGGGGGATATGAGATTGCAGGTGTGAATGGCCTCCTAGGCCACGACGGGGACTTTGGCTTTGAGTCTGAGTGAGACAGGAGCCACCAGAGGGCTCTGAGCACAGGACAGACAGGATCAGACGGAACATTTTAAAGGATCACTCCAGCCGCTAAAAGCAGAACTCTTAGATTGTTTCAGTAAATCCAGGTGGGAGGCGGTGTGGTAGAAGTGGTCAGATGCTGGAGATACTTGGAAGCTACAGCTCATGGGATTTGTTGTTGATCCTTCCAGAAGAGCCAGCTGTGTGGCTGGTGGGATCACATATGTGGCAAGCCAGCAGCATTTTCCTGTGTGACAAACATCGCCTCGTGGCTTTTGGGTCCAGAGCCTGACTCCATCCATACTAGCTGCTCATCCTGAGCATGTTACGTGCATTCTCCAAGTCTCCATTTCTTCATCTATAAACTGAAGATAACAGTCCTTATGTCGTGGGATTATTGTGAAGGTTAAATGAGATAATGTAAAAGCGGGGCTGGCATAGGGTACTTGCGATTATTTTAAATAATGCCATTTCCTGTTAGTCCTACAAATAGAGCAGAGGCCTGTGGAGGCGGTGGAGGCAGAATCTGAGGGCAGGAGGGTCTTGGGCAAAGATGGGGGCAGCCTAGATGGCCAAGGAACACTGAGGTGGGGGAGAAAACAAGAATCCAGGGCTCACTCTTGCCTTCCCAAGCCAGGCTGGGGGGATCCCAAAGCTTGGGCAGCCTGGGACAGGGAGGCCCTTAGAGAAAAGATGGCCAGAGGGAACTCCTTGGATGAAGGTGGAGCCATGGAAAATGGGAACACCCCCAAATTCTGGAGAGGATGAGGTCATCCCAGCTGAAGCCAATCACAGCTCTCCCTTGGGCAGGCAAAAAGGGTTTTACTAGGCCAAAAACTGCAGATATGTGTAGCAGCTGCCAAGAAAGGAGGCCAGGCGAGTCCTGGGCCCAAGGCCATGAGTCCCGGGGCTCCACCCTGGCTAGAAAAAGAGACTATGGGAGAGCTGGGGAACAGCCAGAAGCCGAAAGGGGGGTGGGGCTGTCTGATGTCTGGTAGGGGGAGCAGCTCCTGGAAAAACCGGTTAGGTCCTGGTCAGAGGCAGCCAACAGAGCTCTGCGCACCAAGGCTCTGCATGTTTTTTTATTTTTCCTGTAAGAAAGACAAAAAGTAGGATTAGCATTCCTTCCATCAGAGAGATTCTACTGATTTACACATGTTCCCTCCTCCCCCAAATAGACCAGAAGTTTAAACTGAGGAACCTGTACTTCTCTCCTAATTAGAGCCATGGCAGTGAATACATGTGGGTTCACATCCCAGGCTGCCATTGACCTAGGCAGGATGCCTGACCTCTGAGTCTTGTATAACGGGGGTCATAGTAACTCACTGGTGTCTGTTCGAGGCCATCTTCTCCTTCCCTCCCCCATCCCCAGGTGTCAGGAAAATGAAAGAGACATAATGAATACGAAGGTAGACACTGTCAGGTGCATGCTTGGGTCTCCCCTGGGTCAAAAAAGTCATGGGGGCTGGTTCTAGGAGCAAGAGGGGAGAGGTGAGGCCTGGAACCTCCGGGAGCAGGTCACATCCTTAGGGACGCTGGAGCAGCCCCCCTGGTCCCCGTGTGGAGACATGGTCCTAATTCAATGTCTCCCAGTTTAGACACCCTCCTCTCTATGGAACCACCATCTGTTCCCACTTCTCCAAGGCCCTAAAGAAAATGGTATGGAGCACTTGAGAGAGAGTCCTTTTCCCAGTCATCTTTGGGGGCAGAAATCCCCCAAACCAGTGGTCCAGAGGCACTGACCGTCAGCCAGAAGCAGCGGCTGTCTCCTAGCTTTTCTGATAATCTCTTCCTTGAAGTGTCCTCCGTGAAGGACAAAGCCAGGACCAGGGCCAAGTCCTGCAGCTGCTACGCGCCTGACTGGCCTGAGGAAGTTTCTGGTTTGCCCACCCAGACAGCCACAATTTTGGGGCTGGGGGGCAGGGGTGGCTGGCTGGCCATTCCCCTCCCTGTCACCACCCTCTCCAAGAAGCCAGTGCAACCCACCAACTGCAGATTCCTTGAGCCACCATCTGTGGGCAGGAATGGAAAGAGAAGTACCTCTCCTCTCCCTCCCCTCATCCCACCCTTCCCCTCCCCTTCCCTCTCCCCCTGGCCCCCTCCCCCAATCTCTGTCCTCCATGGCTATTCTTTCGCTGGTCATGTCACAAGCTTTGAAAACCATTTGAGTCTTGCTTCGAAGTAACTCGGTAGAGAACAGAAGCTCTGACTCATGGAGTTCAATTGGGTTTTTTTGTTGTTGTTTTTTTCAGGCTAAGTTGTAAGAATTTTCGAGTAGACACAAGGATCTCCTGAACCAGACCAGTGCCCTTTTAATGAGTGGTTTCTGGGTGCCAGGCATTACACGCAGCGCTTCACAAGCATTCTTTAATCCTGACAACTGCAGGAGGGAAACAGTATGAGCTCTAGTTGATAAATGTGAAAATGACCATAAGCAACTTGCCTAAGGTCAACACAGAGCCTGCCAGGTCTTGTGACTTCAAAACTGAGCTCTTGGCCACCATGTTTCATTTCTCAAAGTGTGTTCCATGGATCATTCATTTCTCTGGGTCTGCCAGGAATGAAAGAGACCTGTGAGTGAGCATGCTAGAGAAGTAAGTACTCTATACTCATCTCCACTTCTTGGAGAGTCTCAAAGCATGTTGACAAATTAAAGGCTCTGAGAAGTCCTGCAGTGAGTAAGTCTGTTTACCTCTCTCTAATCCAATGTTTCCCAAACTTATTTGCACTTAGGATTCCCATTCCTTTTTTTTTTTTTTTTTTAAATAGGACACTGTTACTATCCCATTTGGGAAATGCCAAACCAGATCAGCTGTCTTGTTCAGATAGTGTCTGGTAGAATACTGGTTGAATAAAACTAACACAAATTTCCCCCATTTTAAGTCATCCTAGCCTGTTTCCCAATATTCCTTTCCCTGAAAAGTCCCTCAGCCACGGAAGATACCCCAGACTCACTCCTGATGTCACACCTTTCACTGTGCTAGTCACATGGGAAGAAAATTCCATTCAGGCAGCTCCTCACGCCTCCCCTAGTTCAGCCCCTCAGAGGTCTCTATTCTAAGGATGAAGAGAAAATTCTGAGACAATTCTGTTCAGTTTTGGCCACAGGAATATGGGTCTGGAAGAAGGTGTGAAAATCTCCCCACTATTGGCCCTCTCCCAGCCTTCTAAGGCCTCAGTGTAGGACAACACAGAACATGGGGAGTCTTCTACGGCTGCCAGTGCTCATGTCTCCATTTTAACCTGCCTTGGTGCCCTGCTCCATCACCCCCTCATTCCCTCCCTCCACTTTTGTACACCCATCGATCAGCCCCTCTTACTTCCTACCCTCCCAGACTCAGCTTGAAATCCACGCTTGATTGGAACGAGAAGTCCTCACTGGGGACCATGAACACACAGTAGAGCCAGGCTCCAGCTCCAGAAAGTCAGGTGTAATTGCTACAGAATGGGCTCAGACCTCCTACGCCTGCAAATGCAGCCAGGGTTGAGAAGCACGGACTCTCACCGACACTCATCTCCCTTTCTTCCACCCTTTAGCAGCAGTCCCTTGGCAAGCCTCCCACCCTGGTGCAGAGGCCAGTGTGTACTCTCCTCCCATCTCCTGGAGCACTGCTGGAGAAATGCTACCACCCGGGACTGGCATCACTGCAAACTCAGACTCCCAACTTGGCACCACGTTGTCTTTGATCACTTAATATTTGGGGCCCTCATCACATGCCTTGTGCCCCCTCTGACTTCAGGCTTAGCTTTTTGTCTCCTACTACTGAAAAAGAAAAATGGAGGCCACTGGGATCACATGATCTCCATCAAATTCTTGCTCCTTACCAATTCTGCTACTACTACTGTTAATTTAGGAGCAGGCTAAAATCCAGGTCAAATCCCCCCAGCCTATGGAGTCAGGATGGCAGCATTCAAATCCCATTTATATCACTCTTGGCGGTGTGATCGTGGGAAGAATTCTTAACCTCCTCAACGCCTCTATTTCCTCATCAGTGAAATGGGATAATATTTGTCTTTACCTCAGTGAGTTGACACAGAGCTTGGCACAGGCATGGCATATAGCAAGTGCTAACAAAAACTAGCTATTGTCGCCTCCTGCTCTAACTCCTCCAAAGCTTTTTCCATCATTATGAACCTACCCCTACTTCTAGCTCTTTCCTCTCAACCTATAAAGACGCACAAGTCCCTCCTATCTTAAAATACCTCTTTGCGATTCTGTGTTCCCGATTTCTCTTCTCCCTCCTCATCCATACTTCTCAGAGGCATTCTTTCTCAGCTCGTTCCTTCCTTATTTTCCTTTTGTTCCCCAGTCCACTGTGATGTGTCTTCTGGCACCAGCATAGTTCTGACATTTGTCGGGTTCACCAAGGACCTGGCTAAGACCAGCTGGCACTTCTCAGTTCATGACTTCTACCTGCTGCACTTGACTTTGTTGATCACGCCCTCCTTTGTGAAACAGTGGACAGCTTGGTTTCAATGCCTCCTTATCACTCACTTGGGTCTCCTTGTACTTCCCTCACCTTTCCTTCTCTGTCTCTTCACAGGGTCCACATCCTCTGCTGGCCCCAGGAACACTATTGTGACTCTGGGTTTGTCCTTCTGGGTGTCCTCTGCTCTCACACTCTCTTCTAGTGACCTTAGCAGCCCTCAGGGCTTTTACTTGCACTTGATTAATACCTGTTATAAACTGAATTGTGTGCCCCTCAAATTCATCTGTTGAAATCCTAACCTCCAATGTGACTGTATTTAAAGATAGGGCCTTGAAAGAGGCAACTACAGTTACATGAGGTTATAAGGGCAGGGCCCTGATCTGATAGGATTGATGTCCTTATAAGAAGAGGAAGAGACACCAGCGACCTCTCTCTTTCTGGGCTCACAGAGAAAAGGTCACGTGAGGACACAGCAAGAAGGTGCTATCTGCAAGCCAGGAAGAGAGGTCTCGCCAGAAACCAACTCTGCTGGCATCTTGATCTTGGACTTCTAGACTCCACAACTGTGAGAAATAAATTTCTGTCATTTAAGTCACCCAGTCTGTGGCATCTCGTAATGGCAGCCTGAGCCGACTAATACAATACCTAAGTATATCAGTTAGCTTTTCCTGCATAACAAACCAGTACAAAGTGTAGTAGCTGAAAATAACAGCCATTTACTTAGCTTACTTTTCCACAAGTCAGGAATTTGGTCCAGGTCCAGCTAGGTGGCTCTTCTGGTCTTGGCCAGTTTCACTCATATGTGTGTGGTCAGCTGCTGGTTTGGCTGGACCCGTGTTGGTCATGGTGGCCTCGGCCAGAATGGTTCATCTCTGCTCCGTGTAGTCTCATCCTCCCTCAGGCGAGCTTGGGTTTGTTTTCACGGCTATGCAGCAAGGTTTCAAGAAAGGAAGCAGAGTGGTGGTTTGGAAAGAAAAGCCTCCGATTAGAGGCAGAGATCTTGGCCTTTCCATTCACATCTGGTATCCTGGTAGCTGACTTCTCAATATCAAGACACCTTGGGCAATGAACTAGGACTGTAGAAAAATAGTTAAAGAGGTAAACTCTGGGCAAGTGTCTAGTTGACAAGTATACTGTGTTTCCCCAAAAATAAGACCTAGCTGGACCATCAGCTCTAATGCGTCTTTTGGAGCAAAAATTATTATAAGACCTGGTCTTATTTTAATATAGTATAAGACCCGGTCTTTATAATATATAATATAATATAATGTAATACCGGGTCTTATATTAATTTTTGCTCCAAAAGATGCATTAGAGCTGATGGTCCAGCTAGGCCTTATTTTTGGGGAAACCTGGTAGTTGACAGGAATTGATAGATATAGAGTGAGGAAACATGAGGAAAAGAGGCCCTCTCCTGGGTAGATGGTTTGGCGGACTGGATGGAAGGTAGAGATAGTTTGCTGAGCACTTATTATGTGCTGGACACTGCTCGGAGCACTTTACACCCACAGAACCCTGAGGTGCTTGAGAAAATATCTCTGGAGTCAGACTTGCTGAATTTGAACCTGATTTCTGCCACTGACCCAGAGGAAGTTCCTTAACCTTTCTATGTCTCAAGTTCCTCGTCTGTAAAAAAAGGTACAATAATGGCACTTGTTTCAGTAGGCGGTTGCAAAAATTGAATGAAATAATACACCTGAGCCACATAAAAGTGCCTGGCTCATATGGTGCTCTATAAATAGCTGCCATTGTCATTAGTGTTTCATTTAATTCTCACAACCAACCCGTGAAGTAGGTGCTTTTAGCTCCATTTTACAGGTGAGGAAACTGAGACTTGGAGATGTGAAATAATTACCCTAATATGCATGGCTTTGGATCCAAGCAGTCATAACTCCAGGACCTGTGCTTTTAACCACCACGTCTTGCACACTCCCCCATTTACCATTCACCAACAGGAAGAGAACATGTTAAGATGCTTAATTTGGTTTTAGATGTAGATGTAGAGTGGTCTCTAGAGCATCCAAGAAAGACTTGTGGCCAGCAGTTTGGTTTGTACATGGAGTATAGAAATCAAGATGATGTACAGACGGGGACAGAGTCATGGATGGATAAGATTACAAAGGGAGATAGTGTCACATGAGAGCAGAGGGGGCCTGGGACACATTGAAGGAGCAAATGGAGGAAAAAGACCCCATAAAGAAATCTGAGGATGAGCAGCCAGAGAAGGGAGAGGGAGGTTTTGGAGGAAGGCCATACATGTGAGTTTTCCTGAGCGAGTCTTGGTTTGTGACAGCATGCCATAATAATTCATTAGAGCCCCCTTTCACTTTACACAGTGGCCCAGTTTGGAAGATAAATTATATACTCAGTCTCCTTAGAGGGTCAAGGAAGGGAAAACATCAGAGAGGAGGAAATGTAGATGTAAAATACCACAGAAAAGACGGGAGTAACTTTTGGAAAGTGGTCCATTGGCACTGGATTTAACAAACTGATGACTTTGGAGAGAAATTTCTGAGGAAAAGTGTGGAAAATAGATTCAACTAAAATCATAATAAGAGATAAGTAGAGATAGCAGATGTGCACATCTTTCCAGAAGCCTGGCTGAGAAGGGAAGAGACAGAAGGGCAGCTACTGGGAGCAGGAGAGAAGGATGCCTTGCGCCAGCCTCACTCAATGTGGAAGGAGCACAGCCAGACCTGACAGGGAGGAAGTCAATGGATAGAGAACTGACAGGCGATCCAGGATAGATTACTGATGGCTCGAGGCCCCTAGGGAGCCAGAAAGGAGTAGATTCCATATAGGGAAGATCCTTGAAGAAATAAAGTGGGAGATTTAGGAACTGTTGGGGGAAATCCTCCTGAGAAGGGTTGCAGGCACAGAACTGATAAAGGGGTGGCATCATCTTGCAGAGTTTTGTCTAGGCAGTGGCAGAACATGGTCAACGATGCCCGGTCTTCTCTCATCCACAGACCCTTCATCCCCCCAAAATGCACACCCATACACATGCATGATTTCTACACACATGTCAGGAGTTTTGCTGCAATGTCAAGGCCACAGAGGGGTCCAGACCACAGTGAGGAAGCTCTACTCCATGGAGTAATTTCCTGGTACCTGGGTGTCCTCACCCCATAATCTGTTCCCTCTAGCTCCAAAAGCTGATCCATAACTGCTCTCAAGAGCCATTAGGCAGCCCACTCTTCATTTAAAAAGATTTTCATAACATGCTACAACTCCCAAACTTGCAAGTTCCTTTTTATCAGTTACATTCAAAACCAGCTACATCCAGACACTTCAGTGGGAGAGGTTCCTTAGCCCCGTCACTGTGTTTTCATGAAGGCTCCTCCTAGGAAAGCCCTCCTGAGAGTTCTTGGAAACCCACAAGCCCATTCTTGGAGTCTGGGATCCCCACCCTTCCCAGAGAGGGACACCCTTCCCAGCCGTCACGCCTGGATTTCAGGCCGCATAGCCCTCTGGGCTATGATTGAGGGCCAATTTTAGAATACTTTCTTCACCCTGACCCATGGAAAGACTATCCAGGTAAGAATTCCCTTCATTTCTTACATTTTGTCACTCAAGTGACAAAGAACCTAGTAGACAAAGAATGAAGTAGAACACGGCCTTCATTTATTTATTTAACAGATGCTTGTCAAACAGCATAGTATTCCAGGTGCAGTGCTAGCAGGGGGAATGCAGATGGGGCCAGTGCCTGCTCCCTGCACGCAAGACATTTTTCTGAGGCCAAGCCTACTCTGTCATATAAGAGCCCCCCACCCCAATAATTCTGAGGAGTTGACAGAATTTAGAAGCAATATCACATGAACCACCATAAAATTTTGGATTAAGATTGTGAAGAGCTTTTATTGCTATTAAATAGTAGTTTCACTTCCATAGAAATAGAGACCTGTGTAAATTAGTATGACAGGGGATAGTAGGTCTTCTTATTACCATGTTGCCAACAATGGATCAGAGAAACAAAGGTAAGAGTGCTTTGAAACTCCATGTGAGTGACTAGGGCACAGCCCAAGCTCTCTGTGTTCTGAATTAAAGGATGAAGAATCCAAGAGGAAATAGGAGAATATAAGGAGAGAAAAAATAACCTGGAGAAGAGTTGCAGGAAAAAAGGAAAATAGTCGATGAAGCGATGTGTGTAGGATAGACACAGAGGTCAGGGTGAATCTTTGAATGAACAAAGACAACTGAAACTATGCTGATAAAATGAGAGAAAGATCCCCAGATCTCTTAATTCCCAGTACATGAGTGCCATGGCCCAGAGGCAGACTTGGGTCCTTTGCACAAAGGGCAGCCTTCACATGGCCCCACCACAATTCCATCCTGATCCCTTTCTGTTGTCATTCTGCCAATTTCAGCCCATGTTTCAGCTAGTACTTTCTCTTACCCAAGACTCACAGCCTTGACACCTCTCTGACCTGCTTTCCCAACTGCCCACTGGACACCTCCACCAGTGGCCTCCCAGCCAGCTCAACGGCAAAGTTTTATTTATTTATTTAAAAATGATATTGTATGCCAGGAACCACTGTGCCCAGCTCAGAGGAGACAATCAACAGCAGGCAGACATGGCTCTGCCCTTTTGGGGAGAGAGAGAAGTCCAATAAACAAGTTGGTCATAATAACGTGTGAGAACACCATACTCATGATTTCCCACCTTCAACCCTCAGATAGTAGCATCATCATCAGCCAGTCAAAATCCTGGGTCCTTCTAAGCCCTCCTTCTACCTCATGCCCATGTGTCCAGGTGATGCTCTGTGCAATTTGTCGCCTTCTTTTCTTTATCCACAACCTCTACCTGGGTTCCTAGTCTGCTGTCTCCAGTCTCCACCTCGAAGCCCTCCTCTACATTACTGCCTGAGTTTTCTTTTCTAAATTACAAACGTGATCATGGTATTTTCAATATTAAGAGCTTCACCAGAAAAAGCTACAGAAGCTACAAAGAGAAATAGTCAGAAATTCACTGGAGATAGAATTTAATTCAAGACCCAGACCATGAAAGAATAATTAGATGTGGACACTCCCACATCATATAAAAGTACCAAATAACATAAATAATGATGTAATTTATGTATTTTATATAATTTATATATTTTTATCTATTTTTATGTATCGATAATACAAATGCCTTATATCTATTGATAACATATTGGAAAATTCACAAAAATTAACCATAATTTATGTCACAAAGATAAACATCATCGATTCAAAAAAGTGGACTGAATGCACACAATCTTCTGATTGCAATACAATAAAACTAGAATTTAATAACACCAGAAGATAAGTCACTACCACCTGGAAATATTTTTTTAAATTTTATCTTAAACAACTTGAGTTAAAGACGAAATATACTAATGCTGAATCAAGAAGAAACAGAAAATCTGAACCGACCAAAATTGAATGAATAACCAACAAGCTCTCAACAAATAAAAGTCATGGACCAGATGGCTTCACAGGTGAATTTTACGAAGCATTCAAAAAAGAATTAACATCTATTATTCTTAAACTATTTCAACAAATTCAAGAGGAGGCAAGGTTCCCAAACACATTCTGCAAGGCAGCCACTACCTTGATTCCAAAACCAGACAAAAACATTACAAACAGACAAAACACAAGAAAAACAAAAGAACTATAGGCCAATATCCCTGATGAATGTAAATCCAAAAATCTTCAGCAAAATCTTAGCATACCTAACTTGACAATATATTAGAAAGATCATACACCACTATCAAGTGGAATTTATTCCTGGTATCTAAGGTTGGTTCAATATCTGCAAATCAATTAATGTGATACACCACATAAACAAAATGAAAAATAATCACACGACCATGGTCATATCAATGGTCATATCAATAGATGCAGAAAGAGTGTTTGACAAAACCCAGCATTTATTTATGATAAAAACTCTCAGCCAAGAGGGAACATATCTCAAAATAATAAAGGCTATATATGACAAACCCACAGCTAACATCATACTCAACAGGGAAAAACTAAAAGCATTTTCCTTAAGATCAGGAACAACACAAGGATGCTCACTTTCACCACTTTTATTCAACATAGTATTGGAAGTCCTAGCCACAGCTATCAGAGAAGAAATAAAAGGCATCCAAATTGGAAAAAAAAGAAGTGAAACTGCCATTATTAGCAGATGACGTGATACTATATACAGAGAACCCCAAAGATTCCACCAAAACTATTAGAACTGATTAATGCATCTAGTAAAATAGCAGGATACAAAGTTAATATTTAGAAATCAGTTGCATTTTTTATACATCAATAACAAACTGTCAGAAAGAGAAATTAAGAAAACAATCCCATTTACAATTGCATCACAAAAAAAAATAAGCAAAATTCCTAGGAATAAATTTAACCAAGGAAGTAAAAGACCTGTATTCAGAAAATTATAAGACATTGAGAGAAAAATTAAAGAAGCTCCAAATAAATGGACACATTTACTATGTTCATGGATAGGAAGAATTAATATAATTAAAATGTCCATACTACCCAAAGCAATCTATAGATTTAATGCAATCCCATCAAAATACCAATGGTATTTTTCACAGAACTAGAACAAATAATCCCAACATTTATATTGAAAAACAAAAGACCCCTAATAGCTGCAGCAACCTTGAGAAAAAAGAACAAAGCTGGAGGTATCATGTTACCTGGTATCAAATTATACTACAAGGCCATGGTAATCAAAACAGCATAGTATTGGCATAAAAACAGACACATAGATCAATGGAACCAGAAGAGAGAGCCCAGAAATAAATCCATGCCTACATGGCTTTTCTTTTCTTTTCTTTTCTTTTCTTTTTTTCATAATTTATTTTTTAAATTTATTGGGGTGAAAATTGTTAGTAAAATTACATAGATTTCAGGTGTACATGGTTATTTAATCTATGACAAAGGAAGCAAGAATATACAGTGGGGTGAAGACAGTCTATTCAATAAATGGCACTGGGAAAACTGGACAGATACATGAAAAAAATGAAACTAGACCACATTTTTACCCCATATAGATATATAAGAATAAACTCAAAATGGATTAAAAGACCCAAAACCATAAAAGTCTTAGAAGAAAACATAGACAATAAACTCTCAGACATTACCCTTAGTAACATTTTTACTGATGTATCTCCTCAGGCAAGGGAAACAAAAGAAAAAATAAACAAATGGGACTACATCAAACTAAAAAGTTTTTGCACAGCAAAGGAAACCATCAACAAAACAAAAAGGCATCCTACTGAATGGGAGAAGATATTCGCCAGTGATACATCTGATAAGGGGTTAATATCCAAAATCTATAAAAAACTCATACAACACAACACCAAAAAAGCAAACAATCCAGTTGAAAAATGGGCAGAGGACCTGAATAGACATTTCTCCAAGGAGGACAAACAGATGGCCAATAGACATATGAAAAGATGCTCAACATCAGTAATCCTCAGAAAAATGCAAATAAAAACCACAATGAGATATCACCTCACACCTGTCAGAATGGCTATCATCAATAAGTCAACAAACAACAAGTGTTGGAGAGGATGCAGAGAAAAGTGCACCCTCATACACTGTGTGGAATTGTAAATTGGTGCAGCCGTTATGGAAAACAGTGTGGAGGTTCCTCAAAAAATTAAAAATAGAACTACCTAATGACCCAGCAATTCCACTCCTGGGAGTTTATCCAAAGAAATCCAAAACACTAATTAGAAAAATATATGCACCCCTATGTTCACTGCAGTGCTATTTACAATAGCCAAGATGTGGAAACACCCAAAATGCCATCAATAGACTATTGGATAATTGTGGTACATATATACAATGGAATATTACTCTGACATAAAAAAGAATGAAATCTTACCATGTGTGACAACATGGATGGATCTAGAGGGTATGAGGCTAAGTGAAATAAGTCAGATTGAGAAAGACAAATGCCATGTGATCTCACTTATATGTGAAATCTAAAGAACAAAATAAACAAATTCATAGATACAGAGAATAAACTGATGGTTACTAGATGGGAGGGGGCTTGGGGGAATGTGTGAGAAAGGTGAAGGGACTAAGAAGTACAAATTGGTAGTCACAAAATAGTCACTTCAATATAAAGTACAGTATGGGGAATATAGTCAATAATATTGTAAAAACTGTGTATAGTGTCAGATGGGGACTAGACTTATCGGGGGCATCACTTCGTAAATTATATAAATGTCTAACCACTAAGCTGCACACCAGAAACTAATATAAAATATATTAAATGTCAACTATAATTTTTAAAAAGTCATGGGGATATAAAGTACAGCATAAGGAATATAATCAATCATATTGTAAGAACTATGTACATTGTCGGATGGGTAATAGACTTATTAGGATTATTTGTGAGGTACATAAATGTCTAATCACTATGTTGTTTTGTATACCTGAAACTAATAAAAAAAAAAAAAAAGAGGAAATATAAACCCAAAATGGAAGATGATCTAGAAAATTATAATAACCTCTTTTGAAACATCAACAATGAATAACTAAAACTCCATCAGGGCTCCTTTTCCCTTACCATGGTTGAAAATGCCCCCTATGTATCCCATGAACCCCTGTCCACATTTCTCTCTGATCCCATATATTTTTGGCTCTAGCAACTGAATTTCTCAAAAGTTGTGGAAGCTGCCAACTTCTTTTACCCTTCCACCTTTTCACCTTGATTCCCTTTGCCTGGAAATTCCTTTCCCTGCCCAGGAAATTTGTTTATTCTTTAAGACTCAACCCTCCTTGGTGACACCTCACACAGAATCATCCACCCCTTCCCCATGTCCCCAGAGGCCTTGGCACCTTCCTGTGGAGAGACCATGACTGAAAAGAGAGCCTCCAGTCAGAAGGCCTCAGCCACTCCCCAGGCCAGCAGTTTCAATACAGTGTCACTTACACCCAACTCCATTTCACTTTCCACCCTCTTGGCAGCTGGCTGCATTTCTATGAGCTCTTTTGCGCTAAGTCAGTTAATATTGTTGGATAAAACAAAACAAAACCAGACAATTGTGTTAATTCTACACACTAACAAAGTCATCTGTCCTTAGCTGTTCCTCTCCCCTTTAGGCTGGCTCAGGAATATTCTCTTACTGAGTCCCTCACACAGCAGGTTCCAGAATGAGTCACAAAGACTACAGGTGTCCTTTGAGATGTGAACGGGTTTTTATTTATTTATTTTTGAATTTTTGTTTTGTTTTGGAGAAAGGTAGGGAAGGAAAGCGTTCCTATATAAATTTGAGAAATGCTAGGCTACAAAAAAGTTAAAACTGGTCTCATGTTGAATAACATCAGAACTTCTAATTCACTGTTAAATATTATGAAGCACCAAATAGTATGCAAATTTCCCCAAAAATATTTGGACACGGAACTGTTTTTCAACCATGCCCTATCACACCTTGAACTTTTCTTGGAACAGAGTGGGAAGTGCTACACTTCTTTTTGTCCCCTGTAGCAGCTGACGTGATCTCCTCTTTTACTAGGAAAGTTGAAAGCACAGAAACCTGCTCCCTGATCCAGCTTCCTCCCCAACACAAATTCCCTGTTCCTTCACATTTTCTCTGCTTTTCCATAGAACTAGAAACTCATTCTTCCCTTGAATTCTTGATGCTGTGTATGTCCTTGCTTCATTCATCTCCTTATTTCTTTCTTTCTCTTTCTCAATACTGGCAGAAGTTTGCCAGGGCAGAGTCCTATGGGGGACAGATGCACCGATGAGAAGAAGTGCTGGGGTTTTACATTTTTCCATGCAGGCTGTAGGGTGCTTGTCAGCTTGCAGGGGGCCTGCCATGACAATTGTCTTCTCCTGGGAACTGGCCTGTTCCCATCTATGATGGATGTCAGCTTGCAGGGAGTTGCTGTTGCGATTGGGAACTGCTCTGTTCCCATCAATGATGGCTGTTTGTTAGTTTGTAGGGGGTTGCCGTTGCAATTGGGAACTATTCTGTTCCTACCTGTGATGGATGTGAGGTGCTTGTCAGCTTGCAGGTGCAGTTCTAGCCAGGGGAGTCAGAGTCAAGCAGTTAATGTTTAAGCTCGCTCCTGGTAGCCCACAAGCTCACTCCTGCTAACGCTTTGCCTGTCCCATCCTGCCAGCTCACAGCTTGACTCTTTACTTGTTTCATCACTTGTCTTAGTGTAGATCTCCCTAGAAGCAGACCCTGAGGTGCGAGGGACATGGGTCAGTGAGGGGGTGGGATGGGTGGGACTGGTACAGGGAAGAGAAACTCACCACGCCCAGTAGTAAGCCAGGTACTACAGTGAGCACTGAAGCTGAATCCTGCAGGGCAAACTGGGGGACTGGGGTGCTCCTGCCCCACACCTGCAGAGAATGAGGGGGTGTTAATTCCCAGGCACTCTCATTCCTCCATGTGCTCACCAAAGTGGGTTCCCATACCCTTAAACCAATGGTTCTCAAGTTGGGGTGATTTTTGTCCCCAGAACTGTGAGAAATAAATGTCTGTTCTTCATAAGCCACCCAATCTATAGCGTTTTGTTATAGTAGTCCAAACAGATTAAAACACCATCCCTGTAACACAGGGTCTCAGCTCCCGCTCCCCGCACAAGAACACAGGATATGCTGAGGCCCGACAGGAAGAACAACGGAGCCATAAGTAGAGGAGTCACACCACTATATTCTCGATGGCGGCTGGTGGAGACACAAAAGCAAACATCTGCCAATACCCCAACAAGGGCTTTTCCTGCACCCCAGTCTCACTGGTGGCCGGGCGAGACACAGGAAGTAGGATCCACACGATCCGCAATCCGCCATCCACGCTTGCTAACCCTACTTGCCAGCCGCAATCTGCCATCCATTTCTCTGCCAACCAATCAACCCCCCCCAGCATAGTCAGAGAAGTTGTATCAGTCGCTAATGGCTAACCAGTAACAGCTCATGGCCAACTAGTCACAGCTGATGGCCATCTACTACCCGAGCCAGCACCTTTCCACGTGAGGCCGAGAGCCTGGAAACTGCTCTCTGGGTCTCTGTCCCCACAACCCCTTTGTCTCTTTCTATTCTCACATGGCTGAAGAGAACCCACCCCTCTGCCTCCATGTTTTCAGCACCTGGTCTCCTGCTGGCCTCTTATGATCTGGCCTCGATCATCACATCTCTGAAAACCTCTCCCTGGATACCACTAGTGAAGGCCTGATTGCTACCTTGACACTTCTTGCAATTTATTTCGCTTCACTTCTCTGCAGCCTTTGAAATTCGCCTCCTTGGCTCGGGGACACCCCATGGCCCTATTTCAGCACCTATCACTTGGGCTAAGTGAAGACTAGCTCCTGGCAGCAGGTCACAGGATGCTGCCAAGGACCTGGAAGCTGTGGAACCTAAACCCATGTAAATACAGGGGATTAAGGTAATCTCGGTGAGTCAGAAGCCAGACAAGCAATGCTAGAAAAGCAGATGCCCCAAGGGCACAGCCAGGAGGCATTCCAGAGGCAAACAGCAGGCTGGTGACGCTCCCGGGGCTGGCGCTGTACAGTGAGGATCCGGCGCCAGGCCAGCGGGAGAGTTGCGAGGACGGAGGAAGTAGAATGGATGCTGGTTGCAGAGGGCTCGCGGTGAGCTAGACCCTGACCATACAGAGGCTACCTTCCGGCAGTCAAGCCAAATAGGAAAAAAAACAGTGAAGAAAGCAAGTAATACGGTTGTGTGAAAAGTACAATAAAAACCTGTGGTACCAGGCGGCAGAGAGGAAGTGTCAAAGATGGCTTCCTGGAGTTGCTGACATAGGAATTGGTTTTTGAACGAAGAACCAGAGTCAGACTCCAAGCTAAAGGAAGAGGAAGACACCAGGAGAGAGGATATCAGGTACAAAGGCAGAACCAGAGCCATGAAGCAGACCTTAGGCGTAAGCAGAGGAGAAGGTTGAGGAAGGGTTTGGGGTAAGCTGGGAGCTCAGCAGGGGCAGCTCCCCTCAGGCCTTGAAGGCCAAGCCAAGGGTCCAGGATAATCCTGTGGGAACTGGTGAGTGATTGTGAAGCCCAAGAGAAGTGTGAGAAGATTTGACCTGAGACACTTAAAGGCCATGCAGTTGTCCGAACAAAGGAAATAAAGGCAGGCACTAAAACATCAATCATTTATTTAGTAGATTTTTAGGAAACACTCCATGCTAGTCACTGCTCTCCAGACTGGGGATACAGCGATGAACAAACAGACAAGACTCTCTGACTTCATGGAGCGTATCATGTGTGTGTGTGTGTGTGTGTGTGTGTGTGTGTGTGTGTGTGTCTAGGGGGAAGATAGGCAGTAACAAATCTGTAAATAAATAAACAAGAAAATATCAGATTGTTTGAAAGAATTCAGGAAGAATAAAGCCGAGCGGTGAGACAGAGTCCCTGGGACGCTACTTGAAGCAGATGGGGAGGAGGAGCCCTCTCAGAAGTAGCGACACTTGCACTGAGAACTTTGAAAATAGCAAGCCTGACTGTGAAACTTGAGACACAGAGCCTTCCCGAGAGAGACAAGAGTTCATGCAAAGGCCCTGGGGTGGGAGTTTGAAAAACAGAAAGAAGGCCAATGAGAGTGGCAGAGGGGAGATGGTGGGGTTAATTGACAGCCCTTGGTGACTGACTGGGTGTGAGTGGGTGTAGGTTGTCTTCCCATGTCTGCTTTGGAAACATGGGTACTCCCACCCAACCAGAAATGGCAGAAAGAACTGGTTTGGATGGAACACAATGGATTATGTAGTGAGTTGAACAATGGTTTGTTCATTTTGACAAATGCTATGTCTAAGTCCTAACTCCTGGGCCCTTGAATGTGACGTTATTTGCCAGTGTAATTAAGTCAAGGATCTTGAGATGAGATCCTGATGGATTTAGGGTAGGCCCTAAATCCAATGACAGGTGTGTTTAAGAGACAAAGGCAAAGGGAGATCAGAGTCACTGAGACACACAGGAGAGAGCAGAGGCCATGTGAAGATGGGGGCAGAGACTGGATTCCTTGCAGCCAAAGCGAAGGAATGCCTGGGGCTCCCAGAGGTTGGAAGGGGCAAGGAAGGATCCTCCCCTGGAACCTTCAAAGTGAATATGACTTTGACTTTAGACTTCCGGCCTCCACAGCTGTAAGAGACTAAATTTCTGTTTTTTTAAGCCACCCAGTTTGTGGTGATTTGTTATGGCAGCCAAAGGACGAATACAGAATTCTCCATGATAAGTGTGGGGAGCTAGCTGGGGGTGTTGAAGAGGCAGGTGGATGCATGGAGCGCCCCTCAGGAGAGAGGCCAGGGCTGGACAGAAAGCTTTGAAAGCCAGTTGAGCTTACAGGTGGTAGTTTATACCAGTGTCATTTTTGAGGGGGAATAAAGCCAGCTAGAACACTGCTCCAGAAGCTTTCTCAGAAGCACAATACAAAAAGTTTTCCAGATTGTTTTTTTAAAAACAGATTTCACTCACTGCTACAACCAACTGCCTACACTATCAATGAAATGTGATGTTCATGTGAAAGAATATGTTTATATGCCTTTTAATATCTCCCAATAAATTAAAGAATATTTTTATGAGATTATTTTCCTAAGTCAGGAACGCTTGCACTTCTTTGCACTTCCTCTGGGTCTGATGTAAAGTCAGCCCATTTTACATCTGACACCACTGAGTACAGAGAAGAAGAAAGGCTGGAGTGGAGGAAGCACCAGAAACGGTAGTTATCAGTTATGGTACTGCACAGTATAAATTCTTCCCGATGCCCCTGGATGGGCTGAGGAAGTGCTTCCTCAGTTCACAAACTGTATTTGTACCTCCTCTTTATCACTTCTCTTAAAATGTGTCCACGCATCGATATTGCAAAAGTGACATTTCTCTCTTATCACCTGGCCCCTAACATTGCAGGGTCTGGGGCAAGAATACAAATTCTTCGTGCTTCAGCATTTTCAAATTACTTAATGTTACATTGGATGTATTTTGTCTACCGACATTGACAAATAACTTCCTAATGCCCTGGAAGGCCAGGATCAAGTTCAGAATTCTCAGGCTCCTTGGACTTCTGCCCTGGAATGTAGAAAGTGGGGGGTAGTGCTCCCTCTAGGCTCTTCTCCTCCCACTCGGCACACCCAGAGGAGCCTTTTGGGTTGCAAGCCCACACTAGTGGACAGGGCTGAGCTCCAGCAGGACGCCCCCATAAGCAGCACCCCTCGGCCACCCTCAGCCTGAACTCAGTGGCCCCCCAGAGGACTGGCCCAGAAAAGAGGCCCTGACTAGGCCCTGCATAGGCCACTTGGTTTGGGGCCATTTGGGCAGAAAATTCTGAGATCTAGGGGTTGGGCATGGTCTATGAGTAGGTTTGATCCCTGGGCTTGCACACTCCTTTATCAGTGAGAAGGGGCACAGAGCCAGGACCCAGGGCGGAGGCTCCTATTGCCAGAGGAGATCCAAGGGGATGGTGCTGGTCAACACACCCCCTGATGAAGAAGCCAAAGAAGTGGGCCAGGACGTGGCCATACACACTGAGTGGACTTAATTGCACACATTTTAGTTTCGAGAAAATGCAGGTTAAGAAATGAAATACCTTAGCTATTCTGAGCCCTGATTAATAAACATTATTATGATGCCAATATTTCATTGAGTTTTAGAAATGAAAGTTCAAATCCCTAAAACGTTTGAATATAGTAAAATGAGACTGATATTAATGAAACAGTATCGTGGGTGGCAGTGCTTTTCAGAATCCTTTTCCCACTCCTTTCTTTCTTCCTGCCTTCCTTCCTCCCTCCTTGCACTGACTCTCCTTTCCAAAGCAGGGAAAGGAAAATCATAGGCTTGGATGGAGTCACCTGGGGAAAATGTAGTTCCAGTGTGAAACAAGAGGGCCCCAACAGAATTCAGGAAAGATTAATATCCAATAATCAAGCCAAGGAAGAGCTTCCACCAAGGAAAGTCCCAGAGTGGGATAGGTGGGAGAGTAGAGACTAGGTTTCCATAGATGGGGAGGAGATTGGGAGGAGAGAGTGCCAAAGGAGGGGATTGTCCAGAGGATCCAATGCTCTGAGGAGCCACCATCTTCTTTGGGCCAACTGAAGCAAACCTGGCCCATGCCTCTCAGGCCCGCCGCTCAGCCTCTCGCCAGAGCAACGTCTCATACGCTGTGTGGGCCTGCTACAGTCCTGCCCTTTCTTTTCTCACCCTACATTCCCCGCTTAATCACGGCTCTCTCTGGTGCTTTTATTCCACACTATTGACTTCCCAACCTCCATCTTTTGCCCTGGTCTCTTTCCTGAACCTGTGACAGAACAACAGGCCCCAAGCATGTGCTTTGCTCAGGAGAGATGCTCACTTGGTAATGGTCCAATAAAGTTGCCTGAGATGGAAATGTTCATCGGAGTTCCTGATTCCCAAAGCAAGCACAGTCTATTTCATTCCTGGAGAGAGACATGAACACAGGCCCTTTACCCTATGGCTCTCTCTGTTCCCTCAACACTGGAAACCCCACTGCCTTCTTCCCTGCTTCCCAGAATGCTCTTTCCGTAGCCTAGAACATTCTTCCCCCATCTTCCTCTCCCAGATCATATGTCACCCATTGGTGACTCCTCAGGCAGGAAGCCTTCCCCTAATATATATATATACATCTCTTATAATATTTTTCATTTCATATTTTCATTGTCTCCTCGCCCCCACCCAACCTTGGGCTGGTAGAGGTTTACTTTACCCAGTCTCATGAACTGAACTTAAGGACCCCACCTTTGTAGAACATAGTAACACTCTCTTGTAAACGTTTATTTAAAAGTTCAAGTTTAATGAAGCACTCAGGGAAGACTTTGTTCAAGAACTCTCTAATCCTTGTTAACTTGCCCCCTGCCCCTCCCTCCCCCCCCCGCCCCCTGCCAGCCCTTCAGGAGTCAGCCCTCTGGTTGGGTCCAGGTTTTAGGACAACCCACTATTTCCCACTCTGGATGTAATGTGAACCTACGTTCTGTATTTCTACTTTGTTATAGTACATAAGCTCTTAGATGTTCTGCAAGAAACTGGAATTTAAAATTTAAAGAACTGAGGCCCTTCCCCAGTATCCGTGGTCTTGCTCCCTCATCTCCAATTGTTCAAATGTTACATTCCCAGGGAGCCTTTCCTTAGTCACTCCATTGAAATTTGCAGCCCCCACCCCCAGTCAATGTGTACAACTTCTTTCCTGCTTTATTTTTCTTCATAGCACATATCATTGTCTGATATACTACATATTTTATTCATATTCTCTTAATTATCTATCTCCTGCCAATAGAAGGTAAGTTTCATGAGGGTGGGGTTTATTCCAGTGCCTACAGCAGTGCCCAGCACATAGTAGGTCCTTACTAATTATTTGTTGAATGAATGAATGACTGGATGGTTGGATACCCACCCTTGGCACCCACGTCAGACTCACCCTGTCAAAAAATAAAGTCTGACACCATTTTACAAACACCCAGGCTCAAAACATTGACATCATTTTTCTTTCCCATTTCTTCAGTTCAGCTACCAAGTTCCCAAGTCTCAGGCGTTCTTGTGTTATGTCCCTCACTGATGCTCTGCTCTTAATAGGTGCTCAATAAAACACTACCGCAAGGTTACTTTTGGTAATTGGGATGGAAGAGAGGAAGATTTATTTTTCCTCTTCACCCTTTGAACTATTTGATATTTTAAAAATCAATAGAGTTGCAGTAGTCAGCATTAGTTTCCTATCTATCACCCATTCTCTACCCCCCACTTCCTTACTTCAGGTGTCCATCAGCCTCCATGCGGCCCACTAGATGCTCAAGAGAAGCTGAC
Source organism: Rhinolophus sinicus (assembly GCF_057876585.1). Lineage (NCBI taxonomy): Eukaryota > Metazoa > Chordata > Mammalia > Chiroptera > Rhinolophidae > Rhinolophus > Rhinolophus sinicus. Next base: position 28,785,493 of record NC_142506.1, read on the forward strand.
TCTAATTCTTCAACTTGACTTCCAGAGAAAGGGTAGATCCTGATTAGTTTAATCCAGGGGTGTCCAAACTGCGGCCCGCGGGCCAACTGTGGCCCATGATCCATTGTTAATTGGCCCACAGCAAATTCCAAAAATATATTTAGTTTACTTAAATAAACCAGGTGAGGCAATACATACTTCACCTCGACTGAGTGGCCCGGCTGTTTGTGTATTTTACCGCATATGACCCTTGGTGAAAAACATTGATAAAAGTTTGGATACCCATGGTTTAATCCATTCTCTGCGTATATATCATCAGCCCTGACTGGGTGCACAAGACCAAAGTTGACTCAATCAAGTGCTTTCTCTTTCCTCATAGATATGAATAAGATAATGCCAACTGTCTCTGGTAGCCATCTTGTGACCACAAAGGGAACCAGCCAGGGACAGAGCTCTCACTGAGGATGGCAGAGCCAAGAGACAAAATGAGTTTAGGTCCTTGATGCTGTTTCTGTGCTGCTGGTCAAGGGTCCATTCAGAAACCCATCCTATCTCTGTACTGCTGTTCATTCATTCTTCATTCTATAAATACTGATGGAGTGCCAGGCACTGTTTTATGTGCTGGGAATACAGCTGTAAATTTAACAAAACCCCAAATCCCCACCTCATGGAGCTTGTATTCCTGAGTGGGAGAGAGAGGAGTGACAGACCATAAAAAAAAAGTATAATAAACAAGTAAATAATGTTAGAAACTTATACATGCTATGAAAAGAAAAATAGAGCCATTTGCTAGAATGGATTCTCAAACACTGAATTCCTATATGAATTGTGTTCTTTTCAGTAATAAATCAAAGCATCCCTTTTGGAAGCTGACAATTTTTAGTTTGAAATGTACATAGAGTACCATATAAAAGTTATCAAAATAATTTAATGTTAGGACTAGAACACAGAGTATCAGGAATAAAAGTGTAAAATCTGTGTAAGCCAAATGCATATGATTATATTTAATTGCAAACCCTGGAACTGCTAAGTTTATTGACAAATTATTAGTTCTGACACTGAAAAAAATGTGACGAATGATGATCAGTGTAAAAGAAGCACAATGATTAACAAGATACCTCTGTCCAGTAACATAAATTACAGAAATGGCGATGCGTATGAAGCAGCCATTTTTACCAGCAGAACAAAGTGAAATGAGTCACTGAAAATTGGCAAACCCAGTGATATTCTGAATTCTGGTACTTTTTTGGGTTGTCAGTATGGCTACCTATGAGCTGAGTAAAGAAGTCCATGAAGATATTTTATGTGCCAACCTGGGCCAACTTGTACAGACAACTCACTGATCCCTCATGGTATATGTAGACTGGAAGTGAGGGTTTGGGATAGGCATGGTTAGGCTGAAGCTCTGGCTCGTAACATAAGACCCACCTCCATGTTCAAGCTGTTGCACCAAAGCTATGTGCCCTTATATGGGAAGAGTTCGCGAACTTAATTGTCAGACCTCATATCTACAAGGAAAAGGTCACCCTCCAGAATATGTATGAAGATTTAAGACAAGTACTTAGTGAAGCTGATAAAATTGCCAATCATGTCACCAGCAGGTAATTAAATACCTGACCTTTTTTCTTGGCTGTGTGAAGAGATAGTCAGTGGCTACCAAGAACCACAGTTTCTAATGGAAGCTCATTATTTTTTGATTAGAGAAGTTTTTGTTCATTCAAGTTATAACAGGAACTTCATTTTTTCATAGAGAACTTTTCCTTTGTGAGATATTATGCCTGGATGATCCTCGCTTTATGAATTATTCTATGCCCTCATCTAAACACCTGTACATACTGCTATGAGGCAAGTGGGTGAGCACTCTACAATAGAGACTAAGGAGTTGCACTGGGGGCAAATATGGCATCATGGGGCAGAGACTTGGAATTGGGGAGTTCAGATTTCTTCCATTGCCTGAAAGACTTGGTTATTAACTCATTTGAAAATATGTTAGGAAGAGACACTGGAAAGACTTAATTTAAAGACTCTCATAACTATTTTCCCCAAACTGGCAGTGGCTTAGTAGACAAGGAAATCTTTATTTCACCACTTTAAGACGTTACCAAATAACTTTAGAACTTCTTAAGAACAGATTCTGGAGATAAACTTTAGATAGTTTCTTGAAACATACTTTTTTGGTTGGTTTGGTTTTTGAATACAGTTATTCACATCATTTTAAGTGCGAATTATTTCTCAGCAAACAAAAAAAAATTATTTTTAAATATTTACAGCTGTATTCCCAGTCAGTGAAGATAGTTAATCGTAGTAGTAGTCAACATTTACTAGCAGCTTCTTCGTGTAAGGCACTGTTGAAAGTGCATGTATTAACACACCTAATTCTCTCAACCACCCTGTGAGGTAGGGATTACCCTACCTCCATTTTATCTCCATTTTATAGGAGATGAAATTTAGGCACAAAAAATTAAGTAACTTGCCCAAGATTATACAGCTGGGAAAGCCGGGATGAAAGCCTCGGTAATACTGGCATCCAAGGCCACATTTTTAATTATACTATATATTTTATATATATAAATATGTGAGCGCGTATGTAGTTAAAATAAGTGATGCCTTATTGCTGCTGCAACCAATTACCGCAATCCTAGTGGCTTTAAACACACACATTTATTATTCTTACAGTTCTGGAGGTCAGAAGTCTGACATAGGGCCTCCCTGGGCTGAAATCAAGGTGCAGTCAGGGCTATATTCCTTCTGGAGGCTCAGGGAGAATCTCTTTCCTTGCTCCTTCCATCTTCTAGAGACTGCCTGCATTTCTTGGCTCTTGGCCTCCTTCCTCCATCTTCAGACCAGAAGCATAATAGCTCCAGTTCTCTTTCCAACTCTGACACTGATTCGCTAGCACCCCTCTTTTGTTTGTAAGGACCCTTGTGATTACATCGGGCCAACTGAGATAATCCAGGATAATCTCTTTATTTTAAGGTCAGCTAACTAGCAATCCTAATTCCATCTGCAATCTTAATTCTTCCATAACATATTTACAGATTCCAAGGTCATTAGTCTGCCTCCCACAACTTATCTAGTTCAAAATCAAAAATTACAAAACAAAAAAGGTGTACAGTGGAAAATCTCCCTTCTATGTCTGCTCCCCAATCACACAAAGTCCCCTCCCAAAAAGCAAATGATGTTATCCGCATCATTTAATTTATGTATATAGATTTATTGTATGCATATAAGAGCATATATATTTGTTTTATTTTTTTATCTTCATTATACACACTGTTCCATATCTTGCTTTTTTCATTTAAAAAATACATCCTGGAGATCATTCAGGTTGATACATAAAGAGCTGTGTCATTCTTTTTTGTGCCTGCGTAGTATTCCCTTATGTGGGTGTATGCCATATTGTATTTAACCTCACTTGTCCCACAAGACATTTAGGGGATTGCCAATCTTGGAGTTGTTTTCAATCTTTTGCAATACAGACAATGCTGTAATGAAAGTTTTGTACCCTCATGGTTTGGCAAGTGGAGAGTGTATCTGTAAGTCAACTCCTAGAAGGAAGATGACAGGTTCAAGGGGCATATGCACTTGCATTTTCATAGTTAGTGTTAAACTACCCTCTTTTGCCCTTCCCACTATGAATTTTCCCACTATGAATTTTTTAAAATATAAAACTTATGTTTATCTGCACAGCCAGATGGCTTAGTTGGTTAGAGCACGAGCTCTCAACAACAAGGTTGCCGGTTCAATTCCCGCATGGGATGGTGAGCTGCGGCCCCTGCAACTAAAGATTGAAAACGTCAACTGGACTTGGAGCTGAGCTGCGCGCTCCACAAACTAAACTGAAGGACAATGACTTGGAGCTGATGGGCCCTGGAGAAATACACTGTTCCCCAATAAAACTTTATTAAAAACAAACAAACAAACAAAAAAACTTACGTTTATCTAACAAATGTAATAAATATCTCTTGATTTCTAGGTATGCATTTTAAAAATTTCTTTAGATATGTCATTTGCTTTTCATTGTTCTCTTTTAATCCTTTTAATATTTTAAATTTAACAAGCTATTTTATTTTTATTGTAATTTTTAAATTTGCTTCTTTATGGTGAGTGACACTGGTTTTCTGTTTATAAAGTACTATAAATTTCCATTTAAATTATTTTTATGTTTAAAAAGTTGAGGTGCTTTAAAGAAAAATAGTATGTAAATAGTAATACAGATGTTACCCCGATACGGCAAAAAATTATGAGGGAGGTATCCTAATGGCTGCTCCCTCACATGAAATCATTATCACTTGTTTAGCTTCTGTTGATGTTTTTTTCCGCAATAGAGAATCATTGTCAACAGCAAGATTCTTAACAGAGAGAGGGAAAAAGTGGCAAAGCAGCAATTCTGCAGAAGCTGCCTTCTTCTCCTCAGGAGAAGATCGTCATTTTCCTTTGTGATATTCTCAAATGTTTTTAGCTCCTATCTCATGGGTGGAAGCCAGAAACTTGGGCACCCAACAGAGAAAAAGTCAATTATAAATAGATAAATTGAAATAATTAAGACCAGACAGTCCTAGAACATTAGGCTTCATGCTACCAGGAAGGTGACAGCTTTTAGGGAGGCCTAGCCTTGATTTTTATGTTATAAACACTCTCATCTTTTTTCACTCTTTGTTGTAAACATACAGCCTGTCTTTCTTATCTACTTTGCAGATTGTGGGTGGCAAACTTTAATCAGGGTTATCTATCTCCTAGGGCCTACCCTGCTTGTGACTGGGTATATTACATTCCTTAGTGGAGAAATGAGGGGATGCAAACTTTGTTTAATATTTGCCCACACCAGCATTCCCCAAGGGTAGTGGACAGAAAATAATTCTGTAGAACTTCAAGGAGTATTACTTGGAAGAGGGGTTCCCTGATTAAATGTTTGCAGAACTTTGAGTGAAATAGCTTTCTTTACTGCAAGCCTTCTCAGAGAATTTATTATGCTCTTTGACCAGAACCATGAACTCAAAGATCACCTCAAGGGACTAGTGTCCCACACACCAGGCGTTCAGTGGTATTAGACTAGACAAAACATAATTAGGAAAGTAAAACTACCTAAATCAGATAATGTACTCCCAAAGCTAAATTTGGGATAACTGGGATTATCTACTTTTTTAGATGATTCACATGATGACGACTTCCAATGACCAAGCACCTCCTTTGTGCCCTCTACTGTGCTAGCAACTCAATGACTCTTATAAGAACCCTGCAAAGATCTTTAATCTCTTTTTAAAAAAAAATAAATAAAGGATCAAAAATACTAAGTTACTTGGTTCACTCATTCAACAAATGTTTATTTTGAAGTGCCTGCTAAGAACTGGATACTCTGCCTGACCTAGTGGCTCCACAGCCCTAATGACCTCCAGATTGGGCCCGCTAACCAAGAGTGGACATTCTTGTAAAACAAGCAAACAAACCCAGCAGAACTCCCAGCATTTCTTTGGGAGATAGTGTGATATGGTGGCTAGGAGTGGGGTTTCAAGAGTCTGAATCTCTCCATCTGCAAAATGGGGCTAGGGAGACTGCCCTAGATCAGAAGGATGTTGTGGGGACCAAGGGAGATCATACATAACATGTGTCTTGCATGGAGCAGGCACATGGATATGCTCAACAAATGTCAACTTGGCCTGTGGGTCAAGACATGAGAAACTCAAATAGTCAGACTTTCGGTGAAAATACTCTTTGTCTCATCTATCCAAACTCACCAAGAGAGGAAGGAAGGGAAGGGAAAAGGAAGGAAAGAAATCAAACAATAAAAAAATGTTGATTTTCTAGTTGAATAGATTTGGAGTTGTTGGTGGTGCTCTAGATTTAGCTTTGATATAAAGCAAGTCTCCCCAAATAGATACCCCAGCTCACGACGGCCGGAAAAACGCGAGAGGTCCATATCACCTGAAGCCCCTGATCATTCTGAATTTCTCTAAGACTGAGTCCACCAGACACTAGGTGGTGACACATTAGCAAGAGCCCAGAAATGACTATGAAGAACTTTTGCAAAAAAATAAAAATAAAAAATTGAACTTGACTCCAAACAAATTCCTAGACTTGATTTTATAGGAAACACAGTGGAAACAAAACATATTAAATGACACAATAGAGCCAAACCCAGAGTGAGGAAAATTCTATGGAACAAATAACTTGGTTTTTGAACAAAGAAATGGCATGAAAAAGGGGGTGGAGTGGAGAGGGGAATTGTTAGAGAATTAATGGGATTTAAGAAATGCAATGTGTGGAACTTGTTTGAATTTTATTCAAACAAACCAACTTTTAAAAAGGCATTTTTGAGATAATTGGGGAAAATTGAACCAATTGGGTAATAATTGAATCCAAATATATTATTATAACTTAGTAGCAGGATATTAGATGATGTTAAGGAGTTCTTAGTCATGTTAGGTTGTGATAACAGTATCATGTTATATTTTTATTAAGTTCTTATTGTTTAGAGATAAATCCTGAAGTATTAGGTTGGTGCAAAAGTAATTGCGGTTTTTACAATGATTTTTAACCTTTTAAACCTCAATTACTTTTGCACCAACCTAATATTTATAGGTGAAATATATGTTGTCTGAAATTCAATTTAAAATACTCCAGCAAAAATGAACAAACAATTAAATAAAATTATTTGTCAGGGAAGATTAGATGAAACAACGGTGGGACAGTGTGGACAATGGCTGAAGCTGAGTCATTGGGGCTGAGTACATGGGGCTTCATTACTTGTCTCTCTACATTTGTGTCTAAGTTTTTTATACTCCCAAAACCTGTTAGATGAATAAAATTAATTTTTAAAATCTTGAGAGCAGAGCTGAAGAGCTTTCTGAGTTCAAATGAAAGGGAAAGCCTAGTGAGATTCTAAGGGGGTTTCTGGTGGCAACTCTGGAGACCCCAGCTCAGCTGCAGCCTCTCAACAGCCTGAGACATCTGCTACCCACACATGTGGATCGTGACGGCTCCCCAGCCGACGATTGTTAAAATTGTCTATTTGACATGCTGCACTGGCTTCTGTAGCATCTAACTGTCTATGGAGCTAATTAAATTATTAGACTCAGAGCTGTGAGATGGACCAGTTTACATACGAAGAGTCCCTTTTCCAACGATGGAGCCACAAAGCGAATCCTTCTCGAAGTCATAATTAGTCATCCGGAGTTGTTCTCAATCAAGTCCTGTCTCCAATAAAGAATTCCTAGTTTGCTCCTAACACTTCCCTAGTGGTGAAGTTGTTTGTTTGAGCTCAGTACAAACAGATGGAGGTGGGGCAGACCAGGAAAAGCCCGTTGGTCGGGCCTGGAAGGCCCTAGTGTTTGAGGTAAGGTGTCCAGTTAATGGAGCCTCTGTTGGACTAACAGGGACTGAGTTTATTTCCCTTCAAAGGTTCAGACAAGGCCTGTTGACTGTGGCCCAGAAACATCAGTGTCTGTGATGAGGAAACTCTGCCAGCATCCATCAAGGACAGAAAAGGGACCTTGGTACCTGCTCAGGGAACACCCCCATGAAAATAAGTGATGAGCAGCGTCGTGAGCTGAAAAGCTACTGTGTGGAGAACCAAAGACCTGAACTCAGGGCAAGTCCCCACACTCACCGGATCTCAGGGTCCTCATCCATAAGATGGGTGCTGGACAACGTGATTTCAAAGACTCCTTTCATCTACAAAATGAGTTGAAGTGGCGAGAGTTCTTCTGGGAAACGGTACAAAAACTCAGAGTGAAATGTTTGTGGTTTCCGTCCTCAGCAGAGAGGGAGTATCGCTTAGGGATCAAGAAGGGACTCTATAGCCAGATCGCCTCAGTTCTAGTGCTGTTCCCACACTCCCCAGCCGTGTGGCCTTCGGCATGGCACTTAACCTCTTGAGCCTCAGTTTCCCCCTGTCAAACGAGGATAACAGCAGGACTCTCCTCGTAGGTCTTACAAGAACTAAGAAATGAATACATGTGAAACATGCAGAACTTACAGAATAAGCACCATGTAACTGTTGCTATTATTTTTTATCAAGAAAACTAACACTTTACACATCTTTCCAGCCCTTAGAATCAGGCGTGATGCTGTTGAGTTTCTGTGAATTAATCAGACCCTCTCCACTAATTTTAGAGTTGAGAAGACAGGTTTCCTACTGAAACACTGAACTTGACAATAACAATTATGATACGGAGTAGCATTAATTGAACACGTTATTGTCTAACCTTGTTTTTTAAATTGGAAGGTTTATAGGGCATTGCGTTGTACAGGACCCCTAGGATGTATCAGCTTAAGCCTCAATCAGAAGTTCAAATCCCTCTACAACATCACGACTGAATGACCCTCCATGTTCTACTTGAATTCCTCCAGGGACATGGGACTCACTATCCCCTGACAGAACTGCTGTTTGAACCCTTTCCCCAGGAGAAAATGTTAAAAGAATTGAGGATCTTAAGCTGAAAAAAAAAAGAGTTTAATGGAAACACAGCAGATTTTAAATATTTGATTAACTGTAATTAGGATTATTATTAGCATTAATAGAATTAACATTAAGCACTGTCATTAATATTTTGTTATTATGGCGATCATTTATTCATCTTATACCATGTGCCAGACACCATGCAAAATGCTTTCTACACTTCACTTAATCCTTCAACAACCTCCTAAGACATTATTAGTCTGATTTTACAGTTGAAGAAATTGAGGTGGAGAACAGTTAGGTAAAACACTGCCCAAGGATTATACAGTTAGTGAGGGGCAGAAACAGGATTCAAACCTAGATTGGTCTGACTTTGCAAGGCAGAATGAGAGCAGTTTTGTGGAAATTGTTGGGACCCCAAAACACAAAGTGACTGGAAAACGGGTTTGAGATCAACATAATGAGATTTTTCACATGAGACTGCACTAATTTCAGGCAAAAAAGTGTTGACAGGGCTTTTGTAAAACACACACACACACACCCCTCAGCCTGGTGCAGGTTCCTAAAGGGACAGTGGATAGATAGGAGGCTGGGAAGGGGAATATGGCTGGTAGAGCGGGGTGTCCACGGCTGTCTCACTGCCAGGGAGAACACCCAGGCCAGATGACCTGTGCTGCTACAAACATGTTGTTTCCAATCACAGCTGGGCCTCGCACTGCTTCCTCACCCCTGTGAGCGCTTCCCCATGTCCCTCCCCAATTCCCCCAACCCCTGGACCCATCTCCCTTAGCAGCTGACCACTCTCCCTACTTCATGAGGAAAGCAGTGGCTACATGAATTGTATGAATGACCTCAACTGTTGGCCTCTGTGCTGCTGAACAAGGCTGCACTGTCCTCACTTGTTCCCTCCCTGCTTCAAGAACAAGGCACCTAGAACCTTTCGGCATGTTTGCTCCATCAATGTCCACTCTCTTTCCTGAACCTTTATCCCCTGCCCTGTCCTGGCTTCTTTCCACCAGCCTGTCACCATACTCAGCAACACAAGGACATACAAGTCTTATGATCCTGCATCCAGCTCTCAGCAAGTGTCCTGGCCCCCTGTCTAAAGTCAAGCTTCTAAAGAGCCGTGGCACTGGGCCTCTCCACTCCTCCTTGCGTCTGCCCTCAGCCCACTCCCTTTGGTCTCCAGCCGCACCAGCGTGGGAAACGACACCACTGGCCTCGCCATTTCTAACATCCAGCGGACCCTTTTAGACCTCTATCTTAGCTGACCAGATCTTTTATTTGCTCCCGCTTTGTGGAACTGCCATTTTTCTTGGTTGCTATGAAACACTCTTTCTTGGTTTCCCCCCTCACCTTTCTGGATCCTCTTTCTCTTGAGTCTCTATTTGTTTACCAGGGACCATCTGAGGCTCTATTCTCAGTCTAGACCCATCCAGGAGCATCCCCACACACATGGCTCCCGCCCACCGTCATGCCACCCTCCCAATCTACAGATCCAGCTTTCTCCCAGCTGCCTCCTCTGGGCGCTCTGTACCCTCCTCCCAGAAAATCACAGATTGCCAACACACCCAAATCTGCCAACTTTACGGGATTCCTGCAAGATGTTGGAATGCATCCCAACCACTCTACTCAGTTAGAAGTTCTAGGGCTTCAGGTGCCCTCAGACTACAGCAAGCTTTAGTAGGATCCTCTGACCTGCTGCACCTCGCTGCCCTCTTCACCATCTCAGGGACACATTCTAAGACCCTCTGGCTTTAACGTAGCCTCAGTCCTCCAAGGCTGAGTTGTGAACATGTTATCTTCCATCATTTGCTTCACTTTGGTTCCTCTTCTCAACCCCTAACTTCTCACTTTCCAACAGCTGCATTCCCACATACTATGTTTAATATTATAGCCCTCTCCCTTTCCTTCTCCTATTCTAATTATAGACGTTAAACAAATGATTGCACATCAGTTATCTATGCAGCTCACTTAAGGTTTGGGGGAGAACAGAAATAACTCACAAGCAAACAATGACATGTACTATATCAAAGTCCTGAATGAAGACCACAGGTAACTGCTTCTCAGCCCTCAGCACGGACTTCAAACTCCCCCAAAGGCGGCATCAGGTGGGCCTCAAAGCACAGACTGTCTAAAGAAGAAAATAGTGGCCTCTCCCAAGGAGGGCTTCCAGGGAACACAAAGCATCCAGGTTTCCTTAGACACAGGCCGAGACCTGACCTCATGACGATGCTGAGTGTGGATGAGAGAAGAGCAAAAGGAGGAGCTCATTGGCTTGGAGGGCCTGCAGATATTCTGCTTTGGATCAACATTCCCGTGGCAAAGATGAGCGTATTCACCCAGTGCTGTAGGCGCCTCCTGCGCAATTTGGTCTTTTTCCTTCACCAGAACCAGGGCGCATCCTTTGTCAGGAGCAGCTCTCACATTGTGGATCGCTTCTCCTTTTTCTTCTCCTGGGGCCAGAATCCTTGCCTGCCTCACCACTGCCAGGTCACTGGGCCCATTTAAGCCTCCAGCACCAGCTCCTGCACTGGTCTATCTCAGGTGTGCCCTCCTCCCTCCTCCCTCCCCCTCCTCACTCCTCCTCCCCTTCCCTCATCCTCATCCCTCCCTCCTTCTCCTCCTCTTCCCTCCTTCTCCTCCTCTTCCCTCCTTCTCCTCCTCTTCCCTCATCCTCGTCCCTCCTTCCTTCTCCTCCCCTTCCCTCATCCTCGTCCCTCCCTCCTTCTCCTCCTCTTCCCTCATCCTCGTCCCTCCCTCCTTCTCCTCCTCTTCCCTCATCCTCGTCCCTCCCTCCTTCTCCTCCCCTTCCCTCATCCTCATCCCTCCCTCCTTCCTTCTCCTCCCCTTCCCTCATCCTCATCCCTCCCTCCTTCTCCTCCTCTTCCCTCCTTCTCCTCCCTCCCTCCTCCTCCCCTTCCCTCATCCCTCCCTCCTTCTCCTCCCCTTCCCTCATCCTCATCCCTCCCTCCTTCCTTCTCCTCCCCTTCCCTCATCCTCATCCCTCCCTCCCTCCTTCTCCTCCCCTTCCCTCATCCTCATCCCTCCCTCCTTCTCCTCCCCTTCCCTCATCCTCATCCCTCCCTCCTTCTCCTCCCCTTCCTTCATCCTCATCCCTCCCTCCTTCTCCTCCCCTTCCCTCATCCCTCCCTCCTTCTCCTCCTCTTCCCTCATCCTCGTCCCTCCCTCCTTCTCCTCCTCTTCCCTCATCCTCGTCCCTCCCTCCTTCTCCTCCCCTTCCCTCATCCTCCTCCCTCCCTCCTTCTCCTCCCCTTCCCTTATCCTCCTCCCTCCCTCCTTCTCCTCCTCTTCCCTCATCCTCGTCCCTCCCTCCTTCTCCTCCCCTTCCCTCATCCTCCTCCCTCCCTCCTTCTCCTCCCCTTCCCTCATCCCTCCCTCCTTCTCCTCCTCTTCCCTCATCCTCGTCCCTCCCTCCTTCTCCTCCCCTTCCCTCATCCTCCTCCCTCCCTCCTTCTCCTCCCCTTCCCTTATCCTCCTCCCTCCCTCCTTCTCCTCCTCTTCCCTCATCCTCGTCCCTCCCTCCTTCTCCTCCCCTTCCCTCATCCTCCTCCCTCCCTCCTTCTCCTCCCCTTCCCTCATCCCTCCCTCCTTCTCCTCCTCTTCCCTCATCCTCGTCCCTCCCTCCTTCTCCTCCCCTTCCCTCATCCTCCTCCCTCCCTCCTTCTCCTCCCCTTCCCTTATCCTCCTCCCTCCCTCCTTCTCCTCCTCTTCCCTCATCCTCGTCCCTCCCTCCTTCTCCTCCCCTTCCCTCATCCTCCTCCCTCCCTCCTTCTCCTCCCCTTCCCTCATCCCTCCCTCCTTCTCCTCCTCTTCCCTCATCCTCGTCCCTCCCTCCTTCTCCTCCCCTTCCCTCATCCTCCTCCCTCCCTCCTTCTCCTCCCCTTCCCTCATCCCTCCCTCCTTCTCCTCCCCTTCCCTCATCCTCCTCCCTCCCTCCTTCTCCTCCCCTTCCCTCATCCTCATCCCTCCCTCCTTCTCCTCCCCTTCCCTCATCCCTCCCTCCTTCTCCTCCTCTTCCCTCATCCTCGTCCCTCCCTCCTTCTCCTCCCCTTCCCTCATCCTCCTCCCTCCCTCCTTCTCCTCCCCTTCCCTCATCCCTCCCTCCTTCTCCTCCCCTTCCCTCATCCTCCTCCCTCCCTCCTTCTCCTCCTCTTCCCTCATCCTCGTCCCTCCCTCCTTCTCCTCCCCTTCCCTCATCCTCCTCCCTCCCTCCTTCTCCTCCCCTTCCCTCATCCTCGTCCCTCCCTCCTTCTCCTCCTCTTCCCTCATCCTCCTCCCTCCCTCCTTCTCCTCCCCTTCCCTCATCCTCGTCCCTCCCTCCTTCTCCTCCCCTTCCCTCATCCTCCTCCCTCCCTCCTTCTCCTCCCCTTCCCTCCTCCTCCTCCCTCCCTCCTTCTCCTCCTCTTCCCTCATCCTCGTCCCTCCCTCCTTCTCCTCCCCTTCCCTCATCCTCGTCCCTCCCTCCTTCTCCTCCTCTTCCCTCATCCTCGTCCCTCCCTCCTTCTCCTCCCCTTCCCTCATCCTCCTCCCTCCCTCCTTCTCCTCCTCTTCCCTCATCCTCGTCCCTCCCTCCTTCTCCTCCCCTTCCCTCATCCTCCTCCCTCCCTCCTTCTCCTCCCCTTCCCTCATCCCTCCCTCCTTCTCCTCCTCTTCCCTCATCCTCGTCCCTCCCTCCTTCTCCTCCCCTTCCCTCATCCTCCTCCCTCCCTCCTTCTCCTCCCCTTCCCTCATCCTCGTCCCTCCCTCCTTCTCCTCCTCTTCCCTCATCCTCGTCCCTCCCTCCTTCTCCTCCTCTTCCCTCATCCTCGTCCCTCCCTCCTTCTCCTCCCCTTCCCTCATCCTCCTCCCTCCCTCCTTCTCCTCCCCTTCCCTCATCCTCGTCCCTCCCTCCTTCTCCTCCTCTTCCCTCATCCTCGTCCCTCCCTCCTTCTCCTCCCCTTCCCTCATCCTCCTCCCTCCCTCCTTCTCCTCCCCTTCCCTCATCCCTCCCTCCTTCTCCTCCTCTTCCCTCATCCTCGTCCCTCCCTCCTTCTCCTCCCCTTCCCTCATCCCTCCCTCCTTCTCCTCCCCTTCCCTCATCCTCCTCCCTCCCTCCTTCTCCTCCCCTTCCCTCATCCCTCCCTCCTTCTCCTCCCCTTCCCTCATCCTCCTCCCTCCCTCCTTCTCCTCCCCTTCCCTCATCCCTCCCTCCTTCTCCTCCCCTTCCCTCATCCTCCTCCCTCCCTCCTTCTCCTCCCCTTCCCTCATCCCTCCCTCCTTCTCCTCCCCTTCCCTCATCCCTCCCTCCTTCTCCTCCCCTTCCCTCATCCTCCTCCCTCCCTCCTTCTCCTCCCCTTCCCTCATCCCTCCCTCCTTCTCCTCCCCTTCCCTCATCCTCGTCCCTCCCTCCTTCTCCTCCCCTTCCCTCATCCTCATCCCTCCCTCCTTCTCCTCCCCTTCCCTCATCCCTCCCTCCTTCTCCTCCCCTTCCCTCATCCTCCTCCCTCCCTCCTTCTCCTCCCCTTCCCTCATCCTCATCCCTCCCTCCTTCTCCTCCCCTTCCCTCCTCCCTCCCTCCTTCTCCTCCCCTTCCCTCATCCTCGTCCCTCCCTCCTTCTCCTCCCCTTCCCTCATCCTCCTCCCTCCCTCCTTCTCCTCCCCTTCCCTCATCCTCGTCCCTCCCTCCTTCCTTCTCCCCTTCCCTCATCCTCACCCCTCCCTCCTTCTCCTCCCCTTCCCTCATCCTCGTCCCTCCCTCCTTCTCCTCCCCTTCCCTCATCCTCGTCCCTCCCTCCTTCTCCTCCCCTTCCCTCATCCTCGTCCCTCCCTCCTTCTCCTCCCCTTCCCTCATCCTCGTCCCTCCCTCCTTCTCCTCCCCTTCCCTCATCCTCGTCCCTCCCTCCTTCTCCTCCCCTTCCCTCATCCTCCTCCCTCCCTCCTTCTCCTCCCCTTCCCTCATCCTCGTCCCTCCTTCCTTCTCCTCCTCTTCCCTCATCCTCCTCCCTCCCTCCTTCTCCTCCCCTTCCCTCATCCTCGTCCCTCCCTCCTTCTCCTCCCCTTCCCTCATCCTCGTCCCTCCTTCCTTCTCCTCCTCTTCCCTCATCCTCCTCCCTCCCTCCTTCTCCTCCCCTTCCCTCATCCTCGTCCCTCCCTCCTTCTCCTCCCCTTCCCTCATCCTCGTCCCTCCCTCCTTCTCCTCCCCTTCCCTCATCCTCCTCCCTCCCTCCTTCTCCTCCCCTTCCCTCATCCTCCTCCCTCCCTCCTTCTCCTCCCCTTCCCTCATCCTCGTCCCTCCCTCCTTCTCCTCCCCTTCCCTCATCCTCATCCCTCCCTCCTTCCTTCTCCTCCCCTTCCCTCATCCTCATCCCTCCTTCCTTCTCCTCCCCTTCCCTCATCCTCATCCCTCCCTCCTTCTCCTCCCCTTCCCTCATCCCTCCCTCCTTCTCCTCCCCTTCCCTCATCCCTCCCTCCTTCTCCTCCCCTTCCCTCATCCTCCTCCCTCCCTCCTTCTCCTCCCCTTCCCTCATCCTCGTCCCTCCCTCCTTCTCCTCCCCTTCCCTCATCCTCGTCCCTCCCTCCTTCTCCTCCCCTTCCCTCATCCTCATCCCTCCCTCCTTCCTTCTCCTCCCCTTCCCTCATCCTCATCCCTCCTTCCTTCTCCTCCCCTTCCCTCATCCTCATCCCTCCCTCCTTCTCCTCCCCTTCCCTCCTCCTCGTCCCTCCCTCCTTCTCCTCCCCTTCCCTTATCCTCCTCCCTCCCTCCTTCTCCTCCCCTTCCCTCATCCTCGTCCCTCCCTCCTTCTCCTCCCCTTCCCTCATCCTCATCCCTCCCTCCTTCCTTCTCCTCCCCTTCCCTCATCCTCATCCCTCCCTCCTTCTCCTCCCCTTCCCTCATCCTCCTCCCTCCCTCCTTCTCCTCCCCTTCCCTCATCCTCATCCCTCCCTCCTTCTCCTCCCCTTCCCTCATCCTCATCCCTCCCTCCTTCTCCTCCCCTTCCCTCATCCTCCTCCCTCTTTACTTCTTCTCCTCTTCTTTTCTCCCTTCTCCTCCCTTCTCCTCCTCCTTCCTCTCCCCTGTCTCCTCCTTCTACTAGAATTCAGGACTGTGCCCACCCCAGAAAGCTCAAAATGTTTTTCGTGAGGGACGTTCAGTGCTCCTTGGATGTTCTCAGACATACAAGAACAAGCTGTAGATAACTGGGTTCTCCTGCTGTTGCTTTCTGATAACCAGACACTTAGCTCAGGAAGGGGGTGGAGATATTCTTACACTGCACTGGGGACCCAAATTGCATTTATGGACAATAATTTTGTCTAGATACCCAATAAACTTTATCTCAGCTAGACCCACTCTTAAATTCTCAGTAGATCAAAATAACTTAACCAAGAATATCAGAAAACAAGTGTTTTCCAATTAATAAGAACCGCCACCACAGTAAATTATTGAAAAAAAAAGAGAGAAAAAGAATTAAAAAGAAAAAGATAATGGAAAAGAAAAAAAATAGAAAAACTCACCAGGGAAAACATATTAGAGATTTCAATTAGACAACTCTCACCTAACAAGTTCTTCCTGTAAAATTTATATTGATCATGTATCTTTCATACATTGCCTGGGTCTCTAAAGCCCAGATTACAAAAATCAGTTAAAATCTATTTTTCCTAAAATAAGAGTTTACAAAATGCAGCAGCAGTTTAGAGGCTGGAGAAGTGGTACCCACTGAACTTGAGATTTGGCTCAACTAATAACCACCAGAATCACCATCGTCTACCGTGCACTTAGTACTACATGTGAGGCGCTGTGCTAAGTGCTTCAGACACATTACTTAATTTAATCCCCATTATAGCAGTAGGAGGCAGATATTATCATCTCATTTACAGGCTCTAGAGGGCTTACCTGGTGAGCCAGGGTTTAAACTTGATTCTTTTAAACTCCAGAGTCTTTATGCTTAGCTACTGCATTCTCCTGCCTCACGCTATGTTTCATGTATCTTGCAAACCCATGGTCATTCATTCCCATCACCCTGAGCAACAATCCCAGAATCCTTCCCAAATCAAACAAGGGCAGGCAACACAGAATTTAGGCAGCTCTCATCCATTAATATTTTAAAAGAAATTCCAGTGTATTCTAGATCAGACTTTCTCAACCTTGACATTACTCATGCTTTGGCTGGGAAAATTCTTTGCTGTGGCGGGCTGTTCTGTGCATTTTAGGATGTTTAGTAGCATCTCTGGCCTCTTCCCACTACATGCCAGCAACATCTCTCCTCCATCCTCAGTTGTGACAACCAAAAAAGTCTCCAGACATTGCCAAATGTCCCCTGGGTAGGTGGGTGGTGGTGGTGGTCGGGAATTGCCCTCACTAGAAAACAATCAATCTGGACGTCTAGACCATCTGTATGGATTAAATGCCCCATTCCTGCCCACCAACATTGCTTTCTGTGCTTTGCCCACTCATACCTCGAAGTAGCACAGATCTGAAAATCCCACAGTAGGACAGGCAGGAAGAGCATGGCCATAAAGAAGTCAGGAATAGGCGATCCTTAGAAATCAGGTAGGTTGGCTGTTGGCATCATGTTTAGGAATTTTCATGCAGGTCAGTATGTATTTTCTTGACCAAAATGTCAATTTTACCTCCCCTCAGGCCAAGTCGGTTCATTTTATACAAAGTACATTCTCATTACGTTGCTATTAATGGTCATGATTGGGAAGATTATGAGCAACATAAAAATGCTCATAACAATGAAAAAAGCAGGTTAAAAAAATCATATGAACACTGTAATGGAAACTAAAGTGACAACAATAATGGAATTAAGGTAGTGGGATTATGGGTGATGTTTTCCTCCTCTTTCTAAATTTCCTGTAATGTAACTTCCATAACACTGTCATCATTTAGAAAGTAAATTTTCATATGGTGTCCCCAGACATGGGCCCCACTTCCTTCTCCCCAGTTAGTGTCACTTCACACCATATAATTACTACTTGGACTCCCTGAATTATCACCTAGATCCACACTTTGACCACACTTTTAGTCAATATCATCTGGATGGTCTGTGCGATATCTGAATTGCACTTAATAAGTTTATACAATGACGTTCATTAAAACTCAAAAATACCTACATTTATTTTTAATAAAAAATTAAAATTTATTCTCCCATTGCCTGATCCTATTTGTGAATCTTGCTAACACCTACTGTGCCTTGGGCCTTCTGGCAGTGTCTGCAGAACTCCCAGTGAGTCCATTTCATCTGACGCAGCCCAGAGGCATGGGGTGAACCATCCTCTGCAGCTACTGTCGTCCTTTAGGCCCTTGCCGGCCCTCAACCCAGCTGGAGGCATTGGCACCAAACTTGAGCTGGCCTAATCAGGCTCACTTTTGTAGAAATTTGGAATTTTGAACCAAGAGACCCAGGCCCTAGGAGCTGTTGTAGCTGGGCAGTTCTCTAAAAAGTCCATAATAAACCACTGCTACTTGGATCCCAGTTTCCATTCCTTCTGAAATTTGGGCAACTTTTTCTGGAATCTTCCCCCTCCAAAAAACAAACAAATCGTATTATGTGTTTGCTTAAGCTGGCTCTAATTGATTTTTGTTTCTTTTGCAACCCAAAGAATCTTAACTCCTAGAGATCATATTTGAGATCTCTTCATTGTTCACATAAATATCAGGTCATAAGTATTATTCTGAGCCTCTTTCCAGTGGTGACGTCCCAGAAACCTAATGTCGCCTGTGGTCACATCTTTAGCGCGGGAGTGTTGGCTTTAGTCAGTCTGATTTCAAATCTCGGCTCTGCCTGGGTTTCCTTACGGTGTAAGTAGACACTTCCACTGCAGCTCAGGGCTATTGTGAGGGTTAAATGAGGGTCATGGACAGGATGTGCACATAGGATGTTTCCTCACACACCACACTCCCTCCCCCTTACATTCTGTCTCCAGCCAGGAGATACTGGTGCTTCTTTATTAACTTGTGGTTCAAAAAACTAAATCCTATTTTGCTAAACAGTCTATACTTCTCTGCATGTACCTCTCCTGTCTCTCCCAAATCCCCACGTTTGATTTGAAGCATGTCCTCAGTTTCCAATCCAGGACTTCCTAGGCCTTAGCTGTGCTGGTCAGGTTTCTTCCGACAGAATTTGTGTCTTCACATAAACCCTTAACTATAAGTAGTGGTTAATGGGCTTGAAACATCTTTGGGGATGCTTTACCACATCGCACACATCTGATCCAGGAATAATAATAATTACTGAGTGCTTACTATGTGTTTCGCTTGACTTATCTCATTTAATCCTCACACAACTCTGTGAGGTAGGTAATATCATTACCCCTATTTAACAGAAGAGGAAACTAAGAGTAGTTAAGTACCTTGCCCAGCTCAGCTCTACCAGTTACTAGTTAAGTGTCACGTAACTAGTAACTGGTAGAGCTGAGCCCAGAACTTGTGTGCTTAACCTGCTGACTATGCAAAATTTACTGCCTTTACCTCTCCTGGGACCAAGTTCCTGGCCTGCCCTCTGTGCATGAGCCATGCACATGACACTCAGAGCAAAGTTCTCTGTATCTGTGGGGACCGAGGATCCTTATTTACAGTGAGTGCTTGGGAGGACAACATGCGGCCCTTCCCTCAGAAAGTCTCCGTTCGTGTTGCCTAGCCCTTTCACTGCGAGTTGCTGCTCTTTCTTCTGCTTGTCTCATTCATCTACATACCATCCTCAGCATCTTTGACTTCTGTGTACTGAGCACTTACTGTGTACCTAATAAACGTCCAGAACATAATTCACAATAAATATCAGTTCTTGTTTTCACCATTAAAATTCACATACATACGCACACAACCCTCTCAACAGCTCACAGGGCCTTGTGTGAGCTAACCCCGAGCCACCTCCCCACGCCACCTCCTGCTCCTTCCCTCTCCCTCACAGGCTCCAGCCACACTAGTTTCTTTGCTCTGCCAGAAACATTATCAAGCACGCTCCTGCTTCAGACTTGACACTTACTGTTCCTTCTGCCTAGCTTGCTTACTCACTTCCTTCAGTTCTCTACTCAAATATTCCTTAAAAGTTGTGCTATACCCTTTTCATAAATGATTTCATTTCATCCTCAGTAGTCCTATGAGTTAGGTATCATAATAGATTGAGCCCATGTGAAATTGCCAATATTTAATCATATGACTCACATGAAAGCAGTTTCATATTGTTCAAACTAGCATTATCCCCATTTTATATAACAGATGAAGGCATTGAAGCTTAAAGGTTGGCAAAGGTCACACAGTTGTAAAGTGGCTTAGCCAGGATTCAGTCTTTAGACCTCTCTTATATTCAAGCTCTTGCTCTTACTGTCTACACTGTACAATTTGTCTCCCAGAACTTTCCTATTTCCTTCTTGAATTTTTATCTTCCATTTTGTCCAGGAACATGTCACACCCTCTCTTAAGCTGAGATACAGAGAGACTGAAACACCCATACCCCTACTTTAAGAACCCAGAGTCTTTCAGTCAACACAGATGCTACCTGTTTGGATATCTTGCATCTGCCACCATCCACTCCAAAGCCCTTGGTAAATGAGCCCAAAGGATGTGCCCTACAGACTAGATTGAGAAGAGGAATCACGAGCTGCTACTACGTGGGCACCTGGCCTGAAAACAGAGAAGTGACTCAGACACCGCAGAAGAGAAAAGAAAGCCTGAGAATTCAAAAACACTTACGAGGTCTGACAATTAAGTTCACAAACTTGTTGCAACAATGTTGCTAACCTTTTTTGATATCGGGGGGATTATTCATTACGAATTAGTACCAATTGGACAAACCGTTAACCAAGTTTACTATTTGGAAATGCTGAAAAGGCTGTGTGAAAAAGTTAAATGACCTGAACTTTTCGCCAACAATTCACGGCTCTTGCATCACGACAATGCACCAGCTCACACGGCACTGTCTGTGGGGGAGTTTTTACCCAGTAAACAAATAACTGTATTGGAACACCCTCCCTACTCACCTGATCTGGCCCCCAATGACTTCTTTCTTTATCCAAAGATAAAGGAAATATTGAAAGGAAGATATTTTGATGACATTCAGGAAGGACATCAAGGCTAGTACTACGACAGCTCTGATGGCCATTCCAGAAAAAGAGTTCCAAAACTGCTTTGCGGGGTGGACTAGGCACTGGCCTTGGTGCGTAGTTTCCCAAGGGGAGTACTTCGAAGGTGACCGTAGTGATATTCAGCAATGAGGTATGGAGCACTTTTTCTAGGATAAGTTCGCGAACTTAACTGTCCGACCTCGTAGACAGCAAATAACTCTGTAACTCTCTCACCTGTTGAGAAGCCTCCTTAAGTAGTAGGCACAAGGCCAGGGGTTTGGGGATATGGACTGTCAGAGTCAATATCAAAAGGGAGTGTGATGTTAATAAACAAAAACGTAGGGCCTGTAGGGCACACCAACCACCATCACATCTTCCTCTCAACATACTTGCCATCTGAAGGCCAAATCTGGCCTAAGCTTGATTCTGTGATGTCATTTTGAATATCACTCCCAGATAATAGTGTGCATTACAAAGTTCACCAATTATGGCAAATCTCCTCAGAGAAAAAGTGGCTCCCATCCTCTGTTTATCTCTCTGGGTTTCCACTTTTCCTCGGATTTGGCCTGACAACTTATTATCCTTCCAGGTCTTGGATACTTTTAAGATTTTTAGAGTAAGTGTTGTACCAGGAGCATCATTCTGGAGCTATCTCACCATGTTACTGAAAACGGTAGTCCAGTAAATATTCTTAAGCAGAGGAATCACGTAGTATCATACCTTTGGTTTTGTTTGTTAAAAGATGAGTCTGATAGTTGTGTGAAGAATGGACTAATTGGTGGCAGAATCTGAAGAAAGGGAGACCATATAAGAGGCCATTGCAGTAGCCGCAGTGAGAAATGGTGTTTGCTTGCCTTGGCCTGGAGAGGTGGCAGTGGAGGGAGACGGAAAAGAACGAATCCAACAGTTACTGTTAAGGTACCTGCATGGCTACTGGCAACCTGCCTCAGTGGGTGAGCTGAGCAGGTGCTCCAAGAGGTCCATCCTACTTTCTCGACCATATAGCTAGTGGATCAAATGACCACTAAAATCCTTCTCAGCTTGATGATTCTCAGATTTGATATGGAATAGCGATGACACATATGCAGTGTTTAATAGTTATGCTCAATTTCCATATACATGCTCTCATTCGATCTTCATAGCAACCCTGGGAAGTACGTATTATTTTTCCTATTTTAAAAATTAGAAAATTCAGGCTCAGAAGAGTTTAAATTATTAATTCAAATACTAACTGAAATTACAACCAGGATTCAAATCCAGGTCTTCTAACTCCAGAACCCATTTGTTTCCTCTATCACGAGAGTAAATTACTCTTCTGAGCAAAAGTGCCAAGACCATAAAGCTGAGATGAATAAAATCAATGCTGTTATTTTCAAATAAATAAACATTACATATCATTAAATTGACACACATGAAATTATAACAACAGCCCATATTTTAATGTTTACTGTGTGCTAGGAACTGATCAAAGCACCAAGTATATGATCATATTTGGTCCTCACAAGAACCCAGAGAGGTATGTACTATTATTAACTCCATATATGGAGTTTCTCCACATTGGAGAAACTGGAGCATAGAGGTTAAGTGTAGTGCTTAAGTTCACACAGCTGTCAGCTATGGAACTGGGGTTAAAATCCAGGCCACTCTGACTCCTGAGTCCACACTTTAACCTATAACCTTTGGAGAAAACACTTTAAATACTAATTGTAACAAACTGTGGACATGATCATATAGGATTCCCAGGAGCCTCTTATATAGATAGATTCGATTTTGTTTTTTAAGGTGGTTATCTCTGAGATATTGCTCAGGCTGGAAAATCTTACAATATATTAAGGATATTTAATTTCACTTATCAAACTATGAGTTTGGACTCTATATAAGTTTCATACTTATGATTATAATAATAGTATAAAAATATGAAAGCTAGAAATGATGTTGGGAATGCATAATCATTCAACAAACATTTATCATACCCTCTGGTATGGCAGGAAAGAGAGAAATTAAATACAGCCCCTGCCCTTGACATATTGGTGGATTTAACAGGCAGCGTCTAGAAGTGAAGCTTCATTTATGAGTTAAGATTTATGATGGTTAGACCAAAGAAGAGTATTTTTCTCCCTCCAAAAACACAAATTCAGATGAAGTCTTCCGTTTTAGTCTTTTAACTCAATTTTACATAAATAAAATTGCCTTCATCACAAACAAAGAGTATCAAGCTCTGCTAAGAGCATACTTCACAGGAGGAAGTAGAAAGTGGGAACCTTTGGGAAGGGCTGACCACACAGAGCAATGGCCATAGTTACAGCATTTTTAAATCTGAAGGACAGTGCAATTATAACAAGTGCTGGAAAATCATGTGGCTTCAAAAGTTCAGTAGCCTTTTCCCTAAGTAAATGGTGGAAGCCCTATTGCTTCACCAAGTCTTATAAAAAGAATTCCAAAGAATCTGAGTCCACAAACATCAGCTTGTCAAATTTCCACAAAACTTTCTTCATGGACCAGTGTTAAAATAAAAAAATGTCTCTATGTGAAAACAGCTGAAGAAATGCTATATCCATGATCTGAATTCTTCTTTTACTCTACACCTAGAGCTTGCTTTATTTAGGCTAGAATCAAGTACTTTAATCCATGGCTCTGACAATAATGTCTAGTTAGGACAGCATTCAAACATCAACCGAGATCCACGTGAACAGATGTCCTTCCCTAAGGAAAGGACTATTGCATTTGAAGGGCAGAAGCCACCTCTACGCTCTAGGAGTCACATAGAAAGGAAAAGAGAAGCATATTGGATCTCAGACTATCTTGCTACTAGTATCCGGTGTCACTGCAGGGGGTCACAAATGGCCCTGAATCAGTCCAACTGGCAGATGGCTGAATAGCCTACGGGGCTATCCTAGGCTTATCTTTTTGGCTGCAAGGCTTCTAGCTCCTGCTCAGACTTGCATGAGGAGTGGTGGGGAAGTGTCCGAGCTGCCGGATTCCATCTGCAAGCAGAGACTGTACATCCCCGGTAACATCCAATGAGCTTCTGAGCAATTCTTTCAAGAGACTAGATAGACACCCGGAGCCAGACTTTATCAGACTTAGCAAAGTTTGACCCTTATAAAACAGTTCCATTTTCCAGAGTGTTCTGGCTTGCTTAGGGTTGAAAGCTGGACTCGGCCAGCTTTGAAATGTTTATCCTCCACCACCTGCTCCAAAACCCAGGATAAGTGGCCAAGGCTCATCAGCCACATATGTGTGGGGTTCCCTGACACCCCAGGGTCACATGACTGCAGAGATGGCCACCAACATGCTTCTGGGATTTTAGCTTCTGACAGTTTCCATTATGGCTCCTCTTATAAGCTATGTCTTTGGATCGTACTGGGGTCTTCTCTTGTACCTGTTGCCTCCAGGAAAACACTACATATTTTATGACTATATAAACACTGTTCTTCAGAGTTCCCTGGGGCTGAAGTGCAATGACAATGGTCATACCACCTTGAAGCACAAGTAGTTTACCTGAACTCTAGTCAACAAAAAATTACTCATACCTTCTAAATGCAAGGAACTCTTCCAGGAAGTGGGATGTGGGGGGAGAAAATACAAAGAAGCAAAACGACACAAATACAAAGTAAAAAATGTGATCCTTACTTTCATGCAATAAAAGAGGCAAGATCTAAAACACGTACTTCCTGTGTCTCTTCTCCTCTGTGAAGTCTGATCACTGCCCCCAATTCAGTCCAAAAGATTTAGGTTAAAGCGCATTTATGAGTGGACCATACAAAATTGCCATTTTTCCGGTCAAAAAGGTAGAATTGTCAGCAACTTCATTTGGTTCAACCTACTAATCCGTCTCCCAAAGCACCTTGTCTACTGATCCATCGTGGCCCTGTTTTCAATCTGTCTTGCCAATAATCACGTATTTATATGACCTCTTCCTCTGTTTGATTACAAAGCTCCTTGGAAGCATCTGCAGGTAAGTACTGCACCTTACACTTAGTAGGGGAACAAATAAATGGGCAAACATTGTGTGTGTGTGTGTGTGTGTGTGTGTGTGTGTGTGTGTGTGTTTCTAAGCAATGTGCTGATGAAAGGCTGAATCAACAAGGTCCCTGCCCAGGATGAGCCTGGGTCTCAGTGAGACGCAGAGAGAAAATTTTACATTGAGCAGTGGCACTACTGGCACTTTGTTGGGAGGGTGGCTATGCTGTTTGTTATAGGATGCACAGGCCTCTACCTGCTCTATGCCAGTGGTATTCCCTCGACCCCCAAACCCCACCCAGTCATCACAATCAAAAATGTCTCTAGATATTGCCAAAT
Organism: Rhinolophus sinicus; assembly: GCF_057876585.1. Lineage (NCBI taxonomy): Eukaryota > Metazoa > Chordata > Mammalia > Chiroptera > Rhinolophidae > Rhinolophus > Rhinolophus sinicus. The sequence goes on from NC_142506.1 coordinate 28,810,238, forward strand.
GTCCCTGGGGAACAAAATCACCCTGACTGAGAACTACCGCCATCCACTGTGGATGTGCATATTGCCAGTGTGGTGAGTCAAAGAAACTTCCCTGAAAGGATGACACCTGGGGTAGGCCTTAAAGACATACAGGAACTACCAAGGTGGAGCAAAGCAGAGGCCCCTGCACAAGCCAAGACACGACGGCTTACCTGCACTTTACCTTGAGCTGCACAGGTGTGAGCCACACATGAATGAAAGGCAGTTTTCAAAAGTAAATTCAAACAAACAAAATCAGCCTACTCACTCTCTCTCTTTAAAAAATAGATTACACCAAGTCTGGTTTCTGATATAACCTGCTTTCCATGAATTATTCTACCTTCAGCAATGCTTGGCCCAGACGTAGGACCTTGATGAATTAAGTGAGGTCACTCACAGCAGTTTTAATGCTTGTGCAGAAACAGCATCAAGAGGTACAATAATATGATCTTCTCTTAACAACGTACTTTACAGGACTTTTTTTCCTCCACTTTTTTCTTTTTGCATTAATTTTTTTTAAGTGCTTTCATGAGAGGTTGAATACAAAAACAAAAGACTATTTAACATGCAAGCACACAGAGTACTAATGAAGCATGTAAGCCCCATGCAGCCATTGACATAGAACATCAGCTCTGCCTTCGAAGCCCCCTGTGTGCTGCTCCTTCCTGATCCCATTCCCCCTCTACCCCCAAGGGAGAAAGATTTTAGTGTTCACATTTATTCATTCAACAAACATTTTACGGACCACCTCACTACGCTATGGGCCAGGCTCTGTGCTGTAAATTAGTGAGCAAAACAAGACCTTCCCCTCCCTTACTTAAAGCACTTTCACGTCAGTCACTTCAATTTGATGTGATGTTCTCAATACCCCAATGAGATACATATAAGCAACTAATAATTACTCTTTCCTCCACCCCTTCACAGATGAGGAAATGGAGGCTCAGACTGTTGACTTGTCCCCAGTCACATGGTAACTAAGTGGCAGAACTGGAGCAAGCAGCCACAGGGTTGCATCCCTCGGGTCCACCTCCCTCCATTGCACCACATGTCCTCTCCTCTCCTCTCCTCTCCTCTCCTCTCCTCTCCTCTCCTCTCCTCTCCTCTCCTCTCCTCTCCTCTCCTCTCCCCTCCCCTCCCCTCCCCTCCCCTCCCCTCCCCTCCCCTCCCCTCCCCTCCCCTCCCCTCCCCTCCCCTCTCCTCTCTTTACCTCGTTACCCCTCCCATGACTGCATACAAGGGGTTCAAGTCACTGTTACCAAATGCCATATTCTGCAGCTAAAGCAAGGCAACTGCAGAGCACGGAGACGGGTGGGATTCAGAGACCCCTAATGGCCCACCTGGATTCAAGACAAAGCAGCCTGAATGTTGGGGCAGGGGGCAGTCTCTGCAGTGAAACAGCCCCCAGCCAGGCAGCCTTGTTCCCAAACATTGGGTCCATATCAAGCCCCCATTTTAAAGTTGCACTATATCATACAAACAAAGCCTTTTTTTTGCCTTTTTATTTTGATTGAAAAATAAAGTTATTTGTGGTTGGTTTATTGGCTACTTAAGTTGGATAAACTTGGAGCCATTTATTTATGACTCAATTTCTGCTTCCTTTGTTGGTATTCTTTGGTAAAGACCTCCCTGTAAATAAAAATACCGATGCCTCCAATGGCCTAGATGACAGTAAAACAGCTCTCAGATGCTGCCTAAAGGTGAGGAACAGCTTATATTTAGTGCAGCAACTCTGATCAATTGGTAGGAACTCTCTGGTGTGTTGTCTTGAGAAGGTTCCAGTGTTATGATGTATTCGCAATCATGGGCTCTGGAGAAGGGAGTGGGGCCCCTTATGTCACATATTTTTCAATGCTGATGTGGCCCTGTGATCAGTCAAGATTGATCAAGCACCAATGTGAGCCTCAGACCAGAAAGGTCCAGGGTTCCCGGTGGCTGACATGTTTCTCACTATGTGAATCACATACTTCCAGAGAGACAAAGACCTGGTCTTGATTCCAGACCCTTTCAAATGACAATATAGCCTGACAAGAAAGTCCCAGCTTCAGAACTAGATGTGACTTCTTGTGATATAGTAAGAACTGTGTATTTGGTCTCTGTCCCCAGTTCCTAACGAAGAGCTCCTAGGAATTTCCTGCGTGACAGGAGCATCTTTTGTTCTAATGAGGTGACTCTTGGTGGACTCCTGCATAGCTTCAGAATGGGGACAGATCATTAGAAAGACCAAGCCACGATTAGAAGCTTGGAAATTTCAGGGTGGCCTGTTTGCTCAGTGGTTAGAGTGCAGTGCACATGACACCAAGGTCGCCGGTTCAATTCCCACATGGTGCAGTGAGCTGCACCCTCCACAGCTAGATTCAAAACAATGACTTGACTTGGAGCTGAGCTGCGCCCTCCACAACTAGGTTGAAAAAGACTTGACTTGGAGCTGATGGGTCCTGGGAAAACACACTACACTCTTCCCCAATTAAAAAAAAAAAAGTCCCTGCTTCAAAGCACCAGAGGTTCTGAGACACGTGTGTAGCAGAATGGCTTGGGGGAGTTCTTGAAAAGACAAATTCCTGAACCTCATCTCTCAAGATTCCAGCGTGGGGTCTGGGTGCCTTTTTTAACAAGCCCAATAGGCGCAACTGATGAAAATGAAAGCTTGAAAACCACTGTCCTCTACCTTGTGAGCAACTAAAAAGTTATTAATTCAACTCGTGATCTGCTGTTGGAAACCCTCGATCAATAACCTGTCATTTTGGGACTCTGGGACGGTGAACCAGGTGCTACCCATGCTAGCCCAAATTCCCTCCTGAGCTGGTCTTTCATGGGTCTTCCATCTCCCTACCTGAACCCTCCCTAAAGCAAATTGGAGATCCACTCCCCAACTCTTCTCAGAGGGAGCTGGGTGTGGCTGGACGGCAAGAGAAATCTCACGCTAATACTGCCAAGGGGCTACTGGATTGGGAAAGTCAAAGATATGCTCCACCCTGTAAACTGGGTTTACCGGTAACTCACACAAGTGATTTATGTCATTCAGATGATCACCATCAAACAGTATGCACCTGACACCCCAAAGTGTGTGGGCATCCATGCAGGGCACTTCGTGAAGCAAGTGAAAATGACAGGTACCTACCTTAGAGGCCAGGGATGACCAGACTCACAGATCCTCCCATGTTCCTTGTTTGCCCTGGGGCTCTCAGACCCTCCCCCAGCCATCGATCCGCCCACTCACCTCCTACCCAGTACCATGGAAACTTTTGACCCAGCCGCCAAAACTACTGGCAGTGCCAGCCTCTAGCTCCTTGGGTGGTGAGACCGGCAACTGGAGAAGTCTCTGAGGAGGATGGGACAGGGCCTCGAGTGGCCCAGCTAAGGTGCAAGGCTCTGCTGAGAAAAGACCTTCCTGCAGAGCTCCACAGGGTCAGAGTCCAGGCCAGACTACCCCCTGCCCACGCTTGCCTTTTCCGCCTTTGCCAACAGACTCACAAAAGAACTGAAGAACGCTGAAATGCCCTTCTCCCGCTGTCTTCTTCTCCTTGTATTGGTCACTTTGAGCAGTACTGACTGAACAAATCTGTGGGCCAGGAATCCTCACACTTTAACGCGCCCCGACCACCCAAGTTGCTTGTCAGTGAAGCAGATTCCTGAGTTCCACCCTCAAAGAGCCTGACTCAATAGGTGGGACTGGGAAGCTGCATTTTAAAGAGGTGCAAGCAGGGATCCCCATGTTGTGTCCTAGGCAGAATTCTTGTGGTGGGGGGGTGGAAGAGGAGGAAGGGGCAGACCAGAGTAAGGCTTCACAGTCTAGTTGGGAAGGCAGATTGCACATAAATGAAAAAGACTTAAGGACAGGCAACACACATAGTCCCACTAGGACTCTGGACTGAGGGAAAGCTTACCTGGGTCCATTTATCTGTTCGTGGTTGAATCCCAACACCTAGCAGAGCTGGTACTGGGGTAAGGGAAGAAAGGCACCTAAGACACACTTCAAGTGTTTTAAAATGTAAGGAGGCGGTCACTCTCAGGTGCCTGCACGTGCGTGACCCTAGAGGGAGCATCTGCTTAAATTTTGTACCCTAGGCACCTCACTCATCTCACCCTCCTCATAGCCCTGGCACCTGCAACCACGCCTGGCGTATAGTAAGCACTCTGTAAATACTGGGTGGGTGAATGAATTAATCTAATTAACAGACATTTACTGAGTACAAATCATTATACAAGGTGTGGGCAATTGGGTGTGGGGGCGGGTCCAGGAGAAAATGGCAGCCTAGAAATTAACTGGACACAGATCTAGCTCAGGCAGAAGCATATGAATCTAGAAGGCCAGCAGGCATGGAAATGAAAATGCAAGGGAGCTAAGACTGGTAGAAAGGAAAGTGCTGGAGGCAGGAGTGAGGGGGTCTAATATGTCTCTGCTAGACGACATGCTCCATGAAAGCAGAGACCCTGTCTCTTCTGACATATCCCCAGTCCTGGCACAAAACAGGCACATGGTGGGCACTTAATATACGAGGTCAGACAACTAGGTTTGCAAACTCATCCTAAAAAAAGTTCTACATATCTCATTGCTTAATATCACTACGGTCACCTTCGAAGTACTCCCCTTGGGAAGCTATGCACTGATGCCAGCGCCTTGTCTATCCTTCAAAGCAATTTTGGAACTCTTTCTGGAATGGCCATCAGAGCTGTCGTCGTATTACCCTTGATGTCCTGAATGTCATCAAAATGTCTTCCTTTCAATATTTCCTTTATCTTCAGGTAAAGAAAGAAGTCATTGGGGGCCAGATCAGGTGAGTAGGGAGGGTGTTCCAATACAGTTATTTTTTTACTGGCTCAAAACTCCCTCACAACAGTGCTGTGTGAGCTGGTGCATTGTCGTGATGCAAGAGCCATGAATTGTTGGCGAAAAGTTCACGTTGTCTAACTTTTTCACGCAGCCTTTTCAGCACTTCCAAATACTAAACTTGGTTAACTGTTTGTCCAGTTGGTACAAATTCACAATGAATAATCCCTCTGACATCAAAGAAAGGTTAGCAATAGCATTGCAACAAGTTTGCAAACTTAATTGTCAGACCTTATACATTTGTCAAGTGACTGAATGGCAAGCGCCAGCCTGGAAGTTCCAAAGATACACCCTGGTGTGTTGTGTAGCTTTATAATTTAATGTAAGTCCAGAAAAGCGGGTGCCTAGAATTAAGTGATGTTAATAACAAAGGCCCACTAAGGATCGAGCCCAGTGGTTCCCACACTTGGTTGATTATCAAAACCTCCTCAGGAGTGTTTGGAAAATACTGACTCCCAAGCCCCACCCCAGTGGTACCAAATCAGGATCTTAAGAGATGGGACTCAGAAATCGGTATTTGAACTCCCTCGGTGCAGCTCATGAACACCCAGGCCTGGGCCATTGCTCTAGTCATGAGTAAAGACCAGCTTTTAGAGAGCATTGGGCCCCAGGCTCCAGGAGTGGTCACAGCCCTCACACACACCAGGAGAGGCTGGGAAGCAAAGGGCAGCCCCCCTCTCCCCAACCCCTTGCAACCACCATTCTACTTTCTGTCTCTAGGATTTTGATTACTCTATCTTGTTCAGGCTGCTATAACAAAAATATCATAGACTGAGTGGCTTAAACAACAATTTATTTCTCACAGTTTTGGAGGCTGAAAGGTTCAAAATCAAGATGCCAGCAGATTAGATGCCTGGTGTACACTGCCTTCCTGGTTCATAGAGGGCTGTCTTCTGCGGTGTCCTCATGCTTGAAGGGGCGAGGAACTCTCTAGGGTCTCTTTTATAAGGGCACTAATCCTATTGATTACCTCACAAAGGCCCTACCTCCTAAGACCCTCACTCTGGGGGCTAGGTTCTCAACATTAGATTTAAAGGGGACAAAAACATTCAGTCTACAGCACTCAGGCAAGTGGAATCATACAGTCTTATTGTGACTGGCGAATTTCACTTAGCATAATGTGTCCAAGGTTCATCTACGCTGTAGCATGCATCAGTAGTTCCTTCCTTTTTAAGACTGAATATTCCACTGTATGTATAGACCACATTTTGTTTATCCATTCATCTGTTGATGGACACTTAGATTGCTTCCATGTTTTAGCTACTATGAATAATGCTGTTTTGAACACAGGTGTACAAATATGTCTTTGTGACCCTGCTTTCAGTTCTTTCGGGTATATATCCGTAAGTGGAATCGCTGGATCATACGATAAATCTTTTTTAAATTTTATGAAAAACTACCATACTGTTTTCCACAGCAGCTATTTTACATTTCCACCAACGGTGCACAAGTTTTCCAATTTCTTCACATCCTTACTAACGTTTGTTATTTTGCTTTTGCTTTTTTGTTTTAATTATAGCCATACTAATGGGTATGAGGCAGCATCCCATTGTGGTTTAGATTTGCATTTCCCTAATGATTAGTTATGTCGAGCATCCTTTCCTGTGCTTATTGGCTATTTGTACATCTTCTATAGGAAAAATGTCTATTCAAGACCTTTGCCCTTTTTTCAATCAAGTGTTTTTTTGTTGTTGCTGTTGAGTTTTAAGACTTCTCTATGTATTCTAGAATTAATCCTTTACCAGATAAATAAATTTTTTCCCATTCCATAGGTTGTAGTTTTACTCTGTTGATAGTGTCCTTTAATGCACAGAAGTTTTTAATTTTCATGAAGTTCAATTTCTTGTCTTTTATTGCCTGTCACTTTTGTGTCATATCCAAGAAACTATTGCCAAATCTAAGGTGTACGACTTGTTTTTAAACTTCTTTCTATGTGTCTCAGTTCCTTCTGCTGCACAAAGAGAGGCTACACTAGCTTTAATGAAGCCAAGGGATATACTGCTCACAAAGCTTTATCCCAGTGTGAGTGTAGTAGCGTTTGGCTGTCATCGCACGCATCTTTCTAGCAGCACACCCAGCTGCTCAGTTTCCTTTCCTGGCCTCTGTGAAAGCCAGAAGTCGCATCAAAGGATTGGATGCCAATGGTAGAAGCTTCACTGATACTCATGAAACTTTGAGGAGAGTCATGATCCCCAGCTTCCATCTGGGACCCAACCGTGGGGTTTAGAAACCTGATTTTTAGGTAGTGCCACTGTTACTGCTATTTTCTTTCAAACACAGCCATAACCCCTGCCCACTTTTCTCTGGCTCCTTCCCGAGTCCTCTTCTAGCACCCCTGATCTTCCTGCCCTCTACCCACAGCTGGGGTGCCTGGGAAGTTTAGGTGTGCTCCACAGGGCACATGGGACATGTGGCTCTGAGAATGTCTGAAGCTGTGGGCCCTTGGGGACCAGCTCAGGAGGCCTTGATTCCCCTCACGAAGAGAGGAGGCCTCCATCCTTCATGCTGCTTTCAGGCCCAATTTTCCCCCAGGTAAACGATGAGGAAACAGGTGAGCGAAGGAAAGCCCCTAAACTCCCAAACTCAGGAGCCTCCTTCCCCTTAAAAAACAAGAAAGCTAAAAGATTACCTCCTCCCTTCTGACACTGTCCACTCTCCACTTACTCCCCCATCTTTGCCCAGGGAAATAAAATTCCCAAGAGGCTGCTTCTTCCACTGCACCAAGCTTCTTATACTCCTCAAAGGAAGAAGCCAGCCAAGTGCCATCCCTTAGAGAAATTCCACTTTAAAAAGAGGTCAGTTGTAATTAATTAATTGATTGATTGATTAATTGATTAAGAAGTCAGTTGTCAAAACGAATTGATTTAGAAGCACAGTCCCTAGAGGTCTCAAGCTGGTTGTAGAACGGAAGCCTGGGTCAGGCCCTGGAAGAGAATTAACAACCTGTGACCTTTCTTGGCCACATTCTTGTTAGTATGTTTGAGTCTCTTACACAGTTGTCTAGGGAAAAAAAGAAAATCCACCCTTTGTTGTGGAGAGCTTTGCAAACATTTTTAGAAGTGCTTTATGTGCTTGTGTTTAACCTTTATTTAATTGGTCCTAATTTACTTTACTAATTAACACTCAATTCCAGGAAAAGCTCAGGTTCTAGGTGTACAGCCTGCTGAAGAAGCAAGTAAGAAGTGCAAGCACCCAGCAGGACGAGTCTCACCACAGTTCAGGTGATGAGGGGCTTTAAACATGTGAAGGGCATCCACACCGAAAAGGTTTGTTTGGGGTGGGATCCCCACAATGGTAGAAGTGGGAGTAGTGGGAGGGAAGCCACAAGAAAGCCACTTGGCACAAAGAAAAACTTTTAAACAAGTATAATTATTTTAAAATAAAAATGAAGTGCCTCAGGAGGAGGTCAGCATCTGAGCACTGAAAGTATTGAATCAGGGGGTGGAACCTGTCAAGATGCTGGGAAGGGTTTGAGCTGGTGTCAGAGGAGATCCAGCCCAGGTCTAGTATTCTGTGATGAATGTTTGGGCTAGAAAGCTATCTATACAGAGATATCTTCTGTCAAGGGAAACGCTTTTCAGATTGGACTAAGGAGAAAGGATTTCCAAAAGTAAAGACCTGCTTCAGAACACTTCCAATCATTTCAGCAGGTAGTTAAAAAATAGAGCATTCATGTAAACTTATTTGCAAAACAGATGGCATGATGCATGTAAGTCACAGGGCTGCTATAAATTTTAAATAAGACAATACAGGAATGTGCTTGGAACAAAGCTTTGGCTCAACAAGTGTCAGCAATTATCACTAGTATAACAATGCACAAAAACTAGCTGGTCGATTTCTTTTTGAGGACATGGGCACTAGACAGCTACAGAAATGATTAGGAATCTATGAAAACGGATGATTAGGAATCTATGAAAACGGCCGGTGGTAGAGTAGGGGGAGGTAGGTTTTGAGTTTAGAAACTAAAACTTGGTTAACATGCTCACTTCCCCCAAGTACAGGAAATAGTAACATTGTCTATAATACTATATTCAAGTATAGGGTATAATAACTTGCGTTAATGAGCATATACTTCACAGTGTACATTTACCTCTTTTGTATCTATATGGGTACATGTGGCATAAATATATGTATATTTGTAATTACTCAAGTGTTCATTATCCAATTCCTTGAAGTTAGGAAGTTGAGTAGTGAAAATATTCTCTAATAAACCAATCACTTAAGAAAATGGTCCTTACTAAAACATCACTTCTCAACTGCTGCCCCTACTTCTTCTACGATAGGGCTTTAAAAGTCCAAGTGAAATAATATATAATATATAAATATACATATAGATATATAAATGATATATAATTTTGTCAGAAAAATATGTTGAGAACAGTAACACACAAAATTTATTCTTTAAGGGGCGGACGGATGGCTCAGTAGGTTAGAGCGCGAGCTCTCAACAACAAGGTTGCCGGTTCAATTCCCGCATGGGATGGTGGGCTGCATCCCCTGCAACTAAGATTGAAAACGACAACTGGATTTGGAGCTGAGCTGCGCCTTCCACAACTAGATTGAAGGACAATGACTTGGAGCTGATGGGCCCTGGAGAAACACACTGTTCCCCAATATTCCCCAATAAAATTTATTTTAAAAAATTTATTATTTAAGGGTTAATGCATACTTGCTGTAATAACCTAGATTTGTTAAATCCAAGAAAACATATTTTAAATATTATTTAGTTTCATTTTTCAATATGAAGTTCCAGTCAAAGTTTCCCCGCACTGATTACAAAAACCATCATTCTCTTTTTAAATGGATTCATACTGAATGTCCTTGCCTGGTAGCAATTACCCTCTGATGTGGGAAGAGAAAAAAAGAGAGGGAGTGTGAGCAAGCACCAGCGACCTTTCTCGACAGTTGCCTAATTCTTTAGCTAAGTGGCAATGTGACACAAACAGACCCACTGTCCTTTCTTTAAAGTCTTGTGAAATGGAGAGAGAAGGACATTTTCTGTTACTAGAGAAGGCCCTAGACAGTTACCCAAGTTCCCTTACAAGGCTTTTGCTGGAAGAGTTTGCAGTGTGAGTTTGAAGAAGAGAACAACATTCAAATTAGATACTTCAGAGTTCAAACCTCAACTTACCTTCAATTGCCACTTGAATGAATTCTTAGAACTGCAGAGCTAGAAAACATTTTAGAAAATGATCCCTAGGGGTCAAAACCATGTTGCTTCCAGTCAAATCCATTTGGGGGAAATAGCCTCATTTCATAGGTGAGATAACTAAAGAGAAAGTGCGTAAGTGACTTTCCCTAGGCCACACTGGCTCTTCATGGCTTGACTTGGAACAAAGACCCGAGTCTCCTGAATCTAGAGCTGTGGTTCTCAACCTTGGGTGCACATTGGATTCACCTGCGAAGCTTTAGAAACTACTGATGTCTGGGTCCCACCTCCAGAGATGCTGACTTAATTGGTCTTGGGTACAACTGAACTGGGGATTTTTATTTTTATTTTATTTTTTTAAGATTTTATTGGGGAAGGAGAACAGGACTTTATTGGGGAACAGTGTGCATTTCCAGGACTTTTTCTTTCCAAGTCAAGTTGTTGACCTTTCAATCTTAGTTCAGCTTCAAGTTGTTGTCCTTTCAGTCTTAGTTGTGGAGGGCGCAGCTCAGCTCCAGGTCCAGTTGCCATTTTCTAGTTGCAGGGGGCACAGCCCACCATCCCTTGCGGGACTCGAGGAATCAAACTGGCAACCTTGTGGTTGAGAGCCCACTGGCCCATGTGGGAATCGAACCAGCAGCCTTCAGAGTTAGGAGCATGGAGCTCTAACCACCTGAGTGAGCCACCGGGCTGGCCCCTGAACTGGGGATTTTTAGAGAGCTGCCCAGGTGGTTCTAACATGCAGCCAACGTTGAGAGCCATTGATCTTTCCTAATCTTTGCTCTTGCAAAAATAACATTTTCCACTATAGTCCTTCCTATCCTCCCAGTTTTTCCTCCCAATGAATACTATTCCTTCTCTACTGTTGCCATAGCCCAACAATTTTTAAAGCCCAAGGCCAATAAAGGCAGAGCTGTGTGAACTCAGGCAGCAGCAAGTGGGAGGAGGAGGGTAGCAGGGCTGGGGACACAGCGGGATGAAGTGGAAGGTATAGGAAACCGTGGTCCACCGCCTGCTTACACTGGACAGATGGTCTTTTTCAAAGCTGAATGTACCAGGGAAGCAATAGCAACACTCTAGCAGCAGCCACATCCCCCAGTTTAAGTTTAAATATTCTCCATATGCTTGGGGTTTGGATTTCCTCCTGGAGCAGCAGGCAGCAGAAGCTAACCACCCCGAGTCCTAGCTGACAGCAAATGACTTTTGGAGCTGAAAATGACCGACTCCTGTGGTGACGCAAGCATGAAGGCAGGCCCTACACCAATCCGTTTCACTACCTATTTGCTATTCCCTCAATGTGAGACGGTCTTTTTATTGCACTTACTTGGTGTGTAAAAATGAATGTTGGATCCGGGCCTAGAAGGGCAGCGGTGAGAAACAAATTTAAAAATGAATCTTTCCTTTTGAGAAAAGTGGTCAGTACAGGGAGAAAAGCCTCTTCTAGAAGCCCAAGCCCTTGTTGTGCCGGACTTTGTGTCCACGTTGGTCATAACGGTGACTGAGCTTTCTGCAGAGAGAGCTGCAGCCTGCTCGCCTGCCTGTCTCCAGGGCCACCGCTGTCAGGCCCTCTGATCTCCCAAGAAGCTCTGATCTTGCCTCCTGGAAAATGCACCAATCAAGACTGGCTGTCTGTAATCCAAGAGAGGCTGGTAGATTCCCATGATGCTCTGTTACACAGTAGATAGTTCTTTGGAGGTGGGTGCAGGGCACTACCGCTTGTTCCGACCACTCCAAACGGGAATGCAGGCTTTCCCGGCTGGGCAGACAACCAACATTGTGGTCGTGTGCACACTAGATCTGACTGCACAGAAGGTAGCTTCCATTTTTCTGAAAGATGCGAGACTCCTTTCTGAAAGGAGTGATGACTACCACTCCTTTCCTGCGTGGGCTTTCACCTGCAAAGTTGCACACAATTCTGCTTTCCATCCTAAATGATGGGAACCCAAGAGTTCACTTTAATGATATCCAAACTCTCTTTTTAGTTTTATCCAGTCATTTCTGGAGCATGCATTCCACAGTTTCTTGAAAGAAAGGAAAATAGAAATGGCACTTTATGACTCAGGACACAAGAGCTTGAGTAACACTCTCCTTGTTAGCATATATTAATTTTGTGACGTATTCTAAGACCACAATACAAAGCACTTTGAAACTACAACCAACTGAAGTTTCGAATTAGATGTGTAAGCTAGTTAGAGGCCAATTGCTCCACTGTTTGGTTTAGAAGGCTGGGGAATCCATTTCTCAAACATTATTAGAGTGGAGCCTCTTATGTGACTAATTCTGGGCAGTAGACACAGAAGCAATAAAGGGTCTAACCCTCCATGAGCTTACAGTGTAATGGAGGACAGACATACTTGAATTATAGATGACCTTGCTGTATGGTGTGTCCTATAGGAGAGATGTACAATTAAGTGACTTCCTGAGGTTGTCTCTCAAATCAATGATGTCACCAAAGCTGGGGAAAGCAAACCTCCTGATCTAAAATATCCTAACACATCTTTGCTAATGTTGCCCGCATTACATTGGTACCCAGCAGCTGTCTGCTAGTGATCTATCAAAGGTGAATGTAGCAAGAAGCCAAAATGAAAAGAAGTCGAGAGCAGCCCAAACAATGTCAAAGAGAGGAAGTCCATGAGCTGTCATGAGACAACAGTGAGGAACATGGCACCTGAAATCGGGAGTTAACTTTGGGGTACGTCACGTAGGGCTGGATTACGAAGGCCCTTGTACGTCTAGTAGAGGAGAGTTTTTTTTGGGGGGGTCGTTTTGTTTTTATCTTTTCTGAAAATCTCAGGTGAAAAATTTGAGTTAAAAACTCAGTTTTGAAACCCTTCATTGTTAATCTATGCAAGGTTCTTCTTGTTTTACTTTTTATTTTTTGTTCTTACCTCCAAACCCTAATTATATTCCCTTTGCCCCCATAGCACCCACTCTAATACGTTTAGTATGTCTTTAGATGAGCATGCATACCTTCTTCAAAAGATATATAATTTCTATGTGAATGTATCTTTACAAAAATGATAATGTGCTATAAATCCTGTTCTGTTTCCTGTTTTTCCCTCAATGCTAGGTTTTTAAGACCCATCAGTTTTGCTACAATATGTACATCTGGTAGACATTTTTTGCTGCTATGTAGTTTTTGACAGTGCACATCTGCCATAATTTACTAATCCCTTTCTCTAATGATGAACTCTTAGGCTGCCTCCAACATCCAGCTACCCCAAGGAATCCCATGATAAACATCCTTATGGACCCATGGAGAATTGCCTTAGACTATAGATTCCAGAGTTTTTCACAGGTCATAGAGCATGTGCATACTCAGTTTCAACAACTGCCAGATTGCTTTCCTGAGTGACAGTACCAGTTGACAGTCCCTCCAGCAGTGCCCCAGAGTTCCATCTTCCACATTCTCAGCTGCACCATTATGTCCCTTCAGATATAGGTTGTTCTTGGACATTCTGCAAGCGAAGCTTAGAGTAGATGCAATAGGTCACAGGGAGCTATCCAAGGCTCTTCATCTATGAATGCCATGAGAAAGGTTGTGCTTTAAAAGAACTGTGCAGGAATGAATGATCTGACCCATAAAATCAAAAGATGCAACATATATGTTTTCTCTGGGAAGTTTGGGAGACATTTAGCATTACAAATGCAAAATATTTTCTACATCTACTTATTTTTTTGGTACAAATATCCCATTCAATATTTGTTCCCACTCCCTATGTTTGGTCAGTTTCTGCTGATTTGGCCTTTAATAGGATTTGACTTGGCCATGGCCAGTCTTCACCATGTCTGGTAGAGGTAGACAGGGAGGTGGAGCTATAAGGATCAGAGTCTCCTCCTGAACAGAAGCCCGGCCTCCCTCCCTATCTTCAGCTATTATCCTCCTTGTGTTATCAAGATCTCCAAGGGATTCTATGTACATTAGAGTTTGAGAAGCACTGCTTCAGTCTTTGCCAAATATTTTCATATTGATTATCTTATTTAAACTCTTTCCAACACCCCTGGTTTCCTTGGATATAGTTATTATGTAACTCCCATGTTGAGGAAACTGAGTCAGGGCAGGTTAAAGTGACTAGCCCAAGAGAATCCAGAAAAGCCCAGTGGAAACTGATTTTTAGACTCTGTAACTGCCTCCCAAAGTCATATTTTGCTTATATTGCCTTCTCCCCATGCCTCATGTCCCCTTGTTCCAAAAGGAAAACATCCAGGAAGAGCTCATTTCACAGCCAAACCAAAGTGGATTGGAGGTGAAGCCTCCCAGTCTTGTGGGCCTCAGGGATGCAAACTGCCCACTGAGACCAAGACGCACTCACTGCTATTCAGCTTCAATCCTGCTTCACCGCAACTTCGAGTTAGGAAGGGCAGAGCCAAATCTTCATGGAGTGTGAGGTGGGTGGAGACATTGGTGGGTCCCTCCGTTGAGTGAAGTGCACCAGGTTCCATTTTTCCTTCTTAATTACAGGTTAAGCAGAGGGGCCTAATCTGGGCTTCCCCAGACCCCCAAGGCATTTGTGGAGAGAATTCAGGAATCCGTGAATTTAGCATTTTTCTTCACCATAACTACAGGACACTAACCACAGTAGCATCAGCAGGACATGTAACTTTGTCACTAATAGAAATCATAGACATTTCCATATTGAATTGCAACAGTCTCACATCTAGAAATTTCGTTTTTGCTTATCACAACTTCAATATTACTTCAGTTATTAGATTCACACTGGATCTTGTTATTGAATGTGTTCATAATAAGGTACAGTATTGCTAAATTATAATTTTATTTTTCATTATTTTCATAACTGTATATTAATACAATGGTTTCCTTTGTAATCTTACAAATTTCATTTTATGAACTTAAAATCATCCTGAGAAGGAGTCCATAGGCATAATTAAACTGTAAAAGGACAATGTCAAATTGTGGAACCTTTATTACCTCCCCCAGTCTGTTTTTGGTTGGTTTGGGTCACTCCCTGTATTGTTTTATATCTGTTATCAGTAGCAACATAGCACTTAAAACCAAAAAGACTTATGTACTTGTCTTCAGGGGTGAAAAGAAGGATTTCCTAAGACTATACACTCCTTTGGACAGCAAGGCTTGGTGGGAGTGGGGTTGATGAACCCCAAGGAAGAACATTAATACCTTTGCCCTTCTTCTAGAAGATGTCAACATTCAGAAGACTACAATTAAAAATGCCATGCAAGGGCTGGCCCGGTGGCTCAGGCGGTTGGAGCTCCAAGCTCCTAATGCCGAAGGCTGCTGGTTCGATTCCCACATGGGCCAATGGGCTCCCAGCCACAGGGTTGCCGGTTTGACTCCTCGACTCCCACAAGGGATGGTGGGCTCCGCCCCCTGCAACTAAAATTGAACGTGGCACTTTGAGCTGAGCTGTCGCTGAGCTCCCGGATGGCTCAGTTGGGTGGAGCGCGTCCTCTCAACCACAAGGTTGCCAGTTTGATTCCTCGACTCCCACAAGGGACGGTGGGCTGTGCCCCCTGCAACTAGCAACAGCAACTGGACCTGGAGCTGAGCTCTGCCCTCCACAACTAAGACTGAAAGGACAACAACTTGACTTGGAGGGGAGGCCTGGAGGTGCACCCTGTTCCCCAATAAAGTCCTGTTCCCCTTCCCCAATAAAATCTTTAAAAAAAAAAAAATGCCATGCCACATGGTAGACCAAGGGTCCACTAACTGAAGCTTTCTCTGGTTACTTACCCCTTGCAGAGAAGCTGGAAGATGTTCAGCCTTTGAAAAGGAACACCCCTCCTTTCATACGTATGACACTAGCCAAGGTTACCAGGATTCTGAAGTCTGAACAGAGAAAAGTAACTGGGACTATCCAGAGAAAATGAAGATGCATACTTTTAAGTAAGTTCTACCTTTATTATTGATGTGCGGAGAGATGTTCATTATCAAGTAAAAAAAAAACAGGTTGTAAAATAGCATATTCTATTATATAGAGAGGGGAAAATAAGAGGGCAGGGCAGAGAAAAAGAGTTTGAAAAATATATATATAAAAATGTGAACAGTGGTTAACTGGGTAGGGTGATTACAGATTTTCATCTTTTTGTTCCTTTTTTAACTTTTCATGATCGGCATGTATTACTTTTGTTTAAAAAAGGCAATCAGGCTATTTTCATTTGTAAGAATCAAAATGTCAACTAACTAGATTTTACTGCTAGTTGCAACTTTGCAGAGCCACTTAACCACTTAACTACTTCACATGTTGGGGAGATAAAAAAGTGTAGAATGGAGAGTGGAAAATTTTAATTCTTTACACACAAAAAAAAAAATCCTAAGGTAAAGTGTTACAATATACTATGAACGTTATACTGTGGGTCAAATTAGGTCTTCCCTATTCTTAGTGAACCAGGCAACAACTGGTGCATAGCAGATGCTGGGTCAAGGTGAACTCCCTTCCTTCCTATTACACATTTCTTTCCATCTCAGCGCACTCAGTACAGTTCTCATGGGGCAGGGCCGGGGGAGCACAGGGTGTGGGGGGGATTTTTCTTCCAGATCTACATACTTCCCACTTCTCCAAGTTAAAATAGAAAAAAGATGTCTTACTCCAATTTCTCTTCCTCTTCTACTTTATCAGTTTTTCCAGTCCTCCTTCTTGGGGCTTTCTCCCAGCTCTTTCAGATCCTTAAAATATATATAATATATTAGATATATTTTATATATATATATATTTATTTATAAAATGAATATTTTGAAAACTGTGACTGTCACTCCAGAGCTGAATGAAATAAACACATACACATTGTTTCAGTTATCTCTTGTGGCATAGCAAACCACCCCCAAACCCAGGGTCACTCCTGCAAACAAGTGGGAGTAGGTGACTATTAGGTAGAGGGGAGGCTGGAAATGCCACCTGGGTTGCTCTTCCATTTAGTGTTTGTGATTCTGTGGGTCGGGAATTCAAGTAGAGCTCATCTCTGCTCCAGGCTGTGTCAGCTGGGCCTGCTTGGCTGGAGGGTTCCAGGTGGCCCTGCATCTGAAGTCTTGGTCCTGGCTGTTCTTTGGGGTGCCTTGGTCTCCTCCACATGGCCATTCTCCCTTCAAATGTTCTCTCATTGTTCAGCAGTTCAGCCTAAGCTCCTCTGCCTAGTGGCTGGTTTCTAAGAGGGTGAAAACAGAAACTACAAAGGCTTCTTAAGACCTAGTCATGAAGTCCCACAGCACCACAAAGGATTCTATTGGTCAAAGCGAGTCCCATGGCCAGCACCAATCGAGGGCTGGGGAAACAGACTTCACATTTTGAAGCAGGAAGGGGAAAATTACATTAGAAAAGATTATGTGGAATGGGAGGGGTTGTTGTGGCTATCTTTAGAAGCAATCTATTTAACATAGAGATCAAGATTTAAAAAAACATTTTTTTAATGAACTTAAAAACCATGGTAATTAGTACAATGAAAATAACTAATAATATTCACCAAAATATTATTATATTCCCGTCAGTCAGACGGGATCTTTTTTTTTTCTAAGCTCACACTTTCACTTTCTGAATCAGCCCTTGCTTGCCTCTCATCACACCTTTATGTCACAGTAGGCTAAGAAATCCTAAGTGTAGTGTGTGTGGCATATACGAAAGAAGTCCTCACCGTGTTACCCCTTTGCCAGTATTTCACCATGTGGCTGTTCCCTCTTCTTCTTCCTGTGCCTGTAGTTCCCCAGAAGCCCACCCCTAGTTTTATCTTTTGTCCTTTACTCTTTCTAGGGGATTTTATCCACTCCTCTAGCTTCAACTGCCACCTATATATTAACTACTCCCACATTTTAATCACCACCTCAGATCTTTCCCTCCTGGACGGCAGACCTGAAACTCCAACTGCCTCCCGGCATCTCTATTTGGATGTCCCACAGGTAATCTCATCTTTACATGTCCTAAATCAAATTTGGCATTTTCTTCCTCTCCATCAAAATCTACTGCCTCCCTGTGGTCCCTTCCTTGGGTCTTGTTTTTGTCCTGTTTCATCCAGTAAATGAAGCCAGAAACACAGCAGTTCTCCTCCACACCACCCTCTTCCTCATGCCTACACGCAATCAAGTACCAAATCCCGCTAGTTCTTGATGTAGCTCGTCCATTTTTTCCGAGCCTGCCACCATTTCCTTAGTTTAGGCTAGCATTATCTTTGCTGCCTACATTACTACAAAAGCCTGCCCACTGGTGTTAGACCCTCACCTCTCTGGTCCATTCTGCACTAGGCCAGAATGAGCTTTCTATACCACCACTCCTGGCTAAAACCTGAGGGTGAAAGTTCCACATCTATATTCCTTAGTATGGCACACCAAAGCCCTTCATGTTCTGGGCTGCTTCTCTTAACATCCTGAGCTTCTCATCCTACCTCTCAAATCTGTAATCCAGACAATTCAGAGCATCCTGAATTCCCCAAGTTCTCTCTCCTCTCCACCTCCACCCTTCTATTCCTCCCGCTTAGAGATTAACCGGGGAAGCCTTCCCTGACCCCTTCCTTGGCCTACTAGGACATTCTGGACACACCCTTTTCTTAGCATTTATCACACTCCATACTGTCTGGCTCACTTATTTACTTCTCCCACCATACCGGAAGCTCCTTCAACAAAGGAGCGGTGCCTTTTTTATGCTTATTCCTCAGTGTTCAGCTAGTGCCTGGAACATGGTGGGGCAAGGAATGAATGGTGATGATATCCATTGATTGGAAGGAGCAAAGAGAAGATGACTCATGGGTACTATGTGTTTTAAAATCCATAAATGAACTGAGGGCTTTTTACATGTAAGCCCCCACCCCCACTTCCTTCATATTCTGATAGAAGGAGAAACCAGCACCATCAGTAGGAAAGGTCAGCATCTATCTGAGGCACTGCTTACTACTACCCAAGAACTTTATTTAGCTCATGCCCAAGACGACAGATTTCCATGCCTGGTCCTGCAATAATACAAGCGAAGGGAGAGGTATGAAAGGATCCAGACTTCTGCCCAGGCATTTGTCCACATTCTGTCTGTAACTCCAGTAGGTCTTCAGAGACAACCTCCAATTTTATTTTCTCCATTTAAAAAATCTTGCTTTTTGCAACAGGTTTGCTACCAGAACACAGGTGTAGTGAAAACCACCGCTGAATCTAACCCAAAATGGGAAAGGAAAAGACACACATCAACATCGTTGTCATTGGACACGTAGATTCCGGCACGTCTACTACTGGTCATCTGATCTACAAATGTGGTGGGATCGACAAAAGAACCATCAAAAAACTTGAGAGGAGGTTGCTGAGATGGGAAAGGGCTCCTTCAACTATGCCTGGGTCTTGGATAAACTGAAAGCTGAATGCGAGCGTGGGATCACCACTGATACCTTCCTGTGGAAATTCGAGACCAGTAAGTATCATGTGACCATCAGTGATGCCCCAGGACACAGACACTTTATCAAAAGTATGATTACAGGTGCATCTCAGGCTGACAGGGCTGTCCTGATTGTCGCTGCTGGGGTTGCTGAATGTGAAGCAGGTGTCTCCAAGAATGGGCAGACCCGTGAGCATGCCCTTCTGGTTTACACACTGGGTGTGAAACAACTGATCGTTGGTGTTAGCAAAATGGATTCCACTGAGCTGCCGTATAGCCAGAAGAGATATGAGGAAATCGTTAAGGAAGTCAGCACCTGCATTAAGAGAATGGGCTACAACCCTGACACAGTCACATTTGTGCCAATTTCTGGTTGGAACAGTGACAACATGCTGGAGCCAAGTGCTCACATGCCTTGGTTCAAGGATGGAAAGTCACCCGTAAAGATGGCAGTGCCAGGGGAACCACCCTGCTTGAAGCTCTGGATTGCATCCTGCCACCAACTCGTCCAACTGACAAGCCTTTGTGTCTACCCCTCCAGGATGTCTACAAAGTTGGTGGTACTGGTACTGTCCCTGTGGGCCGAGTGGACACTGGTGTTCTCAGACCCAGCATGGTGGTCACCTTGGCTCCAGTCAATGCTACAACTGAAGTAAAGTCTGTTGAAATGCACCATGAATCTTTGAGTTACGCTCTTCCTGCGGACAATGTGGGCTTCAATGTCAAGAATGTGTCTGTCAAAGATGTTCGTCGTGGCAATGTAGTTGGTGACAGCAAAAATCACCCAGCAGTGGAAGCAGCTGGCTTCATGGCTCAGGTGATTATCCTGAACCATCCAGGCCAAATCAGTGCCAGATACGCACTGTGCTGGACTGTCACACAGCTCACATTGCTTGCAAATTTGCTGAGCTGAAGAAGATTGATCGTTGTTCAGGGAAAAAGCTGGAAGATGGCCCCAAGCTTTTGAAATTTGGTGATGCTGCCATCACTGACACGGTTCCTGGCAAGCCTACGTGTGTTGAGAGCTTCTCTGAATACCCTTCTCTTGACTGTTTTGCTATTCATGACATGAGACAGACAGTTGCTGTGGGTGTCATCAAAGCAGTGGACAAGAAAGCAGCTAGAGCTGGCAAGGTCACCAAGTCTGCCCAGAAAGGTCAGAAGGCTAAATGAATATTATCCCCAATACCTGCCACTCCAGTCTTAATCAGTGGTGGAAGCACAGTCTCAGAACTGTTTGTCTCAATTGGCCATTTAAGTGTAATAGTAAAAGACTGGTTAATGATTACAATACATAGTAAAACCTTCAGCAGGAAAGAATGTTTTGTGAACCATTTGTTTCTTTGTGTGGCAGTTTTTAAGTTATTAGTTTTTTAAAATCAGTACTTTTTAATGGAAACAACTTGACCAAAAATCTGTCACAGAATTTTGAGACCCATTAAAACAAAGTTTAATGAGAAAAAAAAAATCTTGAGTTCCTAATATGGAACAGACACTAGACCAGAAAAATGATGATCACATGGCCACCATCTTGAAGGAACTCATATGTGGGTGGAGCACGGGCAGTGTCGTAAAAGAAGTGTGGACAGAGTGCGATGGGAGCACAAGAAAATAAATTCACCTTAGAGTCAAGAAGGAAGGCTTCAACAGGGTGGCAAAGATGCCCTTATAGGAGAAAAATATGTAGTTTTCCCCAAACAATGGTTTCCTTGTCTACTTTAAAGACAATCTAGATTTCATATGGTAGCCTATAAATTCCTCAGTCCTCTGGCTTCTCCTGCCTCACTTTCCAACTCTGTCCCCTCCCACTTTCCCTGGCACCCTCTCTACCTCAGGCCATACTGCATCACACAGGGCAAGCTGCTTCCTGCTGCAGGACTCTGGCACAGCTGTTCCCTCAACTAAGGTGTACTCTCTCTGGATCTGCCTATCCTCTCATTAGATTTTTCGCTTAAAAGTCTCTTCTTCAAAGCAAACTTCTCTCCCAAATCAAACCAGCTACCCACAGTCACATCACCCTATTGCAATTCTAGGCATTACAGTTAACTAACTTACCTGCATAAGTGAATAAATGTGTGTGTGTGTGTGTGTGTGTGTGTGTGTGTGTGTGTGTAGTTTATTGTACTTATCTTTGTCTTCCTATCCAAGGTTTTGAGAGCAGGGACCTGTCTGTCTTGTTCATTGCTGTTTCCCAGTGCCTAGAACACATAGTAGGTGCTCAACAAATATTTGTTGGAGTGGATAAATGAGCAACACAATATTTATTGAATGAGGATGTGGCTTAGAGACATGTAAGTGCACCATATGTTTGAGGAACAGCAAGTCATTTGGTATGGCTGTGACTGGGGTATGTTGGAGTGGGAGATCAAGTTGGGAGAGTAGGGCAGACTATATCCTAGGCAACAGGAGCAAAGAATCATTTCTAAGTAAGGAGTGTCATGATGGGATCGTGACTGTCAAAAAGCTACTCTGGATGTAGTATGGAGAGTCTGGGTACTGGGAACTGGCTGGGGTCGGGGTGGAGGCTGGGTTGGGAGATTAAACATGGTTTAATCCAAGGGAGAGCTGATGACAGACTGACCTAGAGCAACATTTGAGGGATAGAAATGGAAAGCAAAGGAAGAGAGACATTTTTGAAGTAAAACTGCTGAGACTTGGGGACCAAGTGGACACAGGGAGAAAGGAACGGCTGGATGAGAGACAGTGAGCTCATACAAGGAGCAGAAACAATTTAGTTTTGGTTATATTGAGTCTGTGGTGCCTGGGGAACATCTTTCTCTGAATCTCTAGGAATTGTGCCACCACCACACTGTTCCTCCTACCCCTTTTCTCTTTTCTTTCCTGTTTTGAATCACTCCCACAAGCCATGAATGCTCCCTGCTTCTCAGTGAGTTGGGGCACCATGCCAGCAGTCCCACATTCCTGAGGAAGGGACGAGGTTCAGACCTGGAGAGCTGGCTGTGGCCACCCAAGGGGGGCGGCTCCCTGACAGGAAGGAAGGCTGGCCTGTAGGCTGCACACAGACAGGAGCTTCCTCTGCTGCAGCAGGTGCCCAGGGCCAGCTGCTCCAACCCCTCAGGCTCGGATCAACAGGATGGGACAGCCCAGGCGGAAGGAAGCCTGCAGGGAGGGACACCCTGCCGACAGAAGCGGGGAGCGGATTGGGGCGGAGGAGACAGGAAGAGCTGCCTGGGCTGCTGAGCTGGCGCCCCTCCAGCAGATTCAGGCGAGGCAGTGACAGGAGGCCATTCAGTCCTCTTGCCCTCCCACCGTGGGCGTCTCTGGCCCTGTCAATCATATTAGTATTACTACTGTTGGCTAGCCTGAGCCTTATACCAGAAGAAACCATCGGAAGATTTTCATAAATTTGGCAGTTTCTAAAATAATTGTTCCCTTTCTGTGCTCATTCTGTGCTTACTGGGAAAGAAAAGACACTTACTTTTAGCCTTTCAGTTACACAGAGTGGTGAGACAGCTCAGGGGAGTGATCTTTGCAATGCGCGCAGCCTATCCAAAGGAGATAAAATCTCCGGTTTGCTTAAAGCCGGTTTATCACTACCCAACTCTCCAACAACAGCTGCTGTGAACCGGCATCAAACGGCTAAAAGGGGGTAAATAGGGAGCCAAGAGCCAAAGCAGAGGCAAGCGCTCCTAATCAAGAGGCCCGCCCGCCTCGGACTAGCCCAGCGGGGTGGAGATGGGGGTTGTGCGTAAGTGGAGAGCGAGTGGTGCTTTGAAGGGGCGCTGTGTCTCTGACCTAGCAGACATCCCAGCAGCAACCCCACCCCCAGGCGTGGCGAAGAGGGCCCCAGCCGTGCCGGGGCGGGCCCCTGGCGACCCTGGGTAACTCCTCCCCACCCCATCCCCACAAGCAGTTTCCAGGCAGGGCGCTTCCGGAGGCCTTGGCTCAGAGTGAGGGTGGGGGTGGGGAACACCTTTGAAACAGCTTGTAGACTGCAGTTTAAACTTTAACTACACCGACCGTCTGCATCAGAAAGGATAAAAACTCGGATCTACGGCTCCCCATCACTCCATTGGTCCAGTTCTCGAGCTCCCCGCAGTCCCTACACCGTTTTCTCGGCGTCCTGGAGGGAGGATGGGCGGGGCGGGCAGGGGCGGGCACTACTGCTAGCGACTCAGATAGGGAGGGCGAGTCCGCGCCCGCCGCCCGGGCGTAGGCTGGGGGCCTAGTAGCAGGTGCCGGCTCAGTGACAGGGCTCCCTTCCCTCTCCTCTCCGCCCCCGTGATCCCACGGCTCAGCGAGGCAAAACCCAGCATATGTTCGAGAAATGCAGCCCAGTCGGTCAGCAGGCTCTGCTTTCTCGCCAGACGCTCAAGGGGACGGTGCTTCCAAATGCAAATATCTTGGCTCGGACCCTTTAGCCGCCACCTCCCCTGTCCAGCTGCCTGGTCCTGTCCACCCCGCGGCGGGCCGAGATGGGACCCCGCGCCGTGGGGACACGGCGGAGCCGGCTACACTCCCCACCTCCCACGTGGGACCGCAGTGCCTCGGCGCTTCGCAGTCGCCGCGCCCCCAGGCTAGGCCCCCGCCCACGTCACCGCCCCCTATGCCAGGGAGGGAGACGACAGGCGAGGAGTGGGCAAAGAGTAGGGGGTGTCACTGAGTCAGGGGGCAGCAGGAGTTCCCTGGGGCAGGGCTGATGGAACATGCTGCCGGGGATTGTGTACACGCTCCACTGACATAAGCTTCACGCTGCCGGGCAGCTGCTGATCACGCGTGGCGCCGCTAGTCCATTGGCCGGCGCCTCACACACCTTTGTCGCTGATTGGCCGGCCGCAGGCTCCGCCCCCACCCCCACCCGCGGCGCGCGGCTGGCGGAGCGGCTACCTGAATGGGGAGGGTGCAGACGGCGCGGAGCGCGGCGGCGGCGGGAGTGGCGTCGAGTGTCTCCGGGCTCCCGTCTGTGGCCAAGCAGCTTAGCAGCCAGTCAGTTCGCCGCCGTCAGACAGGCAGCCAACCATGCTCAACTTCGGCGCTTCTCTTCAGCAGGCTGCGGTAAGTCACCTGGGGATGCCTCTGTCCTTCCTTGCCTCGCCACGTCTGAGAGCCCGCAGGGGCGCGAACCCCGAGCCCCTGACATCAGCGGCGCCTGAGAACCTGGGCTGCAGCGGAGTCGTGGGGGAGGGGGGCTTCCTGCCTGCAGACTGGTCATTGGTGAGGACGTGTATCGCGAGGGGGTCAGGAGGGGGGTTTAAATCAGGAGACAAGGGAGAGGGATCTTGCTCAAGGTGTAATGAGAGGAAGGGGCAACTCCACAGGGAGACTTGAGGCAGGTAAGGAGGAGGTTAACTAACTGGAGGAGTCGAAAGAGTGAGGAGGGGGATGCTGCCTTGGCGGTGATAGGAAAAGGTATGGAAGGGGAGGGGGGAACAAGGGGGCCACCCTGCACCTGGCGCCGGGGAGAGATGCCCCCGCCTGGATCGGGGCTGCAACCCAGGGTGGGAGGGGGCTGCTTGCATACATTTGAGGGGCCAGGTGTCCACGGGAGAGGAGGAAGGCTACTACCTCTCTTGGAGATCTGAACCGAGGCTTGCAGGACCTGGGCTATTTAGCAGATAGCTGGGGGCTGGGGGGTGGGGTGCCGGCGTAGACGCGGGGGAATGGCACACTGCCGCAAATTGCCGAGGGGGAGACAAGGAGTGGACCCCCCCAGACGTCGGCAGGGGACTTCTCATTCTCGGTGGGGGCAGGTGGCCACCTTATGAGAAACCCTTGGAAGGGGTGGGGAGCCGCCTCAGGGATGGGAGGGTGGAAAGCGGGACCCAGCAGCGGGGCGGAGAAGGTGGGCGGGGGAGCCGGGGCCGCGAGACGCGGGGGCCGCGTGTCTAGGCGGGAGCCGCCGGCCTTGGGGCCGCGTGTATGGAGCCGGGGTCTGGCGGGGGGGGCTGCACGTCTGGGAACCCGTGGAGACGCGTGGCGGGCGGGGGCCGGAGCTGCTGGATCTGCGGGGAGGGAGACGCCGCGTCTGCCGGGAGAGACCGGGTGGTCTGTGGTCCTGCGGGCGGTGTGGGCGGGAAACGCCGAGGGCTTGGCCGGATCCCCGGGGGCTACGGCCGGGTGGAGGGCGGGGGCCGGGTTTCCGCGGGGACCCAGCTCCTCCTCTGGCAGCTCAGGCAGAGGCCGGGGGTGGGACGGGAGCGGGTGCGCCCGGGGAGCTTCTCGTCCCCGAGTGACCCAGCCCTGGCCTCCGCCAGGGGCGGGAGCGAGGCCCGGCCCCGCTGTCGGTTCCTAAGGGAACGGCGGCTCGCAGGGAGCTGGGAGGGGCGGGCGCTCCGGGAGCCGGGCGTTCGCGGCCCCGCCCCTCCCTTCGGGCTCGGGCGCGCACTGCCGGGCGGTTGGCGGCGGTGCCCGCGGCCCCTCCTCCAGGCCGGCGCGAGGGCGGGGGCCCTAGAGCTCAGGAAGTAGGTGAAAGGTGACGGCGCGGCAATTCCCAGTTCACGTTTCCGGCGCCGCCGGGAGCAGCGGCTGATCACGCTTTGTTCACATGCCTCGCCCCCTCCTCCTCCCCGCCCCCGCCCTTGGCGGCCCAGCCAATCCGGACTGGGGCCGCCGGGACGGCTGGCCAATGGCGGGGGCAGGGACTCAGGGACGTGCGAGCCGCGAGGAATGTTCCCAGTGACTCACCCGTGAGCCTCATTGAGGTTAGGGCGGCCCCATTCGTCTGTCCTCGCCAGCGAGGATCTCCCCCGCCGCGCGCCTCCGCCCCTTGTCTGCCTCCCCCGTCCGCGCCTCCGCCCGCGCTTCCCTTTCCTCCCTCCAGCCCCACTCCCTTTCCTGCCCTCCCCTCATCTCTCAGCTCACACTAGCTTCCCTGCTGCCTGCCTTTTCTCTATCCTTTCTTTGCACTGGCGTCTTGAGGCTTTTACACATACATGCGCTGTCCATTGCAGCTTACATAAAGGCGCGCGCAATTATGCAATTGCATTGTTAGATAAATTTCAAGAGCAATGGCTCGTTTTCTAAGCATTTCAACACTGAAGGTTTACGGATTTTTTTAAAACGAGCGTTGAGAATAACACTTTGTAACGTAAAAAATGTTTTTCGGTATTTTTACACAATCTCTACCTCGACAAAAAGAATAGGATCACATTAATGGAAAATGGGAAAGATGGGTACTACAATTTTAAGTGCAGTTTAAGGAACTTGAATATGAAACATTAAACACTTGGTAGAAGGAGCTGTACAAATAGAAAGAATGTGCTCTTGTCATCAAGCAGTTCTTTAAAAAATTAAAATAGTTTTGTTTTGACTATTGCATACTCCTTACAGTCGGGGTTTTTGTAAATTCAGAGTGGAATATTAAATTTTCTGATTTTCCTTGTTTGGGTATTACTGCATTAGCTGGTCATAGTTGTGAATATCAAGCCATTGTTAAATAGATCCAGTTAAAGGGAACACAGATGTGAAGCTGACACTTAAATAAAATAAAGCTTTGGAATTTTTCCATAGATTATCAAAAATTTTTAGATATCAAATAACTTAATACACTTTTTTGGAAGAGACTGAAAATTTCATATCCTATTGATTTTATCTCACAATGCAGTGTCTTTTTAAAGGTCAGATCCATTTCAACAGTCCAGAGCTCTGTCTACTACACTGCATTTTTAAGAAAGTTTTGGCTTTTGTTTTCTGTTAGGAACTCACGTCCAAGGTCCTCATGCTGTATCTGTAGTGTTGAAAAAAGATAACTTTTTCAGAGCCTTCCCTTAGTTATTTTGTCTGACCCCAGTTGCAGGAGGCCACTCTGGAAAGAATATAAAACTTTCTTTTTTTTCTAAGCTAAGAGCTTTAATTTTTTGGATCACAAATACATTGATACCTTTGGCCTTGGTCCCCTAATGATAAATAAGATGCTCCTCTTTACCTCATGGTGATATCAGTGTTCAAGCCTAAGTTTGAGAGGAACAATGAGGAAGATTTTATAACCTTTACCATCAGAGTAGGGGTGAGAGAAAAATTCTTATTTCAGATTTTAACTTGGAAAGTTGTGCAAATAGTAAAAAAGTAAAAAAGTAAAAAAGTACATTGCTCTGTGTCTTATTTCGATGACAAAAATATGCTTATAAGCATTTAATCTTTTGTTTCTATAGGAGGAAAGAATGGAAGTGATTTCTGAAAGATCAAAAGAGAGTATGTATTCCTGGAACAAAACCGCAGAAAAAAGTGATTTTGAAGCTGTAGAAGCCCTTATGTCAATGAGCTGCAGTTGGAAGTCTGATTTTAAGAAATATATTGAAAACAGACCTGTTACTCCAGTATCTGATATGTCAGAGGAAGAGAATCTGCTTCCGGGTACACCTGATTTTCATACAATTCCAGCGTTTGTAAGTATTATTGTTTTTAAGATTAATGTAAATGATGTAATTTCTTGTAATTTACATAATGAACTTTACTTTAAATTTCTCACTCTGTTGCCTGTATATTTCTTTGTAGTGTTTGACTCCACCTTATAGTCCTTCTGACTTTGAACCCTCTCAAGTGTCAAATCTGATGGCACCAGCACCACCTACTGGACACTTCAAATCATTCTCAGATACTTCCAAGCCTCACATTGCGGCACCTTTCAAAGAGGAAGAGAAGAGCCCACTACCTGCCCCCAAACTCCCCAAGGCTCAGGCAACAAGTGTGATTCGTCACACTGCTGATGCTCAGCTGTGTAACCACCGATCCTGCCCAGTGAAAGCAGCCAGCATCCTCAACAGTCAGGACAATTCTTTTCGAAGAAGAACCCACCTAAATGTTGAGGCTGCAAGAAAAAACATACCTTGTGCAGCTGTGTCACCAAACAGATCCAAATGTGAGAGAAACACAGTGGCAGATGATGACGAGAAAGCTAGTGCTGCACTTTATGACTTTTCTGTGCCTTCCTCAGAGACAGTAATCTGTAGACCTCAGCCAGCCCCCATGTCCCCACAACAAAAGTCGGTGTTGGTTTCTCCACCTGCAGTGTCAGCAGGAGCAGTGCCACCTATGCCGGTCATCTGTCAGATGGTTCCCCTCCCTGCAAATAACCCTGTTGTGACAACAGTTGTTCCTAGCACTCCACCCAGTCAGCCCCCTGCCGTGTGCCCACCTGTGGTGTTCATGGGCACTCAGATGCCGAAAGGTGCCGTCATGTTTGTCGTGCCCCAGCCTGTTGTCCAGAATCCAAAGCCTCCAGTGGTGAGCCCAAATGGCACCAGACTCTCTCCCATTGCCCCTGCTCCAGGGTTTTCCCCTTCGGCAGCAAAAGTCACTCCTCAGATTGACTCATCGAGGATAAGAAGTCACATCTGTAGCCATCCAGGATGTGGCAAGACGTACTTTAAAAGCTCTCACCTGAAAGCCCACATGAGAACGCATACAGGTACCAACCATTATTTATGTCTTAGAAATTTAAATGAAGATTTTTTTGGCAGTAATCACAGATATAATCTAGGCATATTAAGGAAGAACTTGTCTTATTAGCCAATTCAGTGGATGATATTTACTTTGCAAGCTCCTCTAAAAGATTTCATTAAAACAAAACATTAAGGTGTTTTGTTGTCATTTCTCAAATAATGGTTCTTTAAATGTCTTGAGTAGTTACTCTTTAAAGCCTTTGTATCAGAGTTGAGGTCAGAAAACTTTTATGTATTGGGCTTCTTTTATAAGGAAAAGATTTTAATAAACATGACAGTGAAAGTTAAAAATAGTGTGATACACAGTATAGTACTCACTTGACAATTTATTAATTTAGTAGCTTTTATTTTAAAATGTATCTCTTGAGATATACATTTAATATCTTTAGATATAATTAAGTATGTAACTTAAAGTGATTTAATAAATGTGTAGTAATAATTGAATTTTGTGTTTCAGGAGAAAAGCCTTTTAGCTGTAGTTGGAAAGGTTGTGAAAGGAGGTTTGCCCGTTCTGATGAACTGTCTAGACACCGACGAACCCACACAGGTGAGAAGAAGTTCGCCTGTCCCATGTGTGACCGGCGGTTCATGAGGAGCGACCATTTGACCAAGCATGCGCGACGTCATCTGTCAGCCAAGAAGCTACCCAACTGGCAGATGGAAGTGAGCAAGTTAAACGACATTGCCCTACCTCCAGTCACTGCTCCAACGCAGTGACAGATCGGAAGGTGAAGAATTAGTACTAACTTTGGTCACAGCTGGGAGCCAGTGGTGATATAAGACTGCTTCCACTGCAAGTCTGTGGCCCTCCAGTGGGGGCTGTGAGCAGAAGCCCCGCAGCTTGGGGAGAAGGCCCAGACTGGGTTAGATGACAAGTGCTGTGGTCACAGGCCAGGTCACAGAGTGGCAGGGTTCATTTCTTACCACATAAGAGAGATGAGAAAGCCTTTATTCCTTTAAATATTTTTTGAAGGTTTCAGATGAGGTCAACACAGGTAGCACAGATTTTGAATTTGTGTGCACAATTTGTTACTTTACGCTTGTCATTTATACTTGAGACCAACTGTTTTCAATGTGATTCTTCTAAAGCACTGGTTTCAAGAGTATAGAGACTGGAAATCAGCATTACGGTACAGAGATGGAGATACAAAATCAATTTTTAGTATTACAAATATTGTCATCTTTTCCTAGAGTTATCTTGTTTACTATTCCTAGTCTTTCCAGTCAACTTCGTGGACATAGTTGTTAAACATATCTAGAACTAGCATTTTTACACTATTGCTGACATTTGGAATTGATTAGCTGTATATTGCTAAAGAGGACCCAAAGACTTGGAATCCTCAATAATTTAATTGCTTTGAAGTGTAACTACAAATTTTTTGCATTTCTGTTTTGAAAGTTTAACAGATGACTATATCTAGGCATTTTATTATGCTTTGAACTTTGCCTGCCGTTTCTTGTGTAGATTTGAAATTGTATACCAATGTGTTTTCTGTAGAGACTAAGATACACTGCACTTTGTTTAGGAAAAAAATTCAAAGATGAAAATATATATTGTAAAGAAGGGATATCACGAATTTTAGATAACTCCTTGAAAAGGATGGCGTATGTCATCAGTAAAGTACCCTTATGTTATGAGGATATAACGTGTGCTTTATTGAACTAGAAAATTAGTGACCATTATTCACAAATGGACAGTTATTGTCCTGTTAATTTATAGGAGTTTTGGTGGGAGATACGGAACTGGGTGGGTGGAAAAATTACTGGAACATTCGCTTTTGTTAACAGTATTTCTGTTATATTCTGTTGTACACATAGTGGTAAAACAAAAGTAAATTGTTTAAAATATATAGTGAAAAAATGTCCGTATATCTTCCCTTTTAACATTTTACTCTGTGTTGGGTCTAGATTTCTGACATCAAAACTTGGACCCATGGAAAACAAAGAGAGTTTTCTTTTAATAAAAAATCCTTGTGATTTACAATTTGCACAATATTTCTTTTGTTGTACTTTATATCTTGTTTACAATAAAGAATTTCCTTTGGTATATATAATTGGTTGATTGCATTTGTTGAAAACCATTCTCTAACCTTGACATTCATCACTACCAAAGGACTTAGTGTCTGAATTCCTCTAAGGCCCTCCTTCAAATTTAGAACTGAAGGAGTGTGTCTTTAACATATGAATCAAGTTAGTACACAAATTTAGAGAGGCCAGGTATCTTATTCATTAAGATAATATAAGAGCCTGCCTGTTCTAAGAAATCAATACATTTTAATTTTTAAACATTCTTGTGCATTTTGATGATTTGGGGTTGAAATACAGCTCTGGCTCTCAGCAAAGCCTTGTTAAGTAGCATTAAATTAAAGGGAACACCACAGTGTAATTACAAGCAATGAGACTGCTGTGGCAAAAGAAAAAAAGCCTGACCTATTAAATAGAGTAAATTATTCACCTCTAAAGATTAGATTAGCTCAGACCATTAAATGATACCTTAAATGCAGTAAACGTACTGGTACTTAAGCACCGATCAAATGAAAAGACCTGATGTATCTGCTCCTGACATCCAACCATCATCATGTTCCAATGATCCAGCATAACCCTCCTTCTGATACATCATTAGGTCAGTTAGTAGCCTAATGCTACATCACAATGCCTACATCATTTACCTCCTTCATCTCATCACTTAGGCATTTTAGTATCTCACACGTTCATAAAGAGACAAAAAAAAGAAAGGTGAGTGCAGTACAGTAAGATATTTTGAGAGATACCACATTCACTTAAGTTTTATTACAATATATTGTTATAACTATTTTGTTAATCTCTTACTCTAATTTATAAATTATACTTTATCATAGTATATGTAGAGTTTGGTACTATCTACCGTTTCAAGCATCCATTTGGGTTCTTGGAACATGCCCTCCATGGATAAGGGGGGACTGTGTGTGTGTGTATAAGAAGGTTTATTATGAGTAATTGGGTCATGCAATTACAGAGGCTGGCAACACTTGCCCCAAGATCTGCAGTGGGCAAGCTGGAAATTCAGGAGGGATATAGTTCCAGTCCAAATGCTGGCAGGCTCAAGACTCAGGAGGAGCTGATGCCTTTCAGTTGTAGTCTGAAGGCAGGAAATAAATGGATGTTCCAACTTGAAGGCAATTGAGTAGCCACAGTTCCCCCTTATTCAGTGCTTTTGTTTTATTCAGGCCTTCAACTGATTGAATGAGGCCCACCCACACTAGGGAGGGGGATCAGCTTTACTCCGTCTGCTGATTCAAATGTTGATCTCATCTAGAAACATTGTCACAGACACACCCAAAATGATGTTTGACCAAATAATATGGGCACCTCAGCCTAGGCAAATTAACATACAAAATCAGCCATCACACCTGGATTCTAGTCCTGGTTACAATGATAACTATACCTTGGGAAAGCAGCTTTGTCATGCTGGATCTCAGCATCCACCTTTAAGAATGGGCTAAACACAGCTACCTTATTTAGCTCATAGAGCTACTGGCAAGCTCAAATAAACACTCTTGGAAAGTATAATACATTCTCCATTTGTTGGCACTGTTACAGCACCCATGTATGGGAAAATATGCATGGCAATAAACGGATTAGAATGCCAACCTGGGTGGCCACCCATTCTGGAAAAGGGAAGCCACCTAGATCTGGGATGATTAAAGAATTCTGATTTCCCGGGTTCCCACACTTCTACCTACATATCTAGTTATTTGGGTGATCCATTTATAGTAACTCATTACAATGAGGCCAGTCTAATAGGAAAGAAAGCACAAAATATAAAGACATGGCCATTAGCATAGCTAAAGCATGGACATTCATCAGTTGATTATAAAGTACAAATTTGTCCCGTTACCATGAAATATCCTACGTACTGAGTGATGAGTTTAAGTTCCCTTTGTTCGCCTGGTGTCAACCCCAGCTTGAACGATTTCTCCAAGCCTGAGCTTAGAATTCATGATAAAGTGCTCAATATCAGATACTCTTTCAAGCATGGGCTAAAAATTCTATACAAAGTTCTAGGAGTCAGAATCCCAGGGAAATGAGTGTCAACATGAGTGACAAAAACATCGTGCCTCCTGGGAAATTAACAGGCCACACCTGTGCCAAATCTGCCCAGATAACGTGGCCTTCTTACATGGATACACAGAGAATTCCAAAGAAGCATAATTCTCTCATCTTTGGCTTGGAAGGAATAAAACTAAGCGGGGCCACATAACTGAGGTCTGTTGTTTTAAGCTTCCCCTGCCAGCTGGCACCCTAATTTTGACAAGACTTAGAAATTCATTGCTTTCTACCCAATGAATTCCAACAATCCCTGGGTGACCTTGATTGACCAGCTTGGCAGTGGGGTGCTCAAAGTGGGGGAAATACCCTAAAATATAAGAAGGTAATACCTCATCTTGGATTTTCTTGTTTTAATTTCATTTTTAATTCTAAGCTGAGCCAATGGTCGGTGGAGGCTCAGCCTAAGTTTGGAAAAAATCTGTATGAGATTCTGGGAAGAAAGAGAAGTGAAGAAATAACATGAAGTAACAAAGGGATGACCCAGTGGGATGCTTTGGTAGAATCCGTTTTCCATTTCTCTGATTAGATTATCTGAACCTTGAATATCACTTTCCAAAAGGCACCCTTTTAGTTTGCACAGTCTCATTGAAAAGATAAATACAAGCATTGAGTGTTTCTTACCACTGGACAAAGTAAAACAGTGTGACCTTGTGAAAGGAACCTTCTCCTGGGGTCATGGAGCCTGTGTGTTCGTATCAGCTCTAAATTGACTGAAATTTTGGACAATTTAACTATTTCATGGCTTTGTTTCATTATCTATAAAATGGGGATTATAATGCTTTTCTGATCTGCTTCCCAAGATAGATTTGAAAACTGGAAACAAGCAAACAAATGCCAAGTGGGCTGCTCTAATACCAGGGTTGGGTATTGCGTTTTTACAACTCAGATCAATCATTAAGACAGAAGAGGCCCCTAGAGGTGGGGCCAGCAATCTGATGTCAGTTAGAAATCGTCATGACACGGTCCCTGTTAGAAAGGAAAGTCAAATACCAAATAGTTACAAAATTGTCACAGTTCTGGAGGCTAGAAGTCTAAGATCAAGGTAGCAGCAGGGTTGGTTTCACCCTCAGGCCTCTCTCCTTGGCTTGTACATGGCCGTCTTCTCTGTGTGTCTTAATATGGTGTGATCTTCTTTTAAGAACACCGGTCATATTGGATTAGGGCCCACTCCAATGACCTCATTTTGCCTTAATGAACTTTTCAAGAACCTATTTTCAAGTGCAATCACATTCTGAGGTACTGGGCCT
Source organism: Rhinolophus sinicus (assembly GCF_057876585.1). NCBI lineage: Eukaryota > Metazoa > Chordata > Mammalia > Chiroptera > Rhinolophidae > Rhinolophus > Rhinolophus sinicus. The sequence continues at coordinate 28,844,287 of NC_142506.1, forward strand.
TCAACATATGAATTCTGATAGGGCACAATGCAGCCCATAATATTAGTCAACATGTATCAGTCAATAGTGTTCCATCTTAATGCACTTAACAATAGCATTCTCTAAATTGGTCTTAAGTTCCTATTTCTAGTACAGTCATGCCTTGGTATCCACAGGGATTGGTTCCAGGGCCCCCTGCAGATACCAAACTCCCTGGATGCTCACGTCCCTTATAATAAGTGGTGTAGTATTTGCAATATAACCTATGTACCTCCTCCTTTAGATAATCTCTAGATTGCTTATAATACCTAATACAATATAAATGCCATATAAATCGTCGTTATACTGTATTGTTTTGGGAATAATTAGAAAAAAAAACAAAGTCGGTCCATATTCGGTACAAATACAACCATTGGAGTCCTAACTACATAGTATACTTGTACATCAGCAACAATGTAAAGATTTTTTTCCCAAATATTTTTTATGTGAGATTGGATGAATCCACAGATTCCAAGGAACCCAAGGATATGGAGGCCAACTCTCTCTGGTAAATATTTTTATGAGAGCTAAGTATCCTCAACCCCCTAGCCAATGTCATGTAGTGATATCATGCCCTGTGCCGTGTGTAATTCCCAGCCATTAGGGAGACATATTTGTTTTTCTTTTATTTTTTATTATTATTGGGGAATGTTGGGGAAACTTTATCCAGGATCCATCAGCTCCAAGTCAAGTTGTTGTTTTTTAATCTAGTTGGTGGCGCAGCTCATCTCCAAGTCTAGTCGTTTTCAATCTAGTTGTGGAGGGCACAGCTCACTGGCCCATGTGGGAATCCAAACCGGTGACCTGGGTGTTATGAGCCCTGTGCTCTAACCAACTGAGCCAACTGGCTGCCCAGGAGATATTTTTCAGTTATGCACTCAGGTATTTTTTAATCATGGAATACTCTTTATCCTCAACAAAGTTTTCCTTCATTACATACTTAAGCATTATTCGCGACAATCCCTTTTTTTTCTCTGAATTATCTCAAAAGATAAGCTTGTCCTGCCTCAGAATCCTCTCCCTGATTCCAACAATATTGTGAATGGAACAGGCACCATGATGGTCTTTTGGTACCCATGTTTGTTCGGTTTGATTTTTCTAAGGAACTGTATATTTTCTTTCCAAATTTGAGCTCAGTTCAACCAGGAACCTTTAGTCAAGGCTGTAGTCAGCCTTGCTGGTTGGAGATACAATCTAGGATGCTTTCTGATATTATTCATCACATCCATTATATTCTTTGTGTGGTTCTAATACCAATGCTTTTCAAACAGAAAGGGAACCTGAGTCCCCATCCCTGTAGAGGTCATAATGCTGAGTTCCTCAAATATTTCAAGCTCTCGGCTTTTCAGACACATGGCAGCATTGCACTTCTTCCTTGTGGCTGGACAGGGTCATGCATTCAGGTTTGGTCAATGGCTTGTGAATGGAAACGACGGGTGTCACTTCCGAGGCAGAGTCTTGAACTGCCAGTGTTAGGCTCTCCAGAGCTCTCTTTCCCTCTGCTGTGGTGACCAGCAATATTCCAGCTAGTCAACCTTAGCTTAGGAATGAGTATGGCAAAGATCATGAGTGAGAACTAAACGTCCGAAGTTTTAAGGCATTGTTATTAGGGGGGTTGTTTGTTGCCGAAGCATAACCTTGGCTTATAAATGTATACCGACCAATACAACACCTTTTACCCTGTGAGGCTGCTATGCTCCAAGTCAATTATTCACCTCCCTACAGGGACCACTTCTGCATATCATGAGGTATTGAGGGGGGTGACTTTAAAGAACAAATGGACCTGTGACACAGCTTCTCCACCCCCCCCCCCCACCAAATGGATGTCTTACATTTGCATAACTAAGAGGTGCCAAGTCCCAGGTCATGGAAAATGAACAAGGAAGCTCTGCTACAAGGTGTTTGGTATTATTTGTGGCAATCCCTTTTTTTCTCTTGTAAAAAAGTGCCTGTGTAGTTTACCTAGAGAGAAGCGAGCCGCCTTAGCCCACCCCCTTCATGCCCCGCCATCACCCTGGTTGAGCTGGTGGAGAGAAAGAAAAGATTATCAATCACTGTTTTAATAGGTGCAATGATGTCATCCCAGATAATCATGACACTTTCTGGAATTAATGCCTTAATTTTGATATTCATAAGTATTTAATGGAGATAATCTACTCCTTTCACCGGAAGCATCCTGCATTTAGGAAGAAGACTGGAGGATGGAATCCTCTGGGCAGTGCGGAAGGAATCAGGGAAGGGTGAGCAGGTATCTCCCAGCATTTCCTACCTAGCAGCTGTAGGGAGTAAGAAAGAAAGTGCCTAGGGCTGACAATTGCCGCCTTATGCCTGGTTTTGGTGGTAGGGGTATCACAAATGTTAAATGGGTAAAACGCTGATCTCCTCCCCTAAATATTTTCAGAAGACAATGTGATATGGTGGTAAACAACATGCGCTCTGGACTGTTGGCTTTCAAATCCTACTTCCACCATTTACTGGCTATATGATTTAGGGTAAGTTAGGATTAAGTATGAGGGTGAAACGAATCGGCACACATAAAGCTCTAGGAATGCCTGGCACACAGTGAGAACGGCACATAAGTGTTTTTGAGAATGGTGATATCCACTTTTCAAACACCCAAGCCACAAGGATCCTGTCTGGGTATGAGATTGATCTACTTGGGATCTCTGCCCTATGGGCCAAAAAGGGGTTCAACCTTGAGGACTTTAAAGACACAGTTTTTGGAGTGACACATGTGCTGTTTTATCATAAAGACTCCAAGATCAGGCAAGACAACTGTGTCTCTGTCCCATACTTTGGGCTGAAGCTGGAGCTACAGGCCAGCTTCTTCTCCCCAGACCTGTTGCTTGGGTGAGGAGGTGTTTAATCTTTTTTTCTGAATCTGAATGTTTTGCGGATTGTTCGGTTTTGTTTTCAGTCTTTCTTCGGCAGCTGTGTAGTCAATCCTTTTTAATGGGAGTAAATGTGGCTGTGTTCAAACCACCCTGCATCTCTTGGCCAGTGTGTAGACACCCTGGGTGGCCTCCGCAGTAGCCACCAGTCAATGTGGGAGAGACTTGGAGCAGGAACTTGGCCGGGGCCCTAGTTGCTCTGTTCTGGTTTGGCTGGCTTCTCACTGAATCTGCCCAGTGGCCATGCTTTGGACAGGGTTAACAGGGAGGAACTGCTGTGGGTCAGGCTGGTCAGAGCAGACTTAGCCCAATCGCAGGCTAACTGCCTGAGGGATCCCAGGCCAACCAGAAGATCAAGGTGAGACTTAAGATTCTACTCTCTTCTGCTTGGAAAGTTGAAAACAAACGTGATCCTGGCTTCAAACCTGGTTTCCCCACTCACCTAATCTTGGGCATATTGTTTAACTTCTCTGAGCCACATTTTTCTCCCATGTAGAATGGACATGAGAATTAATACTAACCTCAAACCAGTTTGTTTGAAGGATGAGTGGACATTGTGTTTGACACAGGAGGTGCTCAAGAAATGTTAGCATTGTTACTTTAACTCCTACCTCCCCTGTCCATTGCAACAACATCCTATCATGCTTGTTTCTTCACATTACTTCTCTTGTCTAGAAATATCTCTTTCCTCTCCACTGTACATCGACAAATCTTGTTCACTATTAATGTCTATTTCAGGGCAGGAAAGGGGAAGGGCCCTTCCTGGAACCACTGGGAACTAGTCTGTATTGGTTTGCCAGAGCTGCTGTAACAAAGTACCACAGACTGGGTGGCTTAAACAACAGATGTGTATTGTCTCACAGACCTGGAGATCAGATGTCTGAGATCAAGGTCTTGGCAGGAGTGGCTCCTTCTGGGGGCTGTGAAGGAAAATCTGTTCCATGTTCCTCTCCTTGCTTCTGGTGGTTTGCTGGCAATCTTTGGTGTTTCTTGGGTTGTAGAAGCATCACCCCATCTCTGCCTTCATCTTCACGTGGTGTTCTCCCTGTGTGTCTATCTCTGTGTCCAAATTTCCCTTTTTTATAAGGACACCATATATATTGAATTAGGGTCTACCCTAATGACTTTATCTTAACTAATTACATCTGCAACAACTCTATTTCAAAATAAGGTCACATTTACAGGTATGGGGTGAGGATATATGAATGGGGTGGACACAATTCGACCCATAACAGGGTTCAATTACTAAAGCAGGGGTTCCTCAGGATTCCCAGTGCCAGCGTCTGGGCACCAGTGTTGCCATCTGCTTTCCTCTCCTGGCTATCCCCCCACGGTCCACTCTTACTCATTCTGGTCTGACTACTGGCAGGGAACTTCAGATTTCCCTTTCCCTCCATTGTTGGCTCCTAAGACAAACCCACAGGACAGGCTTTCCGTGCAATTGACTACTGAGAAATAGATGGGTGCTAACAAATCAGGAAAGACCTGAACCCATGGAGCCCATGGGGCCCCTGGAGCAGCTGGGGATCCCCAAGGAAGGGAGCTGGACCCTGTATTTCTGACATCCGGGCTCTTGTGCCTTGGGTCAAGGTGAAATACAGGGTGGGTGGGAGTTGGCCGCCCTAAAAACCACATTTTCTTCTAACCTTGAGATTCTTTTGGAAGGGTAAGTCCAGGGTCTCAAACCCAAATGTCTATGGGAAGGTTTGGGTGGATACTACAAAGGAGCCAAGCCTCACATACAGGAAATGAGCAGAGATGGCCAAAGTACCAATGTTGCCATGTGGGAAAGCAATTAATAGTCTGATTTTTCAAAGAAGCTGTAAACATAGATTTTTAAAAAACATTTTTTATTGCAGTGGAATATACATAATATAAAATTTCACCATGTTACCCATTTTAAGTATACAATTCTGCGGCATTCACAATGTTATGAACCACCATCACTATCCATGGAAATCTAGATTTTTATATCAAATGTCCTGATTTTTAACTTTTGTCATCTAATTCATGTAAAAATAAACCCTTTATGTTGGCCAGTTTGGAACTTCTAGGCCTATTCAGTGATTATTTGGTATGTTTTCCGTGGGTGGTATTTTTTCCGAAGGCTGGGAGAATGCTGGGCAAGGTGGGCCCCAAATGCTGGAGCTCTGAGGCCTGGAGCCAATAAGCCAAGGTCCCTAAGGCAGAGCCTGGGGGTAGGGGGAAATTCCCTCAGAGGAGCTGGGGCCCTCCAGGAGCTGCTGCCAAGTTCACTGGCCAGTACTCAGCATAGGCATTGCACTGAGGGGTCATCCTTTTTTTTTTTCCTGAACTAAGTAAGCACCAAGATTTCTTGTACAGAGTAGAGGAAGGAAGCTCCTAAGAGGACTGATTCTGGGCTTGTCTCCAGTTTGGCAAGTAGAAGCTGGAATGGACTTAAGTTGATTGTTAAAACATGACCTTTCTTGCAGGCCTAGTGTCCTGGAGTGGTTTGCAGCAGTTATAGGTGAGATCTGTTCATAGCTTTTCATACTCTTGGTCCCTGATCCAAGGCTCCTGACTCCCCTACCCCCTCCTGCTCCCAGTGGTCCCTGGTGGCCATTTGAACCCTGTCCTCCATGTTTATTTCCAGAAATGGGGCTCACTGAAATCCCCTCTTTGCCTGGCCTGGAGAAAGGCCGTGAAGACTCGTTCCCCTGAGGCCTGGGCTACATCCAGTGAGGGAAGCCAAAGTATGGGGCATTGCCAGCAGACACTCAGTCCAAAGGCCGCATCCAGGGGGAAAGTGTCCCTCCCAGAGGGTCTCAGGGGATGGAGGGGGAATCTAGATGTACAAACGAGAACTGCAGAAGGCAGCAGCAGAGCAGAGTAAAGGTGAATGGAAGCTCAAGGAGGAGGGAAAGGGTCTAGAGCCTGAGCCAGGAGAAGGAGCTGGAATTTCAGCAGCTCCGGGTTCCTGTCCAGTGGATCTCTGTCCCCATATGGCCCATCTTGATCCCTCCTCTAGAGGACCACGGGCATATTAGATGCTACAGCGTCTTAGGATGTTTACTCTGAACCTCATTTTCCCACAGTTTTCTCAGAAGTCTCTGCCCTGCCCACCAGTTTTTCTCTCTCCTGAATGTCTATGTCCTAAGCTCCTCAGATCCTGACTAAATCCTGTCCTGACCGGTTATCATCTTGACCCATGACCTGTTGTCACACTGATTCATGTTGGCTGATTTTGTCTCCTTCCCTGGGCAGGGCTTTGGGCTGGACCAACAGGATGGACACAAACCTGTCAAGTTACCCAGGACTCTCCCTCGACTAACCTACCTGAGCTGAGGGATTTATTGCTGGTACAAATGACGCTCCAGGACTTCTCTGGACCTAGGCTTCCAACAACATTCTCAGGCCAGGCAAGAAAAGGAAGAGAAAGAAGGAAAAGACAGGGGGAAAAAAGCAAAACAATTGGATGCCAGGGAAACCTTACTGGCCTGAAATCCCTCCTGCAATAACTGACAAGCAGAGCTGCCTGCTGACTGTGCCACCGGCTGGCATCCTTGCCCAAAGGTGCGTGCCTACACTCTTGGAGCACAAATGCAGGATGATGTGACACTATTTGTGTGGCTCAAGTAGCCTTTTTTATGATAACGGGTGTGGCACTTCCAATCCTTACCCTGAGTGACCTCTGTTTTCATTGGCTGATTCCGGCACAACAGAACCCTGCATCCAGCCTGCTGTCTGGGAGCCTACTGGAAACGAGTCATCCACATAATGCCCTTGTTTTTAGAGTGGGGGAAAGGGGGAGAGGTGTGTAGATAAGAGAGACTGAAACATGGTACGTGATGACCGTTAATATTGAATTGTGCTTTCACTGAGCTACACAGGTGTTTACTGTGGTCTTACTCTGTGCAGGCACTGCTCTGAGTTAATGTTCTAAAACATAGATCTTAAAACCACTCGTGAGAGTCCCCTCATTACCCACACGGTGGAGACCAAACTTCTCACGGCATTCAGGGCACGTCACAGTCTGACCTGAGCCTCCTCTTCTGGCATCCTCCATTACTGCCGCTTCCGTGAACTTCTGACACACAGGGGCCCAGCGTCCAACAGCTTTCATTCCTGCTGTGAAGGAGCTCAGAGCTGGGGTGGACAGAGGCCTTGTCGCAAGTCAGGTTTGTATGGCCAAGCTCCCCTGGAAAGAGCCACTTAGGCTGTGTTTGGTGACCAGAGTGGAGGCAGAGAGGTTGCTGGGCAGCAGAGCCCAGATGGCAGCTGTGACCATCCTCCTCAGCTTCATTATTCCTCTCCTACCCTCCCTCCCTGCTCTCCTAGCCAAACAGCTGCTGCTTTCCCCTGTAGCAGTGTCTCCTCTTGGGAGGGAGGAGAAGACTCTTCCAGGCAACACACTGTTTCCTTCCATGCAGAAGGGGCAGAAATGGAGCACTCGCTCTGGGCATGACCTTCCCAGCCCAGCCACCACTCACCCCTTCCTGGTACAGGCACAAGGTTTGGGTGGGGTGCGAGAGACAGCGCTGATGGGGATAGCTGCAAGGTGGCCGCTACGTGCTGGCTGGGCCCCTGGCCCCCACTTTTGTTTTGTTTATTTTGTTGTTTTGGAGGGAGAGGGTCTGATTCTCAGTTTCCTGGTTCTGACAATAGGACTTTTCAATGTAGTCATAGATGATCTCTCAGTGATAGACTAGAATGATAAATTCCACTGTTGTGTAAAGCAGCATGTCAATTTATTGCTTTATGGTGTGTGTGTGTTGGGGGCGGGGGGATTAAATAACGTTGACCGCTGTAACAGAGAAATCCAGAAAGGAGGCTCATTACCTTTTAAAGAGGTTAGTGTGGTTTCTGTCCCACCAGTGTTCCTGCTCCCTCGACCAGTGCTTCAGGATCCAGGCTCATTCCATCTGTGGCTCCCTTGGTCTCAGCAGGATCACCCCAGGGGTTGTCTCCATGTCAGCCATCCAGGGAGGCAACCAGCAGGGAACATTCTGCACCAGAGGGTTTAGGGTCTGTCTCAGGATCTAGGGCTGCTGGGTCGCTTAACAAAACAAAAATGTGTTCTCTCACGGTTCTGGAGACCAGAAATCCAAAATCAAGGTGACTGCAGAGTTGATTCTTCTGGAGGCTCTGAGGGAGAATCCTTTCCTTGTCTCTTCTGGTGGCAATGTCCCTTGGGTATAGATGCATCATTCCAATCTCTGCTTCTGTGCTCACCTTGTCTCCTCCCCTGTGCCTCTCTCTGTCTTTCCCTTTGCTTTCTCTTATGAGGACACTTGTCATTGGATTTAGAGCCTACTCTAATCCAGGATGATCTCATCCCAAGATCCTTAACTTAATTACACCTGCAAAGACTGCCAAATAAGTCATTGTGACAAAAAGAGAAATATGTGTTTGGTCTTCACCCCCAGTTCCTGACAAAGAGCTCCTAAAATCCTTAATCTCCTGAGTGCTAGGGGTTGCTAGGAGCATCTTGTTTTTGATCTTTGACCCCAGTTCATGACACAGAACTCCTAAACCCCTTGGGATTTCCTGAATGATAGCAGTGATAGTTTGTTCTAATGAGGGGACTGTTGGTGGGCTCTTGGATGGGGGCTGGTCATCAGAACCAAGTCACGATTAGAAGCTTGAAACTTTCAGCCCCACCATCCATCCTCCGGGGGTGAAGATTGAATTATCAATCTGTCATATCTACTCGATGAAGCCTCCAGAAAAATCCCTAAACTATGGGATTTGAAGAGCTTCAGATCGGTGAACATATCCATGTGTCAGGAGGGTGATGCACCCCAACTCCAAGAGACAGAAGGCCCTGCACTCAGGACCTTTCCAGACCTCGTCCCATGTACCTCTTCATCTGGCTTTTCATCTATATAGCCTTTGCTATATCCTTTATAATACACCAGTAAATGTGTTTCCCTAAGTTCTGTGAGCCATTCTAGTAAATTCTCAAACTTGAGGAAGGGGTGTGGAAGACCCCAATTTATAGCCTATTGGTCAGAAATAAGGGTGACAACTTCGGACTTGCAACTAGCATCTGAAGCAGGAGGCAGTCTAGTGGGACTGAGCCCTTACCCTGTGCGGTCTGTGCTAACTCCAGGCAGTTAGTGTCAGAACTGAGTTAAATTATAGGACACCAAGTTGGTGTTTTTTGAGAACTGAAGAATTGGTTGGTGTGGGAACCCCACCCCCATCCCACCTCCTCTCCCATATTTGGTGTGAAAAATATTCTGTGGGTATAGAAAAAATAATTTTTATTTTAGTCACATTTTGAGGTTCTGGGTGGACATGAATTTGGGGGGACACTATGAATTCCATTACAGCGGCATACCTGGATATGGTGCACCTCTTGTGCCCACTTTCCACTGGCCAGAGATTAGTCACATAGCCACACCTAAGTACAAGAGACACTGGAAAATGTAAGCTAGCCCTGCCCAGGACAATGAGAGAACCAGTTTCGGGAACAGCTGCTCGTTTCTGCCACATGGAGTAGGGTCCTTGTCAAGGACCAGGAAACTCAAGCTTCCAAGGGAGGAATAACTCTCCCTTAGGCAGAACCAGATATATAGTGATAACAACTGTTACCTACTAGCCTCCCTGGTTTGTGGCAAATACTAGCCAATATGCCATCAGACATGTTCTCTTAAATACGTACATTTCAAGGTCTGCTTCATGTGCTTGTATGTGCTAACAGAGCTGGTTTCACCACTTTCCCTTGGGTGAAATCTTTCAAGGCCCATGTCCAAAACACTTGGGCCCTTTGTGAATCCTTCCCACCCCTCCTAGGCAATCTCTCCCTCCTCTGCTTATACCCTTGTCAGGAGGAAATTTGTAGTGGATGCTCCTTTCATGAACCAGTATTTCCACAGACTATATAATAAGCCCCTCCTAACTTCCCTCTAGCATGACACTGCCTCAAGGGAGGCAAGACCTCTCAGGTGGTGATTTGGAAGGTGGAACCCAGGCTTTTCCTCTTTGTTTTTTCTTGGGTGCTAGTTTCCAATGAGGAGCACAAACTATGTTCTGCTCCTCCTGCTGAGTGAGCAGGCTGGTCTGCAGATATAAGCCAGATTTTCCAATAGCAAAGTAATAAAGCTGATATTTTTCACCCCAAATGCCTCACTTCTTTGTCATATTTCTCATTTGGCTTAGCACTCAGGCTAGGAAGAGAGGTGCCAGTGCTGAGACCTAGTAAGTCCCCGAAACCTCTGCTATAGCCCTTTAACTTCATACGATACAATCACGAGCCGCTGACTGACGTGACACATCCTGAGAAATGTGCCATTAGGCGATTTTGTTGTGCGAACATCATAGCGTGCATGTACACAAACCGAGGTTGTGTAGCCCACTACTGTAACTGTATGTGCAACACACAGTAGGTTTGCTTACACCAGCATCACCACAGACACCTGAGTCATGTAGTGTAAGTCCTGACAGAGGGCTTTTCTTTTGGTAAAGCAAGGGCCTGACAAGCTTTGATTGCTAAGACATCCACTTCAAAGACAGCACCCACTTCAAAGAGGGCTATCTCAAACACACTGCTAGCCCCACCACTATGCAGTATAGATAGCCAGTCTGCCTCCCCACCACCCCTCTTTGTTTGGGAGATCTTGCTTTAGATAACTGTTTGGGCTACTTGGTTTTTTTCTTTTCCTGAGCTTTAAATTCTTGCCCCTGTGTTTCAAGTCACTAATAAAAAGGAAGCCCTCAAAACCCTAGGCCCCCACGCTCAACCCTAATTAAAACAGAACTCCAGGCCAGAGCTCAGCTCACTCGGGCTCTCTCTTTCTCTCTCTCTCTCTCTCTCTCTCTCTCTCTCTCTCCCCCCCCCTTCCCCTCCCTGCATTCCTGCAACCTTACTCCTGCACTCCCCCGCCCCACCCCAAGCCTTGTACAATCCAGGTCCTGAAAACTTTTTTTCTTCAAGGTTTCCTAATAGTTATCACTGAAAGTTGTCTTGCAATAGTAGTAAAAACCACAAGGGTCCCTACAGTCATAACACTGGTACAGAAAGTGGAGATGTGTGTGGGACGCTCACAGGGAGGGGGGAAGGCGAGGTCCGTGCCCCCAGACATTTCTAGCCCGAGGCACGACTATCCTACACAGGCAAAACACAGTAATGCTATGACCTTCCAAGGGTTATGTCACTAGGCAAGAAGAATTTTTCAGCTCTGTTATAATCTTATAGGACCACTATTGTATATGTGATTTGTTGTTGACTGAAACATCTTTATGCAGGACATGACTGTAGTTAGTTGAATACATACTTATTTTTAAGGGCCCTGCACAGTGCCTGACACATAGTATGCATTCATGTTTGTTGAAGGAATCAGTGAAAACTGGAAAACTAATATACATACAAAGAAACATCACCTCCAAAAAACACAGGGAACTGCAAAAATAGGACATTAAAAATTCTGGTTTTCTGGAGCATAATTTAGCAATATTTGTCAAGACCCTAGGAAATACTCATTCTTCTGATTCAGGAATGCTTCTTATAGGAATTTAACCTACAGAAATTGATAGATGTGTACACAGAATTATGTCCAAAGGATGTTGGCCACAACGTTAGCTAAAATGGCAAATGTTGAAACAAACTAAATACTTTTTTTTATCAGTCAGGGTTCTTTGTTACAAGCAACAGAAATAAGTCCGACTGCTTTAAGCAAAAAAAAAAAAAAAAAGAAGAAGAAGAAAGAAAAAAAGGAGTGATGGAAAAAGAACTGACTCTGGGTGGTGAACATACCATGTGATATATATAGATGATGTATTTCAGAATTATACACCTGAAATCTATGTAATTTTACTAACAATTGTCACCCAATAAACTTTCATTTAATAAATAAATAAATAAATAAATAAATAAATAAATAAATAAATAAATAAATTTAATTTATTAAAAGGTAGTGGATAGTTCACAGAATCTCTAGGAAAACCAAGATGTCAGGATTAGATGAGTCCAAAACCAACAGTCAGAAGACTCAAGCCACAGTATGTTTAACAAATACCCTCCTGCTGACACCCCTAGGCACAAACACTGCAGCTAATGCTGCCAGCACTACAGCTGCTGACTGGTGAATTCTAGAACCTTCTAGAGCTGCCACCTCTGCCCTACCTTTACTTGGGTAGAGGCTTTGAAATCCCTGCTTCTTCACAGTCCAGATTCCATTCCAAGTTGGGGCAAATTCATCTCATTGGCAAAGCCTTGGGCATGTGCCTACTCTCGAGCTGTAAGGGAGCCTGGGAAAGTGTGTGTTATTTCCAACTTCCCTCATGGGATGCAGGCTCTGTCTCATTGGGTGGAAGAGTCTCTAAATATAGGGAGAGGGTTATGACACGAAGGGTACTGCGTGGTCCATAAGATGATGAATATCCACTACAATGTCCCCTATGAGGATCAGTAAGTACATTATGGCATATCCAAATGATATGATTCTATGAAGGTCTTGTTAAAAAGTCATTCTTTACAAGAAGATATAATGACCTAAGGAAATTATCATTATATAGTAAGTGAAAAAGAAATTGCATTGTGAAATGGTATAATCCCAAATATATTTTTAAAATGCTATGGACATAAAAATGGAATTATACACAACCGAATGTTAATAGAAGGACTCTGGGTAATGGGACTATTGACGATTTTTTTCTATTTTTATACTTGTCTGGGATTTCCAAACTTTCTAAACAAACACACATTTTTATAATTAGAAAACAAGTAATGCAAAGATTTTCAAGAGACTGGGAGTGAGCAAAACTGAAACGTCAAGTGAAACATGTTAGTAACCAGCTCTTCAGGAGCGTGCTAGCACTTCACTTGAAGGACAAAGACTGACAGCAGTCTGTTTCAAATCATCAGACACACCAATATCGGTGTAAATCAATGACAACTTAGGAGACACAGTCAGAGCTGACTTAGATTTTTCTTCATTTTCCATAACTATCAACTTGTCTATTTCACTTAGAGGAGGTACTTCTGTAGGAAAAGGCCTGTAGAGCTGTGTGGGCGTGGAGGCACTATTCTGTACCTTCTCCACATCTGGGAGCATTTAATCCAGAGAACACAGTAAGTATATGTATACAAGTATGTAACCGGCATACCTCGGAGATATTGTGGGTTCCCTTCCACACTACTGCAATAAAGCAAGTATTTCAACAAAGCGAATAGTAATATTTTTGCTAGTGGAGGGTCTTGCATTCAATTTGTAAAAAAAATAAGCAACACCTTGGAAGTGCAATGAAGCAAAGCAGAATAAAACGAGGTATGCCTGTAAATTACACGGGGGCAGGGGTTGGTGGGGTGGACAGCAGGGCTGTTTTGGGCTCGAGGTTTGGCTGTGGGAATGGCGAGATCTAGTGGGTCACAGGTGGAAATAAACTGATTGCTTCAATGCGACTGAGCCCTAAGAAATTTTTCAACTAGGGAGACTTTGGTGTGTGAAAGGAAAGGCCAAGCTTTCAGGAATTTGAAAGATGGGAAAAAATTGTGACGACCAGTGGTGTTTTCAGAAAAACAGCTAAAAGTAAAATTGGGGCAAAATTCAAAATTAGCCTAAGAGTATACAGCCAAAGGTTACTGGCATTGAAGAGAAGGAAGAAAGAAACCAACACTCACTTATTGAGTACTGCCTGAGAACCCAATAGTAGGTTAAGGGTTGTAGAGTGTTACTTATCTTGTTTTAATGGGTTAATCACTGTGAAGGGGCCCCCAGTGGAGCTGAGGCCAAGGGCTTGAGGGTTTCAAGCACAATTTTTCCTTTCGAAGGGCTGCCAAATTCTCACCAATAAAATAGTTTATTTTTATCAAACCACATAAAACAGAAGGAGTTTGTTAAAATGCCTATTGTTCTGTTCACTTCAATTGGAGGTGCACATTAAAATGCAAATTGTTAGGTGCACTGAACCCTCTTAATGCTCTGGGAGGGTTGGAGATCTGCTTTGTAAATATGCTCCTGGGTGAGTGGTAAGCACAATCATATTTGAACCATGTGGCCAGCTGCCTCTCCCAGACCTGACCCGAGCAAAGGCCCAGACCTTGATCATGGCACTGGCTCTGCCAGTCATCAGGTGACCTTGAGCACATACTCAACCGATTTGTACTGTCAGATGGGGTTATAATACCCTTGTACTTCCTGGAGGATGAAATGAGATAAAGCAGATAACAAAAATGAAATCGTGTTGAAAGTTACCCGCTCTGCATACATGAGGCAGTGTGACCACATCAGATAACTTTTTTGCAAGGTTTAGAACTCACTGTTCCACTGGGGGGGACGCTGTACTGCTTTCACTAACTAGAGCCAGCCCAGGAAGGGCGAACCTTACCCCTGGGAAGGCTGGATGGCAGCTCTGTGTTGTTTAATTGGGTTAAACCACCAAGAGTTCCTGTGGCCTCTCCTGGGGCTGACCCCAGCACCACCCTCCTGGCACAGGGTGGCATGGCTGTCTGCACGTCTGAGGTTGGTTCCTGTTCTGCCAAATTCCAATCCTGAGAGCCCAGCTTAGTTGGCCTGGCAGTTTGTTGGACAGAGAAACGTCTGACTGCAGGGTGGCCGTGCTGAGCTCAGGGCCAGGGCTAGGACTTCTCAGCTGTGGCTGAGCCATAGTGCAGGGTAAAGGGAGGCTGTGAAAAGGGCAGATGAGAGATGCCAGGCCCCAAGCGAGCGTCCAGGAGGAATTGCTCTGGCCTCAGCAGGCTTCAGCCGTCCAGGAGACCCTTCCTTTGTGAGCTAACCCCCACCCCAAATGATGGCTAAGCAGCCTCTGGTATTTATTCATTTATTCACTAAATAGTTGCTGATCACTTACCAGCCATCGACCCTGTGCCAGGCTCCAGGAAGGTCACAGTAGACGACAGCATAGCATTTCTGTTTTCAAGCTGTTTGTCATTTAGTGGTTCTTACCCTTGAGTTTAGATCTGGAGAGTTTGTTTAAAAATCTGATTCCTGAGCCACAGCCCTAAGCTTCTGATTCCACAGGGCTGGGAGGGGGCTGAGCATGTCAAGTGATTATGGAGGGTGGGTGGGTCGGTGGGACGGTCTCCCCACCAGGCTTGGAGAAGCACTGCTCTGGCCCAAACGTTTTGAGAAAAAACCAGGTGAAATGCAGCCTTTGAGAATGTCACTTGTGTCCTGGTGACTACCAGAGGATTAGCTTTCAAGGGAGGAGAGGGCGCCCCCTGGTGAACAAGGTGGGTTGTTGGGAGTTGGAGAAGGCGTTTCTCTAGGGGCAGTCACCTGCTTTCAGCCGGGTGGGCTCTTTTGCCTGAAAGCCTCCTTTTTGGGGATGCTGATGTTAAGACCCATGTGAGGTGTGATGTTTACCTGGCAGGATGGCTCACTGGGCCTGGATTTCCCTGTGCTGAGGGACTGTCTGCAGTTGGCCTGCCTGATGCCTTTTAGGTTATTTTCTGGATGTCTTGCCCCTTGATTATTTTCCATCCTGGTTTTCTGGCACACTGTGAGTCTAGGTAACTTTGTACTTCTCACTCATTCTAGATCTTAAACAATATCTCTTTTCAGAGTCAGAAAGCTGTTGTAAGTAACCCTGCCCACTCTCAAACCTATTTTAATGCTTTAGGAACTCCGTTAAATTCAGACAATGAAATCAGGACTCTATTCCCTCCTTTCTTTCCCCTGCAAGTTTTAAAATTCTATATCAAAACTACAACAATGATTTAAATGGAAAATAACCAGGTTTAAAATTTTTTTTAGTCTGGAGGAAAACAGATTGAGTCTTGTGTCCAAAATACATTTGGATAAGATTTTTGCTGTGTCTGGGGCAAAGGTGTCTGACAATGCCAACTCTAATTATTTTTAAGAGTTTTTCTAACACTTTTTAAAAAATGGGCAGTTTCTGAAAATGTTCTAGAAAAGAAAGTGAAAGAATAGAATGAAAAAAACGAAAGGCAAAGCTTCCATTCTCTAGAAAGTTTCAGATGATTTGTTGTGTCCTTGGGAAAATAGCACTGATGCTGATTGCAATGGTTTGGAAAGGGTGGAAAACAAACCAGAGCTCCCCTCAAGTGCCACCACTTCGTACGTAGTCTTGAATAATCTCCTTAATTTCTGAAAAACTCAGTTTCCTGACTGGTGAAATGGAGATATGAGAACCACTTTGTAAGTTCATTAATGAAGAATAAATAATTTCTGTAGAGTTTAGCACAGGGCCTGACACAGAGATGTAACAAATAAATGCCTACTGTCATAATCACCATCACCACCACCACCACCACCACCACCATCATCATCATCATCAACATCATCTCCACGTTAGGAAGTCTACGAGTTTGTTTTCTGTAGTAAGATGTGGCCACTTTAAGGAATATGTTTTTTTCCTCATATTTACAAAGGTGGTAACCCCTTTAGTCCTGTCATTGAGCCAAGCTTTGGGGGGTTGTTTTCAAACTAACACTTACTGAGTAGATAGAATAACACCAAGTAGAATAGAGGTTTTCAGGGGCTCACGGGTGTTATTATTTAATGGAACCAGTTTCAGTTTAGGAAAATGAAAAAGATCTGGAGATGGATGGTGGTGATGGTTACACGCCAATGTGAATGTGCTTAATGCCACTGAATTGTACACTAAAAAGTGGTTAAAATGGCAAATTTTGTTATCTACCTGATAGCTTAGGAAGTGCCCTTCTGTGGTCAGCCCAAGCCAGGTTCTATCTAGTTCACCGAGCTCTGAACTAAGCATTTTACATGCCATTTCTCTTTTAATTCTCTCAATACCCCTATGTGGTTAAGTTCTCTTATTGTTAACATTCAATACAGGTGACGAAATGGAGTCAGAGAAAGGGGAAGTAATTTGTCAAAGTCATGCAGCTATTAAGTGGCAAAGCTAGCTGTTTAATTCAGGTCTACTCTTCTTGTTTCCTTTGAGTAAATACTTCACTCTGATCGCTGGTCTCTTTATCTATATAGAAAAATATAGGATTGTTTTTAAGAGCAATGAATGATCAAGAAATTATTCAAAAATTGAAATTGCCCACGAGGGGAAGCAGAGTTTGCCATCCCAAAATATGCCTTTTGGGATATTATTTTAAACTGATGATTTTTAAGAAACAAAAGGTTCAGGAAAAATCTTTGACCTTCCCCCTAGCTGCCTAAAAGAAGTCAGATAGAGGACCAGCTCCAGGCAGGGAGCTCTCATCACAGATAACTATAGTTTAATATGAACCAGTGTGTAATAGACAGGGAGGAGCCTAGCAAGGTCCTTTGGATCAAAGTCCTCTCTGTGTCCCATTGTTAAAGATGGCCCAGCAAACATTTATTTACCAAACATTTGCTTTTCCATCTCTAATGTAAATTGCCTTTCCTCCCCTTTGAAGTCCCAAACCAGAACCCTCCCCACCCCCCACTTTCGCTTTCGCTGAAGGTGGCATATAAGCCTTACCTGCCGAATTTGTCCTCAAGTCTCATATTCTTATGGGGACTCCATATGTACATATGCAGTAAATTTGCCCATTTTTGTGTTAATCTGTCTCATGTTAATTTGACTCCAGCCAGAAGAATTTAGAAAGGTAGTAGGAAAATTAATTTTTTCACCCCCTCAACTGTATATGTTTCTCATTTTAAATCACTATATCATAGATGCCTGTGACACACTTTGCTGTGTAAGGCTGCTATTTATGTTTCGGATTTATCTCCTCTTCTAGAGTGGAAGTGCAAGAGCTAAAGATGAGCATATCCTACAATCTGTCTGTATCATAGCATATAATTTAGAAAGTAAACCCGAATCACTTCTGGATATATATACTCAAAAGAATTAAAAGCAGAACTTGAACACATATTTCTACACCTATGTTCATAACAGCATTATTCACACTGGCCAAAAGTGTAAATAATCCCAATGTCTGCCGATGGATGAACAGATAAATAAAAACTAGTATAACCATACAATGCAATATTATTCAGCCTTAAAAAGAGAGGAAATTCTGACACATGCTACAACATGGATACACCTTGAAAACATTATGTTAAGTGAAATAACCCAGTCACAAAAGGATAAATATTATATGATTCCACTTTTATGAGGTACCTAGAGTAGTCAAATTCATAGAGACATAAAGTAGAATAGAAATTTTCAGGGGCTCAGGGAGGGGGCGGGGTGTTAGTATTTAATGGAATCAGTTTCAGTTTAGGAAAATGAAAAAGATCTGGAGATGGATGGTGGTGATGGTTACACACCAATGTGAATGTGCTTAATACCACTGAATTGTACACTAAAAAGTGGTTAAAATGGTAAATTTTGTTGTCTACCTGATAGCTAAGGAAGTGCCCTTCTGTGGTCAGCCCAAGCCAGGTTCTAGTGAAAGTGATGTATGAGGTTTATATGTCCACACTTCAGCTAGATGTCAGCCTCAGAGAATCAGGGATTATGATGGAGGAAAGGAGAACATGGAGACATGAGAACTCACCTCAGGTACTTCCTGTTAGCTTGGGGACACAGATGACAAGCTACAAACTCCTTTCACAGAATGCAGAAAAAGAAGACATGAACTCACTGCATTTTGCCGTGTATAATGTGCTCCCATGTGTAATGCCCATCCACGTTTTTGGCCCAAACTTTCAGGGGAAAAAAATCTTTCATTTTAATTTTTTAATTCAAATTTTTATTTGTTTATATTTAGGTATTTGTTTTTGTATTATAAAGGAATTTTAGCATTTATTTATTGCACTTTTAACTTGTAAGCATAAATAAAAGAGTTTAAAACATTTATATAGATACAGAATTAGTACTACCCATGTATAAAATGCACATTTTTATTTTTCCCTCACAAATTTGGGCAAAAAAGTGTGCATCATACATGGCAAAGTATGGTAAATAAATGCAGAAGGCTTACATATTTTTTCCTAGCAGTGTAACAGCTGAAACCATCAGTAATTATCAAAGTTGCAGGGTTTCTATTGAGAGGACGGAGTCACAAGCCTGTCTTGGAGCATCCCAGTCCTTGTAGCAGGAGCAGATGTGGCACCTTCTTTGAGTTCTGGGGCCCTATCCATCCACCATCTTGTGGCTCAGCCCGTTTCCTCCTTCTAGATAGAGCAGTGAGCTGTAACAATCCTCCACTGCTCTCCCACCCCTCTCCGTGTCACAGGAAGGACCAAGCTCTCAACCCAAAGTGATAGGCGAGGAAGGCACTTATTTTAACTGGTTTTAAAGAAACACAGGCACCATTTTTTGACTCTTTGCTGTCCCCTCGAGGAGGGCTTTGACTGCTCATGAGTTTTGTAAACTTTAATAAACCTTTGTTGCTACATTGACTTCCAGAGCTGGCCAGGCCTGGCTACGTTTAGCAGGAGAACTTCTGACCCTGGCCTCGAGAGGAAAGGGTATCTGACAGCCCCCAGTAGCTTAGGCCCAGAGATAATTAATGCTCCTGGCATCTCCACATCCACTGTTGCTCTGCTTGTAATGCTCCTTAGTGCCGGAAACCCAGGACCCAGCTCACACTGTCAGAGCTTCTCCTGGTGTCTGCGGCACACTACTGTGCCTGCTGGGCTAGGCTGGGCTGGGATGATGAGTCTGTTTGGCTCGACCCCTCACTATTTCCAAACTCCCCAGTTCCTGGAACATGAAGTATGTGGAAATTATGGATTTCCAGTCATTATTAGAAATAACCACTATGGAATCTAATTTTAAAGGAAAGTGTTATTAATCAAAACTAATGTGCCATGTATGGCTCCATACATGGTGAGGGTTAGAATTAAACTGCAGTTAAAAGTCAATCTTGCTGTGTTTAAATTCCAGTATTGATACTTGCTACGTAACCTTGGGCAAGTCATTTGACCTCTTTAGTCTCATTCCCTGTATCTGTAAAATGGGAAGAATATGTATATACCTCATTGACATAGTGTGAGAATTAAATGAGATATTACATATAAAGTGCTCAGCTGAGTGTCTAGAACAGAATATGTCAGCTGTTATTATTGATATTCAAGCAGAAGAATATATTTATTTATGTGTAACTTTGATTCTTGATGTTTTTGAAGACATTTTTATGCCAGATCTACATATCTTTTCAATAATCAATATGCAGTAAAAAGCAGAGAAAACCATGAAAGTATCAGAATGCAGAACACTGAGAAGAACTTCGCAGAATCATAGCTCTCCACACACCTGGGTGCCCAGGCCACTTATGTAAATGTTTTTATTTTTGTTTTTAACTTTCTTGCTTATTTTATTTTATTTTACTGGGGAATATTGGGGAACAGTGTGTTTCCCCAGGGCCCATCAGCTCCAAGTCATTGTCCTTCAATCTAATTGTAGAGAGCGCAGCTCAGCTCCAAGTCCAGTCACCACTTTCAATCTTTAGTTGCAGGGGGTGCAGCCCACCACCCCATGCAGGAATTGAACTGGCAACCCTGTTCTTCAGAGCTCATGCTCTGACCAACTGAGTCATCCAGCCGCCCTCTTGTGTTTTTGACACCTGGAAGCCTATGGACATTTCCAGACAGTGTATATGTCCCTAATCTTCGTGGAATCTTCGAGGAAGCAAGTGTGTCTGAGATGCCCTTGATCTTTCACTCTCCAAACAAGCAGTAATTTAAAGCATGTACTTGGCACTGAATTGCCTGTCTGAGGAGGCAGCCAGAAGCAGAGAACTTGAAGTTGTGAAATTTACCCTCCAAAGAATGTAGATCTAACACACACAGGGCTCCCACCACCATGCCTTTGCTGGGGGCCAGGTTGGAGTTCTCCATGTTCCTCAACCCTTCTTAGAAGGGTCATCTTTCAGGGCAAGACAGAAATGCGCTGGAGAACTAACCCCAAGAATGAAGCTAAGCCACATAATTGTGAACTAGAGGTCTTCTTTGCCAGGACCTGGAACAGGCTTAACAGATGCAGGAATGTCAGACTCTGGTGAAAAACTGTCTGCATACAAAAGCCAAAGTTTAGGATCTTGGTGTGAGATCCTCACAAAATATAGAAATGGTCAACAGAGAAGACCATTTCCATGGATGGGGTCAAATCATTTCAGCAACTGTCTGCCTCTGAAACCATGAACTATGGCGCTAGTTAAAGCTGTTGCTTGGTGACATGCCTACTGGTCCACGTGCCTACTACTGACTTTATAGGACTATTTCTTCTTCTTCTTCTTCTTCTTCTTCTTCTTCTTCTTCTTCTTCTTCTTCTTCTTCTTCTTCTTCTTCTTCTTTCTTCCTCCTCCTCCTCCTCCTCCTCCTCCTCCTCCTCCTCCTCCTCCTCCTCCTCCTCCTCCTCCTCCTCCTCTTCATCTGGTAAGGTTAATAAATATTTAACAATAAGCTAAGCTTCTTATTTAAGTGGAAACCAAAAGCATCATCTCAAAAATCTTTCCAGGGCCAGCCCAGTGGCTCAGGCAGTTGGATTGCGGTGCTCCTAACGCCCAGGTCACCGGTTCAATTCCCACATGGGCCAGTGAGCTGCACCCTCTACAGCTAAGATTGTGAACAACAGCTCTCCCTGGAGCTGGGCTGCCATGAGCTGCTGGAGGTCGGTGTGAGCTCCATGGGCTGCTGTGGGCTACCGTGTGCTGCATGAGCAGCCGGTGGCCAGCGTGAGTGGGCGGCAGCTGGAGAGAACTAGAGAGAGCTGCCGTGAGAGGCCATGAGCTGCTGTGAGCGGCTGACCGATGACTGGCAACCGACTGCCTCACCGGGGGGAGCGCAAGGCTCGTAACACCAGCATGGGTCAGGGAGCTGTGTCCTACACAGCTAGACTGAGAAACAACGGCTTGAACCAGAGTAGGGGAGGGGGGAGGGGGAAAAAGGGGGAAAAAATCTTTCCAAACTCATACCTCATACCATTCTTCACAAATGAGCTGTGTAATTTGTATGACCCTCTTCCCAACACCCAACACCCTTTCCTCTTTGCTCAATGGGCCACCCTATAATCCAAGCTTTGACAGGCTGTATAATCTACCCCCCAATTGCAGAGATGGCATAGGAATGAGCACTTTTCCCGGATGGCCCAATTAAACTTAGTGTAGGGGTGTTTATTGGAACACGTGTGAAGAGAGGCTCTCTTTCCCAGCAAATACCTGAGACACTGGAATGTGAACCTGGAATGGCTGGTGGCCATTTCACCTCCTAATGGGAGGAGCCTATTTAAATGAAATCAACACAGACAAAGCAGAGACAAAGGACAGAGATGGAGAGAGACCAAGTCCTGATGACAGCACTGGAGCCCTTGGAGACCTCATACATTTTCCTCTGGACTTGGCTACGTATACTAGTAAGTGAACCTTTTTAAAATTTACGTCACTTTGAGTTATGTTCATTGAATAAATGAATGGATGAATGAAGGAATGAACCTGGCCACACACCAACAAAAACCAAGAATACTTGCTACAGTCCCCATCAGTGTCAATGCCATGGCCTTGTAGAACATTTTGCTATGGAATCACAGTGAGTCATTCCCATGTTGTGGTGGGCATTGCTAGTTGCCTGCCCATTTGCTACCACTCCTTCCGGCCTCACTTCCTGCTCCTTGCTAACACGGCAGCCAGGTTTCAGCCTGCAGGGATAACTCATAATTGATCTCCAGAGTGTCTCAACACACTGCACCTTATAAGACTTTTAGGATCATTGGTCCCCACTCATTAAGTGACAGTAGCCATTGTTGACAACTAAAAATGCCCTCCCACTCTCAAGTGCTCTCCCCCACATTTTCAAACTCCTGTGACTCCTTTTTGCTAAATATTCATTTTCCCAAATTCCCTTGCAACCAGGGGTGACTACATGATCTGGCTATTAAGAAATAAGGGGAGTAAATATCTGCTAACAAAAAGTAAAATTCTTTCTTGTCCCCACTCTCTTTCTTTCTAATTTGAATATAGTGGTGTCAGGATGTGATTTTTCTGATATAGCAGTCTTCTTTAGACCATGAGTGTACTAGTTTTCTAAGGCTGCTGAGACAAATTACCGTAAACCTGGTGACTTAAAACAACAGAAATTTATTTTCTCACTCTTCTGGAGGCCAGAAGTATGAAATCAAGATATGAGCAGGATTGGTTCCTTCTAGAGGCTCTGAAGGAGAAAATCTATTCCATGCCCCTTTCTTAGCTTCTGATGACTGCCCTCTATCCTTGCATTCCTCGGCTCATAGAGACATCACGCTCATCTCTGCTTCTGTCTTCACATCAGCTTCTTCTCTGTGTTTCTCATACCCTTCCCTTCTCTTCTAAGGACACTTGTCATTGGAGTTAGGGCCCATCCTAATTCAGAACGATCTCATCTCGAGATCCTTAACTTAATTACATCTACCAATGAAGTCACATTCACAGGTTATGTGTGGGCATATCTTTCGGGAGCCCACCATTTCACCCACTACAATGAGGCAACAAGTGCAGGATGGAAAGTCAACATGTGAGAACACCAGAGAAGAATGTTAGAAAGAGCCAGAACTCTTGATGACATCATCCACTCATTGGTGGCTTTTGAGCCACTCATCCAAGCCTAGAACTTTTCACCTCTAAGGCTTGTGTCTATTAATGAAGACGTTTTAGAATAAGAGCTAGCAATTTTTCCTCAGACACGCATACGTCAGGCCTCTAACACAAAATTTCCCTGTAGTTAATTTGCTGCTTTCACCTAACAATCAACTTAGTGGAACCTGGCAAATTCAGCAAAAAGACAGGGAAATTCAATTTAATTTAAATTACCACTTTGGGGGGGATTAGAAAGAATGTAACAAATAGGAAAAATAAGGACATTGCATCATTCAGTGTTGATTCATTTTGACTGGAAATGGTAAATGTCAATTATTCATGGTAGAAGTTTGTAGGAAAGCAGCTAATATGCTCTGGGAACCTGTATTAAGGGTACACATGACTCAAACTACAGCGCATGAGCTCACAGTCCTCCACACAAAACTCTTCCTTCGGGTAAGCTATGGAAGAGGGGAGGCAAGAATTGAGTTCTTCTTGCAGCCAGGCAACTGGCATTTTTTGTTATGTTTCTTTTAAAATTACCCAGGTAGCATAATACTCTGTCTTTTTAATTTTTAAATTTAATTTCTTTATGTATGTCTTAAAATATGTAGAATTTTCTCCAGATGCATAAATGCAATTGTATGTAGTTCTTTATTGTTTTCATTTTATTATTGGCTTCCCCTTCCCTCTCTGATGTTCCCTTCACCACATGGTCTCTGCCTCCTACAACTCATCCCTGTAGCCCATCATTACAGCAAGTCTGTGTCTGTTCGTATCTTGCTCCATCTGCACGCTTACCGCGTTAAGCCGTTAATCAAACCTGCACACGAAAAACTCCTAATTGGATATATATGGTGAAGTCCTGGACCCTGCAAATGAAGCTACACAACCTGAGACTCAGGCATCAAGGGGCGCTCACAGTGTGGGGGGAACAGCTTGAAGCTCTCAGGCCCGGATGGTGGGCCTGGCAGACAGGGCTTGCACAGCAGCAGAACTGCTGACCATGTGGCATAACCAGATGCTACCAGGTGGGTAGAAGGCAAAAGCCCAAGTGGCCTCTGTTCAGGGAGGCCTCCTCACCCAGCTGGGGCCCTCTGCACTCTGCAGGAGGAGCAGAAGGTGACCCCAGAGAACCACCGTTGGCGGATGTGCCCTTTGTACTGCTCTCATATACTTTTTAGGCTCAGTGGAGCTGGTGAGTAGGACTGAGCAGCATTCAAGCGTTTCCATCTTTGAAGCCAGTTCAGGTCTTCTGATTCATGCATGAGGCCTAAATATAGAGGAATAGTTTTTAAATTCTTCTGTATTTTCCCTTTGTTGCTTATGGAATTCCCTTGATTCAACTGGTATAGTGCGAATGCATTCTTCTGTAGTTGTTGCGTAATATTCCACGGCGTACGTGCTTCATTCCTGTTAGTGAGCGTCCATTTCCAGTTTTTCTTTCTCTCTCTCTTTGTCTCTGTCTCTCTGTCTCTCTGTCTCTCTGTTACTGTTCTGAAAATTTCTGCAATAAACATTCTCGTACATATGTCCTGAGGCATGGGTGCTTTTATTGCTATGAAATGGATCCCCAAGAATAAGATTACTGCAATATGGATGAACCCTGAAAACATTATGCAGAAGGAAGCCAGTCACAAAGGACTACATATTATATGGTTCCATTTACATGAAATGTCCAGAATAGGCAAATCCAAAGAGACTGAAAACAGATTGTTGGTGGCAGCCTAGGGCTGGGTTGGGTGAGTGATTGTAGGGAACTCGGAGTGATTGCTAGTAGATGTGTGTTGGGCAGTGGGGGAGGTCTTTTGGGAGTGCTGAAAATGTTCTAAAATTGATTGTGGTGATGGTTGCACAACTGTGAATATACTGAAAACCACTGGATTGTATACCTTACATGGGCGAATTGACTGGTATGTGAATTATATCTCAACAGAGTTGTTATTTTAAAAAATGAGATTAGTGGGTCAAATGTATATGTATTTTTAATTGAATGGATGCCACCAGAACATTCCAAAGAGGCTATAGGTCTTCCGATTTTCACCAGCACTAACGAGAACACCTTCCCCCATATTCCCACCAGCAATAGGTCCTACCCTTTTTTCCAATTTGCCAAATCTGATGCGTATAAAGTGATATCTCATTTTGCTTTAAGTTGTATCTCCTGGGTAGATTCTCATTATAAAAGTTTCAACAATACTTCGATATACAAAGTAAGAAGTACAAGGCCCTTTTCATGTCTCATGTCTCCCCTAAAGCAACCATTCTCAATACCTAGTTGGGTTTCCAGGCCCCTTTTAATTCATTTATAAACTAATATACATACATATTTCACTTTATAATTGATAAATAGAGTCACACTATAATGTTGTTCTATGACTTTTTTTTTCACATAACAGTATGTCTTAGAGATCTTTTCAAATTAGTATATATAGTTCTGGCTCATTCTCTTTAATGGCTAAATGATATACCATGGTGTGGATAGACTCTAATTTATTTAACATTGGTTAATATTAGATTGTATCCAATGTTTTGCTATTTCAAAACATGTCTCAGTGAACAAACTTGTAGATATATTTTCTTTATTGAGGTGAGACTCACATAACATACAGTTAACCATTTTAAAGTGAACAATCCAGTGCCATTTAGTGCATTCACAATGTTGTACAACCACCTCCTCTATCTAGGTCCAAAACATTTTGTTACCCCAAAAGGAAATCCTATAGAAATTAAGCAATCACTCCCCATTCTCCCCTTCCCCGAACCCCTGGCATCCACCAATCTGCATTCTTTCTCTATGGATTGACCTATTCTGGATATTTCATATAAATGGAATCACACAATATGTGTTCCTCCATTTTCCTCCTACATTCTTCCACCCCCAACCTCCACCCCAAAGTGCCATGGCTGGAGCACTTGGCTGCTCTCAGTCAGAGCTGCAGGTTTCATCTGCTGCCTGGCAGCATCTTCCAAATGGCAGAGGCTTGAGGCATCCCTTTAACTGAAGATGAGGTTCTTGCCCTGGGCCGGAAGAGAAGCCCAGTCTCCACACTGCTGCTAACCCCCAAGGGCAGCCTCCCCCAAAAAATCTTTGGCTGCAACTTTCCACCTGGCCTTGGCTTTGGGTGGAAAGAAGGCTAAGGAAACAGAGATGATAATGCCCCTCCTGGTAAACAGGGGGGGAAAGCAGTTGCCCTCAGCTTGCACCATTGTGGCAGCTGGCTGAGGGCCTCTGGCAGGCTGGCTGGGGCTGGGGGTGAGAGGGGTGCTTAGCCAAGCAAGCCAGTGGGGCCTGGTGTCTGTTAGCAGAAGTATGTCTTGCTGTGACCTCAGCCATTCCACCCAAGGCCTGGGAAGCACAGGGAGGGGTGGGACCAGCCCCAAGGGAGAGAGAAAGCCAGAGGCCTTTCCCAAACCTGGGCTAAGAGGGGCTCTCTACGAGAGAGAGGATCGGCCTCAGGCAACTTAGAGGGAAGTGGGATGGAATGTGTGTAGGGGGTCTTTTAAAATCATGTACATGTGCCACCAGGAAAAGCTTAGCCCACCTGGGAGTCCTGAGGAGGCGCTCAGTGGGTCAGACCTTTGGGTTATTTTTAACCCTGGAATCGGGTTACATACAGCATTTACCCCACAGTCTGAACAGCTCTGGAAGGCTGCCAGCTGTGCTGGCAGGAGCTAGCATGAGAGGGCAAAGCAGCTGATTCTCAGGTCAGGCCGACACAGGGAGAGCTGCCAACACAGGGAGCCAGCTAAAGTGCAAATACCACAGAGCCATGACCTGGGCCCAGCCCCCTACGTGAGCGTCTCCTTTCCCCTCAGGAATTGTCTCACTTTAATAAGAAAGGCGTCATAGAGTTAGATCCTCTGCAACACCAAGGAGCAGACACCCCAGACCCTGCAGTAGAGAGCATGGGGTGCATCTAAGGACAAATCTCATGTCTTTCTCTCAGAGAGAAGGCATCTGGGCACATCGAGGTAGTGTGGATGAAGGACCAAAAGAGAGTTTATAAGCAAAGGGCTATGGAGATTCAGCTTGAGATGATGTTTCCCAACTTCCCTTGCACCTGGATGTGGTCATGTGACCAAGTTCTGGCCAATGATATGTAAGTGGAAGTGATGATGTGCGCAACTCCTAGGTCATGTCCTTTAAAAAAGAAGCTGCTTCCTTTCTCCCATTCTCTTTCCCCTCTTCAATAGGCTGGGACATTGACATGTGCTCATGAGCCAGCTTTGAACATGAAAATGAGGGTTACTGACTTCTAGGAACAGTGAGAGACAGAAAGAAAACCCAGGCTCCTGGAAGACCTGTGGAGCACAGATGCCTGCCTGCCTGCCCTAAACTGTCTTTGCAGCTCCAGGCTAGCAAGTGAAAGAGAAATAAACTTTCTTATTGGAGCCACTGCTGTTGGTTAATTTGGGGTGGGAGGGAGCAGAAGGAAGAGAGTGTCTTTTTGTTACAACAGCTAAACCTGTAATCTTAAGTACTACAAATACTAGTATGGATAATTCTTTTGAGAATGAAGCCTTGGGGGGCGCAACACTTGGGGATTCAAGTGGGAAAAGTGGAGACAAAAAAGGAGAAGAGAGCAATCAAAGAAGTGAAACTTTATAGATTCCAAAGGAAGGGAGTAGAGAAGGAAGAGGGCAAATAGGGTTAAATGCAGCAGAAAACTCTACCAAAACAAGGATCAAGAGACTCAGATTTGGCCAGTGTTTCTGCAGATTGACAGGGGTTTAATTAGGCATAGAAGCTTACACAAGAATGGAGGTAAGAATACCATTTCCGCCATCTCTGTGCAGACTTTTTGTAAATGTGTCACTTATTTGGACATTGATAGTCCTGCATTGGCCTTTTGATTAAAAACAAAAACAAAACCCCAAGGTCATGCATGCTTGTGCTCATGAAATTATATGAGTGTATATACTGGTGCTTGTCTAATGAATCATGATTTTTCTGGTATAGTATGCTACCAAAACAGAAATTTTAAATATTTAAGTATTTATATTTGTCAAAGCACATTGAGTTTTCTCATCAATTGACTTTATAATATTAAAAAGTATACATAGGCTGAATTGTGAGGTTGGTGAACTGAACTACACCAGCTAGGAATCTTTTGATTGCAAGTGAAAGATAACCCAACTGAAACTTTTTTAAGCAAAAAAGTAATTCACTAGTAATTTCACCACACTGAAAAGGTCAGGAGTATGGCTGGCTTCAGGCACTGCTTGATCAGGGGCTCCCATTTTGTCATTGGGACTCAGTTTCTGTCTGTCTTTTCCTCAGTTCTATGATGTCTCCATTTTCAAAGCTTTCTCCCTGTGCTCACCAGATGGTTGCACCGCTGTTCACATCCACCTCACTTCAAGCTCAGGGGAGAACAGAAGTCTCTTTCTGAGAAGCCCCAGCGAGCGCATCATGTCAGCTCTGATGTGGTCACATGTATATCCCTGGACCAATCATACTGCTCAGAGGAAAGCAAAGCTTATTAACTGTGTGCCTTAGGTAAGCCAATTAACCTGTCTGTGTCTTAGTTTTGTCCTTTATGAAGTGGGAATAATAACAGTACTTATCTAATAGGGTTGTTATGAGGGTTAAATAAGTTAACATTCAAAAACTACTTAGCACAGTGCCCACCTCAGAGTAAGCACTGTAAGTACTTGTTGAACAGATACATTGCCCAGAGCTGAGTCACAAGTCCCCCATTGCTACCCCCGTAGACCACAGCGATGGTGAGGGTTTGGAATGGCAGGTGTGGGACAAATGAGAAATGGATCCCAGGTGGGCAAGAGAGCCATGTTCAGAGGGCTGTAAAGGCAGGAATGGAAGAACTCATGGTTGGATGAGGTAGAGGATAGATTTGGGAGGAGGACAGGAGATTATAATCAGAGAGGGAAATTTCAGGGTCGGAGGCCCTTTTCAATTCTATGAAGAGGATTCAAGAGTGCTTATGTTTTGGGTTTCTGAAGCAGGGTTGGAAGGTAAAGACAACTGTAAGGCCAGGTTATCTGAAGATTTATCTGTGACAACCTTCAGAGATCTTTATCAACTCAATTGGGTGGAATTTTGTTCTAAAAATGATATTTTCAAAGAATGTTGGGTTTTCATATTCTAGGTTCTAAATATAAATATTTTAGCTTAGGTTTTAAATAGCCCAAAGCCCAAAGCATCTTTTTTTTCGGTAAGTGACCTGCCCTTATTTCTTTTTCTAGTCTATTTTTTTTCTTTGAATCAATTTCACAGAATTTTAGGGCCCAAAGAAATCTAAGAGGTCACATCCAACCCAGCTCCTTCAGGCCTTAAGGGTAAAGAGATTTAACCTCAAATCACAGGGTGGTGGGAAGGGTTTACTTGGGAGGAGGGTCCTCATCCCTGACAGCTCATCCTTCATATCCCACTTCTGGGTCCTAGAGCTGGGACTGGAACCAGGAACAATGGGACAGAAAGACTGAGGAGCAGACAGAGCAGCCCCTCCTCTCCAAGGGGAGGCAAAGGGAAGGGAGAGAGGATCTGAGTTGCCCACACAACTGTCCCATCACTGCTGTATTTGTGATCTCATGTCCTTAAGCCTCCCTTCCATAGAGTCCTCTGAGAACCTAGATTCTTCTTTTACAGAAGCACTGCATCTTTCTTGTATTTTAGTTTAGAAATCCAGTTTGGATTGGTGATTGTTTTGTTTCCTGGAAATCTGTGAGAGATTTGCAGGGAGGGTTCACCTTGTCATGGTCTGCGTCTAATTCTCATGGGGAACTCTCTCCCAAGACGTGAGTCATTGTTTGGAAGAAAGCCTCCTCGGTTTCATCCCCATGTGAGCTCCAAATTGCTTTGTAGCCTGAAATCGCTTCCATAGCAATCTTGTTTGCCCAGCATTAATCCTATTTTTAAGCAGTTTCCTCTAGTGATTAAAAAAAGAAAAATGATACAAGGGAAAAATTGCAAAATACATGCCACACCGAAAGCTGTTTTGAGGTGTTTTCCTTTTTAAAATTATGTTTGTGAAATAAAACTATAATCACCATAATCTAGTGTCTGTATGATTTCCATAACACAAATACATTTAGAACCTGAAAATAGAAATTTAGGGGCCTATTTTGTTCCTTGTTCTCATTTTTAATCTGTCAAACCTGAATTTGATTTTAGCTTTTTTTCATTTTAGCTTTTTTTTTTAAATTTAAACTTTGTTTAAAATGTTCTATGATGCTACAGATTTTTGTAATTTGTATTTTGAGGCTTAAAATGGAATCTTTCCTGTAAGCAGATTATTAGGGAAATAGCTTTATTTTGCCCTGGTGTTTTCTATGGCCTCCATGTTCTCAAAACCAGAATATTCTTTCTAGCTACTTTATCTTGGAATTCAGACTATTTAACTTTTATCCAAATGGAAAAAATAGTTAAAAAAATAACACCTCTTCTTTAGCATTACATAACGTCAATTAACATCCAATTAAAGCTCTAGGTAGCAAAATTAAATCTGCCCTCAGATATTAAGACCCAGATTTCCTATTTTTCACTATATTGTATCTTCTGCCATTTATTAAAAAAGTATTTTTTCCTTTTTCTGATTGAAATATAATCAATGCTTTTAAGGCAACTTGAAAAACAGCATTATCTCTTGAGCTGATCCTAAATTTTGAAATTCATCTTTTAAAAATCTTTTTCTTCTAGTTGAGACATAAACAATATGTGATTCTTAAAGCAGTAATTAGAAAAACAGGTCGAGATTTCATGCAAAGATATTGTTTCATCACAGTGAGATGATGAAACACTTTTTTCATTTATTAGAATGAAAAATTGCAAGCCACCCACACGTTAGGAAAATCCAGTCTATCCATATAGACTAAAGTGTCGCTATTATAAGTAATAGATTATGTAACATTTTTCCTTTTTATTTTCCTTATTAGCTCCTTTTTGTTTATAAATTAACCCAGTACGAAGAATGATAATTGAAAGGCTTCACAGCACAAAGGCTACAGAGAAAACAGCCCATTTTTAAGGACTTAGAGAAATGCTACCAATCTAACAGTGATCAAAAAAGGAAAAACATAAATTTCAACATACAGCTTGAGCTCAGTCACATATTTATTTGTAGCACTATATCAATATACAGGCTATCTCTAGCTGATATTCAGTTAATTTTTAATTTTCCCTTCCTTCCTTCCTTCCTTCCTTCCTTCCTTCCTTCCTCCCTCCCTCCCTCCCTCCCTCCCTCCCTCCCTCCCTCCCTCTCTCTCTCTCTCTCTCTCTCTCTCTCTCTCTCTCTCTCTTTCTTTCTTTCGCTTTTCAGCGTATTTCCAGAATCTCTATAATAAGCACAATACTTTTATAATCAAAATTAATGAAAGGTAACTTTTTAAAAAGAAAAATAGGTAATAGAAATGAAAAAAGAAAATACAAGGCCCAAAGACCACAGTAGCTGATGAGCATGTTTTGGGCTATTTTATACCAACAAGCCTCAGCCCAGGGATGGTTTCTGCTGTCACTAACAAGTTTTGCTCCACCAATAAAGTGTTCACACCTCTGCCTGGCTGCTGACACACGGCTTTGCTGTGGACAAACCATTTCATCTTCAGCGCCTCAGTTTCCCCTTCTGGATTAGGTCCCTACAATGTTAAAATCCTAAGATTCAATTTAATATAATTTAATATATATTTTTCCAGCACCATCTGTTGAAACATTCTACTTTGGAATGGGAAAAGATATTTCATGAAAATGGAAATTAAAAAAAAAAAACACAAAAAAACACCAGCTGTGGTAGCAATACTTACACCAGACAAAATAGACTTTAAAATAAAGTTATAACATGAGACAAAGAAAGACCCAGTAATCCCTCTTTTGGATATTTATTTGAAGAAACCCAAAACACTACTTTGAAGGGACATGTGCATCCATATGTTCATTGCAGCATTATTTACAAAAGCCAAAATATGTAGGCAGCCCAGGTGTCCATCAATGGATGAACAGATATAGAGGTGGTACATATATATACAATGGAATATTAGTGAGCCACGAGAAAGAATAAACTCTTAACAAGATGGATGGACCGAGAGAGTTTTGTGCTAAGTGGAATAAAGCAGACAGAGAAAGACAAATGCTGTATGATCTCACTTATATGTGGAATCTGAAGAACAAAATTAACGAACAAACAAAACAGAAACAACCTTATAGATACTGAGAAGATTTTGATGGTTGCCAGATGGAAGAAGAATTGCCAGGGATGGCTAAAAAAAGGGCAAGGGACTAAGTACAAATTGGTAGTAACAAAACAGTCGTGGGGATGTAAAGCACAGCATAGGGAATATAGTCAATAATAGTGTAATAACCATGTATAGTGTCAGATGGATACTAGACTTATCAGGATGAGCATTTCGTAAGTTACATAAATGTCTAATCACTATGTTGTACATCTGAAACTAATATAATATTGTATGCCAACTGTAATTATAAAATTAAAAATTATTTTTTAAAAAATTCCACTTTGGCTAAGAAGGCTGAATTCAGTTGAACACACGTGCTTTCTAGCAGGCTGTGGGACGACTAGGACATAGAGAGTTTGGTAAGGGACAGTCCCTGCTTTCAGGTGTTTACCGTCTGATGAGAAGTCCAGTGGTGAAGGAGGGTGGGTATATGTGAAAGGCTTGTGCTGAGAGCTAGGAACACAGAGATGGAAGTTTCAACCAGTCCTGGGCCTGGGGAGTGAGGGGATTCTTTCTCCTGGAGGAGGTGACACCCAAGCTAAGCTGTAGAGAAGAAATACAGCAGCCAGAATCGGAAGGTTTGAATGAACGTCCATCCCTGCACTGGCAGTGCTTAGGGAGTGAGAGTCATCAGTTTTAAAATGTCCACCGATAAAGATTTGAGGCTGTAAAACAAATGAAAAGTTTATTTGGGGCTCTTAAAGGATTCGAATCCAGGAGATGCAGATTCGGGTAGCACCCCAAACTGCACTCTGGAGAGAACAAATAAAGGCAAATACCACAAAGAGTAATTCTTTCATGCAAGTGAGAGCTTGCTGGTGAGATTAACAGGGATTGGTGAGTTCCAGTATGCAAACAAGGGGGGCAAAAACCACAAGGAGGAGGAGGTCAAGTCCACCTGTGTCCCCACAGCAGTTGTTGTTTCAGGATGTTTATGGCTCAGCCTTGAGTTGTGTGTATCAATAAGTTTCGCAACTTAATCGCTGCTCTGAGAACTGAGGCACAAGATGGGCACAGGTTCCACTTCCCTAATAGTCTCTGTTTGAAGCGACTCTTTTAGCAATGCCTATTTCATTTTTTCCCGTTATCAAAAATGTAAGGCATTTGAGGCAAAAAGACGTTCTTGTGGTTGCTTAAGATGAAGGCCAGTGAGTAGTTAGCACTGAGTAGCTAGCGCATGTCACCCCCTCAACATCTGGAAGGACAGAAAACGCTATTAACAGAAAGGAAACAGTCTAACTGATTTTGACTGTGGTTCTTGACTTTTCCCATGGAGACATTTTTTATTTCCTACTGAGATCGCCTCCCAGTGGCCTCTGGAGTCTTTGCCTTGCTGACATCCCTCCCATTACCTTTCTCCACTGACCTGGCTACCGCAGCCACCATCACCACCATCTACAAGACAACCTAACCCTCTCTTGTTAAATATGACTTCTCAGAGCACAACTTACATGCATTGGGCCAAAGAGAGCTGCTGTGAGACTGGCTTCTACCTTTGGACACATGCCTAAAGCCCAAGCCCTCTACCCCATGGGTAAGATATAGAAAGAACGTAAGGAAAGCTGGCTATCATAACCAGGCCAAGACAGGCTCCCCACCGGCCCTGTGTCTTGCTTGGAGGGACTAGTGGGAATTGGTCATATAGACCTCACAGCAGACCCATCCAAGAATCACACAGGTGGAAGGGGTTACCTTGGAGCCCTCCTGTGCGTTTCCTGTGAATTTCCCTCCTTATCTGCTCTCTCACTGTTCCTCTAGCCTTCTCCAGAATAGAAACAAAGATTTTAACAACTTCTGAGCTGAGTGTGAGATAGAAAATATTCAGATGCTTGCCAAGTGAGTTTCTCAGCTCTCAAAGAATGGTTAAGATGAGGGCGATGGGAAAGGAGAGGAAGAAGGGAAGGAGAAAAAGGGATGGGGCTATGAAGGTGGGGTGGTAAGATGGACCCACAGCCTCCAGGACCAGAAGGAAATGATCTCAGAGATGAACTGTTCTTGACTGTGGTCCTCTCAGGGATCCATCCCAAGTGAGCAGTTGTAACACTTAGGTTAACGCTAACTGCTGTTACACAGTGACCACAAAATTTCAGGAAATACAATGAAAGCTTACTCCTAGTTCATGTAACAGTTCCTTGCTGGTTGGTGTTCCTGACTGGTGGGCAGCTTTGGTGGGACAGATACCTCCGTCTGCTGGCCACAGGGTGCTTTGGTAGGATGGGAGAGGAGGCCTTTGGAGGGTAGGAATAAAGAGGCTAAGAACTGAAAAGCCGTCCTTCAGTACTTCGGTAAGCCCTGCATAGGTACCCTGCTTCTCCTTCTGAATCATAATTCCAGTGGGTGGAGTGAGAACATACCACATTGCAGTCACACAGCTCTGTGTTCAAATCCCAGCTCTGCCACTTCCTGTCTGTGCAACTGGAGGCAACTGACTCAATGTCTCTGAACCTCAGCTCCCTCATTTCCCTCATTTAAGAAACAAGGATGCTAACACCTCACGTTGTTGTGAAGATGAAATGACACTAAAAAAACACCACACGTCTACATCAATACCTGTTCTCTCTCTAAATAGGTTTGCTTAACTGGTTCTTGAATGGCACTTGGGGCTTAACAGAATCCTAAGAAATGGCATCAGGGTGAACGATGTCTGGAAAAATGAAAGCAGAATTCCCTGCCTCTTTCCTCACCCCCAAATAAATCCAGATAGGCCAAAGATTTCTCTTATTATTTTGGAGTAGGGAAGGCCTTTCTGAGCATGATTCTAAACCCAGAAATCATGAAGGAAAGGAATGGTTAGTCTGACTATATAAAGATAAAAAATATCTGCATAAGAAAAAAAAATATGCATAGTGAAAGAGAAATGACAAATTTAATAACACTGTTAGTGAAATCATAGGGAAACAGATATTTATATGTATTGCAGACAGGAGTAGAAACTGACTCACTCCTTATGGAGAGTAATTTGGTAATTCTGTCAAAATTTTAATTTCATATACCCTTTGATTTAGTAATGCCACTTTATGAATTTATTCTGTAGATATATGTAAATTATTTAAAGATTAGAAGAAACATGAATATACATAAATAGAAGAGTTGTTAATTAAGTTATGATAATGGCATATAAGTGAATACAGGTTCAACACTGATGGAAAATTTTCCAATGCGGAAATAATTAGAACACTGTGTATTTACAGTGTGCTCTCTTTGTGTTTTTAAAGACTAAGCAACATCATCTCCATTTTGCAGATGAAGAACCTTAGACTCTGAAGAGTTAGGTATCTTGCCCACGGTCATCATCACGTAATCAGTAGATATATAACAGAGTCTTGGCCAGGCCCAGGACTGTCTGGTCTCTCAGGATTAAATTCAGGTCTTTAATGCCACGCTTTAGAGCCTCCCCTAACCTCATAATCAAGGGGGTTTCCTGCCCTGTTTTCTACTTCTTCCCTTCATATAACTTTCTACAAACTAAACTGAACTTCTCCACATTCCCCCCCACACTCCCACTTTCCTGCAGACCTCTGCATCTTTCTTCATTCTGTTTAGAGTTCTGGATGAACTCCTAGATCACATGCTACCTTCTCCAGTACACCTTCTTGGGTTCTCCCAGACGAAATTAGTCTTTGCCTCTTCTAAACCCTAAACCCTCGAGCACTTCATCTCTTTTATGGAAATCTTTTGAGGGTAGATTCTAGACGGAATAAAAGAGAGGAAGGAAGGAAAGAAACTTATGTTTATTTGGGGCCTGCTTTATGCCAGGCACAATGCTAGTGCTTTCACAAGAGTGTTCTCACCTAGTATTTTAAGTCGTTATGATTGGACCATAAGGTCGTTGGAGGAGGGTGTATGTCTCATCGAGCTGTGGACCTCCCCGAAGGACTTGTGAAGCTCCATTCCTTCAGTGGAAACAACTTTTGAGATTCCACTGCATGTCCGGTACTGTGCTTGGTGCTGGTGGGACCAAGATGAATAAGGCAAGAGTCTCAGCCCTCCGGCTGTCTGTGTAGTAGGGGAACCAATTGTATGACTCCGTAAATCCCATTTGAACCTTGTAAATAAAGTGGGGTGAGAGAGGTTTGCTGGAAGGATGAATGCATGGAAACCTGCCTCTGATTGCATCTGTCTGATGCCTTACCTTCACTTCAAAACATGCCCAGTTTCTTCATGAATCCACTCTTAAGAGGGTCCTTTACGTGCACAGCACTGTTATAAAGTTCTCCCTCTCACGTTGTCTCTCTAGAACTACATTGTCCAATACTATAGCCAATAACCACATGTGGCTATTTAAATTTAAATTGATTCCGAGCTCCAAGAGTTGGGAAAGTGTGAAAGAGTTGGGAGGCAGCATTGCCCTTTTCTGCATTCCAACATGCCATATAGTCACAGGTAACTGTGGCCGTTTCCCGGAGAAGGGGGTGGGGGGGCAGGGTGGGGGCAGGATTCAGGGTCCCTGAAAACTCACACAACAGGAAAGCACCCCTCTCCTTGGAGTCTCTCTGATCCTTCCTCCTCCCACCACAACAGGCAGCAGATACGGGCACATAAATGGAGGGCTTGCCAGCAAACCAGCTGGGTGACACAGTGAACTTGGGATATGGGACCACAAAGGTCTTTCGACTCCCGTGGCATGCCCACAGTGGTGCAGCCAGGTGAGGGATGCCCTGAGGCTAAAGCGCCCGCCTTCCACTCACAGTGCAGAACCAGGAGGCAGAAGCGGCTCCCACACTGGCTCCCCTTGCCTGTACCTGCCCTCCCGCCCTCCCCAAGGGCCTACCTAGCCTCCTGGGCTGCCTAGAGTCAGGGGAAAGCTGCTGCAGCTGCTGGTCACAGGTAACTGGGCCTGATCTCCTGCCCTGGAGTGGAGGAGGGGAGCAGAAGGAGCTGGCATCCCTGTGGGAGTAATTTTCCTCTCTCCCTCTCCTGCCTGGCCTGGGGACCTTCTTAGGTTCTCTTCCCCACGGACACCTGCTCTGCGTCTTGTTGGCCCAGCTATTCAGCACGATTTCTACCTGGCAAGGAGACCAGAGCCAGCCACTAGAGGGTAGTGAAAACCCTCTTTTTACTTCT
Organism: Rhinolophus sinicus; assembly: GCF_057876585.1. NCBI lineage: Eukaryota > Metazoa > Chordata > Mammalia > Chiroptera > Rhinolophidae > Rhinolophus > Rhinolophus sinicus. Next base: position 28,881,835 of record NC_142506.1, read on the forward strand.
AAATAAGGTGGGTGAGGACAGTTCCCAGGGTGCTCATTGCTTCACAGCCCCACAGAAGCAAAAATTAAAAAATACAAAACATTTCAGAGAGAAATTAATGCAAAACATTGTTTTTTTTTTTGTTTTACATGAACTTCTAGGTAGACGTGAATCAAAAGAAATCCCTCAGAAAACCAAATAAGAAACCTCCCAAAGTGAGATGTTCTGTGTCCACTTATCATTGTGGAATCTACATTAATGAATTCCTCTAATAATGTGTTCTCTGAAGCCCTGGCAATCTAATAGCATCACAGTGTAATACTGTTTGTCCTCCAGGAGCTATTTTACAAGAGAAGACCAAATGCAGACTGCTCTCACTCCTTTGGCATTCAGCAGTCTCTTTTATATTTGTTACATGGTCTAAGAACTAAATTTAGAAGTGAAATGAAAATGAAAATTCAGTACCTGCCTCAGCTTAGTCCTTGACAATTAGTTCTGTTCTGCCTCTTCTACCTTCTCCAGGAGAACAGAATCACTTTGCCTGTCACACTGGAGTTTAGTTTCTATAAATCGATGCCCCCTAGTGGTGGCACCAAAACCTGGAATTAGCATAACCTTTCATCTTCACCTGGCGAAGTTGGGGTTTACTATTACTAGAACTGAAAAGTCCCCCAAACTGCTTTTCTGTCTCTCCGATTGTATAAATTATGCATTCCTATATCCTATTTTCATCTCCAACATATTTGCATATTTCTAGAGAGATGTAACTTCCTTATGAGGTTGTTCCTTTTTTTCTCTACAGGCAAAACAAAACAAAACAAAATCCAGTTGTGTAAATCCTCAGAGCTAGATTGAACCAAGTAATTTTCAAAACAGCCCTGCGAGGTACTTATTACTCTCCTTATTTTGTAGATGAAGAAATGGATGCCCTGGGATGTGTTGGCCAAGGCCACACAGCTATTCTCCAGTGATGTTTGGACGTGAAAACTGATTGCTTCGCTCTGCCCTCCGATGAACTCCTGGAGGGCAGGACACGTGTGGGGTCTCTGAAACCCCATGGGACTTGGCCCCACAGCTGGCACATCATAGGCCCACAGAACAAACACATGGAATAAAAACACATGGAAAAAACACATGGGTGTGACATGTGGAATAAGGGAGAGAGACGCAGAAATCTTCAGACTCTTGGGACCTGAGGAGACAGACTTGTGTCAATGAGAGCGCTGGGGGGCTGGTGGGCAGAATGCATAGTCTGTTGGCCTCTAGCTACTGTCCTGTCTGTTGTAGATTTCATTTTGCAATTCTCAGCTCTGGCCCCGGCCACAGAGAATGAGGGATATAAGGTGATGGGACCGAGCTGGGGCACAGAGGGAGGAGATGCAGATCTAGGTACTTGCCAGGACTTGCCTGGGCACATCGCAGGCAAAGCCAGCCCTGCTGTACCTGGAAGCACAGGGGTTTCTTACCTTCAGTCAGAACCAACATTTATTGAGGATGTACTTTGTATCTATGGTGTTTGGCAGAGTTATTTTATTTAGTGCTCTCAAAACACAGTAAGACAATATCCCCGCTACACTAAGGAAAGGAAACCTCAGCGAATCTAGTTACCTGTCTAAGGTACAAGAAAACTTTTTAAAAATATTGTTTTGTACACATATTTCCAAATTTAAATGTGTGAAAAAAAGTAAATGAGAAGCAAGGAGTGGAGAAAACGTAGATGTTCTCCACTACATAAGAGCTGTGGCTGAATGAGGCAAGAGGTGAGAAACATTGGTTTTCATCTGCTTTTGTTTCTTCAAGAGGGGAGATCCTCAAGTTAGTGAGAAGGATCTCACAGAGAGGGAGGAATTGATGACAGGAGAAGCGGGGCAGATCTGGAGCTTGTGGCCCTGGGAGCAGGAGACAGGGGACAGAACTGAGGTGCCTGGGAAGGGTTTGGTGGCAGCAGAGGCCCCTTCATCAGGTTTGCTCCCAGTGTATGGAACCAGCTGGGCTCAGTAGGGTGTAGGCAGCAAGTCACTTATTTTTATTCACAACTGTTTTTTCCACCCACATTGTGGGTAGTTCCTCCTAGTCCCTGAGTGAGGTCTCAGGCTGATGTCACAGCTTTTCAGCTTATCTTGAGGGGAAAGGAAAGGAAAGGAATGGAAAGGAAAGGAAAGGAAAGTTTTTAGCTTATTAGGTCAAAGGATACTGAATCCTGGTCCAATGGAAAGGAAAGGAAAGGAAAGGAAAGGAAAGGAAAGGAAAGGAAAGGAAAGGAAAGGAAAGGAAAGGAAAGGAAAGGAAAGGAAAGGAAAGGAAAGGAAAGGAAAGGAAAGGAAAGGAAAGGAAAGGAAAGGAAAGGAAAGGAAAGGAAAGGAAAGGAAAGGAAAGGAAAGGAAAGGAAAGGAAAGGAAAGGAAAGGAAAGGAAAGGAAAGGAAAGGAAAGGAAAGGAAAGGAAAGGAAAGGAAAGGAAAGGAAAGGAAAGGAAAGGAAAGGAAAGGAAAGGAAAGGAAAGGAAAGGAAAGTTTTTAGCCTATTAGGTCAAAGGATACTGAATCCTGGTCCAATCGAAAACCTTTTCCCTCCTCAGCATGGGCCTGTTTGTACACAGGGTGAAAAAGGGAATATGTTTGTTACTCCTCTCTTTCCCTTTGCACCTGTCCCCCTACCCACTGGCTGCTGCTTTGGGGCTGCGAGGGTGGAGGAAGATGGGTGATGGGCAGAAAACATCTTCCATGAGAGCTGTAATCCTCATGTGACTGGGCAGATACACAACCAACCTCTGATTCCTCCTGAGGAGAGGCCCTCAGATGAGTACTTCAGAGCCCGCCATCACTGGGGGGTGTTTTCCACTTGGGGAGTGTCTCCTCCAGCTTTCTGGTTACCATCTTGCAATTCAGGGTGGGCCATAGGCCAGCAGTACAAGCAGCCCCTGTCAGGAGTGGAGCGCTTCGGCTCACCACACCTGTTGAATCAGAATCTATATGTTAACAAGAGCCTCGGGTGATGTGAGGTGCAGTCAAATTTAAGGAATGTTCAAGAGCAAAAATGCACCTGGATAAATTTAAAGATCTAATTGGTTTTATTGAACAATTCATGAATTGGTCAGCATCCCATCTAGTAAGTAGAAAGGTCCTCTGAGGAGCTGTACAAAACAGAAGGATTATTTATTTATTTATCAGTACATGGAAGGCTTTTGTAGGTAGCAATGGGGTGGGACAGTAAAGTTAGAAGAGTGGATTATTTCAGACAAGGTCACTTTCCCTTAAGGGAAAGCAGGGTATCTTATCAGGCAGATGACCTCACTAGTGCTGATCAGGAAATTCCAGACTGACTGGCTTAAAATTCCACTCCTGGGAGAGGCTGAAACTGTAGTCAGGTTAGGTATTATGTCTCGGTGGGGCTTAGCATGAGTGACTCCATTTTGGGTCCATTGTTTCTTTTTAATAGGAGCTCTGGCTTACAACTACCCCTAGCTCCCTGAGTTTCAGCGGTGTCCCTCTTTGCAGAGTCACCTTGCCTCTCCAGACAGCTCCTGTGCCAGTGTTCCTTTATAGCCCCCCACTCCCGAGTCCAGCTCCCTTCCACCCATCTAGTTAGCCCCTGGGAAACACGTGTAGGGGAGGAAATAAAACCTTTTTCTTCTACCCAATTTAGGTTCTCTGGCTGGGGACCCTGTAAATTAGACTGACAAAAGACAGATTAACAATGGAAAACACACACACATTTAGTATCACGTGCATTGTGCATACACATAAGAGCACTCAGCTATGAGGAACTCAAAGGGGTGGATAAAATTTGGGCTTATAGAGCTCTTAACAAATAATGCATTTTTAAAGAAGTGACAAGACAAAGGCAAAGGACTTTGAGTTTCAAGGGTGGCAAACTGTGGGAAGGCAAATATATGGGGGACTAATGGACGATAAGGGCTAGTTTTAGCAAGATTTGTTATGTTGTGGTGTTTATTCGAGTCTAGAATTAGGTCCAGTGATTATCTTTGTTCTTCTGACAGAGAGGGAGGGGAGATACCTTCTCAAATGTATGTGCTTCATTTAGGCAAATAGGAGGAGGGCAGGGAGCTTTTCTTAAACTGACAGAGACAGATTAGCAGGAGCAAAGCATTACAAATTTAATATAAGTTTTATGTGATAGGGGAGTCTTTATAAGCAAAGGAAGAACTGAGTATTTTTATGCCACGTTTGATGAAGAGTGGGCAGCTGTGTAGAAATATGACATGTTAAGTATGAAGGAAGCATAGTAAGTGGGCGAAACTTAGCAAGGCCTGTTTGTTAGGATTCTTCGTGGTGTCCCTTTGTCCTCAGAGATTGGGATGCTCCTTTCCTCTGGGTATTGGGAGGACACTTCTCACATAAGGGTTTATGACCTGTTTCAGGGGAGAAGGGTGGAGAAGAGGTCAAAGTAAACTTCCTACTTCTGCTGTTTTCTCAAACTCCTTCAGCTTAAAATATTCAATATGTCAAGGTGACATATTTTGAGGTAGCATGTCCTGAACCCCATTACTTCCCACACTGGTTGAGGTGAGGGGGATACTCTCCTCTTCTCCCAATAGTGTGGGTGGGAGGGCTGGGGGTGGCACAGCTCAACACACTGACATCTCTCTCCAGGGAAATCCTCTCTACGAGCTACTTCCATGCCCAGTGAAGCCCCGAGGTGCTTGTGTTTGTTATCTATTGCTGTGTACCAAATTACCCCAAATCTTAGCACTTAAAACAGCAAACATTAATTATCTCACAGTATCTTGTGTGTTATGGATTGAAATGTGCCTCTCCAAAATTCACATGTTGAAGTCCTAACCACCGGTACCTCAGACTGTGACAGTTTTTGGAGAGAGGACCTTTAAAGAGGTAATTAGGGTTAAATGAGGTTGTAACAGTGTCGCGGGACATCTTGGGGATGTCTGAGAGAGGACTCAACCTGGAGCAGCGGTGACCAGGTTCTTGTCTCCAAGCAAGAAAGAATTCAAGGGTGAGACAGAGGAATGTACAAGTGACTTCTGAAAATGAAAGTACACACTTGAGATGAAAGTGTGGGCGAACTCAGAGAACGAGTAGGACCTAGGAAGTCACAATCAGGGGTTTTTATCCCTCTGGGGGAGGGAATAGGTGACGTCTCATTGATGTGGTTCATTCATTTCCTCTTCCTGGGCAGGACCCTCAGTTTCCTGCTTTTTCTTCCTTATTTGGTTCCTCCAGAACTGTAATGGAATCAGATGCATGACGGGAGTTGTAGTAACTGCAGTGTAAATGAGATTATAATGACATTATAATTAGCTAAAGGTCAGGTCCTGGTCATAAGGGATGAGCCTTGCTGGTTGAAACTGGTTCTTGTATTTCTCTAGCTGCAGATATTGGGTACAGTCACTTGTTACTTGTGTAACCAGTGAGGCACCTCATGTTGTACCCTGGAGGGGGGTGTCAATTTTCTAAGCTACCTATCCTGCCTGAAAGGTGGGCCCTGATCCAATATGACTGGTGTCCTTATAAGATGGGAGAGAGGTACCTGGGGCTCCTCTGCACAGAGGAAAGACTATGTGAGGACACAGCAAGAAGGCAGTCATCTGCAAGGCAAGGAGGGGGGCCTTAGGAGAAACCAACCCCACCAACACCTTGATTTTGGATTTTCAGCCTCCAGAACTGTGAGAAAAATAAATGTGTGTTGTTTCGGCTACACAGTCTGCGGTGTTTTGTTATGGCAGCCTGAGAGGACTAACACATTGTGGGTCAGCAAAGCAATTATGGCAGAGCTTAGCTGTGCATCAGGCTTAGGTTCTCTCCCAAGGCTGCAATCAAGATTCTTCTCAGGCTGTGGTTGTCTCAAAGCTCGCCTGAGAAGAATCCACTTCCGAGCTCACTCTGGTAGTTGTTGGGCTCAGGTCCTCACTGGCTATTGGCTAGAGACAGTTCTTTGCCATGTGGGCCTCTCTGTAGGGCTGTTTGCAAGATGGCAGCTGGATTCCCTCAGAGTGAGAGAGGGAGCCCAACACAAGCCACATTTTTTTGTATAACCTAATCTCACTATGGTGTCCATCACTTTTGCAGTGTATCATTTATTAGGGGTGAGATACTAGGCACAGCCCACACTCAAGGGGAGGAAATTACACAGGTGCATGAATACCAGGAGATGGGGATCACTGGGCGCTGTCTTAGGGACTGCATGTTACTGTGGTCTGGCATTCTACTTTAGAATTTAGGAGTACTCAGTATTGATTTTTGTCTTTGTCTTCAGTTAAAATGGAGACAATAAGGAAAGGACCACGTAATATTCTGTTATACCAGTGACAAGAGAGAAAGCAGAGAGTGTGGGTATATCGGGTGGATTTAGTGGTAGGAAGATAAGAAAATGTCTGGATGGCTCCCTTTTCCAATGAGGTATGAAGTATGGTCATTAGCTAGAACTGGGATGGTGGAGGGTGTGACAAAGATGGCTACTTGTACAGCAAAACTCTTGCTCCCTCATGGTCCTCTTCCATATTATAGAGCTGCCCATCCAGGAACTACATTTCCCAGACTCCCCTACATCTACGTGGGACCATGTGACTAGTTCTTGCCAATTAACTATGAGTAGAAGCAATTATGGCATTTCTTGGTTAAGGAGGTTAAGAAGCAAGTCCACCTTTCTCCATTTTCTCTTTCTTTCTTTTCTTTCTTTTTTTTTTTTTTTTAAGATTTTTTATTGGGGAAGGGGAACAGGACTTTATTGGGGAACAGTGTGTACTTCCAGGACTTTTTTCCAAGTCAAGTTGTTATCCTTTCAATCTTAGTTGTGGAGGGTGCCATTCAGCTTCAAGTTGTTGTCCTTTCAGTTTTAGTTGTGGAGGGCGCAGTTCAGCTCCAGGTCCAGTTGCCGTTTCTAGTTGCAGGGGCCACAGCCCACCATCCCTTGCGGGAGTCGAACCGGCAACCTTGTGGTTGAGAGGACACGCTCCAACCAACTGAGCCATCTGGGAGCTCAGCGACAGCTCAGCTCAAGGTGCCATGTTCAATCTTAGGTGCAGGGGGCGCTGCCCACCATCCCTTGCAGGAGTCGATGAATTGAACTGGCAACCTTATGGTTGAGAGCTCACTGGCCCATGTGGGAATCGAACCGGCAGCCTTCGGAGTTAGGAGCATGGAGCTCTAACGGCCTGAGCCACTGGGCCGGCCCCTCCATTTTCTTTTCTGATACATAAGCTTTTGGGTGGGTACAGAGAACTTCAAGCCTCTAGGAGGGAGGAGCCACAAGATGAAGGGCACCTGGGTTCCTAAAAGCCACCTGCCAGGCAAAAATACCTTCCCTGGACTTTTATGTGAGTAGGAAATAAACTTTTGTTTTTCAAGCCACTTAAAAATTGAGGTTTTATTGTTACAACAGGTAGTATTCCCTTAACTCATCCAAATGTAGTAGGTTTAAAAATTGAAAAGCATTATGAAATATGTGCCTCAGTGAGGGGTACAGAGGGAACAGATACTGCCAGTGGGGCAGCCCACCACCTGATAAGCCTCATTGGCCTGGGCAAGACATTGGACAAGGGTGACCCACTCAGATGTCTCCATAGCCAGAAATGGGCATAGGAGGGACAGAGCTGCACAACAATGGCTGAGGGCCAAAAATTTCTAAACCCTGTATGCCCCAGGATCCTAGCACAACTCTAAGAGGAGGGTGCCCTGAAAATAACTGAAATTGGACTTACCACCACACATATGCAAAGTGAGTATGAAATGGCTGTGACTCATACTCCATATATATAGGTGTGCAAGAAACATCACACGGTTTTTACTTTCTTTAAATGAAATTTGCTTTCTAAGCCTCTACCCTGCTAAACTGGTGGAAGGTAAGTTCCAGGCATTATTGGCGCTCTGTCCCTCTCCCTAATGTTGCATGGTATCCAGGTGGCCAACATGGTGCCTCCAAATGAGGGGAGGCCTGTCATCTTTGATTCAGGATGATCAGCACTGATACCCTTCAAGGGAGCACTTGGGTCCTCTGCAGGCCTGCTGCATTCTCCAGGAAATGCTAAGAATAGGGCCAGGCCCATTAACTACCTAGGTAGCCACCAACCTCAGGAATCTCTCCCCTCGACTCTTTCTACTACCCAGGACTCAGCCTATCTCCCCTGCCATCTTTCCCCTCTAGCAACTCATACTGCTGAAAAACAACAGCCAGATATAGACAACTTCTGCTTTCTCATCTGGTAACATAAATCTCCCTTAGGGAAAAGGGTGAAGGGTCAGAAGTTCAGGGAGAACCAAACACAAATGAATATACCAATGACCTGGTTCCAACATCAATCTCTTAGGGCTACTGTGAGGATGAAGAAAGAGAAAGAACTTAAAGCAGCCGGCATAGGGCCTGGCCTCAAGCAAGTCCTCATCATTATTACCTGTTTTTGTCCTCCACTTTCCATGTTCCTTAATCTTGTCATCACAAAAAACAAACTCAGTGAAAGTTTCAGGCAGGTCCTAGAAAAACTTTTACATTCTTTCTAGTTGATTACCATTCTCACCAAATAAGAGGTGCCACCATTCACTCAAAGAATGATGTCATTACCGTAGTCCAAACATAGACATTAGGCTTAGTTCACAAACATTGATCGACAAAACTGAGGATCTCTGTGGTGGCCATAAGAATGCATCAGTCATCGCCAACTGCAGGGATGTAATTAACCAACAGCCCCAGCTGCCCGTCTTTAAAATTCTTCACCGGATCACCCCGAGGCCACGCCTCCCGAGGCTGTTCCAGCCAATGAGGGAGCTGGGCAGGGATAGGGAGGCGATCTGCTGGGGGAAGCATGGCCTCCTCTGATAGGTGACTTTGACTTGGGAACATCTGACAGTCATGCCAATGCTTCCTTAGACTATAGGGCAATCTTAAATGGTTCCACCCAGACTGCCTTCCCTCTCTCCTTCATTCAGCATCAAACTTGCGTTATGGTGGGAAGTCAGGCTCTCCCAGCCTCTCCTGGCTCCCTCCCAGCTTTCTCTCACTGATTTTTCCCCTAATAAATTTCTTGCAGGTTTCATTTTATCTTGAGCCAGCTTCTTTGAGGACCCAGACTAACAGGTTTTCCCCACTCAGTACATTCACTTTACTTTTCAGAAACGTATCATTTAGGGGTCAGCTGGGTGGCTCAGGTGGTTAGAGCTCCATGCTCCTAACGCGGAAGGCTGCCAGTTCGATTCCCACATGGCCCAGTGGGGCTCTCAACCACAAGGTTGCAGGTTGGACTCCTTGATTCCCTCAAGGGATGGTGGGCTGCACCTCCTGCAACTAACAACTGCAACTGGACCTGGAGTTGAACTGTGCCCTCCGCAACTAAGATTGAAAGGACAACAACTTGACTTGGAAAAAGTCCTGGAAGTACATAAAGTTCTGTTCCCCTTCCCCAATAAAATCTTTAAAAAGAGAGAAAGAAAAAAGAAAGAAATATATCATTTATTTAGATAGCAAATATTAGTTAAATGCTGTATTTAAACTATGAAATGCAATATATAATATAAGGGCAAATGTTTTAAGTATAACAGTTAAGACTACTTCCTACCTTAAAGAATTAACTGGAGGCGGCCAGGTGGCTCAGTTGGTTAGAACGTGAGCTCTCAACAACAAGGTTGCTGGTTCAATTCCCACATGGGATGGTGGGCTGTGCCCCCTGCAACTAAGATTGAAAACCATGACTGGACTTGGAGCTGAGTTGTGTCCTCCACAACTAGATTGAAGGACAACGACTTGGAGCTGATGGGCCCTGGAGAAACACACTGTTCCTCAATATTCCCCAATTAAAAAAAAAAGGTTAACTTATTTCAAATGCCGTTTAACAATTATTTTTGCTGAATTTGGCACCTGCCATTATTCACTCTGAGCTTTAAAATCTCAAGTGGCTGTTGAGTTCCCTCATGGCCCTTAACTCTCCCTAGAAACTCTGAACTACTTAAAAACAAAACACCAATGCACAAAAAAAAAAAAAAAAAAAAATATATATATATATATATATATATATATATATATATATATATATATAAGCAATATAACCTGATTCAAAGTAATTTAGAAGATACAAGAAAAGAATTACCCAGGGCCGGCCTGGTGGCTCAGACGGTTGGAACTCCAAGCTCCTAATGCCGAAGGCTCCTGGTTCGATTCTCACATGGGCCAGTGGGCTCTCAGCCACAGGGTTGCCGGTTTGACTCCTCAACTCCTCGACTCCCACAAGGGATGGTGGGCAGCGCCCCCTGCAACTAAGGTTGAACATGGCACCTTGAGCTGAGCTGCCACTGAGGTCCCAGATGGCTCAGTTGGTTGGAGCGTGTCCTCTCAACCACAAGGTTGCTGGTTTGACTCTCACAGGAGATGGTGGGCTGTGTCCCCTGCAACTAACAACGGTGACTGGACCTGGAGCTGAGCTGCGCCCTCCATGGCTAAGATTCAAAGGACAACAATTTGACTTGGAAAAAGTCCTAGAAGTACACACTGTTCCCCAATAAAGTCCTGTTTCCCTTCCCCAATATAAATAAATAAATAAATAAATAAATAAATAAATAAATTAAAATTAAAATTAAAATTAAAATTAAAATTAAAAAATAATAAAAGAATTAGCCAAAATGCCATCATCCTAACACAATAGCTGCCATTTTAGAGAGCCCTGTCTCCCCCACTGTCTCCTGCTCTCTCCAGAGCCCTTTTTTCTCTAGACAGTTATTTACAGAACTGCCTTTGTTTAGGCACAACCCCAGGCTGTGCCTCTAGGTTCTCAACCCTGAAGGCATATCAGAATCATCTCTGGAGCTTTCTTAAATGACCAATGCCCAGCTCTTGATCTGGATCTCATTAACCTGAATCTTTTTCCGTTTTGGAGCCCAGATATTGAATTGCTGAGCCTCCTCATTGTATATTATTTTACTTTCACCAGTGCATTCAGTGTCCCTCTTTTTATTTTATTTACTATATTTGACATCTTCATCCCTGATTTCCACTCTCATCCCCTCCTGCTAAAGGTGCCCCATGGATTTTACATGTGTTCTTAAACGTGCATATGTCCTTAGAAATATGTAGTGCTGTTGGGGTGTACGGGGTGTGATAAAAAAAGTTTGGTGAATGTAGCTTCTGCCATGTGAACACACAGTGAGAAAATGAACATTTATGAAAAAGGAATTCGGCCCTCCTTGAACAATGAATCTGCTGGCACCTTGATCTTACACTTCCCAACCTCCAGAATTGTGAGACTGAATTTCTGTTGTTTATAAGTCACTTACTCTATGGCATTTTGTTATAGCAGCCAAAAAAAGACAAAGACAACAAGGCATGGAGTAGAAGGAAATATTTGCAAATTACATATCTGATGAAAGACTTGTACCAAAATATAAAGGTGTCTCTTAAATTCTATAAGAAAAAAATCTAAATAAAGATGGGCAGGTAAAAATGGGAAATAACACATAAATCAATACTCATCCCAATATAAGCAAAAATTAGAGTATTAAATTACTCCTAACAAAAAAAATCCTCATGGGAAAAATGAAAAAGACAAATTGATTATATATATGTATACACAGATACATACACATGTATTGGCTGCACAAAGATAATTTCCTCAGACTCTGGTCTGAGGAAATCAGATTGTAGAAGATTGTAGAAATCTCATTTCTCTGACTTTCCAAGTTCTTCTACTTCTTTCTTTTTCACATTACTCCCTTTCCCCTTTTATTGACAAGATCTTGATAGTGATCACAGAGAACTTCACCGGATATTTAAAGGAATTTTTCTATATAAAAAAATCATAAAAATATGTATAGAATGCATATGCCTTTAAAAGTTTTAATAGAATGAGTATACGTGATGGACCCTCAATTTTATTTCACTACACTTCTGAATTATTTTACAGCTTAACTATTAGCCAGTTTTTCTAGCAGGTTTAAAAAAATATATGGTGAATGTTTAAATTTTAAAAAATTCTTACAATAAAAGACACAGTGCCATTAATCCCCATAAAAATACTGCCCCTTGCTTTGAACCACTTATCCCATTGTTCTTGCCACTTTCTGAAGAAGTTCTGGAAGTCCTCTTTCATGAGTGTCTTTAGTTGTGCTGTCATGGCTGCTTCAATCCAAAACGTTTTCCTTTCATGGTCATTTTGACTTTGGGGAAGAGTCAGAAGTCACATGGTGCCAGATCCAGTGAATAAGGTGGTTGAGGACACACTGTAATGTTATTTGACAGAAATTTCCGTACTGGAAGTGATGTGTGACATGGAGCATTGTCATGATGGAGGATGATTTCTGGCAAACTTTAAAACACACCTTCTCTCAATGGTAGGTCACACCCAACTGACTGCACTGAACAAGTTGAAACTTGTCACACACTGTTACTAAGGTTCCACACTTCGCTTCCCTTATTGAAGATCCCTGCCTTTCTTTTGGCTGGCACTCGGCAGCAGAATTCACCGTATATTTTGTGATCACAATGGAAAGTTTCCATGTCACACATTGCTTTTGGTATATGGCAATTTCTGTCCAATAAAAACATTATGGTGTGTCCTCATCCACCTTATTCACCAGGTCTGGCACCGTGCAACTTCTGGTGGTTCCCCAAAGTCAAAATGACCATGGAAGGTAAATGTTTTGAATCAATTCAGGATATCGAGGCAGCCACGGCAGCACAACTAAAGACACTTACGAAAGAGGACTTCCAGAACTGCTTCAGAAAGTGGTAAGAACAATGGCGTAAGTGTGTTCAAAGCAAGGGGAGGGGAGCATTTTGAGGGGGATTAATGGCAATGTGTCTTTTACCATAATACAGTTTTATTTAAACATTTACCGTATTGTTTGATCACACCTCGTCTGTATTTTTATTGTACATTCATAAATTTCATTGTTTCTTACCTTTCCCCCTCTATCCTATGTTTTAAGGTTCTGTCTGTATTGATGTACAAATATTTAGTTCATGGCTTCTCATTTCTGCCAGTATCTCCCACACCTTAACTTTCTGTTTTCCTAGGGATGGACACCCATGTTGCTTTCAGCTGTCCTCCAGCCCCTGCAGTTCTGCAGTGAGCATCTTTAAGCATGTCTCCCTGTGGGCCTGTGTAAGAATTCCTCTGGGGGTAGTATTCTAGCATCCTTAGCTAATTCTGATGCATAGCCAGGATTGAGGACAACTGCCATCCCTCAACAAGTTTTATGATCATTTAAGGTTTTCTTCACACTTCTCTCCCATGGGACTGACGCCTCCCTAGCTGAAATCTGAGATATTCAGGCTACTTCTTTTACCTCATAAAAATTTCTCTTTAGGAACTCAAATACTGGAGAAGTGATGGATCACATCTTAAACGTGACCCGGTGTTTTCCTTATTGTAATTGTAACTAAGTATCACCTCAGTGACTTCAAACAACGCACATTAATTTTTGTACAGTTCTGGAGATCACAGTCCTAAAGTTAAGGTGCCAGTAGGACTGTGTATCCTTTGCAGACTCCAAGAGACAATTCATTTCTTTGCATTTTAGGAACAAGAGCAACATAGAACAAGAACCGGGAACAACATGGGTTCCTTGTTACTTTCTGGCTCTATGAGATGGCCCAGGTTCTCCTTGCATAGTTCCTGCCCTATCCCAGAATCAGCTTTTTCTCCAAGGAGCCCTACTTTCTTTTATTAGAGAATGGTATTAGAAACCAAGATCTGAAGGAAAAACCAAAACAAAACCAAGGTCTGGGCACAAAATATGTTCATTGCTACTGGAGTATGGATGCTTCTAGGTCTCTCAGCTGACAAAGCAAGGAAATATATGTGTGCCTACTAACAAGTGTATATACAGCTATGTATAAATATTTCTATATGAGCATGAGTTCATGCCGATATCTGCAACTCTAGTTCATTACCTTGTTGATCATTCTAGCCTCATCTCATGTTTATTTGTAAATGCCTACTACAATGATGAGAAGACTGGCTCCCACCATCCACCAATATTTACTCAGCTGTTCATTTCCAGTATAATATATGGCAGTACCCAAAGCAGTAACCCATTCCCTGATGAAAAACAATGTCATCAAGTACAATTTCATGAGCAGTTCTTTTTGCCTTGAGTCTTACAGTTCCACTCATTTCCAAAGTTACTCAGGTCAGCACCTTTCCCTTCACCCTCTTCAGGGAGGTGTTTTAATATATTTATTTGTAATACAGATGATCTTGTCACAGTCTGCATTCTGTCCTGGGATCCCTCAACCTCCTAAATGATTTTTTTTTTCTTTTAATTGGGGAAGGGGAACAGGACTTTATTGGGGAATAGTGTGTACTTCTGGGACTTTTCCAAGTCAAGTTGTCCTTTCAATCTTAGTTGTGGAGGGCACAGCTCAGCTCCAGGTCCAGGTCCAGTCACCGTTGTTAGTTGAAGGGGGCGCAGCCCACCATCCCTTGCGGGAGTCAAACCAGCAACCTTGTGGTTGAGAGCACACACTCCAACCAACTGAGCCATCTGGCCACCCAGGAGCTGAGCGGCAGCTCATTGACTTCATTCTAGTTGTGGAGGGCGCAGCTCGCTGGCCCATGTGGGATTCGACCCGGCAGCCCCGTTGCCCAGAGCTCCCACTCTAACCAACTGAGCCACCACCCATCTGCCCCCTAAATGATTAAAAAAAAAAAAAAATATGTATAGATTGATTCACTCTTTGTGCTTTAAAGTTCTATGGGTTTTGACAAATGCATAGACAGTATCTTGTATCTATGATCACAGTATCATACAGAATAGTTTCACCACCCTAAAAAAAAAAAAAAAGAAAAAGAAAATCCATGCTTCATGTTTCACCTTCCACCCCCCTCCTACTAAATCCCTGCCAATCACTGATCTTTCTACTGTCTCTATAGTTTTGCCTTTTTCAGAATCTCATATCACTGGAATCACACAGAATGTGGCCTTTTCAGATTGGCATCTTTCATTTAGCACTATGTATTTAAGGTTCATCTGTGTCTTTTTGTGACTTGATAGCTTATTATTTTTTTAAATCACAGAATAATATCCCATGGTGCAGATGTATTATATTTTAACTATGGAATGTCCTACTGAAGGACATCTTGGCTTCTTCTAGTTCGGGGAGATTTTTATAAGTAAAGCTGCTATAAATATTCTTCTTGCCCATTTTTAAATTGTTTGTCCTTTGCTTTTCTTCTTTTTTTTTTTTTTTTTTAAGATTTTATTGGGGAAAGGGAACAGGACTTTATTGGGGACAGTGTGTACTTCCAGGCCTTTTTTCCAAGTCAAGTTGTTGTCCTTTCAATCTTAGTTGTGGAGGGTGCGGTTCAGCTTCAAGTTGTTGTTCTTTCAGTCTTAGTTGTGGAGGGCACAGCTCAGCTCCAGGTCCAGTTGCCATTGCTAGTTGCAGGGGGCATAGCCCACCATCCCTTGCGGGAGTCGAACCGGCAACCTTGTGGTTGAGAGGATGCGTTCCAACCAGCTGAGCCATCCGGGAGCTCAGCGGCAGCTCATCTCAAGGTGCCATGTTCAATCTTAGTTGCAGGGGGCACTGCCCACCATCCCTTGCAGGACTTCAGAAGTTGAACTGCCAACCTTGTGGCTGAGAGCCCACTGGCCCATGTGGGAATCGAACTGGCAGCCTTCAGAGTTAGGAGCACGGAGCTCCAACCACCTGAGCCACCGGGCCGGTCCTGTCCTTTGCTTTTCAAACTGTCTATTAAAGATACAAACTTTGTGAAGTTTCAACTATTTTTTCCCACTCTATTATTAGTTCTCAATTATTTCTCAATTGATTTTATGATTTTTGCCTAACAATATTTTAAAAAGTAATTGAATATATCTGTATTTTCTGTTATAGCCTCTGGGTACCTTGTCTTGCTCAGATTGTTTTCCTCCATCCCAATGTTAAAAGATGTTTTTCTGAATTTCAACTCCATTACATACTAAGGAAGAAGGCCTAGGTTTAAACAAAAGTTCTGGACGTGCTAAAGAATAACAGGACTTGGGAGCTAGTAACTTAGGTTTGAGAAGCATTTTGCCTCTGATTTCTGAGTGGTCCATCACCCGGGTTTTCTAGAATCAGCTGTGAGTAAGCGTTATCACGGGGTCCCTTCAGACTATAGTTCTAGGAGCAAGGAGCGATGTGGCCTGACTTTGGAGAATGAAAACCAGACCCCAAGGTTGTTTCCTGAGCTAATCCCTTGTATGCTCTATATTTGTCTCCCACCTAGAATGTAAGCTCCATAAAGTTGAGGACCAGGTGTGACTTATTGATCCCTCATCCTCAAGGTCTGGCATCAGTGCCCTGTAGGCAAGCAGGAAAGCAGGTAAGGAGGAAGGAAGGAAGGAAGGAAGGAAGGAAGGAAGGAAGGAAGGAAGGAAGAAAGGAAGGGGAGTTTACTATTCTCCATTAATCTAAAGTTCCATGTTAAGTTCTTCTCTGTTCTGCTGTACACCCTGGGGAGCTAACCTCGTTGAACCACATCACCTCATTGCCTTCAAATCTTGAGGTTGACCAATGGAATACACTGTCAGGAAATTTGAAGTTGGGAGGAAAGAGAAGTGGGAGTACTTATTATTCCTCTCACTCTCCACCTGCTGGGTCATCCTACTGGCAGTGGCGACCTCCACAGCTCCTGTCCAGCAGCCCCTGGTCCAGGGTACCAGCTTTCCCCTGGGCACCAATAGTACCATTTCTTCCCCTGCCTCTGCAGGTCAGGCGTCCAACCAGCTTTTCTCTGCTGGTAGTTGCTGTGGACATTAACATCCCTTATTACTTGCCAGAAGCTACCCACACCTCTGTGAATAGTCACTTGATTAAAAACTTTCAAAAATCCCAGCTGAGTGTATATATATTCTGTTTGCTGCCTGGACTCTGACAGGTCCTTAGAGGGGAGAAAATAGGGAAAGAAGCAAAAGGAGGTGTGGGGACAGAGCCAGGAGTGCAGTTTCCAGACTCTCAGCCTCACGTGGAAAGGTACTGGCTCAGGTAGTAAGTGGCCATCAACTGTGATTGAAGGGCCATCAGCTGTGGCTCGTTGGCCGTCAGCTGAAACCAGTGAGCCATTGGCCACTAATATAACTGCCGTATCTACACTAGCAGAAGAATTGCGGGCCTAGCAAGACGATGGTAGCTGAGCCAGCAAGCGGCGGAGTGTGGATTGCAGATTGCAGAGAAGCGGATTGCTAGCAAGTGAGATTGTTTGGCAGAGACAAGTGGATGGCGGGCTGCGGATAGTGTGGCTCCTGCTTCCTGTGTCTCCAATCCAGCCACCAGCGAGAATATACTGGTATGACTTCCCTATCTATGGCTCCGTGGGTGTTCCTTTTTGGCCTCACCATGTCCTGCGTTCTTATGTGGGGAGCGGGAGCAGAGACCCCGCAGGCCACCCCACACGACAAATGGCGCAGTGAGCAGGGTCTCCCGCACGACAGGAGGCTTCTCAGAAGAGCCAATACACACCCCGAAGAAGGTATTTGCGTTATTCCCCTCATTCATCCACTGAAGGGCCAGAGGGCTTGGAAAGGACTGTGTGAGACCTGCCACATGGTAGCCTGTTGAGTCACCCCCAGCTACCCCATGCTTAGCGGCTCTGTCTTCTGTATGGCACCCCCCCTCGTCCCCATGCTTTGTTCTATCTTCATAGGAATCCTTGATGAGGTGGAATTATAACTCATCAATTTATATGTCTGTCTACCACACTGAATTGAAAACGCCTCAAAGGCAAAGATTTGGGTTTGGGCCATTTCTGCTTCCTGCCTTGCTTCTCCAAGGCTGCCAGACACAGAGTTGGTCGTTGTGTGGGTTCATGTGAAGAAGGAATGACGGTTTCTCTCACCAAGGAATTCTAAAGCCCCCCCTTTTAGGATTCCTCCCCCTCCCCCTTCCTAGGAGGTGAAACCACCTCAAAAGCCCCTGGCCAGTCTCTGAAGGCTAAAAATATTTGACACTGATGATATGGGAAGGTGACTAAGCTGCTGACTCAAAAAAACCCAACTTTCTCTTCCAAGATAATTGCCTAATCTATTACCAAATTGTTTTGCCCAGACAAATCCTGGCCTCATGCTTTCCTGCCGTTTTTGCATTTTTCTTCAAGGACTGCCAGTTTGGCTCAAACACATTTTTTGTGCTTGTTCCCTTTAGTTCTGCTGCTGTCTCAGGTGTTATCCTAATGATCTGTATTAGCCCCTGAACACCTAGACTAGGAGACTCTGACTGCACACAGGCAACACCTGAGGACCACGTGCTCACACCCTCAAACCAGGATACAGCATTTGAAATCTGGGCTGTCCCAAAAATCTGGGATATATAATCATTATTATAGAACCAACACTAAACCTTGATCCAGTTTCAATTTATACGGTTCCTACAAACATATGGAAATAACCACAAACATGGGAAAAAACCAGTAAACAAAGCTAGTGCAACTGTGTCTGACAGTAGTTGTTTTTACAGTCATGGTGACCATATTCCTGTAATTTTCTGATGCAGTAATTAGTTTCAAATGTTCCATTAGCGGAAACATTTTTAATGCTGAATATTATGAGTCTTTTAATGTTATATTGTTTTCAATAAAAGCAGTTCTTTGTACGTAAAGTATAATGGTTTCTACACCACTACAAGACTTTTCATCTAAAATCACTGACCAGATGACGACGTGAGCTACCCCAGCCCTGGAGTCGCCCCAGCCCAGACGCCAGATAGTGAGTGAAGAAATCTCCAGAAGATTCCACCTATTTAGGTCTTCCTAAATGGAGCGAAGACAAAGCATCCCGCCCCCCACCCCCTAACCCCTGCACGTTGCCGCCTGTCTGAATTTCTGACCTACAAATCCATGAATGTAAAAAAAAAAAAATTGTTGCTTTACACCAAAAAAAATCACCAGAGTAAAACTTTTATCAGACCATTTTCTTAATTTAGTGTATGAATATATAGTTATTACTGAAGTTTTAGTTGAAGAAAAAGGGTATCTTTCCCCAGTAGTTCCAGACTAAAAATTCCAGATATTCTGATGCTTGGTGGTCCCCACTCCACCAAGGGCAGAAGTTCCTCCAACCACATGGGGTCATGCCCCTACCAGTGGGGAGCCCTCTACTGTGCAACGAGAAAGGTGACCAACTGGAAGAGACTCTCAGTGGTGGACCAGTTGCCTCAGGAACAGTGAATGCTGAGTTTCCAACACCCTTGCTGGCACCTTGGCTCCAGGACTCTTCTGGCCTGTCACATTCTCTGAAGCACATCCAAGGCCCTGGAACCCCGGCTTCACCATCTGTCAAAGGCCAGGTTTATGAGCTGTCAAGGTGTGGCACTACATCTGCCAGGGTTTCTGGCCTGTGTGTGACTAATACAGGTACCAGGCCTCGGGACAGGTTAAGGAGAAGAGTACTTAAGTCTGTCAACTTTTAGACGGTAGTCAGGACCCCAAGGCCTAAGCAGTGGATATATTTTGTTTTTGTTTTATAACTTTAGAGATAGGAACCAATAATTACCTGTACATCTCCAGACTGGAAAGATGTGCTTCTGGGTCAGTATCAAAAAACAGGTGCCCCCTGAGTCCGTCTCCCACCCATGATCCCAAATCATGTTGACTCATCCAGGAGTGTGTTGAGAATTCTGCTACAATAAATGCCCCAAACCCTACACTCTTTGCTTGAATCTGGGTCCCCCAGAAACACCCTCCCCCCTTACCATAGTCTTCTGGTTTCGTTATCAATTTTACCTCAACTTTCAGCATAATGTTTTCAGCCAAAAGACTCAATCAGTGTGCCAAATTTTTCCAGTCTCTGGTACTTACTCATAGGTAGGGTTTGTATGAGAGAGAAGGGGGGAGAGAGAGAGAGAGAGAGAGAGAGAGAGAGAGAGACAGAATGGAGGTGGGGGTGGGGTGGGAGTGGTAGGGACAGACAGGCAGAGGCAGAGACAGTTAGACACACAGAGTGAATGAGTTTCTGTGTAGGGAAGAGAGGTTGAGATAATTTAAAATTACTTATCCTACTAGTTCTAAGGACATGAACAGTGCACTAAATGAAATTATTTTACAATGACTAAAGAACAGTCAACTGAGAATCTTTAATGTCATTGTATAAAGTAATTTACTACAAGTTTTGAAAGAAATCACTCAAACAATACATGATAGCCATTGGATATGGATTCCCCTGGACCTTGTACCCGAAAAACTTTTTATTTATGATACTATTAAACAGCTCTTTGGCTCTAGAATGTATTGCATGTTCACTAAGAAGTATAATTATTTTCATCTCCAACCGTAATTCCACAATATTTACCAAGCATGTTTATTAGAAGGTGGTATATTTACTTAACTTATATGTTCAGTCATTATAACATGCTGGACAGTGAGGAAACTCAGAGTCTCCCTCATCTTCCAGTTACCCTCTGTTCCAATTTCTTGCCTCTCCCGACTCCAGAGTCACCTCCTTTCGCTTCTCCCACCTGGTAGATGGAATAGGGCATTTTCTTTGGACTCTGATCTGCTAGTGCATTAAAGGCCAGGGGAGAGCTGTCCAAACCCAGGGCTCCATCCAACCAGTGAAAGACAAGTTTGGAAACAGCAAATGTTTCTTCTTCCTCCTCCCTTCTTGTACCCACGCTCACCTCCTTCTCAGGAACCCAGTTCGTCATGCAATAAGCCCCGCGTTATGACTTTCCTCGAAGACTCAGACAAAGCCCACCTCCAAGCTCTGCCGCCCGCTCTGGCTCGCTTCGCCTCCCACACTCCTTCTCTGATGTTGAGGGCCACTTAACATCCACACCATATAATTTAGTTCTTGATTACATAGCGTCAAGTGTCTTGACAATTATATCACAGTTGTGAGTCTTGCCTTCATTATGAGAAGCTCCTGGAAAAATACTTCTCATTGTTAACAGCTCCTGGCATTGTGCTTTGTTCATAGCAGGTACTCAATAAACTCTTGCCTTTGTATCAGGTCTTTCCTTGTGAGGGTAGTGAGCAGACTCAAGCAACCAAACCACCTCAGGCCAGGCTCTGAGCTAGGGTGGGGGTGGGGGTAGGGGGAAGGCCTCTGGCTTCCCTGAGGTATCCTGCAAGGCAGTGATGGCAATAGTGCATTCCATGGAAATGCCCAAGGCCTGTCTGGGGGGCCCCTCTGACCTCTCCTAGCCCTTGTAAATTCAGTGTCTTTGGAACTCCCTTCTCCCCCAATTCCTCTACAGCACCTCTTCTTGAATTCAATTTGAGGTATTTGTGAAAAGATGTGTTTTTCTCTCCATCTCCACAGCAGAGCACACAGTAACCGGCACTTAAAATGATAAAGTCTGTCTGGCAGGATGGGTGAATGAGTTGCTGGACTAACATAGGAGACTGAGTAGGTGGATGGGTAAATAAAAGAATGAACCAGGTGTGCCTTGGAATGGCGCCCTCCAGAGGACAGAGATCCCTACTTGTTCAAGACCTCAGTGGGATTCCATTAACCACAGGGTGGAATTTTTTCAAAATATTTTCAAAAATCTGTAATTTAGAAACTAGAATATTTATGAACATGTAATCAAAATATGGCAAGACACGTATAAAGCTAACTCTAGAGTTTGATACACACAAACATTCACTTATACCTAGTTGCTAGGTAATACATTTTTGAAATGTTCAATGTTTTTTATTCACCACCTATATTAGAGGGCCATTACTTTCCTCAAGTGAAAGCAAAATATGTCTGCTATCACCACCAATATTCTTTACCTTGAACTTGAAGGAAGCTTTTAAAGAAAAAAGGCTGGGAGAGCTTTAAGATCCTGTTCAGAATTTCTCAACTTTAGCTTCATGTTTGAATTACCTGGGGAGGCTTTTGAAAGTCTTGATGCCCAGACTGCGCTTCAAATCTATTGCATTAGAATCTCTGGAGATGGGACCCAGGCATTGGTATTTTTTTTCCTTTTCCTGTCTTAAAACATTTTTTTCTTGAGTTTTCTTTTTTCATTTATTTTATTTTCTTTTATGGTTTGGCAACCATATTTTTAAAGCTCCCCAGGTGACTCCTGTGTGTAGCCAAGGCTGAACCACGGCTTTAACCCATGTGTAGCTGAGACTAATGAAAAGACTTACTGTGCAAACATGAGGGTTTTATGTTCCCTGTAAGAGTCAGGTCTGAAACAGCCCGTGTCCTCACTCTGATCCCTGCCCATCATCTCTTTCTTCCTTCACACTTATTTCTGTCTTGGCGGTCAGGAATCGCTCCTGGGCCATGCCAATGAGGATCCAAACTCAGCTGAACTACACTATCGTTTTGTGAAAGCTGTATTTTCCCACTCATAAACTTTGAACTGAACTTCTCAGCCTAGAAGGAGTTTTAGGAACTGAGAAAAGGAGATAGTTAAAATAAATCCTGAGGAGGTTGCAAACCACCCTGAGCCAGAGTTGGCCATTCCCTCGAATCATAGGAAAGTTGAGAAATGACAAGCCATATGCCCCCCACCCCACCCTCAGTAAGTGAACATGCTCCCCCATACTTTTGTTCTCTGATTGTTGTCCAGAAAAAAAGCTCACCACAGTTTGCTTGGGGTGTCACGTTCTCTCTAATGTCCTCTACTGCAGCAGCTTTTAAAAAGCACTTCCTTCAACCCTAACTAGTCCATTTCTGCTTTGATAGTTTGGTTTCTGGGCTAAGTCATTTCATGGAACCATTTGGAAAAAACAGTGTCTAGAGATGTCCCCCAAAAAAGTATCTTTTCCAGGAATTTGGCAGTCATCAGGTCTAAAGGAGGACACAGCGGGGCAGATCTCACCATCTTATTTTCCACTTCCATCCATTAATTCGTCCTATGCCCACTCACTGAGCAGGACTCCTGTAGTGAGTGGAACCAAAAAACTTGCACACAACACCCGTGGGTTGCAGTTATGTATTCAGTTTCCTGCCTACGGGACTAACACGGCCTGGGAAGGGGAAAAGAAACACTGGAAGAGCTGCCTGGATGGAGTAACTGACTTCTACTAAGTCATGGCTTCCTACACTTTACAAAATCATCTTCCTACAGGAAAATCGGCTCCCACAAGGGTAGCAAGGGTTGCAAGGGTCACATGGGTTGCAGGGGCTGCAGGGGCTGCAGGGGCTGCAGGGGCTGCAGGGGCTGCAGGGGTTGCAGGGGTTGCAGGGGTTGCAGGGGCTGCAGGGAGAAGTGCAAGGGTAGCAAGGAGACTCTATCTTGACGCAACTGCCGAGCCCATAGGAGTAGGTTACGTCCTTTTCATCGACACACGGCGGCAAGCTGAACTCTTTGCAGATGTTCATGTAGCTGTACTTTTTCGATCCCAGGCAGTCGTACCTGTTCTCGCGCTCTGCCGACACACACACCTTTCCGTCTTTCACTCGAACTTTGACTTGATCAGGTTCAAAGCCGCACACGTTCACCGATCCTAAAATGTTACTGCTACAGCACGATGAGGCCAGAATTCTATTTGTTGTTCTCCTCAGTCTGAAATTTAGAAAAAGGGTGAGAGGAAGAGGCTCAGAAGACCTCAGAATTCAGGCAGAGCTTGAGAAACAATATTTTGATCTCTATTTTGTTTTAATAGCAAGAGTAAACACTAGTCATCGTGAAAAGTCAAGCTGCGCAGACGTGTATAAAGTGAAAAATAAAAGGCCTCCATGGAAATCATGTTCTTCCACAGGTAAACCTCTGTTAACAACAGATGAGTGCTTGGCCTTCCAGATTTTTCTCTTGTATTTAAATCCCAGTTCCTCCTCTTATTAGTTAAAGAACCTTGGCAGGTTCCTGAATCTGTCTGTGCCTCGGTTTCCTGTCTGTAAAATGGAAATAATGACAGTATCTGCAGCACAGTATTGAAGCATTAGATGAAAGTATGTATTTTGCTTAACACTGTGCTTGGCACATTATAAGTCCTGCTTAATTATTACCATGATCATTATTATTACTACTATTATAGGTAGACTCAGAGTATTTTTTTTAAAAGGGGATCCAACTAATAAGATACCATTTAAAATTTGCATTTTAGAGATGGCTGTCAGCCTCAGAATCCAACCCTGTTGGCCCACAGGACTGGTACCACCACTGGGCCATCACCCAGACTCAGCCTGAAGGCTCCATCAACAAACAACAAGGCAGGATGCCAGGGCCTGGCTCTGCCTGAGGGATCCTGTCTCCTTCTGTCTGAGGATGCTCCAGGCTCTGAATGGCTGGCCCAGCAGGGGCAATCAGCTTGGAGGGCCTGTGTGCTGGATCTGAGTCCTACGAGCTTGCAAGGGCTGATGGCACACATCCATTCCCACCTCCTCATCCAGTGACTTCACGTTGATAGCTTGAAATCTATCATGGTGGGAATATTTACACCATGGACATCGGTAAACACTACAAATCAAGGTTTTTCTCCTCCCCACCCCCACCCCCACCCCCAGAGCTTGTTGTTAAATACCATTACTTGTGGCCCCTGGAGCAGCAAGCACAGATCTCCATGGTTCCTATGGAGCAGCCTTGTTGCTGTGTGTGAATCCTTAATAATAAAATGACAGTAACAGAAGCGCACACTAATTGGTCACTTACAATACATCAAGAGGTAGTGAAGTGAAATGCTTAAGAAGAGCACAGGCTCTGGAACCAGGGTATTTAGGTTCAAATCTTGGCTCTGCCATGTGGACAAGCTACTGAATCTCTGTGTCAGTTTCCTCATCTGTAAATTTGGGACTTACTTCTAGGGTTGTTGTGATGCTTAAATTAATGAATGAAAGGTATTTGTGATAGTGCTTGGCACATGATTAGGATGTTGGGCTTTTGTCTTTTTTCTTTCCCCCCAAAATGTACCATGATAAGTGCTAAGCTGGTGAAAGCACTGTTTTATTTAATCTTCACAATAGCCCTGTAATGCAGATGTAATTATTACCATTTTATCGATGAGAAGAAGATAAAGGTGGTGAATGGCAGAGTCTAGATTCAAATTCAGGCGTGTTAATGTCAAGGTTATGGTTTTAACCACCAGTTAGATTGAGCTCTCACCCTCTGCAGACTGGCATAAGCCCTGTGTGTTCTGGCCTGACTCAGGGTCCATTTTCTTTCTAATTGCCTGATCCTTCCAAAAACAACCTAATGCTCTGCAATGGCCTTTGTTTTATCCCTTATGTTTAAAAAATATGTATATCTATGTTCTAAGAAACACTCCTGGAAGATCATATTGCATCCCTTGGCCTCCAAAGGAAGGTCTTAGAGTGTGTAATTTCTAGAACTTCTACTTCAAGGAGTCTGGACTCATTGATTAATTGGTTTCAAATACAGTTTTAGTTCTTACTTATATACTGAATTTTGTTTATATACTTACTTTTTGATGCATAAGTTATACAAGTTCATTGTGGAAAACTCAGAAAATACATATAAGCAAAAAGATGTAATATTTTTAAAAATACTCATAATCCTATATATTTAACATTTTCTTCCATGTGTGTATCTATTTCAACATACATACATACATATATATATATATATATATATATATATATATATATATATTATATATAGAGAGAGTTTTGTGTGTGTTCTTATGAAGTCATGCTATACATACTGCTTTGAATATGTTATTTTTACTTTATATGCCCTAACATGATTGGTTTAACTGCAGCGTGATCCCTTGTACTGAAGGTGATAAACCAAGGCTCTTAGTGACTAATTCCAAAATGGTCCAATAGAATGCTGCCCTAGAAGATGCTGAGGCCAACAGAAAATGTATGCCAGGCACCCAGAGGACGGTGGCAGTCATTCAGTTCCAGTTCCACCCCAGTCCAAACGATCCTGGAGTGGTATGGGGCCCAAATGTCTTTCATGCTCTTCATATGCCGGGGTACTGATAGGCCATACTAAGAAGAAAGGAAGACAACTGGACTTTCTTTAAAATCTTTAAAGATTTCACCTGGTGGTGAATTAAGTAATGAAGGTATCAAGAGGCCTATCTCTACCCAAGAGCAAAGGGAGGCGGGCTTTCCTCTAGCTGTCCTTGGAGTACTTTGCTTTTTCTCCTACATTAGACCTCTTCCAAAGACCCATTAACTATTCCTCTTTGCCCATGTGTCTTTCCCTTTGTCTTCTTTCTTCTCCTCCTTCCCTTCTTTTCCTGCCTTGCCTTTCTTCTCCAGACATTTGGATGGTATTGAAGAACAATGTCACCCAGCAGGAGCAGAGCAGCAGAATGTAGGTGCATCTGAGTCCCCAGCAGGACTTATTAAAACACCGGTGGCTAGGTGGCACCCACAGAGTTTCTGACTCAGCAGGTTGCAGAGGAGCCGAGGATTTGCATTTCTAAAAGTTCCAGGTGGTACTCCCACTGCTGGTCCAGAGACCAGCCTCTGCGACCCACTGACCAGACTCAGGCAAACCTGGTTTCAATTCCCAGCTTTCCCACCTCCTGATGATCAAGACATAGCTGCTAAGTCTGTTTCATGCTCTATAAGATGGCCAAGAGGGTACAAGGATTAAATCAAGTGGAAGTGCAAGGGATGTGGTTTTCACTCAAGAAAAGATAACACTCTTTATCAGGCTGTACAATCTGAAGTTTTATATGACCAAACACCAAGTCCTGTATCATTAAACAACAGGACCAAACCAAAAAGTAGACATGCATTTGGCCTAGATGGGCAGCAGCTCCTCCCCACCTACCGGTGCGTGCGGGAGATTGTTGATGAGAGGGCGTGGTCCCCTCTGGCTTCCACACAGGGAAGTAGGAGGGCTCTCCTCTCAGTGGGAAGGCCTGCCGTTCACCAGCCATACAGCCCCCAGGGCTCCCCTCTCTGGGCCTCCGTGTTTAACTAGGCCCTGACCTCTGGGTCAGAGAATGGTGGGATGGAAAGATTTCCCTGAGGGCTGAGACCTAGGCCAGGCACTGCTAGATAGGCACAGATGTCACCATGAGGGCTGTCATCAGCCTTGAAAGTAAGAGTGATTAAAAAAAAAAAAAAGAAAGAGTGATTCAATGAAAACTTATTCTCAGAATGTGAAGGGGCAAACAAGAAAAGAATGAGAAGGTGGTTTTTGAAGTTTTTAGAAGATGAGGTGCCCTTTGTATGGGATTTTCAAGGGAATTTTTTGTTGAGACTCAAGCCAAGCACTGGTCCTTGGGTGAGTGCAGGGCAGCACAGTCTGAGGGTCAGTTTCTGGGTGTTGGCAAAGGTGCAGGGTTGAGGCCACTGCAGCCCCGTGGTGTAGCTGCACATCAAGGTTCATTTGTCCACGAGGACTCTTGCCCGGTGTCAGACAGCAACGGGGCATCATTAATTAGCTGATAAACTCCCAAGGGCAAAATTGAGAAACAAAGTATCGTTTGTTTCTCCCTCTTTAGTACAAACGACAGGAGCCCACGAAGTGGCGGTGGATCAGGTGCAAACGTAAGTGAGGCTGGTAGCAGAGTTTCTTACAAAGGAAACCAAATTCAATTCCCTCAGACCCTCTGAATGCAGAAGAGGAAGGAAGAGTCAGGAAACAGCTAGTGCGTGCTTGCTGTGCTAAAGGTACTTTGGGGAGGACAAGAGAAAAAAGCTAAAGCAACAACAGTACTTACGTGGGTCTCTACTAAGGAAGATACTGCCAAAGTATCTCTTGAAGCTGCTGCTCAGTAAATAATGGAAAAAGATTGGACTTTCTATACCCAGTCTAAAAAAATACCACACACACACACACACACACACACACACACAAATATACACGCAGGCACACACACAATCAAACAACACACACTCAAGAGTGTTCTCAACAAACTCTTGGGGAAAATTACAAATTGTTAGCCAAGCCTTATTATCAGTTATTAAAGGATCACCCAAGACAGAGCAGACTGGCACCCACACAGAGAAACAATTCCAATGGGGCTATGGCAACTACAGACCAGGGAATCTTTCTTTCCCGTTTGGCAAAGAACCTTCTGGATGACCCAGCATGGCATCTGAAAGGACATGTCATACCTAACCAAACTGCTAGCATTCTTTAAAGGGGTAAAAGTTCATGAGAATATGATTTCTAAACTCAAAAATCCTTGGGCGAGGTTTCACACCAAAAATTGTTTAAAAAAAATTGAATCAACATGATATTTCTGGGTATATTTAGTCATGGATTGGGGAACTAGCTGAGAGATAAGAAAAAAGGGCATTTCACTGGAAGAAAAATATATTAACAGAGAGAGTCCTCTGGGATTGGGGCTAGATCAGGGTTTAACATTTTCATCCATATTCAGGAAAATTGAATATCTAGGTTTGCAGGTGACACTAAGCCCTACTGGATAGTGAAATGTCAAGCTTCCGAAATAGAGCATTGGAGGGTTTCACAAGGTGGTGTGAATGTTCTGAAAGTGGCTGGGAGGAGATAAAAGAGGGCAAGTCTGAGGTCATTTCTAAAATGGACTTAGATTTATCAGTTCAGAAACCTGGGAATTAGTGTAAAGACATCACCAGCTTTATATACTGCCACAGGCACAGAAAAAAAATCAACAAAACTCCAGACATTGTCAGGAAAAGTATCACAAACCATAGAAAGCATTACCGTGTGTAGAAACCACACTGCCAAGTAGTAATCTTGACGTTGTACCTACTGCACGCCAAGAAATAGGGCCTCCTGGAGCAGGCAGAGGGTACCCAGATGATAAAGAACAGAGAGGCATTCTCCGCTGGAGAGAGTGGAGAGTAGGGACAGCCAGGAGACAAAGGCTGAAAGGACTTGGCTCAAAGGTAATCAAGTACTCAAAGGTATAGGGAGAGCAGAAACAGATCTGCTCACAGGCAATCCTTCATTTAGACCAAATATTACAAAAGTATCCCTGACTCACAGTTTTTGTAACTTGATACTCTAAGGAACAAAAATAAAAATTGGTTCAAATTGAGTGTAGATGAGTTTATAAGCAATAGCCGCATCCCAGGTTATTGAGGGAGATTTGTTCCTGACCTTTGGTGACTGATGACCTGGACAATAGTTGCCTTATTGCCTTTTGCAGTGACACATCACTGTCATTGTTGTCAAGGGTCTTGCTCTGTCTCTCTCTGTTTATCTATCTATCTATCTCTATCTATCTATCTATCTATCTATCTATCTATCTATCTATCTATCTATCTATCTCCATCCATCCATCCATCCATCCATCCATCCATCCATCCATCCATCTATCTATCTATCCATCCATCCATCCTACCATCCTATCTACCTAATCTATTAATCTATCATCAGGTAAGATGATATTGTTTAAGGGTACAAACTTGCAATGAGGAGTAAATAAGTCTTGGAGATCTAATGTGCAGTATAGTGACTATAGGCAACAATATTGTATCATAATCATCAAACTTACTAAGAGACTAGAACGTAATTATTCCAACCACTGAAAAGAAGTGATAATTATGTAATGTGATAGAGGTGCTAATTATCACTACAATGGCCATCATATGACAATATATAAATGTATCAAATTAACATGCTGCACACCTTACACTTACATTGTTATATGTCAAATATATTTCAATAAAAAAACTATCACCTATTCATGCCCATCTTTTAAAAAAATAGTAGTATATTAAATAGTTTGTCTGCACCTTAATTTTTTCACTTAATACATCAATACATAAAAGTCTGCATCAATGATTTTTACATCTACATATCATTTCAATATATGGATGTACCAGAATTTATTTAACCAGCGTACAGTGCTTTCAACCATTTTTTTTAAACAACAGTAATAGATTAAATGGCCTATGTACAAAGCAAGAAAAGGAAAGCTTTCTCCAGGCCAAAAAAACAAAATGTAATCAAACAAAATTTTTTAAAGTGGATTTTAAAATTACCCAATTCAATTAAAACCTTTTCATCTCTGTTCTGAAAGCTGAGACTCTCAGTTCTGTAGTTTATTTGCACAACCTTTACTAGAATTGGAGAAAGAATCTGACATAATAAACCCAACTCGAAATGAATTTTAAGTCTTTGTCTGGAGTTGGAGAATGGGAGAAAGGTTTTCCTACAAAACCCAGAAAATGCCTGTATTGTTTAATTTGCTCCCCTGCTCTTAAGCTTCTGGCAAACATTAAAGATTTGATCAATTATTATTACTTCTCTTGGAGTCATTTCTGTAAGTCCAAATATACTTAAATCACTTTACTCATAACCAGAAAAAATGTTTAGTTTGCTGCTTCCAATAGCTTTTTAATGACACCACTATTTCTTTCCCTCATTAAGGCCACATTATTTATCATTTTGGAACTCCAGCTATACACCAACAACAACCTGGCCAATCGACATCATTACGTTGTCTTTTGAGAATCTCATCCTTCCCATCATGGACCCATTTACTCTTCTTAAATCTTTGTTCAGTCACTAGAGTCATTACCTGGAACCCTTTTCATCTTTGTACCAGTATTGATTGGCACATTTTCTCCCCTATTCCAACTTACAAGGCTACCATACCAACTATACAAATATTAAAAAGTTCTTTTACTTAGCAAGCTCTCTCTTTTCATCCTCTATGGCTCGAATGGCTTTCCTCTCCAAACTTCTGAGAGATGGTCGAAGACAGTAAAGCTTGACATCACACAAGCAACAAGGGTAGAGATCGCACAGGCCGCAGGAGCGTGCTCGCTTTGAAGAGCACAAGCAGTATGGGTACGGGTGCAAGTCACAGCAGCAGTACGGGTGCATGTACAAGTCGCACAGGCACCGGGAGCTGAATTCATCGATGCATCTCAATTGCCTCAGCTCTCTGTCCACCTTCTTTATGTCCCTTCTAACACTGTCCAAAAGACAACTCAGTGCAGCCATTACAGTCACACCTTATTGTTCTGTGAGTACCTTTGGGAAATGGCACTCAGGGAAAAAAATTGTTCTAAGCTCTTCTCAGAAGTTTCTTTTAAAAATAAATGAGGCCCGCATGATTCACTTACTTTAAAGCTTGTGTTCTATGACCTCACCGCACTCTATGTAGGTCATAGTCCGTTGGTTACCATGGGAACTGTCCACAGTCCTTTCCAGAGGCCCTCCTTAGAGTTACAAAGTTACTCTCAGAACTATACTAACGTGGAGATTTCATTCTTGAAGTGGGATGGGTCCCCCAAGCAATCACCTTTTCAGCGTCCATGGGGCTAACGTTTAATGTCCTTGACCTCTGTGTGTAAGCCCTGAGGACCAGCCATAGCTGTGACGGTCTTAGTGTGGGCGATGGAAGGAGCTGCCTGGCTCCTTTCTCTATCCTTTTCTAGCTGCTCTAGCCTTGACTTGACACTTAGCCTTCCCCCTTACGCGTTAGGATTCCTTCTGGTTCCTAGTCTCTTTATACATAGAATACAAAGAGCTTTCTTATGGTTCTCCTTACGAAGTCATCCTCAAGTCAGACTTTGTCCTTGACCTTCTGATCCCCAAGTCTCTGAGTCTTGTCCTTTCCTACTAGCTGGTGTCCTGGCTATCCTGGAACATCAGTTCTCTAGTGGCCAGGGTCCTTGCTCTTAAGCGCCCCTGTCTCAATGCTCAGGGTCCTGCCCTTGGTCACCACTGCCCAGCAACTATACCTCTGGTCTTGCGCCCAAGCCTCCAGATGCCTTGTCCCTAAGTGCTTCCCCAGTGTTGGTCCTTGGTACCTAGTTACTGACTGCCTGAAACCCATACCTGGGCAGGTTTCCTCTGCTCCCAACTGGATAAACACACTGGATCCTAGGCTCAGCCTCAGCCTTGGCTCAGGTACTGCTACTTCCCTGGGCCTTTCTCCTCAAGCTGCTATCCAGCTCGCGAATCTTCCCTTTATGGACTAAGACATAGGGTACTTAAGGACAAGTGATTGGATATGACACTGGAGAGGGAAACATGGCCAGGATTAAAAGGATTTATGTACCAGCTAAGGAATTTGAACTTTATTTTGAGTACAATGAAGAATCACTGACTTCTTTTTTGTTGAGAGAAATGGAAAGGTAAGTCTAGCAGCCATACTGAAGGTGCATTGTGAGGGGACAACAGTCGAGGTGTCTTCTGCTGGAAGGCAAGAGACAGCCAAAGTCTAGACTGGGGATCCTGGCTGTAGGGATGGCAAGAAGAAAAGCAATGGGGTCACCTTCCTCCACAGGTACTCAGGCCCCATCCAATCCATTCTCCACATTGCAGCCAGAGTGATATTCATATATAAATCTGTCATTCTTCAACCTCACCCCAAAAGTCTTCAATGTCTTCTTAGGAGAAGGGCCCAAATCCTTACAAGGTGCTCAATGATAGGCCCTCTGCCTACCTCCCCTGTCTCCTCTCCCACCATTATTCCTGTAATTCATTATGTTTTAGCTACAAAGCCCTTTCTTGGAGTCTCAGTCAGACCACCTCATTCAGGACTTATGGGCACCCTGATCTGTCTGCTTAGAAATTGAACTCCCCACCCCATACCCTTGATCTAGTTAACACCTAAGGTGTTCTTTAGATCTCGTCTTAAATGTCTCTTCCTCAAGAACGACTTCCCTCTACCCCAGACTAAACACTCATAACTCTGCTATTTCTTTCATACCATCATTTGTCTGTTGCCCCAACTGGAATGTCTTATTTGGTCACCATTAGCTACCTAACACAATGCCAGGTACGTGGTAGGAGCTTCAAATTTATTTGGGGAATGACCACATGAGTGAGTTAAACAGAATTTAGTGAACAGAATGAAGATGGAGTGAGGGAGGTCTCAGTAATAATTCCTAGGTTTCTAGCTTGGCAGAATCGTGGTGCCACAGAATGAGGTAAGAAACTCAGGAAGAAGAGTAACTTGGGGGGACGTGCTGAACTTGAGGTGCTAGTGACAACTTTAAGGTAGAAATGTGGAGTAGCCTGTGGATAAATGGGTCTGGAACTTGAGAGAAATTTGGGATAGAGATATAAATTTAGCAGCTACAATTCCATAGATAGTCGGAACCCTGAAGTGGGCAAAATCTTTCAGGAGAAGGAGAAGATTGAAAAAAGAAGAGAGCTGAGGCAGACTCCTGAGGAACAATAAGAAATGCAGGAAGGAAAGGAGCTCATGAAAAGCTCATAGAAGGAGTAACCAGAGGTAAGCGCCCCTGTGCAGAAGTCCATTGTGTATCACTAGACCAAGCCCAGCATCTCCCAGTGTCCCCAGCCTTGCTCTCGGGGCCCCTTTCTGTACAGATGAAGAAGGGGCCCCTTACTGTCTTAGTAAAGAAAACAAATTTCCCTGGACTTATTAGAATGGGATGCTGGCCCCGGAGTCACATGGGATGATGAGTTAAACCACAGGTGAATAACACTTCTCTATGGACAAATGTTGAAGTCTTTCAAGAATGATCCCACCCAATTCTGAGAGTGGACTCTGTTAATAGGAATATGGCCTACTCTTTCCTGAGAGTTCATTGCAGGAGTTGTACATATTTCTCTAGCTCTAAGTGATAGACTTCTGAACTCTAATATCACCATGAATTCCATCCCTGGGCAAATGTCAGCAAAGGTTAAAATAAGCAAGCTCTCAGTTTTAGATTCTTAAATACACAGGGTCAGGAATTTAAGTACACACATCTGTATATACATGGCATGTTATGAAGATGCCTACATTTTAACTAGGGTTCTCCCACAATCCCCTTCTCCTGGTGATTTCACTCTTCATCACAATGCATGTTCTTGATGTCATTTCAGTGACTTAACAAAGGTTTTGACTTAAGAAAGATCAGATGAATATGTGATCTATTCATGTCAGAAAGGCAATGTTGAAATTCATCAGAAACCCACAGGAATAATGTAGAGTCACAGTCCCCTGAAGCATAAACACAAGGAGCTTCCATGGCTCTACCACGGAGGTGGGGGCCCTGTCTTCCACAGAACCGTGTCTATGGAAGCTCATATCCACCTTGCTGATGTCCAGAACGAACCTCCTCTGGGGTGGAGGGCAGGCCTTAGCAACTTCCCAGGCTGGGAAAAGTGGATACTTGGTCTCCAGTGTCGGTGGAACTATGGCCCAAAGAGGATCTCCTCTGCCTCTTCCACCAAGTAAGACAGTCACAGGTCACATCCATTTGCTGGGCCAATGTTACAAATATACTCCTCTGAAGTTGTTGGATCAGTACGTGGTACTTAAACATCAAATACAAAATCATACACATAAGGTGTCCTCAACTCCGTTAACAAGAATTCATAGAAAGAGAGAAACACACTGAAAAATTGTGGCTATTTCTGAGCCGTGGGATTATAGATGACTTTTAAAATTCTCTTTTCTAGATTTTTCTGTGATTTCTAAGTTTCTTCAATGAAGCTATCACCAATTTTATAGTGAAACACTTTTTGGTATTGTGCTGTCTGTCACACTCTCAGCTTTATACTAAATTGCCAAGTCCACCTCTGGCTTCTGTCTCTAAAATCCTTGTGGGCTTCAGGGCCATCCGTCTGAGCAGGTTTTCTATTGGGGGAGTCTGCCTATAATGGACATCTAACATTTGTCCTGCCCATTATCCACGGCACCTTTTTTGGGCAAAATAACTATCTCCTCTCTTACGCTGCCCTCTGCTATTCGGTAGTACCAATAAAGTTGCCCAGTCAAGGGGAGGATACTAACCAAAGCTGGCCAATCTAACTCTTTTCTGGGAATTTGATCTTTTATTGAGAGCCTGAAGATGGTTGGAGCTGATTCATGAGGACAGTGAACCTTGAAGAGACTATATATACCTTAGTTTCTGCCCTATTCTGTCATTCTCAAATTGGTTCTTCAGCTTTTCTTTGAGTCTGTGAGCTCTCCCTATTCTTCCAATATATCCCTCCTCTTAAGTTACCCTGTCAGCTTCAGTTACTTATAACTAGAGAACACAATTAATATGACAGCCTATCCCCCAAGACCTGTCTAAGGACAACCACGCCCGGCTGAACTTGTAGGTCAGCTGTTGTGCCAGTAGTCATTGTCCCAAGCTAGTCCAGCTCCTCCCTCTGAACTCAGACCTAACTGCCTCAAGGCCACCATTCCTGAAGGCCCTGTGGGTGTAGGACAATGGTGGGGACTCAAACTTGGGAAAATGTCTGGAAACACCCATAAAGGTCTGTCTGTGGACACTGTTCCTGGGGCAAGAGAGGCTTCACTGGGTTCAGAATCTCAGAATTTTAGCTTTGGAAAACCCAAGCCATCCAGGCCAGTGTCCTACTCAGCAGGGATTCTCTTTTCTAGTATCCTGGGCAGATAAGCATGGAAGAGTTGGGGGCTCATATATGGGAGAGGGTGCCTGCTTATTGGTTTAGGAGACCAGTACTCCTATGACCAACCATACTGGTTCATATTGTTATCTCTCTCTTCACCCCCTCACCCTCCCACCCCCTAGGTCTTTAACAAATATCTTCCTGCTAAATAAGGGGACGGAGAAGGAGGAGGAGGATGTTGGTACATTACTCTCACCTCTGCACCCTATGGGAGTGAACTCAGGGTCCAAAGTGCCGCAACGGGAGGTTGCTCTTAGCTGGTAGGGTCTAAAGAAGTACCTCAGGAGGTTTTCTTTCAGCAAATATCATAATTCAGGTATTATTGGGGAGGAGTCATGGGAATTTTATAGACCGAGTAAATGCGTGAGTATTTTTCCTCGTTAAGATTTGAGGAGTAGACAGAGGTGTTAAGATCACCATCCTGGTTTGTCTGAGACTAAATACTTTCCTGGGATGTAGGACTTTGGTGCCCAAACCGGGGCAGGAGACACAGCCTGGAAATGAAGGTAGGAGTACAAAGTGGCTGTGTGGTCCACCCACAGTGTGCCCAGTTTAAAAGATGGAGCTGGTCTCAGTGGGGTGCAAACCTGCATTTCACCCTCTGGCTTTAAAGGTAGGAAGGAGTTTTATTGCTATCTCTGGATCCTTCGTGACAACTATAGTCTCTAACTCCTCTTTCTCCCACTTGCTCTCCCACTAACTCTCTCATTTCTCCACTTGCCCCATCTCCCTCGCCTCCCTTTCAGCCTCATGAATTCTTCAAGAAAAATTGTTAGCTGCAATCTGGAATATTCTTGATGTGGACAGAGACAAAAAAACTTTCTTAACTTCCTTGGACTTCACACTGGAATCCTTCAAACATAAGGACACAATTCCATGCCGTCCTAGAAACCCAAGGGCTTACTTTTGCCATAGACAGTGGCCTGGTTAGTGCGAGGGAGTTGAGAAATTTTATACTCCTGCCATCATCATAACTGCCTAACTCTTAGTAGATGCTTATTTGAATAATAATAGTATTTCACTTATCTATCTATCTATCTATCTATCTATCTATCTATCTATCTATCTATCTATCTATTACAGCCGACATTCAACATTATATTAGTTTCAGGTGTACAGCATAGTGGTTAGACGTTTATATAACTCATGAAGTCATCTCCTTGATAAGTCTGGTACCCACCTGACACCATACATTCATAGTTATTACAATATTATTGACTACCTTCCCCATGATAGCTCACATTTAATGAGTATCCGCGTCTGTGCCAGGCTAATCCTCACAATGACCCTTTGCAGTAGAAATTCTTTATCCCCATTTACAGATAAGGAGACTGAAGCCCAGAGAATTCACACAAGTCACAGAGCTAGGATTCCACCAGGCAGTCATCCTCCAGCCTCTTTGTCTTTGAAGACCAGTGACCTTTGAGGAGAAAATTTTTCTTTATTCTCACCTTGAAGAAGAAAGGAAAATTATATTTGAACAGTAGGACTTCCAGATTTCTCACTTCTGTCATTATCCACACACCTAGAGCTTGATTTATTTGGCATTTTGTTGTTCAAATGGAGTAATGTGCTTTTCTGCTCTGTGACGCCCCCGTGTTACACACACACACACACACACACACACACACACACACACACCCTGCAGTCAGGTTGTGATAGGTGGGGCTGCTTCCTAAGAGCCTCTTCAGTGATTGAAACCCTCTTTCTGCCTTCCATACCGGAAGTTTTCCTCTCTCCCAAAGGAACATTTCTTACCAAGAATTCTTTCCCTCACTTAGCATGGAGCACTTATTTTGTAGAGAAGCAAGAACTTTCTTTGTCAGTTCATATCAAGGAAGATGCAGTCAGAACAAAAAACGTTCCCACAACGGAGACCCAAGTCTTTCTGCCCAGGAAGTGGATTTTCTACCTCCAGCTGGGGTTGCTCCAGAGAAAGTCAAATACGCAGCCCCCTTTACACCCAATGTTCTGTGTGACTCAGCTTTTCAGGGAAAGCTCCAGGAGCTGAGGTACATTCCCATACCTGACTTTCTCATCTCCCTGAGAAGCCCAGCCGAGAGAAAACAAGGTAAGACTCCCAGTGCCAGAAGCTGGACAGAGGCCAAGCCCAAGGGTCCCTTTGAACTGAGGGACAGGAGGCCCAAGGAGGAGAAAGGGAACAGAGAGGAGGGAGAAGGAGTGTGGTACTGGTCTCGCTCTCATTCAGCGGTCGGTTCTCAAACTTCTTGGTCTCAAGACCGCTCTCCTCTCTTAAAAGGGCTTTTGGTTATGTGGATTTTATCTATCAGTACTTAACATATTAGAAATTAAACTGAGAAATTTACAGAATATGTAATCATTTAAAAATAACAATAATAAATACAAGTAACATTTTTAATGGAAACTGTGCTTTGTTTTGTTTTTTAATTGAGAGCAATGGCATTGTTTTACATTTTTACAAATCTTTCTGATATCCAGCTTTGTTGAGGACAGCTGAAATATCTCCTTCTGCCTTCAATCTGTTGTGATATATCTTCTGTTGTTATGTGTTTGCTTTAAGTATAAAAGAGAATCCAGCCTTACACAGATCTGTAGTTGGAAGAGGAAGGATCTCTCAGACCCCTGAAAGGGTTGTAAGGATCATGCATTGAGAATTGCTGCTTTAGTTCATATTCTGGAAGTTACACAGTACCATGGCACCTCAAAAACTAAGTTTTTCCTAGAACATTTAATTCTGCCTCACACTGTAGAATTCTGTTATAGAGCTTTTGGGAGTCTGCCTACCCACTGATCCCCTTCTGTAAGAACTGAACCCCACCCTGACCAATTAAGGAAAAGGTTGGGGGGACTCTGGCGGGAATCCGCCAAGACAAGACCTGCCTCCCACTCTGGTCGTAAGTTTCTGCACCAAGAGAGGATCCTAACAACAGCCGGTCAGCCAGCTTCTCTCTTCTGGGACTTTGGCACAGGGACTCGTGGACAAAGGGAGTTTGAATTCAGAAATAGAGATTGCCATTGTGGAGCAACCTCCTGAGCTGTGAAGCCCTTGATTCGTCAAGGCTTCTGGGTCCTGCTTCGACTCCCTCAAATGAGGAGGCTTCTGTTTTAACGTGTTGCTCGTGGATTATCTCATTCATTTGTTCTACTAACAAACCTCCAAAGGTCAATAACAACTGTGGATCTCCAAAGAGTAGGAAGAGTTAAAAGTTCAAATCTTGGTGTGAATTATGTGTGTGTGCGCACATATGGGTGTGTAAAAGAAAGAAGTAGGAGAGAAGTTTAGTACTTACAAGTGAAATTTGAAAAACCTCCGTAGCAGGACTTGACTTTGGCCATGTTGTGAGCCCTCCAGGGTCATAGCTGGGTCTGGCCCATCTTGCGGACTGGAGTAGAGGGTTCAGCTAGGGTCCATTTGCATATTGAGAAAGGACTCACCAAAAGGAGCAGGGAGCATAAGCTCCCATTGGAGGGAAGCCTGGACTCAGTGCAACGTGGCATCCGTGCCTGACTCTATTCTCAGCCCTCTGCTACACCCGCTCCTCTCCTGCCTATATTCACTCATGTTGCTCTTAAGTACAGAAACATGGCCATGGTATATGGCAGCAGAGCACACAACAGAACTGCAGCTCGTGTCATTAGATGTTCTGTATGACGAGGAGTTCAAAGCAGCGAGGGCGAGTAGAACACACGACTTCAAAATGTGCTACTTTGGCCTGTGGATCAT
The DNA here is from genome assembly GCF_057876585.1 of Rhinolophus sinicus. NCBI lineage: Eukaryota > Metazoa > Chordata > Mammalia > Chiroptera > Rhinolophidae > Rhinolophus > Rhinolophus sinicus. The sequence goes on from NC_142506.1 coordinate 28,920,594, forward strand.
TATGAGCTGAAGGCAATCAAGACCCAGCAGATTCAAGAGAAACTTTTAGCTCTCCCTTAACTACCTGAAAGAATTTAGATAGGGGGCCTGGCCCAGAAAGAGAGCTATTACCAGAGACAACTTTTATCTGAATGACCTATCTGTGCGGCAGGACCAGTATCTAGTTACCGAAAGTCTGTTCTTCTTATCGTCCTTTGAAGTAAGTACCCTTCTCCTCTTTGAAGCCCCAGGCCCTACTCCGCTCCTTACTCAGATGACACAAAAGTCTCCACTGCCCAGTTTGTTCTTGAGTCCCATGTCTATACGACCCCCACACATATGTAATTAAATTTGTTTTTCTCCTGTTAATCTGTCTTATGTGAGTTTCAAAGAACCTAGAAGGGGAGAAGGAACATGTTTTTCTCCCCTACAGCAGCACTGATAGCTACATATCCCAGACAGCATTCTAGGTGCTGGTCACATGTTTGTACATTTGATCCTCACCGCCAACCCTTTGAGGCAGATGCTAACGTTGTTGCTTTTTCACAGGTGAGGAATCTGCAGCACAGAGCAGCGAGGTCACTTTTCCACGGCTACCCAGCTGTCAAGTCCCAGACACAAAATGTGCACTGGCAATGTTCCTGCAGCTCCAGGCACAGCCACCACATGGCACTGCGGGGTTGCCTGTGCCTCTGGATGCCCTCCCATCACGTTCAGTGGGAGGAAAACTGTATTCTTAGAAGCTGGCACAAGGATTTCTCTCAGGGAGGAAAGTCTCCTTATTCCCTTACTCCTACCCCAAACACACACGCACACACACACACACACACACACACACACACACACACACAAGGGCACCCCCACACACTGGTGCCGGGGCTCTCAGAACAGGAAATGACTTGAAAATAAAGTGGTCCATGTTTTCTACTGTCCCTCTACCCCTTACATTTCATTCCAAATGTGTTCTACATATTAATGGAAGATAGGAACAGAGCAGAGTTACACGTGGTTGGCTGGCTTTTGTTTCAGAGCCAACCAGCTCTCCTCGGGGACCAAGAGGGGGAAAGATATTTCCAGTCCAACCTGGGATCTGCATTTTCATTTCTTCATTGTGTCTTTATTCATGCAAATAAGGTAATTCCCAGAAACCTCTGGGACTTCTTTCCCATTATTTACCCAACACATTTTAACCTACTTGGGAAAATATGTGCTAATTTTACATCCATCATGGGTTTCACATCTCTCCCCAGAACAGTTTTTAAAAGTATTTGAAATTCATAACTGAGCATCATATTTCCTTAGATACAAATTTGAATGATTAACAGGATAGTTTCCATTCCATTCCAATTCAGGTTGTGCAGAACGTGTTAGACTAAGCTCCCCCCTCTGCCTTTGGCTGCAGCTAACGTTGAAGAGTCTGCTTGTTCATGTACCAGGACTGCAGGCCATATCTCCATTTCCTTTATTGTGAACTCTCGGTCTTTATTGAGTGATTACTAGCAGAATTTAAAAAAAAAACCCTCCTCTCACCTGAAATTCTTAGTTCCTATTTCCTCTGCATGTCCCCACTTCCTTAGGAAACTGGGCTCTGCCTTAGGCACGCTGCTGGCTTTTAGTTCAGGGAGTGTGTGCTTGGGCATTGAGCAGTGGCTCCTGGCATGGCACCAGCTGATCTCTAGACCGTCAGTGTGCTCCTTTCTGGCCCAGTTACTCTGTCTATCCCTGTCCCATGGGGATTCCATGGCCACATTTTGGCGATGTGGCTGCAGATACTGCTGGATTTTTTTCAGGAAGATCTCCTTTTTCAGGAAATATCCCGAGATGGGCTGAAGCAGGCTCATGCCAGCAGAAAGAGCCAATTATGCACCTCTCTTCCCAACATGCCCAGTGACATCACGTTGGTTGCTTGAAATTGACTATGGAGGGAGTATTTATTCTAGGGAAATCAGCAAACAGTATAAATCAGGGCTTTTTCTTTCTTTCTTTCCTGAGCACCGTTTATAGCACACCACTGGAAATATCCCTTCAAAGAAAGAAAGAAAAGAAAACCCATCACAGGAGCCAGCAGCCTGTGCAATTAGAATCTTCTCCATCCCACCCTCCCCATCATTCCAGAAGCTCCTGGTGCTAAATGGGAGCAAAATGTGAACACACAACCTCCTTTGCAGGGATGTCTTTCTTTTCCATCTCATCGATTGGCTTCTTCTTATTAGGACATCTGGTAGATTCCAAGGCTGCAGGCTCACTCAGTTCCCCTGCCATCTGATGGCTTTTTTCTGTTCTTTACATTGACTTCTCCATGAGTTTATTTTTAATCACCTCATGATCCAACAAGTAGTGCTGTCTGTTCCCAGTGGTTTCTGAACCCCGGAGAGGACTGCTATGAATACAGATTTTAGGACCCAGCCTCCAAGACACTCTATCAGTGACTCTGGGCTGGGGCCCAGCAATTTGTATTTTTAATAGGCTCCCAGGTGGGTCTGGGAGTACAGATGCAGACTCTAGGTTGGGCTGATTTTTGGAAACCACTACAAAAACATCCATGGATATGCTGGGCTTCTCTTTGGCAGCTTCTGAGAGTTAGAACCCAGTCAGGGTGAGGATGCAGGACTCACTCAGCCTGTTCTGTTTTCCAGGTTGGCAGGCAACGTCTCTGAGGGCTTCTGCTCTGTCATCCTTCAGCCCACACAACATGGGGAGTCTTGGTGACGTCTTGATTACCCAGGGACACAAAGACTGGCTCTGAGGTACAAGAGGGCGTGAACTGATTAACTGCCTTATGAAAAGCTTAATTGCACATCATTTTGTAATTTGTCATTTCCAAATGAAACACAGGGGCTGCCAGGTGAGCTCAGCGGCATCCAATCAAAGGTGAGGCACATCATTCACTGGGTGACTCACAGTTACACCTCAACCCAGCACTGATGATGAGTGGGCGTCCCCTTTCTCAGTGACTCCTAAACTTTAGGATGCAAATGAATCACTGAGGAGCTCGCAGAAAAAGCTTGATTTCCTGTCCCTGCCCAGGTTTCTGTTTCTGTAGTCCCAGGGTGGGCCTGGGAATCCCCTTGGTTAACAAACTCCCCAGGTGGATTTATTTGCTATAACTAGTTGTACTGAAGCTTAAAGGGTTTTCATGAAATGTCTGGTCTTAAGAGTATTATCTTTCCTTAAGGAATTCCTCTGGAGTAACAGTGATTCAGCTTTTTCCTTAGTTCTTTGTAAAAATAAATACAGCACTGAGTTTTGGAAATCAAGCCATGCATTTCAGCAGAGGAAAGTATGTAATGCCGGAGGCATCAGACCAGCCACCCTTCCTCTCAGAAACTGGTGTATGGTGAGTGACAAGGGAACATCTCCAAGCAGGTGGGTTGTTCTCTCAAAGGAAAGGGGGGTGAGGGTGGGGGCAGAAAGCCCTGTGTAACAGCTGGATGGAATGTTCCCCTATCAGTGTTAATTCAAGTGATTTCTTTTTGTGAGGGTAATCACCAAATTAAATGTTTTAATTACCGAAATTATATATGCACTTACTTCTGAGAAAAGAACATCATCGGAACTCAGGATCCACTCCCCAGAGGATAAAGCTGCTTTGCTTGCAGGAAAAGGGTTGTCTGGGGGGAGTCCATTTTAATTTCATTATAAAACCAGCTTGAGAAATAAAGGTATAGATTGACACGTATTCCCAGCCAGCTGTGACTTAATGTGCACAATTCAAAGCTTGGAACCTGCTAGCCACATCCATATTAATATATCGGTGGAAAACAACAACAACAGAGAAAGTGACAAATCACTATTCCTAGTATTTGAAATGAATTTTAAATTACTGTTAAAATGAGCATCAGTGAGGCAGCCCAGCTGTCAGCCTCCCTGCCTGTCAAGAGTGCCCCTTGCAGCAGAGGCAGAAAGGGCCCTGGAAGGAAGAAATTTTTATTTTTTATTTTTTTTAATTGGGAAACTGTGTTTTTCCAGGACCCTCAGCTCCATGTCAAGTCGTTGTTTTTCAATCTAGTTGTAGGGGGCGCAGTTCAGCTCCAACTCAAGTGGTTGTCTTCAATCTAGGTGTGGAGGGCGCAGCTCACTGGCCCATGTGAGAATCAAACCGGCGATCTCAGTGTTATGAGCACTGCGCTCTCACCATTGAGCAAACCGGCCACTCACCTGTGGCTCAGCTCCAAGCTCAAGCCCTTGTCTCGCACTCTCCCAAGTGGGAATCAAACTGACAATCTTGGTGTCATGAACACTGCGCTCCAACCACTGAGCGAATGGGCTGCCCAGGAAGAAATTGTTTTCCCACAGATCAGCAAGCCCTGAGCCCAGCAGATTTAGCAGCAGAGGTGTGGCTGATTCGGAGCCAGATCCATCCCCGGAAACCAATCGCCACGTACTCCTCCACCCCCAAACCCAAAGCTGTTATTTTGAATTGTTTGTTGCATAACCGTCGAACATCGTGATCATAAGAGTCTTTGTGACTTTGATTTTCCTAGTCATGAGCACATGAAAATAATAAACGTCTTCTTCCAACATTTTGAGATCCTAAAAATAAAAAGTGCTGGGTAAGCCCTGCAGTGTTAGTACGTATAAGGCAAGAGGGTGGGTGTGGGTGGGAGAGGCAAAAGAAATGCAACATGAAAGGAAACCTCAGTCTGCATATTTTGACATTCAATTCGAAATAGCCACCTGGTCAGGCGAGAGAGGGAGAGGGCCCCTGGGCGGATGAGCCATTCTTGTAGTACCTCGTGGGTGCAGATAAGGCCCTTCCTGGTTCTGGAGGTCTGGGTGTCAATACTCTCAAGGTGAAGGTCTTTGCATCCCCCTAAACTTGAACTCTGCTGAGTGTTTGTCATCGTAGTTACTGGTGGTGGTGGTGGTGGTGGTGTGTGTGTGTTTATGCGCATGTAACTGGCAGACAGACAAGATTCAGAGCATGGGCTTTCAAATCAAACAAAACCTGCCTCTTCCTCTTACAGGAGATTTAATTAGACCGTGGGCCTCCATTTTTTCATCTAGAAATGGGACTAAAATACCAATCTTATTGCGCATTTTCTGATAATTAAATGAGAAAATATATGTGCATGCTTAGACTCAAGGCCTGGCACAGGGTGGTGATTCTTGATACCATCTCCGACACATGTCCCGGTGGCAAGGAGTCTCAGGTTATTCTTTAGTTAAAAACATCTTTCAGCACATGTTGGGCACTCAGAAATCAGCATTGTAATTCAGTGCCTAGATATGAAACTCTGACAGTTGTGACACCTTTGGGGAAAAGGACAAAGTCTTTCACTTCTGCTTTCAGTTGATGCTCATGGTTAAAACCAGATAAAGGATGTAATGCAGTGAGTCATGTCTAAAACTAGGAGAGGGGACTGACTGTTACCCTCATCTTGACTAGATTCTAAACCCACCAACATTCCATGAATAAAGTGAGATTAGAAGTGACATATTCACCAGCATGAACACACTTTCCCTAGTAGACCACAGCTAGAATCTCAAATTGATCAAGTCCTGGTCTATTGACTGCACCCAGCCTCAGTTTTCTCTTCTGTAAAATGGTTACAATAACACCTGCCTCACAAGGGGATAATGTGGATTTAACAGGTGGTATTTGCAACATGCTTAATACAACACCATGCACATAACCGCAATCAACACGTGCTAGTTCCCTTCTCCAGTCAGGTGCAGGGACTCAAACTCTTCCACAGCCCTGAGGCCTGTCCCGTCCCTCGGGGCCACCTAGGTTGCTTAGCAATAATTCAAACCCTGGAAGCTTGGATATTCTTCTTTGCCATCTGTTATGGGTTGAATTGTGACTCCCATCAACATAGGCTGAAGTCCCACCCCCAGTACTTCAGAATGTAACCTTATTTGGAGTTAGGGTCTTTACAGAGGTAAATAAGTTAAAATGAAGTCATTAGGGTTAGCTCTAATCCAATCTTACTGGTATCCTTATGAAAAGGGGAAATTTGGACACACAAGATGATGTAAAGACACATAGGGGATCGCCATGTGAAGATGGAGGATTGGACTGATGCATCTACAAACCAACGAATAACAGAGATTGCTGGCAAACCACCCGAAGCTAGGAAGAGGCAAGCACTAATTCCTTAACAGGTTTCAGAAGGAGCATGGCCCTGCTGAAAGCTTGGTTTTGGACTTCTAGCTTCCAGAACTGTGAGAAAATAAATTTCTACAGTTATAAGCCATCCAGTTTGTCCTAATTTGTTAGGACAACCCTAGGAAACTATTACACCATCCTTACAGAGGAAACTTGGCTATGCATAGAATAAAAATAAAGATTTGGGAATTAGGTCAAAGCAGGGGTGTGGAAACCCACTAGATGTTCCTCTGGGATAAACTGAGCAACCAAACTAAAAGGAGGAGGTCATTTTGCTTTGAGATGCACAAACACATACTCATTTTCTCTCAAATCACTGTTTTTTAAACAACAGTTGACTTTTGAACAACACATGTTTGAACCACCTGGGTCCACTTATATGCAGATTTTTTTCAATAAATACTATAAATATATTTTCTCTTCCTTATGGTTTTCTTAATAACAATTTCTTTTCTCTAGCTTACTTTTTGTAAGAATACAGTTTATAATACATATAAAATATGAGGTAGTGTTAATTGACTGTTTATGTTATCAGTATGGCTTCTGGTCAACAGTAGGCTATTAGTAGTTAAGTTTTGGGGGAGTCAAAAGTTATATCCTGATTTTTGACCGTGCAGAGGCATTGGTACCCCTAACCCCGGCATTAGTCAAGGGTCCACTGTAGATCCCAGAAATCTTAGGTTTCTTCAGAGAATTCTGTAAGCATTTGCTTTTACTTTACATTTCTTTAGTATATTTTAGTAATTTTACTGGCTTTAAATAATAACGCTTTATCAAGATCTTTATAGGATTTTAATCCTCATAACTACCTTATGAAGTGGGTGCTATTTTTATCCTCATTTTACAGATGAGAAACTGAAGCACAGAGAAGTTAAGCAGGTTTCCTAAGGCCACGTATCGAGTAAATTGTAGGGCTGGGATTCGAATGAGGGACTCTGATGCCAGAACCTTCATTTGTGACTACATTTAATCCTTGAGCAACACAGTCCATTTATACGCAGATTTTTTTTCCAATTAACTGAAATTCAGTTGACCTCTGAAGTTCAAATCCTCATTGTTCAAGGGTCAACTCCAGAGTTGGGAATTGCATATGAGAAGGGCCAATAGTAATTACACTCAGATTTTCGACTTCAAGGTAGATCGGTGCCTCTAACCCCTGAGTTGTTCAGGGGTCAGCTGTATAGCTGGCCCTCTGTATCTACCGGTTCAGCGAACAGGGGATCAAAAATATGTGAAAGAATTGTTACATTGTTGCTGACGTGTATATGTAGTTAAGCTTACGATGGTTGTGTCTGTACTGAACATATACAGACTTTTTTCCTTTTCATTATTCCCCAAACAATACAGCATAACAACTATTTACATAGTATTTACATTATATTAGGTATTATAAGTAATCTAGAGATGATTTAAAGTACACAGGAAGGTGTACGTAGTTTATATGCAAATACTACACCGTTATGTATAAGGGACTTGAGCATCTTCAAATTTTGGTATCCACAGGATGTCCTAGAATCACTTTAAGTTCTCTAAAAACAATAATAAATACACACAAACACAAACACATACACTCAGATGTCCAGTAACATATTTCAACATGGTGGAGACCACCACAGCACAAACTTGTGCTGCCAAACTAACCCTTTTGTAGAGAAAACCTCATTCATTCATTTATTTGTACATTCAGTTAACAAATGTATACTGAGTATGTACTGTTGCATCTGTGATCTTCCTGTAATTATATTGATTAGGAAGATCAAAGCTTTACCCTCATCTCTTAAAAATATTCAGATTTGTGCATATTCATTCACTTAAAACCAAGCCCAACAGAATAATGAATTGTGCAATAATTGGCAGTTCAGGTGATAAACATATTAACCATTTTAACATTTATTATAGTTTTGGATACTATTTGATTGACTTTTATATTCATGATAAATATTGGCAGTTGGAAGAGAACGCGAGGATTAGTATTTGAAGCAAAAATTTTCTGTTATTCTTCTTCCAAACTTTTAGATCAGTTGAATTGAAAGGTATTCCAAGGTTGCAAAGCAAGCAGTTAAAAGCTGTTATTTTTTACAATCACACACATGTGGGAATCAGGATTTTATTGATTTCATATAACATAATGCAGGAGGATAAACTTGATACTGAGGCCAATCTTAATCTAATTAAAAATTTTAATTTTTATCTGAACAGGCTGCTTTCCCTTGTTTGATTATTATAAGGAGAAAATATTGCCATTTGAAATTATAAAATAAATTTATATAGACAAAAATGAATTTTTATATATTGGAATTCAGTGTAAAGTTTCTTTTGAAAACAGATACAAAGTTTGCAAACTATCATACCAGACCACCATGGCACAGACTGTTACTGGGCAAAATGGACAGAATTTATTTTTTATTCCCTTTCAGCTGCCCCTCTCCTGTGACCATCTCCTCCGCCATGTGATTGTGGATTAGTCATGAAAGAGTTACTTCCAATCAAACGTGCAGTCTGCTATAGAGCACTCCCAAGTGGCAGGATGTTAGATGCTGTGACTGGAGGTCACCCCATAGGCTACCCATTCTGCCTACTCTCCATAAGCTGGGCTTTTGAAAAGTCTGATTCAACCTTGTGGCAGATGAAAATGTCCTCCTGGAAATTCTCTGCTCGGATGAGGTGCTGAGCAAAACACAAGGGCTTTTCTTCATAAGAGGGCCTCAGTTTCAATGCAGTTTTCCACTCCTGATGAGAAAGACAATGAATTCCACAGAAGTGAGCCTTCTCAGTCGGCAAGAACGGAACAGAATATCTTTGCTATTGACACATTTATCAACTTGACTGGAGGAATAGTTTCTCTTTATAGAACTGATTTTATAAATAGATTACTTTCTTTATTGCATGGTTAATATATGTTCATTCCTGATAAATAAGAAAGTACAAATAGCAAGAATAAAAAGTAAATTAAAATCTTCGTTATCTAAATACTTGGGGGAAAACACTGTTAACATTTTGGTGTACATCCTCTAGATCCACGGTCAGCAAACTTTTTCTGTTAAGGACTAGATAGTAAATATTGTAGGCTATGTAGGCCAAGAGGTAGAATTGGGAATATTACGTAGGCACTTATACAACAAGAGAATCGCTATAAAATTCATACTGACAAAATATAAAAATAGCAACAACGAAAAAATAATAATCACTGAGTACAATTTTTTGTAATAGTTCTACTAATGGTAAGAATGGAATTCTTTTTTGGGAAAGGGTAACATTTTCCTTAACTGCGGTTGAAATTTAGTGTTCCCATTAGTCTTCCCCAAAGTCTGTTGTAAATGTTCATCTGTTAACACTGATCTGTAATGAAATTTTATGTATTTAATCTTTGAAAATGTCTTTTCACATAGCTAGGTACTACCAAATACTGATGTCAATCTACAAGCACACGATTTTAATTGAGCATACAATTTTAATATTCATTTTTTGGAAGGCATTCTTTGAATGCTACTAGATTCTCTTCTTATTTGCCTTTTAGCATGCCATTATAATATGGGTTAATTGCTTCCAGTTGAAGATTATGTGGAAGTTCCTCAATTACAGTTAGGCGGACTTTGAAATATGGAAATGCTCCCTATACTTGCATGGAGATTCAAAAAATGCTCAAATGGTTTGAGCTCTGAAAATATGTCCACTGAAAATCTGTGTGGGAATGGAGATCTTATTTCTCACTTTAACTTTTGAAAGAATAGAAAGCATAAAAAGCAGCTTGACATTACTTGTAATTCAAACAACATTAGTTACCAAAATGACTTTATTTCAGTATATAAGTTTGCATATAAACACTGCTTGTCTTTTAATTTTAGATTGAATCCATTGAGAAACATTAGCAAGTCTGCAGCAGAAGTTAATTTTCAAAGCCATTTAGTATTTAATAATAAATATTGCTTAATAAATAAATAGACAAATAAATAAAAACAATAAAGAGAAGTTCTTATTCAGAAAAATTTCAATCTCAGGCCCAAGTCCAAAAATTGCAATAAAACTACCATTAGTAAACCACAGAACTATAGTATAGTAGTGAAAGTTGGGATATTTAGCTTCTATTTGTGACAAAAATCTACAACTTACAATGGTTAACTCCACAACAACAAATGACACTATTGGTTCAATAACATATGATAGAGTCAAGTATTTCTTCCATATACCTATTGATGAACAATATAATGATAACTATAGGTTTTAATACCCTACAATTTCACAAGCTCTGTAAATTTTCCCAACTAATTCTTTTTCTGCTCCACACCTATTTTTTTGCCACCATCAGTTATAACACATCCTAGCAGATTCCACTTCATGTTGTACTGATTAGTTTTCTCAACTTCTTTGACAACACTCTCACCTCTAGTTGTTCCATGTGGACTATTCATAGAGGCTGATTCTTCCGCCACTTCAAACTTGGTGTTGAGTTCTCAAATAAACAACGATTGAGCACTGTTAGTAACAGCTATCAACTCATCAAGGGATAAAGTAAACCACTCAATATCATGTGCTTTGTTTTTCAATTGACTACTAATGTTCCTCCCAAAGTCCTCAGTTCTTCAAGTAATTGAAGAAATGCTAATAGTCTTAAACATGTTTATTGTCTCTGGACATAGTTCCTTGGCTGTTTCAATCAAATACGATTTAATTAACTCATTATCGATAAATGGCATTCCTTGCTTAGACAATATGGGCCACTCAAAAATGAACCACTGTGTAGCCTCATTTTCATTTTTTATTTTTGTGAAGAAATTGTGCTGTCATGAGATATGCCATTTCTAATTTTCTAATTTTTCTGATTATTGCTTTCCAATGAATTGAGAATATTCTGATGAGTACTTAATTTAGTGATGTCAATGTATGAGTATACTGTCTTATTTTTAGCATCACTATAGTGTCACTATTGTTTTGTCATTGGATTCAATAACAAAATAATCCATGCTCCATTGTGCTAAAAAAATATGACACTCAAAAGTTCATGTTTCTCTTCTTTTTTTGTTTTGACATGACAGGCATACACATATTATATACATATAAAATAATAAAATGCATATAATGCCACCACATAGTAATATGGTTGACTCTGAAAATACTGTTGAGTTATAAATGCCACTGTAATTTATAGTGCACATTGCAATGCAATTCTAATGCTAACTACCTGGAGTTCGGTCAAATTTCACAGGGTAAAGGCACAATTCTACATAAGGCTTCTCTCACTTCAGACACCAGTATCAAGCTCCAGGGTTTCCAAGCCATCCACACTTTTGACCAACTGGCTACAAATTTAGGGGTTCCCACTACCACCTCAGGTTTAATCATTTGATAGAACAACTCATAGAACTTAGGAAAGTGCTATACTTATGATTACAGTTTTATTATAAAGGCTACAAATCAGAATTAGCCAAATGAAGAGATGCATAGGGCAAAAATTGGAGGGTCCCAAATGTGAAGACTTTCATGTCCTCAGGACATGTCTGTCACTCTCCCGACATATTGATGTTTCAACAACCAGGAATGTTTACCCAAGGTTCATGTTTAGAGCTATTATTGGAGTTTCATTATATAGACATGATTGAATCGAATCAATGGCTAAACCGATGAAGTTAATCTCCCCTCCAGCCTCTCTCCCCTCCCCAGAGGTCAGGCTGATAGTACAAGGCTCAAATGGTTCTAATCACATGGTTGGTCTTCCTTGTGTGGCCTGTCCCCATTCTGAATCATCTCATCAGCATAAACTAATCCAGGGACCCACCGTGGATCACCTCATTAGCATAACCATCAGGATCCAATCCTATCACTTGGGAAAGTCCAAGAATTTAGAAGGTACCTCCCAGGAACTAGGAATAAAGGCCAACCAAATTCTTTTTATACGACAGCCACTGGGCAGTAGTGTAGATTAATGAGGGTGCCACATACAGTCTCTGTTGCAACTATTCAACTCTGCTGTTGTAGTATGAAAGCAGCCATAGCCCATACATAAACAAATGAGTGTGTTCTAATAAAACTTTATTTATGGACACTGAAATTTGAATTTCATATAATTTTCATGTGTCATAAATATTCTTTTTGTTTTCCAACCATTTTTTAAAATGTAGAAATCATCCTTAGCGCACAAGCTACAAAAACAGGAAGCAGGCCAGATTTGGCTCATAGTGAAACTAGAGGCCAACCGAGTCTGGGGCTCGTGCTGCCTGCACTGCTCAACTAATAGACCAACACAGGACATGGGTCATAGAATAAGCGTTTATTATCAGAGCACTGGTGGTCTGAAAAGACAGCAAGTTAACACCTCCAAAAATTGCCTTAACATTCTCCATCCATCTTGGTGTATTTAAGGGAAAATCTGGACGTTCCTCTAAAGGCTATGTGTTGGTTCTGGGGGTCTGCATGGAGCCTTCCCTCTGGCCACATGATTCTCTGGTGGAGTCAGGAACCCAAGAACAATGATGGGAGTAGCCTGGAAAGAACGGTAGACCATGGAGATTATGATCAATAAGCCTAAGGGTATTAATCATAAGCTTCAGGATAATTTTCTAAAAATTACTGGGTGGGACAAGTGACCTTCCAGAGCTCAAGACACAGAGGGATGATCTATTGTTAAGCTATAGGTAGGTCAAGGAAAGGTGAAGCTGGGGACACTGCAAAGCCTCTACTATGGGGGTGCCAACCGGGCCCTGTTTCAATTGGCTATAACTTGCTGACTCCTTTCTCATCTACATCAAAGATTGGCAAACTACAGCCTGTGAGCCAAATCCTGCACACTGCCTATTTTTGTAAATAAAATTTTATTGATACAGCCATATCATTCATTTATGTATTGTCTATGGCCGCTTTGGGGCTGCAACAACAGAGCTGAATAGTTCAACAGAGACTATATTGGCCTGCAAAGCCTAAAATATTAACAATGTGGCCCTTTATAGAAAAATTTGCTGACATTTACTAGATCAATGAAGGGGGGGAGGGGAGTCCAGATACCATGTTTAGCACATTGCTTTATTATTTCATCGAATCCTGTGAACACAGTTAGGTAGGAGATATTATCATCACTTTACAAATGGGTGCCTGGAGTTTAGAGAGGTGAAGAAACTTGTCCAAGGTCACACAGCTTACAAGTGTTGAAGTTGCATGCAAACTGTTGGCATTCCTTGGCTTGTAGCCATATGACTCCAATCTGCTTTGTATCACATTGCTTTCTCTTCTCCTGGGTAATATCTCCCTCTGCCTCTCTCCTATAAGGACACTTTGTGATTGCTCATAGGGCCCACTTAGATAATCCAGGATAATCTCCCCATGGCAAGATCCTTAATCACAACTGCAAAGACCTTTCCACAATATAACTAACAGAGGTTCCAGGGATTTGGACCTGGTATTATTGAGAGCCATTATTCAGCGTCCTACAAGTGATATGGTAATGCCCAGTATCTGTGTGGGTATTATAGAGAAATAGGTGCCCTTTACACTGCTATTGGGTGTGAAAATGTTGACATATCTTGATTGGCACAGTAACTTCAGTTTGCCTCTCCAGATCCATTGTCTATTGTTCTCCATCCTTCTGTGCCCCTGGGGGGCTGACCCGTGTGGACTGATCTCTGGCTTCCGGCTGGGCCCTGCTAATGAGTCATGGGAAGAGCTGGGAAGTGGGAAGAGGGCAGAAGATGCTGTCTCCCTGCTTCCTCTGCTGCTGTGTTGCTGCGTCTCCAAAGGCCACAGCTCCTGTCATGTGACCCTCCCCATACACCACTCTCTCAGGTTCTGGTAACTGCTCCCTCCCTGTCCCTTCCAGTCTAGAGGTGATAGTATCCCCAGCACTGCACCGTCCCTGGCTGGTTTCACACAGTTGTACATTGATCTTTTATTAGATGCCCCTCAATTACCCAGGTTTAGTGTACTGTCTGTTTCCTGTCAGGCCTTATGTGTCAAATCAGAGATCTATTTAAGAAAGTTCATTAGCAGCATTATTTATAATAACAAAAACTGAAAACAGCCCAAAGAGCCAAAATAAGAGACTGGTTAAGCAAATTATAAAGTCTTCATATAGAATATAAAATGATATTAACAATAATATTGTAAAAGAATATTACTGAAATGATAAAATACCGTATATTCCCAAGTAAAAACCCCCACAAAATTGTATGTATATACATAGTAATGTTCCATTTTTGCAAAAAAAAAAATTTAAGGAGAAAGAAGATTAAAACCATATGTAATATTACATTTTAATAAAATTGTATCAATATGTACTTGTATATCTTATATATCAACCATGTGTATTTTGTTGTATGATATATAATATATATTATATATATGACATAATATAATCATATCACATGACACATTTATATAATATATACTGTATACTCGTAGTATGTAGATTTATTGCATTATATATGATAATGCCACTTTTTCTAAAAAATTATTTACATATCTACTTATACATGTTTTGGGTTTTTCTGTTGTTGTTTTTTTTAACTTTTATTATTTTAAGTGTGTTTTTCCAAGACCCATCAGCTCCAAGTCAAGTAGTTGTTTCAATGTAGTTGTGGAGAGCGCAGCTCACACTGGCCGATGCAGGGATCGAATCAGCAACCCTGGTGTTACGAGCATTGTGCTCTAACCAACTAGGCTAACCAGCCACCCCTCTACCTGTACATGTTTATATCATACATGTTATATATAATAAAGAACATGTATATACTGGAGGTGCCAAAAAACTATACAAGTGGACACTTTGGTCAACGTTACTCAAGCAGCAGTTCGCCATAATCAGAAGTATCTGGACGCTGATGGTAACCACTTTGAGCACCTCTTGTAATTGCAGAAGTCAAATGTGACTTCTATTTATCTTTTATTATCAGCATATATTAAGTATTACAACTTTAATACAGTTTTCCTTTCTTAAAATGTGTATACATTTTTTTTGGCACCGTCTGTATATGCATGTATGCAAGTATATCTCTTTTTTAGTCCTTTGGGCTTGAAGTAAAATTTATTGTATCCTCTATTCCATATTTGTAGAAGGTACAATGTACAATGTCCTGCTCAAGATTTATGCAGATTCCCAAGGGCTCACTGCTGCATTCGTTGGGATTCCTACTCTCAGCCCACCCAGGCTTCTTTTTCCCCTTCATTGCCCCAACTCAGATGTGGGATTCACCCACATCCTGAATTTGTCCAAAACCGCCTGCACAAGGCCCGTGTGTGTGTGGCAGGCTTTTTCTTAGTGTTCAGAGTACTGCGTAGCTATCTTTCCTGCAGCAACCATCTCAGTGGCCCTAAGCTCTGACCACAGTGGGCGTGGGCATGGCCATGGCCTTGACCAAGGACCAGGCAGTAGGTCCAGTGCCAGGGCAGGGCAGGCCACTTTCTAGGTTCTCCTCGCTTTAGTTCCCCCACCCCCTCTTTATCTCATGCTCTCCATCCCAAAATTACAAACCAAGACTTCCTGATGATTCTGACAGATGTCAGCCTGGGACAGAAGAGACCAACAAGGGGAAACTCTGAACCATGGCTCCTTCCCACCTCCGCCAGTTTCTAAGGAAAACAGTCACCGCCCAACACTTGCTTCACAAGTAAACTAGCAAATCTCAGCTGGGTGGTCTAGGGCACAGTTTTTCACTTGCTTCAGTTTCCTTGTCTACAAAATGGGAACGGCACTAACATTTAATAGGGTTGCTGAGAAAAAAAGTTGAGTTATAGACAAAAGAGTATCTTTGGACTTGGTGATAGGTAAAGGTTCTTAGAGTTAATATGTATAAAGTGTTTGGAATAATGTTTGGCACAAAGTAAATACTATTAAATTGTTAGCATTTTGTTTTTTTTCCCCACGAATATGAATTATGATTCACCCCACCCCTCCCGTGAACACAGGAGCAACTACAGTCAGTTTGGCTTTGAATTACGTATTCATAGCATTATAGAATATATATTGAATTACATATATTGATAGCTATATCTAAAATACCAGAAGAAAATATTTCAATATGTTGGAGGTAGGATTATGGTGTTTATTTTTTCCTTTTATTTTCTTTGTGCTTTTTCAACTTTTCCAAGTTTTGTACATTGAGCATATGTTATTTTTGCAACTAATGGAAAATGCTATCTTTTTTTTCAAAAGAAAGGCAAGAGTAGCCTCCCAGGGTGGTGATAGTGGGGTAAGTTAGGCGGAACCTTTCTCCTTTGTGTAAGTGGATTAAACCCTCAAGTCCAGGCACGGCTTCTTGGCTCCTTGGGAACTGGGTGGACCTTAAAAATTAATGATTCCCCTCTGTTTGCATCTTAGAAGAAATCTGTGATTATTTGTTGCTCTTCAAACTTTCCATTTCAGCATCTTAAAAAGAAACCAAACAAAGAGAAATTAAAGTGTACAACTCAATTTGTTCCTACAAATCAAATTGTTCTGATAATTTCCCCTTTGATTCCTAGATTTTAAGAAGCTTAGCCTGTTTCCTGCCCCTAATTGCTCTATTAATTTAATCTGCTCAAAGTCTCCTAAGAGTCTAAATCGTGGATCTTCGTGGCTGGTTCTGGCTGGTCTGGTCTCTTCCATAGAGTTGTGCTGAGATGTTTTGCGTGTTACCCTGAATGCTATTTTGCTAGCTTTTTCCTTCCAAGAGTGTTTCTCTTGACCTAATTTAAAAAGCTCTGGTATTTGCACGAAGTTGCACGTTAAGTGAAAAGATGTGGACTTGTTTTCCTTTTCTCAAGTGAGGCCTGGAGCCACCCATTTGTCCTACTTTTCCTGTTTTGGTTCCTGATCACTTCTCTTACGGGCACCAGTAGCTTTATGTGTATCAAGCATAAATTGGTTATTTGCATAAAAACAGACAGCAAGCAAGTTAGTTCACTTTTGTTTCCTTATCTGTAAAGTGGGGATAAAAATATATGTATTAGCTTCCTAGGGCTGCTGTAACAAATGAGCATCACACTTGGCTTAAAACAATAGAAATTAATTTTCTTCATACTTCTAGAGGCCAGAAATACAGAAATGAGGTGTCAGCAAGGCCATGTTTCCTCCAAAAGCTTTAGGGGAGAACCCTTTCAGCTTTGGTCTTCCTTGGTTTATGGTAACATCACTCCATTCTCTGCCTCCATCTTCACATGGCCTTCCCTGTGTCTCTCCTCTGAGTTTCAAATCTCCTCCCTTCTCTTCTATGGACACCAGCCATTGAATTTAGGACCTACTCTAAATCCAGGATGATCTTATCCCAAGATCTTTAATTTAATTACATCTGCAAGACCCTATTTTCAGATAAGGTCACTTCACAGGTACCTGGGATTATGATTTGGACATATTATTTGGGGGACACTATGCAACCACTACTCTGATCAACCTTGTTGAGTTGCTCTGTGAGTATTAGAAATGATATGATAATGTATGTAATATAGCTACCACAGAGCCTAACACACAATAGGTGCTCAACTAATATTATAATAATCATCATAGTAATTATTATCACCACACCAAGTGCGTGAGGCCGGGCCTGACACCAAGCCTCTCTGTGCCTCAACCCACTTACTCTTCACAGAATCTCTCTTAAGGAGATGTTTAAAAACACGACCCTTAATGGACAAATGCACCGGCCACCTGCCACCATCCCCGACATGGCCCCAAATCCCACCCCGGGAACATTTTAAACATTCAGTTTACAGATGAGCAAACTGAATCTTCAGAAGCTTAGAGGGGCTGTTAGTTGTCGTGGCCGCTCAGGGGCTGTGAAAGTATTCACAAGGCACAAAGGCTAGAAGTTAGAAAGCTTATTCAAGAGGAAAAGCAATGGCAGAGAAGCAGCTGAGGGCAGAGTCTAGACAGAGCAGACAGACAACTGTACCAATCTTTAGGTGAGCTTCTCTTATATAGGAAAGTATAGGTAACTTTCTTACAGCAGAGGATGTGGCCTTTAGACTGAAGTCATTTGATTGACATGCGCAGTTTATATGACTGGTTTCTTTCTGCGCATGTTCTTACCCAGAATGCATATGGAAAAACCCACTGTGGGGGGGGGTGGGGGCGTGGGGCAAGCCATATGTTTATTTTATTCTAATTGTATTATAATGAGGCTAGAGTTCAAGCTAAGCAGTTTGCGCAGGCACCAAAAAACAGGTAATTCTGGTCGGGGTCTTATCTCATTTTTCTAGGGGTGTTTTACCAGAAAAATTTATCTATAAGGGCTGAGTCTGGACATTCCCCAGGAGTGGGTGCAGGTGATGCAATGTACTGATCAAATCACCTTCTGCTAATCCCTCTGAGGCTCACTTTTGGTTAACTCTTTTTCTGCCTCATTGTGAGTGTTACCAGGTGAAGGTCAGGCTGCCTGCCATTCATAAACCAACAACTGGGAGGCAAAATTGGTGGAAAGAAAAGCAAGTTTATTCGAAATGCTGGCATTCTGGGAGGACGGTGGACTACTGTTCAAAAGCCATCTCCCCGTCCCTCTCATGGCCATAAGAGACCATTAACACTGAGACATTAGTTAAGATCCAGTTCTAGAAAATACCCAAAGGTAAAAATATTTTGGATAATGAAGTCCCTTATCAAAAGATCCTGAATTTCCTTGTTCCTTACTAATTTTGATCAAGAGTCAAGAAGACAGAGGTGGCAGTTCCCAGGGTGGGATTTGGGGCCATGTGGGGGACGGTGGCAGGTAGCCGGTGCATTTGTCCATTAAGGGTCATGTTTTTAAACGTCCTTCTGCCTATTTTCAAAATCTTCATTACCTAAGGTCATTCAAAAATGGTGAGTAGACTTTGATGCCCAAACATTATGAAGTCCAAATATTGGCCATTTCTAAGTGTGAGCTGAACCTTATGGATGCCCAAATATTTATAGCACATAGACCATGTCAGGCACCGGGGCTCCAGAGAGAGCCAAGACCCAGACCTACCCTTGACTGGCACAGTGACTAACAAGACTTAGAAATATATAATGACTTGGCCAACTAGAGTCTTGGTGAAAGGGATTCACTGCCCATTAAATTAGACACTGCCTTGTGTTACTCTCCCCTCCTTTTACCTGCATCTATATATTCTGAGTCCCCAAATAGATGTTGAATTCCATGAGAATAAGGGCTGTATCTTTCCCATCTCAAGCTCCCTGACCCCACTCTCCAGCCGCACCTCACTACTATTCCTTCTCCAGGTTCAGCTCACACCTCCTGCCTCCAGGCTCAGTACTCTTACTCAGCTCCTTAAATAATGGAAGTGTCAGCTGGAGCCTACTTGTCCCTTAAGAGCCAGAGCAGAAGTCTCAAATACCCATTCCACAGACTTTGGAAAGCCCAGTGCCTTCAGTAAGTTATGTCTACAAGTTGCCAGGGGGAACTAAATTCTAGGTTACTTCCTGTCTGACCTTCTGCTTCTGTGAATTAGTTCAGCTTCGGGCTTACCTGACTCAGCCATTTCCTTATTTTCTATAAAGTCACACTGACACATCTTTGTGTGTATGGCAGACTTTATTAAAAATTCAGGAAGATGTAGGGATTTGTATCACAGAAAATAAGACAAGTTAAAAGTACACATTAGCCATCCTTTATAGCCTCCTTGGTCATGTTCTGAAAAACACCTCTCAGCTATTCTGCAGCCTTATGCCAGGTAACATAACCTCTTCTCCACCTTCTTTCTCCTCTCTTCTTGCTTCTTTTTCTTTCTCTCAGGAGTAAACAAAACAACACAAAATCATCCCCCACAACCCACATACACATATCAGTCCCATTTTCCAGTCCTCCCTTGTTTAATACTCAAGTTTAATTTTAAAACACCAAAGTTTTAAAATTACCACTCCTAAGGAAAGGCTTTTCTTAAATTCTATGACAAATCAACCTTCCTCCCTAGTTTTTGTCTGGATATTAAATAGTAGAGGAATGTGGTGATGGTTTAGTTTTCTAGTTACTCTTGATTCCCAGTTTCCCCATCTATAAAACGCGGATTTGATAACACTTGCTTCATTGAAGTGATGTGAGAATGAGTAAGTTCATGCATAAAGTCCTTAGCACAGTGCTAGGCACATAATCATTACAATGTTTGGAAGGCATGATACTATATTTGTCATAGTAGCTGTCATGATTCCAAACACCCACAGAAAAGTGTTACCTGTTCTTGCTTGATCTCTCTCTTCCTGTCCACTGGGGTCTTGTTCAGACATTTTGGCCTAAGTCAAGTGCCAGCTCCTCCATGGACACTCTCGGGAGCTCTCCCAGCCAGAGCTAATCACTCCTTCCACTCGCTCCCTGCTCGCATTCTGGTGGCACTGGGTTTACCCGTCCCTTCAGGCAAAGTGGAATGCAAAGATGCATAAGACAAGCCCTAAAATGAGTTTACAAACTGCAGGGAAAGATAGATATGGGCAGATAGAAAGGGAATGAGCCAAGGAAATTAGGAACTAGGAACGGGGTTAGGGAAGGAAGAGCCAAGAAGTAAATTAGTTGGCTTCAAGGTCTTAATTCAAAGTCAGCAATGTGGTCATGTTGACAATGTTGTCAACCCAGAATACCATTCTGCAGTTGTTGAGTTAGTTTTTCATCTGTTGCAAATTTTTCCATGTGCAGTTTTAGGGCTTGCCACTGTTACACTAGTGTCGATTATTTCAACATGTGTGTGTCAGTCAGGCTTCAACAGGGAAGCAGAACCACTATGAGTTATGGGATAAGGCATTTATTATAGGAAATGGACCTTACATAATTTGGGGAACAGCTGGGGAAGTAAAAGTCTGGAAAGGGGTGCTGAAGAATCAGAAAAAAGTCACTAACCAGCCGTGGCTTGTGGGGAAATTTGGAACCCAGGCATGCCCCGCTGCAGCAATAGGACCAGGAGGCGGCTGGGGAAGAAATCTAGGGAGGATTGTTGGCTCTTCCCGATGAGACCTCTGTGCGCTCACAGCACAGCATCTGCTGGCAGCCCTGGGGTTGCTGGTGCTGGCAGAGCAGGCAGACAGAAAGGAGAGCTGGATGCAGAGGGGAAGAGTGAGGGCGTACCGAACCTGCTGGCATGTCTGTGTGTATCTCTCCCCATCTCCTACCAATGACGACCTTTGACAGTAATGGTCCCTGCTTCATTTCTGCTTCCTAAAATCTCACACAGCTTAGTGT
Source organism: Rhinolophus sinicus (assembly GCF_057876585.1). Taxonomy (NCBI): domain Eukaryota; kingdom Metazoa; phylum Chordata; class Mammalia; order Chiroptera; family Rhinolophidae; genus Rhinolophus; species Rhinolophus sinicus. Next base: position 28,941,786 of record NC_142506.1, read on the forward strand.
TTGGCCAACTCAACCCAGAATTATACAGAGAAAGGAATTCTAGGAAACAGAGTTCCCTGTAGGACCATCCAGCATATTCATTATGAATCTTGGTATTCACTGCAAATTGGATAAATGACTGGTCATTAATATCTACTTCTTGGAACCATGAATACACAATATTAAGAAAGAAAATCTATGGGATCTGGGTAAATGACAGGGTTAAAATTTTAGAACAGATAGTCCATAATCAGACTCCCACATATACAGTACATAATATATGATAGAGATGGTGGTACAGAAGAGTGGGGAAAGGACAACCTTTTTAAATAAATGGTGCTGGGCCAACTGGATGTCCAAACAGAATAATCTTGACCCCTTACGTCACAACATATATAAACATCAACTCCAAGCACATTATACATGTAAATGTGAAAGAAAAATAATAATAAATCTAGTAAAAGCTAAAATAGGAAACTATCTCCATGACTCTAAAGTTGGGAAAGATTTTTTAAATGGAACAAAAGAAAGCACTAATCTTTTTTGGAGAAAATGCGTAACAATTGTACAATTGTTGGATGCAGTATAAATTAATTCAACCACTTTGGGAATCTATTTGATGCTGAGGGGAAGCGGAGTTTGCCACCCCAAAATGTGCCTTCTAGGATAGTGATAATTTTAAGCTGCTTATTTTTTGAAAAACAAAAGATTCAGGAAAAATCTTATCTTCCCCCTGGCTGCCTAAAAGGAGTCAGATAGAGGACCAGCTCCAGGCAGGGAGCTGTCATCACAGATAACTATAGTTTAATATGAACCAGTGTGTAATAGACAGGGAGGAGCCTAGCAAGGTCCTTTGGATCAAAGTCCTCTCTGTGTCCCATTGTTAAAGATGGCCCAGCAAACATTTATTTACCAAACATTTGCTTTTCCATCCCCATGTAAATTGCTTTCCTGCCCTCTGGAGTTCCAAGCCACACCCCCCTCCCCACTTTCTCCTTAACTCAAGGTGGCATATAAGTCTCAACTGCCTGATTTGTTCTTGTGTCTCAGAGTCTTATGGAACCCCTATATGCACATAAATTTGGTCATTTTCTCCAGTTAATCTGTCTCATGTTAATTTGATTATTAGACTAGCAAGAAGAACTTAGAAGAGTAGGAAGAAATTTTTTTCCTTCCCCACAATGGTGTTTACTGAAGTTGAATATATTCATACCCTATATTCTAATAATTTCACTTTTAGATATGTACCCAATATAAATGTGTATGTAGGTATACCAAAAGATTTATATAAGAATGTTTATAGCTGCTTCATTAATAGTCAAAACCAGGAAGCAAACTAAATGTCCATCAACAGATGAGCAGATAAATAAATTCTGGTAGAGTCACACTACAGAATACTATGCAGCGATTAAAATGAACAGACGACTGCTACATGCAACAACAAGGATGAATTTCACAAACATAATTTTGAGCAAGAGAAGACACAACTGAATATACAGTGTATGACTCAAAAAGGGCAAAACTGATCTATGATGTTAGAAGTCAGGATAGAGGTTTCCTTTTCGTAGTAGGGGTTCATGACCAAGAGGAGTTATGAGGGAGGCTTTGGACATGCTGGGAATACTTTGGTGTTTGAAATGGAAGGTTGTTACAACCAGTGATAATGCATTAAGCTATACATGTATGAGGTGTGCTTTCTATGTGTATGTTTTACTTATGTCCTGTTTTATCCATGACCAATTCTCTTATCTGATAGTCTTTCTCTCACTTCTCAACCTCTTTTATTCCTCTGACATTGTTTCCTACCCTCTTTCTCTAAAAATGTTTTCCTTTCATAATTCTTCTTGCACCTTGGGTCCCTAAAGTCATTACTCAACAGATATTTCTTGAGTGTCCACAATATGCCTAGCACTGAGCCAGGCCTAGAATTTATGATGGTGAATAAACTAGCGAGGACCTTGACCTCAGGGAGGTCTAGCTTCCAGTGGGATGAGGCTTCTAAATAGGTAATGGCATCACAACTGACTCATCTTTCCACCTCCCAAATTCAGGTCTTTCTCAAAGCTCTAGGTTAAAGTCAGCTTCTCAAAACTCACTATCTGTGCCCATTAATAATCCCGCCACTGTCTACCTTGTTGCTGTGTAAGACCACAGCATCAGCTTCAACAAGTGCCTCCATCTCACAGCCCCTGATCTCCCTATCCTGCCCATTTCTACCTCTGAAATGTGCTCCCACCCCTCCTTCTTTCAGCTTCCATTGCTTCCATTCCAAGTTGAAGTCTTTACTTCTCATTTAGGGTTTATTTGCAGGAATAGAAGCCACACAAGCTAGTTTGAGCAGAACGCAGGTTTAGATAGCTGACAAATTGTTGAAAAATCTGGAAAAGACATTGAAAACAGAGCTTCCAGGAACAACACCCAACTCTTAGAATCCTGCTACCTCTGTCAAAAATTAGAAAGCAACTCCTGTCACTACAAAAGTCCTTGAATCAGGAAGCAAGTGACCCTGGCACCATGTTGCTTTTGTGTCATCCATATCAGCAAAATGGATTCTTGTCCAGAAGTCTAGCTACAAAGAAGTGTGAGTTGAAGTTTCCAGCTTCCCAACCTTAGTGCTTAAAATGGATGTTGAGCCTGCCAGTCCCAATGTCTTCCTCACCTAGCTAGTCTCCCAGCTTTCCTGCCATTCCCCATAATTCTATTCTCTTTATTGCTTCCAGCTCTGATCACATCACTCTGCAGCTCAAAAGCTTCTGATGACTCATCCTTTCCACTGAATTACAGGTTAAAATGCCCTTGCCTGTCATACAAGGCCTAACTTATTTTTCTGGTTTATATCCTACTCCACTCCTACAATTTCCTCCACATATTCTGCTCTGTGCATCCTCTTCCCTTCCCACCATTATTCCTCATTAAAATATGTAGCAGCTTTCTAGGCTCATTCCAAATGTAACTTCCTTTCTACATTCTCCTCTGATCCCCTTGACTAAAGTGGCCTCTCATTCCAATTCCACTGAGAGCTCCTCCTACTGTATTTAGATGTGGCGTCTGGAGGCTGAAGAGATGTGGGCCGGAATCCTAGCTTTGCTTGGGCAAGTAAGTTCATCCTGAACTCAAAGCCTCAGTTCCCTGCCCTGTCAAATGGAGATAATAATAGTCCCTGCTTCATAGACTTGTTGGAAGGACTGGTTGAGATGAGAACCTAAGCTGCTAGTGCACGCTTTCTACAGATGGCAGTCGCTGTAGAGTATTGTCTGGTTTATCTTTGTATCTCCTCATCTAGCTGCTTAACAAACACTCGTGTAATGAATGGAAAAGCCAAACCCAGTAGCATATTGACCTTAGTTAACAAGGTGATCAGTACCAAGACCCCAGGTAGGGTCAATTTAGGATACTGGTATGAACAGATGAAGTGTTTCCACTTGTTTTATCAGGTCAGGAGAAATAAAAGCTAAGACCCTTCATAGTTGGGCTGGGGCACAATCCCATGGTGTAGATCACAGGAAGTTACCAGTGCCTCATGGATAGAAAACAGTTTGGGAAAGATTTCCTGCAAAAGCCTTTATTTGGAGAGCTCTCATCTCTGTGCTTGGTGAAGTAGTTATTTGAACACAGAAAGGTGAAAGGAGGCGGGAGGTCTCAGATCAGATACATTCCCATCTAAACCCCAGTGGAAAATACTCATGACAGCTTAAATATTGCTGGAGGAGTGAAAACTGACACACGCCACTTTGGAGACCCACTTGGCAGTACTGATTAAATATGAAGATGCAAATACTCTATAGCCCAGCAGTTCCAATTCTAGGTCTCTACCCTAGGAAGACGCAAAGATGCTCTCACCAGCAGACTTGCTCAAGGTGATGCATTGCTGCATTGTTTGTAACATCAGGAACTTAAAAACAAGCTGAGTATTCATCTACGATGAATAAATAAAACGTGGTGTTCTTAAATGTTAAAATACAAACAAGCAAATGCAAAGGCATTAACTAGATTTCTGTATCTCAAAATGGATAGGTTTCAAAGGTATAATTTTGAGTAAAGAAAACAAGTTGCAGAATGATGCATTCAGAATCATACCATTTAAAGATATTAAGGCAATACTATATATTGTTCAGGGCTACATATATGTACAAGCTTTTAATAATGGGCTGAAAGGATACATGCTAAATTCATCATTGTAGTTACTTTTGGAAAGAGAAGTTAGACCAAGACCCACGAGGACTTAAATTTTATCTGTAATGTTTTTTCTCTTTTAATTAAAAAAAAAAAAACTTAAAGCCTTAAAGGACAAATATTAACAACTGAATTTAGAATGATGGTAACAGCATAAGAACACTATTCTATATTGAAAAGATTGTTCTCAAAACAAAAATATGACTATGAGTTTGATTTGGGGTATATGCATGTGTGCTGCGTTTTATTGTGTTGGGCTAGAGACATCGGTGAATAACCTTGACCATGATCCTTCAGGAATATACACTCGCAGGCAACACATCAACCAGTGCCATGGCATTTAAATTTGAACAACTTGCTGAGGTTCTTAAACACCAATGGACCTTTGTAACCTTCAGATGAAAACTATGTCTTCTGGACTCTGATTTCATATGATTTCATATGATTTCAATCTGGCATATGATTTCAGTGGGGTTGCAGCCCTCAGGTGAGGAGTCCACACTACTACTGAGGATATCCAGAGGTTGGCTTCTCTTGACCCCCAGAGCAGCTGTTAGAAAAGCATGGCAAAGACACCAGAGAGACAGATTACAATGCACTATATAAATACAGCAATGTCTTTGCAGAAGGACAGTTTGGAGTGAGTGAGTGTATGTGTGCACATGTGTGTGTACGTGTGTGTGCGCATGGGTGTGTGTGTATGTGTGTGTGTAGAGCTGCTGAAACCTTTTATGAGGTAAATAAGCACAGCTTTTCAAGAGCTTTCAGTTTGCATCCTGAAGTGTAATGTCAATAAGTCAGATCATTCTGGGAAACTTAGACTTGGGAAGCCCAGTTTTTGGCCAGTGTAAATGCCAATGAACCAGTCCTCAGAATCTGCTTCACTCCGCCTGGAGCAGGAAATTTAGAAAAACCCATTTGGTCTTGCGTAGGGACGTGATCTCTATTTTTGACAGAATGACCACGCGGTGTCCAGCCTCTATCGCCCCTTGCTGGAAGGGCTTGGTTTCACCCAAACACCCCTGAGGGGACAAAGCCTTCCCATTCAGAGCCCATGCTTTTTAAACTAAACATCTTTTTAAACAATCACTTTAGTATTTGGAGTGTTTGAATTTGACTTCTAGCAAAGGAAGAAAAATAGAAGGAATATAATTAAAAATTAATTCTGAAAAGTTTTAGGTCTGCTGCATCTTTTCCAGTAGATGCAAAGATCTGCTGAGTGGGGGTGATGAGCTGCCAGCACCCCGAGTGCAGAGCTTTCTGTCAGTAGCATTCCCATTGGCTGTGGCCAAAACCCTAGAGAAGGCATTAGACATTTACAGGAAACTTAATCTCTTCCAAAGGCCCAAAGTCAGATGTAGCCTTAAATATTTTATAGGAAAATATTTACCAAAAAAAATAAAGTGACTTGGCAATAAATCACAATGTAGTACTCATCAAGGTTACTACTTACTGACAGAGACAGCTGACATAATGATCCAGGCCCAGAATTATTTTGGAGCCATGAAAAATCTGTCAAAAAAAAAATCTATCTATCTGTCTATCTATCTATCTATCTATCTATCTATCTATCTATCTATCTATCTATCTATCTCTACCTCCCTACCTACCTACCTATCTGTCTATCTATCTATCAACTTTTTTAACTTTACCAAGGTGAACTGTTTTTGGATTGGGTGAATAAAGTCCAGTGAGCTCAACTCTGAAATCCAGAGAAGTGACACAGGGAAGCTCGTGCAAAACCCTCACTCTGCTTATGTTGAAACAAGAATTAGCCTCTCCACCCTTCCTGCAATGTGAGCGGTGGTTCCCCGGGGCCTCCCCTAAAATCTTCTGCAAGTTTTTGTTTAGAAACCCAACTAGGAAATTCACACAGCACTCTGGTGCCCACTCCCTGGGGAAAACATTTATTTGCAACAAACACTCAGCAGTTTTAGGGTCCAGGTGGCGACTGTACATATGAGCCTCTACCCCAGAGAGGATATCCTGAGTGCCTCTCCTGCCCGTGGTGACTTCTTTTTTCTTATAGTCTCCATTCTGCTAAACTGGACGGTAAGGCAGACATCAGTGGCTCCTGTGAACAGCAGAGGTTCTCAAACTTTCGCTTCAGATTGACTTGGAGGGCTTATTAAAAACAGAGACTTAGTGCCATCTCAATTTCTGATTTAGTACTCCTGGGGCAGTGTCCCAGAATTTGCATTTCTAATGAGCTCCTTGGTGATGCTGGTGCTTCTGATCCTGGGATTGTGCTTTGAGAATCACTGGTATGTGCTTTTCATCTAAGGTGCCCCTAATTCTTCAGCTTGGGTTCAATCCCAGAATGTAGCCCTCAACCCACAGCCTTCCTCTACACAAACATCTTGGAAGGAGGGGGTGGTACAGATACAGTCAGCCAGACACAGAGTCCAAAGTTATATATAAAACAGCCCTTTCATTTTGTGTTCAGCAGAACATTCCAATCCATTCTAGTGACCACAAAGGGGCCAGGGAGTCTGGAGTGGCTCCCCTGCTCCCTCACACCAGCTTGCCCTTCTTGGGGTTCTCTCACTAAAGGGGGGCCTCATTATGACCTCAGGCACCCAGGTGGCAGCCCCTCTCTTTGGAGAAAGAGACTTTTCTCTTGGACATCCAGCCCTGTCCCCCTTCCCCAGTGCCCCCTATTCATTTCTTTTTTCAGCTGAACTGTGCATTGTTCATTTCCATCTTGACATGATAAGGCTTCAGGACCTGGGGAGTGGAAGATGGAAAAGGGGAGAAGAGGTCTTCCATCGTGTCTGCCCTCAGGGTGTGCTGAGTACATGATAATCAGAGCTTTCCTGCTGCCTGATTAACAATGCCATAGCTATGTCCTGAATTATATTAAAAGGGTCTCCCTCTGTTATCCTCGTCTGAACCGTATCCCATCCCAAGGACATGGGCAGGGGAGGGGCAGTCTTGCCTTTGCACAATAATGGGTTAGTGCACTGGTGATCTCCCTGGTAACCACTGCCTTCACCCTCAAAGGGTAGGTTCAATGCTGGGAATCTTTACTTTCAGCAGCTGAGATGATTTTGGACAGGGATTTTTGTTCTCCTTAGACCACAACTGGTAGGCAGCAGTTACCTTTGTCTATGACTAGAGGTGGAACATATTACACCTGATTAATATGCAATTCCCTAGCAGTGTTCCCTCCACAACCTGGATGTCATCCAAATTACCAGGAAACTTCAAACAAAATATGTATTCTGAAAAAATATGTACAGCACAGAAAGCAAGGGCATACTTGTTTTCTTAATATATGTAAAGAGCTCTTACATATCAGTAAGACAAATACTGATAACCCAATAGGAAAAAAGGACAAAAGGCATGAATAGAGAGTTCAAACATACAAAAATTCCAGATACTTATTAACATATGAAAAACTAGTGAAATCCAAATAAAGTATAGAGTTAAGTGAGTAATTAGAAACTCAGGGAGTTTGTAAGCCCTGTAGATCCCACCATATAAAAAATTCTGATTCAGTAGGTTCATGAAATTTCGGGATAGGATATGCATATTTTTTAAAATAAGAGCCAAGTTTTTTATTCATTTTTTTTGCATTTGGAGTATTCTTCGATGACGTCCTTGAGATTCTTTGCTAGCTTTGTCCTTTACCACACAACTGCAACCAACCACTCCACGTGGTTTGCCCTCTGTCAGTTTCACAGAGGCCTGCCCATGCCCCTAGTTCCTCATTACCATGCACCTTAATTAGGTTGATTTGTTGTTCAACACAAAGGGCCTCCACCAACGTGACATACGTAGACTCACGACAGTTGAATGCAAGCACACAAAGATGGGCTTGACACCAAGACATTTGGCAGCTTTGCAAATTCCACCTGTTTGGCGATGGTGAAAGAGGGAAGACTTCAGCCCCTTGTGTAAAGCAGTATTAGCGACCGTTACTCCTCCAGCAGCAATTCCATGGCAGCGGGTTAGGGGTGGACCTGAATCTTGAATGCACCTGATTCTCTGCCTCCACCCATCTTGTTGGTGGCAAGCAAAGGGGGAATATGCATTTTTAGTAAGCACTTTCAGGGCCTCTGAAATGCTACATTTTGGACACACTGTACTGGAAACCTAACTCTTGATATTCTACTCATAATTACTATGTCCATCAATAAAATGTGAACTCAATTGGAACACAGATCTTCTGAAGATAAAAAGATTATGAACTTCCATTCATCTTGTCTATTTGGGGCACTCAGTGAGTTTCTTAATAAAATTCTTACCACCACTTGACACATCATAAGTGTGAATTGAACAAATACTGAAAACAAGGAATTAATAGAAAACCTCCTGACATGTCGTCCCTTTGGATCACCCCAACTTGGTATAACCAGAAGAGTTTATTTTCTATGGCACTTAATTCACATTTTGGTCATATTGTTTTATTTTTCAGTACAGGCACAATATGAACTATCAATTTGTTTGCAGAATTAGAGCCCCATAGGTTTGTTGCACCTCTTCCAAAGGCATCCTGTGTCCAATCTTTTCAGGTTCTCTCTGCTCATAGTTCCCTCTTCCAGGGACTGCCTAATCAAATCCATCCACAGCATACCCTCCATCCCCCAAAACACACATTTCTAGTTAATTTCTACTCAAGTCTTAGCTTCAAAATCATTTCAGTGTCCAGCCTCCTACACTGGTAAGGACCTCTCCAACATCCTCCCCCACCCCACAGAGCACATAGTCACTCAGTGATATCACCATTACTTAAAAGGAAAACAGACCCAAAATTCCTTTCTTTGTGTTTTGTTATTATTATTATTTTTTAATCCGTTGCTTGTGCTTTCACAATTAAGTTCCAGTGCTGTTCATTAGAACTTTCTATGACAGTGGAAATGTGCTTTATCTCTGCTCATGTTTCAATCCAAGAAATCTGTTGTAAACCACCACGGAAAACTGCCTCCTAAAACCAAATGCTTGATTGCTTCGTTTGTAACTTACTTTTTCTGTTAGGTTGTGTATTTCTTTTTACAGTGACTCATTTTAGCTGAGGGGGCAAGAAAAGTTAGTGAAAACTCTCACAAAAGAGGTGATATTGGAAACAGTTGAGAGCAGTGAAGAGGTGTTTCCCTATAGAACAACAGAGAAAGGTCCTGCAGGCAGATGGAACACCATGGAAAGGTTCAGAAGCCTGAAATGCAAAGTACAGGAGGCTCGCGGTCAAAGACAGTTAAAGCCAAAGGAAGACATAAAGGGAAACTGACACAATTTTTTTGTGTAAGATATAAGCAAAATTGAGTAGAACTTGATTCAGAAAAGAAAAAGAAAAATTATTTTAAAAATCTATCTTTTTATATATGCAGAGGGTGCCCAAAAAATGTATACACATTTTAAGAAAGGAAAAAACTGTATTAAAATTGTAATACTCAATATGTACTGATAACAAAAGATGAGTGTATACATTTTTTTGGCACCCCCAGTATTTAACAAAAGTTAGGTAATAATTGTTAAATCTGCCTTAATTTTTAGAATTAAAAAATAAAATTAGTGTTAATTTAGGGTTTGGGAGTGTCAGGGAGGGAAAAATTTCCCCCTTACCATTCTTGTGTTTTTGTGGCTGGACTAATAATAAAATTGACACAAGACCGATTAATAGGAGAAAAAACAATTTAATTTCATGCACACATGAAATTTTTAAAAATTGATGCTCAGAGAATAATCAAAAAGCTGGCAGCTTTTATATCTTTTTACACAAAGAAACAATAAATTTGTGAGAATTTGATAGGATAAAGAAACTTTGGTTTGGGTGCTCATTAGTAAGGAATATAAGCAAAATTTGGGCTTGTGTAATAAATTAGTAAAAAAGTAGTAAGTTTGTTTATACAGGTTTCTCGGCCCTGAATTCTTGAACTCTGGTGATAAGGATGCCTGTTAGTCTCCAGGTTCAGGTAGGGCACCTTTCACAGGGGAGATTTACCTCCTGCATTCAGGGAGACAAAGGAGGGTTAAGCTGTCCTTCTTGCATCAGCTGCTTTTTAAGTAACTTTAATTCAAAGTAATCCATACACTAAAGTAGCATATTTTGGGGTGGCCTGCTCTGGGCTTCAAGAGTAGTCCTTTTTTCTTTTTCTTTTGAATTAGAAAACATTTCCAATTTTTATTCATAAAATTAATCAAAATAGCAAACGTAGATTTACAGAGCCACATATCAATAACAAAAGAGGAAGGAAACAAAATATTCCAGAGCTACTTTTAAAAGTTTCAAAGGAACACACACCAGGCTAAAAAGTCCACATTTAAACCATGGTTGCACGCACAACAGATTATATTTATTCCTGCATTTTCTCAATAAGTCCTTCCTTATATTTGCCTTTCTCTTTTCCAACTTGTCAAGATTTGGCTTTGTGTTCAATGATTTTTTAAAAATTTTTATCCAGTTTTACTCTGGTGATAACCACCTTGCTCGGGGGAATGCCCACGTGGATAGTTGTGCAGTTAGCCTTCCCACGCTGCACCCACTCAGCGTAAATGACTTACTTCTTTCTGTAAACCTGGACTACCTTGCCGATTTGCTGAACTTTGTAGTGTCCTCGAACCATCTGGACTTCGTCGTCCTTGTGGACGGGCATGGAGAGAACCTTGTGCTCCTGCCACAGCTCCTCTGAGAGTGGGGATGACGTGATCTTCCGGTGCACGTGTGAGGGGGTGTTGAAGTGGCGTTTCCGGTTTTGGCTGCGGGTCCAACGTCATAGTGACCATTTCGCACCGGAAATCCCACTTTTTAATAAAACATGTCTGGTAGCATATTTGATGAGTATGTTGAAGTCCTTCATTTTTTTCAATTGCCTCCCTTACTCTACGATTTTTAAATGTTTCACTTTTGAAGATCCTATTATATTCATTTTTTTCCCTCTTAATTGTTAACTGGTCTAACTCTACAAGACTCATTTATCAATGTTTGCCTGTGATTCTAGCATTCATCCAACATCACTTCCATCAATTTCATGAAACCCTACATCAGGGTTATTCATATTATGGTGATATTTGTGTCCCAAACTAACCAGAGACATTTTGATAATAATTACCAGCTTAAGAAGAACTGCCTACAGTTCAGTATGGCTGGAGTATTGGGTGTGAGGTAGGGAGCAGTGGGAAAACCTCCCAACTTTCTAACCTTCAGATTTCTCATCTACCTTGAGGAAGCTGTTACAAGCTTGCAACAAAAATTGTACAAATGAAGACATCTAACTTTGTGCCAGAAACATGACTATTCCTCAGCAAACACTCATGGTCTCCTCCACAATGCTTTGGATATCCTGTGTTGCATTTGCTTGATTGATTGATTTGTGCAGTGATCAGATTTTTGTCTTGTCACTCTGTCAAATAAGCACAAAATCTGAGAAGAATTTTTGCACTGCAGAGGGCCAAAAAAAAGAAAACAACAAAAAACGTTTTTCAATTTTTAAGACAGGTGTTCCCAAGAAGCCAGTTTCCCATTGAATAGAGAGCTAAAAGCAGAACAGGAATGTGAGATATTACATATGTTGAGGATGATAAGCTGAGACTGAACAGGGCTGGCATCTGCAAGACATGCAAAAATTTTACATTCAAGGCCAAGGGATTCCGGAATCCAACTCTTCCTATGTATCATTCATTCTGGAGAAATAAATAAATGAGTGAAATGAGAATCAGCATGCCTTACTGCATTCTTAAAATTGAATTTATAAATAAAAATAAGAAAATGGAGTACAACCTGGGTTCTTATGAGGAATTATTGACAAATGTGGGACTCTATTGACAACTAATCTGAAATGCAATTTTTCTGTCTATTGGTCTCTAAAATCATTTTTGAATTCATATTTTAATGTATTCATTTTTGGAATGTTTTATTTCTCTCAAGAGCAAAGGGATTCTTTGAAAAGAATTATATGTGAAAATTAGCTGAGTGGTTTGCAACCATTTACACTGGAAATTTATATGCAGTGGCAGTAGTCTAAAATGTAACATTTACCTTATCATACAATTCCTATTACTTTGGAGATACCTCAGAGAAGATATCTCACGATCCAGTTAAGAAGTAAGGTCCTGATTTTATAATGGGGAACTGAAAATAATAATGAGATTTATTATCGAATTAGAATCCTAAAATCATGAACAAAGGAAGGAACAAATTTGAGATTTTAATCTTTCTGTTCCATGTTCCAACCACATAGTAATAATTTCATGAGAAATTTCTCATAATTTCTATGAGGTAATATTTGCTGCTATTTTCCTGGTGTGGATTGATTTCATGGAAATACATCCCAAGGATGAATGATCATATCGAAAAGAGAAAAATGCTGATAGGTTGTGTCTTACTCATACACACACACCCTCCTTGGAAAATTTTTAACAAAGAATTGAGCATGTAATCATTACATGAATATTTAAGGGAACTACTGATTTGAGAAAATTTGTTTTGGAAGAGCAAGACTAAATATTAACGATAGGGCACAGAGAAAATCTAAGCTCCGCAACAGGAAGGTCAGAAAAGACCTACTTATCTTCTGTTACTTGCCATTTCCAATTCCCCTATAGAAGACTATTCTTTTAGGTTAATTTTCTTAACATATAAATAAACTTGTATAAATTAGTTAAGAGGAAGCTCAACAACGCAACAGAAGACATAAACAGGTAGTTCACAGAGAAAGAACACGAAAGGCTTTTAAGCATGAAAAACACTGTAGGCAATTATTAACTCAAAGAAAAAATAGGAAGTTGTATAAGAAATGCAATCTTAGTTCACTCCTTGGCTCAGCAACAAATAATATTTATATAGAAAAAATAACCTAAATGCTGAACCTAATATACCTTTCAGTATTTTATTGAACAAGTTGGACTTAGAAGGTTCAAGCTGCCAAGCTCTCTGTCATCTCACTTTTTCGGCCCAGTGAATGAACCATCAGACAGCTTTAAAACTTTGCTAAGTACTTTTAGGTTATGAATGAATTGTTTCAATTTTTTTCAAATTATCCAAAGTCCAGTGTAGTCTGCTATCCAAACACCAAGGTCTTATCCAATTTATACTTCTCCTTTCTCACAACTTGCGCCTGACCCAGGCTTGAAGTTTGCAGTGGGCAAGAAGTATAGATAGGATTGCCAAATAAAATACAAGACGCCCAGCTAAATGTGAATTCCAGAAAGTAACAAATACTTTTAGCAGAATTATGTCCCAGATATTGCATAGGATGTACTTATGCTTAAAAAAGCATTCATTGTTTTTCTAAGATTCAAATTTAACTGGTCATCCTATACTTTTATTTGCTAAATCTGGAACATGAAGTAGATGAGCTGCCTCTGGCTCCTCCAGGGTTAGATACAGACATGGAAAGGGTGGGAAGAAACGGAAGAAAAGCTCTTGGCCTTCAAAGTTACCATCTGCCCTGGGTACCCTTTTCACATGTCATATGTCCAGGGCTGACTCATGAGAGCGCCTTCATCAATGGGAATATTTTAGCTGTACTTTCCTTGACCTGGAAGATATCTCATTTAGCTGACTGCTGACAATTGTCCACTCAGCACATGGCTTCTGGTTGTCTACTCTGTTGGGGGGTCATTTTTCACCTTTCCAGATGATACCGGTGGGTGGGGAAGTTTTGAAAGCCACCTATTGGCAGCTCTCTTCCACAGACTCCAATCAGGCCCACAGAAAACCACATCCTGGCCCCACCAATCCCTGGAAATGCTGGCCAAGCCTGCCCTTTGTCCTGCTTCCAGGAAGGCTGCTTCAGCCAGCTTTTGGCCTTCGGACTTGTTTTTTCAAGTGTGAGTCATTCACCAAGTTATGTGACTGCCCCCCAAACTTCAGTGAACACCTATCATTCTCTTGGAGGGTCCTCTATCCCCACATGCAGTTTAGGGTGAGTGGTAGGAGTCCTTCTCCCATTCTGCACTGGGGCTGGGCTGGGAAACACAACACTGCGAATTCTCCCAAAGTAATGCCCAACGCAGGCTGCTTCAACCCCTTAGCTAGTTCCTGAGACTGCAGGGAGTTAGCTTCCAAGGCTGGACGGATCACATTGGGGCCACCCAATTTGCAAGCTCTACATGGATTGTCTAGAATCTCGACTATTTAGAATGTGGGGGCTCTTTGAACCTATTGTTCTCAGGTTTGGAGCCTCAGTTCAATCTCAGAGACTTTAAAAATCTATTTTAATTATCTATTATATAACTAAAAATGGTTATACAACCATACTGTGAAGATGACAAGAGGGAACTGTCGGGGGAAGGGAGAGGGTTTGTCGTAAATCAAATCCTCATCTATCATAACAGGAAGGCAGAAGAGTATCGAAAACCAATAAATCAAGAAGTAATAGTATAAGCACATTACTTAGAAGTATGGAGAAAAATACCTGAAGGAAGTTCCAAGTAATTGAAAATACTTGTCTTTGGGGAGTGAGACGCGTTTTGAAGATGAGTAGAGACAAATACTGCTGTTTTTCATTATAAGCCTTGTAGTACTCATTTTTAAAACAATTTATTGCTTTGATAATAAATATTTGAATGGTAAAACTTGCCGAAACCACCAAAAATGCAGTCATTAAAACGAATGAGGCATCTACATCAAACTAAAACATTTCTGCACAGTTAAAGAAGCCATTAACAAAATGAAAAGACAACCTACTGAATGGGAGAAGATACTCACAAATGATATATCTGATAAGGGGTTAATATCTGAAATACATAAAGAACTCACACAACTCAACATCAAACAAACAATAAAAAACTGGGCAGAGGACCTGAATAGACGTTTCTCCAAAGACATACAGATGACCAACAGACATATGAAAAGATGCTCAACATCACTAATCATTAGGGAAATGCAATCAAAACCACAAGATATTACCTCACACCTATCAGAATGGCTATCATCAATAAATCAACAAACAACAAGCATTGGCAAGGATGTAGAGAAAAGGGAACACTTGTACACTGTTAATGGGATTGAAAATTGGTGCAGCCACTATGGAAAATAATATGGAGATTCCTCAAGAAATTAAACATAGAACTGCTACGCAACTCAGTAATTCCACTTCTTGCAATTTATCCAAAGAAAGCAAAAACAACAATTCAAAAAGATATATGCACCCCTATGTTCATTGCAGCATTATTTACAATAGCCAAGCTATGGAAGCAACCCAGATGGCCATCAATACATGGATGGATAAAGAAGATGTGGCACATATATACAAAGGAACATTACTTAGCAATAAAAAAGAATGAAATCTTACCATTTGTAGCAACATGGGTGGACCTAGGGGGTATTACGCTAACTAAAATAAGTCAGACAGAGAAAGACAAATACCATATAATTTCACTTATATGTGGAAACAAAACAAAACAAAATAAATGAATAAACAAAACAGAAACAGACCCATTGATATAGACAACAAACTGATAGCTGCCAGAGGGGAGAGGAGTGGGGAAAAAGGTAGAAAAAGGAAGAATGAGGCAGTCTATGTAATAATGATAGCTCACACTTAGTGTTTGATGAGTGTGAGGCATAGTCTAAATTCCGGACATATATTAACTCATTTAACCATGTGTATTTGTTTGCTAGGGCTGCCATAATGAAGTACAACAAATAGGTGACTTAGAATAGCAGAAACTTATTGTCTTGCAGTTCTACAGGCTCAAAGTCAGAAATGAAGGAGTCAGCAGGGCCATGCTCCCCTTGAAAACCTGTAAAGAAGGATCCTTCCTTGCCTCTTCCAGCTCTAGTAGATCCAGACATTCCTTGGCTTGTAGCAGCATATTTCCCATCTTCATATGGTTTCTCCCTTTGTGCATATCTGTGCCTGTGTCCAAACTACCCTCTTTTAAAAGAATACCAGTTTATTTGGATTAGGGCCCATGCTAATGACCTCTTTTTAACTTGATTACCTCTGTAAATACCCTATTTCCAAATAAGGTCACATTCAGAGATACTAGGAATTAGAACTTCAACATAGCATTTGGGAGGTGAAATGACACAATTCAATCCATAACACCGTGCAAGGACCAGGTGAGGTAGGTACAATTATTAGCGCCATATTGCAAATGAGGAAACTGTAGTACAGAGCAATTAGAACTAATTTGCTCAAGAATCCATGACTAACAGTGGTACTGAAATTTTAAACCCAGGAAGTCTGTCTCCCCTATTCTGTGCTTTTAGCCACTAGACCATACTCTCTACATTAAGTGCACAGGCAAGGTGAGAGCATTGTGTAGAGTATGGTATCATTCTTGTGAGAAAAAAAAAATTGGGGACCACTATTACATGCATGCTTACATAGTCACAGTACGTCTTTGGAGGAATGCCCAAGAAACTGACAGCAGTGTCACCAGTAGGGAGGAGAATTTGAGGACAGAGAAGTGAGCCTGTTCTTTTATATATATATATATATATATATATATATATATATATATATATATATATATATATTTAGCACTTTGAAGTTTGCTGGGGTTCATTTGTTTGTTTACCATGTGCAGGAATTGATTTAAAATATCTAAATTAAAAACGAAAGCTAGAGGAATGTCCTATCCCTAATATCATCTCCAAGACTACAGGGGTGACTTGTATAATATTTTATGGAGGTGTGTAAGTAATGTATTTGGAGGAAATGATCTAATTGTTGTTTCTCAGACAACCTCTTGAAGAAAGACAATTGTTTTAAAGGACTGCTTAGGTGGCTGTAGAACTTTGGATAGTGGAATATTACGCAGTCATTAAACCACATTTATGTAGAATTTTTAAATGATATTGGGAACTATGCTTATAACATATTAAGTGAACATGTATGGATAGATATTCAGTTATCTTTAAAAACAATGCCAAGGAGTGACTGGTGGCTTAGCTGGTTAGAGCATGAGCTCTCAACAACAAGATGGCCGGTTCAATTCCCGCGTGGGATGGTGGGCTGTGCCCCCTGCAACTAAGATTGAAAACCATGACTGGACTTGGAGCTGAGTTGTGTCCTCCACAACTACATTGAAGGACAACGACTTGGAGCTGATGGGACCTGGAGAAACACTCTGTTCCCCAATATTCCCCAATAAAAATTTATTTAAAAAAAATGCCGAGTAGAAAAAGCTAGAAGGAAATAGACCTAAATATTAAGCATGGTTATTTTGAGTGAGGGTGAAAGAATTATGGATGATGTTTATTTTCTGCTTTATATTTTTTGTTTCATATATATTTTGTAAGTCTGAAGATAGAATTTAAAACATTTCTTAAAATGCTAGAAATGTTTCTGGTGAGTTGAAGCCATTTCCACATTGACCGACACCGACTGCCCTGAAGAGATACAATGACAAGATGAGTGTGTGTGCCTCTGAAAATTTTCTCCCTCAGAAGCCAGCCTAAGAATCCATTTTCCCATGTAGGCACTTCTATTCTTAAACTACCACTTTCCTAACTTGATTCCTCAGCAAGGTTTTTTAAAAGGCATGAGGGTGTTCTGCAAGGTGTCAGCTATTATACTTGAAACTGTATTTGGACTATTCTCTTTCAGCTGGCTGCAGGTATAACTTGGTCCTGCAGGCTCAGTGTCAGCTGACCAAGGGTGGGGCTGTCACTTAAGACTACTCATGCTGTGCACTGCACAAGTCAAGGGTGTCATTCATGCAAACTGATGTGAATAGCGTCTCCTAATGAGGCCCTTGGGAGCCACCCTCATCATAAAACTTATCTGGTTTCCTGGAGAGGTTTGCACTTCTCTCACTAGCCCATCACATATCCTCTCCTGCTGAAATAACATAACCAGTGACAGCTCTCAGCTTATCTTCACTACTTAGGGTACGTGTCTGCATGGTAGGCTTCTGTGGTGCCAGCCTGCATATGCCTCAGACATTATTAAACCACGCTCAGCCCAGAGCTGAGCTAATTCTCCAGAGAGCTGGGGTCAGGTCCTCAAGTTCCAGTCACTGGTCAGCAGTACTTCTTGGCTTGCATTCTAGAAAAGTTTAGTATGGCATTCTCAAGGATGGCTACATTAAACATCAGACTAGAATAAAAACTGCTGTGAAATAAAGCGAGAGTACTTCAGGGACTGGAAACACTCTGATCTCAAGTCCTTCCTTCTGATCAGGCGGGGAAGTACTGCTCAGCCCTAATCATTCTAATAACCAGACAGGTTTATGTAACACTTCTAAGTTTACAAAGGGCTGCTGACGTCCAGGTCATATAGTGGAGCAGAAAAAGGAAATTACAGAAAAGCATCATGTGCTTGCTCCCATTTACGTCATGATAATCAGAAATCAATATGATCCTAAATATATAAAGAGATGGCTGGAGGAAGTTCACTTAAATTTTATCAGTGGTTATCTCTGGGGGGTAGAATTTGGTGCCTTTTTTTTTCTCACTTTTTTATTCTAATTCTCAGTCTTATAAGAACTTTTTTTTATTTTAACCATTAGTGTGTATTATTTTTATACATTAAGGACAGAAAAATTGTTTTTCCAAAGAGCAATTACACACATCTTTTTTGCTATAACCTTAGGCAAGTTAGCTTACCTCTCTGTGCCTCAGTTTCCTCCACTATGAAATGGAGATAATAATATTACCTAGTTCATGAGACTGTCAGGATGAAATGTGTTAATATATGTAAAGTACTTAGAACAGTGCTCAAAACATTGAAATGCTCAATGGTATTATTATTTTGGTGGTGACGGTGGTTGGTGTTTATTATTATAACCTCATATTATGCAATGACATGGACAGGACAGCAATTACTCAAAAGAGAAAAAGCCAAATTATTTTTGCAAACCCGTGAAATAGTGATAGCTAAAAAGAAAAATACAACTGTGTTGACATACTAAATGTCAGGGGGCAAACTGCTTCAGTGAGGTAACTTTCAAGGAGATAATGTTCCCAGAAAAATGTGGTGATTTTTAGATTAATGAACTTCAAAGAGATGTATGAAGGTCATAGTGAAACAAGAACTTCTATAAGAAATGCCTTTACAACATAGGTCACCTGCAACAACTCAGTCTGTTTTCATCAACACAGACCCTTAAAGTAAGAACCTGGGAGGGGTGGGGGTAGTGCTGTGTACATTAACTCCTTCGGTTTCTATTTACAGTGGGGTCTCTACCTGGCATGCGTATCTTGTGAAAGGCCTGGAAAGCTAAAGGTTTGTGAATGTGCACAATTTAGGGCATCAGGCTCTCCGTGTGGGTGAGCCCAGGGAGCTTAACCATGAAATACTTGCTCTGAAGCTCCCCCTAATACAATTCTTGACTCAGATGCCTGTGGCTTCTGCCTTCTGGTCATGAAGGCACCTAGACGTGAATTCCTGGTCCAGGTTCTTTCATCTGATGACAAGTGATAGAGGTTGTGGCAGCAAAGGTATGTTATCATCCAAATTGATTTGAAACAGGGACCCGGGTGAAGAATCCAGCGTGTGTCCTTATTATCACCAGTGCTAAAGTCCTGAACAAAGCTGCCTGCCCATTAAGGATGTACAACAACAAAGATCCATTATTATTTCACTTAGAGGAATTTTGTACTTAAAATTCCACGGTAAATGTAAGCACTTTTCACTAGCAATTTCATGGCTGAAAAGAGGAATTATTGTCAGCAGTACAAATTGATAGATAATGTTTATGAACCCAACCACAAGAAGGGCGTATGTACATCTTTCTGGCAGATGAATTGCTTTGTTACCCAGTGTTACCCCATGACAAAAGTAAGACATCAAAACCACTGATAGAAAGAGGCAAATACAGATTCTTCAAAAGGGGATATAAAAAACTATTTTCATATACATATATCCGTTTTTATAAAATAAAAACTAAATGTAAATATTTCGAAGTAACATGTAACTTAGTGAGTTGCATGTACGGGTTCAATATTATGTTATTTTGTTTATTCACACCATACTAAGGGTAGAAGTGATTATTTAAAAAATGATTTGGAACCTGGTCTAATATAGACCATGGAGAAGAGTCCCAAGCCTCCACCCCCATAGCAGTAAAAAAATGGAAGCGTTTTGGAGTAGTTATACCAATGACCACCTGGGTCAATAAAAGAAAAATCTTTATTGATTTGAGCCACACAGCTTCTTGGGACAGTTTCTAAGATAAACAAGGTGCAAAATATTTGCTTCTCAGTATTTGTAGGCTACTGAGCTGAATCTCAAGAGCTTGGCATAAGATGGTCCTCTGAGAGTTAAACTATAAAATCAAATGGTTTTCTTTTTTTCTACAAAGGTTGGTGAAATTTTTCATTTTTCAGTTTTAAATAGGGGGAGAAAAACACCTACCACATACCATATACCACATGCCACGTAGCACGTTCATATACCAATCATTAAAATCTTCTAGAGTAGAAATTTGTGAAATACTTTAAGATCTACTTGGATAAAGTTAAAAAAAAAAGGGGGGGGGGACCTAATGGTTTGCAGTAGAAATAGTCAAAATCTCCTTAAAGAAAGAGAATTCTACCCAGACAGGGCTTGACAATCCTAGAAAAAGCATGGAGGGAAATATGGGCATGATGCAGCCAAAGGGCACTGCCTAAGGGAGCAGAAATCTTAGTCAACAACTTTTGAATCTTGACTATATTTTGCCTGGAAAGGCCATTCCCCACGCGTGAGTAGAAGCAGATTGTTACCAAGTGACCATAAACGCTCAGATTCCTAGACAAAAACCTCCCTAGAGTGAGCTGGATGCATCACGCTCTGTGTGCATGATACCATTAAACATTCAATTAATCCCATACCTCTTGTTCTCATTCCATGTTTATAAGCAATCTCTCGATTACTCTGGCTTCTCATGTCAGTGTCCCTACAGAGAATTTTTTTATGGAGAATATGAACATAATGGGTTCCTATCATAACAATTATCTGTGATGTTGTAAATTAATTTAATTGTTATGTTTAAATAATTAAACATAATTATTTAATTGTTTGTGATTTAGCTTCTCATGCAACTTGACTACAGGGAGAAAATGGGCTCCCCATGCCTTCTTAGGTATTTCAGTCTACAATCTCCATATGTTTTGATGTTGTAGCTTAAGTCTCAGTGGGCACCTTCAGTTCACATATGGAACATACCTCTCAGTAAATTAATGCATTGGTGTTTTCGTTTTATATCTAATCTCATACACCTGGTTAAGGTGAGTGTAATTGACAAAACTAGGTTTCTAAGCCCATAAGATCAAGGACGAGCCAGAAGACCGTGAAAAATTGTCAAAGGTAGAAGGTGTCATGTGAGGCCAGATGAGAAACAGTTGATTGCTTTCCCTGGAAAAGCACATCCCCTTGTCTCTAGGTGGGTAGAAATACCCCTCATCCTTTTCTACATAAATCCCAGACCATAAATGAGCTTACTGGTTTTATGGGATTATTTGAGACAAACTGGTAAAAAAAAAAAAAAAAAGAGGGATATCTGCTCAAACCAGTGAATTTGGCTCTTGAATATGTGTAATTGACCAGAAGCTGTTCTTTCTGGCAATAATTAGCCATTAGGACCAAATGCCTGTTAAGTCCTCTTCTACATCATGACAACCCACATGCGTAGTCTGCATAGAAGAGAATGTTTATCTTTGTATTGTCCATGACAAGAAGTTATGCATCCAACTGACCCAAACATAGTAAAAATATTATTATGATCTAAGTCTAAGCCTAAAAGAGGAGAGGCAAAAAAAATAGTTTTATGCCATTAGAGATTATTAATTGATGTGTCAAAAGACCTTTCCTTCTCTGATACTCAAGCCGGTTTATGCCAATTGTTCTTATGAGCATCATTGGTCAGGGGTCATGCAACTCAGCCTGAACCCAGCGAAATTCATACAGTCACACACCAGGGAAAAGCCTGTAAGACCCACCATTTACATTGTTGTGGACAGATCAGTCTTCAAGGTAGCAAAGAATCTGATAGTGGCTGTCATGGAATAGTTACACCGAAGCACCCTGGCTCCTCATGATAAATACTGGCCTGAAAAACTCAGACTTAACTGTATGAAGCAAAAACTGGCCACCTTTGCATGGGACATCTAATAAATTAGCAGATCTATGATCAAGCAAAGAACAGTTTTCCATTTCTTTAAATCAAACTTTTTGTTCTGAGACACTGTAGATTAATACTATGCAATCAAAATGAATAATATGGAAAGATCTGTGTCCCTTTACCTAGATTTCCCCAATGGTAACATGTAAGACTATAGCCCAAGATTATAGTCTGGATATTGACGCTGATACAGTCAAGGCACAAAACATTTCCGTTACCACAAGGATTGTCATGAAGCCCTTTCCTAGCCACGTTCACTTCCCTCCCACTCCCATTGCTCCTTAACCCCTGGCAATCACTAATCTGTTCTCCATTTCTATACTTTCATCATTTCAAGAATTCAGGTAAATGGAATAATATAGTGATACGTAACCTTTGGGGATTGGCTTTTTCACTCAACATAATCCTCTGGAGATTTACCTAGGTTGTATCTATCAACAGTTGGTTCCTCTTTATTTTTGAGAAGTCATTCCATGGTATGGACATACCAGTTTGTTTTAGCATTTATCTATTGAAATACAAATGGGTTGTTTCCAGTTTGGGGCTATTACAAATAAGGGTGCTATAAATATTTGTGTACAGGTTTTGTGTGAACCTAAGTTTTCATGTCTCTGGGGTAAATGCCCAGGAGTGCAATTGCTGGGTCATATGGTACTTGCATGTTTCGTTTTTTAAGGAACTGCCAAACTATATTCTAGAATGGCTGTATCATTTTGCATTCCCACCAGCAGTATATGAGTTACCCAGTTTCTCCACATCCTTACCAGCATTTGGTATAGTCACTAGTTTTTATTAGACATTTTTATTGGTTTTAGTGATATCTCATTGTGGTTTTAATTTGTATTTCCCTAATGGATAATAATGTTACACATCTCTTCAGGTAATTATTTGCCATTTGTATATCCCCTTTGGTGAACTGTCTCTTCATGTCTTTAACCCATTTGGTTTTCCTTACTGTTGAGTTTTGAGAGTTCTTTATCTATTCTAGATACTAGTCCTTTGTTAAATATGTGCCTTACACACATTTTCTCTTAGTCTGAGCTTTTCTTTTCATCCTTTTAACAGGATATTTTACAGAGCAAAATGTTTAATTATGAAATCTAATTTATTAACTTTTCCTTTATGGATTATGCTTTTGGTGGCAAGACTAACTACTCTTATCTCTCCCTCTCCCTCTCCCCCTCCCCCTCCCCCTCCCCCTCTCCCTCTCCTTCTCCTTCTCCTTCTCCTTCCAGATATTGCTAACACTTCTTGTAATACTAGTTTGGTGGTGATGAACTCCTTTAGCTTTTCTTCTTTGGGAAGCTCTTTATCTCTCAATTTTAAATGATAGTCTTGCTGGGTAGACTAGTCTTGGTTGTAGGCTCTTGTTTTTCATCACTTTGAATATTTTGTGCCAATTCCTTCTTGCCTGCAAAATTTCTATTGAGAAATCAGCTGACAATCTTATGGGAGCTCCCTTGTAAATAAGTAGTTGCCTTTCTCTTGCTGTTTTTAGGGTTCTTTGTCTTTAACCTTTGCCACTTTAATTATAACATGTCTTAGTGTGGACCTCTTTGCATTCATCTTGTTTGAGACTCTCTGTGCTTCCTGGGCTTGTATGTCTATTTCCTTGGCCAGGTTAGGAAAGTTTTCAGTCATTATTTCATCAGATAAGTTCTCAATCCCTTGCTTTCTCTCTTCTCCTTCTGGTACCCCTATGATGTGAATGTTGGTATGCTTGATGATCCCTTAACCTATCCTTATTTTTTTATTCTTTTTTACTTTTTTGCTGTTCCAATTGGGTGTTTTCTGCTACCTTGTCTTCCAAATTGCTGATTCGACCCTCTGCTTTATCTAGTCTGCTGGTGATTCCTTCCAGTGCATTCTTCATTTCAGTTACTGTATTCTTCATTTCTGACTGGTTTTATTTATGGCTTCTATGTCATTTTAATGCTTACTATCTTTTTGTCAAAGTTCTCACTGAATTCATCTATTCTTCCCCTAACTTCATTGAACATCCTTACAACCAGCATTTTGAACTCTGTATCTGATAGGCTGCTTGCCTCTGTTTTGTTTAGTTCTTTTCCTGGAGTTTTCTCCTCTTCTTTTATTTGGGACATATTTCTTTGTTTCCTCATTTTGGCTGCCTCTGTGTTTCTATGTATTAGGTAAATCTTCTATGTCACCCAATCTAGGCCAGGTGGCCTTATGTAGTAGGTGCCCTGTGGGGCCCAGTGGCACAGTCTCCATGTTCACCTGCACACGATGCTCCTGTGTGGGTTATGGGTGCTCTCCTGTTATAGTTGAGCCTTGATTGCTATTGGCACATCAGTGGGTGGAATTGACCATCAGGCTGACTGGTTGTAGGGTTTGGCTACATCCACAGCTTAGGAGTTGCTGTACCAGGGGCTGACCCCATGTAGCAAGATTCTCTGGGCTCTGGTGCCTGCTTGTGGGGCTAATTGGGTGGTGCTTTGTTATGGTCTGAAGCCAACCTCCATGTTTGTTGGTTCTGGGGTCTCATGGGAGGGGCTCTGGAGCAGGCCCAGGTCAGCCACTGCCTGTGACCAGCAGGGAACTAGTTGGTAAGAACTACAAAGTGATCTGTGGTTGGTTGCTGCCTGTGCTGGACCTGGAGGTGCATGGAGAGGCCACATTTTGAACTGAGGACAGCTGTTACCATTACAGGGCCTGGGGTAGCTCCACAAAAAGCGTAGGGCACCCCAAGGTCTACTGCCACCTGCCAGCTCCTGTAAGGTTCAGCTGCTGATAGTGTCTTGAGCAGTATGTGAGTTGGGTGAGATGGGGTCTCAGGGAGTCTCCAGGATGGGACAAGTGGTGTTCACCAGGTTAATGTAGATTCTGGTTGGTGTCAGTTCTGAGCCTAGAGCTACTCAGCAAGTCTCATAGCACACTGAGGTCAGCTGCCACCTGCCTGGGGCTTTTACACATCCAACATCCAATTATTTAAAAAATACCCCCAACAAGAAAATACTTAGCCATTTTAAGTCCTCCCTGCTTTGTATGTCCCATGAAAGCTCATCTAGCATGTGTTGGCCATGCTTGATAAGACAGAGCCTTGTGATTAGAAGGCCCCCAAGCTGCTGTTGCTCTTAAGAGTTCTCTGACCCAGAGACTCCAACAGCATGCTGCTGAGTGGCATCACCTAGACATGTATGCCCCCTCTCTGAGAGTTCCCTTGTCCTCCTCCCCTTCTGGATAATGACCCTCTTGCCACAAGCCTCTGGAAGTCTCATACTGTGAAGGACTTCTCCTCACATGCAACCGTGTCCAAGCAGAGCCGAACAAAGCTTGTGTGTTAACTCCTTTGTGGTTTTATCTTTTTCCTTGATCAACCCCTCCCCTTCCATCCCTTTAATCTACTACAGGCTTCAGGGTAATACTAGCTTCATAAAATTAATTGAGAAGGATTCTATTTTCTGGAAGAGATCAGGTTGAATTGATGTTAAATTTTCCTTAAGTATTTGTTAGAATTCTCCAGTGATACTCTATCTGAGCCTGGAGATTTCTTTTTGGGAACTTTTAATTAAAATTTTAATATCCTCAATAGTTATAAGGCTATTCAAATGATCTATTTTATACTGGGTATGGTGAGGTTGTTTTTGTTTTTAAAAAATCCAATACCTTTTCATTGTTGCCCTTTTTCTCCTCCCAGGAATCCAATGATACAAATGTTAGATTGTTTGTTGTAGTCCCACAGGTCCCTGAGGCTCTGTTCATTATTTTCCCCAGTCTATTTTCTCTCTGTTGTTTAGAGTGGGTAACTTCTATTTTGCTAGCTTTAAGTTCACTGATTTGTTCCTCTATTCCATCCATTCTGCTCTTGGACCTATCCACTGAGTTTTAAATTTCTATTATTGTATTTTTCAATTCTAAAGTTTCTCTTTGGTTCTTCTTCAGATCTCGTATTCCTTTGCTGAGACTTTGTTTCTTTGCTGAGTCTATATTTGTTTTGTTTTGTTTCAAGCCTGTTCTTAACTGCTCATTGAATAATTTGTACGATGACTGCTTCAAAATCTTTGTCAGATGATTCTAACATCTCTGTCATCTTGATGTTAATATCTATTGATTGTTTTTTTTCATTCAGTTTGTGATCTTCACGGGTTTTGGCATGACAAGTGATTTTTTTTTAATTTAAATCTAGAATTTTGGGGCATTATGAGATTTTGGATTTTATTAAAACTTTTTGTTTTAGCTGGCTGGCTATTCTCTGACATTGTACTAGCAGGGGTAGGGGAAATGTTCTGCCTCATTACTTCCAAGTGGGGGTAGAAGTCCAGATTTCCATCTCAGCTCTCTTGATATCTAATGGCAGGGGTGGGAGTTCCAGCTGTCCACTAGACCTGCACTGATACCTCTCTGGCTGGGAGAGGTAGGAGTGCCTTGATACTGCTCCCCATGTGGCCTTCACTGACACCCCAGAGTGTGGAGTGACCTTATTACTGTTGGCCAGCAGTGAAAATCTTGACTGTCCAGTAGGCCTCCCCTGACATCACTCCAGTAGGAAGAAAAGGGGTGCCACATTACCATGGATGGGGGGTATAAGGCCAGCCTTTCCATGTGGTCTTTCTCTACTGAATCCATGAAGGGGATCTTGTTATCTCCTATTTGGGATAAAATTCTTGGCCCCCTATTCTGTCCTCTCTCACACCACCCTGGCAGTGGGTTTTACATTTTACATTCACAATTTACATTACAGCCTCATGAGAATGGATGTCTAGGCTCCCCAATCAAGCATCGGTGGGGATGGGATCACAGTTTTTGGCCACAATAGAGCAATTTTCAACTAAAAGCTTTCTGTTCTTACCAGGTTGTCCCTTTTCTGGTTCTTTGGCTGGAGAGAGTAGGCTTTTGTTGTTATTGTCGTTTTTCTCTTAGCTTGTTGGCATTTCTGGGTTGTTGGCATCTTTATCTCCAAGTCTGAGGTAGATAAAGCAAACAGAAAGCCCAGGGAACTCACTACTGTACTGTTCCTCAGGTCTTGCTCTTTCTAGCTTGTCTGCCTTCTTCTCTTCACCTCTCAGAGTCTCCTTATGTTTGTTCTATGTATAATGTTCAGGGTTTTTCATTGTAGTTAGTGGGAAGAATAGGAAAAAGTACCCCTACTCTATCTTCCCAGAACTAGAAGTCCCTTTTTGGCCATTTTGAAAAATGGACAAAACCGACATTCTGGGTCAAATCAGAGAGTAATGTACCCATGGCCTTCATGAGGGTGACCATGCGGACAATCATGTGAGCCACCTGTTCTGAATGGTCTTCCAAGTAACTTTGGGGGCTGGGAATCTCCTCCAGATATTTACTCAGCTTAAAGTTTTTGATCAATGATGTAAAATGAAGCACAATTGCCAGGCTCTAGTCAAAGAGTGATCTGAGCAGTTGACTTAGTTTTGTGAATCAGTAGCAGTCACCCACGTCTCAGGCAGGAGCTTTGCATCCAAGACGTGAGTCATCAAATTTATTTCTTTGCTATCTGTCCCCAGAATCTATCCTCATCACTGTCTCTGAAAGCCAGACTCACATCCTCCTCTGGGATTTATAATTCCTACTTTTTTTTTAGGTGATGAGAAATTTATAATGTCTCAAATCTGATGATATTTTAATCACATGTCTATCCTCAATCTTTGTCAATGCAGGAAGTTGGAGAATGTCTACCAGGTTTACCAGGACACTCTGAAAGTAGAATTGATTTTTGGTTATCAATGATTCATTGCAAGTGGTAAGAGAAGAAATTTCACACTAAAGGCAGAGTTTTAAATAGATCTCAGCCAGTCATAGGTCACCAACTGCATTGGAAAGACTTGGGTCTAATTTCCCCATTTCAATCTCATGTACACCCAGACTCTGCATTAGAGAGACAGAGGAAAGATCGCTTTCTGCCTGATACAGAATATTCATTCTACAGATGGGGACTTTGTCAGGATTAGACTCAGCTGCAAGTGGCAGAAAAATCACAGTGACAGTGGCTTATACAAGATGGTAATGTGTTTCACTTTTACATGAAAGTCTGGAAGGCCAGTCCAGAATTGGTATGGAGGCTGTGCATTGAGCACTCTTTTCTTATTCTTGATTTTCGATTTTCAACATATGGCTTTCCCGTCGTGGTTCAGAGAGAAGTGGTTCAGAAGGACACACACTTTCCCTAGAGTGAGAGTTCCTTGAAATCATGGCTACCCCTCCCAGTGGCTTGGTCACAGGCTGAAATTAGTTAGAAAGAAGTCTGGGTAAGGTAGTGCTTATTCTGAGTGGCCAAGAGCCCACATAACTATTTGTTCTATTACTGAGGAACAAAGGGAGAATGAATATTGGGGGGAAATAACAATTTCTGTCATTGGGACTAAGAATAACAATCTCTAATGTTAATTATGGGTGACCACCGTGACTCCTGATTTATGTTCATATGCTGCCGTTACTAAGCATTTGAGGATTTTCCCATGTGATAACTACATTTGTCTTTAAGAGTAGGGTTCATAAGGAAGCAGCCCTTCTCTTCTCCAGCAGCTCCAAATGAGTGTTCTCTGACTCACCAGCAGCTGAATGTTCAGGTTCC
Source organism: Rhinolophus sinicus (assembly GCF_057876585.1). Taxonomy (NCBI): domain Eukaryota; kingdom Metazoa; phylum Chordata; class Mammalia; order Chiroptera; family Rhinolophidae; genus Rhinolophus; species Rhinolophus sinicus. The sequence continues at coordinate 28,970,488 of NC_142506.1, forward strand.
AAGAATGATTAATTCTGCCACGGAGTCTGTGGAATAATACAGAATAAATATTATGGCAAAGGGATCACAAGACCAAGCAAATAACATGCCCTTGGCAGGGAAAATATAAATGTTAAAAACAAATCACATACAGTTTGCCAGAGAGTCAGATCAAAACCGTAGGGAGCTTTTAGTCTTTCTGAAGCTCACAGAGATGTTAGTGACCAATCCAACCTGCTCTTAATTTCCCCCCAAAACATGGAGAGATAAATCTATGAATATGAGGAGATTCATTCTGAAGTCTGGCTTGACTGTAAGCATATAATATGAAAACCCACCTGCAAAGCCAATGTTAAAGGTTTATAATTTTAGGGTACCCACTTGCCACGACACCATGGGACTCAGACTTAAGTAACTGTGTCTGATATTTACCAAAAGCATCTGCTGACACTGCTTTACTTTAAAATAAATTTACCTGTTTACAACCTCTCACTTCTCTAGAACTCAGCAATCTGCAGCCTCTGGGGAACACATCTAAGAAACTCATGTCTATGTGAAAATAAAATAGATGATAAAAGAACTCATGCTTTTTTTTTTCCTGGAGGAAGTCAAGACTATCCATTGGGTCCTGACGCATAGCCCCTGTAGTCTTACACTGTACACAGTTCTAATAAGCATGTTACCTGGCTTCCAACTTCCAAGCATATTGAAATTGTAGAAGCAAGAAGAGGGCTGTGCAGACTGGCACATGAACACAAACAGGAAGTGATGGTTGCCAACAAGAGAAGAGACAGAAATCTATAAAAGATAGACAGGAACTCCAGTAAAGCTGGTTTCCACAGACATTTAATGGGAGAACAAAGAGCCATATACCTTAGCAAGCATTGGTTAAAGTGCCATGTCTTCACTCAACTAACATTATGGAATATTTACTCTGTTACCTTTGCATCAGGACATGGAAATGAATTCTGGCCAATGGAACATAGATAAAAGTGTTATGTGCTGCATTCAGGTGTGATCTTTTAAATTTCTTTAAAATACTTCAAACTCTCTCTCTTTTATAGGTCCCAAAATGCAGAGGATTTAGGAACGGAGTCTGAGGCCTTAAAAAATATTCGAGCCCTAGATAGAAGTAGCCTGGCTCCTAAATAACTGCATGGTGCAAAGCACTTCTACTGAGCCACATCAGACTGTGATGTCAGCTAGAAATATTTTATTGGGTCAAGCCACTGAGTTTGGGGGTGGTTTATTACACTAATAAGAATTTCTTATCCCAATGAATACAAAAATGAGTACTAAAAATGCTGTTAAAGAACAAAATAACTTGTGGCAGCAAGAAAGCTGATGGCTAGAAATCCATGTAATACAGTGGCAAAAAATTGGTAAAATTGTCACTTGTGGTATCTTGGAGGCAGACCATATGCCTGTTGAACTTATAGCTCTGTGGGAAGAAATTAGAAAACAACACATTAGTAGTGTGTGTGTTGGTTGCTATTGGCTGTATTTGACAGGTTATTAGAAGAAAGAGATGAGCATAGAAAAATAATTGTCCAATTTGCAAGCAAAAGTAAAAGGGAATAGAGAAAGTCCAGAAATTCAGGGTCTCACAGAGTTGGAAAACCCAACATTTTTCAATCTCCAGAATAGAATGTATAAGGATAAATGTGGCTTTAAACAACAAAGTCCCAAGATTATTTCTCAGTTGAACAACGTGGGCCAAGCTTGCATTAAAGATCAGATTGAGGGTACAGCCTTCCAAGCCAAGTCCGATAATTTGAAGGTAGCCACCATTAAATTGAAAGAGGCATGGGGAAAGAGGGTAGGTTGGAAACAAAAAAATAAGGCAGGCTTGAAAACTAAGTCTAGAAAGGAATTTTGGGTAAGGTTACTGGCACATGGAACTGACTGGAACTGAAGAGATAAGAAGCCTAGCAGGTTTTTAATGCAGGAGCACAGTTTAAATACCTTTTGACTATTCAAGCTTTGAACACTTAATCTTACTTCCAAGGTGGGCAACCTCCCAAATATACACTTTAGTTGTGGCTAAAGAAAATGATGCACAGTGAAGACCATGCCAGAAGGTAGATCCAAGAGCCACAGAAAACAATGGAAAGTTCTTCCCAGAGAACAGAATTAGGGCTTAATCAAACATATCAACACTTAGAGGATTTCAAATTTCTATTAGCCAGTGTCTGCTGTGTGTTTTTCATTTTATCTTCCAAATTTGAATGATTAATGCAGCAATTCTGTGTTCCACCATTTTATATTAGTATGTGCAGAAAGAAGGGCTGGAACTAGGGTAAGTAAGATGCCTAGGGTACAAAATTTAAGGACTATCCAGACCTGATGGAGAGAACTGTATATCAATGCATTATCTGAAGATTATGCTTTTTGAACTGAAAGTAGTACTGACTAAACTGGATTGTTCCTCTTTGCAGGGTGAAGGGGCAGGGTTCTATGTGTGGAAGAAAGAATGAAATGTATATTTGGTTACCAGAAGCATTAACATTAGCAGAGAATGGCAAGGCATTCCCCCGTACATATGGTCTCTGTTCCTTGGCATACTAGTAGGACACATTTTCTTATCTCTTTGCATTCAGATGGGGCCATGTGACTGTTCTGCCCAATAGGTTGTGTTCTGCCCAACAGAATAGTATGCCACTTTAAGCTTGGTTCCTGAAACCTCTGTGCAATTATCATATGCCACCAGATGCAAACAATGCAGTAGAGAGATCCCATGCCCTAGAATATGGCAGAACAGTCACCTTAAAACCTACATTGTCAGCAGAATACACATTTTTCTCAAGCTTACATGGAACATTCACCAAGATAGACCACATTCTGGGACATAAAACACAACTTAACAGATTTGAAAGAATACATATCATACAACGTGTATTCTCAGGCCCCATGAAATTAAGCTAAAAATCAGTAACAGAAAGACAATTGGAAAATCTGGCAATAATTGAAGATTAAACAACATTCTTCTAAGTAACATGAGTTAAAGAAGAAATTTCAAGAGAAATTTAAAAACATTTTGGACTAAATGAAAACACAACTTATAAAAATTTGTGGGATGCTGTAAAAACAGTGCTTAGAAAGAAAATTACGGCATTGAAGGCGTATATGTAAAAAAGAAGAAAGATCTAAAATCAATAAGTTTCCACCGTAGGAAACTAGGAAAAAAGAGCAAATTAAATCCAAAGTAAATGAAAGAAAAGAAATAGTAAGAATTAGAGTAGAAATCAATGAAATTGAAAATGGTAATCAATCAAGAAAATCAAATTCAAAAGCAGAATAAACAAATAGATCGATATAACAGAGTGTGGAACCCAGAAATAGACCACCATAAACATAGTCAACTGCTCTTTGACAAAAGAGCAAATATAATACAATGCAGTAAAATTAACCTTTTCAACATAAGTGCTGAAGCAACTGGATATCCAAATGCAAAAAAACTGAATTTAGACACAGACCTTACACCCTTCACAAAAATTAATTCTAAATAGATCATAGACCTAAATTTAAAATACAAAACTACAGGATTTCTAGAAGATAGCATAAGATGAACTTGGATATGGCGATTACCTTTCAGATACAAAACTAAAGGCACCATCCATGAAAGAAATAAATGATAAGCTGGATTTCATTAAAATTAAAAATTTCTGCTCTGCAAAAGGTACTATCAAGAGAATGAAAAGACAAACCACAGACTTGGAGAAAATATTTACAAAAGATCTATCTGATAAAGGGATGTTATCCAAAGTATACAAAGAATACTTAAAATTCAACAATAAGAAAACAATCTGATTTAAAAATGGGCCAAAAACCTGAACATTCACCTCACCAAAGAAAATATACAGATGGCAAATAAGCATATGAAATGATGCTCCATGGCATATGTCATCAGGAAAATGCAAGTTAAAACACCATGAGAGAGTTCCAGTGAAGATGGCCAAGTAAGTAAACACTGCACTAGCCTCCTCCTACAACCGCATCAAAATTACAACTAAATTGTAGAAGAGCCATCATTAAGAACAACCTGAAGTCTAGTTGAACAAAAGTCCTATAACTAAGGACATACAGAAGAAACCACATCAAGACTGGCAGGAAGGGTGGAGACATGGAACGGGCTGGTCCCACACCTATGTGTGGCAGTTAAACATTGGGAGGGATATCTTGGCTGTGGATGTCCCCTACTGAGGAGTGAGGAGTCCCAGCCTCACACCAGTCTTCCCAGCCTACGCTTCCACCGCAATTTCTAGCTGTGAAAACCAGCAGAGATTGTGGCTGAGTGAGATGGAGGGCATATGGAGTCCTAGGTGTTCCTTTTAAAGGGCCTGTGCATGGACTTACTCACTGACGGACTCACTTGCTCTGGAGCAGCAGTTCAAAAGGCTCCAGAGACATACAGAGAGGAACTGAATTGTCTGGCTTCCATGCAAGAGCTGGAGGAGCAGCTTTCTCTCAGACAGAAGTGCTGGCAGAAGCTATTGTTTCTTTGTTGAGCTCTCTCCTCACCCAGCCTGCTGATGAAGGCAGCCACCATATCTGAGTCTCCATCAATCAACTTGGCTAACACTGTTTGTCCCACCCTGGTGATTCCCTGAGTCCCCACCCCACCCAAATTGCAGGCCCACCCAAGCGGATTCCAGTGGCTTTTCCATACAAACAACCTGTCTTGGCTTACGCTGTGAACTTACCTAAACTCTCTCAAAGGTTCACAAAACCCAAACAAGCAGTATGTTGTGGTGCCCCTATACTTCTTGCTAAGGAGCCCAATTCTGGCACTGGAGGCAGCCAGCTCCAGTTTGCAGTTTAGACTCTCCAAGGCACCTCCAATCCAGCACAAGTGGCAACCATCTGCAGATCACTTTGCAGCTTATACCAAGTGGCCCTGGGCAGGGCATAGGGAGCAGCTGAACTTAGCTGGCAACAGAGTCCCTCCCAAGACGCCCAGAACCAACACACCCAGTGGCCAGCTTCAGACCACAACAACACCACCCAATCACCTCCACAAACAACACACCCAACGGGCAGACTTGGAAGGCACCAGAGCTGAGCAAAAGCAAATCCTGCTCCATAGGGTCAGCCCCTACACAACAGCCCATCCACTGTAGTCATGGCCAGTCTTCACAACCAATCAGCCTGAGAGTCAATCCCTCTCACTGACAAGCAAACAGCAACCAAGGCTGAACTACAACAGGAGGGCATGCACATCCCACACAAGGGATGCTCCAGGAGCACCTGGCTCAGGTGATCAGGGAGGCTGTGCTACTGGGCCCCACAGGACACCTATTACATAAGACCATGCTACCAAGACCAGGAGACATAGCAGCCCTACTTACTACATAAAAACAAACACAGAGCGGCAGCTAAAACGAGGAGACAATGAAACATGTCCCAAGTGAAAGAACTGGACAAAGCTCCAGAAATAGAACGAAACAAAATGGAGACAAGCAACCTACCAGACGCAGAGTTCAAAATGCTAGTTATAAGGATACTCAATGATCTCAGTGAGAACTTCAACAGTGGTAGGAAATATAAAAATGGATATAGAAAACTTTTTTTTTTTAAAGTCAGAAATGAAAATACAATAACTGAAATGAATGCATTAGAGGGAATCAGCACTAGATTAGATGAAGCAGAGAATCAAATCAGCAATTTGGAAGATAAGGTAGCAGAAAAAACTAAATCAGAAAAGAAAAAAGAATCCAAAAAAATGAGGATAGTTTAAGGGCTCTCTGGAAAAACATCAAGCATACCAACATAGGCATCATAGAGTTACCAGAAGGAGAAGAGAGAGAGCAAGGAATTGAAGCCCTGTTTGAAGAAATAATGATGGAAAACTTCCCTAATCTGGTGAAGGAAATAGACATACAAGCCCAAGAAGCACAGTGAGTCCCAAAGAACATGAACCCAAAGAGGCCCACACTCAGACACATCATAATTAAAATGCCAAAGGTTGGGGCCGGCCCGGTGACTCAGGTGGTTGGAGCTCCATGCTCCTAACGCCAAAGGCTGCCGGTTCGATTCCCACATGGGCCAGCGCAGGCTCTCAACTACAAGGTTGCCGATTCAACTCCTCGACTCCCGCAAGGTATGGTGGGCTCTGCCCCTGCAACCACAAGAGCAACTGGACCTGGAGCTGAGCTGCGCCCTCCACAACTAAGATTGAAAGGACAATTTGACTTGGAAAAAAGTCCTGGAAGTACACACTGTTCCCCAATTAAAAAAAAAGTCCTGTTCCCCTTCCCCCAAAAATGTAAATAAATACATAAATAAATAAATAAATGCCAACGGTTAAAGACAAAGAGAGAACCTTAAAAACAGCAGAGAAAAGTTACTTACAAGGGAACTCCCATAAGACTGTCAGCCAATTTATCAACAGAAACTTTGCAGTCAAGAAGGAATTAGCATAAAATATTCAAAGTGAATGAAAAGCGAGGACCTACAACCAAGATTATTCTACCCAGCAAAGCTATCATTTAGAATCGAAGTACAGATAAAGAGCTTCCCAGACAAAAAAAGCTGAAGGAGTTCATTGCCACCAAAACCAAACATATCAAAAATCAGTTGCTTGGAGGGAAAATGGAGTCAAGTTGAAAGTTGAGGAAAGTAAATATGTATGGGTGCTTATGTGTTTCCACTTAAAGAGTAAAAAAAGATGCTGATTCTTACTTATATTTTGAGAACTGCGACGTGATTTCTATTTATGTCATGGACCACTCTGAGAATCTAATGAGAGTGATGAAATTCACTCCCCCAAAAATGCACATAAACACATACATGAGGCTTGTCATAGAATTAATTTCATTGCCTTGGAAAATGTTTACCCTTGTCTTAGAGAATTACAAAATAGTTATGCTTTTCTAATTTGTTTTTTCCAGCAAAAACTAATGACCACTTCTTGAAAAAATTACTATATTAGTGTGGGGGCGGAGCCCCAGAGAGTAGTTTCCAGGCTCTCGGCCTCACATAGAAAGGTGTTGGCTCAGGTAGTAAATGGCCAACTGTGATTGCATGGCCATCAGCTGTGGCTAGTTGGCCGTCAGCTGTAACCAGTGAGCCATTGGCCACAATATAACTGCTGTGGCTACGGAGAGGAGGAAGAAAGAGAAAGAGAAGAAGGATGGGGCTAGCAAGAAGATGGCGGCTGGGCTGGCAAGCGTGGATGGCGGTTTGCGGACAGTGTGTATCCAGCCTCCAGTGAGAGTATAGTGCCGCCAGAGAGAATAAAGTGGTATGACTCCCCTACCTATGGCTCCGTGGGTGTTCCTTTTTGGCCTCACCATATCCTGCGTTCTTGTATGGGGAGCGGGAGCAGAGACCCCGCAGGCCTCCCTGCACGACAAATGGCGCAGCGAGCAGGGTCCCCAGCATGACACATGGCGTAGTCGGCAGGATATGGTGCCGGCCAAGGCTCTCCCAAGAGTGGTGGAGCAGTTTGTGTGTATGAACACTGAGTCTCTGGAAGACCAGGAGGAGCAGTTGCCGGAGAGCTGGACCCCCGTGGAGGGGTGGGAGGACGTGGACGGTTCTCCCACCAGCACAGGAAAAGCCAAGCAGCTGCTGGAGAGATGGAGCCCCGTGGAGAGGTGGAAAGATGTGGACGGTTCTCCCACCAGCACAGGAAAAGCCATGCAGCTGCTGCAGAGATGGAGCCCCGCGGAGAGGTGGAAAGATGTGGACGGTTCCCCAACCAGCACAGGCCGGAGAAAGCGAAGGTCGTTGCAGCCCTGTGGGCCGGGGAAGTTCCTGCTCAGGCAGCCCGGATGCAGGACTTATAGTCCCAGGAGGTAACGCTTGCTGAGTCCTCCGTGGGAGATGAGGGTGAGGTCAAGGTCATCCCTCACCCCCAGGACAGCCCTGGTGAATGACTATGGACTATGGGGAATTGCCTTCCATCCCTAATTTAATGGACCGCTTGACTGTTTGTTTGGGAACTGTTGTTAGTGGAACTGGGGGATATTTGCTTTTGTCTCTTGACTGGCCGCCATTGAGAATATGTAAGCACCTTGATTGTGAGTCGCTGTTGTTCCAGCAGGGTACCCGGAGAGGCACAGAGAGAGTGGCAGTGCGCTGAGAGGTCTGGCTGAGCCCTGAAGATACCCTGGCTGTGCCCAGGAAGTCGGGCTGTTCCCAGAGAGAGTAGTAGAGCCCTGAAGGTACCCTGGCTGTGCCCAGGAAGTCGGGCTGTTCCCAGAGAGAGTGGCGGTGCCCTGAGAGCCCTGGCTGTGTCCAGGAAGTGTGGCTGTGCCCACAGAGAGTGGCAGTGCCCTGAGAAATCCTAGCTGTGCCCGGGGAAACTAGTGGTACCCTAAGAAGTCCAGGAAGTCTGGCTGTGCCCAGGAGTACTGGTGGTGCCCTGAGAAACCCTGGCTGTGTCCGGGAAGACAGGTGGTACCCTAAGAAGTCCAGGAAGTCTGGCAGTGCCCAGGAGTACTGGTGGTGCCCTGAGAAACCCTGGCTGTGTCCGGGAAGACAGGTGGTACCCTAAGAAGTCCAGGAAGTCTGGCTGTGCCCAGGAGTACTGGTGGTGCCCTGAGAAACCCTGGCTGTGTCCGGGAAGACAGGTGGTACCCTAAGAAGTCCAGGAAGTCTGGCAGTGCCCAGGAGTACTGGTGGTGCCCTGAGAAACCCTGGCTGTGTCCGGGAAGACAGGTGGTACCCTAAGAAGTCCAGGAAGTCTGGCCGTGCCCAGAAGCACTGGTGGTGCCCTGAGAAACCCTGGCTGTGCCCAGAGAGCCTGGCTGTGTCCAGGATATTGCATTCACCCCCAGGCTCCTCGCACAGGTCCCCTCGCGGAAGACGCTTGTCGCGTAGATTGTGAGGCGAGAGCCTGTAGGGGTGGAGTGTGGGGGCGGAGCCCCAGAGAGTAGTTTCCAGGCTCTCGGCCTCACATAGAAAGGTGTTGGCTCAGGTAGTAAATGGCCAACTGTGATTGCATGGCCATCAGCTGTGGCTAGTTGGCCGTCAGCTGTAACCAGTGAGCCATTGGCCACAATATAACTGCTGTGGCTACGGAGAGGAGGAAGAAAGAGAAAGAGAAGAAGGATGGGGCTAGCAAGAAGATGGCGGCTGGGCTGGCAAGCGTGGATGGCGGTTTGCGGACAGTGTGTATCCAGCCTCCAGTGAGAGTATAGTGCCGCCAGAGAGAATAAAGTGGTATGACTCCCCTACCTATGGCTCCGTGGGTGTTCCTTTTTGGCCTCACCATATCCTGCGTTCTTGTATGGGGAGCGGGAGCAGAGACCCCGCAGGCCTCCCTGCACGACAAATGGCGCAGCGAGCAGGGTCCCCAGCATGACAATTAGCTATAATTACTAATTTGCTATATAGGCTGGGAACCACTCTCAGCTGCTGGATGCTGTCATAAGTTCCTTACCACATGGCCACCATAGGCAGTTTCTAACATAGATATTTGCTTGCTTCCAGGCCAGCAGGAACATGTCTCTCTAACTTCCTGAAGGACTCAGTCCCTTTTAAGGATTCACCTGACAGATTTGGCTAACCTTGATCATCTACCTTTAGAGTAACAACGGGTTAGAAACCTAACTGTAAGAATGACATTCCATCATCTTCATAGGTTCTGTCTGTACTCAAGGGGAGGAGATTATACAAACTGTGTACATCAGAAAGTGCGATCCTTGGGGGAATATCTTAGAACTTTGCCTGTCACAGCTACTTTCCCACAACTACCTTCAGGGAGGCTCCTTTGATTTAATAGAAAGTTGTGTGGTTTTTGAAAAGATAAGACAAACATTATCATACAATTGACTTTAACTTTTGATTTGATGGAAATGAGGGTTGAAACCCTGACTCACTAAAGCCTGCGTTAGCTACTGGAATCGTGGCCAGTTAAAGATGGGCATGGATCAAGAACACTACTATTCTCTACAAGTCTTCAAGTTGAATTTATGTTACTTCATTTCCTTTGTTCTGAAGTCAATGAAGTCATCTTTGGCAAGATCAGCGTCACTACTGTTGTCTATGTCAACAAGAAATGGATTACAGGTTCACTTTCCACTTGAAAATTGTTTGAGCAGAAGTAGTATGCTGAGGCATTCGGCTCACTACAATTTTCTGACTTCAGAAAAATCAAGAAAGCTTCTGCTTTGTCACTCTCAATACCAGCCTGTGGAAACATTTGCTTCAGTGATGGAAAGTTTGAAGCTTCCTCTTTCCAAGTTATTCTTCCAACTGTGTAGGCTTGGCCAAAAGAGTTTGTCATGTTTTATTGTTTTCTTTTGTTTTCAGCAGAACTAGACTGGAGACTCCAGGAGCTTGAACTGAAAGATTTTCCTCATTCATTCTGACCACAACTGTCTGCCTAATACGTCAAGCTGTGACCAAACTCCTCTCAGTAGAATTGCCAGGGTAATTGGCTTTCATATTCTTTTTCTCAGAAGCACACACACACAAACGTCTGCTTCAAGATCAGTAAGTACTTCATGACCTGTCTTATTCTGTTTGGTTGATAATATTCTGCTATGTTACTTGACAACATCTCATGAAAAGGTGGTGATTCAAGACTCTGGCTTGGAGAAAGATGAAGCTATTTGTAGTTTAGGCAAAGCTGTTCACAGGGTCTCTGACACTGATGCTTGTGGGCCAGCATTCAGAACTGCTTTCTTCTAAAAAGGCAGTGAGACCAGATGGGCAGCTGAACTTCCACGGGTGCCTCCCAGAACCTGAGCTGGGAGTCTCCTTTCCATCAAAGTTTGCTTGGCAAAGACTTTTCACAGTTTCAAAGAAGTTAGTGGTACCTATATTTTCAAAAATGGCCTCAGAAAACATGTTTATTTCTCTGATGGCACTGGTCAGTAATAATAAAGAAGACCTAGAGATCACAGAGAAATGTTTGTAGTTTTGTTCTTTTCCATGAAGAGAAAGGTTATCAACTTTCAATTATTTGAAGACTTACTTCAAAATATGAGACAGGACTATCATACATTTTAGCATGGGTGACATCAACTGAAATATTGTGCCTCAGTTTCAAACCCCCAATAGACCAATTTCAGGGTATGTGTCTTGGCCAAGAAATCTCTAATCACATGGAAACTCTTCGGCTTGGCCACAAGATGAGCAGTCTTATAGGATGTTTCAAAATAAGGCTTTTGATTTGAGATGAATCCATTTAATAATGTTCTAGTATATCTAAAACTGGGTTCTTCCCATGAATCCTCCCTGTCTGAGTTGTATTTTATGATGTAGAAGTGTTTGCGTTGGCAGAAGCCTCCCTCATCCGTAGCAGCAAGACTTGGTATCTGATTGCATTTGGCAATGGAAATAGACCAACAAGCACAGAAATTTGGTCATACTTTACTTTCTTTCCTTCAATATTTTCTAATTTAAGTTACACCTACCAGAAGCAAAAGCAGATGTTTGAATTCAAAATGATAGAGTACATTTTATTTAATTTTTGCCAATGGTAAACTATTTTGGAAATCTTAAAATGGCAACAGTGACAATTGTGTATCACCCAACCACATACTTAGCAAAAACAATTTAAGCAAGCAAAAAGTCAAATTTGGAAATGTATACCAGCAAACTGCTCCATTCACTAGTTATCTGTGTAAATAAAGAGCCAATAACAAAAGTTTGGAGCTGGTAATGAACTATGATATCCAGTTCTATAGGTTTAAAAAGAATCACATAGCTTCCAGTGCATTGTAGTGCCTTTATAAATGTTTTTATATTGCCAATGTTTTCACAGATGCATGACCAATAGAAAACAAAGAATGGACAGTATTGAGAGAACTGTGATGTTCTTTCATTTCCCTCTAGACCTCCTATAACTAATCTAGCAGATGAGCATGATGTGAACACATGAGGAAATGGCCTTGGCTTTTCTTACTTACACTTCACTGCAACTCTGAACTTTCCTTGTGCCAGCAGCAGTGCCACAGGCATGCTCTTGCATTTTATTCTTTTGACTATGATTTGCTGCAATAATTTTATGCTATGGATAGTGAGTCTTGGCTATATCTTCATCAGCAATGAAACTCTCTTTAAGTGTAAACTTTTATGTTTTCTGTGATTATTTTGCATAAATCAATAGTTGTTTTCTTCTTTGCACCATCAGTCTTCCTGTAAAATAGTATTGAATAAGCTGAGGAAGGTGATCTTTTTATGCTGCAACCTTTCTGTCTTTATCATTCTGATGATTGTGAATTTGTATATTTATGGAAATTAACTCATAAATGCTAAAAAATTGCTTTTATATACCAGTGAAACAAACTCCTAAAATGTAAATGTTATTTTTCAAGAAAGAGAAAATATTTTCACCTAAGAATGTCAGGTATATTATGCTCTATTCAACTTCTTTTGAATGAATGAAGGTAATCTATTGTCAATGGTTTTACCACAAAAATAAATATTCTCTCTTGAGTTGCAGTGTTTTCAAATGTGTTTCAATTCTTTCATGCTTTCTGAAAAATTTCAGTGGTTCCTAAAAATGTTCAGAGTTCTTTTCCATCAGAAATTTTTCATGACTGATTTTTTTTTTTTAAGTGAGGGAGATCAGTAAGTATAAGCAACAGAATATTGCATTCTTTGGCAATACCACATGCCAGCCATTAAACAATTTCCTTAAAGCTTTAGAATTTACCTGAGATGGCTTGTAATCTTCTGGTAAATTTGTGTGGATTGTCTATCATGTAATTTCATGAACCTCAAACAGTACACAGGATACCAAGTGGAGGGTGAATCATTGTCTGGCCAGTAGATGAACTCATTAATTATTGGTGATGATAACTCCTCCATTGTGTGTTACTGTCATTGGCATCATTCTTCAACTCACAATGCAATATTAGCACATTTTATAAAAAATAATAACAAACTTCTGTTTTGACAATATTTTAAAATAACCACATTCCAAAACAAAATTTTCTCAAGCATATGCAACTGACCATGATTAAAATTTAACATTGCTAAACAACAACTACAAAATTTCTGTACTAAGCCATGCAAAACTCTGCAATTGCTGGCAGGAACAAATAAGTGCACATGAGGAGACAAGCAAAACACCAATTGCAGAACAATGCCAGACTCACCATCATTTTAGGTGAGGTCCTCAGTAGTGTCCTGTCTTAGTCCGTTTGGGCTGTTATATCAAAAATACTATAGAACAGATGGCTTAGAAACAACAGTAATTTACTTCTCAGTTCTGAAGGCTGGGAAGTCCAAAATCAAGTCACTATTAGATTCAGTGTCTGGTGAGAACACACTTTCTGCTTCATCGAGGCATATCTTGATGTTATATTTATGTAGTTTTTCCAGAAACCAAATACCGTAAGTCCTTACTTAACATTAATAGGTTCTGTGACTTTAAGTGAAACAACATATAACAAAACTAATTTTACCATACTAATTGATAAAAACAAGAGTTAAGTTCCTACAACATCTCATCTATGTTATAACAAAATGACATTGAATGAAGCAAAGTTAATTGAGGGCCTGCTGTAATACCCACTTAGGCATAAGCGTGGTTTTCAGTCTATTTTTTATAAAAGCTTAAGTACTTTATTATTCCATAGTTGAGAAAGGGAAGTTGTAGTGTTCTTCTTTGAGGTCATTCATCAGTAGGATTTTAAAGCATGTTTTGAAGTGCATTTGACAATGATTTCAGAGAATAAATGACAGGATTACAAAAGGAACTAGAAAGAAAGGAAGCAAAGCTTAGTAGCAAAATATCAAGTATCCTTATTTGCCACAGATCTGCAGCTAAGGGATATCACAGGCATGCAGAGAACAGTTTCACCAGCAACTTAATTACTCCTTGCAGAGTTAACAACATCCCAAGATGAGCATGAACCATTTCCCATGCAAATCAAGGGCTCAAAGCCAATGAAATTAATAGTACATTACAGCTTATAGAAAAACTTGAGGAGAAATAACAGTGTGACCAGCTTGAATGGCCACTAGTGTCTGCTGATGACACCTCATGCGTATGAAGTGAGGACTGGGAATACAGTGACGCCCACTAGCGCGTATGTTCCCAGGTTCCGAGGAAGAGCCCCACGCCACGTGGTATTCCTTTCTCCATAAAGTCTAGATGGCCCTTTGGTCCTGGGCATACATTTCTTGCACAAGGTTGTGCTACAGGTCTAACCAACGGCTAACAGATGTGGTAGCCAAAATGAAAAGCAGATTTCTCAAATGTATATAGACTGGATTCACATTGGGAAGGAAAGATGAATAAAACAAACTTTCAAAAAAGATGAAAAACTAAATTGTAAAGGGAGCAAGGCATTCTGTGAAATCTAATGAAAACAATCAAAACATAATTAAAATACAATTTTAAATGAATATTAAGTGTTCATTGATATGACGGTTTTTTTGTTTGTTGCTATGGCATTTAGAAACATTATAAACATTCAAATCGTATAAACTGTCCCAAATAAAATTTAGAACTTTCTCTAATAAAATTCTTCACTTTGAAAGTACATCTTGTGAAGTAGAATAATGGTTATCCTTAATGGTAGCAGTGCCTTCTGGGATGTTGGGAAGGGTCTGTTGCACGTAGGGCTGGTTTCATGGGTGTGATGCACTGGAGTCATGCAAACCAGCTCTGACAGCTGATTTAACTTTTGGGAATTTATGAGCCAGTTATTAAATACAGCCATCCTCAAATTTTTAATTATATGAGGTGTGACCAAAACCTACGGTGAATATTTAAATTTAAAAAGATGTATCACAGTAAAAAACACATTGCCATTAATTCTCCTCTCTTCAAACACACTTATCCCATCATTCTTGCCACTTTCTAAAGCAGTCCTGGAAGTCCTCTTTCCTGAGTGTCTTTAGTTGCGCTGTCATGGCTGCCTCGATGTTCTGAATCGATTCATAATGTTTTTCTTTGATGGTCATTTTGACTTCAGGGAAGAGCCAGAAGTTGAACAGTGCCCGATCTGGTGAAAAGGTGGAATAGGACACACCATAATGTTTTTATTTGACAGAAATTGCCATATACCAGAAGGGATGTGTGACACGTAGTCTTTCCATTGTGATCAAGCAATACGGTGAATGCTGCTGCTGAGTGCCATCCAACAGAAAGGCAGGGATTTTCAATGTGGGAAGCAGAGCCTCGAACCTCAGTAACAGTGTGCGACAAGTTTCAACTTGTTCAGTGCAATCAGTCGGGTGTGAGCAACTGTTGAGAGGAGGTGTGTTTTAAAGTGTGCCGTAAATCATTCTCCATCATGACAACTCTCCATGTCACACATTGCTTCTGGTATACGGCAATTTCTGTCAAATAAAAACATTATGGTGTGTCCTCATCCACCTTAGTCACTGGATCTGGCACCACGCAACTTCTGGCTCTTCCCCAAAGTCAAATGGCTATGAATGGAAAACATTTTGAATCGACTGAGGACATTGAGGCAGCCACAACAACACAACTAAAGACACCCAGGAAAGAGGACTTCCGGAACTGCTTCAGAAAGTGGCAAGAACGATGGGATAAGTGTGTTTGAAGTGAGGGGGAGTATTTTGAGGGGGATTAATGGCAATGTGTCTTTTACTGTAATACTTTTTTAAATTTAAACATTCACTGTATCTTTTTATCACACCTCATATAAACTTACAATTAAATACATTATACTAAAAGGGTACTCAAAACTTCCTAATTATTTTACTACCATTATCCATGTTCTTGAGGTTATTTATGTACATTGTATCTATATGGTTACTGCACATCTCTTGCCAATTCTGCATTCAGTCCTGGCATGTTGGTAGTTTGAAATGGACCATGGTAGCCGATTTTATTTGCACCACAGAAATTGACAAATGGTACAAATCAGGGCTTGAGTTTTGTTGATTTTCTAGACTAAGGAAAGTAATGGAGGAAATGTTAACAATGCAGATTAAACTTAAAAATATGTCACATCTACAGCCATTATGTTGTAAAGAGCACAGAAAAAATTAGGAAATATTCTTCCAGTATTCGAAAACTGTTAATCAATTCAGCAGAGAAGTTGCTCACATCACTGAAAAATTAGTAAAGTTCAGCCATACCTCTTTATTATTTCACTTTTGTCTTATTCCGTAATGTAAAGAAAAATAGTAACCAACATTTATGTTGGAATTATACTCAATACTCAGTTGCAACCTTAGATTATCTACAGACACAAGAATTCATCAAAATCAATCCTTTTCAATGACTTCTTTATTTCCACCCCTTTGTGTCTGTTCTCTTTTTCTGTAGTTAGAATTAATGAGATATTGATTTTTTTTCATATTTTCCATGTCTCTTTATTTTTTCTACTTTCTGAGAGATTTTTTTTCAACTTTATCTTCTATTCAATTTTTAAAATTTAGGAATCATTTTATTTTTTAAAGATTTTTATTAAAATATAGCTAACATAAAATATTATATTAGTTTCAGGTATACACTATAGTCATTCAACATTTGTATACCTAAAAAAGTACGGCAATCATTTTAATTTGGGGGGGGGGAATGTTAGGGAACAGTGTGGTTTTCCAGGGCCCATCAACTCCAAGTCAAGTCATTGTCCTTCAGTCTAGTTGTGGAGGGTGCAGCTCACTGGCCCATGTGGGAATTGAACCAGCAACCCTGTTGTTAAGAGCTTGCACTCTAACCAATTGAGCCATTGCTGCACTTAAAAAATTTTTTTTTCTTTTTTCCTTTTTTTTGGCAATCATTTTAAATTTCCAAGATTTCTTTCTTGTTCTCCAATTCTACCCTTTTTACAAGCATCCTTTTCTTGTTTTAAAGGTGCAATTTTTATTTCTCAATGATTTCTGAATATACAAAAGGATTTTTTTTAAGTTACCCACTGTTCTCTGAATTATTTATCTCTTGTAGGATTGATTTTTCTGTTTAATTTGGTCCTTCTTTTTCTTGTGGTGGCCTTTTCTTGAATGTCTAGTGATCTTTGGCTGCTTATATATATTTAAAAATGAGGCAATAGGAAAATTCATTCATTGGAAGTTTGTGTGCTTGGGCTTGTTGAATGGCAGGCTTTGTTTTCAGGTGAGCAATTGGGGATCAGCCAATTTTCCTGGGGATTCCAAAATGCCAAAATGCAGAGGTCCTGCGCTGTTATCTAGTTTTCTCCAAGCAGGTTGGTCAATTTCCTGAGAGAAGTACCTTTCTATTTATTTTAACCTTGGGAATAAGCACTAGACAACCGTTCTTTTGTGACCAGGGGTAAGACATGCAGGCTCCTATTTTCTGCCATACTTCATTTCTACCCTGTGTTGTACCAGCCATGTTTGAGTCTTTGAGTCTTGAACATCTCTAAGTTTCTACAGGCAAATCAATCCTCTCCTCAATTGTAGGCCACCTCTATGTATGCCAAGAAACAACTTCTTCTACGCTGTTTCATCAGCTACCACTGGCATTTTGTGCTTTCTGTCTCCAGAAATGTGTGGAAATTCTTGTCAGTGGATGGCATCCCTCATCAGTTCACCATCTTGAAACAGAAAGTTCAACTCATTTTTAACACTGTTTGAGACTTAGGCTTCAGACACAGGAGTATTTCCTTTGGGAAGGGGTAAGAAGAGTTGTGTGTGTACGGGTGTGTTGTCATTATTTAAGACCTGAGCTAATATTCCTATAATTGTTGATTCATGTAAGACCTCTCTCTCTTTCTTTTAAAAATTTATTTATCCCCTTCTTCAGTCCTCTCCCTCTCCTTCTACTAGGCAACCAATTTAAAGTGGATGATGCATACCCTTCTATTTGTATGTATCATTATGTATTATTATCCTTTGTGAACTTGTTTTCAGGTCTACACAAATGATATTATGGTAAAGATCTAATTCTCCTTTTTTATTTTTTTCAGTCAGTTAAAGCTTATTAATTACATTCTTCAGAAATTCCCATATCTCTATTATTTTTTATTTGCTTGATCTATCAGTTAAAATTTCCAACCATACTTGATTTATCTATTTCTGTCAATTGTTGTTTAATATGTATTTGAGATTGTTTTGTTAAGTGCATATGTGTGCATGGTTATATCATCTTGTATTTATTAGTATATACTGTCCCTTATTCACTTTTATGTTATTTTTACTTAAATTTTATTATGTCAGATATTAAGATTACTACCTCAGCTTTCTTTTAAATTTTTGTTTTTGCCTGGTATATCTTTTTCTATCCTTCTATTTCTAACATTTCTGTGTCTTTCTGTTTTAAATGTATATTTTATATATAACAACCTTCTTTTAATCCAACATGGACATAGAGATTTTTTTTTTTTTAATTACTTACTGTGATGGTTAATTTTATGTGTCAATTTGACTAGGCCACAGGGTGCCCAGGTATTCATCAAATATTATTCTGGGTGTGTCTCCGAGGATTTAGATAAGATTAACATTTGACTCAGTAAACTGAGTAAAGCAGATAGTCCTCTGTGAGTGGGCCTCATCCAATCAGATGAAGACCCAAATAGAACAGAAAGTCTATTCCTCCAACAAGTGAAAGGGAATTTCCTCTTGCCTGACTGTCTTGAGCTGTGACATTGTTTTTTTCTTGACTCTGGACTTGAAGTGAAATATTGGTTCTTGTACCTACTAGTATTTGGACTAGAACTATATCATTAGCTTTCATGAGTCTCCAGCTTGCTGATGAAAATCGAGGGACTTGTCAGCCTCCATAATCACATGAGCCAATTCATATTGGTTCTGTTTCTCCAGAGAACTCTAATACAGTAAATTTACCATTTATATTTATTTTAATTAATATTATATTAGGATTTATTTCTTATTTGACTTTTCTACTTTTATATTTTATTTTTTTCTTCTTTCCTGCTTTTCTTTGAGTAAAACAAATTTTCTTCCCATGAAGAAAGCATATCTTAAAGAATGTCTCTCTAGTCAATGTCTTATCAATATATTGCTTCTTAATTTTTAATATGCAAATGTTATAGTACATAAGTATATAACAATACAAGACTTCTTTTGGCTGATATTTTATAGGAAAAAAATATATTATTTACATGCCCTAAACTCAGTACAATATTTTTTAACAATACAAATAAGGAAGTCTCAAGTTACGTTCCCAATAAAATTGGTAAAATGTCCAAATCACATGTAAACATTTTAAAAGTGCAGCAAATACCAAGTAAGGGGACTATGTGTTTCAGATGTTGCAGAAACAGAGACAAGAGGAAGCAAAATTTTAAAGCTATAGGCATATGGCTGGGTGGTAAAATTTAGCAGAGAGGAGAGAGCTGAAACCTGGGTTATTTCAGGCAGCAAACACAACATGAACCAGCAGAACTCAAGAAATTGGCAGCATCAGGTCATTCTGAACACAGAGGTCAAGTACAGACTGAAAACAATGGCAGAAAAAATGTAAAAGTCTACATTCTGAACCGCTGGCCCCATTCTCAAGCTTGGCTCTCATACCACTGGAGGTTGGGCCTATTCCTATCACCAGCTCCACCCCAGACAGTTCCAGAGGAATCCCCTCCAGAGAAAGTGATCATCCACAAAGAAGAGATTTCCGACACTTTAGTCGGAGAGGGTTGCCAAAAAAGAAGCTGGGATCCCCATCCAATTACCCTTCAGAAAATGCCATCAGAACAGTCCCCAACTGCTTAGCTTCCAATCAGCATCTCTCAAAATGATCACATGGCTTTTCTCCTTTCATTTGTTACAGTAGAACTCTCTTAACCAACTTACATTTAATTGACCAATACTCACCATCTCTCAAGAAAACATACTTACAAATGTTTACAGGATGGTTGACTCTTGAACAACATGGGGTTGGGATACTGACGTCCCACACAGCCAAAAATCCACATATAACTATTGACTTCCTAAAAACTTAACTATCGCTGTCCTTCAATATCCACAGGGGATTGGTTCCAGGACCCCTGCAGATACCAAAATCTGTGGATGGTCCAGTCCCCTATATCAAATAGCATTGATCAGTACATTCAGTTGGCCCTCTGCATCCACGGATTCCCAACCATCGATAGAAAATATATACTGTTTTCACTCCGGTATTGGTTGAATCTGTGAATACAAAACCAGAGGATATGGAGGGCTGACTGTATTTATTGAAAAAAATCCATGTGTAAGTGGACCTGTGCAGTTCAAACTGTATGTTGCACACTCATGGCTAGTACGCTGCGCTCCAGTATACCATGTTTTTCTGTTCTTACAAATCAAGTTTTTCAGTTGTGGTTTATCCCCAAATTGCTTTTTGCCATTTGTACTTGTTATTTTAAATATTTAATTTAATCAAATATTTTTTAATTGGACGAAATATGACTATGAATGGAAAGAGTTGATCCTATTTGGAATAGAGAGAATTCTAAAGATTTCCCCCAAAATTCTCATCCCCTGGTTATTAAAACACTAACCTAGGTACTGTTTTATAGGGACTTGACAGATGGAATTAAGATTATTAAAAATCTTTTTTAAAAAGATTATTAAAAATCTTTTTTTAAAAAGATTATTAAAAATCTTTTTTTAAAAAGATTACTAAAAATCTTTTTTTAAAAAGATTACTAAAAATCTTTTTTTAAAAAGATTATTAAAAATCTTTTTTTAAAAAGATTATTAAAAATCTTTTTTTAAAAAGATTATTAAAAATCTTTTTTAAAAAAGATTTTTAAAAATCTTTTTTAATAATTTTTTAAAAAGATTATTAATAGTCTGACCTTAAAATAAGGAGATTATCCCAGATTTTCTGGATAGGGCCAAAGTAATCACACAAGCCCCTAAAAACAGATGAGAAAGGCAGAAGAGATGAGGCATAGGGGAGATAGGAAAATCAGAAGTATAAGAACTCACCCCCCACCATTGCTGGATTGGAAGACTGAGAAAAGATGCCAAGAGCCAGGGAGTACGGGCAGCCTCCAGAAGATGAGAATAACCCTGGACATCAGTCCACCAGGAAACAGACCTCACTCCTACAACTTCACAGAACTAAATTCTGCCAGCAACCCAAAGGATTCTGGAAGTGCTTCTCTCCCAAGAGACTCCAGTAAGGAATGAACCTCAGCCAACACTTCTATTATAGCCTTGTGGGACCCTAAGCAGAGCCCACTGAACTTCTGGCCTACAGACCTATGAGATAGCAACTGGGTATTGTTTTAAGAAGCTGTGGTTGTGGTAATTGGTTACTGCAGCAATAGGAAAGTAATAGACTATAGAAGCCTAAACGTATTACTTTGAAAAGATTTGATAAGATGAATTGCTGAAAAGGGCTGCTTTTGAATTTGATGTGAACTCGACAATTATAGAAGATTGGAAATAAGATTGCCAAAAAATGCATTCCATTTGCTTCACAAACGCCCTTATGTTTGTACTCCACTTTGATAGCACCCCTACTGGAAATTGGGGGCAACACATTATGGGTATGGCTTAGGCAGGAAAAGAAAGACAACTCAGAATATTGGGTTAATGGTAATCCATACTAAAGAAAATAACTTCGCTCTACATATAAAGACTGGTGTTAATATGTTTTAAGTTAAAATAAAATTGTGGGGACAGAGCCCCAGAAAGCAGTTTCCAGGCTCTCGGCCTCACAGGCTCTCCGCCCACAGAAAGCTGCTGGCTCAGGTAGTAAATGGCCATCAACTGTGATTGGATGGCCATCAGCTGTGGCTAGTTGGCTGTCAGCTGTAACCAGTGAGCCATTGGTCACTAATATAACTGCTGTGGCTACGCTAGCAGAAAATGTTGGCTAGCAAAAAGATGGTGGCTGAGCCTGCAAGCGGTGCAGTGAGGGTTGCGAACAGTGTGGATCCAGCCTCCAGTGAGAGTATAGTGCCGCCAGCGAGAATATACTAGTATGATTCCCCTATCTATGGCTCCCTGGGTGTTCCTTTTTGGCCTCACCGTATCCTGCATTCTTAGGTGGGGAGCGGGAGCAGAGACCCCGCAGGCCTCCCCGCGTTACAAAAATGTATAGAGTATTTTCATGCAGGGACTCATGCAGGATCTCTAGTCCCGCTCCCCACATAAGGATGCAGGATATGGTGAGGCCAAAAAGGAACACCCACGGAGCCATAGATAGGGGAGTCATACCACTATATTCTTGCTGGCGGCTGGGTTGGAGACACAGGAAGTAGGAGCCACACGATCCACAACCCTCACTCTGCCACTTGCTAGCTGCCATCTTCTTGCTAGCCCCCATTTGCTGCTAGCGTAGCCACGGCAGTTATATTAGTGGCCAATGGCTCACTGGTTACAGCTCACAGCCAACTAGCCACAGCTGATGGCCATCCAATCACAGTTGATGGCCATTTACTACCTGAGCCAGCACCTTTCCACGTGAGGCCGAGAGCCTGGAAACTACACTCCTGGCTCTGTCCCCAGAAATATCTATGTGTCATTTTTTTAAAAGATTCTGTGCTCTTAGCAAGTTTTTTGATTAACAGACAAATTATCAGTCCTGACTGCCTCTGCTAAGAGAGCTCTTGTAAAGTAGTAAATCATCAACTGCTTTTCTAAAGTTCTACACGCTTGTCATGACTGGCTGTGGGGACACAGCCAGGAGTGCAGTTTCCAGGCTCTCGCCCTCATGTGGAAAGGTGCTCACTTGGGTAGTAAATAGCCATCAATTGTGATTGGATGGTCATTAGCTGTGGCTAGTTGGCTGTCAGCTGTAACCAGTGAGCCATTGGCCACTAATATAATTTGCTAGCTGCAAATGGAGGCTAGCAAGAAGATGGTGGCTGGTAAGTGCGGATTACAGTTAGTGCGGCGGAGTGTAGATTGCGGATCGTGTGGCTCCTGCTTCCTCTGTCTCCAGCTGTCATGCGAGAGACCCTGCTCGCTGCGCCATTTGTCGTGCTGGGCGGCCTGCGGGGTCTCTGGTCCTGCTCCCCACACAAGAACGCAGGATATGGTGAGGCCAGAAAGGAACACACAAGGAGCCATAGATAGGGGAGTCATACCACTATATTCTCTCTGGCGGCACTATACTCTCACTGGAGGCTGGATCCACACTGTCCGCAACCAGCCATCCTAACTGTAATCCACGCTTGCCAGCCCAGCCGCCATCTTCTTGCTAGCACCATTCTTTCTCTTTTCCTCTCTCTGCTAGCATACCCACAGCAGTTATATTAGTGGCTAATGGCTCACTGGTTACAGCTGACGGCCAACTAGCCACAGCTGATGGCCATGCAATCACAGTTGGCCATTTACTACCTGAGCCAGCACCTGTCTATGTGAGGCCGAGAGCCTGGAAACTACTCTCTGGGGCTCCGCCCCCACACCAGCCCAGCCACTAGTGAGACTATAGTGGTGTGACTCCCTTATCTATGGCTCTGTGTGTGTTCCTTTTTGGCCTAGCCACATCTTGCGTTCTTATGTGGGGGAGCGGGAGCTGAGACCCCGCAGGCCACCCCGCATGACACTGGCTATACTATATTTGTGCAATGCTGTCTTTCACTCTAAGCTCTCCACAGAATAGTGCCTGCTATCTTGAGGTGGGGGTTCTTTCCTTTCTGGGCTGACCTGTGGTTCCCCTTCTGCAGCTGCTTATGTTGTAAATGTGAGAAGGTTTCATTGGATGCCATGAATTTTCATAGGGATTTTCAGTTTTCAAGTTGGTTAGGACCTATAGTGGTCTCCCCACTGCACGGAAGTCCTTGAATTGCTGAGATGACACATTCCTGGCTTCAGCATTTAAGTTTTTTACTGTTTCATAGGCTGCAAACTGAATGAAATATTTCAGGGGTGAGGCAGGTAACCTGAGTGAAAAAGGAAGTAATGAGAGCTGGCATAAGCAACAGGGAATGGTAAGTCCAGTGATAAACCAGACTGCCTGCCAAAAAAAGGATAGAATGAGTGTCCGTTAGTGAGTGCTGGCACTAATTTCATGCCCATTACCAGCTATATTTTCGATCTCTTCTTTTTCTATTTTTTAATGGCCACTTTACCGGACAAAAATATATACAATTTTACAAATAACTAAAAGGTATATTAATTGCAAGTAGTTGACCAAAGTAAAGTTGTATTTTCTAATATAGCAAAATATTTTCTCCCTACATTTTAGTGAGTAACCAGTACACTATTTTGTCATTGTATTATACTGTCATGCAATTAGAAGGAAACAGAACGTCTGGGAGGACCAGTCTACTTTTCTGGGGAGAAAGTTGAGAAAAGATAAGGGGAAGTTGAAGAAGATAGAAATGAAAAATTACCAAAGAGCAAAATAAGAATTTTGAGAGACAGTAGTAAAAGGCCTTTGAAATTTTTAATCACTAACTCAGAAAAGATAGTTTTTTGGACTATAGGTATACTGCCTACTCAAAAGTAAGATCAAATTACATTCAATCACTTTAAAAGTATTGCTTTATACCCTGCAGAGGGTCATGAAAATTTTCCATGTGCTTTTGAGAAATTCTTCTTGAGACACTCTTCTTTAATCATTGGTGAGAATTTAATTTTAAATGACTTCTGAATTCCCTTTGAGAAAAAACTATGTATATTCTTTCCCACAGCTCAGTTTCATTAGAACAAGAGTGTGAAAATTTTTGACCCACAAAAAAACGAGTGTACTTTGACTATTGTTAAAAGTTTTAGGGCGAGGTTTCATTTTGTTCTACAAAGTCTGCCAAACTCTGGCAAAAACAAAGCAAATAGGCCAGCAGTATAAAAATAGACACCAGTTACATGTCTTTTTTCATGAAATCTACTTATTGTAAGTAGATAATTGCATGAAAAAATTATAGTTATAGTTATGACAAGAAATTAAGCACTAACAACTTTTTGAAACACATCAGAACCAAAAACTCAGAAAGAACTCTGCTTCATGGTTCAAGCAAACAATAAACAAAAGATATAAAAAGTTAATTCCTTTATTACATTTTATTTTGGAGAGTTATTGAAGTTGCTGAAGCTTAAGAATATTGAAACAATTATAATTTGAGGCTGTTTTGTGATGTTATGCAGTTTGAAGCAGGATGTGATTAAGAGGTAATTTTTCAGTAATAGGAAACAGGGAGGAATATCTAGAAAGAAATTTTGGGTAATTGCAAATGGACAACTTGCTTAATTCCTGGACTAATTATTAATATTGAAGGTAAAAATATTTTATAGTGCAACCTTGGTAACTAGTTGAAAATTAAATGTTACCTATTGTAGGGGATTTACTTTTTGACATTTCATGACTTACATGCCCTTAAATGAGACTGTTTTACCCTAAATGATGAATTATTGAGGAATCATTTTAGGCAGTAAGCCAGAACAGGAAAGAAAAGATTAGAGTACTGTCAAAGTCAAATGCCTACAGGGGCCAGGCAGAAGACATAGTAAATGAGGGTGGCCTGGTGTGAGAACAAGGGAATTAGTGGAGACAGGGACCAACTGGGAGTATGCAATCCATCTTGAGGGGCAGCTGTTGACATAAGAGAATGTGGGTGATGAAATCTTCAAGTTTTTTTAAGTGACTTTGGATATTTGGATTTTATGTGACATCTCTTGATAATTAATCCAGCAAATAATTAAAATTTAAAAAACCTATGAGTCAAATAAAACTCATACATGTCTGGATTCAGCTTGCAGACCATCTCTGGATTACCAGAAGGGGGATGACATTAATATTAATTGAGCACCTACTAAATGCCAGTTAATATACATAAAATAAGTTTACGTCACAACTCTGCAGTAAGTACAAGCATCTCCATAACACAGTGAGGAAATTGAGACTTACAGAGGTTAGGATATTATTGATAATCAACTTCCATGGGTAGCAAAAATGTCTAATAAGAAAAATAAATAAATCAAATGATAAATGGACCACAAATGACTTAGCATGTTTAACACAATCTGTTGTTTAACAATAATGGGGGCGGGGGGGAAATGAAGGATGAAACTGGTATATTTAATAAAATACACACTTAGAGAAGAATGTATGAATAAGGTAATATTTTTATTTAGCTTTCATTGGACAATTTGAACAGAAAGGGCTCTGCATTTGTGGACTTGATTTCTAGTTCAAAATACTTAGGTTTTCCTGAGATGGCTCTGAGTTCTTTCTCTGACTTGTGACCCTGTTTTTCTGCATTTCTACTCACAGTGGAAGGGAGGGGAATGGACCTTCAGATATAATGTGAAGTCACGGCAGGCGTCTCCTCTCTTAGGGCATTTGAACACAAAGTGCCAGAGGGGAAGGTTTTCAGGACCTATGGCTGAGTTGGTATAACACTTGCAATACAGTGGAGAAGCTCTAACCATATAATTGCATTAGGAAATTGAATTCTTCTTTGTATGTTCTGAATTTTAAATATGCATTATGTTTAAATCAGAAATAAACGCTGTTTTTTGAAATTTAGTTGATAGAAAACGGTGCACTCGTATAGCACACACGATTTAAACAGTAAGTATGTACACATCTTAAAGAAACACCTTTCCTTGACAACCTTGCCATTAAACGTTCATTCATTCCATCCTTAACCCCTGAACTCAGACATTTCTGTCTTTATTCAGGCTTTTCAGCTTTCCTGCAATTCCACTAACTTTAGCCTCTTTGAAGACTCACTCAGAAGCATTGTCATCTAAAAACAAGTTTCTTCTCTTCTTGGGCCTGGACTTCTCCTGAGACTGGCCAGGATGGGTGTGAAATGCCTTCCAGGTCTGCCCTGGTGGAATTGCCTTTCTCCTCTCCGAGACTACCACCCATTTTCTTCTCTCTGGTTTAGGAGTCATTCATTCAATTACTGTCATTTTCCTGGTTGTCCTTAAATTTTGAATTAAACATGTATAATTTGCCAAAGTTGAAGCTAATCAACATTGCCACGTCTTTACACCTCTCTCAAAGCAGACTAGGACTGTGGAGTGACTTCACTTGATCCTTTTGCGCCTGGGTTATACATTGTCCGATGTGTTAGTCTCAATTTTTATTCTCTGCACATAGTTATTATTGTTCTTGTTTTATATAATCATATATATATATGTATACATATATATGTATGCATACTACATATTTGTATTTTCCCAAATGTTTGCTGACTTCTTTGTTCACCATTGCTTTTTGAGCATTACTCCCTCCTTCTGAGTTAAATGTCCTTTTAAACATACTTTCTTCGTAGTCCCTTAAGTAAGGCTCTCTTGATGAGGAGCTCTCTCTTATGTCTAAAAATGTCTATATTTCACTGTTTTTCTACCATGATAGGTGAATGATGTTGGCAGTGATTTTTCTCTCAGCACTTTGAAAGTACTATTCCATTAGTTTTTAGTTTCTATTGTTGATTTTGCTATCAGCCTAAGTGTTGTTCTTTTGTAGATAAACTGTTCTCTCTCTCTCTCTCTCTCTCTCTCTCTCTCTCTCTCTCTCTCTCTCTCTCTCTCTCTTTGAGTTTTGAAATTTCTTACATGTCAAGGTGTGGATTTAATTTTGTTTATCCTGCTTGGGACTTGGTGTGAATATTGGTTTTTATTGTAACCTCATCTTCAGCAGCTTTTTACCAGGAGAGCCCTTGTGCAACCAGCATTGAAGGTGTGGTTTTCAGAGGAGAGAGAGAGAGAGAGAGAGAGAGAGAGAGAGAGAGAGAGAGAGAGAGAGAAAGAGAGAGAGAGAGAGAATTTGTTTCTGCTAGAGTCCTAAGTGTATCATCGGTTTAGGACAACATTCTATATAATGTCTTAGCTTGATGATTTGCAAATCACAGGAGTAGAATACACTGGAGCTCCAAACTCATTAGGGTAAGCCATGACGAGAAATTATCTCTACCCAGAGACTGGGCCGAAACAGACATTCTTCCTTGTCATTCCCCCATGCTGGTGGATGGGTATTTTCTAGTTCTTATCTTTCCCAAGGATATAACCCTTCAAGGGTTGTAGCTACAAGCAGGGCTCTCAGTTCTAACTTTCTGCTTCCTCTACTGTCCCCTTGTGGCCATGAAATCCCAAGTGCCCTGATTACCTACCTAGATGGGGGCAAATACCCCCCAAAGCTGCCACAGCAGCAGCCCTGGCCCTTCTCTCTATTTCAGTTCCATCTTCCACTTCGGCCTTTGGACGTCTCTCGCTTTCTTAGGAGCTCATCTATACATTGAAAAAGATGTTTGTTGTGTTTCATTCCGCATTTAAAGTAATTTGTGGAGGGAAGGTTTTTATATTCTCTGACTCCCACCCCAACCCCAATAGTTCTGGAAATGGAAGAACATGTAGTTCCTCTACTCTTCCTTCTGTTTTGTCTTCTTCCATTGGATATTTCCACACCAAAGACTCCTCCATCTAGAATATGGACAGGAGTTCCGAACTTGATTTGGCATCCTTCTTTACACAATAAATCCTACTGCAAATCTCCTGGATTAAACATTTTATTCCAGCTGCAGGTAATTATAGAGCTAGCACAAGAAGCCATTCCAGGAAGTAGATTCTAGGGACAAAACCCCAAGTCTTCCCCTTTTGCTTGAATTTCTGCAGATTCATTTAGAATTTTTTAAAAAATTAATTGAAATGGTTCCTAGTAAGGTTAAACCTCACCCACATTTTAGAGATTCCCAGGAGTTGGGGACGAAAACCCTTTTATTGGGTATATTAAAATGAGTGGGAGGGCCTAGTTCACAAAGCTGACTTTTGACACTGCTTTGATTTGCTTTACATTTACTCTGGATGAAATTCACTGTAAAAAACATCCTGACAATCCTGTTACAGGTGTTGGTTTTTCGGGGTTTTTTTGTGTTTGTGTTTGTTTTGTTTTGTTTTTGGTTAAGGTCAAGAAACATTGCCTTAGGGTGTATTACTTTCCTGTAATTTAATTGAAATAACCCAGGTGAGCACTAAAGGAACTGGCAAGGAAAAAATTAGGAGCTTTGAATTCGTAGAGTGAGAAACAGGAAAGAAGGAGGGAAATGAGGAAGGGTCTCAGGGAAGGGGGTGGAAAGTGAACACAGACAGGTTATAACCTTAGAAGGAGCAAGCTTTGGGATTGTAAAATGGTTACCACCTGCCTGAAATTCGATGGCACTTGCAAAAAAAGGCAATTGAATACAATTTAATGAAGGGACAATTTAGGAAAACCAACAAAGGTTAGTGAAGCACAGAGGGATGAGCAACACCCAGGTTATCACACCCAGCCTGAAGAGGAAAGGAGAAGAGCTGGTTATAAGAACCTGTGGAGAGCCATAGCTGTGGGAGACAACTGGGCTTCAGTCAGGAATGCAATTCCTGTGAAACCATGGCCCAGTAGAGAGGGAGGTTGCAGGGCCCAATTGCTCTCTCCTCCACCCCTTTGATCTCCCACTAGTGGTACCTGTTGGCTTAACACCACTAGAAGCCAGAGGGCAAGGGAGCCCATAGATGCAGTCAACAGAGGTCAGCTTCCTAGGGCAAGAGCGCTGTGGAGAAAAGTGGAGAGTGGATGAATCTGGAGAGGCAGACAGACTGCCCATCACCACTGGACCCTGCACCACTGGTTGGAGGGCATGCGGATTAATGTGGGTACAGGAAACACACATAGAGTGTTAGCACTCTTCGACTACCTTCTTTTCATTTTTCGCAGTCTTGCTTTCATGCTGCTTCTGCCTTTTCATGTCAAAATAGTACTTAAATGATTGTTGAAAAGGCACCAGTTTTGGAGACAGTCTTCCGGGGGTGGAAATGCTTTCTCTATTCCCCACTTGCCCCTCCCAGCTACACTCCTCATGGAAAGGTGACAAAAATTAAGCCCTATCTCTGGCAAGCTGTTCAGCGTCTTGGTGGCAGTCAGAGTGGCACTGAACAGTACGAGCCGCGCTGATTTGCCCTCAGATGGATTACAATATCAGGGCAAATCTAGACTCCACCGACCTTGTCATTTCCCCAGTGGAATCCAGTCTTACCAGACCACCAAGGTCTAGTACACCTTTCCAATTTAAGCTCTTGGGTCTGCATTTAACCACCGATCTTTCTTCATTGGGCAGTTACAGAGAAAAGAGAAAAACAGACGAGAAGGAACAAGTGAAGAAAAGAGTGTATGTGGCTTTTCCTCTGCATTTCCTAATCATTGAAGTAACGCACTACTGATGTTCCTCTGCAGGGGACCATGAGCACTTGAACCTGGCCAAGGGAGGGCTCCAGAGCCAACCTTTAATCACTTGTCAATTCAATCTCCATGGTCTATAATATTATTCTCAGCATTTGACGAGGACATTATTCACAATGATTGGTATCTTTGTACGTGGACAGGGCTCATGGACCAAAGCGAGGCTAATGTTCCCTTTTAGGCTGCACATATAAAATGTATTTTCTAGTCTGTAGAAACCGCCACTAATGGAAGCATCTGGTGCCATTTGGGAGCTTGCCTTTTTTGGCTCTCTGGTTGGTCACTTCTGTAAAACTAGTCACTCCATTTCTGATTATAAAATACCAGGTTGGTCTATCTGCCCCTGTCATTTCTCAGCTAATCACAAATATCAGGTCCCCATTCTGGTAACAGCGTCCCAGGAAAGTAGACATCATAGGCTCTGACCAGAGTACCCCGTGTAGCGTCTCACACATAGGGGCTCAACAGCCTCTGTT
This sequence comes from Rhinolophus sinicus, assembly GCF_057876585.1. Taxonomy (NCBI): domain Eukaryota; kingdom Metazoa; phylum Chordata; class Mammalia; order Chiroptera; family Rhinolophidae; genus Rhinolophus; species Rhinolophus sinicus. The sequence goes on from NC_142506.1 coordinate 29,000,908, forward strand.
GAATGAATGAATAAGTAAATAAATGTTCTTCTGAGTTGCATTTACTACTCCAAGGTGAAAGGGTATCATGATAATATGGTTGAAAATTTAAAAGCAATATTGGAATAATTAATAACGGTATCGACCTGCATGGTGGTTGAAGATTAAATCAACTAACATATGTGAAAATGCATGGTAAAACTTTAAAGCCCGCTACACATGTTAATTACTGTCATTATAGATAGGTATTGTTGAGTACCAGTGTTTCTGGAAAGAACATGAGATTTGGAGTCAGAAGATGCTTGCCCCTTCACAGCCCCCAATAGTGTGACCTTTAAAAGTTGCTCAGAGTTTGCACTCTGAGCCTTATCCCTCTCACCTGTAAAGTGGGGGTTTTAATAGTGTTATTTTCTTTCCACATACAGCTCAGAGGGTTGTGAAATGCTTTGAAGGTTGCAAAGCACAAGGAGAAGTTGATTTTTGTTTCTTCGTTTGGGTGATTAGTACACCATGATCCAGTGGACAGAATGTCAATGGGATGGATACACACTATTACCCCCAGAAGTGACATAAACGTCTCAGAAAGTGTATCCATTTGGGGCCAGGGCCATATGGCTGTTGAAGATGTGGACCCCTCCAGGGTGAATGCCACAGCCTTGCTGCCAATGTGGAATGTTCAAGCCCATGGGGCTGACAAAATTAAATGTGTGGATAACTTCTAACTGTAGTATCAGGATACCACTCTCCCACCCAGCTCTTTCCATGACTTCTAACAGACAGTGAAGTGGCAAATTTGCATTCCCTGGTGGGTTTAACAGTAACAACACTGGACAGAGAACCAGAAGCTGAGTTCAAGACCTAATTGTTGTACTTTCTGGCTGTATGATCACAGACGAGTCATTTATCATTGCTTAGCTGGAAAAAGAGTATAATGAAACCTATTCCTCAGGACTGTTAGGAAGCTGAAATAAGTTTGTATATGTAATGTCATTTTATAGACTGCAAACCACCAAACAAATCTAAGTATTAGTATTCTTCCCAGACACTGAGGAGATGTTACTGAGCAGAGAAATGTCCTCACACATAAGAAGCAGAATCAGAGAAGAAAATAAGCAAAAGGCTTGGGCAACTCACAAACTGGAATACCCATATCCTGAATCATAGAAACTTGGCTCAGCGGTCCAATATAGGGTCCTGGTGGCAACTTCAGTGGCTGGAAATTTGAGCCTATAAAGAAAAGCCAAAGGGCTTATTTTCTCTACAGAAAAGACAGATGGAAGGAAACCTAATGATTTCCAAGTATATACAGGGCAACTATGGGAAATGTGACAAGCAGCTGCACAACGTCCACAGAAAACGGGACTTGCAGGTGGCCAGGAAGAGGATCTGTAGGGTAAGTAGGTTAGGACATTCCTGTACGATCGGGCAATGGAGTAGGTTAGAGCCCGCGCAAGAGCTGCTGTGACCTGATTATATACTCAGCCAGACTGTCCCTTCCACACTTAGCCTGGGGTGTAGACACTGTCATGGAGTTTAACCATATTGAGCAAACATGGGTTGACACTTAACGTTGAAACGTGTGTCTTTGTGAGATAGAGCTTAATGGTGCCCATGCAACAGGGACCTTGCTTTGGCAGGTAGCTCACCCCAGAACTGAAATGTAGTTTCATCCCTAAATTAGTTACTTGGGACAATTTACTACAGCCTTACATAACTTTAAATATACAACAAAATTCAGAGATAGTCATCCTTCTTTATTCATTTTTAATCTATTGATCTGGTACTAGTGATAGTTATGTACAGGCAGAAAAACCCTGGCAGAATATGACATGGTCCTCCCCATAAAGAAGTGCACTGAGTAAGGAAGGAGGAAAGCCCATAAATAACGGTGGTACGCAGTAGATGGAGCGTGAACTGTGGACATTCAGGAGAGAAAGGAGTTTCACCTGACTGTAGAGATGATGGATAACATTATAGAGAAAGTGGCATTTAGGTAAGGGACTAGGAACAGGCTGCTTTTGGCAGGATGTTTGCAGCAGTGGGTATAGCATGAATCTTTACGTGGAAGTGAGTATTTGATTTTTTATTCTTGACTGTGTCTTTAATCAAAGTGTAAATAACTTTGTTAAGAACAGTGATTGTGCATTACACTTTTATGACTGCACCTTCTACATGGTGTTCCATACGTATCTGGAGTGAAGAATGGTCCTACTTTCCAGTTTCTCTTCCACAGTTTCTCCTCAGAGACTCTGCTCTAACAAGACTTCATCTAGGCTTTTATCTGTCATTCTCCTGTTGAAATCATCCCCATCTTGTGAGACCATCTTCCCTTTTTGCCCTGGGGAAAAAGGACGCCACCCTGTCTTTAACTCCTATTTTTAAAGCTAAACCACATGAAATCATTTCTATAGATCAAAAATGGTCAAATAGTAACAATTTTATATGGTTCAACCTGATGGATTCTCTTCCACTGACTTGGCGTGTACTTGGTCTCACTTTGTAACACTTCACATTATTAGAGTTTAAATTATCTTGTTTCATTCTTTCTTGGCTTTTTCCCTGTTCCCACCCCTTTCCCCATACCAAATGTATGTCCCATAAAAGTAAGAAAGGTACTTCTGTCTTATCTTCACTGTACACTCCTAGCATACTGTACATGGTAGGTGCTCATTAATTGTTTAATGAATGAATAAATGCTTTGCCTCCTTGGTTCTATCAAGGTTTTGGCACCAAAAAACAAAAACAAAAACAAAAACTGCCCAAGGTTAGGGCATTAAACAGATTTTATCTAGTTGTGGAATTGGTGAGTCTTTCCGGGTCTTGCTTATCTCAGTTCTAAAAGCACTAGGTCATTGGTTCCCAAACCTGCCTTTAATACTCCCTTAAGGTGACCAAAGTTGCCTTAAGGGAGTATTAAAAATACAGATTCAAGGGCAGCCGGTTTGCTCAGTGGTTAGAGCACAGTGCTCATAACACCAAGGTTGCCGGTTCGATTCCCACATGGGCCAGTGAGCTGCACCCTTCACAACTAGACTGAAAACAACAGCTTGACCTGGAGCTGAGCTGAGCTGTGCCCCCCACACTAGATTGAAAACAACGACTTGACATGGACTTGATGGGCCCTGGAAAAACACACTGTTCCCCAATATTCCCCAATAAAAATTAAAAAAAAAAAAAGTGCAGATTCCAAGGCCCACTCCAGACCAGACCAATGGAATCATAGTGAGGGAGGGCCCAGAAATCTGTAGGTATCTTCACCTCCCAAGATGACTCTCAGGTCGCCACGGAAACGGCTGTCAACTTGCATTTGGGAACTGCCAGGCTCCATGAAGTCATGGGGCAAGGACTGCATCTGTCTTGCTTGCTGCCAGGTTCCCAGTGTGTGGCACAATGCCTAGCATGTGGTAAACAGCAACGAATAGCCGTTGAACGCATGTTGGAAGGCTTTTCCGTTTCTGAGGGGCATGTTAAGCTGAAAAAAGTCTTACATGGATTGATCTTGAGCATTTTCTAGGGTATCCTTGGGCTCCCAAACTCAAGATGCTTGTATATTTGTGATAGGGTGTGACAAGTCCTGTGTCACTGGGCAGTGTCACCTCTTTGAGCCTCATATTCTTCTATGAAATGAAGGCACTGGGTTAAGTGACCACTAGGGTCCTATTGACTTGATCCTGATTTCCAGAATGACTCTTCTACTTACTGACTGTGTGATTTTGGGCAAGTGACTCATGTCTTGTTAAAGAATCTATAACCCCATTCTTTCACTCCTCGCCACTGGATTGGAAGTCCCATGAGGGCAGAGACCTTACCTTCTCATTGCATCCATCTGTGATAGTTAGTGCTTGGCATATAGTGGTCACTCAATAAGTCATTCTTTGAATGAATGCTAGAGACATTTTAAAAAACGCAACGAGAAGGTAGAAGCTAGCTTCGTTAATGCAAAATTGTATATATCAACCTGAACTCACTGCACTGTTAGTGGGAGTATAAAACCATACAACCAGTTTTCTTTCCTTTTTTTTTGAATACCAAATTTATTAAGATATAACTAATAGATCACAAAATTAACTCTTTTAAAGTATATAATGTAGTGGTTTTTAGTATACTAACAGAGTTGTGCATCACCACTATCTAATTCCAGAACATTTTCTTTAACCCCCCATACCCCCCCAAATCCATATCCATTAACACATTTCCTCTTCCTCCAGCCCCTTGCAACTACTAATCTAGTTTCTGTCTTTATGGATATGCCTATTCTGGACATAGCGTACAAATGGAAACATACATTTGTCCTTTTGTGTCTGACTTCTTTCACTTATCAATGGTTTAAGGTTTATTTCATGCTGTAGCATACATCAATAATTTATTCTTTTTTTTTCCCCCTTCTTCCGCCTCCCCCCTAAACACACACACACACACACCGGTTCAAGCCGTTGTTTCACAGTCTGGTTATGTAGGACACAGCTCCCTGGCCCATGATGGTACTATGAGCCTTGTGCTCCCCCGGCGGAAGCAGTCTGTCACAGGTCATCGGTTGGCCGCTCACAGCAGCTCATGGCAACTCTAGCCAGCTGCCGGCCACTCACGCTGGCCACTGGCCGCTCCTGGTAGCACACGGCAGCTCACGGCGACCTCCTGCTGCGCACGGCAGCCCAACTCCAGGGACAGCCATTGTTCACAATCTTAGCTGTAAAGGGCTCAGCTCACTGGCCCATGTGGGAATCGAACCGGCGATCTTGGCAGGAACACGGCGCTCCGACCACATGAGCCACCAGGGCCGGCCCATAATTCATTCTTTTTTATGGCAAATAAGATTTCATTGCATGGATATACCACATTTAGTTTATCCATTTATCAGTTGATAGACATTTGAGTTGTTTCTACTTTTTCTCTATAATGAGTAATGCTACTATGAACATTTGTGTACAAGTTATTGTGTAGACATAATGGTTCAGTTCTCTTGGGTGTATACCTAGGAGTGGTCTCATGGTAACTCTATGTTTGACTTTTTGAGGAATTGTTGAAACTGTTTTCCAAAGTGGCTGCTCCATTTTATAATCCCATCAACGATGTATGAGGGTTTCAATCTCCACATCTTCTCTAACATTTGTTACTGTCTGTCTCCTTTATTTTCACCATCCTAGTAGATGAGAAGTAATTATCTCATTGTAAGTATGATTTGCATTTCTCTAATGACTAATGATGTTGAGCATCTTTTCATGTGCTTCTTGCCATTTGCATAAATTCTTTGGAGAAATGTCATTCAAATCCTTTGCCCATTACCCTGGCCCCACCCAAGATTTTTACATTTTTATTTGGCAATATCTGGGTCTGGAGGCTTGACTTCATTTAAGATAACTCAATGCTTTCTGATAGTCTTTTTTCCTAATATGAGCTCTAACTGTTCACCTTCAAAATATTTATTTTCCTACATTTATTAGATTGCACTCTTTGAGGAGCAGTCAGGAGTAAAACATTCTGCCTTCTCTGAGTTACTTGTTTGCATTGCTGCGTCTTCACAAACCAGTGCTTTACTCTTTCTTATTCACCTTCTTTCATAAACTTTAGCTCATTCTCAACCTCCTCTTTCCCCTTTGCCCATTTCTAAATTTGATTATTTGTCTTTTTATTGTTGAGTTGTAAGAGTCCTTTTTATATATTCTAGATGCTAGTCCCATATTAGATATACAACTTGCAAATATTATCTCCCATTTCCTGGGTTGCCTTTCTACTTTCTTGATTATGCCCTTTGAAACACAAAAGTATTAAATTTTGATGAAGTCCAATTTATCTTTTTTTTTTTTTTTTTAGTTGTTTGTGCTTTTGTATCTAGAAACTAGTATTGTTTTTTCTGAGGTTACAAAGCATTACTCCTATCTTTTCTTCTAAGAGTTTTAAAGCTTTAGCTCTTATATTTAGGTCTATGATCCATTTCGAGATAATATTTCCACCTGGTGTGATGTACAGACACTTTTCTTTTTAAAAAGTCTTTTCTGTAGTAAAATGTAGCCCACAATAGAAAAACACACACAATAAAAATGCATAGCTAAATGGATTATCTAAGAATGAACACCCTATGACCAACACCCAGGTCAGGAAATGGGACATTATCAGCATCCAGAAGGTCCCCTTGTGATACTTAATCAATACCCCTTCCTCTTCCATGAAGTATTTACTACACTTGGAGTTAACCTGTTTGCTTTTCTTAGTTTTACTGCCTGAACATGTATCCCCAACAATATAGTTTTACTTCGCTGGTTTTCGAAGCTCATATCAATGGGATTGCACCATCTCTGGCTTCTTTTACTAAACATTATTTTTTTTGAGATTCATTCAGGTTTTGCAAGTAATTGTAGCTCATTATTGTTGTATGGTATTACTTTGCATGAACATACATGATATTCTATTTTTGATGGTCGTTTGAATTGTTTACAGTTGGGGCTTTTATAAAGAGTGCTGCTATGAACATTCTTTTCCTGTCTCTTGGTGCTCTGTGCATATACATCTATTTGGTATACCTTGGAGGGGAATTGTTGGACATGTGTACGTTTCACTTTAGCAGAAAGTGACAAATTGATTTCCAAAGTGATTGTATTAGTTTAAGCTCTCACCAGCCATAAATACGAGTTCTTGTTCCATACCCTCATCAACATTTTTAATTGCCTGTTTGTTTGATTATAGCCATCCTGGAAGGTGTATATCTCAATGTGGTTTTAATTTGCCTTTTAATTATTCTGAGATCTTTATTCTATTGATCTCTGTTTCTCCTTATATTTCTATATAAGATTGACAAACAACTTGTTAAGTTTCACTGGAGTGGAGGAAAAGTGTTGGAATTTTGATTGAGATTGCACTCGGGAGACTTGACTACTTCACAGTATTAGGCGAAGTAGCCTATAAACACAGCATACAAATATTCCTTCATTTATTTAGACCATCTTCGATTTCTCTCAAAAATGTTTTAAAGTCCTCTGTGTAGAGGTTTTATACATCTTTTATTAAACTTGTTCTTCGATATTTTATAGTTTTTATGTTATTTAAGTGGTATTTTTACAAATTTCATTTACTAATTATTTCTGGGTTTTTATATATAAAAATAATTTATTTTTGTTGGACATTATACTTATTTCTACTATTTTGTTAAAGTTGTTTATGAATTCTAGTTTATATATATTAAAATATATCCTGTGAAAATAATGATTTTTATATCTTCTTTTGACGTATAAACCATTTTTATTGGGCTTAGATTAGGAGTCTATAAGTCTTGAGGACCTCTGTGTACACGTTGGTTTTCTTCCCTATGTTCTTCTTGGCTTGTGTGAGCTACTTCTTCCTGTAAGGAATCTTGACTTCATCCTCCCTCTTCTTCTCTAGGGTAGCTGTCACCATCTGGGATTTCCAGCCAACCTCATAAGTCAGGGGCCTTGGGTAGACAAGCTTATGTGTGGGCTTCAGACACAGAAATTTGAGCAGAAATGATCATTTGCTTTTTCCAGTCAAACACCTTGAGGTGCTCTAACGTGGTCTGGCCATGCTTCATCTTGTGGGACAACATGCATTGCATAGCCTATTTGAAGATGTGTTTGAGGATCCAGAAGTGGTAAGGACCACAGGATGAGTTGGTGTCTATGTGCTTGTGGAAGAAGGCCAAGGCCTAGTACCTCCACTTAATTCTATAGAAGTTGCCAGAAATGTTAATGTCTTCACAGTGCATGACCCCCACTTTCCAGCCCAGCAGTAAGTATATGGCTGGCCACTCTGGCTTCTGCATGGCTCTGGAGGTGCTTTTAACCATTGATTACCAGAGTCTCTTCCTCTGCTAACTTTGGCTGCTGCCTCTAGAAAATTAATCCCTGTACTTCAAAATTTTTTTTTTTTTTTTTGTCTTAATATACTAGCTGGGACCCTACTGCCATGTTGAAAGGTAATGGTGAGAACAGACACCTTTGTTTCCAATCGTAGGGGCAAAGCTTTTAGCATTTTGCCATTACAAAAGATGTTCCCCCCCCCCCCCCCCCGCAAGGTTTTTAGAAATACCTTTTTAAATTAAAGAAGTCTCCTATTCATAGTTTGCTAAGAAATTTTCTTCATGAATGGCTATAGAATTTTATAACATCTTTTTCTTACTCTACTGAAGGGATTTAATTATTTTTCTCCTTTATTTTGTTATACACTGAATTACTTTTGCTGATTTTCGTATGTCAAATCATTGAACTTGTATGTCAAAAGGAATCTACTATCCTTTTGAATTTATTTCGCTAACATGTGTTTTTTTAAATAAACTTTATATTTTAGAGCAGTTTTAGGTTCACAGAAAAGTTGAGAAGGTACAAAAATTTTCTACATACTCCCGCCCCACACATTCATAGCCTTGCCCATTATGAACATCCCTACCAGAGTGGTCCACTTGTTACAACTGATGAACCTACATTGAAACATCATTATCATCCAGAGTCCATAGTTTACATTAGGAAAACTCTTGGTGTTGTACATTCTGTGTGTTTGGACAAATGTATAGCAACATGTATTCACCATTATAGTATCATACAGAGTAGTTTTACTGCCCCCAAAATCTTCTGTGCTCTGCCTAGTCATCCCTCTCTCTTCATTAACCTCTGACAAACACTGAAGTTTTTACTGTCTCCATAGTTTTGACTTTTCCAGAATGTCATATAGTTGGAACCAGAGTATATATGTTTCAGATTGGCTTCTCTCATTTAGTAATATGCCTTTAAAGTTCCTCCATATCTTTTAATGCTTGATTGCTCAACTTTTCTTAGTGCTGAATAATATTCCATTGTCTGGATGAATCAGTTTATTTATGCATTCACCGACTGAAGGACATCTTGGTTGCTTCCAAGTTGTAGCAACTATGAATAAAACCGCTATAAACTTCTGTGTGGTTCTTGTATGTACACAAATTTTCAAATCCATTGGATAAATACCAAAGAATGTGATTGCTGGATCCCATGTTAAGAGTATGTTTACTTTCATAAGAAACCACCAAAATGTCTTCTAAAGAGACTGTACCATTTTTGTGTTTCCACCGGCAATGAGTGAGTTTTTGGTGCTCTGCATGTTGGGCAGCATTTGGTGTGGTCAGTGTTGTGGCTTTTTAAGCCCCGTTGTTTTATTCAGTTAACATTTATATATCTACATATTTTCCCTTTTCAGACCTCTTCATTCCTTTATGCCTCTCTGGGCTTACAATGGGGAATCATTTTCCTTTTGGTTGAAGAATACCCTTTAGTTGGGTTGAGTCCTAAATATTTCTCACATTTTTCTTTCCTTTTCTTTTCCTTCTCTCTCTTTTTCTCCCTGACCCCTGCCAAATGTCTTTGTTTTTCTTTCATTCTTGAGCCTATTATTTAGCAGTGTGCTTTGCCCATAGTAGGGAAAATTGAAGTGTCAAGGAGTTAACCCAGGAGCAATCCTGAACTACTGAGGGATGCTGCTGATGGATAAATAACTCCAGCTTGCCCTCCACTCAGTAGGATAATTCTGAGGTGTGTCCCACACATTCCCTCAGATGGTCCCAGTGGGATTGAATTCTAGTTGCCCACAGTGGTAAAACATTCATCAGTTCATCTTTTATTGGGTTTTCTCCATTCTCTGTCTCATTTCTCCATTCCTATATAGTGCTTCCTGCAATCACTTCCCAAATAAACTATTTATAGTCAAATCCTTATATTAAGTTCTGTTTTGGGGGAAACCAAATCTAAGACATGGCCTATTTCAGGGATATGGTCCTTTAGGGCTCAGCACAAAGTAAGAGGGGTTCATTAGCACTCACCACAGCATTGGGATACCTTGGACATCAATCCCTATTGTTTTAACCCTGAGTGCTTGTCAGAATTGCTCAGTCTCTTGGCTTCTCACTCTGTGTTTCTGGAATTGGCATTCATCCCAGAGGAAAAAGTGGCTCCAAACACAAGACTCACTTTCTTGGGTCTTATTCATCCCTTGGATCCTAGTTTGGTAATTCATCATTATTTTGTTAATTCTCTTGTGCCTTTAAGCAGATTTAAATAAATATTTTGGCTAACTTTTCTAGTTGTCCTCCAAGTGAGAATTAGTCCAAATTATTAGAAAAAAGCCCCTCCCCCCTTCTAAACTTGTGTTGCACTTTGTCTTCAAAGAGCTTCTGCTTGAACTCTGCTTATCTCCATTCCCTATTTGTATCTCCCCCTCCCCCATCCATGCAATGGGCTTGCACAACTCCATGCCTTTATTCTTGTTTTTCCCTGTTCAAACCGTGACCCCCCAAAGTGTTGGGACCCTGGGAGAGGAAAATTCTCCCTAACATTCCAGCCTGGGACAACATAAAGGTCACTGTGTCAAGATGGCTGTCAGTCAAAGATCAAGTGGGCAGTTTGAACGGGCTGCTAGGAGTGAGGAGGAGGCTTTCAACTAGGAAAGTTTCAGTTCTAGCAAACTGGGAGTGGGTAAATCAAGTTGGAAGCACGATGAAAAGATGAAGACAGATTTGGAAGAAAGACTAATGAAGCAAAATATGGGTACGGTGTGGAGTTTTCTCTGAGGCAAATATAAAACGACTAGGTTTAAGCTGTATATTCTAGTTGCCCAGAATATTCTTGAAAGCTCAGCTTAAATGACTTTTCTTAATTTTCTTGGCTGGAATCACTTCCTCCTTTAACTTCCATAGCACTCTTATTGCATTTATCATATCACATTTTTCCCATTGGCTTTGAATAGTCTGTTCCTTCTAAATTATTAACTAGATGGCAGCTGTGGTATAGTGGAAAGAGCAATGCAATCAAAGTTAGATGACCTGGGTGTAAGTCTCAGCTTCAGCACTTACCTAAAATGTTTGAGCCTCAGTGTCTTCAGCTATATAATGAAGATAATATTATTTACCCCATAGTGTGATTTGAGTATTAAAAGACAAATGTATAAAGTGGTATATAATGAGAGCCTGAAAAATAAAAGCTTCCATTTGCAGAGCCTATGAAGAGCCCTAGGTGCTTGACATTCATTATCTTAGAGCTCTCCACAACCTCAGGTAGATCTAGTATTTGGAATACAAATTAGAAAAAGACACTATGATAGGTTAAACAGTTTAATCAATGTCACATAGTTAGTAGCAGAAACAGGACACAAATCCAAGTCTGTCTGGGTCTAAAACTAGCAGTGTTCATTGGTTTACCCTGCTTTCCCATGGCTCACATAGACTTCTAATAAGTAGTGGAGCTGAATCACTTTTTAGTCTAAATTAATCTGGGCCGATTTTGGAACAAGTGACCTACAAAAGTGTTCCATTATCTATCTCAAGGGGTACCTAATCTATCCTGATTTATAAATAAATTTTCACGTTTTGTTCAAAAAAACCTCCTAAGCAAAAGTGTGTATGTAATGCATTAACAGAAGAAAAGTGTTATTTAACATTAAGAACGGTTCACAGGACTTCTGATTTAATGAACATTCACACAGCCTGGAGAAGAGGCTTCATGTTTTCACTCTTTGCCTTGAAAGAGGTACCTGTTTTTTGAAGGCGACACAGAAGCCTTTGAGAAGAAAGCTGTGAACTGGCTCCACAGTAAAAAGCAGCTAGATCCATTCAAGAATTTGCCGTTTTAATCCCACTGATCTTAAGTTGAAGAACGCCTTTGCAGAGTAGATAGATCATCTTTCATTTAAAAGTCGTAAAAAAAAGAATAATTTAAACCAGGAAATTGGTGGAAATTTCCACATTTTGTCTTTGTGTGGCTACGTGACGATGGTGGTGCTGGGGAAATTGGGGAGAACTGGGTGATAAAAGAAGTTGCTGCAAAGTCAGCTCTAAGATTAGGACCTTGTGGAGAGGTTCTTACATAACTACCTTCTCCAGTAAAAGGGTGTTCATTTCTTGTCCCTTAACTGATTTCACACTTCCACTTTAAATACAACTGCGGAGGAAGGACCAGAAACAAAAAAACCCCCTAGGGTACGCAAAATAATTAGGGCTGCCCCAGGGAAATCAAACCGAGACAACGCAGGAGCCCCTCTCCCTTCCCACCTCCCCCGGGACACACTTTCAAGCTACTGGCGGACTCCCTACCAGCGCGGGCGGACGCGCCCCTCCGCCTCCTCCTTCCCTAACACGTGCTCTCCGGAACACTCACTGGGAGCTGTCCCTCGGGGGCCGAACGGACCAATACGCACGCGCCTTACAGCACCGTGGCCAGACAACGTTGAGCGGCCCAATCCAAAGCGCCTTACCGCCCGTTTCCCGGAGCCCCGCCCCCTCGCAGCCGTGCCCCCACCCGCCGGTCTCCTCCCTTCTCCTCCCTCCGTTCGCCCCTCCCCCGCCGCTCGGGAGCGGAGCCTGCGAGACGGAGAAACTGGGGCAGAAGTGAAGATGGCGGCGACGGTGCTGGTGGCGGCGGCGGCTTCTCGCCAGTGACGCGCGGTGCGGGCTCATCTCCCTCCCCACCTTCCTAGTCCGGACCCCGTCTGCCGCCGGGACCACACCGTCCCCTTAGTCCGCCCCACTCCGCCCTCCCCAGTCGCCCCTCTCCCAACGCCCCGCTGCCGCTGGCGGCGGCGCGCCCCAGGTCCCGGCCGCCGGCCTCGCAGTCCTGTGCGCTGTCGCCTGGAGAGCGGGTGGCGTGTTGATCCGTCCTCCTCGCCCCGCCGACTGCCGGGCGGTGGACACACGCCCGGCAGGGGGGCAGCGGCGGCCCCTGCGCATTTGCTTCCCTCCATTTGGGAACTGGGAGGCGGCGGCGGCAGTGGGTTTTGGGGAGGGGAAGTGGGTTGGGGGGGCGGGCGAGAGCGGGAGGGGGCCGTCCTCGGGAGGAGGACGAGAAGGAAGCACCATGACGTCCATCCATTTCGTGGTTCACCCGCTGCCGGGCACCGAGGACCAGCTCAATGACAGGTAATAGGGCCGGCGGGCGGGGGGAGGGGCGCCTCCCCGCCCTCCTCTTCCCTCCCCCACGGGGCCGCGCCGGGGCGGGCGCCAGTGTTTACGCGCCGGCCGACGGTGGGGAGGTCCTCACTGCCCCAGACTAGGCCCTTTCCGGGGCAAACTTCTGGGCCCCGGGGCCGCGGGGGGAGCACGGTGTAGATGGGAAAGCGCGCTGCACCCCCCTTGCCCCGTAGGAGCCGCGTTGAACTGGGCGGAGATGGGGGGGGGGGATCGCTCCCGGGGGGGCGGGCTGTAATTACCGCCCGGGCCAGGCCAGAGGAATCCATATTAGCCAAAGTTGAATTGAGACAGACAATGCGGATGGGGGATGGTGGAGGTAAAAAGAGAGGGAAGAGGAGAAACGGGGCGAGGGGCCCCGGGGTAGGCTGCGCTCGCTGGGGCCCCTGGGAGTTGTGTCCGGTGGGGTGGTTTGGACCTGCCAAGCCTGAAGATCCGGGGCGGGGGGGGGGGAAGCAGGGGGGAGAAGCTGATTCCCGGCAGATCGCGGTGGGGGGTGGGGGAGGAAGCGCCATGATTATTGTTATTATTATTAAATATGAGCCCCTGCAGTGAGGTTTGCCTGCCCGGGGAGGGGATGAATTCAGGCGGGGGTGGGGAAGTGGGTTGGATTCGCTTTGCTCTCCTTCTCCCTAAGCGCTGCTGGCAGCTCCTGCTCCCGGTCCCTCTGGTGCGAGGGGTTTTTTTGTTTGTTTCCTTTTTTATTCTAATGATAGTGTTTTCATGAGTTGTAATTTGACAGCTGAAAACCGTGCGTAGAGTCAAAGGAAAACTTACGTCTGCAGTTCGCAATGCTGCTTTTCTTAACATGCTGTAAATTTCTGGGATGGGTTTGCAATGGGCGGAGGAGGAATGATTTTTCTTTTCTTTTTTTTTTTTTGGTCTTTCATAAGACGGCTGTTTTGGCCGTGGATTCCTCCCCTTCCTCTTCCACGGTTCCCTGCCAGTTTAGGATATTGAATTGCAGGGCCGCATGCTTTCAGGGAACTGAGATAAAGCAGGAAAAGTTCCTTCACTGTTGCAAAACAGACTCCGAGGAGGTTGAGGGAGGCCTCCATTAAAGCAACTCTTAGAATCTAGGACTCGGATCTAATGATGGGCTAAATGTTTACAGGGTCAGAAAGTGGGGCATTTTAATACTCCTTCTACCCGATGCTTTCGCTACTATCTTTCATTTGACTATTGGAGGCCACTTGGCCCCAAGTTTTGAAGTTAGATATAATTTTTGCTAAGTGACCGGGTGACAAGTTGCATGACGCCCTGTTTGTCATGCGCTTCCCGGAGGGAGGAAGAGGCCTAACTTGCTGCTATGATATTGGCCTTGGTCTCAAAGTATCCAACTGCCTCAGGTGGGGCCGACAGCTTTTCAATTTGAAAGCCGGCGATTTAGTTTCTGGCTCTGGGTTCGGATTTCTCTGATCTTTGCTGTAGCCATATTGTATTTAACATGTTTGTGAAACTTTTGGAATACTTTCTGAAAATATTAACCACTTGGACTTGCCACATGTTCCTTTAAATACTGAAAGACGTTTTAAGTCATTTATTTTAACATTTTGCTAGGGATCCTTACTCTGATTTTATTTCGCTGGCGCTAGAGAACTTTTTAAAGATTTTTAACAAGATTTTTGGGGGTAAATTTTAGAATCAGGCTAGAGGTGGTGATAGCTCTGTTGTCATTCACAGAACCAAGTGGGTAGTGCCTATAGTGTAACTTATCTTGTAACTTAGAAAATTGCACCAGGGAGCAGAGAAATAGGGCATGTTTTCTATATTAGTCCTACTTTATATATACCAAGAATCCTGACAAGTTCATTCAATGACTGCATGCCAAAACCTATTCTGCAGTGGTGTTGGGTACTTTGATTCAATTTTGAATATTCCTTATGCTTTAGCTAATCTGAGAAATTTATAAATAATGTATCTTTTTTAAAGCTACGTTTTCTTTTTTCATTCTTAATATAAAGAGCTTTGTTTTTTATTCCTATAGTGTCAGTATACAACATTAAGAATATTTAGATCATCTTTTCATTTTATGAAATAAAAGACAAGTGTATTTGATTCAGATCATAAAATGTGTGCTTGGGGTAGGGGGGAACAGATGTTTTAGAAAAATAGAAAAGTGCTGTCGGTAAAATTTTAGGGACCTGTAGTTACATCTAGTAGCAGTAAAACTGTCTGGTCTGTTGAGATTTGTGAAGGCAACATTTGAGACAGTCCTGTACCCTGAGTTTTGAAGTGCAGTAGTTTGACTTGTGGTGAAGCTCTTCTGTCTCCCCCTCAAAAGGAAAGCGTCATTGCATACCTAGTTGTAAAGTATAATAGGAACAACCCACTGGTGCATTGCTTGAGAAAAATCTGTTCCCAAAAGATACTGATTTTCTGGAATCTTTAAACTAATTAGAATAAGAAGCCCAGAGTATTTTTATCTTCAGATGAAAACTACCAAGATTTTGTAAGTTTTGGTAATAGAAAAGCGTGTGCTACTATAGCTTGATTTTT
This sequence comes from Rhinolophus sinicus, assembly GCF_057876585.1. Classification (NCBI taxonomy): domain Eukaryota; kingdom Metazoa; phylum Chordata; class Mammalia; order Chiroptera; family Rhinolophidae; genus Rhinolophus; species Rhinolophus sinicus. Next base: position 29,016,314 of record NC_142506.1, read on the forward strand.
ATATGAGAAATGTGCCTATGATACTCACAAATGAAATAATTTTGCGTGTAAAAAGGTATAAATAGGTAGACTATTCTTTATACAAAAAGAAGTAAGATTGGACAGGCAGTGTGGTACTGCAAATAAATTGCTCAGTTAAAGAAAACTTAGGGGACTCAAAACATCAGTATTTTCTTCAAATATGTTTTCTTTCTTTAAATAGCCATATCCTGTTAAAAATAAAATATCTTGTTCAGTGTAATCTTGTGATGTCTCAAATATCTAAAATACACAGAGCATTAAAGAAAAGGTTGTATCTGATTTTTTTTCTTTGTGTTTTCAAACTTGGTAATTCTGTGGTAGTCTTTACACATTTTTGTATGTTTCAGTCTTTAATTTTTGGCTCTGAGACATAGGTGGGGATGGCTAGGGCAGAGAAAAGGAATTCAGGGAGCCTAGGATGTTGGTTGTGGTTTCCTGGAGTGATTACAAGTTCCCTGGTGCTGAGTGGCTGGTCCTCTGGAAATATTCATTGTGCTGAATTGAAACCATGCCATGCTTTTGTGACATTTTGATTTTTTTCTAGTGAATTTCTTGAGTTAGTGCTGTGTTCCTGCTTAAAACATTGCCTCAGAGAAAATAGAAAACATACTAAGAACATGGTTCTACAAGTTGAGGTTGAGGGGAGAGCTGGAAGTACCTGCTCACTGAGACCAAGAAGTTAAGTAGACCAGTCTTTTCACTAATGAGTTGAAAAATCAGGCCTAGAGATTTATGAAATTTATCTAGGGGTACACAGTGAGCTACTGACAGATGAGGTCCACATGATGGGTCTTCTGATTTTGTTTTCAAAGTCCAGGGCTCTTTGCACTATTCCACGTGGTCTGTCTTCTGGGATATTTCTGGTTTCTGAGGCATCCCAACCTTAGAGCAGCCACCTGTCTTAGAGTTTTGGTTTCCGTTTTTCCTCTACTCCTCCCTCCAGGGCTCCAAACTGACTCTTGCCCTTTGTCAGGGCACTGACCTTCTCAACCCTTTCCTAGTACTAGGTTAGGGGAGGCCTTTTTAAGGTGATGTGGTTAAGGCATGGCTTCTCACTGTCCTGGGGATGCAGGTTGGTAACAGTACAAACCAGTTCTCATTGTTTTGTCTTATACGTGGAGTATTTCTGTCAGCTTTGCTTTTTGATATTGTCATGCGTTGTGCAGTCATAAGCAGTCTTGGTTGAGACGGTCATATCAAAAGGGCTTTTGTCTAAGGAGCTTTCCCTTTAGGTGCTGTAGGGCTACGAGGTAAGATAGTATAGACAGAGTTTGAAATTTGGAATTCCTAAGTCTGGGTTCGTCTCAGCCCTACTACCATGTTTCCCCCAAATTCTTATTTTACTATAAGACCGGGTCTTAATATTAATTTTTGCTCCAAAAGATGCTTTAGAGCTGACGGTCGGCTAGGTCTTATTTTCGGGAAACATGGTATTTATTAACTGTTATCGTAGGTAAGTCATTTAACCACTTAGAACCTCATTGCCTTCTGTCCTCCATCCCACCCCCCAGCACACCTCAAGTTCTGAATGAGGCAGAATACCCACCTCAAGGTCAGTGAAGAACAGTTGAGATAGTGGGTGGGCAAACCCCAAGATCATAATGTAGGTTCTGTGGAAAATACTGTGAAGAGATGGTTACTCTTAACTGTTTTTATGTGTAGTCTGGTTTTCAAATAGAAAAACAGGACCTCCCAAGAAATTGTCCTAGAATATCCTTAGCACCAAGTGCGGAATCCAGGTTCTTACTTAGTCTTAGATCAGTGGTTTTCACCTGGGTGCGATTTTGCTCCCCAGAGGCTATTTGGCAGTGTTTGGAGACATCTTTGATTGTCACAGCTGGGGCATTGCTGCTGCGCTCTGTGGGGTAGAGGCCAGAGGTGCTGCTAAGTGTCCTGCAGTGCACACGACAGTCCCCCACAACAGGTGACCCTGTCCAAATTGTGCGGTGGTTGAGAAACTGTCCAGGATTATCTCGAATTTGTATAGATGTAAAACTAAATGGAAATGATTTTTATGAAGAAAAATCCAAGCAATATTAATTAGTCTCAAACATGACACTTTAAATCGAAGTTAATTAAGGTGAACTAAAATTAAAAAGTTTGGTTCTCAGTAACGTTCACATTTCAAGTGCTCTGTAGTCAGTCACCTGGAGTGATTGGCCCCGTATTGGACAGTGCAAGATACAGAGCAGTGCCATTATTGCTGAAAGATAGAAAGTGCTATGAACGTGGCATTTAATAAGTGCTTCTTATTTTTATTGGAACTGTTGGGTTTTAAAGTCTCAAGCATATCCCTGCCCTCTTAGTAGGAGCCAGGGATTTCATGTTACTTCTCAAACTCCAGTGTGATAGCATTTTATCAGCAGTCACTTGTAGTGATTATGTAATGACGGTAGATGGGATTCTTGAAATAAAGTTATTTTCTATGGGCACATTGAGGTTGTGGTGGGTAGTTGAAAGCCGTCTAAAATTTCAGAGTGCTACACCAAAAAAAAAACACAAGTTAATACTGTGTGGAATAGAGCATCAGTCACCACCAAACCAGTGGGGAATCTCACCATTTGATGGAGATTGTTACCTGGAAATAGTAACAGCAGCTGTACCAAGAAAAGACAGGTAAGCTTAACTAAAATGATTAAATGAAGCCGATTAAGGAAAGTAAGATTAAAGACAGGGTAGGAAATAGCCAAACAAAATATTGAAAATCAGAACAAAGAAGGGCAGATCAATTTTATAAATCAAGAAATCAGAAACTAAATTGTGGGTGTTGACGTAAATAGACATGTGTGAAGGAAATTTCGTGGTACACGGGGGTATAACCAGGAATCGTGGGGTGAACTTCAGAAAAGTCAGAATTTTCCCCTAACAATTAGGTCATTTAGGAAATAGTGTCCAAAGGAAAGTTTAATCACTGGACAATGTGTCGAATTACACTTCAGTAGATCTTACAGGGTATATTGAAGGGCGCAGTTTCATGTTGGAGGAGGATGTGCTTAAGTCTTCTTTGTCCCGTTTTTATCATGCCTGCTTCTTGAGAAAACAAACTCCAATTCTAGTCTGTGTTTCTGTCATTCTGACACCTTGGCATTCTGCACAAATGTAAACAGCCTTCTCTCCTGTCTCATTGTGATTATGAATTGTTTGTTTTTAATTCAATTGATGGTGAAGTTTTCCTCTGAAAATTATTTTTAAGCTTTTTATTATGGAAAATTTTAAGCACATATAAAAGTAGAGAGAACAGTATGACGAACAGCCGTATACAAGAGTTACCACTCAGTCTCAAAATTTATCAACTCACGGCCAGTTTGGTTGCAGGCCTCTTTCCCGTTTATTCCCTTCCATGAGATAATTTAACTGATATACCTTCAAGGTGTATCTCAAAGATGAAGACTTAAAAAGACCAAAAAAAACCTTAATATCAAAATTCAGTCTGTATAGATTTCCCTATTATCACATAAATGTTTATTTTTGAGTGACAATTTTAATAATTTTACCTGATAAAACTAACTAGGTTCTAACATGTTACAAAATTTGACATTCTTAAGAGTAAGAAAATTTGGATTGTAAACTTAGAAGGAGGGGCAGCATCTCACTGGAATTCTTAAGGCTCCTTACAGCTCTTTACTGTCACTTCTCAACCTCCAGTGTGATAGCATTTTATCAGCAGTCACTTGTAATGATTATATAATGACGGTAAGATGGGATTCTTGAAATTAAGTTATTTTCCGTGGGGCACATTGAGGAATAAGATTGCCATGTGAAAAGTTTGCAATATTCTTCTAATACATAGAAACGAGGCTATTAGTAAACTGAACTTGTCTATTAGAAATTATAGAAATATAATCTATGAGATTATATTTTATATTATTTTCTGGATAGAATCAGTGTAATGGTTGGTAATAAACTCTTTCAAAATGAGAAATGTGATAAGTTCATAGATAACTATGCTTTGTGACATCCTCATTTTTTGTCAGCATACTAACTAAAGTGTTAAAAATCAATGTTCTTTCATGAGTATTCATTTTGTTTAAGACACGATTTGTCTTACCTGCATAGCAAAAGTAATGTTATTTGTTCAGTTTCTGATGGTATCATCATTCACCTTAATAAAATGTTTTCAACTGTCTCTACTCAGTTTTATCAGCTTTATTGAAGTATTTACATACAGTAAAATTCACCCATTTTAAATGTAGTTTGATGAGTTTTGACAAATGCGTACAAAATTTGTGTACCCACCACTACAGTCAAGATACAGAACATTTTCATTCCCCAAAAAGTATTTATTTTTTTGTGACAGCCTGCTTGCTGTGATGGGAGAGGTAGGGGATGATGGGTTTTGTAAGCCGTAAGAAAAAGCCAAATTTGAGATTAGGAAGTTAATTTGATGAACAAAGTAAAAAAAAAATCAGACAATATGGTAGGGTTATTTTAATGTCTGAATGATGAAAACAGGGTTTTTATATAACAGACTTTGGGGGCGGGGTATTGGGTTTGTGCAGTTCATCATCTATTTTCTTATATTGTAGGAGTGGCTTTGTTTCCTGTCCAAAAGTAAGTTGAACTAGTCCAGTCATTGCTCTGTGTCATCATCTGCATATAGAAACCCTACTTTGTCTTTAAAGGAAGAACCAGTCAAGTAATTTTTCTTCAACTGCGTGCAAATCTAGTTTAAACATTCATTCTTAGATTTCTTAGTAGGTATCTTAGCTTTTAAGTGGTTTTTAAACTGAAGTCTTCATCGCCTGGAAACCCCTGGATGTTTTCCTTAAGTGATTGCTGTTTTTCCTGCTTATCAGGTGTTGTGATTATTCTCTATAGATAGAAAATAAGGAGGGGGAAGGAGTAATTGCTGTGGACAACGTGATCTTTTGTTTCTGTGGTGGTTCTTTGGGGAGGGGTAGGAACTACTTTTTCTTTGCCTCCTGCAGTTGCCAGCAGGGATGAGTAGAAATTGCTGCCAAATGTTCCTACTGATTCTGTTAGGTTTCTGTCACTGCTGAGAGGATGCAGAACCAGGAATGGGTGTCTTCTGTAGGGGAGGTTGGCAGCCTGCAAGGTTGAGTCTGCAAGTCAGAGATGACATGTGGGCTGATTTTGTTGGCAGCTGCTCATCTTTCTGCCACTTCTGGGAGCAGAGAGGTACTGAAAACTACATACAACAGCCACATCCAGAGACAGGAATCGGTATGCGGTTAGCAGCCAGCCCAGGCCATCCCAGAATGTTTCTGGTTTCACAAAACTGTTGAGTGGTGGGGACTCAGGGCAGTTGGTCTTGTGCTTTTCTTCTCCAGGGCCTCTTGACTCCTTGGAAGACTGGGAATGTAAAAAGCCTTTTCAGTTGATACAGAGATTCAGTCTGTGGTAAATTCTAGGACATTCTTAAAGGGTGGTAGCATTTGTTTTTAGATATGATATGTAAACCATTATTTTTGAATGGAAAGCTTTTTCTGGCAATAGTGTTGATATTTTATGAGAGTAACATAACCTAACTAAATTGTAGTAAAAACATTTATTGTGGTGCCTTTTCCTGATTAAGAGGTTTTTTGATTTAAGATAGTGCTTCTCATAGTGTCTAAGTGGGCCACCATCGTCAGGAGCACAGAAACTTGAGGACCACTGTATAGAAGACTCCTGCACACATTTCTTCATCTTAAAATGAATTGATGACAGTCCATGGGGCCAGACTTGCCAGTTCTTCACTACCCCAAGCCATCCTTTCCGCCTCAGACTGCAGGTTCCGAAGCTGTCTGAGAAAAGGGTATTTTCCTTTCCTTTGAGGCTAGAGTAGTTTGTTTTTGTTTGCTTTTTTGTTTTTACAAACGAAATTTTTAAAATTTGAAATAAGCTACATAAATATTAGGTCCTCCGCAGAACCGTAGGATACTGGGAGGAGAACTTTTCAAAAACACGTCAGTGCTCATAGGGTTACAATCCAGTTGGGGGAGTGAAGTTGATCTGCCCACCAATAGCAAGCTGTGAACGAGTTTGGCTTGTGTAAATATTTGCCCTGGATTGCCTGCACACAGTTTGAGAACCATGTTAGGTTAGTTTTCCTTGGTCAGTAAATGTGTGCTTCTCAGACAGTGTGCTCGGCCAGGGGTGCTGCTGTGTTTTAGGTTGCGCCAACTTCTTGGAACTTTGGGTTGAGAAGAAGTTGGAACTTTTTCTTGCTCATTGGGGAAGTTTGGAGAAGAGTGAGGTGACAGATTAGTGGCCTAGGGAGTGGCATCAGGTAGGTGTGCCATGTATCTTTTTTTAAGTTTTTTGAAACAATTACACCCTCACAAGAAGTTGCAAAATAATGCAGCAAGGTCCCCTGAACCTAATAGCCAGCTTCATCCAGTGGTAACATCTTGATTGTGTGAAGTATTTTTCAGATCCTTGCCAAAATATAGGGATGGCAAGGAGCATTTTCCCCATATGCGTTTTTGAAAACTATTTCTCTGCTAAGATAAAATAGATTAGAAGACACAGATTTAAAGAGAACTTGGTATTCTTAAATGATTTTAAATTGATGGAATATATAGTAGGCAGTGGTTTTTAGTCCGTCTGTCTTTGATGTGATAGTGAATGGACTATAAATTGGAGGAAAACAGTGGTCGGGGATTTGTTCTTTTTTCTATCTGACACTAACAGGCCATTTGACCATGAATAAATAATGTTAACTCTTATGTGTAAAATGAGAGAAGTGGGCCAGATCATTTAGGTTTTCCTGCTTCAGTTTCTATGCTCTTAGGATTGTGGTAGGGAAAGGGTTTTTGTATTGTGGAATGGCTCAGGGGGAGGAAGAACTGAGTCTGGTGGTTCGTGATTGCTTCTACTTAAATTTTGTTGATGAATGGGGAAAGTGAACAAGGGAAGTGGGAAAATAAATTTTACTCTCTTACTCAATTCAATGAGAATTTTGCCAACTAAATTACATATATTAGGACAGAAAGTTGATGGGCTCAACCTCATGTTTGCAGTTTAATGCGGAGACAGACATAACTAAAGAAAAGAATTAAGTGCTAATAGAGAATATAAGTGACAGGAAGAAGGGTCTGATGGTTAAATCTGGTGCTTATTTGAAGATGGTTTCAGTGTGTGGGGACTGGTTCATCCTCTTCCATTGTCTTGAGCCTAACGAATTTTCCTTCATAGGCATTGAAGATGCTGTCAGCAGCCAGGGGTTCATTGCAGATACCTGTATTTGATACTGATAATGAGAGTCCAGAGGTCTTGCGCTGTGTGAGAACAATTTACATATAGACGGTGGTTTCTTCTGTTCTTTTGCTTTTTGTTTGCAAAAGATATTGTCTAGGGATAAGAAGACAAGAAGATAACGGCCCATCAGGGCGCTAAAACAGGTTGCTTCATCTTTATGCTTTGACTTTATGCTGGAAGAGACTATATTGGGAGTTGGCAAGGAGGTGAGAGGGGGTTCTTGAAGAACTTCTGTGGGGAGTCTGCTCCTTTCTGTTTACTCATGCACAGGCTGGGACTGTGGTCTCCTTGAGAACTGCCAGGAGAGCGGTGTAGTAGCAGAGACACTTAAAAATGAGACCAAGTGTCCTCTGATTCATTGTTATTATTTTTGTTTAAAATACTTAAATTCACGTACTGTACTGCCAATAAATATTTCAAGATTATTTATGGTTATAGATATTCATGTGATAGAACTACTTTAATGGACTTAGCATTTCCTACCAGATTGACAACCTCAAGGTAAGATGAGATAGTAAAAAATACATTTCTGAATTCAGATGTATCTGATTAATGTTTTAAGTTTTGTAGCACATTTTTACCTATCTTATAAGGTTTGTTTTACGATATTGACTCATTATCAAGTATTACAATTCTTACAGAATTTGGGAGTGTTACTGTGTGTCCAAAAGATTTTGTGTACCACAGACAGGTCCTGATGGGGAGAGAGTTTTGAGAACTGGAAAGATACTGGATTTGAGTTAGAGGTTTGGTCCTTCTACCGTGTTTCCCCGAAAATAAGACCTAGCCGGACCATCAGCTCTAATGCGTCTTTTGGAGCAAAAACTAATATAAGACCTGGTCTTATTTTAATATTAAGACTGGGTATAATATAATATACAATATATAATATAATATTAGTAAAATATAATACCAGGTCTTATATTAATTTTTGCTCCGAAAGACGCATTAGGTCTTATTTTGGTCCGGCTAGGTCTTATTTTCGGGGAAACACGGTAATAAGCAGTCGTGGAATCTTGGGAAAGTCGTTGCCTGCAATGAGTCTTAGTTTACTCATTTGTAAGATGACGGGCTGTATTTGATGTCTGAACGTTCATTTCAGCTTTGAATCTATGTGACTGGTAGGCCTCAGGTGCTATCTGATGAGTTATATTTTGGTATGTGTTGGCCACCTGTGCCATTTTAAGATTTGATTTTTATTTCTTCCCTCAGACTTGCTTTTCTACCCTTTTGTATTCATTCTAATGGGTATTTAGAAGCCATGGATATTCTAAACTCTTACCACCTTGTTTAACTGGAGGGGCGCTCTTAAAAACCAGCCCAACTCTTCTGGATTTTTTTCGTTTTTAATTTCAAATTGCTAGGGCTGATGTATTTTATTTGACACAAAATAATTTAGTACAGTTATATTATCTTTTAGTTATATTTTCCATATAAAGTAAGTGGGAGGAGGTGGTTCCATTCGGCAAGAGCTTATTTGAAATAATGTATGATAAAGCAAAATCACATTGGCTGCATATATCACCTCCTGGGGGTAGGGGTGTTTGCTCACCTTTGATTCTGGTGGGTTGCTACTGTTCTCTTTCTGAAGGCTGTTTAGGGGGTCCTAGTACTATCAAGTGCTCAGTGGGGATTGATCATCTGTTTTCAGGATGCCTATTTTCATTCTGTAGGTTAGGCTTTAATAATTGATATTACCTTTTGACTTGAGTAGATTGCAAATCTATTTGACTTTGCTGAGGAGGAAGTAAGTTTTGAGCTGTTCAAAATTTTACACCAAAGAGAATTTTAGGATTTTCTTATTTTATAGCTGAGGAAATTGAGGACTGGAATGCCTAGATGATTAGTTAAGTGGCAAAAACTAGACTCTGCATTAACTCAGCTTTATTGCTTTTCCTTTTTCTTTTTTTAGAATGAGCATGGGAAGTTACTTGTTTTTCTGATGCACACATATTAATACATATAAATGCCTTAATATTAATATGTATATACACTCTGTGTTTCTGCCGTTAAAATAGTATCTCATCATTTAATTCAGAAAATTTTGTGGGGCTTCTGCTACACGTCAGTTCTGGTCTTGGGTGTGTAGTGATGGAGCTTAGTCTATGGGAGAGACCAGCTAGTACAGGGCAGTATTATGGGTGCAGTGAAAGGAAGTTCAGATTCTTCACCAGAGGCACACAGCCCAGTCTTGTGAAGAAGGAAAGCTCACTGGAAGAAGAAATGTTTAAAAGGGGGGTCAGGATTCTAAATACGAGGTGCCGGTGGGGGAGCTGTGTGATACAGGGCACAGCTTTGACACTGGAGGAGCTTTCTATGAAGAAGGGACTGCAGGTGTGAAGACCTTAAGGTGAGAGTGTAGTACATCTCAGGAGCTAAGGGGAGCCCAGAGTGCTTAGAACAAGTGCATAGCGTTTCAAGTCAGCTGAAGTTTTCTTGTAGAAAAGGATACCCTGTTAACTATCTTGGTAATTATTGTGATAAAATAAATGAGCTTGGTATTATTGTGATACAATAAATCTATGACTCGTTATTTTAGTGGGTTAGACTTGGAGTAACTGAACCAGTACAGTAAAGGGTGTGAGTTCCATCCTGGTTTAGGCCAGTTGTTTGATTTCATGACTACAAATCGTGTCCTTCACCTCTGCCCAGCCAGGTTGTGGGTGTTTGCTATTGTTAATGAGGACAAACAAGCTTTGATGGATGGTTCAGTTCAAATGCTTCATTGCTTTTGGGAAAACACTACAAATCCTGCGGATGGGCCAATAATATCACCGAGATAGGACAGGCCATGGTCTTAACCATGTTAAAGACAAAAGTTTCTGAAGAAGTGCTGAAAGAAAATGACAGTGTACTTGTCTCTGGGTTATGGGTGATTACTTTTGCTGTCTCTTAATATGTTTTAACATATACTTCTATATGAGTGTTGTTTTAATAACAGAAATAGAATAAATCCCTAGGAAAGTGTTTTAGTTTAGTTGTCCACGTAAAACAAGAAAGAACATGAAAAGCACTGAATAAAGAATACTGATTTAATTTCATTAAAAAATTTTTTCTCTAGAAACGTCTTACAGGAAATATAATTCTTTGTGTAAAACTAACCAAAGGGTAATTCTATAAATAGATTTATTATTTTAAAAATTTTATCTTGAGTTGTGATATTGAACAAAGCTCGTTAGGATCAGGTACGTGGGCATCATTTCTGACTTGAGCTTGCAGAATATTTGTTCACAGCCCTGCCCCAAAGGAACGATGTGTAATGAAAGACTTTTGGATTTTGGACAAGAATTTATCATTTCCATTTTATAGTCACAGTTCAACCAGGGGGGAGATAGCTTGTAAAAAAACATTGTGGTCAAATTTAAGCACATTTTCCCCATAGTAAATTGATCAGAATTTTCATCATAACTTAAATATAAATGAAACTATCAGAAAGCTTTTTAAAAAATTTGACTTAAAGTTTCCCTTCCTCCCTCCCTCTCTTCATCAGCACATATTTATTGAGGGCTTGTTTGGGGCCAGATACTTGGGCTACATCAGTGAACAAAAGAGGCAAAAATTCCTGCCCTTGTGGAGTTTACCTTCTAGTTACATGCTTTTAGTATGTGACTACTTGTGAAATATTTCCTTTGAAATGAGTGGTGTTTAACTTCAATATGTTACATCTATTTAAAATGTATTCTTACTAAAAAATGTAATCAGAAAGGATGGGAAGACCCACTGAGTTAACTATTGTTTGTTGAGTATTCTCAGTCTGAGCCTGAGAGTGCCACTGGGAGACCTGAGAGGTGGGTGCTCTGAAGACAGGCCCCATGTAGTCTTTGCATACCTCATGGATGTTAGTTTATATTTTTATTAAATTAAACTGAGCTTCAAAAGTAAGCAAAGTAACGTATTTTAATAAAAATTAGTTCTTACAACTATTTCCAATCTTTAGAATAAAGAATGAATTAAGCGTATGGATTTTGGCATGCGCTATTCCAATCACATTGAAAAACATCACATTATAACATCACTTGACATTTCCCCCTCTATGCTCCATGCAGGAGGGCTTCCTTAAATGGTGATCTGAGAGACAGAGAGAGAGAGAATGTGTTTTTTTGGTGAGGTTGATTTTTTCCCCCCTCTATTCTATTGTAAGCATTTTCAGGTAGACAGAAAAGTTGAAAAAATGAGCAATGAATTATTTAGATTCAGTAATTGTTAACATCTTGTCCAATTGTAAAATTTGACCTCTTAGATTCAGTAATTCTTAACATTTTTTTCAAATTTGCAAAATATACATGCATACGTATACAAATGTAACTTTGTTGAACTGTTTGGAAGTTGCAGCCATTATGATGCTTTATCTTTACCTGTTTAACTTGATTAAATTTAAAATGTGCTTGTATCTCCTAAGAGTATGGACCTTCTGTACAATCACCATACTATTATCAACACCTTAGAAAATTAATAAGAATTCCCTAATACCATCCAGTAGCCACTGATTTTCTCTTTTCTCCACTTGTCCTCAAAAAGTCTGTATATAATATTTGGGTTTTTTCAAACCAGAATTCAGTCAAGGTTCACACATTGAGCTTCATTAGAATTTTGTCATGGAATCATTTTTATAAAAATATTTGAAGTTTTTTCCAAGGGCAGCACTTAGTTGTTGAAATATTAAAATCATTCTCTTTTGAAGCATAATTGTGTCATTGTTTTCAATTTTCATTAACTTTTTTTTTTTTTTGGGTGGGGGGGAACAGGACTTTATTGGGGAACAGTGTGTACTTCCAGGCCTTTTTTCCAAGTGAAGTTGTTCTTTCAGTCTTAGTTGTAGAGGGCGCAGTTCAGCTCCAGGTCCAGTTGCTGTTGCTAGTTGCAGGGGGCACAGCCCACCATCCCTTGCGGGAGTCGAACTGGCAACCTTGTGGTTCAGAGGATGCGCTCCAACCAACTGAGCCATCCGGGAGGCAGCTCAGCTCAAGGTGCCGTGTTCAATCTTAGTTGCAGGGGGCAGAGCCCACCATCCCTTGTGGGACTCGAGGAGTTGAACTGGCAACCTTGTGGTTGAGAGCCCACACTCCAACCAGCTGAGCCCTCCAGGAGGCAGCTCAGCTCAAGGTGCCGTGTTCAATCTTAGTTGCAGGGGGCAGAGCCCACCATCCCTTGCGGGACTCGAGGAGTTGAACTGGCAACCTTGTGGTTGAGAGCCCACTGGCCCATGTGGGAATTGAACCGGCAGCCTTTGGAGTTAGGAGCACGGAGCTCTAACCGCCTGAGCCACCGGGCCGGCCCTTCATTAACTTTTAGTCTCTGTATAATTTTCATTTGTCAGTGGTGTGTGTGTGTGATGAATTTTCCAGTGTTACTTTACCTAGACCTTATGAAACCTTGCATCTTTTTCAAGATTTGCAGTTTCACTTTGCACATATTTTGCACTGGATTACATTTTATTGTCAGAAAACACCCTACGATCAGCAACAGCTTGACTTCAAATGATGTGGAAGTGATAGGCCAGGTTGTGCACTTGTTAAACTTACAGGGGTGTTTGGAGACCATTTAATGAGAGGTCAGTGGCTGGTGAAGGTTTTGGCCTTGTCAGCTTTTGTTCTTTATACAATCTCCTGACGGCAGAGATGAGGAAATGAGAACATTCTATCAGGATATATGACCTGGGTGATTGACAGGAGAGTTGGCCTGTCAGTGTTGTATTAGTTACTATACAGTGTTGTATATACTAGAAGTGTGGGATTTTTGCTTATGTTTATATAAAGATTGGCTTTTATTTTGAGCAAAGATTTACTGTTCCGATGAGTCTAAAGTTAAATAGATTTATAAATAAGACTTGTAGTAAATGTTTAAGGAAGTTCACAGATGTAGGTAACACAAAGTTTTGATTTTTTAAACTTAGCACAGTTAAAGGAAACTGGTAAGGAAGATACCACAAATGAAGCATAAGTGAGCCTATTCATATACCGGTAGAACTAGGACCAAAGAAAATGTTGAGGTGTTTTTTGATCATTATTCTGGTTTTTTATTGCTTTATAATAAACCACTCTATACTTAATGGTGTAAAACAACAATCATTTACTATTTCTGGGGATTGACAATAGTTGGTTCTTACTCCAGGTTTCTTTTGCAGTTGCAGTCACATGGTGGCTTGAGTCATCTAGAAGACTCAAACAGCTGGCTCCTCAGACATCTCTACCTCTGTGTGTGTGTGGTCTCGGCCTGGCTTCGAGGTAGCCAGACTTCTGTGGCAGCTCAGAGTTTCAAAGGCATGTGTCCCAAGAAAGAGTCAGGTGGAAAGCCTTTTTATGACATAGACTTAGAAGTCAGGTAGAGTTGCTCTGCCTCATTTCTCAAGCAGCAAGTCATAGGCTCGTATTTGAGGGGGGATAATTAGACTCCACCTCTTGATGGAGGAGACTCAAAGAATTTATAGGTGTTTTTTTTTTTTCTTAAACCACCACAACATTAAAAAAATGATAAACTAATAGTCAAGTTTAATTATTCAGAAGGAGATTTGGATACCATGGAAATATTAGAAAAGACTGATATCATGTATTTGAAAATAAAAACCAATGAAGACTTGACATTTATGGCACTGGATATAGTGCATTTTGTGGAAGTGTAGTGACTGTTAATGAACATAATATTTCCAGGCAGAAGTACTGAACTTGACAGTTCAACAAACTTGACATCACAGAGGCCCCCCACAAGCGTCCAGGTCAGAATCACAGAGAAGTTGCTACTGATATGCTTCTTTGACATGACTGGTATTTCTAACAGTCAGGTTGTTGGTTATTTAGGTGAATTATTTAGCAAATGTGAAGCGTTTGAGACTTCAAGATTGAAATATGGCCTGATTGTGCTCTGATTGTGCTCAGACGCAGGGTATATCCACCTTGGATAGAGGTAATTCTAAATGTAATTTGGAGAAGTTGAGATAGCCAGAATTTTAATAGCTGTGATGACTTCACATTGTTTTTACAGTACATGTGAACTAAGAAGTACGGTTTTATCCATGGACTTCAGTTATGTCTAGTTGGTATTATGTGTTACGAGATTTACTTCAGATCTCTTCTGGTGCTTGTTTTTTAATGGGGTATGTTGGTAGATATTTGGAGTCACTCTTTCAGTAATAGTTTGCTTTCCTTCAGTTTGAAGTGGTAATGACAGTAATAGCAGAAACAGCTAACATTTTGTACCTGGCTCTGTATTAAGCATATTATGTGCTACAATACCCTGTTGGTTCAAATGTGTAAGTAAACTTTGCCACAATAGAAGGGAATTTATGGTCTGAATCATTTCTTGGGTGTGTTGCGGGACTCAACAACCTTTTGTGAATATTTCAGATCAAAACTCTTGATTTAGTTTAAAGGTCAGGCTTTTAAATCCTGATTGTTGTGGTTAGAGTTTTTCTGGCCTGTATAGATTCTGGTCAAGGCAGTGACTGGAGAAACTGGTAAGAGTTTAAAGACGTAGGGTCAAGGCACTTGAGACTTCCTGGTTTCAGGAGGAGCTTGCAGGGAACTCCTTAAGTTTTTTTAACACGTTGCGAACGGCGGGGTTTAAATCCCTCATACCCCTCTGTTCTGGCAGGTTTTTAAAAGAAACTACTTTAAAATGCACTCTTCTCTTTAAAGCGTAAATGCTTCTATGTCATTTATTATTTTTCTGTGGAATTTTTTAGGATTTACTCACCTATGATGTTAGTAATCCCTCCTGGTGTGATACTGCAGAAAGCAGCTTCCTTTGTTATTAACGAAACACAAATAATTCAATAAAATGTGCAAAGTAAAAAGAGTCAACAGTAAAAACGAGAATTCTCGTTATCCATCCTTAACGCATGGCTCAGAAAAAAATGAAGATTCTCGTGATCCGTACGCAACGCGTTAAAGAGACTTTTGTTCCCAGGGGGTTTTGTTTTTGTTTGTTTGGTTGATTTTGGTCTTTGCTCTGTTCTTTGCTCTTCTCTCTTACCCAAGCTCTTGGCTTGGTGGATGTACAATAATCTTTAGAATATTTAAAGGGGTTTAAAGATCCACATACACATTTTAAACACAAATAGTACTTTCACTTTTCTAATCACTTTTATAGATGAGACCACAGTCACTGCTGTAAAATTGGTTGGACAAGTGAATCTATGTACTTTCTGTATTCAAAAAGGCAGGACGGTAGATGTTTTGTTTTTGTTTGTTTCTAACTTACTGTTTTGGTGACATTTTAAGGAATTTTGGATATAGTTTTGACAGCTTATTTTAAAAGTTTTTTAAAATCTTGTTCCTACTTTGTTATTGATGTGCCATTTTGTTGCTTTGTTTCAATGAAAGCAAATTTATTTTTTGTCTGTGTGTTGTTATTGGCTTAGGTATATAATTTCTGGTTGAACATAACTTTTCTTCAAAATGATAGCCTCCAGTATTTCTTTTGAGTTCAGTGCCATTTTAACTCCTGATCCTTTCTGCTTGACTCCCCTCCACCCCAAAAGCTTTTAGGGTCTTCCTTCAATCCCTGGTGCTGAGAAATTTCATGTTGATGTGCATTGATGGTAGGTCCTTTTTTCATTCATTGTATTTTGGGCCCCAAACACTTCGTAGGACATTTGGTAGGTCTCTACTCTGGAAGCTCGTATCATTCAGTTCCAGGACATCGTTAACATTATTGCTTTAATATTTTTTCTCGCATCCATTTTCTTATTTTTCTTTTTTGTGGAACTCCTGGTATTTGGATGTTTGTCACCGCCATTGCTACTCTGATTTACTTGTCTTTTCTCCTCTGTTTCCTATTGCTTTGACTTTTTTTTTCAGCTAGTTCTTTTTTTTATTTTTTTTATTGGGGAATATTGGGGAACAGTGTGTTTCTTCAGGGCCCATCAGCTCCAAGTTGTTGTCCTTTAATCTAGTTGCGGAGGGTGCAGCTCAGCTCCAAGTCCAGTTGCCGTTTTCAATTTTCAGTTGCAGGGGGTGCGGCCCACCATCCCATGTGGGAATTGAACCAGCAACCTTTGTGTTGAGAGCTTGTGCTCTAACCAACTGAGCCATCCGGCCGCCCCTCCAGCAGCTCAGCGGCTGCTTGTCTTCAGTCTAGTTGTGGAGGGTGCAGCTCACTGGCCCATGTGGGAATCTAACCAGCAACCCTGTTGTTCAGAGCTCCTGCAGTATTGCTTAATTAAACTTTTTGTTTTACGTTACGTTGAATATTTTTTTTTCCTCTTGGGCCAGTTTCCCCAGAGAGGGAAATCCTGGGAGGTGTAAGTGTTACTGCAAGCATTCTGGAGTGGGGGCTGGCCTACTCCTCATTTCAATAAAGAGCTTTTACTTCCAGTGTGCGCATACCTGCTTAGCTAGGTATCCCCAGGCTATTATCCTGGTGGCATTTCTGTAAGTAGGGAACAACAGTTCTGTCAAAGTCTAGGAGGTGCAGTGTGCCTATAGGGTGGGGACCTTAACCACTCCTTATGCAGACTTCAACAGTCTTCCTGTTTGGGGTTACCCCCAGACTCACAGGTACCTGGTTGGTTCAGTTTTGGCTTCCTCCCTGCAGATTCTAGGTTTCAGTTTTCCCTTGTCTGATAAGTCACTTTCTACTTCTCTATCTGCTTTGCAGCTTCCAAAATTTTGTTGACATCTCTTGCTTGAATCTTCTAGCCTTTTTTTCTCTTTGTCTTTATAACTTTAAAAATTATTTATTGTCATTTTTGTGGGATTGAAGGAGGTAGCAGAGGTAACCACATTTAATGAGAAGTCTATACAAGAAAATGATTTGTGTTTATTCTAAATATATTAGTTCTCCATGCCCCGTGTCTTAGATCAGGGGCCGCAATGGTCAGGTTCTGGTGAAGGCCTGCTTTTTGGCTTGTAGATGACCGACTTCTCGTTTCCTCATGTGGCAGAGAGAAACCAAGAGTGTCCTGTCTCTTAAGGGCTCCAGTCCCATCATAAGGGCTCTACCTTCATAACCTCCCAAAGGTCCTTTCTTCAAACACTATCACACTGGGGATTATAGCTTCAACATATGAATTCCGGGTACGGGGGGGCGGGGGGGGGCGGGGAGCACACATTCAGTGCATAGCACTCAGGTGATTTTTATGTGATTCTTCCTTTAGCTTGTGCACTGTTCCTGTAATCTCAACGCCTATATCTGTGGCTCTTGGCCATGGTCCTGTTTGTGCCTCTCGGAAGAAGCTTGAAGCTTGCTATGGGCTTCACAGTAACCCTACATTTTCCTCCTGAAGATGAGCATCCCCTGCTGTGCAGGTTTAATAACTTCAAAATGTACTCAAGACTGACTCAGAGTTTAGTTTTGGGGAGGCCTCTGTTCTGTTGGTCTTCAGGCATGAAAAACAGTCTTCGAAGCTTACTGTAATCAGGGTTTGTGTTTTATTCCCTTTTGGAAGTGTTTTCTTCCTTATTTTCTTGTACATGTGGTGAGGAGGAGGAAGAAAGGTTTTCTTTTCTTGTGTTTTTCTGTCATTCAGGCCCCTTCAGAGCCTTGAGTTCTTCTGGGCAGCCTGAGTGTTGTCTGAGTTCATGTCCTCACAGGCAGCCAAGTGGGAGGGTGTGTGTCCTGTACCTGCTGTCCTGTCAGTGACACCTTGTCTGAGATGTACGTTGCTGTTTCCTTTTTCTTCTTTTTGTCACATCAGCTGCTTTTAAATCGTCGATTTTAAATAACATTTATTCAGCCTTAGTTGAAGGGAGATTTTGATTCCCAAATGAATAATTATTTGATCTAAAGAAGATGGCATGTAGTTTGTTATTCTTGCATTGCATTTTGATTTAGCAGACTGTTGTAGGACTATCCACTGTTTAGATGACTTGTAAGAAAAATGAAATAATTTCAAATCTTGGAATTATCTTCTTGTGCTTCCTGAAGTGTTTTGGAGAACTTTTAACTTTTTTCAGTTGTGTAAAAGCCAAACTTTTTTTGTTTACTAGATAAGTCATCATGAATATTTTCACTTGAATGTGCCCCTTTTTCTGAGATAAATCCCAACACCTGTCAAGATCCATTTCCAAATCCTGATTCCCCAAAAGCCCTGGTCCTCGTTGAATCTCCTAACCCAAAATGAATTCTGCCTTCTCTTGGTAATATTTAGTTCTAGCACCTACTTTGGCACCTTGTTTACTGTTTTATTTCTCTTTCTATGTACATATTTTGTTTTTACAAGTAGATTGTAAACTATTTAGGATACTGTGTTTCCCTGAAAATAAGACTGGGTCTTATATTAAATTTTGCTCCAAAAGATGCATTAGGGCTTTTGTTCAGGGGATGTCATCCTGAAAAGTCATCCGAGGGCTTATTTTCCGGTTAGGTCTTATTTTCGGGGAAACATAGTATGTAGATTGAGTCAATGGTTCTCAACTTTCCTTTTTTTCCTCAGCTTCCCAAGTGGTAGATGGTACTGTCTTCTGTAGCTGCTGCTGGATTAGACGCAGTATCAAGTGTGTAGAAACCCCCTCAGGTGGTTCTGTCCCCAGTGTGTTTTATAGTGCAGTTTGTTTCCTATAATATTTAGCACCAGGCCTCATACTTCAGGGCGTTCAGGAAGTATTTGTTGATTTGAATTGGACCCTTGGCAGGTGTGCTGTTCCCGAAAGAATAGAGGCCTGGGGAGGTTGGGGAGGTTTCGTCTCACACTCTCCCTCCCACCTCTTAATTGAATAATTACAGGTAAACCACTTCTGTAGTCTTCTGTTTTCTCAAATGGAAAACAAGGAGACTGTTAGATTAAGGGCTCCTTAGTAAATGAAAAAAAAGAAAAAAAATCTATGTTTGTTTTCCTGAGATCAAAAGAATTAAATACTGAATTAAGTACAATGCTGTGGTGGTGCCAGTTTCTAAGAAAGTTTTCACAGTTCATGGTTACCTAGTAAATATTTTTTAGATTGTCTTTCCTACTTTTTAAATTTAAAAATCATCTTTCTATGAAATACTCGTATTGATAATAATAGTTGGTTGTTTTTCTAAATCTTACTTGGCAAAAAGAAAACCTTACGTTTGTCCTTATAATTTGAAGGAAATTTTATTAATCTGTTAAATCCAGAAGTCAGAGATAACATGCTTTATGCATAGCCTTAAACAAAAAATCTGTGACATCCCAGTTCGAGGACAGATTTCTACATATTTATTTGTTAGCTCAAGGTTGTTAATATTCTTTTTCAAGGTTTCTATCTTTATTAATATTTCGTCTTTACTAATATTAAATAGAATTTAACAGACTGCTGTCAGTTGATATTAGCATTCTTCCACCCTGATTGTTTGCATACCTACGCGTAATATTCAGTAAATACTTCTTAATTGGTAAGTATCGTATACATTTTGTTGGTTTTAGTTTTACCCACTTTAGTTTTTTCAACTCTAGACAGAAAGGAGAGAAAGTGGAGGGAACACGACTACCCAAACCTATAGAACGGCTTTTTCAGACTGTCCATATCTGGCTTGGTGGGATGCACAGTGTTACAAGAAGAAAGGAGGTACAGAGAGTTGAGGCTGGTGCAAACCACCTGTAGAGTCCCAGTGTGAATTGACAAGATTTGTTAATAGTGTTCTCATTGTAGGCTAGCTTCATTTTTATCAGGTTTGTTAACTGTTTTGCTCTGTAAACAATAAAACATACAGATGCCGCTTATTTTTCTGGGAAACAAGAAGGCTACCCTGTGTGCTGTAGCTATGAGGATGGTGACTGAGTTTGACAGGCATTCCCATTTTAACCCAGTGATTATTACTATTACTAGGGCAGGTCAGAGACGGTCATTATGAACAGCTCCAAACTAAAAATCCGTGTAGCATTGGGGTCTGCCTCACTGGCCACCCCATCTCCCCCTTTCAGGAAGCAGAAATTAGTAATGAAGAAAGGAAGTAGCTGATTAAACCAATAAAGTTGTTAGTGGGTGCGCTGCTGCAGGATTAAGAACATAGTATCTCTGACTACTAGTAAGTGATTTCCAGACATTTAAAAAAGCATGGAGAAAACCAGCAGTTTGGCGATGATAATTAGGGACTGGCAGAGGGATAGGCAGAGCTCCTTCAGAATCCTTCCCAGCATTAGCTCTGTATCATAGCCATACACTTCTAAAAACATTAAAGGTTTTTGGTGTGTTTTTTTAAAGTGGTTGGGAGACAGAGAGTGGGGACTGAGATGGGATGGGAGCCTCTCAGTAATGTCAGCCTGTAAATTGGAACCTATCTATTGAGTCAATGCGTTTATTGTAAAACTTACTGTAAGATGAAGAATTGGAAGGATTAATGGTGGATCCTTGAGGCCAATATGCGAGCCGGGCCTTTGCTATGATAGTTGTGTTGCCAAGGAGGAGACATTTGTGTTCAGTTGTGCTCCATAGTGATAAAACCAAGGACTCTGGTAAAGCCCTTGAATTTGACTATGGTGGTTGATGACATTTGTTTGATTTCTTTGGTTTAGATCTCTGAATTATCCCTAAAGGAAGGCTTTCTGGAATAGAGACCCTAGTTAAGAATGTTAAGAACCCTAGTAGGCCCAGATTTCAAATAAGTCATTTGATACAGCTTTCAGACGCCCCCTGGGTACACTGCTGAGCATGCTTTCAGTAAAAACCAAGGTTGTCAGGCAGTTTGATTGTAAAGCTCACTTGATTAGTTTGGCTTCTAGGTAGTAAAGATGCCCAGCAAGGTCTGCTTATACTGTAGTAGGAAAACGATACTGAAATTTATGGCTCCCTTCTGAAAGTAGGTGATTTTGAACCATAAAGATCTTTTATTTTTCCACTTAAAGGAATAAAAATGCCTGTTGCCATATTCTTTGGATTTAGAATTCTCTGCTGAAGATAGTTTGAATTTTTTGACAGTATAATTTTAGGCAGCATGGGATTGTTTATGCTGTTTACTTTTTTCATCCTTTAAATGGATTCAACAATAAAAATTGGGAAATAATTTTTATTTAGGTAAAGAGAAAAGACAGGAAAGGCAGTTTGTCACTGTTGAGCTCTAGCCTTTGGAGAGGCTTTCTGTGTCGGGCACTCTCCAGGGTTCTGGGAGCTTGGATCTCAAACCAGGTCCTCTGATTCCCTACGTTCTTTCTGGAAAGAAGGACCTGAACTGTGTTCCATGTTCAACTTCAAGATTAAGCAAAGTTAAACAGGTTTCTTTATTGTAGGATTTATCAGAGTCTTTAATGGAGGTATATGAATTTTGAATTTCTAAGAGGGGTCTATCCTAAGTAACATTAACAAAACTTGAAATACAGTAGGGTTATTAATATCTCCCTAAATGGACTCCTAATATAGTGATTATTTTCAGCAGTCCTTACATGTACTTGTGGTATTTTAGAGAAGCGATTTCCAAACCTAGTTGGTCATCAGAATCACTTTTGGTTTTTAGACATTTCTATTTTTAAATTTTGAGTTGGTAATACACTTATGTATTTTAAAGTTGAAAACGTGTATATTTGGCACCCAGGAAGTTTCCCTCCCTGCTCTTTTCCCTACCTGCATACTTCCTTTCTTCATTGGTGACTGATATTGTTCTTTCCAACGATATTTTATGCATGTGCTGTAATTTATTTAGCCAGAATATTAAATTACTGAGCCTTATATTTGGAGATTTCTGATTTAGTAGGTTAGGGTGGAGCCTGAGAATATGTCTTTTAAAATATTCTCTAGAGATAGTGATGGTCAGCCAGATTTAGGCACTATTATTTTCGGTGGTACATATTACATTTGCATGTAGTGTATTATCTAGTTCTTTAAAAAACTCTGTGAAACAGATATGGTAACCATCATTTTGGCCAGGAGATGGAAACATGAGAGCAGATGTTAGATGACCTATTCAAGGTCATGCTCCAACTTTTTTCAGTTATATAGGTGGGACCAGGCTGGCACTAATTCTGCCTTTTCATGGCTACATTGCTGATGGTTGGCAAAAAGCAAACAAAAACCCTAACAAATAAAAAATTATTCTTTCTACTTTTGTACAGCATTAAATGTTGGAATATTTTATTGTGTTACAATTACCAGTAGGTGTCCAGTGATTAGATTTTCTCTGGTTTGCATTTTAAGTCACTTAGCCAGCTAGATTTGTCATCAGTTTCAGGCACTTAAAAATTCAGGCTGCACACAGACTTTTTATCTGTAATTTTACTTCCTGAGGAGCTCTGCTTTTCTCTTCCCTTTGCTTCCAGCTTCCTTTGGCCTCGTCAGCACATTTCCTTAGCACCAGATTAAATCGAGGAAGAGGGAGGGCAGAAGGGAGAAGGAAGACCATCCTCTGAGTGGGGGAAACTGGGAGGGCATCCCAGGACTGTAAAGTACCGTATGATTTTCCTGTCTGTCTGGTAAACTCTTTCTCAGAATAATTTTCAAAGAAAGCATTTCAGAAATTTCTCATAGCAATGCAGGGACATTTGAACTAGGGTATAGCCTCCAGGTGGATGATTTTGTTTGACAACATTCCTTTGGTATGCTTTTAAAACCTAGTCTTATAATATTGGTCACATAGCAGAACATCTAAAAAATCTTTAAAAATGACTTTGAAAAGAATAAAAAAGTTGTAAACATACCACTTTGAGGCAGTGTATGAATGACCGTTTGTTTAGCCACCCATCTATTAGAAGATGGTTACTAACGATTTGCTATGCGTCAAGTGCTGGGCATTAATAAATTAGTAAAATATGGCTTTTGCCTAGAGTTTGTCTGGTGGCAAAAGATACAACTATTTCATCAAGCAAGTAGTTACAGGATAAGAAGTGCTATGGAGGAAATATGCCCCAGGTGTAACTGGGTCTCAGAGACATGCCTAATTTAGCTGGAGTGGAAGGTGAGTTGAGGTTTCCCGCCATTTCTTTCAGCCCAGCCTTAAGGAACTAGTAGCTAGATGTGTAGAAGGCAATGGAAGTAGTTATTCTAGGCTGAGGGAATAAACATGTAGTTTATGAGCATAAGTTAGGTAGGAAATTATGAGAGTGTGGTGATGTTTGGAGTACAGATTGCGTTGGAAGAGGGAGATGAGATTAGAGAGGTAGTAGGGACCAGCAGAGAAGGAATCTTTCACTCTTAGTGAAATAAAAATTCATGTACAAGAAACAGAGTTATAGTGCGTCTGCAGATTTCCGTTCCAAGAATTCCCAGACTTAGCTGTCATTCCCTGGATCCTCAGGTTCCTACCAGATCTCAGGATTCAAATAGGGACCTATTTAATTTGGCAGCCAGTTCAAGCCAGAACTTGGTGGGTTTGAAGCAGATACACACACACACACACACACACACACACACACACACACACACACGGTGCCAAAAAATATGTACACATTTTAAGAAAGGAAAAAACTGTATTAAAATTGTAACAATATATAACGATAACAAAAGATGAATACAAGTCACATTCGACATCTGTAATTACAAAATGTGTTCAAAGTGGTTACCATCAACATCCAGACACTTCTGATTATGGCGGACTACTGCTTGAGCAACGGTGACCAAAGTGTCCACTTGTGTACAGTTTTTGGTACCCCCAGTATATGAGGTGTGATCAAACAATACGGTGAATGTTTGAATTTTTTAAAAAATCTATTACAGCAAAAGACACATTGCCATTAATCCCCCTCAGAATGCACCCCCTCACTTGAAATACATTTATCCCATCGTTCTTGCCACTTTCTGAAGCAGTTCTGGAAGTCCTCTTTCACGAGTGTCTTTACTTTTGCTGTCGTGGCTGCCTCCCTGTCCTGAATCATTCTGACTTTGGGAAAGAGCCAGAAGTCACAAGGTGCCAGACCCGGTGAATAAGGTGGGTAAGGATACACTGTAATGTTTTTACTTGACAGAAATTGCTGTACCAGAAGTGATGTGTGACATGGGGTGTTGTCATGATTTAGGAGGGTTTATATCACACTTTAAAACACACCTTTGCTCACTTGTAGATCACACTCGATTGACTGCACTAAACAAGTTGAAACTTGTCACACACCGTTACTAAGGTTCGATGCAGTGCTTCCCGTATTGAAGATCCCTGCCTTTCTGTTGGATGGCACTCGGCAGCAGCATTCATTGTATGTTTGGATCACAATCGAAAGGCTCCTTGTCACACATCACCTCTAGTATGGCAATTTCTGTCAAGTAAAAACATTACAGTGTATCCTTACCCACCTTATTCACCGGGTCTGGCACCTTGTGACTTCTGGCTGTTTCCCAAAGTCAGAATGATTCAGGACAGGGAGGCAGCCACGACAGCACAACTAAAGACACTCGTGAAAGAGGGTTTCCAGAACTGCTTCAGAAAGTGGCAAGAACGATGGGATAAATGTATTTCAAGTGAGGGGGTGTATTCTGAGGGGGATTAATGGCAATGTGTCTTTTGCTGTAGTAGATTTTTTAAAAAATTCAAACATTCACCGTATTGTTTGATCACACCTCATATACTGGGGGTACCAAAAACTGTACACAAGTGGACACTTTGGTCACCATTGCTCAAGCAGTAGTTCACCATAATCAGAAGTGCCTGGACGCTAATTGTAACCACTTTGAACACATCTTGTAATTACAGATGTCGAATGTGACTAGTATTCATCTTTTGTTATTGTTATATATTATTACAATTTTAATACAGTTTTTTCCTTTCTTAAAATGTGTATCTATTTTTTGGCACCGTGTGTGTGTGTGTGTGTGTGTGTGTGTGTGTGTATACATCACACACACGCATTATTATATGTATTATATATATTTTTATATATACATAATGTATGTGGCAAGCTACTTAAGGATGAAAAATACAATTCAGTAATAATGATAATGGCTGTCATTTTTTGAGTATTTAAATGGTTGGTTCTTACCAAGGTACATTACAAAATTGCCTTTAATTCTTATAGCAGCACTACCACCAGACAAGTGGTTTTATCTCCTTTTAACAGACCAAGAAAACCTTCCAGGCCCTGGGAGGTTAAAATAATTAAGCTTGCCCACCATTACAGAGCCCATTAATGGTAGGGATGGGATCTAACCCAGGTTTGTTTGCTTGACACCATTCTTTTCCCACTCCACTATGCTGCCCCTCACAAGATTGCAGGTGTGATTCCTGGGGCAGATGGAGTGGGAGCTCAGGTATGTAAAATGACCAACCATTTCAATTCAAAGGCAGTAAAACTGCTATTTCATCTTTGATGTTGAAAGAGCAACAAGCCACGGGAAGGAATCCCAGGAGCTCTGAGTTTAAAGAAGCTCTCCTGAATCAAATGGCATCAAGATCCTTGGTCAGGAATATAACCTCCTGATTTGCTTGTTTCTATGGAAAATCAGATTTCATTGCAGGTGTTTTATTTTAGTTTGCAGTTCTATCTCAAGGACTGAATAATTTGCCAAATGGCAGTATTTATACTATGAAGTGCATCAGTTATTTCTTGAGACATTTGATTTGTATGTAGAGTTAAAATTGGGTTTGTAACGATTTGAATACATTATCTGCATTTGGCAGATACTGTAATGAATGATGTTGCAGATATTCAGAATGTAGATACAGCCTAAGGGTGAAGAAAAGGAAGAATTTTCTTTTGAAATTTTGGCTGATGCTGTACTTTTTGGATGGGAGCTCTAAAGTCTTCTTATCCTCTATTAGCACAGTTTGATTCTTGTGTGTATAGTCTCATGTTAAGAAAATGAAATTAGGTGAGACAGAAGGATTTAATGAAATTCTCGAGAAAAAATAATGTGTAAAGGCTGTATCTTTTATCTTTTTCTACCAAATTTCTTTTTGTCCATTTGGCATGTGTATTCCCTTTTCCTGTTTTGAATGAACTGAAAATAACATGGTTGGTTTTGCTTTAAAGGAAAATAACTCATTTTGTTGTGTTCAGCATTTAGTTTCTCAGAAATGTGTTTATCTTCCAAATGACACAGTAGTTTTGGATTTTGGTTTCCTTTTCATTTTGATAGTAAAATGTTATTTATGAGACTGTATAGGAATTTCTAACCAGAATAGTTTTCCAGATTAGGGAAGAAATTATTTATAAGTGTGAAGTCACTTTTTTTCTATGCTAGTTTGCAGTGTTTCTATAACATGAATTTTCTTAATCTTAGTTTTATAGAAATATTTTAACAGTTTTCAGTTTAAAACCATTTTAGAGGGAATATTTAAAAGAATTTTGCACTTACAAAAATTTATATCATTGTTTTGAATTTATAATATATATTTATAAGCTTTTCATTTTGGTCTTGAATGCATCTTGCAGGTGACTGACCTGTATCATTTATTTAAAGTGAACACATATAAACTGGCGTATGTCATCTCCATAAGCATAAAGTATGTATAAGTCCTACCTTTAACTGTCATTCAGGAAGCTGACAGATGAATTTCTCCTCTACAAAAGCTGTCATTTGTGTTATTTGGGGTCTTTCAAGAGTAAAATCAGATGTTTGCTACTTAGCATAGTTTTCTTTGGCTAGGCAAAAAGTGAGGACAATCAGGCCGCTATTTTAGCAATTGTCAAGTCAAATTTAAAATGGGGTTAACACTAAAAACTGAGCAAAGATATACTAGGGATTAAGGTACAAGCTGAGCTTTGAAATATAAAACGGATCAGATTACTCTTCGCCAAAGAAGTACCTTTTTCAGAGGGTGTGAGGAGTAATCCTTCTGCATCTGTGGTTTCAAACCCATATACCTACAGGTGCTAGGTAGGTAAGGACACTTCTAGTCACCAGTTGTTAGATCTCATTTTATAAGAGAAGCTGGGAACCTGAAATTCTATCCGAAATCTTAAGATAGCTAAGACTCTTTAAAAATCTTTTCAAAAGTTAAAATACCATTTGATTAAATATTATGTAGGCTGGTAATTTGTGACATTTCCTTAAGTGTGTCATGTTGTATCCCATGTCTCCCCCTCTTTCCCCTTTAGTAATTGACTGTAGCTTTTGCATATAATTCTTAAAGATGTTTTTTTGTATCCTTGCCCTTACTGCGGCATCCTCCCCTATTAAAAATCACTGGCCAAGTGAATTATAGACAGTTAGTGCCTCATGGGAGTTTAATACTATCAGGGAGGCAGTGTTAAAAATTTCAATATGTTGTATGATACTTTGCTGTACCATTTTATATCTAAATAGAATCATGCATGAGTGAGTGATTTATTCATAGTGCAAGGTAGACACAGTGGACTTTAGTAAAACAGTGTGAAAAGTTCATTGATAGTCTTTCAGATTCTGCATTGCATCCAACCTTTAAGAAACTCACTTGTTGGGTTTTGGTGTAGTGTCAAAGAATATCCATTATTTGAAGAATATTTTAAAAGTACATACTTCGGAGGTTATTTTGGTTGATATTTGTGGCTGTTTTATTAAGAATGAGCGATTTTTTTTTTTTTTCCAACATTGATTTTGTAATTGGTTACTTCAATGGCACTGGCATTTTAGAATAGAACACGGTAGTTCTCAGAGTGTGGTCTATGGACCTGGTGATCTCTGAGACCCTTTCAGGTACTCTGAGGTCAAAGCTGTCTTTACAGTAATACTGGGACTTACTTGTCTTCTTCACTGTTTTGGCTTTTGTGCTATTGTTCAAAAGCAGTGGTGTATGAAATACCGACTTCTTAGCACAAGTCAAAGTATTGGCACCAAACTGTACTAGAAATGATTGTATTCTTCGCTTTTTTTTTTTTGTACGTTTAGGAGGGAAAAAAGTCAGTTTCACCTAAGGGGGTCTTTGATGAAGCAATAAAAATTATTAATATTATTAAATCTTAACCTTTGAGTATATGTCATTTTAATAGTGTGACAAAATGAGAACATTGATTGTGTTAAGGAAAAATATGTTTGCAATTGTTTTAGTTGCAAATTAAACTAGCTATTTTCTTCATGGAATACAATTTTTATTTGAAAGAATGATTGACAGACTATGGTTATTCAGACTTGGATATTTGACAGACATTTTCTTGAAAATGAACAAAGTGAGCCTGTTACTTCAAGGAAAACAAGTGAAGCTATTTGTTGCTAAATTGAGCTTTCAAGCAAAAATTGGAATTTTGGGAAATTTGTTATCTATTATTGTGAGTTTGACACTGTAAATCGATAGTCAGTTGAACAGATGTGGTTTTGAAGGTCTGTTTAAGTCAGTAAACCAGGAATTTCCCAATGACCAATGCATGCTGTTACAGACTCACGTGTGAACAAAATATTTTTTCAATTGGTAGCTTTTAGATTCCACATTGCTCCCAACCTTTTAAGAAACTATCACTTCATTGAGTTTTGGTGTAATATCAAAGAAGAATATCTACAACAATCTGAAAAGGTTATTGAAATATTCCTTCCTTTTTCAACAACTTATCTATATAAGGCCAGCTATCCTTCAACCAAAACAATATATTGTGGCATATTGAATGCAGAAGCAGATTTGATAATTTATTTCATATTAAGCCTGATAATAAAGAGGCTCACAAAAATGTAAAATAGTTTCCATCACAAGTATTTTTTGAAAAGTAGTTAGTTTTCCTAACGTAATTTATGTCAATATGTAGTGATTTTGTTTTTTTAAATAAATATTCAAAAATTTTCTTGGTTTTTACTTTAATATTATAAATACCAGTGGATGTAACCCACATGAAAAAAGCTTTTTGGGGTCCTAAATAATTTTTTAGATTGTGAAGTGGTCCTGAGATCAAAAAGTTTGAGAGTCATTAAAGTTCATTATGAGGGGTTGGAAATGGAGGTTGTTGAGAAGACTAAAAGAATATTGGAGGAGGTGAAAAATCCAGATCCAGAGATTCTGATTTACTTTTTAATTTACTTTGTGTTTCCTATAGGAGATACAAAGACATAAACTGATGGTCTTTTCTTTCTTGAAGCCTGAAGTCTTTTGTTTCTGTAACTTTTTAGTTCCTGTTTGGCCATTACAATAATCTTACTCCTTGCTTCCTTAATGTTACCTTGGAAGTTTTTCTGTGATCATCTATGACATGAAAAAATATGACAAGGACAAAATAGGGAGATTTTAACATAGCTAATTTTATTTATATTCTA
Organism: Rhinolophus sinicus; assembly: GCF_057876585.1. Taxonomy (NCBI): domain Eukaryota; kingdom Metazoa; phylum Chordata; class Mammalia; order Chiroptera; family Rhinolophidae; genus Rhinolophus; species Rhinolophus sinicus. The sequence goes on from NC_142506.1 coordinate 29,045,503, forward strand.
AGATTATGGGCTTCTTACATTTTTGGTATGAAAATGAGGCATAGTGATTTTGTTCTGTATGTGTGTTGTCAAAATAACTGCATTGTTTCTCTCATTATCACCTGTTCCCACTCACATTTACTGTTCCATGAAATCCCAAAGTTGGAGAATCCACAATCAGGGTGAAATTCAGATAGAAACACTACAAAATGGATTTGCAAAATGTATCTGAAACTGAATGTCTTGAAGTCAAATTTCAGACATATAGTCTTTCGTAATCACAGAGGTGAAGAGCGTCATCCCTAATGTGCTAGTGCTTCGTGCTTGGGCCAAGGCAGCCCTAATCCTTCCAGGTTCTTCCCTGCTATTCTCAGCCCCATCCGTCAAGGTAGTTCCTAATATTTAAGTCACAATACTAAGTGAGTGGATTGAGGAGAGGCTTTATCCCCTTCACACACACACACAAAATTCACAGTGCAGCATGAGGAGAAGACTCAGTTGACTCCATCTTACAGTAACACCCCCTAAAGGAGCTCCCTTATGAGCATGCATGCCTTAGGTGGTTGGCCATTGGCTTGCTCAGGATTGTGTGAAAAGGGATTTGGGATTGGATGTCCTCTGGACTGGATTGAACATGCTAGTTGATGCTGGTACAAGTAATGGCCATCTCAAAAATGCCTTCTACGACTTTGCCTGCAGCATAACCTTTCCCCCCAGTTACAGCCGCTGGCAGGTGGGATCACCATGTGATAGATTTAACTTATTAATATCAGTGATAATGTGAATAGTTGACATGGAAAGAAGCAGTTCAGAGACAGCAGTGTATAGTGTGGTGCAATAGTTGTGTAAAAGGGCAGTGTGTGAAAGTTAAGGACAGACTGTCTATGCTTAGGAAGGTCCATGATGAAATTGTGGAAAGACCTTGTTCTGTGGTTACAGGTGTGTTTGACTCCTATTTCTGCCATCTGTCTGGTAACATTGTAGTCTCCCTTCGCCCCCCAAAAAAGTGTGTAATTTTATTGCCTAGTGGGTTTTAGGCTTTATGATTTAGAGGGTTTGCTTTTGCAGAAATGCAATAAATATTCCTACAGTATTTTTTTTCTACAAGAAAATATCTAGGCACAGATTTGGAATCTACTGCATTCATGTTTTGGCAATACCTGCCTTCTCTGATGTGGATGAGAAGGGGTGAACTTTAAGACGTTTTCTGCTGGAGTCCATGATTTACTGTAGGTAACCTTTACTGACTATTGGGTGGTGTTTCTTTGCGTGGATTACTAAACTCTTTACTGCAAATTAAAATTTGCAGTATGTGGCAGGGAGGAGGTAGGCAGAGAATCATATGAGTATGTAAAAGTTTTATTCTGTGATGGATATCTGGAGGTTAGAGTGAGGTCACTTTAAAGGCAGTATGCTAATATGATAAATGGTGAGTTATTGAATATTTCCTCGATGTCAACTAGTCTGCTTATAAGAGTTATATGGGCAGCTATCCTAAAATCTGAATATTCGTACTTTTCTTGCTTGTTCTAAACTTGAATTTGAGGTGGAAGACCTGGGGAGTTAGTTTTGTTGAGATTGAGATCAGGAACGTTCTTTTTTTCCTGCCTTTAAATGGATCGTATATACCAGTATTGTACATTTTTCTCTGTTGGAACTGTATCTTAAAGTGGAAGAGTGGGGAAAGACTTGGTGAGTTTTATCCTGTCTTTGCTTAGAGTCTGAAGCCAGTTCAGACAGAAACACAAATGACTAGAATGTGAAGTAGACAATGAAGGTCCTCTATGAGGCAGAAGCTGTAGACTTCTGTAGGGAGAAAGTGCGGGCTACCGGGAGAAGTTCATGGAGGGGGTCGTATTTGAGCTGGACCTGAAATAACTAGGAGTGCTACTGGAGGAAATGTACTGGGCACATTGTGCCACGTACCACCATTGAGATGGTCGCTGGTAAACATGGGTGATGTAGCTTGTCTTACAATTCCAGATATATGAAAGCTATCATTTTGTAGCACATGGGATGTTAGGAATATCTTTCCCTTGTGGAGAATTGAAGCCTTTTAGGGATCTAAATAAATATATCTATTTCTTTTTTTAGTTTTAGAAATTCATCTAGAAATTCATCAGGTTTAAGTCAATTTAGGGAGGTGTGTGTCTGAACATGCAGGTGTGTTACGTGGCAGGGAGGAGGTGGGCAGAGAATCATAAAATTGAAGAACCTGCACTGAGTGCATTTGCCACTTGAGTAGTATCAGTGAGGAGATGAATTATTTTTGAAATTAATGTTAAATTTGAGGAAAATGAGACAAATTATAGGGGATTTCAAGGACAGCAATGAACTATGTTAGCTTCTAGCAAGTACTGTTATACTTTGATACCTTGTCTCTCTGTTAACATCAGTTTGCTGTTACCTTACCCTTGGTGCTTAAAAAAAAATTCCAGCCTTCAGATCTGTAAAATGTCTATAAATTTAAAGGAATAAAATAGGTTATTGAATCGGAATATAGAATAAATCTTTGGTGTAGGAGTACTAAGGATTGTCAGAAGTTTATTGCTAACCTACCTATTGTTGTGTTACTGCCACCTCACAAAGGCTTTCATCTTTGTCCCTTACTGAGACTAAATACTGAGTTATGAGGTTATTTTGTAATGTTATACTGTACTCTTAAAATTGTTTTCCATCACAACTACATGGAAAAATTTATTCTGAAATGGAATTTGGTAAGCTCTAAGATGGTTTTCTTTTTATTTTAAAAATGGGGAAAACTTTTGTTGATGTTGCAGTGAGAGGAAACACAGTCAATAACTAAGCATTGGAAACTTTTGGAGGAAGACCCTTTACTTAAAGTAGACAGGCCTAATGATTATGTACTGTGTTTCCCTGAAATAAGACCGGGTCTTATATTAGTGTTTGCTCCAAAAGACGCATTAGGGCTTATGTTCAGGGGATATCATCCTGAAAAATCATGGCAGGCTTATTTTCTGGGAAACACGGTAGAGACATTTAGTAATTCAGAAAATTTAAATAAATGTGATCATTGGCCTGCATTGATTCTGTGATTTGCATGTCTGCTGAGAATTGCAAAAGGGAACTAAATACTCATTTTATAGTTTACTTCTTTTTTTGCTTGAGGGGTTTCTTTGTCACTGTTATCTGGGGTCCGTGTAAACAAATGTGTAGGTGGCCATTTTAGTCATGATAACTGTCTTGAGATTTGGAAGAATGATAACATTTTGTGTAAACTTTTGGGATTGAGTTTAAGAAAAGTAAAAAATTCAGTATTTGGAGAAACATTCTGTATCTATGTAAAATCAGTCTGTTTATGAATGTTTCATATAGGTAAGATGAAATTGAAGGTGACAATTAGTAAGTGCTATTTCCATTAAAACATTGCAGATATGTCCTCTACTGAGACATTTGCTTTTTATACATTCATAAGGATTTCAGGACTGAAAAGAGCCAGAGATGACTATTCGTCTTTCCTCACATAGATAAAAATTTGAGACCTAATGGGTTTAAATGAGCCCAGTTAGTAGTAGATGAACCGGGAGTACTCCCCAGATTACTTCCAATACAGATGGATGTACATTTCACATGTGATTAGAAGTCTCCCATGATTTTTAAGATTAGAAAATTTAATTGATGGCAGTAACTATTTATCCTCTTAGTATCCTGAAACTTGCTGAGTTCTTGAGTTATTAAATGTTTGCTAGCATTTTGATATCCTCAAAGCCTATTTTAGTTTTGTAAATATTACCTACCTGGAATGACATTTGGAACCTTGAAAGGAGCATTTAATTCTTAATCTCAGTTATTGTCCAGCTTTGAAAAGACTCTGACGTGTTTTAATACTTACCCCCACCCTCCCAGCATACTCTATACTTTGTGAAAACTCTAGAGACAGTGTTGAGCTAAGAAAAAAAGGAGTGGAAATGAATGGGTTTAGTTGTAAGCCAGTGAATAAGTACCCTCTAAAAGTGTCACTACTATGGTTTTGGGGAAGTAAAACCTTTCTTAGCCGTTTCTCATATTCTGGCTCTTGTAGGGTGAAAAGTTTTGTAAATTACAGTAAATGTGGGCGGAGGAGAATGAAAGCTCCTGCCTCTGCTCTAGGTCTTCTGAAGGCTGTGCTTATTGCCCAGAATGGAGCCTTCCAGTTTACTTTCCCTGTTTTTTAGTCAGCCTTCTTTCGGAGCTCATGAGTTCCACAGTGCGTTACTCTTATGGTGTTTTCTCTTGTCTTGGAACACGGAAATGTACCTTGTGAATCAGGACATTGGTGAAAAAGCTTGACGTTCTAGGACCTATGAAAACATGTTTTTGTTAATGAAAATAGATGGAACCCTATACCACAAAAAGAAAAATGTGTTTTATGGGGAGCCAAGTCACACATGATAAGATGCTATTCTTTGGGAGTGAGAATAAAGGCACCAGTGAATATCTACTTTTTGGGAGAGAAATTATGGCATCATTTGAAAGGTATTCTTGCTTAGGGATGTAATTTGGTATTGGACAATTTTTGTGTGTGTGTTAGTATTTGAAAGATGCTCCTCAGCATTGAACAGAGGATAGAACTACCCAGGATAAAGTAGAGGGACAACTGACGCCTACTAGAATAGAATCTCTTACTGAAATAGATTATTTGCCCATAGATACTATAACTTGTGGCAGCTCTTTAACCCTAAAATCTGTTAGTACAAATGATTGAAATTTGGTTTTGTGTATTTTTGGTCACTTTTTAGAGAGCAAAATTCATGAAGTTTCCTGTTGATTTACTGTTTTAATATTTTCCCATTGCTTTCTAAAATTCTCACTTTATTTTTAAGAGAATTATTTCTGAAAATGTTTGGAAAGACCAGGCAGTTGTTTCGGTAACTTCACAGAATCAAACTTTGAAATCTCTGCATTTGATTACATCTTTACATTATAAAATGACTTACTACACTTGATCTTAGCCAAAAGTCCGAGAAGCAATAAAAATGACTTACTTAGGTTGACAAATGTTTAAATGGGTATTAACAATATTTTATATTAATTCAAGAATGTTTCTTTGAGAGAAACAGCAAAATCATAATAGATAATTAGTTAATGTTTTTTAATGCAGTCCTTTGAGATATGGCTAAGAATATTCAGTCCTCTTAAAAACGGGAGATGTTAAACTTGTAGATACGGATATTGAGGTTTTAACTTGTACAATTTTGTGTCATAAGGCCCTTGATAATTGGAGACTATGCCTTAAGGTTTTGGGGCTTTTTCTACCCCATTATATTAAATTCTTAATAGATTAATAGATTTGTGCTTCCCATGTATTTCATGATATATATGTACATTCAAGAGTCTCACTTTTAATTTTTTTATTGGGGAACAGAGTGTTTCTCCAGGGCCCATCAGCTACAAGTCATTGTCCTTCAGTCTAGTTGTGGAGGATGCAGCTCAGCTCCAAGTCACTCTTAGTTGCAGTGGACACCGCCCACCATCCCATGCGGGAATTGAACTGGCAACCTTGTTGTTAAGAGCTTGCACTCTAACCAACTGAGCCATCCGGCTGCCCCTCTGGCTGGCAGCTTGTTGTCTTCAATCTAGTAATGGAGGGCACAGCTCACTGGCCCATGTGAGAATCAAACCGGCAACCCTGTTATTAAGAGCTCACGCTTTAATCAACTGAGCCATCTGGCTGCTCCCAAGAGTCTCTTTTAACATACATAGCACAGTACTTAAAAAATTGGATTTACATTAGGCGTTGGTACAAGTGCCAGCTCTACTGCCGCTTTCTGTTACACCAACTCTAGAAGCCTCAATTTCCTCATCTGTAAAATGGGATTAATAATATTAATTATTATTGACATTACTAATGGGATGGTGAGGGAAGGGAATTTGCAGAGTTGACTTGTGATTTTTGGTGGGACAAAAATCAAAGACAGTATTAAAGGCATTCTCGCCAAATTTTTGTATACCTGTTGGAAATCACCAAAATAATGGTACAACTACTTATCAGAACTGTTTTATTTACAAAGGACTTGTACATGTGGTTTAGTCATGTTTTGTTTTGTTTTTAAAGGTTACGGGAAGTTTCAGAGAAGCTGAACAAATATAATTTAAACAGGTAAGATTTGTAAGTTATTTTACATTTCCTGAAAAGAATGATTTTCCTTTATTAGGAAAAAGAATTCACCTTTAGGCAGCATCTTAGGATATTTTAATCTATCAACTTTTTATGAGTTTGGTTCATTTGAATTATAGTTTCTTTTCATACTGGTTTTTTAAAAATTTGGCATACCAAAGAGCCATAATGACTATGGGATATCATAATTATTATTTTCAATTATTGCTTTAAAATATGTAAATATTCATTTTTTAAAATAGGTTTTGCCAGCTATCTTTTGTTAATTGGATTAAAAAACAACCCTATGATATATTTACCAGTTAATAAGTAATTTTACTTACATGCTTTTTTTATTCACCAGCCATCCCCCTTTGAATGTGTTGGAACAGGCTACTATTAAACAGTGTGTGGTGGGACCAAATCATGCTGCCTTTCTTCTTGAGGTAAATGGTGTACTCTAAGATAGAGAAATGAATATAAACAGTTAAAATACAATCAAGTTCCTTTCTTTTAACCGTGGAAAACAGCAGTTTCTTGCAAAAAGTTATTTCAGAGATCACCCAATTCCATTTCCCTATTGTGTAAGTTTTCTGGCCCAGAGGAAGCTTAACTGATTTACTAGAGCTTGAAACTAGTTAGTAGCAGAATGGAGACGTTCCTGATATGCAGTTATTTCCTTACTCTGAATTCTGTAGATTGAAATGTTTTAAATTATTTTTACTGGTTTTTTGATTATGTAAAATATATTTCCCTAACTCAGACATGAGCACCTTTAGGAAGGGAGCTTATTTGTTGTCTTCTGAATTGATGGTGATAGGTACATAACCTGTTTGTTCAATAAATTCAAATTTTAATATACATTTTTACTTTGGAAATTTCTTCTCTTTTCTTTGCTTTTAGGATGGTAGAGTTTGCAGGATTGGTTTTTCCGTACAGCCAGACAGATTGGAATTGGGTAAACCGGATAATAATGATGGGTAAGACATTATGTCCTTTCTATTTAATAGTTAGCTATTAAAAAGTATTATTTTAAACCTGTGTTTTGATTTTGGTAACCCTCAAGTTAAAAAAAAAAGGCATTGCAAAAAATGAGACACTTAAAATAGAGTGAAATGGTTACTTTGTAGTTTAATTTTAATTTTTATGCAAGCAGTGATATATAGCAAAAAAAATATTAACAGTAGGAGTAGCAGAGGAGTTGATCATTTAACAGAAATAGGTTACCAGAAGAATGATACGTATTTAGTAGGTCCCAAGTCAGATTTGCTATTTGATTGAAATAACTTGTTAGATCACATTTCTTTTCCTTGTTAATATTTCCAAATCAAGAAACTCAATGTGAAAATGACAGGGTTTTTAAATTTTGGGTCTTTATAAATGATGGCATAAAAAAGATGTTTATATAATGTATGATGTGTTTCAGTTGACTGCTTCTAAGGAAAGAAAGCATGATTACTTTTAAAAATCTAAAGAACAAAATAGTTTCAACCAGGAAAGAACCCCCAGATTGTTGTGAGGCTACAAGTTTTTAGGTTGCTCTTTGACGTGAAATATACATTTTTGGTAGGATTAAGCAGAGAATACTTAGGCTGGTATTTTACCAGTGCAAGTCCCAGAGTAGTGAGGCCTGGAAATCCAGGCTTGTTGGTAGGTAATTTGGGACTGTTATGTATTGTTTTACCTCTTGTTTATTCCCAGGTCTAAGTTGAACAGCAACTCTGGGGCAGGAAGGACGTCGAGGCCTGGTAGGACGAGTGACTCCCCGTGGTTTCTCTCAGGTTCCGAGACTCTGGGCAGGCTGGCAGGCAACACCCTGGGGTAAGTTGTAGCCAGATGATGGCATCCATTGGTCTGGGCCATTGCTCTGTCAGTGCTCGCTCTGTGAGTGCTCGTCTTTAATAGTATCTAGTGATGGAATGAGGAAACTCGCCTGAACTCTGGGCAGGAGCTCATATTGCTCACGGTGAGCCACCATGATAAAAATAACCCACACAGGCTAATTACAATTAACCCAGGCTCTTGACCTTTTAGAAATGTGTAATGTTCACATGAGTTTATAATGTCATTTATCATGTCTTTTTAAAATTTTAGTGATAACCACCTTTGGTTTTGTGACTAATTGTTGGGTAAAAAAAATAACCTTTCTTTCTGGTGTCCAGATCAGATAGTTCTTTCCAAATTAAATTAATGAGGTTTGAAATTTATGTAACTAAACCTTACAGCCTTTAATACAGTTATTTTTGCCTTTGTTTTTTTTTTTAATTGAGGTATAGTTGACATATAACTTCAGGTGTACAACATGATTCAGTATTTGTATAGGCATACCTCGGAGATAATTGAGGGTTCAGTTCCAGACCACTGCAATAAAGCAAATATTGGAAAAAAATGAGTCACATGAGTTTTTTGGTTTCCCAGTGCATGTAAAAGTTATTTTTACACGATATTGTAGTTTGTTAAATGTGCAATAGCATTATATCTTAAAAAAACTATGTATCTTAATTAAAAGTACTGTATTGCTAAAACTGTGAACCATCTTCTGAACCTTTAGTGTCATAATCTTTTTGTTGGTGGAGGGTCTTGCCTCAGTGTTGATGGCTGTTGATTGATCAGGGTGATAGTTGCTGAGGGTTGGGTGGCTGTGGTAATTTCTTAAAGTAAGACAGCAGTGAAGTTGAACACATTAATTGACTCTACCTTTCACCCGCTATTTCTCTGCAGCATGCAATGCTGTTTGATAGCATTTTATTCACAGTAGAACTTTTTCCAAATTGGAGTCAGTCCTCTCAAACCCTGCCACTGCTTTATCAACTAAGTTCACATAAAATTCTCAATCCTTTGTTGTTCTTTCAATAATCTTCACAGCATCTTCAGGCCAGTAATCTTCATAGCATCTTCCAGCTCCCCTTTTAATTCTAGTTCTCTTGCTGTTTGCACCACATCTGCAGTTGCTTCCTCCGCCGAAGTTTTGAGCCTCTCAGTGTCATCCATGAGGGTTGGAATCAACTTCTTCCAGACTCCTGTTCATGTTGATATTTTGACCTCTTCCTATGAATCACAATTGTTCTTAATGGCATTTAGAATGGTGAACTCCCAGAAGGTTTTCAACTTACTTTGCCTAGATCCATCAGAGGAATCACTATCTATGGCAGCTGTTGTCTTATGAAACATATTTCTTAAATAAGACCTGAAAGTCAAAATTACTCACTGATCCATTGGCTGCAGAATGGATGTTGTGGTAGCAAGCATGAAAACAACATGAATCTCACTGTGTACCATGTTTCCCCGAAAATAAGATCTAGCCAGACAATCAGTTCTAACGCATCTTTTGGAGCAAAAATTAATGTAAGGCCCGGTCTTATTTTACTGTTATATAAGACCGGGTCTTACATAACATCACATCACATCACAACACCAGGTATAATGTTAATTTTTGCTCCAAAAGACACATTAGAGTGGATTGTCTGGCTAGGTCTTATTTTCGGGGGAAAAGCTACAGCAGAGCTCTTGCATTGTCAATGAGCAGTAATATTTTGAAAGCAACCTTTTTTTTTCTGAGCAGTAGGTCTCAACAGTAGATTGATAATATTCAGTAAACCATATTGTAAATAAATGTGCTGTCATCCAGGTTCTGTTGTCCCATTTGTAGAGCATAGGTAGAGTAGATTTTGCCTAATTCATGGCCCTAGCTTTTTGGAATGGTAAATGAGCACTGGTTTCAACTTCAAGTAACCAGCTGAATTAGCCCCTAACAAGAGAGTCAGCCTATCCTGTGATGCCTCTTCTTTAGCTATGAAAGTCCTAGATGGCATCTTCTTCCAATATAAGGAAGGCTGTTTTGTCTACATTGAAAATCTGTTGGTTAGTGTAACCACCTTCATTAATTACTTTAGCTAGATCTTCTGGATAACTTGCTGCAGCTTCTACATTAGCACTTGCTGCCTCTCTTTGCACTTTTATGTTATGGAGGTGGCTTCTTTCCTTAAACCTCATGAACCAACCTCTGCTAACTTCAAACTTTCCTTCTGCAGCTTTCTCATCTCTCTCAACTTTCATAGAATTGAGAGTTAGGGCCTTTCTCTGGATTTGGCTTTGGCTTAAAGGAATATTGTGGCTGGTTTGATCTTCTATCCAGACCACTAAAACTTTCTCCATATCAGCAGTAAGGCAGTTTTTCTTTATTATAATTTGTGTGTTCACTGTAGAAGCACTTTTAATTTCCTTCAAGAGCTTTGACTTTGCATCCACAATTTGGCTAATTGTTTGGTGCAAGAAGCCTAGCTTTCTGTCTGTCTCAGCTTGCTATATGCCTTCCTCATTAAGCTTAATCATTTGCAGCTTTTGATTTAATGTGAGAGATGTGCATCTCTTCCTTTCACTAGAACACTTAGAGGCCATTGTGGGGTTATTAATTGGCCTAATTTTAATATTGTTGTCTCTCAGAGAGTAGGGAGGCCTGAGGAGCAGGAGAGATATGGGGAATGGCTGGTCAGTGAAGCAGTCAGAACACACAAAATTTTTCGATTAAGTTTACTGTCTTTATATGGGTGCAGTTCGTGATGCCCCAAAACGGTTAAACAGTAGTAACATCAAAGGTCACTGATCACAGATCACCCTAACAAATGTAATCATAAAGAAAAAGTTTGAAATATTGTGAGAATTACCAAGATGTGACGGAGACAGACATACAATGAACAAATGCTATTGGAAAAATGATGCCCGTAGACTTGTGCAACAAGGTTGCCACAAACCCTCAATTTGTAAAAAACGAAACATCTGTGAAATGAAATAAAGCAAAGCACAATTACGTGAGGTATGCCTGTATGTATTATGAAATGATCACCACAATAAGTCTAGTTAATATGTTAAAAAAAATTATTTTACTTGTGATGAGGACTGTAAGATCTACTCTTAGCAACCTTCAAATATGCAGTACAGTGTTATTAACTATAGCCAACTATGCTGTACATTATATTCCCATGACTTATTAATTCTATAACGGGAAGTTTATACCTTATTTTTACTTTTTGAATTATTTATAAAATGTATAACTTAAACTAGATACTCTTCTTCCATTTTTATCTAAAGTTGATATGGTAAAACTAAAGATGTCATATACAAATTCCAAGCCAGATGATTTTACTCATTTTGTTTATTGATTCTTGAATAGCCAGATTTTTTTAAGCTACTCAATGATTCGATAATGCAAAATCAGTCAAGTCAGCATATGTGCCAAGGCTGATCAGAGAAATACAACTAGAAGCAATTTAAATTGTTTAAAAATATAAGGGGGAAGATTTTAAATATTTTTTGTTGATTTGACACTGAATTTTTTAGGTGAAGTTAGATTTAAAAATTGAGGTTCCAAAATGCTTACTTTGTTTACTTTTCTGTTTTTATGCTGAATGAGTTTATTTTGAGGTCAGAGCAAGGCTGTTTAGTTGGGTGCATCCTTTAGCTCATTGTGTGCTAGAACTATTAATTGAAAACATAGCTCTGGTCTTTATTAAAATGTTGCGTATCTCTTTTTAATGGTCCTATGCACACAAGTGATAAATTCTGAAAATAATTGGTAATAACAAATTAAATTTCCATTTCCTTTGATAAACCTAGAAAATGTTTGATTATATTTAAGAAAGAATAACTTCTTCATAATGTTGTGTCAAACTATACCTTCTTTAAGATAAAAATTTCTTTGTTTAGTTGAAAGGTTGGCAAAATACAGCCTATAGGCTAAATCTGACCCCTCCTGTTTTTATTGAAACACAGCTATGCTTGTTATTTTACAATCTATGGCTGCTTTTGTGCTAAGATGGCAGAAATGAGAGTACTGGCCACAGACTGTTTGTTTAGCCCGTAAAGCCTAATAAACTATTTACTATTCTGCTCTTTGCAGAAAAAGATTGCTAATCCATGGTTTAGTTTATCTGTTTACCTAGTGGCATTTGTTCCGAATCCTGTGCTCTATTTATTTTTAAATTTACCTTTTCATTTTGAAATAATTTGACTTTCAAAGGTTACAGAAACTTTCACTCAGCTTCTCCAAATGTTATTTTACATAACCATAGTACAATTATCAAAACCAGGAAATTGATACTTTTCAGTGCTTAATCTACAGTTTATTCAGATTTCACCAATTGTTCCACTACCCTTTCTCTGATCCAGGACTCAATGTAGGATTCCATATTGTATGTAGTTGTTATTCTTCTGTAGTTTCCTCCAATCTGGACTGGTTTCTCAATCTTTATCTTTCTGGACCCCGATGAGTTTGAAAAATGGCTGGTTATTTTGTAGAATGTTTGAATTTGTCTATTAATTTCTCATGATTAAACTCAGGTGATGCATGTTTTTTTTTTAAAGTATTTTTTTTAGAGGAGTTTTCAGGTTTCAACAAAAATGAGACGAAAGTACAGAGATTTTCCCATATACTCGCTGTCCCCACACATGCATAGTCTCTTTACAGTATCCCCGACCAGAGCGGTCCATTTGTTGTAATTGATGAACCTATATGGATACATCATTATTACCCAGAGTCCATAGCTTACATTAGGGTTCACTCTAGGTATTGTACATTTTATGGTTTGGACAAATTTATAATGACATGCATCCTTCATTATCATACAGAGTAGTTTGCCTTAAAAATCCTCTGTGCTCTACCTGTTTATCCCATCCTCCCCTCCAGTCCCGGGCAGCCACTGATCTTTCTGCTGTCTCCATAGTTCTGTTTTTTCCAGAATGTTATATAGTTTGAAACATACTGAAAGTATGTCACCTTTCCAGATTGGCTTCTTTCACTTAATAATGTACATTTAAATTGCTTCCATGTCTTTCCATGGCTTTATAATTAATTTCATTTTAGTGCTGAATAATAGTCTATTACCTGGACATACCACAATTCATGTATGCGTTCACCTACTGACGGACAGCTTGGTAGCTTCCAAGTTTTGGCAATTATGAATAAAACTGCTATTAACATCGTGTGCAGGATTTTTTGTGTGGACGTAAGTGTTCAACTCCTTTGGATAAATAATACCAAGGAGCACAATTGCTGGATCATATGTTGAGTATGTTTAATTTTGTAAGAAACAGTCAAACTGGTAAAGTAGATGTATCATTTTTTATTCCCACCAGCAATGAATGAGAGTTCCTGTTGCTCCACATCCTCACCAGCATTTGGTGTCAGTGTTCTGGATTTTGGTCATTCTAATAGGTGTGTAGTCGTAGCTCACTGTTGTAATTTGCATTTCCCTGATGCCATATGGTGTAGAGCATCTTCTCATGTGCTTACTTGCCATCTGCATAGCTGCTTTGGTGAGATGTCTGTTAAGGTCTTTGGCCCATTTTTAAATTGAATTATTTGTTTTCTTACAATTGAGTTTTAAGAGTTCTTTGTATATTGTGGCTAACAGTCCTTTATCAGATAACGTCTTTTGCAAATATTTGCTCCCAGTCTATGGCTTGTCTTTTCATTCTCTTGACAATGTCTTTTACAGAGCAGAAGTTTTTAATATTAAAGTCACTTTATCAATTATTTCTTTCATTATGCCTTTGGGGTCCGATCTAAAAAGTCATTGCCAAGCCTATGGATATGTAGATTTTCTTCTGTGTAATTTTCTACGAGTTTAATAGTTTTGCAGTTTACATTAAGGTCTTATGATCCATTTTGAGTTAATTTTTGTGAAGGGTGTATGTAAAGTCTAGATTTATTTATTTTTTTTGCATTTGAATGTTCAGTTGTTCCAGCATCATTTGTTAAGAGGTTATCTTTACTATGTTGCCTTTGCTAAAGATCAGTTGACTATATAGCGTCTATTTTTGGGCTTCCTATTCTTCTCCTTTAGGGGGTTTTTTTGTCTATTTTTTTTCACTAGTGGCACACTATCTCGATTACTGTACCTTTATAGTAAGTCTTGAAGTTGGGTAGCATCAGCCCTTCAACTTTGTTATTTAATGTTGTGTTGGCCCTCCTGGGTCTTTTCCTTCTCCCTGTAAACTTTAGAATCAGATTGTTGATGTCCACAAATTACTTGCTAGGAATGTGATTATTATTGCAGATGATACATTTTTGACAGAAGTGATGATGTGCCCTTCTCAGTGCATCCTGTCAGGAGGCACATGATGTTGACATGTCTCATTACTGGTGATGAGGTTATTAACCCCTGATCATTTAATTAAGGTGGTGTTTGCCAGGTTTCTCAAATATAAAGTTCCTATTTTCCTCTTTCTTAATTAATATGTATTTTGTGGGGTGATAGTTTGTGACTATGTAAATATCTTATTTTTATGCTTGATTTTAGCATCCATTGATGATTTTTTGCCTTATTTCTGTGGCGTTCTACAAATCGACAAATATTTTTTTAAAAATATCTACCATTCCTTTTACACTTACCAGTTGGAATTTGACACTAAGGAAGAACTTTTCCTCCTTGCCCATTTCTTTTTTATTCTGTTTCTATTTGGTTATTTATATCATTATGGTCTCATGGATATTTTATAGTTTCTAATCCGTCACTATTATTTATTAATGTTGCTCAAATTGTCCTAGATTAAAATCCTCTTTTCTTTATAAATAAAACTGGGATATAACCAATTATAATAGACTATGGGGCTGGCCCAGTGGTTCAGGTAATTGGAGCGCTGTGCTCCTAACGCTGAAGGCGCCGGTTCGATTCCCACATGGGCCAGTGAGCTGCGCCCTCTACAGCTAAGTGTGAACAACAGCTCTTCCTGGAGCTGGGCTGCTGCGTGCTGCCTTGAGCGGCCGGTGGCCAGCAGCCAGCAAGAGCTGTTGTGAGCTGCTGTGAGCCGACCGGAGCCCAACGGCCTCATCCCGACTGCCTCAGCCCGGGAGAGGGCAAGGCTTATACCAGCATGAGCCAGGGAGCTGTGTCCTACACAACTAGACTGAGAAACAAAGGCTTGAACTGGAGGGGGGTTTGGGGGGAGGGGAAAAAATAGACTGTATGACAGAATGACTTAAATAGAGCAGTGGAGTTTATGAATTGGCTAATAAAATATGCAACAAATATAGTAATAAAGTGTAGTACCTTTGAGCTTAAATAAAATCTCTGTATCTCTGTAGACCTACTCCGAAGATGATTAGGGCTAATTTTAAGACTTAAATGCAGAGAGAATCAATAATTTTTGAGTCTCCCTTACCCATCTTTGCCTATACGTCTTTTCACATCCACGTTTCCCTCCCATTTACAAACATACAGACACAGTTTAGAACAAACTCCGTAAACTCTTTCATGTTGGGTTCGTTATTGTGATATTTAAAAGTATCACAGTGCCCCCTGAGAAGTCATTGCTGGTCATTGTTTACCTCTATTTGGTCTTGTCGATGTCCACAAAGTGTAAATACTTAAAGGCTGATTGTTTCTCTTGACCTCTGTGAACATTCTTCTCAGTTTGTTGATGGTGAAATTGTGATCAAGTTATTTTGCAAATCAAATTGTATAGAGTCAAAAATATTTTCTTCCATATACATTTGTTTCATAGTGGGTTTTTCCTTCTTTCTATGTTGATTACAATAAACTTAAGTTTGCAATTTGTAACATGTAATAAAGGATCTAGTGTGAGAATATTTTGAGTCCCCAAAGGGAATTCTGACCCACAAATTTACTGTACAAATGCAGTCAAATAGGACAGAGACCATCGCCACAGACCGTTGTCCCCATCCTCTTCCTTCACAGTCCCAGCTTGCTCCGTTTGGGTTCAGAGGTGTCCTGAATCGGGGACTGAGTGGTCTCTGTATTGGAGAGCTGCGTTGCAAAAATTTTGGGGTAATTGATGCTGTTTTTCTGTCCATCAGCATGGATAATTGAGAATTCATTATTTATTTTGACTGATCATACTTAAGAATGCATAGCAGTC
Source organism: Rhinolophus sinicus (assembly GCF_057876585.1). NCBI lineage: Eukaryota > Metazoa > Chordata > Mammalia > Chiroptera > Rhinolophidae > Rhinolophus > Rhinolophus sinicus. Next base: position 29,061,455 of record NC_142506.1, read on the forward strand.
GCAATGTATGGGATTTGTAACATTTTTCTCTTCGGTATTTTTACTGATTAACAGGTTTGTGTGCTAAAGATTTCTAACTACTGCTCTTTTCTTCGTTTTGGAATTACTCAGATTTGTCCTGGGAGACATTTCAAAAATCTTCTAGGTATTTTTTTAAACTTATTTCAAACTAGGTTAAGGGTAAGAACATCAAATGTATTTGGGGAAGAGAGAGTTTATTTGTGTTCAGTAGTAAGTTTAAAATGAAGATATTTGTATCTAAAATCTCTTTATTCTTTTATTTGTTGTCACTAGACATAATAGATGATAGTATAAGCTGCTTTAATTGGTTTGAACTACCACTGAAATTTAATCCGAGCTAATAGTACAGGATTTGAATTGTAAAATCCACATGGGTCATTGTAATTGTAAATAGTTGAAGCTGGCTAGGTGGGTAAGATAGGAGGTAGGAGGGCTTTGACAAACTAAGTGGATGCCCCATTTTTAAAGGAGGCTGCTGATGAGCTGATTATTACCATAGGAGAATACAGAGCCGTTGTTGCCAAACGCATACCTTCATGCCGCCTCCCTTTTTTGTCCTAAGAAAGGCTGCAAATCTGCATTTTTATGTGAAATCTCCTCATTTAATTGTTGGAACTGATTAATATTTTCATGCAAATAAATATACACATACTCGTATACACAGGCACACACATACCAATCAATCATACATATACATAATGTGTGTGTGTGCATCTGTGAGTGTACATACCTTGTTTCCCCGAAAATAAGACCTAGCTGGACAGTCAGCTCTAATGCGTCTTTTGGAGCAAAAATTAATATAAGACCCGGTGTTATGTTATGTTTTGTTATGTTATGTTATATAAGACCCGGTCTTGTAGTATAGTAAAATAAGACCGGGTCTTACATTAATTTTTGCTCCAAAAGACCCATTAGAGCTGATTGTCTGGCTAGGTCTTATTTTCGGGGAAACATGGTATATACTCTTTAAACAAACTTTTTATTTTAGAACAGTTTTAGATTGACAGAAAAGTTACAAAGGTAATACTGAGAGTTCTTATTAATATATTCCCCACACCTCGTTCCTGCTGTTACTAACATCCAACATTAGCCTGGTGCATATTTTGCAATTAATGTATACTGATACTCTATTATTAATTGAAGGCCTTAGGTTATTCACATTTCTTAGTTTTTTCCTAATATCCTGTTTGTGTTCCAGAATCCCATCCAGGATACCACATTACATTTCATCATCATTTCTCCTTAGGTTCCTCTTGACTAGGACAGTTTCTCAGACTTTCCATATATATATATATATATATATATATATATATATATATATATATATATATATATATATTTAAGAATATTTAATTTTTTTTTAATTGGGGAACAATGTGTTTCTCCAGGGCACAGCTCAGCTCCAAGTCCAGTCGCCATTTCCAATCTATGTTGCAGGGGGCACAGCTCACCATCCCATGTGGGAATCGAACTGGCAACCTTGTTGTTAAGAGCTAGCGCTCTAATTAACTGAGCTAACTGGCCTCCCCAGATGTAAATATTTTTTAAACCAACCAACCAACCACCCAGCCAACTCACCAGGTATAAATAAAGTAGAAACTGGTATTCCCAGTATTTTTGAGTTTAATATTAACATTTTCAGTTTAACATATTACTTTTTCTTTAGGAAGCAAGCTGGTTAGAGCAATGTTCGAAAGGAAATGAGGTAGGGAGGCTAGTAGGTTGTTTGGATTTTGATAGAAGAAATCCTGCACAGTGGGTGTGAGTGGGAAAACATGGTATCCTCCGCGGTAATAGTCAGGTTAATGGGCAAGCGAGAGATATTTTGACATTTATCTTTCACCTAACTTCGGTTTGTGTAGCAGAGATTGCAAACTGGCAGCCATTTGTGTTTTGATGGAGTAATGCAATAGTGAATTTGAATGTTTTAGATAGGCTGATATTCTCCACTCTTCCTTGTTATTTGGACTTCACTTACTTGTGTAGTAATCTTTTTCATTCCCTTAGGGAGATTTGAGTTTGTGATACCTGTAAGGTCTGCCCAGGAGTAGATGTGTCCTGATAAAATTTCTAGCATTATTTGCTTGGGGGGAAAATGGTATGCATTCCTTGGTGAAAATATGTCGTTTCTCATATTTATGTTGGCCAAGTAATTTATTGTCTAAACTGGGACATTTTAGAGGGAAATTAGTAATTAGGCTCAGATCGTAGGGTTAAACCAGTACTATCTCAGGCACACCGGGACATACAGTCACCTGATTATATCTTTTTAGGACTCTAGTGTGGTTCTCCTTGTTTTCAAGATGAAATAATATATTTAGCTTTTGAATGTTTAAAAATTCTGAGAGTAGTTCTCCCTGACTTAGTTTTTACAGCTTAAAGGAAACCATGAAGTAGAAATGCTGATTTAATACTGTATTTGAATACCTGTTTATGTTGTATTGATCCTATATTACTTTCTGTTGCACAATTGTCATAATGGATATAACTTGAAAAGAAAACGTCTACTTTCTAGAATATTTCTTTCTTTGATAACAAGATTTTATTTTTGAGGTACAGAAGTTTTTAGGTTTATGTAGTTATTTTTGTCTGTTTTTGCTTTTATTGCCTCTGCTTTTGGTGTCATATCCAAGAGATCGTTGCAAGATCTGCTGTCATGAAGGTTTTTCTCTGTTCTAGAAATTTTCTAGTTTTAGGTCTTATGCTTATGTCTTTAATCCATTTTGAATTAATTTTTGTATACGGTATAAGATAAAGGTCCAATTTCATTCTTTTTCATGTGGCTATCCAATTTTCCTGTTATCATTTGTTGAAGACACACACTGTCCTTTCCCCATTGAGTGGTTTTGGCACCTTTGTTGAAGATCATCTGACCATATACACGAGAGTTTATTTCTGGGCTCTCTATTCCATTCCGTTGGTCTGTTTGTCTTATGCCAGTACCATGCTGTTTTAATTAATGTAGCTTTCTAGTAATGTTTTGAACTCGCAAAGTGTGAGTCCTCCAATTGTTTTCCCCCCCATCTTTTTCAAAATTGTGTTGGCTGTTCTGTGTCTTGAGATTCCATATGAATTTTAGGATTAATTTTTCTATTTTTGTAAAAAACGACATTGGGTTTTTGATAGGTACTGCGATGAATCTGAAGATTGCTTTGAGTAGTCTGGACATCTTAACAATATTAAGTCTTCCAATCCGGGAATACAGGATGTGTTTCCATTTATTTGTGTCTTTAATTTCTTTCAGCCGCGTTTGGTAGTCGTCATTGTACAAGTCTTTGACCTCAGTGATATTTACTCCTAAGTATTTATTCTTATTATTGCTACTGTAAATGGATTTGTTTTCTTAATTTTCTTTTTGTCAATGTAATGTACTTTTATTGCCCCCTTTTTTTCTCTTTTGGTTTTTGAATGATTCTTTACGACTGCATTTATAAAATCTGTTACATAGATGAAATTAAATGATGTTTCATACTGCAGCCCTAAGAATGCACAATATTATTTTTTTCTAAAATTATCTTGGGCAGCTCTTATGCTATAGATACAGACCCAGAATAAACATGAATTGATAGACTGTGTCAACATGTGTAGAAAGCCTTCAAAAAGGATGGTTCCAGGTTTTCTGGAGTGTTTCTTATCTTACCATTTTATTGAGGAAACTTTAAAAAGTTTGCGTTTCAACAGATTGGGCTTTCCAATTAAGTGAAAAGAAAGACCAAGAAGTTTGTTGTATATTGATTTGAGAATTATTACTGGTTAACGTATTCAAACATTTTTAAGGGAAGAAAAAGGCTTGAAAAATCAAATTTAAACTAAATCTGTTTGCAATGGCTGGTGGACGGTTTCAGCGTTAGGTTAATGCAATGCAGAGGAGGCAGAAATAAAGTAGCGCTTTCTAGATTGAATGATCTCTAAGTATTACATTCATATTGAATAGAACCGGCACTGTTATAATTTAAAAGGCTAATGTGATTTGTGTGACAATTTCCCTAGGATCTGATTGTGTGCAGAAAAGCATTTGTTTTATGGTTATGTAGCTTACTTAATTTGAATATTCTTAATTCTCATGTTTACGGCAATAAGTGAAGATACCTGTTTTCTAATACTTAAGAAAAAAATTAATGAATATTTTAAATAGTAGCTTCCCCTTGGTGAAGGTGGTTAAGAGTGCTAAATATTAATGAACTCTTACCTTTGCCAAGGAATGTTTTATTCTATGCAAAGCACTTTGAGTCCTAAACTCTGAATTTTACTTTTTGTATAATAAAGTGTTGGTAATTATATCTGATGGATCTTTCAAGCAAAGGCGAGATGTATTTTATAACTAATTTTAGAGTTGTGACTAGAAGTACTTGATATGTGGATCTTTAAAAAATTATTTTACAAAATGCAAAAGTGTGATATTTATCTTTCTGAAAAGTGAATTTATATGCTAGCATTTAAAAAAATCGGAGCAGTGTTATTTTTAAAGTTTAATTCTATTACCTTATTCTATCAAAATACTACTATATATTATGTCAGTTAGACAAATAGCTTTATCTTAGCTGTAGAGACTGAAAATGAGACCCAAAATCATCTTTTCAGAATGATTGTATAAAATGCTAATTCTGTCAATTCTCCAATATTTAGAAGTCGCTGGAGTTCTGGAGTAGGTGGAAGTGGAGGAGGGTCCTCTGGTAGGTCGTCAGCTGGAGCTCGGGATTCCCGTCGGCAGACTCGGGTGATTCGGACAGGACGGGATCGAGGGTCTGGGCTTCTGGGCAGTCAGCCCCAGCCAGTTATCCCAGCATCCGTCATTCCAGAGGAGCTGATTTCACAGGTATGGACCTTGTAGAACACTTAATGTAAACCAGGACAAGGGGAAGTTGCACTGGATATAGTGGACTGTAGTCATGAGTCATATCATGAATTGTGAAGCATTGCTTTTCTATATTGATGCCAGAAAGCTGATTTTGATAACGAATTTCATCAAAAGAGAATTATCATAGCATTTTTTTGTATGTTGTATTTCAGGCCCAGGTCGTTTTACAAGGCAAATCCAGAAGTGTCATTATTCGGGAACTTCAGCGAACAAATCTTGATGTAAACCTTGCTGTAAATAATTTACTTAGCCGGGATGATGAAGACGGTGATGATGGGGATGATACAGCCAGTGAATCTTACTTGCCTGGAGGTTGGTGGATCACCATTATGGTTTTCTCATCTCTGAAGGCAGAGATTTTTTTTCACTGGAGAATGGAATTTTAAAGTACGATGGATTTTCTGACTGTTCTTTCCAAGGTGGTAGATATTTCTCATTGTAGTGTTTGATTTAATTGTAAAATTATTTTTAAGGGAAAATTGGGAAATGTTTTTGCTTAGTGTACTTATGTATGCTCTCAATAAAGATGTGGCTATCTGTGCATGGCTTTATCACTGGCTGATAGATGATTCTGGAATGTAGCTTTTTGATGCCCTTATTATTGAATGTGTAGTAACTGAACTGCAGTTAGCTTTTGACTGTGTTATCTCTACGATGTCACAAGTATCTTAAGTAGCGATATTACTTTCTTGTGATTATTTAGTAGGTAGCCCAAGCAGTCATGCATGTCATATTCCTTAAAATCTTTGTTAAGAACATTCACTTTATTTCCTAATTACTTACTGCCTGTTTTCTCAGGCTGTGTCCATCAGTCCCTGGTTTTAATCTGTTTTAATTTTCAGAGATCCTTCAGTGGTCTGCAGATACTTTTTTCTCTATCTGCTTCATTTATATTTGTTTCTGTTTCTAGAGGATCTTATGTCTCTACTTGATGCTGACATTCATTCTGCCCACCCAAGTGTCATTATCGATGCGGATGCCATGTTTTCTGAAGACATTAGCTATTTTGGTTACCCTTCATTTCGTCGTTCATCACTTTCCAGGCTAGGCTCATCTCGAGGTAATTTTGCATTTATTTCTTGTGGTCATTGGCTGGCTGTATGGAGAAACAGTGGTGAAATTCACTGCAATTGAACTTTTATTATTACAGTACTTAAAATCATTAGTTATTAGTATTTTTGGATGCTTTGGCATTAAAACTTGTTATTTTTTATCTTGAAGAGCCACAATACTTTAAAGATGATTTTTATCTATATTGTGGAATGTTCATCAAGGGTTATGACTTACTAACTGTATTTTTATTTAGGAGTATGGAATCTGAACTAAAAGCAGAATTCTACTTTACAGTGACATGCAGCATTCAGAAAACAAGTCTCTTTAGTTTATTTGATTAAAATAAAGAATTATTATGTTCGTTTTAAGTCCTGAATAAATGGAAGAGTGAAATATGAATAAACTCCTTAGAATGGGATTGGCCAATAATAAACATATAGAAATGTTTAGCTTATTAAAATGCTATTTTCAAAAGTTTGAAATTCTTAAAAGATACTGTACATAGTAGAGATTAGAACAAAGATTTTGAAATCATACAAATACAAGATTTTCTCTGTATACGTTGGTATTGATTTAGCTTGCATTTTAATTTTAAGTCAGTATTTTTGCTTTCCAGAATATAAAATTGCTTGATTCAAATAACAGACAAGAATAAGCTTTATTATTTACTGATCATTAGTAAACTGGAAAAGAAGACATATTAAGACCTTGCTGCAAATAACTAGCACTTAAAAGCAGAGTTTTAACAACAAACCTATGATCTTTTAACATACTGAACCTGTTATGTAATAGCTTAAAAGAATTTTAAATAAAGATGTACTTGACTGCCTTGAATACGTCAAGTATTCCATTTTCAAATATTCAAAAATCTAACAGAAATAAGTTGCAAATTTCTCCCTTTTGCTTTTCCTTAGGTAATTCTGTGTGGGCATTGCTTTTAGTTTGAACCATATGAAATTGTTGGTACTGATTATTTTTGACCTGCATTGATGGCAGTTTCATATGGTTCAACTTAATACTGTTTTTAATCCTTCTTATCCAAATCTTGGAAAGTTTATTTTGATTATCTATTTAAAAAAATTATGAGCAAACTGAAAAAAAAAAAAACTGGCTTTAGAGAGTTTGTAGCCAATTGTAGAGGAAACATTTTTGTAAGGAAATCTTGCTATAAAGATTCTTATCATAAATTGTGAACTACTGCTTGTATTAAAGGATGCAATCTGGTTTCTCAGAAATTTTTACATAAGACATATCCATAAAAATCCAGCCTATAAAGTTATTCTAAACAAGAGCTTGGATTATCAAAAGTTTTATAGTTAATGTTAATGGGTTTGTTTTTTTAACCATTTCAAGTTTTTTTCCTGTGTGTACAGGTTTGGTTTTTTTTTCTCTTTTTTTTCCCCCTTCTTCCACCTCCCCTCCCACCCTCCACTCTGGTTCAAGCCATTGTTTCTCAGTCTAGTTGTGTAGGACACAGCTCCCTGACCCATGCTGGTATTATGAGCCTTGCCCCCCACATCCCCCCCACCGAGGTGGTTGGTCGCCTGTCGTTGGTCGGCCGCTCATGGCAACCCACAGCAGCCCACAGCAGCTCACCTCGACCTCCGGCTGTTCAGGGCAGCCCAGCTCCAGGGAGAGCCGTTGTTCTCAATCTAGCTGTAGAGGGTGCAACTCACTGGCCCATGTGGGAATCGAACCGGCGACCTCAGTGTTAGGAGCACGGCGCTCCAACCACCTGAGCCACCGGGCCAGCCCGGTTTTTTTATGTTTTTTGTTTTTCTTTAATAACTGAAGATGCTCTATTTAACACATACTCTTTTTTGGTTTCATATGTATCTAATGTGTTGAAATTCTAATTGATGCATATTTTCTAATAAATAAAAAAAGCTATGGTAAGCATTTTTAATGAAAGCCAAACATTTTAAACTCCATTTAAAAATCCAAAGTCCAGTAATTCTGCTCTAAAAACATATAGTTGGAATTCAGAAGTCTTCCTCTACATAGTTCTTAAAAATACTAGTTTATAATTTTCATACATTCACTTGGGCGAGTTAATGTTTTGAATGTTGCATGTCAGGCTTATTAGAAATACATTTACATTTAGTTTTTGTGAGTAGATAAACTGCTGTTAGTTGCATCCTGAAGGGTCTTTACTAGAGAGTGGCTTACTTTTATCCCACTGGTGTGACCCAATTGCATACCAGTTCTCCTTCTTCCCTTAGAGAGAGACTCTGAGCTGTTGCGTGAACGTGAATCCGTTTTACGTTTACGTGAACGAAGGTGGCTTGATGGAGCCTCATTTGATAATGAAAGGGGCTCCACCAGCAAGGAAGGAGAGCCAAACTTGGATAAGAAGAATACACCTGTTCAAAGTCCAGTATCTTTAGGAGAAGATTTGCAGTGGTGGCCTGATAAGGTATTTGGAAAAAAATCTCCATGCTTTCCATTTAAGTAGTTTCTTTCCCCCCTTTCTCACCCCCCCTCCCCAAAAGAAAAAAGATTTCTGTTTTATTTTGGATTTGGATTTTTGTACTACCATTATGAAAATAGGTAAAACCACATAGACATAAAGTGGTATTTTTGTTTTGTTTAAAATACAAATAGAGCATCTTTATTTGGTACTACACGAGTCATATTAGTGAGATGTGTTTCAGTGGTGCTATTTTTTTCTTACTTGATAAAGTAAATCAGAGAAATTGGAATGGTAGTTCCAGATAATACATTAGCATTCTGTTCAGAATCTCTTTTCTGATGATACTTACATCAGTAACTGATAGTATATCTCTGGTAGGATTTGTTTTGTAATGTCACGTGGACCCCGGTTTCTGCAGGACAAGTTTGTGGTCATTTAGATACAAGCATGCATGTCAGGGCAAGTTTAGGGATCTGTGTTTCTTTGATTAGTTAGCTGTCCCTTTTGATGGCATAATTCAGACAGGCCCCTTGCTCTAAATGCTGTGGGAGACAGAACAGGCTGAACAGGAATGGACGGGGGGAGTGCTGCTCTGCATTTTGAGGAGAAGTACAATGACTGGCTCCTAGAAAGCATCCAGGATTTGTTAAGATGATTTGAATCTTTAAAAATCCATCAGTGCCTCAAGTGAAACAGAGTCGGTGCATCCTATTGATGGTGTGTAGGTTTGATTGTCTTACGTGATGGGTAATTCATCTTCAGAGGGTCCTATAGGAAGCCACATGTTTTTCACTTCTTTTTTAGATTGCTTCTTTCTTATTTACACAGCCAGTTGGGTAGGAAATTTTCGTAAGTAGAAGTAAAGTAAAAGAAGGTAAGAACTTTCAGGTTAATCTCTGCCAGATAAGGAGAGTCTCTTCTGATAGGGATTTCTTTTCTTTCTTTGAAGTTGAATTTGAATTTGGGATATTAAAGAAAAATATTATCTAACTCTGAATTTATTTTTCATAGTTATTGTGAATAATGATGTAGTTCATTTACTTTCCCCTGCAGTCAGCTCATGTAGAAAACTTGAATGCAAGAAACAACATGAATTTTAATCAGTCTCTTTGTTATTCTGTTTTCTTTGGCAGCTGGCAAACTTTCCCTGAATTAAGTTCTCTTATTTATTTCCATAAAACTAAAAATTGCCCAAGTTTTACTTTCACTTGGTAGAAGTTGATTTAAACCTTTGGGCTTTTTCTTTTGTTTAGTACATTGTTCTGTGTTTCCTATTTCTCTTGCCTGGATCATATTAGGACTGTGTCTATTTCATATTGCCAGGAAGTCATGGAGGACTCATGAGTTTTGTTTTAATAGTGCTGTCGCATATATATTAGTCTAGGTTTCCTTATTACATTATTTTTGATTAATGAAAGTGTTTTGAACAGTACAAGTTTAGCAAGCTCTTTCCCTGGCCAGTATACCCTCTGTTAGATTTAGCCAGTGTTTTTGCCTTTACTGATAGGCATGTTTTAGAATGCAGAGTTATTAAAGGATAAAAAGACCTTGCCTTCAGGTAACTTCAGTACGACATGCAAAACTGGCATACAGAGGCAGAGGATAAATACCACATGAGGAAACAGGTAATATGCAGGACAATATTGGCCCTCCAAAATTGGGGGCCGTGATCCCTGAAGGTTATAAGGTTTAGGGGCAAGACTTGATTAGAGGATGGAGAGGTAGGTGGAGAGTGCAGGAAGAGAGGTGTCAGCATCACTGCTTGGAAATAGATTCATTCTCTCTCTCTCTCCCCCTCTCCCCCTCCCCCTCCCCTCCCCCTCCCCCTCCCCCTCCCCCTCCCCCTCCCCTCCCCCTCCCCCTCCCCCTCCCCTCCCCCTCCCCCTCCCCCTCCCCCTCTCCCTCCCTCCCCCCTTCCTTCCCTCCCTCCCTCTGTCCCCTTCTCTCTGTAAAAATAAATGCATTCCTGCTTAATTTCAGAAATGACCTAATCTAGTATTTTTACATTGTAGGTTTGTGTATCACCCATAGTACTTTTCATTCTTCCTTTTGTTAGGGTGCATGAGGAATTCCATTAGTCTGTCATCTGGATTAGTACTGACTTTCCCAACACCCACTTCTTCAAAAGGAGAGGAACAGCCACTTCACAATTTTACCATTTTGTAGGCCAGTAAGCCTCCTTTAATGGTGGAATGTCCTCTTTTCTTTAAGGTTTTACAGTATAATCTTGAACTGAAGCTATTTGAGGTGACCTTAAACTTGAAGTATATCCATGAATTATTTGAGTTAAATGTCAAGAATAGTATAAAAGCATAATTGAAATTTACCATAGGGATATTGAAAGATCTATGAAGACAGAGGGTAATTAGGTCAGTGGTAAGTTAGTAGCCTTGATTAAATGCATATTGTGTATAAGGCCTTTGATTAGGTGTTAGGGTGAGAATTTTGTGGGAAGGCAAAAAAAATGATATTAATACTTTTAAGTAAGTATTACAACAGAATTAGGTACAAGAGGCTTTGGGGCGTCACAGAAGGCCACGTAGAGTGATTACTAAGAGTGTGGACTCTGGAGCCAGACGGTTGTAGTTTATTCCTGGCCCTGCCACTTACCAGCTGTGTGGCCTTGGCCACATTCTGTAACCTCCCTGGGCCTTGGTTTTCTCCTCCGTAAGATGAGGATAATAACAGTTTTTACCTTATGGGATTGTTATAAAAATTAAATGAGGTAGTGTATGTGAAGTGTAAATAGCAAGGTTCTCGCAGGGTCTACAAAGCGAACAGGCAGTTTCTGCACATAATGGGAGGCTGAGAGCCCAGTGGGTTTGGGTTTTCCAAGTAGGTCCATGTGTCAGTAGTATTTTGTGTGCTGGCTTCTCTGCTAGAATTGGGCACAAGCTGCAAGAGATCCAGACCATGCCCCTTGTCTGACTAGACTAGAATGCAGGTAATGGAAACATTTCATTTCAATAATAGTTTAGCATAATAGGAAATAAAAAGGCAATCTGTGTGGACCAAAGTGAGACGTGGAGGGAGGGCCTACGTCTGGGCCTTTAAGTCCACATCCTCGATGTGTAAACTAGCCCGCTGTACACTGTTTTCTGAATAGTTTTACCCAGAATACCAACGTTTTTATTATGCGGTTTTCCCCCTTCCCCCAACCCATTCGTCCCCCAGTACTTCTCTCTCTCCCCTATTCCCAGCCCTCCCTCTCCTTGCTTATTGTACTTTATATTACTGGAAGTAGCTATGATAGTGCAGTTACTTTGATGAGAAGATGAAATCTTTTCAATTAGGGGATTATCTAACATGGCTGCATTTCCACTTCTCAGTCATTTTTGCAATTTACTTTTCTCAGACTAAAAATTTAGTTCTGTGTTGCTGAATGTGTACATGTAAATTGTAATTATGTATGTATTTATACCAACCTTCCAACAAGAATCTAAAGTAACTTACAAGGTGGGGAAAAATACAGTTACAATAGTAACAAAGACTATTAAAAATAGAATGCTAAGTAATAAATGCTGAAGATAGAGGAGGGAGAAAAACTACAGGAAATCCATGCTAAGTAAATCTGCTGAAGCTGAACATATAAAAACTTTGCTCTGTGTCCTATCACAAAACACACCCTTTCCATTTAGAGGATGCCTTATCGTTTCTTTTCAGTAAACTGTCAGAGAAGAGCTTGGTGAGAGTTGTGTGGTGGGTGATGAAAAAACAAACTGATTCAGCAAGTCAGTATGTTAATGTATAGTCATACATCTTACTGTTCTGAATCTAATTCCATATAGTCTAGGGGAAACAAGAAAATTTATTCCTATCAGCCTTTTGAATTGTACTGTTCTGTGTCATTCTCAGTTTCTTTTAATGGTTTTGAGAGCAAATAGCCCATGACATTTGGCTCCTTCCTTCAGTTATTGGAGTAGCTTCCTTGTTGGAACCAATTGCTCAAACTCGTTGGCCATACTGCTTCGCTTGCTGGGTTCTAGATGTGGAGGTTAGGTGGGGAGTCTGGGTGGTGGTGGTTTTTAATTGACACTTGAAAGTTTCCAGGAAGTATTTGTTAAGACTTAGCTAGGTGTGTCACAAATGTAATTTAATAATGAAGTAAGAGGAAAAGAGAAATGGTCATAAAAAGGAAAAGAAGCCAGGCATAAAGAGAATATGGAGAAGTAGAAAGGCAAGGGAGAAATGAAGTGTGCGTAAGGACAGTTGACCAAATTGCAGTGTGACCTGTAGTTGTATTCCATCCATTTCAACCATAATACATTGCTGTTGGAACTGGTACTTAACGGGAAAACTAGTGTTTGCTGATAGTAGGAAAATTAAAAAAAAATTTTTTAAAGATGAAAATTAGGTTTTGCGGAAGAGATTTAGGAATTGGAAGACTAACTTTTCCAAATATAAACTACGAAATGTAGATGTGGGTGGTAGGAGTTCACGTTGCCGGGTTGAGTGCTTTTTGTTTTTCTTAACCTTTGGGCATGAGCTAATTTCCATCATATTTTTAATAGTTTCCCTCTCCCTTTGGGAAAGAATTTCTAGTTTGATTGATGACCTGTTTACTGTCATTCAGACAGTTGCAAACTTTCTAATTAGAAGCAACCTCTAATGATTTGATTTTTGCTAAATAGAGCTAAACTACTGATCTTTAAGGAAACAATGCATATCCACTTTTCCAGCTGGGTTGAAGCAGGCTCCCAACTTGTTCAGAAGCAGCTGTTAGTATGTCATTAAAACAATAAAACCATTGTGTTTTTGTTTTTTTATGAGTGAGCTAAAAAGACTGTTCCTTTGTGTGTATTTGATGGTTGTGTATTTCTCTACATAAAGCAGGGAAGAAGCAATTGGTGATTTTTCCATCATCTTCCTTTGGATGGTGATTGTACTATCCATCCACATTTGTCCATAGGGGCTTTTCAGGGCCTTTGTGGTTTAGTTGACTCATTCAGGACTTAATATCCTAGGGAATGTTGGCCTACGCTTGAAGGCTATAGCTAAGTCAGTTCTGAGAGGGCCTTGTGTGCCATGCTTTTGCCACGGCAATGGCTTGTTCAGGATTGCACTGCTCTGGCAAGGCATTTCCTTGAAGAAGTTGGAATTACAATTCACTTGTTCATTCAGTTATCAGTGTGCTCCTATTATGTGCCATGTGCCAAGCGGGCCTTTGAGAATGTAGAGGTGAATACGGTATGGACTCTCCCACAGGAAACTCAGTGGGGAAGACACGTTCATAGACAATGTAATGTGTTTACAGTATGACCAGTGGTAGACTGAAGGTGAGAATATAATGCTTAGCGGCTCAGAGTGAGGAATGACTAATACCACATGCAAGATTTGGCCAAGGTTTTACAGAGAAGATGACATTTAAGCAGCATTTTTAAGGTTAAGTAGGTGGCGACCAAGATGCAGAGGCATTCCAAACATATCAAGCATGGGCCTAGAGTCATGGAAGGTCACCGCGTGTTTGGGGGAAAACGAGAAATTTAGAATTGCTGCCGTGTAGTGGGGAGTAGAAGAGCAAGGTGGAGCAAGACCGCAAGGCCCCAGACGACTTGCCAAGGAGTTAAGATGTTCGCAGTCACCAGGAAGTCAACGGAATTCTTTGAGAGTTGATATGATGAGATTGGTGGGGTTCATTTTGCTTTCAAGGAGATGAATAATTGGCATTGAGGGATAAAGATAGGAATAGGAAAAATTTGGAGTCAGTTAAGAGACTGGTAGTGTTATAGAAAGGAATGGTGAGGATCTCAACTAAAGCAGTGACAGTGGAGACGAGGATGGGAAGAATCTGGGAGGAATTTGAGACAAGTGCAGCACTGGTTTACTGGTCACTAGGTGGTTGAGAGAAAAGGAGGAGGAGTGAGGAAAACTCCCACATTGCCATGTGTCTCCCATACAGAGTGGGTGGTGGACGTCATGCTTGGAGATGGGGACTGTAGAGGACATGCAGCTTTGGAGGAGATGATGAATTCATTCTGTCTGTACTACGGTACTTGAAGACATCCAGGTAGAGAGCTCTTGTAGGCTAGTCTGGAGATAGGAGATTTACATGTTTAAAAGCATGTGGATGCAGTCACTTAGGATGAGGGTGGAACATAATTTGAATAAAGGGACCAGGACAGAATCTGGGGCAGGAGTGATCGTGGTGTGAGGGAGATGGAGAACAGTTGTGAAGATCAGAGGGAGGCCATTAGAGAGCAGTGACCTGTGAGCAGGAGAGAAGAGGTTCCGAAGCGGATGGTGAACCAGGGCCACATGGTTCGAATGGAGAATTTAAAGAGAAGATGAATTGATTAAATTTGTGGGGCCTTGATATGGCTGTTGAAAGTGCAGTTATAACTGTTAAGGAAAGCTGGAAAGGTGAAACCTGCCAAGTGATAATTCACTTTACTGTGAGTAGGATTGAAGGAGACATTAGCTTGGATGGCCGTTGGGCTTACGAGAGGGTTGCGTCCAGTCTGGGGGTTACCTACAGAGAGGAGACTTCTTTCTCCGGGGTGGGGGAGGGCAGTAGGGGAGAATGGTGTTTTTTCTTTAAATAAATCCAGAATAGAAATATTCAGGAAGCTTTTGCTTTCTGGGTGAGTAGGAGATGAAGTCAGGGGAGCAGAGTAGTGATGGTTGAATTCTGTTGAGCACTTGTTTGTGCTGGGCTCTGTGCTGTGCACTTTCTATTTGTTGAAAATGAGTGTTCTTTCTGTACGATTAGGGCATAACCAATTGTTAATATTTAAAGTCTTGGCAGACTTTACCAGCTTTAGCTGAGCACTATAACCCATTTAACCAAATAAAATTGGAATTTGACATAAAACCAAAAAGACACCAATAGTTTAGCATACACTGGAGCCAGAATTCCAGAGAGCAGAAGTAGTGTATAGACCAGTAGCAAAAAGTGCAACCTAAAATATGTTATTGGGAAGTTTTGCTGTGCGATTTCTGGGTAACTTCATGACTGATCATATTGGTCTTACGTTAAAAAAAAAAAAGTCCCAATTATGTTGTTTATTTACATTTATTGTCTAAGCTTTGCATAATTTAATTTCATTCCAACTCATTGCATGTGCAGTGTATTGCCTTAAAACAAACTTTTGCCTTAAAAACCACAGACATTTGTTTCAGCAGCTTGGAAGAGCCTATAGGGAGGGAATCTTCTGTTTTTGACTCTTGACTTCCCTGGCTTCACCTACTGTGTGCACTGTTCTAAGAACTAGGGATATAGTGGTGAACAAGACAAAGCTTATATTCGAATGAAATGACTTAATACAAGTTGTGAACTAAAAAGAAAGCAGAGTAAGGAGATAGAATATGGGAATGGTGGTTTTGTAGATAGTGTGGTCAAAGAAGGTCTCCTTTGAATGGACTTGACTGAGGCGAGGGAGTGAGTCACCTGAGAAGCAACAAGGCAAGAGAACAACAGGGACATGGTGGGATCCTGGTACATATGGTCCAGGAGCAGGAAGAAGGCTGATGTGACAGGAGGGAGGGAACTGGGGGCCATGTGACGGGGGGGGTGGGGGGGGGCTTACAGGCTGTGCTGAAGACTTCTCATAGCTGTGGTTTATGTGTTCATATAATTCAGAGTTTATGTAGTGATTGTATTCAAACCATTAAGTCTGGCAATTGTTTCATTTATATCATTGTATTATTTTTACTTTATAGGATGGAACAAAATTCATCTGTATTGGAGCTCTATATTCTGAGCTTTTAGCTGTTAGCAGTAAAGGAGAACTTTATCAGTGGAAGTGGAGTGAATCTGAGCCTTACAGAAATGCACAGGTATTTTATTATATGAAATCTTACATTGAATAGATCTATATATCAACATAGAAAATGGTAATCATTTTTCTTATGCTTTCAAAGAATCCTTCATTACATCATCCACGAGCAACATTTTTGGGACTAACCAATGAAAAGATAGTCCTCCTGTCTGCAAATAGCATAAGGGCAACTGTAGCTACAGAAAATAACAAGGTATGAAACACTTTGCACTGATCGATAAACATTTCATCCTTCAATTCTTAATTTTCTTCCTTTCCCTGCCCCTTTCTCATCTTTTTATTTTCTGTCTTTCTAGCTAGTTGCACAAACACAAAGTGCATTGCCTTAAATCAAATACAAAGCCTTAGTAGAGTTATCCAGTGTATTATCTTTTTGTGGCTGGTTTATGTCTGTATTATAATCCAACTTTAGAGGTAGCTTTCTCCTTTAAGGGAAGGAAAAAATACTCAAGATAAATACTGACAAAAGAGATACTGAAAAGCATTATAGCTTGCGATTGCATTATAGATTGAGAAAGTATGGATATTATATCCGATTATCAGTTTGGCCTTAGAGTCACTAAATTCTAGTAAAAATTGTTGGACAAATATTGGATTTGCTTAATGCCTTAGATGGCTTTAGACATTTATTTTAATAACTGCTATTGATTTATTTGTATGAGGAAAGTATTTTTTTCTAGTCTTATTAAGAACCTTTTCGAAATGCCTTCTTTTTCTTTTTTTTAGCTTTCAGCTCAAAACATTTCAGAATTCCAGTCCATTGAGTATGAAGTTTTGACCACAATTTTTTTGAAAAGATTACTTGTTTTTATTTAAACCTCTAATATTTTATTCTTTAGGTTGCTACATGGGTAGATGAAACATTGAGTTCTGTGGCTTCTAAATTAGAGCACACTGCGCAGACTTACTCAGAACTCCAAGGTGAACGGATTGTTTCTTTACATTGCTGTGCCCTTTACACCTGCGCCCAGCTAGAGAACAATTTATATTGGTGGTGAGTATCACAGGGAGGGGCCTCAGCGAATGCTTTCTCTGCATAGGTCTTTTGAGTAGCAGAATACAAACATGAGAAGGTCAAGCAAAGGTCATACTTTATAGAGAGGGAAATTTCACTTTGGAGTAAAGTAACAAAAAAAAAGAAAAGCTTATAAAAATGTGTACTGTAATTATGAAATTTTATAAAAATCTAAAGTATAAGCAAAAATCACCTATAATTCTACAACCGAAAGATAACATTTGGGAGTATTTTAATCTTGCCTGTACATCCATGTGTATTTTGCTTTCACATAATTGAAAGCATAGCTTATAGGGTATTTTTTCACCCTTTTTCAATTCAACAATATTACTTAAAATATAATTTTAAGGGTTACTAAAGTATTTCATTGTATGACTATTTCATGCCTTAATTATTCCTGTAGTGTTAGAAAGGGACTTTAAATGTATTCTGTATTGTGTTTTAAGAAGTTACTAGTAAATTTGCATTGGCAGAAATAATGTATAGGGAAGTCTATCAATGAAATACAATTATTTGGAAGAACATATCAAATGATGAATTACTTATAGATTTTAATCCTAAAGGTTTAACAAAAATTTGATCCAGTTATGTATTAAACATCTGATCAAGTTATAATTAAGAATAAGTTGACCATGTTAATATTATTCTGAAGCAAAAATACTAGAGAAGGAATACACCAGAAATGCCTAAATAATATGTGTAATTTCAGATATGTTTAATGGGCTTTTTGCTTCTTTGACCAATTTATGCTTTTCCTTTTCAGGGGTGTAGTCCCTTTTAGTCAAAGGAAAAAAATGTTAGAGAAAGCTCGAGCGAAAAATAAAAAGCCCAAATCTAGTGCCGGTATTTCTTCGATGCCGAACATCACTGTTGGTACCCAGGTAAGATTAGAATTAAGCCTGTACTAAGGGACATTGTTTCTCTTTAAAAATGTCTTTCTTCCCCCTCCGCTATAAGCAGTTTTGCAGATGAATGTTATTTGAAATGGACCAGGTTCCAATAGCATGTATGTGGCACATGACTCCTTTGTTCAATAGTTGAGTAACATAGATCCTCACCGATGTCAGGAGGTGTCCCTGTGGGGTAGGGTTCCCAGATTTGTCTGGTTTTAAGAATCATTTGGTACTTAAAAGTGCCACTTTTGCTGATTTTTTTGTTGTTGAAAAAATGTAGTTCTTTTTCATAAAAATTGTTTATGTTACCGTGGCTTTATTACTATTAAATAAATAATTTAAAATTTCTCTGTTTTAATTTCTAGTATATTAAATACCAACTAGACATGACCCACACAAATAAAAGGTTTTTGGCTTCTCAGTAATACTTAATAGGGAAAACGGTTCTTGGGACCAAGAGAGTTTGAGAAATATTGTTACACTTCTAAGTCATTAGATTCTTGTAGAAGTTTAGCTTCAGGATAAAACTTAACACTTAACGTTCATTATAGCAAGTGCTGCAATGAATGTTTAAGGACTTTATAATCCCTAATGCTTAGACAAATGGTGGTTTTATTACATAATGTGCTAATTTCCTCATCTAGCACTTTCAATTCAGTTTTTTTTCTCATCATTACAAGGTGGTATTACTTATATTCTCTATGTCTTAAAAAGTAGTCACCATTTTAGCTGTTACTTTTCTCTAAAACCCAGCTTAAATGGAGCTTTTTGTTTGTGGCTCTATTTTTTGTGGCTCATGGTTGTCTTGTTCTGGCGCCTTTGTTGGCTTACCAACTAGGAAGTTTTCAGTGATTACTCAATATTTTGAATACTATTGTTCAGCCTTCATTATTTATGTCAGTTGCTTAGGACAGATCTCTCTCTTCATCTCTTTCCCTGTTTAGTTCAAATTCTGATTTCTGATTTCAAAGTTCCATGTTCAGTGGACTCACATAATAGCAGGATATTAGCAGTTGCCTTAATAGCATGTCGGATGACATTACTATAAACAAGGAAGGCAGAAAAATACTTTAAAGGTATACTGAAGAAAAGCTAAACAAAATCGCTTGATACTAAATTATTGAGAGATGGCAGTGAATTAAAATATTTGACGTAAAACTAAGATTTTGTAGAACAGCTTTCAGGTTTCAGATAATCACAGCCACACAACTAGGAGAGCTTTCATTGTTAACGTTCAAAGAATTATTTATTGATCATTTAGAGTTTTCAGCTAGAACTGGACTCACAGATTATAATTGTTGAGAGAAATGTATAGGCATACCTTGTTTTATTGCACTGTGCATTATTGTGCTTTGCAAGTACTGCGTTTTTTACAAATTAAAGATTTGTGGCAACTGCATCATGCAAATCTATCAGCATCATTTTTCCAACAGTCTTAGATGATGGTTAGCATTTTAGCAATAAAGTACTTTTTAATTAAGGTATATACTTTTTTTTAGACAGTGCTATTGCACACTTAGTAGACTACAATATAGTATAAACATAGCTTTTATATGTGCTGGGAAACACAAAAAACACAAAAAAATTTGTGTGACTTGCCTTTTTTTTAATACTCACTTTATTACCGTGGTTTGGAACAGAATCCACAATATCTCTTTTGTGTGCCTGTATTTTCATTGTATGCCTTATTATATGCCAGACCCTGGATACACATCTCCTTGTCTTTAAGGTGCATTTATTTTTATAAGAAAGCATTAATAAATTATATTTTAATATGTCTTGCCACATTTCTCTTTCAGTTACAGCCTTTTTATTGGTCCTCTTTTAGGTTTTAAGCTTTCCACCAGTTTTTTTTAAAGGGAAGTTTTATCCACAAATTTTCAGAAAAAAACTGGTTCTAGCTTATTTTAAAATTATGTCATCTTGATGGTGATTTTTCTTTTGCTTACTAGGTATGCTTAAGAAATAATCCTCTTTATCATGCTGGAGCAGTTGCATTTTCAATTAGTGCTGGGATTCCTAAAGTTGGTGTCTTAATGGAGTCAGTTTGGAATATGAATGATAGCTGTAGATTTCAACTTAGATCTCCTGAGAGCTTGAAAAGCATGGACAAAGCTAGCAAAACTACCGAAGCTAAGTAAGTACTATACCCTAACTAATCTTGATTTTTACACCAGTTTTTAGTTTACACTGTATATGAAGGAGACTAATGAAGGGAGACTTAGAGGTAGGTGTACAGTGACGCAGAAAAGTGCTAACATGATGGGGTCTTGTTAACATCTCCAAGAGTTTGAAAGGAACTAGTAAAATGTATTGTTTGCAACTTGGTTAATATTTGTATATTATAGTTGTTCTTGCTGTTCAGGTGTAGAGTTCTCCTTTGATGTCTTTATTTTGTTGTTGGAGTGTATCCTTTTAGGTGTGTAGCAGTAATAATGTGTCAGCATTGCTATGCTAAGCCAACTTTCTCCTCTCTCGCTCTGTAATCTTAATTTCTAACCACCGTCTTGCCTACGTCTTGATCATTGGAAGGGTTTTACCAGTCCCAGTCAGTGTGCTGAGAAAGGAAATTCTGTAAACGATTTGTAAACTTTTGGTTGGAGGGATATGTGAACAGAAATACCACATTCTAGGGCTGGCTTATGGTTTGGGAGCCAGGTTTACAGATCTTAACACCTGTACTTTTCGAAGCATCTACTCACCTTTAAACTTTTTAAAATGTGTTATAATTTGGTTGTTTGGTACATGGACTTAAAAACTTTAGTAAAAGTCTTGAAATACTTTTTTTCTTAATCTTATAAACATTTGTAACCATTATAGAAACATGGAAGAGTAATAATATCACATTCCAGAAATAACATTTTAAATATTTTGATGTATTTTTTTTCTAAGTATATATACAGGCGTTGAAAAGAAATGATTGAGGTTCTTAAAGTTCTGAAATTTTTTAGTTTCCTCTAATGAATGAAATTATTATAAATTTACTACCTCTATTGCTGCTATTCCTCTATCTATCTTAAAACTGCAAGTTGAAGTTCTGAAACACAGGGTTTACTGTTAAATAAGTTAAAAAAGAATCTTTAATAAACCAAAGCTATTGTAATTTAAGGTTTTTTGCTGTTTTAGTGCTCAGTCTTGTTATAAAAAAATAGGTTTATAGACTTTCTCCCTAATTACATTGATTTTTTTCCTAAAAATAAAAATAACAAAGCACTTTCATTTTTTATGAAACTTTGTAAAGAAGCATTTGAAATATTTTTGATGCTTTGATGTGCATTAAATAGTATAAGCGAGATTAAAATAGAATATGCTACTTAAATACTGTGTATGTGAAGTTTTTCAAGATCTTCCTTGAAATTTGCCATCTATATTAATAAATTTAGTAAAAGAGCTAAGTGAAATTAAATGTTAAGAGGGTAATGACTTTCATGTCAATCGACTCTTCTTTGCAACTCATTCAAATGTACTCACTTTAAAGGCGTGCGGGTGATTAGTCAGGATTGGCAGCTTCTACCATCACAAGATTTGCAGAGCAGCTGTGAGTGCTCACGTGTGCCTGCACAGAGCACTTAGCTAAGATGTTGGGGAAAGTAATACTGGTGTTCTGTGGACTGTTTCTAAACTCAGGTTTCTGGTGGGGGCAATAGGAGATGATGGAGTTGAAATGATGGTCCTGATTATAATACAGAGTGTACCAAAAAAATGTATTCATATTTTAAGAAAAGAAAACTATTAAAATTGTAATACTCAATATATACCGATAACAAAAGATGAATACAAGTCACGTTTGACTTCTGCAGTTACAAGAGGTGCTCAAAATGGCATCCAGACACTTCTGATTATGGTGAACTACTGCTTGAGCAACGTTGACCGAAGTGTCCACATGTATACATTTTTTGGCACCCCTGGTACATACCAGGATGATCTATATATAACAAATTTCTGAGCAACATGTGACCTTTCTGACTAAAAATTGATTTCTGCCCTTTAATGAATAAAAATATTTATGTTTTAACCATATTGTATGGTTACTATAGTTATCTTGTTAGTATATAATTAATGAAATAAATCAGGCGGGATCGTTTATTAACCTTATAATTTCTCATTTTAGTTATAGCAGGTGATAGTTCATCACCAGATGGCTCAAGAATAAATATTTGTAACTTGTTGAGAGTGCTGTTCCTTCTCTGAACTCTAAGAAATTAATGATCCTAGTGGGCTTTTTATTTATTTGTCTTTACCTTTTTTTTTTTTTCAGTCAAATTGCTGTGTCCAAGTAAAGGTTCACTGAAACGTGAAACTTGTTTGCTCAAAAGGCTTATGATAAAGCTGTGTTGATAAATTGGGTATTGCTTTTGTTATTATTCTTAGATAAGGCTTATCTGAGTCATTGTTCCAAGTTGTTGATAGCTATATATGGGATATTTTTCTTTCATGGTTTTAAAACATAAAAATTTGAAGTATGCACTGTATATTTTTTCAGTACCTTGGGTCCTGAAAATATACCATTTTGTACAAGTTTTTAATATTTAATTCCCTTATATAACAATAAACTTGTCTTAAAAATAAACCATTTGACAAGTTTCTAATACTTCATTTTCCTAATTATAAGGAGAATCTTATTTCTAATCTCAGGCCTGAAAGTAAGCAGGAACCAGTGAAAACAGAAATGGGTCCGCCACCATCTCCGGCGTCCACATGCAGTGATGCCTCCTCAATTGCCAGCAGCGCGTCAATGCCATATAGTAAGTTTTATGTGTAGTACACAGTGGTTGGAACAAGGGGCCGGGCAGACAGCTGTGTTCAGTTTATTTCTGACCTGAGGCAACTCCTACCATTTTTAATATATTTTTATATAAATTGTGTTTCTACTGGTTTGATTTTGTGTATGTGTGTGCAACTTTATTTAAATGAAAAAATTTACAGTGCTGACTATTCCTGTTGTTTTTGAGCATTATAATTTTTTACAATGTGTAAAATTGCAGTAATAGAAGGAAATAACTGCCACTAGTTAGATATATGTTCACCTTTGTTGAGAATATTCCCATTATAAATTGGTTATGACTTAGTCATGGTATTTGTTCAGAATTTGTAGAATTTATTAACCCATTCTTAATACTGTATCTTAGATTTAAAGTTTTTTTTAAACTCCTCAAAATAAATTTATAGTGTAGTTTGTTCGTAATTGAGGAAATTGAAAGTTAAACTTTAATAGTTATGTCATTTTTCTAAGTACAGACCAACAGATCCTTCTTTTTGAAAAACCCTCGTTCAGATAGCCATTATTTTGAGAATCCAAAATATGTTTTGTATTTCCTCCTTGTAGTTGGTTATAGCAGTGTTAATATTCTTAGACATTTAACAGATAACGGCTGTTTTTCACTATGAATTCATTAGAACTGGAAGTTGGTCGTAAGACTTCAATTCATAAAGCAGTAGTTCATGCAGTTTTTATTTAGATATCTTAATTTTGTATCCCTTTACAAATGATCTTTTTTCCATATATTTAGATGAAATCTATAAAGTCTCTTTTACATTTTCTTTTTGGTACTTACCATTTTGTTGTTGTCTAAGAACGACGACGGTCCACCCCTGCCCCGAAAGAGGAGGAAAAGGTGAACGAAGAGCAGTGGTCTCTTCGGGAAGTCGTTTTTGTGGAAGATGTTAAGAATGTTCCTGTTGGCAAGGTTTGTTCAGAAGAGCTAAGAGTTAATAAGTAACAGAACTGTGATGGTATTAGTTATCTAAGAATTTGTGGTTGGTGAGTGTTCCTCATCTTTTTTCAAAGCTGCTTTATTTCTCACCTTCAGTGATCTCTTTAGTCCCAGTCCTTAGTCTGACGCAGGTGTCTCCTCTGTCCCTGACTGAACAGGTGATTGTTAAGCCTCTCCTTGAGCGTTTATGGTGATAGGTTGCTTTAAAAAATATATTCTTTTGGAATAATTTTAGATTTATGGAAAAGTTACAAAGAGATACATTGCTTTTTGATACGATCTATTCTTTGAAAGCGTTAGCCATTTCTAATGGAAATCATCTTCTATAATATTTAAAAATTTTGCTACCCTCTTTAAGTCACCTTTCATTTTCTCTTCTCTTCTTCCTGGGAGGGTCTTGCCTTCTAAGAAACCAAGTTAATGGAGACTATCTGGAATGCCATTTATTTTACCTTTCTCTCCCCACGTACGTAAAAAGAAAATGGATCTATAGTTATAGAATATTTGTAAAGTAAAGGTTTTCCTGATTGCTCATTAGTGTTCAAAATGTGATGGTGTTTCATTTGTACTTAAAGGAAAGAGTAGATACACCATGCTGTCTAATTTACAAAAGCCTTTTTCATACACTATTCCATTTGATTCTCAAAATAGAACTGTAGTTTGTGGGCAAACTACAGTTCTTCTGAGAAGATCACACTGGCTCAAAATCAAAAGCCGTAAGTAGCAGACGTGGGACTCAAGTATTTCTGTTTTCAAGTCCCGTGCTTGTCTTTCTGTGCATTGCTGACTATGTACCTGTGTTGTCCAGTACAGTAGCTTCTAGTTATATGTGTGGCTAACTGCGTTAAAGTCGGCTCATCAGTCACATTAGCTCCATTTCAGGTGCTCGGTAGCCATTTAGGGCTGCTGGCTACCATATTGGACAGCGCAGGTATAGAATATTAGCATCTTTGAAAAGTTCATTTGCACAGCAGGGTCTAAACTAATAAAAAAGGATGATGAGAGGATTTTGTGGATTACACTAAGATATTTTCAGTTGATTGCTAAACATCCACAGGCTATAATCACTGGTTATGTGGGTCAGTTTTTCTCTAGAAAATATGCCTTGAATAAAGACATCAACAATAAAGTTTTGGTGAATCTGTTCAGGTAAATTTTATAACTTGGTGGTGATCATTGAAGAAATAAACTCATAAGGAATTAAATGCCTTCAATGTTAAATTAATTCAATGAGTATCATTTGCACATTGATTTCATATAAGGGATTAATATTTAGCATATTCACCTGTATGTCTAGGTACTGAAAGTGGATGGTGCCTATGTTGCTGTAAAATTCCCAGGAACGTCTAGTAATACAAACTGTCAGAGCAGCTCCGGTTCAGATGCGGACCCTTCTTCTCTCCTGCAGGATTGTAGGTTACTTAGAATTGATGAACTGCAGGTAAGTCTAGAGGATTCACTCAGCGGGTTCATATTGGGACCAACTCCTTGAGGATGTTATGGAATTTGAGAGCAAAATTCCTTTTGTGTCATGCAGGTTGTCAAAACTGGTGGAACACCAAAAGTTCCTGACTGTTTCCAAAGGACTCCTAAAAAGCTCTGCATACCTGAAAAAACAGAAATATTAGCAGTGAATGTAGATTCCAAAGGTAAATCTTCTATAAGTTTTTCAACTGGCATACTCTCTATTCCATTAATACTTGTGCAGTAAATAAACGGAATAAAGTGGTTTGGGCATTTGGCAGTTTTTGTCTCCTGTGTGTAATGTAATGGAATAAAATGTGCATGTTGGGATTGATTTACAAATGTGACCAGAGAGGTCGAAATTAATTTCGTAGGTAATTATTAGAGATTACTAAAGACATAACGAATTTTTTTTTTTTTTACATTTGTGTGTTTCCGAAGGTGTGCATGCTGTTTTGAAGACTGGAAATTGGGTACGGTACTGTATCTTTGATCTTGCTACAGGAAAAGCAGAACAGGAAAATAATTTCCCTACAAGCAGCATTGCTTTCCTTGGTCAGAATGAGAGGAATGTAGCCATTTTTACTGCTGGACAGGTACAGAGATTATTTTTGCTTTTCTAAAGTGACATGGCAACATTGGCATTTTTATGAAGCGTAGAGTTTGGTCTAGTTTGCTTGTTACTAAACTGTTGAAGAATTTAGAATTTTCAGCACATTTTAATAATAGGTTTCTTATTTGATCATTATTACTAACATATATATATATATATATATATATATATATATATATATATAACTAATCTGATTTGAATAAATACACATATTATAAAAATTCAGGGACACATTTTGATTGGGAACTAAACTTTATTATTTCCCCACTGCTATAGGAGTCTCCTATTATTCTACGAGATGGAAATGGTACTATCTACCCAATGGCCAAAGATTGCATGGGAGGAATAAGGGATCCTGATTGGCTTGATCTTCCACCTATTAGTAGTCTTGGAATGGGTGTACATTCTTTAATAAATCTTCCTGCCAACTCAACAATCAAAAAGAAAGCTGCTGTTATCATCATGGCTGTAGAGGTAATTTGGCTTTTGAAACCGCTTGGTATTTGAATTTGGAAGACACCGTTAGAGTCTAGGGAAACAATCTTGAGTCGATTATTCATTGCCCCTTGTCTACAGTGCCTTATAGTCTACGAGGACAAGAGAGGTGGATAAATAGGTGATTATGTGTAACTTAAGTGTCTGAGAAAGGCATGCACAGTGTTGTGGGAGCACAAAAGGAGGGATATAAATTAGATGGTGACTGTAGAGAAGGCTTAACTGAGGAGGTGATGTCTGCATACAGCTTTAAATGATCAGATAGGGGTCTCCTAGACACAAGGTAAAGGTGGGACTTGTCCCAGGTACAAGAGAATGTGTACCTTCTTTTGACAGAACCAGAAGGTAGGGCTCCAAGGTTAGTGAGTGGCACTGATAAGTCTGGAGAAAGGCACTAGGGTGCCTGGTGGGAGTCCCCTGAGAAGTAGGAGGAGGAGGATTTTAAGCTGGCTTTTCACAAAGAGGATCAGCAGTGAACAGAGAACGGGAGTTCAGAGGCCAGGGAAAAAGGCTAATACAAACCCAGGTGGAAAACAAAGTGAGCTTGAACTCCTGGAAATGAGGAAGAGGGGGTGGATTTGAGAGATGCTAAGGAAGTAGAAACTATAAAGTTTGATGACTAGAAAGATGTCAGCAGAAAATGATGAAAGGAGTTATAAAGCTTCCGATTTGGGTGGAGTTGATGTGAAGGAGAAGAACAGGAGGAAGAACAAATGGGGTAAGGGAGGAGGGGTTTAGTTTTGAACATGTGGTTGAGGTATTTGTTAGAAGTGGAGGCAGTGCCATTTGAAGTTATTGGAACAATTTGAGCAGAGATTGACGTGATTTGACTTAGAGAAGATCCTGCTGACATGCGGAGAATACTAGAGGGACAGGGTGGAAGTATTGAGACCAGTTAGGAAACTAGTAAAATAATTCAGGGAGGAGGTGATGGTAGCTTAGCCCAGGACGTAGGTACAGTTATGAGTGAGAAGTGATTTGATTCAGGATTTACTAGATAGATATGTTTTAAGCTAGAGTCAGTAGGATTTGCTTATCACTAAATATAGAGTGTCTGTCGGATAGAGGAAGTAAGAGGGTGAAAGGTTTTGGAAGAATAAAGTTGCCATTTAGGTATGAAGCAGGTTGGGGTTGATATCAGGAGTTTGAGGTAGGCATGTTCGATTTAAGATGCCTACCAGATGTCTAAGAGGAGATGGTAAATACAGACTTGGATGTACAAGTCTGAAGACCAGGAGAGAGAGGACCAAACTGGAGAAATATACTTAGCAGTTGTCTATCTGTCTGTGATGTTTAGAGACACAGTGCTCATACTCGTTCTGTGCTTTTTATAATTTGACATATTCTATCAACATACTGATGAATGTATATATGTCACCAGACTTTTGGCAAGGTTAGTCTTAGGTGGCGTACCTCATACTCTTAAACTGGAACTTGAAATTGATGGGGTCACCTCAGAGCCTTACTTTTAGTTTCACAATCAAAATGGCATATTTCCAGGTACTGGAAATAGTTTTTAGCCGTATTTTCTTGTGCTTCCCCCACCCGCATTCTCTTTCTCCCCATGAGGTTGGGGGAAGGGATAGGTTATTTAGGCAGTTTAAAGCAAGTTGTTCAAATCCATCTTTCTTCTTTCTTCCCTTTGTATTCCCACATACTCTTTTCCCACCTGCTTTCTTCCAGTTCCTCATTCTAGTTAAAATGAACAATACTACTTGTTTTCCAAAACTAATGCTTTACATTCATTCCATTAAATACCCACAATTACAGTTTTATATTCTGAAAGAAGTACATTTAAATTCCTCGGTATGTTCATGCTGTGTCTTAGTCTGTACAGCCTGCTATAGACCGAGTGACTTATAAACGACAGAAATTTTTTTCTCACATTTCCGGAGGCTGGAGGTCTGAGATCAAGGGGTGAATAGATTTGGTGTCTGGTGAGGGTTTGTTTACTCGTTCATTGACAGCCATGTGTCCTCACATGGTAGAAGGGAACTTGGGTCGCTTTCAGCCCCTTTTAATCCCATTAAGCCCACAGGGCTCCACCTGATGAGCTAATGTCCTTCCAGAGGTTTCACCTCTGAACACCCTCACATTGGGGATTATGTTTCAACATAGGAATTTTTTTTTTTATTAGTTTCAGGTACACAAGACAAAGTAATACTTAGACGTTTATCATTTATATCCCTCACACTGTAAACCCCCCCCCATCCACTATCCCTCTGACATCGCACAGAGCCATTACATTTCCACTGTCTCTATTCCTAATGCTGTGCTCCGCTTCCTGTAACCATATACATACATATATATACATATATATAAAATTGTAGTTGGCATTCATTATTGTTCAGCTTCAGGTGTGCAGTGCAGTGATCAGGCATCCATATCATCCCTGAGGTGGTCTCCCTAATGGGACACGTGTCCATCGGATACCCTATAAAATCTTTACATTATTGATTACGTTCCCCAAATTAATTTTCAAAACCCCGTGGCCATCTTGTGGTTACTGACTGTTTTCTAATCCCCTCACCTTCCCCCTTATCCCCACCTCCCCTCCCATCTAGCAACCCTCAGTTTTTCCTCTATGTCTCCAAAACTGTTTCTGATTAGTTCATTCACTTATTCTTTAGATTCCGCATATAAGTGAGATCATATGGTATTTGTCTTTCTCTGTCTGACTTATTTCACTTAACATCATGTTCTCTGGGTCCATCCATGTTGTTGCAAATGGTAAGATTTCTTTCTTCTTTATGGCTGCGTAATACTCCATTGTATAAATGTACCACAGTTTCTTAATCCAGTCATCTACCGAGGGGCATTTCGGTTGTTTCCATGTCTTGGCTATTGTGTATAGTGCTGCAATAAACATAGGAGTGCATAAAGATTTTTGAATTGGAGTTTCGGATTTCTCCGGATAGATACCTAGGAGTGGAATTGCTGGATCATAAGGTAGTTCCGTTTTCAGATTTTTGAGATACCTCCTTACCATTTTCCATAGTGGCTGCACCAATCTGCAATCCCACCAACAGTGCACAAGCGTTCCATTTTCTCCACATCCTTGCCAGCACTTGTTGTTTGTTGATTTATTGATGATAGCCATTTTGACTGGGGTGAGGCGGTATCTCATTGTGGTTTTTATTTGCATTTCTCTGATGGTTAGTGAGGTTGAGCATTTCTTCATATGTCTGCCATCTGTATGTCCTTTTTAGAAAAATGTCTCTTCATGTCCTCTGCCCATTTTTTAATTGGGTTGTTTGTTTTTTTGGAGTTGAGTGAGTTTTTTCATAGGAATTTTGAGAGGGACACGTATTCAGTCTATAGCATGCTGTTTCTCAGTTTGTTAACGATAGTTTCTATGCCCCTGTCTTTAACGTTGACGTACCTTTGTTGTTGCCTTTGAGGGACTGCGTGTGTCAGGATTCTGGGGAGTTGGAGGTTTGGTTTTCATGTACCACAGTGTGATATGACCTTTAAGAGGGTGTGAGTAAGCCTGAAATAAAACGTATACCCTTTGCTTAATTGGTTAACAATACTATTAGGGTTCTAATTTGATAGTTACGTACTATATAATGTAACCAGGGGTCGATAAAATAGGGCCTGCAGGTCAAATCCAGCCACTCGTATATGGCTGCTTTCCTACAGTAGCCACAGAGTTCAGTTTATTGCAAAAGCTAAAATATGTAATGGTCCTTCACAGAAAATTGACCCACCCTTTTCCATTCCTGTCAGTTGTACAATGTTTTAAAGATATCCCTTAAGTTCCACTCCTTTTGCTAGGCTACCTGAAATTGTCTCTGCTTATTTGCAGAGTTAGCTGTGTAATTCATAATGTTTTTCTTTATTTTGAATTCTGCCAATGATAGTGTTGGCCACGAGAAGTTTTTGACATATATCATGTGCTATTCAAATTCATTGCAGTTTTTTTCTCATTTGTCTGAGCACAGAAACAAACCTTAATGCAGCACATCCTACGCTGTGACTATGAGGCCTGTCGACAATACCTTATGAATCTTGAGCAAGCGGTTGTTTTAGAGCAGAATCTACAGATGCTACAGACATTTATCAGCCACAGATGTGATGGAAACCGAAATATTTTGCATGCTTGTGTATCAGTTTGCTTTCCAACCAGCAATAAGGAAACTAAAGAAGAAGAGGGTGAGATTAAGAGCTATGTCAAAATCTTTAAAAAGAATTTTAGGCAATTTTGAAAATATAACAACTATTAAAAGAAAGAAAAATTACTATAAAGAATTTATGTGTACTTTTACTTTATTTTGTAAAATTTAGGAGTTTTGACATTTTCAGATGGTAAAAACTCCTGTCCTCTTGTTAGGATGAGTATGTGACATAAGCAAATAAAATTTTTATCAATGTGTTTTTGTTGTTTTGAGTTCTATTCTCTATGATATATACAAACTGTATATGTAATACTTAATGAACTTTACTGATTTTTTTATTGCAGATGACTTTTATTACCATGAGAATTATTTAGAAAATGAAGGCAAGTTATACTGAGGCAACCTTTATCTCAATTTTTAGAATATAGAGGGAAAGATAACTGAATGAGATGTTAGATGTTTTTGGAAAAGTAAATGAGCTTTTTTTTTTTTCTTTTTTCCGTGAAGTATTTAATTGGCTGAATGAAGGGGGGAAACTGAAAACCTAAAATGCAACTGTGTAATTCATAATGTTTTTCTTTATTTTGAATTCTGCCCAATGATACTCTGGTAGCTACATTTTTGAGTAGTGGTTTGCAGGTTTCTCGCTTTTATCTCATTATAATTAAAGGAATATAAGACTGAAGTACTGATGTGTGGGGTCTTTGCTTTGTAGTGGAATCTATATTTCATTCTACTATGAATAACCATATTTTTGACCTTTGAGGGCTGGAAAATAAGGTAGAATACAGAAATAATTCACATATTAAAGATCATAGTTCAATTTATCTTAAGTGCTTACTGCTCTAAGGAGGAAAAAATAAGCTATTATCTCTACTATGTAAATTAGAGCACTAAAATACATAGTTAGCATTTAATGGCCTATGCGTACTTAAACCTATTACTTATTTTTGAAGTTTAAATCGACCCTAATTTTTTTCTCTTCTTTTTCAGAAGCAGAGCGCTCTGAAAGAAATACATTTGCCGAAAGGCTTTCTGCTGTTGAGGCCATTGCAAATGCAATATCAGTTGTTTCAAGTAATGGCCCAGGTAATCGGGCTGGATCATCTAGTAGCCGAAGGTAATGTGATTTTTACCAGGACAGTTTAATTGGCGGAAACAGAAAGAAATGTATCTCTTACCTTTCGTATGCATGAGTTGGTGGGTCCTTTTGTTTTGTTTTTGTTCCTCCCAATAGCACTCTGGGAAAAATATCTGATGATAATCTACTTAGAGTTTAAGTGTAGAGCAATAGGACCGAGGATGTTTCAAAAATTTGAGATAATTTAGACAAGTAGTTCATACTTATTCTTTGAATGTGTTTTAAATTTATCATTCTTGTTTCCTAGGAAGTTACTTCCTTTAGTTGGAGAACAACTGATAATAATTGAAAGAGCCTCAATCTTTTATTTTCATTTTGCTTATTTAGGTCAGTTTCTCAGATGTCTTAATGATCTGGGAAGAAATGAAAGGCTGGTGTGTATTATGAATGTTTCGTAAAAATTTTCAGGCCTTCTGAGTTTGTGGGACAGACAAATCTTAATAACACATTAAAAATTACTAGGTGTTTGAATAGATGAAGAGTATAAAGAATTCAGGATATAGTTGTTTTCTGAAGAAAAAGCACATTTATGTTAGACATGACAGCCAAAATTCTTGGATACTTGACACATCATTAATGGAAGCACTGCTCACTGTGCTAGTGTGATAGGTTGTAAAGTCTACTCAAAATGAAGACTATCGTTGCCTATTTTCTGTTCCAATCCCTTTAAAAATGATTCTTCTAAAATTGGTATAAACTTGATAGATTCCCAGGTTCAAAAATATCCTGAAATGTGATTTATCAGAAACTATTTTTGGGTGACTAAATTATAACTTAAAACAGTAAAAAACATTATGT
Source organism: Rhinolophus sinicus (assembly GCF_057876585.1). NCBI lineage: Eukaryota > Metazoa > Chordata > Mammalia > Chiroptera > Rhinolophidae > Rhinolophus > Rhinolophus sinicus. The sequence goes on from NC_142506.1 coordinate 29,093,829, forward strand.
AGACTACACAAAATGGGAATAATCACCAGCTTATTTCTTTAAGATTACACTAAGTAAAGTGTTTGGTCTAAAATGGAGAGCAACTTAAATTCTTCATGAAGAAATTAGTGTCTGAATTATGTCAGGTATTTCATTTCCTCAGGGAAAATCCAGGTGCAAATCAAGTTGGACTCTGATATGGTTGGTCCAATGCCAGTGCTGCCACCTTTTTTCATATAAGGATTATTTTGAAGGCAAAGACTAAAAGGAGCTTCAAGAGTGGGTGATGTGTTGCTCACAGAAATAATTTGCAGAGTAAGCTCCTTTGAGGCATTTGCCGAAGATTTCACTGCAGTGCTCTTACCCAGTTCAAACTCAGGGCTGCCGATTGAACAGATGAAAGCACAGGAGTCTTATTATCCACGCCGGGCAGTAGGAAGTCCACAGACTCTGCTTCATTGAAGTGAAACCCTCCTCTAGCCTACAATGGATTTTCTAGGCGATGCCCCTTGATGAGTATGCAGGCTGGGATTCATGAGCTGTAAGCTCAAAACTGATGCAATTTCAATGTTGACTGGAGTACTGTTAAATGCCTTCAGATGATGATTTGACTCAGAAGTTTTGTTATGTGACTCAATAGTTCCTGAGTACAAAGGGCAGATTTAGTGGAAAGCTTGATTGATGCATCTGATTGCAGGTGTATGTGCTCTAGAGATTGTTAATCTGGAAGACACATGACCTTCGCTTTTTTGTCACAGTGGTATGTTTGAACATGACTGGATTCTAAGGCTTCTGTAGCATGGATATAACGTGCTTACAAAGAGGAAATTTCATCATCCTTGAATTCTTCCATATTGTCAGAAAATACGATGACTCCAGGCAAGCCTATACGAAGAAATGTCAAAACTCTGAATCTTAGCAGCCAAGGTGGTATCTCCTCAGTATTGTCCTCAGCCACTGAGGATTCAGGTGAATCTTCATGAATTGTGTACAACATCTTGAAGAATAATTTTCTTTTTTTTGTTTTTTGTTTTTGTTTTTAAAGAATCTATATGAGGAGCTGGGCATTGTACTTAAAAAGGTTCCCAAGACCTAATGAAGAAAAGAGGTTAAGGACGATTTTTTTAAAAAGACAAGGAATGACCCCCTCATTTAATATTGAATTTACTACATCAGAACAACAAAGTTGGGAGTTTGCAAGTTCAAGATGAGACTATGGTCTCCATTTATCTTCATTTATTTTTAATCTACTCTAAGCTAGAGGTTGGAGAATAGCCCACATATGTTTTGTTTGGCCTGTGCAATGTTAAATTTTTTTTCTCTTTAATATTTGAGTGCCATTAGATGAGTGTGTATGCCTCTAGTTTGCCATTATTCCCCACTTCTTACACCTGACTGCCCTTTCCTCAATTTATTTTATCTTCCGGGCCCAGTCGACATTGAATTTGTGACCCTGGTGTAAGCATTCTTCTTGATAAGCCCAAAACATGCATTTATTTTCAGGTTATTTGCAGTGCCTCCCAATTATTGCTGATTTTTCTCTCTCTGTGTGTGTTTTGAATAAGACACGTTAGGATACCTACTGTCTAAGTTGAGCTTCATTAAAATTGTATAGGAGCATCACAGTGAGACCAGTCACCCTGGTGTGTGCCGTCAGTGGTAAGGAGCCTGCTCCTCTGGGGGGGCTGTCTTTGGAAAGGGCGTGACCTGGACTGAAAGAATCACTGTGCCCTGCTCCCTTCCATATTCTAAAAACTCTTAAACTCAGATTTCTAAATTGGGAGAGAGAAGACATTGATACCATAAAAGAATTAACTATAGGTATTTTTTAATGTGAATATTATAATAACTAATACATTATTTGAGACATGAAAATTTACTTTGCAGTCTTCAAAGAATGTTTCTGTTCCCAAAGGTACATCATCATGCAAAAGCCTTATAAAATAGATGTGTTCCTGAAAGTAGCCTCTAAAAGAAATTTTTGTAAATGCTTTAAATAGAAATTTCCTTATAAAATTGAAAATGTATTGCTATGGAAAAACACATTTACACATTTACTCTCGGATTAAATCATTATAATTAGAGATTCAAACATTAATAAAAATCTTTCTAAATTACTTATTTGTAGACATCTAATGCTCACCTGGTAAGGTGTTAGGTCTTTCACATCAGAAATGTCATATCTTTGGGATTAAATCTGCATGGGAAAATGAAGTCCCTTATGTGTTGCCGGGCCTTAAAATAGAATTTTTACTTCTTAGTTATTTAGAAGCTCTAAAATTGTGGCTGAGTTGAAGGGATTTGCCTTATGTGCTCTCTCCTAATTGCTGTTAGTTCTTAATGTATTAGTTTTGTAGTCTTTGTAAGCTTTATTCAGAGGTTTAGATTTTTGTATAGGTAGTTAAGCACTTCCCCTAACGAGGTCTGTATTTGTGATTATTTCTTTTTCTTTTTAGTGATGTGCACATCTGTGCAATATTTTTTATCTTTATTTTTTGTATAACAGGTCAAAAAAATCATGCCCAGACATTAATCTAACAATACATTTTACAAGTTCTAGTTTCATTCATTAATTTCCTTGGAATGCAAGCTGTACTGTTAAAAAAAAAAAACCAACCTTTTTTTTTGTATAAAAAATAAATCTAAATTGGTCTTTGTTTTAAAACTACTGTGTGGATATTAGTTCAACTGCTTTTTAGATCACAAAAGGAATTTAGTAGGCCAACTATTGGTTTTGTGCTAATTAGTATGTTTGCTGATGTCTATTATTAAACTGAATTCTTACTGATTATATAAACGGGACAGAAAATTTTTTTTTAATGTTCAGCTGTTCATTTAACTGTATGAGAGATTATTTTCTAATCTTACTTCACTGCAATGTTTGTTCCCTGTGCTTAAGTTTGTGTGGGAGCTTAAAATAGTGCTTTTAAATGCTGAACTGGGTACTAGGAGTCCCCAGGTTCATTTCTGTCCCGCACTGACTTACTCTGTGATTCCAGAACTGGCATTTGTGCTTCACTGCCCTTGCCTGGAGCATTTGCTTGTAGAAAAAACTTTGATCTCAGATGAGTTCTGTGCACCTTTTATTACATTTAAGACATGGCAGTGAGTTCTGATTTTGTCCCTGTTCTTCTAGTTTGAGATTACGGGAAATGATGAGGCGTTCATTGAGAGCTGCTGGTTTGGGTAGACATGAAGCTGGAGCTTCATCCAGTGACCATCAAGATCCAGTTTCACCCCCCATAGCCCCCCCCAGTTGGGTTCCTGACCCTCCTGCGATGGATCCTGGTAAGATCTGTTATTTTATTTGGTTTTTAACAAAAAGACAAGGTCATGAAAGAAAAGAAATCGAGCCTTTTAATGGGATATTGAGAAATCTGAAATATTTGAAAGTAGCATAATGAGTATTACAACTAATTTAGTTACAAAGATTTGGTTTAAGAGGTTTGTAATTTAAAAATTAAAATTCTAGAAACTCTTGTCAGGTTATCCCTCTTAGTGAAGTATGTATTTCCGTACTTGTAAGAAGCTACCTAGTGTAATACATCAAAATAAGTCAATGAATTGCCTAGTGGATTCCTTCTCTTATAGTTAAGAAATTTATGCTTAAATGTCTGTCCGATTGATGTTTGGCTTGCACAGAAAAGCCTTAAGGCCAGCTAAGAGAGCATGTTAGGGGTATGTTGCCTATAATGATATACATCCTGCTGTTCTGTTTACTGAAAGATGGTGACATTGATTTTATCCTGGCCCCTGCTGTGGGATCTCTTACCACAGCAGCGACTGGCACCGGTCAAGGACCAAGCACCTCCACCATTCCAGGTGAGAATCTGTACTCCTTTATCTGCTTAGGCATTTGGAAGATAGAACACGCTTTGGATATAGGTTTTACATATCCACACTTTATCTCAAGGAGATGTTCCTTGGCTTGAAAAGCATCTAATTCTCTGAATTATCTTCCATATATCAGTGAAATTGTGGTGTGTATGTACATACATTTCACCAGTTGAGATTTCTATAATGTGTTAATGTGTTTAAGTTCTCTATAAGGAAGTTACTAATTTATTACTAATACTAAAATGTTTTTATGGTGGTTTAATTAATAGATACTCAGTATGTTATTCCAGAATATTCTTTTACTCTATCTTATTTACTCATGTTTTGTTACCAAATGGATCTGCTTCATTACAGGTCCTTCCACAGAGCCATCTGTAGTAGAATCCAAGGATCGAAAGGCCAATGCTCACTTTATATTAAAATTATTATGTGACAGTGTTGTTCTGCAGCCCTATCTACGGGAGCTTCTCTCTGCCAAGTAAGAAGTTTAATATACTTTTGATAAGAAGATTCAATTTAGCTCCTTTTAAGTTAATGTATGGACAGCAGTTATCTTAAGTGAATTTAAAATAATTTATCAGAATCTAGCATTGTTTCCCCTCTGCTACTAAGCTCTCTTCAGTGAAAGTGGTCTTCTCAACAAAATACAGTGCACATTAAATGAATACAAAGTGATTTTATGTCAGCTTGATCAGTTTGTATATTTATATGTTAAAAAGATCACAATGTTATTCTCAAATGTGAATCCATAAATTAGTTCTGTCACCTGGAGAACCTAAAAAATTATACATTCTTCCCTAAGCTCTACACTAAAAGTATGATAGCAGGTCTGGGATGGGGCCTGTAATATATATTTTAAAACTGTGGATGAGTCTATTCTGATGGTTTCTTTGGAAATCTTAATGGCTTGCAGAATGCATCATCGTGAGACTATGCAATTCTTGATAAATATTCTGTGATAAATGCTGATTAACCATTAATAGATTATATCCCTGTTTTCAGCGTGATTGTTTATCTTTCTTTATAAGCTCATAACAATAAATATTTTTATAAAAGTCAGCCATTATCTGGCTTTGTTTAGACTGTAATAATAGTATGTAAGTGGGGTTATAAGAATAATAATGTGATGATAGTATAAAACAGGATTAAAATAGGCAAGAGTAGAGACTAGAGTCATGTTTTGTATAACCTTTACTATGTGTGTTGCAGTAAACTGAGCTAGAGAGTTGTTGAAAATGGACAAGAGATTAGATGCAAATGTAAAAAATTGATTTAGAAGGAAGACTTCATGAAGAATCCAAGTTTTTTGTCTTAGTTACTAGGGACAGAGATACTGTTGGCTGACATAGAGAAGTAAGGTAGAGAATAGGTTTGGGGAGAAAGATGATATTAGTGGTTAGATAGGTTGAATGTGAGGGTTCACTGGGAAATCCCAAGTAGATATATCAAGTAAGCTAGTGTACATGTTGGAACTGTACTATCAGCATAGAAGTGGTGGTTGCTATGGTGGATTAGAGGTGGAGTCATAAATAGCTGAGGAGATCCAGGAAGAAATAGAAATTCAGTGAAGAATACTGAAGGCATGTGTTTAAGAGAAAATACATACTAATGATAGCTAACATTTATTAAGTACATGCTATTTGGTAGGCATTGTGCTAAAAGCTTTTTTAAGTAACAATTTTAAGTAATAATTCATTTAATCTTCACCACGGTCGCATGAGGTAGAGGCTATACCTGCCTAGCCCCACATTTAGAAAGTATTAGTTTGATTCTAGAGCCCTCACTGGTTTATAGTGTCACTAAAAGAAAGGAGAGCATGGTTTAGAAAGACAAGGATTCCAGAGGTGGCTTGCTTTCTTAAATGAGATAATATGAGACCAGAAAATACCACCAGTGATTTTCTTTTGAGTACATTATTTAATAAAATATAACTAGTTTTTGTGTCACCATGAACATGTACTTTTATAATCAGTATGCAAAAGTAATTGATAATTAATGTTTTTATGTATAATTTTTCTCGTTTTAGGGATGCAAGAGGGATGACCCCATTTATGTCAGCTGTAAGTGGCCGAGCTTATCCTGCTGCAATTACCATCTTAGAAACAGCCCAAAAAATTGCAAAAGGTAATTTAAGTCCTAAATGAGTTGTTTATTTTTAAATTTTAATAGATTTTCATCTATACTCATCATACCATAGTTATTCAAACCTAATTTCTGTATATGGAAATGATGTAATTAAATAGAAACTGCCAAGATAATTCTTTTGTGTATGTGTTTGTGTGTGTGTAAAATTCATATCTTTATACTTTTTTCAAGTATATTATGTCTTCTAACTTTCCATCAAAAAGCAGCTGGCATAAATTTCTTAAATTTAAAAAAGTATCCATAATGGAATAGTATAATGATCTATCTTGTGAATATAAAGATGGATTACTGATAGAACCTGCTAGTGGTTAAAATGGTGAGAGTGATACAATTTTATAGAAATTATAGGCCAGTTGTCTTAATTGTTCTTTCTTCTGACTTGGAATTTCAGCTTAATAGAAAGCATTAAGGAATATCAGTTCCTGCCATCCATCTTTTAAAAGATTAAAGTAGTTATCCTTTTTAAAATCGTGGCTGTAAATAATTGATGTGATTGTCTATTCTTTGTTAAATAGAGTTGGACCTTGAATCCTAGCTGCATAATGCAGAGCTAGAGACTGAGGTGGCCAATGTGTGATGCATTTGTATTGTCCTCATTTGTGGTTATGAGATAATTATGCTTCGCTTTACTTTACACCAAAATTGACTGGATTTCCTTGCGTGTTAACTGTGTATATCAGTTTTTTTATTAATATATAGTAATTTCTGATTTATCCTGTGTAAATGTTAGAGCTTTTCCATTTGAGGAAAGTAGTAGATAGCTGTGATTAAGTCCTTTCTTGATGTATGAATTACTGTGTTCTTAATCTTTTTAGCTGAAGTATCGTCAAGTGAAAAAGAGGAAGATGTATTTATGGGAATGGTTTGCCCATCAGGTACCAACCCTGATGACTCTCCTTTATATGTCTTATGTTGTAATGATACCTGCAGTTTTACATGGACTGGAGCAGAGCACATTAACCAGGTAAGTATTTTACATTTCCCTGTATTTATGCTGTCTTCAGGATTTCGTTTTTCCCTTTGACCATCACTAGAGTTATGAAATTCTCCAGAGAAAATTAATTTTTATTTAATTGCTAAACAAATGAGGCAAAGGAGTTGATTGTTAAATTAGTTAGGGGACATCATGAAAATGAGAAATCTTCACTGGATATTATAATCTGATCCACAACTCTTAATAGAGATTTTATAGCTATTATACTTTTTTTGGATAATGTAAATTACTTTTACCCTACTGGTAATATTCGATTTTCATTTGTCTAATATTGTAAAATGTGTATTTGCTGTGCCTATCTGTGACTGTTTCCAGATCACATTAATTTTGCTCTGCTATAATTGTGATTGAATTGTTTTAGAAACTAGCAGAAATAATTAGAATGATGAGATACACATACCATTCTTTTAAAAAGTATACCCTTTCAATTTTAGGATATTTTTGAGTGTCGAACTTGTGGCTTGCTGGAGTCACTCTGTTGTTGCACAGAATGTGCAAGGGTTTGTCATAAAGGTCATGATTGCAAGTGAGTACAATCTAGTTTATTTTAACATTATAAACTTTAGATTCATGTTGCTATATTGAAATAATCTATACCAAGTCAAGTTTTGTTTCATAGTTCAGAAAGCATGAGGTTTTCTCAAGTTGCTCTCTTTCAGCCAGTTTATGTATTAAAATATTGTTCTTGATTTAAAGTGTACTTTGAAATGTTTGTTCTTTAAATGAAAGTAGGCTAATATGCAAAGGAACGTGTGATCACACATTGTGACTAGCGTCAGATTAACCGTTTGAGACACACATCTACAGAATGTTTTTGCCTGTGCTCTCCAGCCAGTTTAGGCCCTGTAGTGTAGGGTTCACTAGCAGGAAATCGCTGTAGGCGTTAAGAGAATCAGAGTGAATGTTTGGCTTCTGCCTCATTTACATCTTAAACTCAATGTAATAACCTTGCAATCCATCAGTGGAGTTAACATGGCTAGTTTGTTAGCTTTCCCAGGCCTAAGAAACAGTAAAATACCCCAGCACTAACATTTGCAGTGCCTGAGTGCCTTTGTCGTTTTTAAAAATTTCAGTTTTTATACTTGTGTATGAATTCTTTCTAGACTCAAACGGACATCACCGACAGCCTATTGTGATTGTTGGGAGAAATGTAAATGTAAAACTCTAATTGCTGGACAGAAATCTGCTCGTCTTGATCTCCTGTATCGCCTGCTCACTGCTACTAATCTAGTCACTCTGCCAAACAGCAGGCAAGTGGGGTTTTTAGGACATAATTGAAAAAGCACAGCACAGTTAAGTAGCCTTCCCCCCCTCACAACAATGTTGTTTTGCAGGGGAGAGCACCTCTTACTGTTTTTAGTGCAGACAGTTGCGAGGCAGACAGTAGAGCATTGCCAGTACAGACCTCCTCGAATCCGGGAGGATCGTAACCGAAAAACAGCCAATCCTGAAGGTGAGCAAATCTCACAGTTTGCCACACACGAAAAGCAGGTGTTTATTTTGTCTTACGCACTATTTCTTTTTAGATTCAGATATGCCCGATCATGATTTAGAGCCCCCACGATTTGCCCAGCTCGCACTGGAGCGTGTTCTGCAGGACTGGAATGCTTTGAGGTCTATGATTATGTTTGGCTCCCAGGAGAATAAAGACCCGTACGTAGTCATTAAAACTTTTTTAGATGTATGTATTTCCCATGTCACTGTAGGTGGTTACAGTGCATTCTGTCTTTCCTTCCCCATCAAGTCTCAGTGCCAGCAGTAGGATAGGCCATCTTTTGCCAGAAGAGCAAGTATACCTCAATCAGCAAAGCGGCACGATTCGGCTAGACTGTTTCACTCATTGCCTTATAGTCAAGTGTACAGCAGATATCTTGGTAAGTCCTTTGAATGTTTATTTACAAGCACACAAAAAAGATATTTTTCTTACTTGGCTTCCCACAATTTTACTAATCCAAACTCCTAAGTACTTATAAACTCCAATTAAACAGTACATTAAGGGGAATGGAATTTTGGGGGTGATTTAAATGTCAGTTAACATCAAAAGCTCCTTTCATTCTAAATAAATTCCTAAAATGTGTTAAAAATACAACAGCATAAAAATCTATGGAACCAGTGTTAAGAATTAATAGTTACTGAGTGCAAACTTAGTACCCATTTTTGCTGTGAAATTAGAAAAAAACAAACTGCAAAACCCAATGCTGATGAGGTTACGGTAAAAAGAACACACTCAGACACTGCTGGTGTATTCTTTTGGAAATACCCCACTTGGTATTCTTTTGGAAAACAACTTGGCGATGTCAAGAGCCATAAAAATATCATTGCCCTCAGAACTTGTCATTACTAACTTATGATGTAAGAAAAGAAAAAGTCATGTCACAGAATAATGTGAAATTTAAAAATGGAAATACTTTATGGATCCAATAATACTGGACTATTGAATCAAATTATAGCTTATCCACTTATTTTAAGTCACATTTGAAAAAACAGAAAAATAACATGGAATTGGTTGTTCTCTGTAATTAATATCTCTGTGATAGGTGATGCTCAGAAGTGAGACTAGAAAGTAATAATAATGGTTAAGTGACAGGGATGAGATTACAAATTTATTCATATAAATAGTTGAATCTACTTTGCTATATCAGTAAGTCCCCTGTATTGAGTGAAGTGTATTCGTCCTCTGGTTTGATATATTTGGTATTGTTCTTCTAAATATTAATTGATATACATAGGCCTATGAGTCTAAAAAAAAAGAAATCAGATATTAGAGACCTACTATAGGTCAAGCACTGTCGTAGGCATGTGGCATAAATTAATCACTGACTGTAAATGTTTTGGTTAAATTTACTTTGAGATTTTTATTATGAACTGTTCATGTTTAAAAAGTGTTAGAGAACTTTTTATTTTATGACTAATCATCTTATGAGATGTCTCAACATTAATAGAATGATTACAATTTTTTAAAGCTTTTAGATACTCTACTAGGTACACTAGTGAAAGAACTCCAAAACAAATACACACCTGGACGTAGGGAAGAAGCTATTGCTGTGACAATGAGGTTTTTGCGTTCAGTTGCAAGAGTTTTTGTCATTCTTAGTGTGGAAATGGCTTCATCCAAAAAGAAAAAGTAAGGCATCCTTTTTTATTTTGTCTTTTATATTATTTTGCACACATTTTTTTGGTGAAAATTATAACATCATGTATATGAAAGGATTCATAAAAGATTCCTATATTTTCCTTTTTGCTCTAGCAACTTTATTCCACAGCCAATTGGAAAATGCAAGCGTGTATTCCAGGCCCTGCTTCCTTATGCTGTGGAAGAATTGTGCAATGTCGCAGAGTCGCTGATCGTTCCTGTCAGAATGGGCATCGCTCGCCCAACGGCGCCTTTCACTCTGGCCAGTACCAGCATAGACGCCATGCAAGGCAGTGAAGAACTGTTCTCAGTGGAACCACTGCCACCACGACCATCATCTGATCAGTCTAGCAGGTAAGTTTGTACCTGGTGATAGATTCTGATTAATTCTCTCTCTGGAAATGTCGTGTTTGGCTACTAAAGTCTTTGCATAAGCCCTCAGGTGGTGTGCGTGATCATTTGTGTAATAAATGGAAAAGATTTTACTTTGGAATTTGTGAAAGCACTTTAAAAATTACACGTGTCTATATATCTAACGTAATAGACATGTAGTGAGTTTTGTTTTTGTTTTGGAAAGGCACTGTTTTTATTATGCCAATAAAGTAAATTAGTAAAAAGCTTACTTTAAACTTCTGTAGCCATCGTTACTTTCTGGTTTTTCTTACTTTTAAGTATAGCCTGTTGGAAGGCCAAGTTGAGGAAGGAGAAGACATAACTTTCTCTGTGTCCAAAGACTTGGGCTACCTGAGATGGGAGATTGGGGTGGGCAGCTTATTGTATAATCTAAATAACAATCAGAATGTTGGAATTTTTAAGTATTCTCTACAACAGCTGTATTATCTATGATAGCGCTAAAACAACTCAATAATAAAAAGATTTTAGGTATAAGATTATTTATTCTCAAATGTCATTCATCTTTTCCATTTATTTGATAGTTTCCCTAACTAGACTGTAAGCTTGTTGAGTCAGAATGTTTAGAAACTAAAGCTAAACATTCTAGTGTCTTTTATTTAGCACAGTGTTTCTCAAACTTTAATATACATGCAAGTCACTTGGTGATATTATTAAAATGCAGAGGTTGATTCTGGAAGTCTGGATGGGGCCTGAGATTCTGTATTTCTTGCAAACTGTCAGATAACGCCAATGCTGCTGGATTAGGGGCCACACTTTGAGTTGCAAGGCTCTAGAGATGTTTCGCGGATATTTGTTTATTTTATTTTGTTTTCTCACGTCTGATTTCATTACTCTATGTAATGTTTTAATAAGGCTCTTTAAGACCTAGGGACCCTTCTTCCACTTTTCTGAACATCTGTGTGTTAATAACTGGCCCACGTCAGTATTTGGACAGTTCCCAAGACTTCATCCCTGGGTTTCATCTGGGTTGACGCTGAGTATCTGCTTTCACTATTCTCTTTATTACTTCCTGTGCCAGTATATGTGTACAAGTTTTCCTTTATTGGCAGGTCTCGTAGGATATCCTGGAATCTAAATCCAGGTTTGTAGTCAGAGCTCTCCCCTGGTAACCTTGTCACTGATAGACTTCCATGATTTGCTGAAAACTGTTATAAATGAAGCCATGTATTTTCAGACTTGCCAAATATGCACTATTAATCCAAAGCTTCTGCTAGTGAAATCTGCCTGGACTCCCTGTGGTGCCCCTGTTTCTGAACAACCCCCAGTTATTTAAGTGGTGTTACCTTGTGAATTCTTTGCACACTGGGTTTTATTCTAGAACATTTTTTATGCAGGGCAAGGTGACAAAACTTGAAACTTAATAGGTACAGGCTCATGGGTACGTACTCTTTAGAAATGAGATGATACCAAAATCTATTCAATACATAAAAACTGTTTATGTTCTGAAATAAAACCAAGGGTGCAAAGAATTCACAAGGTAATACCACGTAAGTAACTGGGGGTTCCCCAGAATCAGGAGCACCAAAGGGAGTCCTTGCAAGTACTATGTGCTCTGAGGCGCCCCTCCTGATTCCATTGCTCTTGTGTTATTCTTCAGCCAATCTCCTGTCTCCCAGGCGATCTCAATCGAGAATCAGTAGATAACAGTGCTAATGTCTTCTACAACTGTTGATATAATATAGAAGTCCTTCATTATAATACAGTGCAATCAATCCTTCTATAGGGTATATTTTGACCAGTGTTCCAAGCATGTCTTAAATAAAAAGTACACACTTGACCAGTTTCTAGGATTTCTCTTGTGTTGGATGGTAGATGGTATTTATTACACAATTGTGTATAAATTCTTACGTTTAGTAGTTTTGCTTTTTCTGTTGCTTCCCTCCGCCTCTTTAAAACTCTATGTCCTTATTAGTTAATCTGTGTCTACTCTATCTCCATGTCTCATATAATAACTGTTACTGAAATTTCAGTATGAACTAGGAACTTTCCTAAGCATTGTGGATGCTTTACCTGTTTTAATCTTCCCAGTAGTTCACTGGTACCACTATCAATCGAAAACCTTCCCTTGTAGAATATTTTAAAAGTGAGAAAACTGAGGCTCAAAGAAGTTAGGTAACTAGTCCTAGGTCACACAGCTTTTGAAGTTTAGAGATACAGAAGTAGTTAAGAGATATTTAGAAATCATTCCAGACAGGTGTTTTTCTTTTTCCTGTTATAGTAGGCAGAGTATTAAATGGCAGAGTCGGGAGAAATTGCTGCTTGGTGGTTACTGATAGTGTCGAGGCATAGTATTAACCAACACTGAAGCCCACCCTACCTCACAAAGCAAATTGCAGTCCTAAACTCTCATGAGCACAGGCTTGAAGTTAGAAGTTCTCTGAAAAGACATTTTTCCTGTTTCCACCTGGTCATGGTTGATATCGGGAGTCTCATAAAATCTGTTGCCCTTTCATAATTTATGTTTAGCTTCATGTATTTGAAGGGGACAGCAGAGAGGATTTCTATGATGTAACTTCCTATCTTGCTTACAACTCAGACTGTCTCCTGTAAAATCTATGGCTCCTTGAAACCCTTCTCATGCAAGAGACATATTTATTTGAAGGCTGAGTGTCTCAGTTCATGACTCTTGTGGAACTGATTTGATTCTTGTTTTTCAGAGCAGCTGAGGTGAGAAAAAAAACCGTTTAACGGTGTAAACACTTTAATTTCTTTTAGACTACGTTTTAAAATCCTAAATAAAAGATAATAGCTAAGTCACAGGGTTATTTAGCAGCCACCTGCATTTTAAGCCGTGCTCTCTGGTTCTTCTCCCTTTCTTTTATAATGGAGGCATCTGTCCTTTCTGGGCTGTTTCCTAGTCTGATTTTTAGGGATGTGAAACTATTTTTGCCACCCTACCTTTTATTGCGATCCTATTTTAAAATCACACATTTGAGCTGATGACTTACACATACACACACACACACACACACACACACACACACACACACATCAGCAAGTCAATGGTTAATAAGCTGATGCAAGGTAGGCTTTGTCAGGTCTCTTACAGTGTAGATCACGTATAGTATGCTCACTTGTTAATGGATGATGCTTCTATCAGAGCCTTTGGAAGATGAGGACTGCTGGTGTTGAAAGCAATAGAAGGGGAAAACCTTCCCTTGTAGAATATTTCAGTGGGAAGGACTCATAAAAGTATGTGCATTAACACAGATTTGAAAGGAATTACTAAAAAGTAAAAACAATTCAGAGATATCTAAGTTAAATCTTTATGGTAAAATAATTACTTTGAGGTTTACATTTTCTGAGGAACTGTAGATTAATTATTGAAGAAGTTTTCAAGAAGTTGTAGGTCAGATTTAAAGTAGCATCCTCGTCCTAGCGAGGAATCCCATTGCGTAACAGGGAGAAGCGGCAGTGGCGCTGTGTGCTCCTAACCTCCGATTCCTTCCAGCTCCAGTCAGTCGCAGTCGTCCTACATCATCCGGAACCCACAGCAGAGGCGCATCAGCCAGTCGCAGCCTGTTCGCAGCAGAGACGAGGAGCAAGATGATATTGTTTCAGCAGATGTGGAAGAGGTGGTTTAATTGTTACAGTTGTGTCAGTTGAGAGGCTTTCATTTGAGAGGGAAGAGGGGGAGTAGTGACTAGCAGTTTTATTAATAGTATCTTACTGCTATTTAAAAATGCATTTGTTTCCAGCTCTTAGATTTTTGTTATATGTTCTCATTTGTGGTTATACATCTTAAAAATATTTTAATAATCCTTGATTTACTGGATAGTAGGAAATTGGAAACGTAAACTTGTTTTTACTTAAGGGTTAGTAGAAAAGATAGTCTCAATGTTAAAAAGTTTTAGTAGTTTTGTGCAATGTATTTGACAGTAGAGAGAATACTAAATATGTAGTAGGTAAATTTTACAATTGCAGAAGTTTAAAACAAAACCACTCCCCACACAATTGATACACTTCTAATTTTAAGGTTTGGCATATGGACAAGAATCATATACTTTGGGATATGCCGACAAGAATCATATTTTGGGCATAACAAAATAGCAAATTGTCACTAGGAAATGAAGGTTTTCAAAACTACTTAGTGTTCAATTCCCTGTTTAGGGATCTTTCTATTTTTACTAGTTACTGTGGAGAAACACCGGGAGAGATGTGGGTTTATTGTGTCCTTTGATGGCTTACAAATAAGATTCTGGATTTAGGTCGAGGTGGTGGAGGGTGTGGCTGGAGAAGAGGATCATCATGATGAGCAGGAAGAACATGGGGAAGAAAATGCTGAGGCCGAGGGACAACACGATGAGCACGACGAAGACGGTATGCAGGTTATTTGAGAAATTATTTAGTATTAGGAATTCAGGTACCTTGGAAGAGATGCTAATACAGAGAAAAGCCCCATTTGACGTATAGTGAAATGTCCGACGTATTTTCTGCCAAGGGATTCTGTAGCACCTGTTTCAAAATTTTAGGAGGTTTTATATACACACACACACACACACACATGCTTATATAATATGTATATGTGTAAAATAATTTATCCTCTTCTCCCTTTACCTTATGGTTTCAGTCACTTTCTTTTTTTAAAAAAAAGGCTTTTAGAAATTTTAAAAAGTCAACCATATTTTGAAACATTTGGAAATTAGAGAAAAGGAAAACAAATGACCCATAATCCCACCCAGACACTAACAGTTTGTATTTTACTTTGAGTCCTCCCCTGTGCCGCCCATTCCTATGCCTGTCTTTTAGATATTGTCTATGTAATTGTTGTGACTATTTTTTCACTTACGATAATCATTTTGGCCTTTTTGCTACATAGTCATCTTAACCATTTTTGTCAGTAGCCACAGGGTAGACATTTTTGGAATCAGCTTTATTGTGGTGTAACTGACATAGAATAAACTGCACATACTTAATTTAACGTTTATAATTTTGTATGTTTTGACATGTGTAGATACCGTGAAATTGAAAGGATAGATTTTTTTAAACTTCCTTCCCCTTTTGGAAGCCCAGTATGTGAAGCAGGTGAAAACGGAGCAGTGGACCTAGCCCAGAGCTCTGCCAACTGACTGCAGTTCTTCTGCTCAACACCTTTTATATAAGGCTCCGCAGGACATTTTGAATTGCTGTGTAGTAATCCACTGAGCACCATAATTTACCCAGTCACTCTTTTCCCGCTAAGCAGGCAGTTATACTTCTGCAGTAGTTACCACTTCTCTCTGCCCTGCACCACCCCCCCCCCCCCCTTACCTTCTTTTCCCACCCTTGGGATAGTTTGGCATATCAGACCCTGTCTTGATCCACAGTGAGTCCTTACTTCTCTTTTCTTCTTATGTAAATATATTTACTAGGGAGTGACATGGAGCTGGACTTGTTAGCAGCAGCTGAAACAGAAAGTGACAGTGAAAGTAACCATAGCAACCAAGATAATGCTAGTGGGCGCAGAAGTGTTGTTACTGCAGCAACTGCTGGCTCGGAAGCAGGTATGTTACTTATCCTAGCAACTTTCTTGCTTATACTGACTATGTGTGTATTTAGCATGAATTGGTTAAACTGTACTCAGTATGATATGCATGAGGGTGACGAAACCTTTTTATAACTTTGTCCTTATTCCCTATAGACAGTAGTAAACAAGATATTATTTTAATCACTTTTTTTTTTTTGCTTTTCTGTTTTTTAAAGAATGGATTCATTTTAAGGTTCATTAAAAAGAGTTTCCTAATTAAACTTATTTAGTGATGGGTTTTGTGAGCTATTGAATACAGCTTGACATTCTGTTTATGTATATTTTCCTGAGTGAGGGGTTACACTGTTGTTTTAAATATCAAGAAACTCACAATGGTTTTGTTTTTAAAAATAAAAAATGTAGGTGCAAGCAGTGTTCCTGCCTTCTTTTCTGAAGATGATTCACAATCAAATGACTCAAGTGATTCTGACAGCAGCAGCAGTCAGAGTGACGACATAGAACAGGAGACCTTTATGCTTGATGAGCCTCTGGAGAGAACCACGAGTAGCTCCCACGCCAGTGGTGCTGCCCAGGCTCCCCGTTCCATGCAGTGGGCCGTCCGCAACACCCAGCATCAGCGGGCAGCCAGCACAGCCCCTTCCAGCACCTCCACGCCAGCAGGCAAGTCTGAAACCTTGGTACTCCTGAGTGCTTAAGTAGGTGTTTTTTTTAAGTTATGCATCTTTATCTAGAGAAAACATTACATAGTTTCATAATAGTTCTTTATTATTTTGCTGAGTTTAGATACAAAGATTATTTACATAGGCTTATGGCAGGGTTTCTCAATCTTTGAAACATTGCTACTTTGGGCTTATTAGTTTTTTATTTGTATTTGTTCATTGCAGGATGTTTAGCATTATCCGCGACCTCTACCCTCTAGATGCCAACAGCAACCCCCACCCCTGTGTGACAACCAAAAGTGTTTGCAGACATTGCCAAATGTCCCCCGTTTGTGGGGGCAGTGGCAACATTGCCTGTGGTTGAGGGCGTTGCAGTAATTCTTGTGCCTCTCATCATTCTCCTCCCTAAATTAGTGAGGCTTAAGGAAAGGTTTTTGCTCAATTAGCATATTTGCTAATGCAATCGATCTTTTAGCTTACTTAAATATATACAGTGCTAGAGAAACACAACTAAGAACTGACGTTAGCTTATTGTGCTTGTCCTTTTTTCTTTATAGCAAGTTCAGCGGGTTTGATTTACATTGATCCTTCAAACCTCCGCCGGAGTGGCACCATCAGCACGAGTGCTGCAGCTGCGGCAGCTGCACTGGAAGCCAGCAATGCCAGCAGCTACTTAACATCTGCAAGCAGTTTAGCAAGGGCTTACAGCATTGTCATCAGACAGATCTCAGACCTGATGGGCCTGATTCCTAAGTATAATCACCTAGTATACTCGCAGATTCCAGCTGCTGTGAAATTGACTTACCAAGACGCAGTAAACTTACAGGTATGAAACCACTGAAAAGTTATTCATTCAAATATATTTTTTTTGGCTGTCAATTATAAGAATTCCAATATAACAGGAATTGATGTTACAAATATTTAAATGTGTACATAATACCACTACAGTAAGTCCTCACTTAACATCATCAGTAGGTTCTGCGATTTTAAGTGAAACAAAACCAATTTGGCCATACGCTAATTGATACAAACAAGAGTTAAGTTCCTACAGCGTCTCATCAGAGAAAGTGTTATTCGAGGATCTCCTGTATATCGAATTTAACTTTATTTGGGTAGTTTTAACGATTTTAGTTTGGTTTTCACAGTTTTAACTATTTTAGTTTGGTCTTCATAGAACTATGTAGAAGAAAAGCTTATTCCCACTTGGAACTGGATGGTCAGTATTATGGATTCTACTGAAGCTCAATTACGTTATGGTTCTGCATTAGCATCTGCTGGTGACCCGGGACATCCAAACCATCCTCTTCACGCTTCTCAGAATTCAGCGCGAAGAGAGAGGATGACTGCACGAGAAGAAGCTAGTTTACGAACCCTTGAAGGCAGACGGTATGAAAGTCTCCATTTATGCTTGTATGTTTAAACAGAGCCCTTATGTTCTAGAAAGGTAGGACTTTTTGCATAAGACCTCACTCTGTTGTGAAGGAAGAAATAAGTGCCTTGCATTATTACTTCGTTCAAATTGTGTAGTTGAAGCAAAACAAATTAGTTATAATCCAAGCTGTTTTTTAAAAATTAATTTGTATTGTAGGAATCTGATACTAAATCCTTTTCATTTTTGAAGTACTTGGTCTACATGCTTGTCTTATTATCCCAAGGCCTCCTCTTCTCCCCCTTGAAAGGCATACATTCATGGAAAGACTTATTTTGACCACGATTAAATATGAATGTACTTTGTACTTGGGAAGAGGAATGTCTGTGTAATTATCAAAGCTGCCCTTTGTTTTCTCAGATTTCTTTTTCCAGCCTGCTGAATCATAATTAAAGAATATTTCCTTGTGGATTTGTTGTGTTTTTTCTATTCAATTACAAAATAACGTTTCTCAGGAGTAGGAGTTAGCTCAAACATTGATCACTGGAGTGGTGGCTGTGCCATATAGTGCAAGTGCCTGACCTATAGTCAGAGTCCTGGGAGGTGGTGCTAAGTTTGGCTCAAGCTGCACAGCCCTGCTTCTCTGGGTGGATCATGAAGTAGGGAAGACCAGGTCTAGGGGACGGCTTAGGAAGCTTAACGAGACTGGCTGGAGCCTACGAAAGAGGCAGTAGTTCCTAAAGTAGGATAATAAAGGTCAGGAAAGGGGAGAGAAGCTTTGAAATCATATAAACAGAATTTAGGGCCTTGTTGAGGGGTGGAGCAGAAGGAAGCAGAATTTACATTTAGACTTTGATTCTGAATAACTAACAGGAAAATAAAAGAGAAACAGAGGAGTGGAATGGGCATACTTGCTTTTGAGCGTGTTGAGAACTGGGAGAGAATTTGGTGGAAATGTCAAGTATGCAAAATTGAGTTCTTGGCAGAGATCTGGCCCAGAGATAAAGATTTTGGAGACATCAGCTTTCCTATCCTAGGAAGCCTGTGCCACAAACAGGCACAAGCTTTGTCTCCATTAGGCTAGTCTACCCCGAAGAACAGAGTTCTGATAACATCTTTGTGGGTGATAGTGTTCTCCCCTCTCTCTCTCTTGCTCTAGCTTTCACTCTAATATAACAGCTTTATTGAGATAGAATTCACATCATACAATTCACCCAGTTCCAAAGTTTTGAGTATATTGCTGTTTGCAACCATCGCAATTAATTTTAGAATATTTTCATTGTCTCCACAAGAAATCCCATAACTATTAGCAGTCCCCCCCCTCCCCCATTTTCCTCTACCTTCCAACCCTAGGCAACCACTGATCTACTCTGTAATGTGTCTGTTACGGACGTTTCATATGGCGGAGTCATACGCTGTGTGGTCTTCTGCGCCTGGCTTCTTTCACCTAGCATATGGTTTTAAGGTTCGTCCGTGTTTAGCATGTATCAGGACATTATTTCCTAGTTATATTCCATTGGCTATGCCACATTTTGTTCAGTCGTAAGTTGATGGACATTTGGGCGATTTTTGGCCACCTTTTAGCTATTATGAATATTGCTATGATGAACACTTGTGCACAGGTTTTTTTGTGGACATGCGTTTTCAGTTATTTTAGGTATATACCTAGGAGTGGAATTACTGGACCATATAGTAACTCTTTGTTTAACCTTTTGAAGAACTGCAGAGGGTTCCAATTTCTCCACATCTTTGCCAACACTTATTATCTGTTATTTTTATTATAACCATCCCAGTGGGTGTAAAGTGATATCTCACGGTTTTGATTTACATTTCCCTAATGGCTAGTGAGGTTGAGCGTCTTTTCATGTGTTTATTGGCTATTTGTGTATCTTCTTTGGAAAATGTCTATTTAGATCCTTTGCCCTTTTCTAAATTGGCTGGTCTTTTTATTGACTGGTGTTGGTTCTTTATATATTCTGGGTACAAGTTCCTTATCAGACATATGATTTGCAGAAATTCTGTCCCATTCTCTGGGTTATCTTTTCACTTTCTTGATGGTGTCTTTTGAAGGACAAAAGTTTTTAGTTTTGATAAAGTCCAGTGCTGTTTTCTTTTGTTGCTTGTAATTTTGGTGTCATTTTAGGCAGTGGTTCTCAAAGTGTGTTCCCAAGAACAGCAGCACTAGTATCACCCAAGAAGAGCTTGTTAGAAATGCAAATTTTGGGGCCCTACCCCAGACCTACTGAAACAATGCAGTGGGGCCAACTCTGTTTTAACAAGTCCTCTGGGTGATTCCTCCCCCCTATTTCTGCCTCCCCCGCCACACACACTCCGGTTCAAGCCATTGCTTCTCAGTCTAGTTGTGTAGGACACAGCTCCCTGGCTCATGCTGGTATTATGAGCCTTGTGCTTCCCCCGGCTGAGGCAGTCGGTCGCCAGTTGTTGGTCCGCTGCTCACAGTAGTTCTTGCTGGCTGCCGGCCACTCATGATGGCCACCAGCCGCTCATGGCGGCACACAGTAGCCTGCGGCGGCACACAGCAGCTCACAGCAGCCCAGTTCCAGGGAGAGCGTTGTTCACAATCTTAGCTGTAGAGGGTGCAGCTTACTGGCCTATGTGGGAATCAAACCAGCAAGGAGCACGGCAAGGAGCACGGCGCTCCAACCACCTGAGCCATCAGGCTGGCCCATCTCTGGGTGATTTTGATGGATGCTAAAGTTTAAGAACTATTGTCTTTGGGGAAGGAATTCCTTCTGCCATTCCAAAGGATACTGGAATTCCTTTTCCATACAAAAGTACGACTGTAAATTATACACAGTGTTTGTGTTTCTAAAGCAGAGCCACAGGCTTAATGAGTTTTTATTTATGGATAGTCTGTGTTCCAAATTTTGCATATTTATGATAGTAGCAAACTCACATTTGTGTTCTTTTTGTAAACACTTTCATTTCTTTTTATTCCTGTAGACGTGCCACATTGCTTAGCGCCCGCCAAGGAATGATGTCTGCTCGAGGCGACTTCCTAAATTATGCTCTGTCTCTAATGCGGTCTCATAATGACGAGCATTCTGATGTTCTTCCAGTTTTGGACGTTTGCTCATTGAAGCATGTGGCATATGTTTTTCAAGCCCTTATATACTGGATTAAAGCAATGAATCAGCAGACAACATTGGATACGCCTCAACTGGAACGTAAAAGGTATCCATACTTGCCACGAGGTTGGTTTAAGAAATACTTATTTGCTCAGTGTGGTCTTCGTTAGTACATTGTCTGATACTTGGAGTCAGAAGAACAACATTGCAAAAGAGAAACAGTGCAGGAACATTTCATATGGGAAAGTGGGCTTAAGCCTATCCAGTCTTTTGCCATGGCTACTCTTCACTTAAAACAGAAAAGCTAAGAATCCAGTTAAGCTTTATGCTCGAGATAGTTTGGCCTGGTTGTTTACCATGTTTTCTATTAGAGTTTGTGTAACCCCTCACTGTTTCTTGGTGTGATTAGCTTTTTGCTTCTGTTTGAGCCTATTTTGTAATTGCAGTACATTTGGTGGGTTAGCTTACCATTCACAGAGTCTGAAACTTTCTCCCGGTGTTTGAAAGTGGTTGGGTGCTTACCAGACCTTTTCAGTGTTTTTTGCTTGTAGTTCCCATCATCTTTGCTCCTGTTCATATTGTGCAAATATTTCCTGTAAAACGACTTTGTCTTTTTAAAGGACACGAGAACTCTTGGAACTGGGTATTGATAATGAAGATTCAGAACATGAAAATGATGATGACACCAATCAAAGTTAGTGTACAGAAAATCTGCTAACCTTCTTCAAGAAGTGGCTGCCTCAGTAGTTCCCCTTCAAGCTTTTTAACTTCATTATTTTCTGTCTGGGTGGGAATTTCTCTTTTCTTCTCTATGTCCCATTTCTTGCCTTTCTGTCCATTTTTCCTTATACATCCTTGCATTATTTGCTTCATAAATAGGGATGGTTAAAGAAATGTTACGAACTCTTCAATCAATTTTTAAAATTTTATTTTTGTATCTCTCCTTTGCATTTCTTAATTTTAATGCTTACCTTTACCCTTAAGTAAAGTGTGTAGGCACCACATGAAAGTCTTAGCAGAACCTTTGTTGATATTGATACAAAATAGATTTAGTCAAGAAAATGAGAAACACCAATTATAGCTCCCAAATACCAAACTTTTTAACAGTTAATACAATAAAAAGAGAAAATATTCCAAACTCAAGAAATTGTGGGCTATTCTGCAATCTATTCATAGTTTTCAGCTATTATTTCAAGTGGAATTTTAAAAATTTTAAAAGTGGGGTCAAATAGTCCATTTGACTCTGATTAGCCAGTACTTTTATTCAGCCCAGGGAAAGACAGCTGACCTAACTGCTAGTTTTTGAGAACCAGCCATGGCTTACTGCTATTTTCACAGCACACTGTAAGTAAGCACTGCTCAACGTTTAATTGCATTAAGGGGAGTTGGTGTGCTGACTTCCTGTTGGGATGCATGAGTGCCCAGAGATTTCTTTATTTTCTTAAAGAGGAAGCAGAACTTACAAGTAAGCAAATGCTCAGATTTCAGCTTCTGAGCATCTCCTCTTTTTGGAGTTGTGTGAGCTGGGTCCTGAATATGCTCAGGAATCTTTGTTCAGGTCTGAATCTCTAGAGAGAGAGGAAGATGTAGGAAACTTCCGGCTAATACAAAATGGAACAATATTTGTTACTACTAATAGTTTTGGGGCAAGTTTTTATTGTTATTTAAAATACACAGAACATAAAATTTACCAAAAAGTTACTCTTTTAAACTGCTAATATTGTAATATTATTAAAATTTTGGACTGTTGTTTTTGAGTGGCATTAAATTTTATAAAGAGATAACAGGAATTATGGATTGAGCAGAGTAAGATTCTTTTACCCTTCCCCAATATTTAAATAATTTTTCGTAAACATTTTATCTCCTTATGTTTAGGTGCTACTTTGAATGACAAGGATGATGACTCTCTTCCTGCAGAAACTGGTCAAAACCACCCATTTTTCCGGCGCTCAGATTCCATGACATTCCTGGGGTGTATACCCCCAAATCCATTTGAAGTGCCTCTGGCTGAAGCCATCCCCTTGGCTGATCAGCCACACCTGTTGCAGGTGATTTAAATAAACTGGTCTTAAGGTTTCTTTTTAATTTACTTTATTATTTTTTAAAGTATTCAATGTAACTAGAATATTTCTGTTAAAATTCCAGCCAAATGCTAGAAAAGAGGATCTTTTTGGCCGTCCAAGTCAGGGTCTTTATTCTTCATCTGCCAGTAGTGGGAAATGTTTAATGGAGGTTACAGTGGACAGAAACTGCCTTGAGGTAAGATAGTAAAAATCTGCGCAATATAATATTTGTGAATGAGCAGTTGTCCCAGCATCCAGATGTTTGGAAATGCATTAATTCAGAATATTGTATTTCCCCAAATCCTAGAAGTAATAAAAATTGCTGTTTTATGACAATAAAAGGAATTCCGACTGTTTCATTAGCTGCTTTGAGACTAACTTGCACTATCAGGTTACTTCACCTATAAAATGGCAGTTTCATCATGTGCTCTGCCTGGTTCATAGAACTGATTGTTGTAATGCTACTGAAAATTTAAATTCATATATATATATATATATATATATATATATATATATATATATCTTTAATAGATAAGAATATATAATATTAACTTCAAACTTTTCTTTTTGAATCTAGAATGTGAAAAAATAAGGTAATATTAATAATGATACCTAACATTTGTTGAATAACTCCATCTCCTGGGCATTGTCTCAATTAATCTTTATAACCATATTGGGTAGAAGACGTTATCTTGATTTTATGGGTAAGAAATTGAGGCTTGGAGAGATTACATAAACTTCATGTGGCGAATGTCTTTTGTTATATAGCTAGTTAAGTGGAAGATCTAGTTTTTAGATAAAAGTCTGATTTGAGAGTCTAAAATTTATACCATATTGTTTCTCCAGTGAAAAAGTAATACTAACATGATTAAGAGCAGGCATAGAAGAAATTTAGTTGAATAGAGTTGTTACCTAAGTGGTAAAGGAGACTATAATACTGAAAAGATGGAAAATGTTTAAGAGACTTAAGTAACCACAGATATTACAAAGATTCTTTTAAAGTTCTCGAAGGCTGCTGTGATAAATGCAGTGGACTTGGTGGTCAGTGAGGAGATCAGGCAGACGGGAAATGGGCTGCGCTCTGTAGTTGGAGTGCCAGAAAGGAATTACTTCACTTCTATGTGATTTGTCTGGAGTATTAATAAATCGAAAAGGAAATCTAGTCTTTTTTTTTTTTATAACGTGTAACTTTCAAATGTAAAAATTCATAGGTTCTTCCAACTAAAATGTCTTATGCTGCCAATTTGAAAAATGTAATGAACATGCAAAATCGGCAAAAAAAGGAAGGGGAAGAACAGAACGTGGTGCCTGAAGAGGCTGAGAGTTCAAAACCAGGGCCATCTGCTCATGATCTTGCTGCACAACTGAAAAGCAGTTTACTAGCGGAGATAGGCCTGACTGAAAGTGAAGGGCCACCTCTGACGTCTTTCAGGTATTTGCTAAGAGAAGATTGTTTTTCTATTATATTACTTTAGGGCTATTGTATAATTCTTGTAAGAATTTTTATTTAGAAATTTAATAATTTTCTTTATTTCATTTGTGTATAAATAATAGAATTAAATGTTGTTATTTCTTTGTTTACCAGATATTTAAATAATTAAATTTGAGTTTTCTGGATTTTTGTTTTTTTGTTACTATTTTGTCATTGATTGACATTCTGATTTTCTCCTCAATTTATTAGGGAAATTCTACGACTGTTTTTTAATGTATGGTACTGAGTTAAAGTATGTATCCATGTAAAATTGCCAGTAATAGACTTGTTACCAGCAGGTCAGCTAAGGGGAACATGGTGAATAACTAGAAAAGAGATTTTTAGATTTGTGGCTCTCGTTCAGACTCTTTTGCCAGGTCAACATTTGGTAATTCTCTTGCAAGAGGTAGGTTCTTTCTTTCCCAATAAAAATTTGCCAGTATACAAGATGTGATCAAACAATATGGTGAATGTTTAAATTAAAAAAAAAAATTATTACAGTAAAGGACATTGCTCTTAATCCCCCTCAAAATACTCCCCCTCGCTTCGAACACTCTTATCCCGTTAATCTTGCCACTTTCTGAAGCAGTTCTGGAAGTCCTCTTTCATGTCTTTAGTTGTGGCTGGCTTGATGTTCTGAATCGATTTGAAACATTTACCTTTTGTGTCATTTTGACTTTAGGGAAGAACCAGAAGTCGCACAGTGCCAGACACAGTGAATAAGATGGACGAGGACATACTGTGATGTTCTTATTTTACAGAAATTACCATATACCAAAAGCAATGTGGGAAATGGAACCTTTCCGTTGTGATCAGAAAATATGGGGAATGCTGCTGCTAAGTGCCATCTAACAGAAAGGCAGGGATCTTTAATACATAAAGTGGTGTGTCGAACCTTCGTAACAGTGTGTGACAAGTTTCAACTTGTTCCGTGCAGTCAGTCAGTTGAGAAGAAGGTGTGTTTTAAAGTGTGCCGTGAATCATCCTCCATCATGACAACGCTCCGAGTCACACATTGCTTCTGGTATATGGCAATTTCTGTCAAATAAAAACATTATGGTGTATCCTCATCCACCTTATTCACCGGATCTGGCACTGTGACTTCTGGCTTTTTCTCAAAGTCAAAAATGATTCAGGGCATTGAGGCAGGCCACGACAGCACAACTAAAGACACTCACGAAAGAGGACTTCCAGAACTGCTTCAGAAAGTGGCAAGAACGGTGGCCCAAGTGTGTTCGAAGCAAGGGGGAGTATTTTGAGGGGGATTAATGGCAATGTGTCTTTTACTATAATAATTTTTAAAAATTTAAACAGTCACTAGTATTTGATCACACCTTGTATACTGTGGCTCACTATGGCTAATCATCAAATGATTTACAGAGTATCTGCTTTAAGCTCTGTTTTTTTGGTTAAGTAATGTCAGACAATTTTTATTTGCTTAGCAGGAATTAAGCTAATTTAGGAAACTATACATTTTATGTACATGTTCTAACAACCGTAAAAGGAAAGGAAGAATTGTCGACTGGGTGGCCCAAGTTTCTTAGAGACAATAAGGCTTGAGCTGAGATGGTTAGAATGTAGAAGCACATAGATTGACAGAGAGAAGACTCAGAGGTAGGGAGACAAGCTAGAAAGCTGTTACTAGTCCTGGTAAAAAAGGGGCCGAAGCAGAATATTGTCTTAGGGGATGGAAAGAAAATCATGGAAAGGAAGAGAAACTTATAAAGACATAATCACTCTGGAAAAACGGTGAAGAAAAATTAGAATTTCTTTCAAGTCGGTGTTAGAGAAGTAGATGTTACTACTGCAAGAATTCAGGAGGCAATGTCATTGTAGGGAAGAGGCCATATTCTGTTTTACCAGGTTGAGTATGAGTTGAGTATCACTGAAGTGGATATATTTAACACAGTGGAAATTCTGGTTCATTATGAAAGTGTGACCTAGGGGTCTTGGAATCACCTAGATGGAGATGGACAATGCACCTTAAGGAGAGGAGGTGAAATGAAAGATGAAGATAGGCAGCGGGGGTGGGTGGGTGGGGGTGTATCTTTACATAAAGGATAGAGGAGAAAATAGAGTAAAAATGGGAAGTTCTGTGAGGAACGAGTAGTTATAGAAAGCTCTCCATTAGAGAAGATGCGGTTTGAAGTACTTAAATACTCAGAATATTAAAAGACCTTGCAAGTAAATCATTGTCATTGACCAAAAGTCAGTGCATTTTTACAGTTGGCTAAATACTTCCCCCTCTCCCCATAAACTTCTCACAGGCCACAGTGTAGCTTCATGGGAATGGTTATTTCCCACGATATGCTGCTAGGACGCTGGCGCCTTTCCTTAGAACTATTCGGCAGGGTATTCATGGAAGACGTTGGAGCAGAACCTGGATCAGTATGTATTTTGAGCACTTTAAATTCTATTTTGCCTGATAAGTACATATTTCAGAGAATAATTCTGTCATGCATTTTTTTTAAGATCCTAACCGAATTGGGTGGTTTTGAGGTAAAAGAATCAAAATTCCGTAGAGAAATGGAAAAACTGAGAAATCAGCAGTCAAGAGATTTATCACTAGAGGTAAAGGTATTCAGATTTTCTTATACTATACATATAGTATGCCATTCATATAAAGTTTTAAAATTTTTCATATAAAGTTAAAAGTCTTGCTTAGGGATGTATGCTGTATAATCAAAATTTAAAAAAATAAATGGTATTCACCAAATTCAGAGTAGTAGTTATCTCTGGCTGTTGACTTCCTAGCATCTTCTAACGATGATCAGTGAATTTTTTGTTTTAGTTCTTTTTTTTTAAGTATCTTTATGAACACATGGACTTAAATGTTTTTGATGTACTGGTACTGATACAATTCAAATTCAAGATTAAGGACCACAAGGTTGTTTTATTTCACCTGTTAGTCTTTACCCCCCATCTTCCAAACTGAATATCCAACGTCCCAACAACACTGATAAAATAGCTCATCTGCTTTTATTCCACAGCATACATACAGCAGTCTTAGAATCACAGTGTCAACACTGCCACCAACAAAATGATTATTGAAAATAGCTTAAGATTTATTTGCAGTTTTTTTGTCCTTAGAGCATGTCCAGTTGGAGATGTGTAGTCAAATTACTTTGTTTTAAAGTCACTTGAAATAATTCCTTTTTGTGTGCTTTTGCCACTATCTCCATATAATTAGGGCCTTTTGTTTCACTTTGCTTTCAGTTTTTAGGGATTGTTTTCTCCTTTGTTTGATTTTGTTTTGTTTCATAATTAATGTAAAATATCTACAGTGTGAGAAGGTGTATGTATTCAGAGAAATTTAGTTTCCATTACTGTTTCTTTTACCATGTCCCCTGCCCTCCAAGTTTTTTATTAAAGTTTATTTCTCTCCCCTCTTTAAAAAATACAGTGGTATGTCGGTTTTCGAATGTAATCTGTTCCGGAAGACTGTTTGAGTTCTGAAACGTTTGAAAACTGAGGCAGGGTTTCCCCATAGAAAGTAATGCAAAATGGATTAATCTGGTCCAGACCTTTAAAAGCAACCCATAAAACTGCAAATTTAGTATGAATTTTACTATCTAATGATACCATAGATCTGTAAAATTTATGGCGTTCATAAACTGAAATGTTCGTCAATGGACACGTTCGAAAACTGAGGTCCTACTGCATAATCGTGTATGTATATTTACTACCCATCTCTCCCCCCACTCCCCGCTCCGAGCATGCTATACATTTTATTCTATCTTGCTTTTCCCAGTTAAGAGTATATCCCAGAAGTAAAGTCGTAGCTGTATACAGAGATATTCTGTCTGCTTTTTACAACTGTTTAGTCTTAGTGTACTGCATTTTACAGTTGTATCAGTGTTTTCAGCCAGTCTCCTGGTCATAGATATTTGGGTTTCTTTCCAGTCTTGCTGTTACAAATAGTGATGTGAAGAATAGCCTCATGTGTGTTTCTCTTTTGGGCTAGTGTGTCTTTAAGATAGATTCCTAGACATGGGTCAAAGGGCATGTGCATATATGTAATATGTGCATATATAATTTTGCCATATATTGGCAAAAACCTCTGCATAATGGTTGCATATTTTGACATTTTCAACATCGATACAAGAATGTCTGATTTCCCAACAGTCTTTTCAGCAGTTTGTTGTCAGATTTTTATATTTTTGCCAATCTGATAGGTTAAGAAATGGCATGTCAGTAGTTTTAATTTTTTTTCTTTTTTTTTTTGAGCAAAGTTAAACATCGTTTCATATATTTAAGGATATTTCTTTCTCTGTGAACTCTTTGTTAGTATATCCTGCCCATTTTTTCTATATGTTGATTTTTTTTCTCAGATTTTTAGAAGCACTTTATCTTTAGATGATATGCATACTACTCATGAATGTGTATATCTTTGTAATAGAAGGTGCAGATACTTTCCCCAGTTTGTCATTCTTCTTTTTCTTTGCTTGTGGTGTTCTGTCACCAAAGGAATATCCCATATTTTCTTCTCATATTTGCTATTTTAAAAAATGTTATATTTTATAGTTTTAATCCACTTGGAATTTATTCTGGTGCATTTCAAAATAGAATGAATTGCTGTTTTCTAGTAGACCTTTTAAGAAAGTGTTAGAATTGAGTTAAATTCCACTATCCTGATTTAATGCAAGATGTTCTTGTATGCTTTAGAAGGTTGTTTATTTGGAATGTAACAGCTTCTGAGAACCCACATTACTTTTTAGTCATTTAAATTGTCAACGGAAAGCTAAAATTAGATTTTCAGATTTTACACAGAAAAATTTTAGGGTGGTTTCCCACACTGAATTTACTACTTTTTTGATTTGTTTAAATAGGTTGATCGAGACCGAGATCTCCTCATTCAGCAGACCATGAGGCAGCTCAACAATCACTTTGGTCGAAGGTGTGCTACTACACCAATGGCTGTACACAGAGTAAAAGTCACATTCAAGGATGAGCCAGGAGAGGGCAGTGGTGTAGCACGAAGTTTTTATACAGCCATTGCACAAGCTTTTTTGTCAAATGAAAAATTGCCAAATCTAGATTGTATCCAAAATGCCAACAAAGGCACGCATACAAGTAAGTACTCTACAGGTAACAAGCATCATAAAAATTCTTTTCTTGTTTGATTGAAACAGTGATCATCATGGTTGTATGTGTTTATAGTGGGAGAATGGTAATGTGCATTTACATTTTATTGTAGATTAATGATTTAATCATATTTAAACTAATCGACAATTTAGTAGTTTGCTCTTTTACTGCCACATTTATTTTCATTAATGTTTGTGATTGTACTAAGTGGATTTATCATCTCAGTTGTTACAGGTTTGGGAAGGGGATGTGGTAAGATCTGTGGTAATACCGAAGTTCAGTGAGCAGATTGCAGTATTTCCCCCACCCCCGTATTTAATTGGTCCTGTATTTAATTGGTACAGATACTTCAGAAGAAAATGATGTTCTCTCTAGAGCAGTGCCATTCAAAGTATGATTTGCAGAGTTGCTACTGGTTCCCAATGAGATAGGGAGCTTGCAAGCAAATGTGAATTGGCTGACTATGTCACTAACCTCACTGTTTCATTTAGCAAGAGTGTTTTTTGGTAGTAAGATTTCTATTAACATCTCGGTGCAAGCTCTTTACCTCCTTGAGTACCAGCACTTTGAGATTGGAACTTTTGCCTGATTTTCAAGATTACAATTAGCAAATTAAAAAGTCTGTGAAAATTACAGAAGCCTCAACTAGGTGATAACTGGTGATTTATGTAAAGCAGGGGCAGAATATTGCCAATCTTGTAGATGGGTATAGTAATTGAGGGAGAGAGTTACTAAGAAAATCCTGCAGTTTACCTAGGCTATAGATACAGTTCATTGGGGTTCTGCAAACCTCCACCATAGAGGCTGAATGAGCTCTAGAAAGGATTGAGGATGAGAAGATGGGGAGTGTACCCCAGCCTTTCATCATTAGTTTCACCATTTGATTTCTTACAGACCTATAAGAAGAAATTGGCAAATGTGAATGAGGAACCTTGGGGAGTCATAACATTTCAGAAGTAACTTTTCTGCATATTCTTTAGGAAACCATACTCTGGTTTATATTTAAGGTTTTAAAAGTAGTAATAGCTAATGTTTCGGATGGCCTATAATGCTTAACTAAATACTAAGAGAAGATACTCACATATGACTCTAATCATGTAAGAGATATCAATATTATTTATGGTGAAACTAACGGAGCCCCAGTGGCTACATATTATTCACAGCTTTGACATGACAAGGGGAGAAATTCATTTAACAAATACTGAGTGAACATCTGTTACGTGCTAGGTGATTCTGCCACAGTCACCCCAACCCTCAAACCTATATAGGGAGAGAAAGGCACTAACACAGATGGTGAGGAAGCTGGTCTCCAGTGTGTGTGGTCATGTCTTCACATTGACTTTAAAGTAGTTGCATTTACATTGATCTAAACAAAGTGTATGTCATATTTTCTTCCAGGTTTAATGCAGAGATTAAGGAACAGAGGAGAGCGGGATCGGGAAAGGGAGAGAGAAAGGGAAATGAGGAGAAGTAGTGGTTTGCGAGCAGGTTCTCGGAGAGATCGGGATAGGTGAGATAATTTTGTATCTTTTGTTGAATTCCACCTTTTTGGATGGATTGGAGGGAGGCTCATAAATAAAGGACTCAATTAGAAAATGAAAGTTTTAATATTTGGATATATACGGTAGTCTAACCAACTGTTCTTAAAACGCTCTGCGTTAAACAACCCAGGTGCAGTTGAAATTATAATGGCTTTTTATTTATTAATTAATTTATCCCACTCAAGGTCTTAAGTTCTTGAAATTTTTATTAACTTTATATCACTCTTAAATTTGTTTTAAAATTATAATTGTAGCAATTATGTTATTTAAACCTTTTAGATTTTCTCCTGTTAGGATGGTTGGCATTTCACTTTTGACTAAAATCTCTAGGAATTGAGGGTGGGCTATTGATTTCTGGTATTTTAAGGTCCTCATCCCTTAGAATCAAATTGAACTATGCATTGTGAATTTATAGGCTTTCAAGTGACAAAATCTAGGTGGTCTCTAATTCCCAACCATCATCTCTTTGGATATTCTACCACCTTGGGGCCATAACTGGAGCATCCTGGATGCTCTGGTTTTCTAACTTCATTACTAGTTGTGCTGATAGTTTCATTTTGCAGACAAAGGAAAAGAAGTCATAATAGCTTTGTTCTTCTTTCAGAGACTTTAGAAGACAGCTTTCCATTGACACTAGACCCTTCAGACCAGCCTCTGAAGGGAACCCGAGTGACGATCCTGACCCTCTGCCAGCACATCGTCAGGCGCTTGGAGAGAGGCTTTATCCCCGTGTACAGGCCATGCAACCAGTACGTACAGTGCATGCTGCTGCCACTTTACTGGCTGCATACCATCTTCGTTTCTGAATTAAAGTGGGTATTTTTTAAAAATGTCAGTTACTGGCAAGCCATCTAGTTGAGAACTGTAGAAGAGAGCTTATGAGGGAATGAAGCAGTGTTTGCTAGAAGGTAACTGTATAGCTGGGGATTTGTATGGTTTTCCTACCTATGTGTGGTTAATGATCTACCTAATAGGTTCCTTGTGTACTAAAGATTTAATCTGCATTGTATTTATTTGTACCCTTATTTGCACAAATTACTGTTACATTTTAAAATAGACTTTTTATCCGTTACCAAGTCGTAGCTAGAATACATGGCAAATAGTATACTTCACTGCTGGTAAGTATTGCAAGAAGATTTTTAATTTGGATGTTCTGTCAGTTTCTTTCATATAATATGAAACATAAACTAGTTGTGTTTTTTGTCTTTATGTAGAACTCTATGTACATGTTACAGCAAAAGATTAAAACAGAGAAATCCAATTATATTTCTCTCACTAAACCCTTAGCCTTAAATATAGGCATCTTTTTCTCTCTTCTTCCTCCTTCACTTCCCTCCCTTTCGCTTTCTTTTTTTCTACCCTAAATGAAAGAAATGTATCTGGTTCTCTGATAAGAAATAAAAACATGGAACTTGAGTATTGTATGTTTATTCATGAATATCAAAAACCTTACATAAAGGCTTGTCATTACAAATGTTAAACTAGCTTTTAACAAGACTATTGTAGTGCATGGACTATTCGTTTCTTACCCAACTTCTCTATAATTAAGCTTCTAGTGTATAAAATACCTCATTGGTTCAGAAATTTTTGAATTGTTATCTAAGTTGCTTACATTTCTTTGTAATTGGGGGGGGGGAGATTTAAAAGATTGCTGATTTAAACAAGCGGTTTTAGAGAGTAGGGCCAAATAACATTTATTTATCATTTACAGGCATTTGCAAGTAAAATCACTGGCATGTTGTTGGAATTATCTCCAGCTCAGTTGCTTCTCCTTCTAGCAAGTGAAGACTCTCTGAGAGCAAGAGTAGATGAAGCCATGGAACTCATTATTGCACATGGACGGTAATGTGTACAGCTGGGAAAGCATTTCAGTTTAAACATCAGCTACTTTATTATTAGGATGTGGGTGCCCCCAGATCTTAGAATGTAGACTATAAAGCAACATAAGACTTTAACTGGGTTTTTAAGAGATGGCTTAAAATCCATGAGTGAGACAGTTGAGTTTCACATGTATTAGAAAGATAGAGTTTTAGCAGTCCCTTAGGTTCCAAAGATCTTTTATGTACCTGGTATTTAGAAATTACTTGTAAGAAGTACATTTCAAATTCTCCGCCAGTATACTCCTCATGTCGGAAACCAAATACGTCAAGGAATTGGGGTCGCTGAGTTCTTGTCATAAGCATGAAATCAGGCCTCCTGATTTATCTTAATCCATTGCTTTCCATTGTGTAATGTATTTGTTTTAATATAAAAATTTTTAATTTCTAACAGTTAAATTATCCTTTTTCTAAGATGATAAGTAAAAGTAACATTAGGAAGCTATGTTATACTTATTCTGTGCCTTCTATCCTGGGGCTACTCTAATATAATATCTAGCTTAGGATTTCACGTGTTAATTATTTTAGATGAAAATCTCGTTTTTTCTTCCTAGTCATGATTTTAAATGAGGAACTTAGATTAGATATAGTCTAAGCACTGAAGGTAAACAGCCACTTCCCTGTTTCAGAGCCTTTGAATGGTCCAAGCCAAAGACTGTTGCTAGAAGTTGATCTTTGTTATTACTACTATCTTCTCTAGACTTGACGTAGTTTCTTTATTCCATTTCCATGTCTCTGGAGGTATCAGCATACTGACATAGCTCAGCCTACTATAGAAAAAGTTGAGAGTACATTTTTGATAAAGATTTTTGTAAATATATGTAAGGTTTGCTAATTTAGTAGTGTTTTCTATGGAATGCAAATAATATGTTGACTACTTTCACCTGGTTTTATGGAGTGCACAGTGAATTTATTAATATTCTATAATAACACACTAAAAAATGCTTATTGTGATTGCTTTCCTGTTCAGAAAATGTTCAGAAAGCAATGTTCAGTGTTCGCCCTGAGCTTAAGTTTCAGCACCCCTATGAAAACTGCATTTGTTTTGTCTTAGCTTTCAGCTCATTATCTTGACTCATACATGTAGTATCTAGTACTTTTTTTGGCTTCTCTGCTCCTAGAACTGCATTAAGACTACTAAGTGTCCTGGATAATGTATTTATAAATTCTTACAGATTTAAATTCATGTTTTCTCTGTGTTAAATTCTAGAAATTTAAATTACCTAGAATGTGAAAGGCTTTTTGTTTGCTTTTAGGGAAAATGGAGCTGATAGTATCTTGGATCTTGGATTATTAGATTCCTCAGAAAAGGTACAGGTAAGGGAAATTTTGTATATGTGTTAATAATAAGCACTTGGAATTCAAGTTACAGAAGAGGAAGAAAGCCATATTTATGAAGAAACTATGTCTTTGAGTAAAATGCTTGATTACAGTAAAGAAAAAAGCAAAGATAGATGTTCAGAATCAAGTAAGAAGATTGGTTTAATTAAAGGCTCATTTTAACCCCACTCATCAGCTGCCTCCATTTGAACACAGCCTGAATCAAGCTTTAGAGATGTCACGAATTAATAGCAGAGAAGGAGGGAGGCAGTATGGAATCATAGAGTTTATTCCTCAAAGAAGCAGTGAGTGCCAAAGATGCGGACAAAATGTGGCATCTGGTACAGCAGTAAGGGAGGCTTAGTGTATAATGTATTTCATTCTTAAGCTACCTGAGAACTTCATTGCCAGCCAAGATGGAGCAAACCCTGTATTATCTTCTCTCTTTCATGCTTACAACTAAAAACTCTGCACAAAATACAAAGTGGAACTGCCTGAGATCCTGAAAAGTACACAATACCACACAGATTGGAAAGTCAAAACTTGAAAAATAATTGGTATGGCATTGTTTCAAGGAGGATAGTAAAGCTGGTCTGGTCCCTGTTATTCCATCTTAGCTGGAAATACAGAGCAAAACCTTTGCAAACTGTAGTGTAAACCACTGTCCAAGTCCCCGACTACCTCAAATGGTGAATATGCAGGGCAGACCCTAAACGATACAATAAGAGGTTTTGAAAACTTAATTGGTATTGGAACCACTGCACACAGAAGGTGACATTTCCAATCTGAACCTCGCCAGGTTGATTGCCTACTAAAGCCAAAATACATCAACATTCTCCATATTTTAATAAGACCCAGACTTTCACAACTGAATAAAGTATCTAAGATACTTTATTCTTGGATACTTCACTCAACATACAAAGAATCAGGAAAGACTGACCAATTCTCTTGGGGAAAGAACCAATAGATGCTGACTTCAAGATGACCCACTTGCTGGAATTATCAGAGACTTTGTATATCTCATGTTCTATGACAAAAAGGGAAACAACTAGGAATGGCAAGCTAGATGTTCTAAACAGAGAAATAGAAACTTTATGAGAGAATGAAAGGAAAATTTTAGAATTAAAAATACAATGTCTGAAAAAAAATTCACTCGATAGGTCAGTAGCAGAGTGAAGATGAGAGAAAAAAGTGTCAGCCATTATGAAGAGAGCTAGAAATTACCCATTCTGTAGGACAGAGAGAAGATTTCAAACGAACTGTTTCAGAAACCATATCAAAAGATCAAACATTCATGTCATTGGAGTACCCAGAAGAGGAGAAAGAGCTTGCTACAGAAAACTATTTGAAGAAATGATAGTTGAAACTTCCAAATTTGATGCAAGATATAGATTCATAGATTCAAGATCAGTGAACCATAAACAGGACAAACTGAAAGAAAATTGTCCAGACATTTGTAATCAAACTGCTGTAAAACGAAACAGCTAAAGAACAGTGCCTAACACAGAGGGAAAGAATGACATGAAAGACCAATGTCTCATCAAAAACTGAAGGCAGAAGACAACGGACAGCATCCTGAAAGTGCTTTAAAGATTATCAATCCAGAATTCTGTAGTCAGTGAAAAAGTCTTTAAGGCATTAAGGTAAAAAAAGTTACCAGTTTCATTAGGTGATTTTAATTAAATGAACAGAGAAGCTAAAGACTTAATATGCACAAGTTTTGTATATCACAGTTCTGAAAGAGTGAATTAAAAAGTTTGTTTACCTTTAGTATGTTATACACATTCATTTAAATAGGAATGTTGCTATACCTACCTGATTTCACTTTGAGTGATTTTAGTTCAAATTGTTTTGTTTTTAAAATTAATCTCGGGGCTTAATTTCTGATATTGTTATTAGGAAAACCGAAAGCGTCATGGCTCTAGTCGAAGTGTGGTAGATATGGATCTGGACGATACAGATGATGGTGATGACAATGCCCCTTTGTTTTACCAACCTGGAAAAAGAGGATTTTATACTCCAAGACCTGGCAAAAACACAGAAGCAAGGTTGAATTGTTTCAGAAACATTGGCAGGTAAAAGAACTCTAATCTTATACTTGCATTTTTTAAAAATTTGAATTTATGAGACTTCATAAAATACATTAGTTTTTAAAATGTGTATATGTTCTTATTCATACTGACTAGAAAAGAGGCCATCAAATTTCTCAAAATACTGTATGTATATTATATATGTATGTGAAAGGTTATGCATGTTCTAGAATTACTTTTGAATTTAAATATTATTTCCGTGTTTGTAGGATTCTTGGACTGTGTCTGTTACAGAACGAACTATGTCCTATCACATTGAATAGACATGTGATTAAAGTGTTGCTTGGTAGAAAAGTAAGTGATTTTAATGAATCTAACTGCTCTTACTATTGCAAAAATTTTCTTTTATAAAACAATTCTATACTAGCATACTGTTTATGGCATTAACGTTAAGTATTAAATTTTAAAGTATTATAGTCACTGTAAACCATTTTCAAGCATTTTCTTTGATTAAACCACTGATGAATGTTGTTTTCTATTAATAGAGCAATATCATTTTATGATGTGTTTTTTTTGTTTTTTGTTTGTTTTTTAATTATGACCCTATTAAATGTTCCAGCTAGAATATTCTTGTGCAGAGAAGAACAGGAATTAAAGCTCAGCAACACAGACGTGTTGCTATGTCGAGCCTTTAACAAGGTTTATGGAAAAGATCATGGAGTCAGATAGACTCAAGTTTAACTCAGGGATGTGATCTTCAGCAAGTTTCTGAATTCCTTTGAGCATCAGATTTATCTGGAATTAATCTATATTTCATGATTATTATCAAGACTAAATAGGATGGACGTGTATTTAGATTAGGACCAGTTGCTCGGCATAATCATTATTTAATAATTAGTGCTAGTTTATGCAAAATTATTTTGGAACTTAAAAAAATACAGTATTGGCTTTAAGTTTTTTAAAAATATAACACTGTTTAGAAAGATTTATTAAATTTTACCTCTTTAAATCAGTTACTATATATTTAGTAGAAGATTTTTCTTTATTTTAATATGCTGATGAATTCAGTAAAAATGTTTCTTTCATAATTTTTGTACAATTACTTTCTTAGGTCAACTGGCATGATTTTGCTTTTTTTGACCCTGTGATGTACGAGAGTTTGCGGCAACTTATCCTCGCTTCTCAGAGTTCAGATGCTGATGCTGTTTTCTCAGCAATGGATTTGGCATTTGCAATTGACCTGTGTAAAGAAGAGGGTGGAGGACAGGTAAAGCAATTATGTAGCTTTCTAATTCTGGCAAGAGAATTTGGTCTGTTGTGTTTGTCTTACATAGAAACAATTTAGATAGATAGGGGATCAAGAAATAGAGACACAAACACACAGAAAAAAGACACAGTAGGAGATTGAAACAGAGAGAGAAAGAGATCCAGAAACAGACTGACAGGCAGAAGAGATTTTTGTAGGTTTAAAATGTATGTCTTAGATACTTGTCAGATACAGAATTGTCTTTAGATTTAAAAAATTTAGGAAATTGTTTTATGAACTGTTATTACTGCTTTGACAAAATTGCTTTTACATGGCACTGCTACATTTTTCACAGGTTGAACTTATTCCTAATGGTGTAAATATACCAGTGACTCCCCAGAATGTGTACGAGTATGTGCGGAAATACGCAGAGCACAGAATGTTGGTAGTTGCAGAACAGCCATTACACGTAAGTGTTTTCTAGAAAGTGTTACTTGATCTGATAAGGCTATATATGTCTTCTGCTAGCTCAGAGTATATTCAGCTTGCATATAAAAGGTGAAAAATTTTAAACCAAAGTGACTTTATTTACAATGTAAATTACATCTGAATCAAGACCTATTGCTTTCTTTTGGGTGAGAACCACGTAATCATGAAAAAGTCAATTTGCTGGGAAAAAGTTTGGAAAGGATGCTTGTGGGGCTGAAATGACTATGGTTTTGGAGTCCAGTGACCACCAGTTCTTTTGCTGACTCACTAAATGGACTCCTAGGGCTCAGAGGCAGTTGTACTCACAGGTATGGTTACTGTGGCAAAAGGACTCTCAGCCAGGGCAGAGTCTGGAGGCATCCAGGGGGACCTGGGTTGTCACAAAGAACACACTTCTCCAGTGTTTAAAGAAGCCACTTAAGAGTCTGCCCATGGTTTTTAATGGGAGGCCAGTCACCTAAGTATTTCCTGCCTGAACAACCAGCCATAGTGAAATGCAGACCCGCAGAAGAATGCACGTGTTTATCATAAATCATATTTGTACAAATAGTCTAGGAAAGCTGGCACAGCAGGGTTTATTGCCCTGGATATTCAAAACGGCCATAATGGTAATGTAGGGGACATTCCAAAAACCAAGTTCCCAGGTGCCAGCCAAGGGCCAGCCAGGCCCTTCCAAAGAGCAACATCAGAACTGCTACCTTAACTCTTTCCCCTTTTAGGGTAAAACGTTTATGTGGCTTTAGGACTGGTAGTGTCAAGTATTTCTGATCCCTGTGTGGGAATAAACGTGCAGGCTCTGGAGTCTTACTGTTAGCATTCTAATTGTGGTTGCACCACCCTCTCGTGTGTGACAATAGCAAACTACTTAAGTCCTTTGTGTCTTGGTTCCCTCCTCTGCAGAATGAGGATCGGATTAAATGAATTAATAATGTAAGGTGCTTAGAACAGTTGTTGGCACTTGGTAATTTCTCGGTAAGCTTCTAGGTTTTGGGCTTGTGTCGGGAGGTTTGTTTTTGTCATTGTCATACTTTTTCTAGGATGTTGACAGGATAGCACGTTTGACACATTGAAGCTGTTCTTATCTATTTAATGACTAGGCTGTTTGTTAGTAACACAATTTAAAAAATTATCTCAGTGAATGACTGGTATGAAGTAACACTGCTTCACTTTTAAAGTGAAGCCTATTCGTGGTGCTCTCACCCCCACCCCCCCACCCCGCCTCTCTTTTGAAATCTATTAATAAGAAATTCAAAATATAGAACTTAATGTTTTTCTCTCAGGATTTTCTCTCTGGTATTGTTTTAGTATTAATGCTTTTCTCTCTATTATTCTTAAGAGGCTGCTAAAATTAGAAATTGGGCTTTAACAATAATAAACGCTACATGGAAAATAAAGTACTAATAGTAATAAAAAGGTAATTTTTGAAATTCTCTAGGCAATGAGGAAAGGTCTACTGGATGTGCTTCCAAAAAATTCGTTAGAAGACTTAACAGCAGAAGATTTTAGGCTTTTGGTAAATGGCTGTGGTGAAGTTAATGTGCAAATGCTGATCAGTTTCACCTCTTTCAATGATGAATCAGGTATGAAGTTTATGAAATGTTTATTTAAGGAATAAGCTACAGAGATAGTTTGGTCAGCATTTTCTGAGTTTCTAGTTTCTAGATATATTTACAGGGCTTGAGAAATGCTGTATTACTCCGGCACTTAAAAGGGGTTTTTATATGTATTTTTTAAGTTATGATTGAATGATGATGGCTTAAGCATTAGTTTAACTTTTTTTACTGCTTAATTTTTCTAAATTTTAAAGAATATGTGGTTTGGTATGACTATGAATACAAGTAGAAATTCTTTGTGGTGAGCAGCTGGGGGAAAGGATTTGTATATACTAATTAAGAAAAAATAATCCGTGTGGTAATTCCATTGAACTTTCCTGATTCATGTCTCTTAAAATTCTGTAATTAAAGAATTTGATTGCGTGACAGTTGCTTTGTAGAGCTGGACCCAAAGCACACTTACAAAGACATAAGAGCATACAAACACATGGCAAATTTAGAAAGAATAAAGAGAGGTAGTGACAATCCTCCTGAGATAACATTTACCTTCAGTGCTTGGTTTGCTGCAATTCTTTTGAAAGTCCTGTGTCTAGGAATAGACTTTTTTGCTGTGACTATAATATAAAACACGGGGAGCTCTAAGAAATTCTTTGTGAAGGGATTATATCTAGTCCAAAATTATTGCATACATTGAAGGTACCAATTTTTTCCCCTTTATTTTTCATATTTTGCAAACAGCTTTAGCCAAATTATAGTAAGTTAAATTTGGATGAATTTTCTTGTTTTTCTTTCATGGTTGACAATATATATAGGTCACTGTATAATCATTTTTGTGCTACTTTTTAAAAAAAAAAAAAAAAAATATATATATATATATATATTATTAGTTTCAGGTTGTGCTACTTTTTAATATAGTTTTCAATACTTCTGAGGTAAGAATTTGCCGCATTACAAATAAAAAACCTAGGAGGTGAAAGGAATATATCTAAATATGCTCCCAATATGATCCTCAGATCGGCAGTAGCATCTGAGTTTTTTAGAAATGCAGAATTTTTGGTTCTTCTCTCTTTCCCCAGACCTAGTGAATGAGAATCTGCATTTTAAAAAGATCCCCAAGTGATTTATAATCTCTTTAAAATTTGAGAAGCACTGGCTTAAGATCATGAGAGGAATCATGACTTACAAAGGGATTAAAGTCATGGTTATCAGTTTTGAGGATGGCGGCTCCTTTGACTTGTCTTGGTCATCGTGAGTCAGGACTGACTAATAAATGCTAGAGGTTTTACATTGTGCAAATGGTCCTAGTTTCCTGTGTTAGGAATTAGACCCCCATCCTAACTAACATTTTAGTTATATATATATATATATATATATATATTATAATAAGCAATATTCTAAAGCTATAACATCTGATACAGTATACTGAATTTATACTCTTTATTCTTAGGAGAAAATGCTGAGAAGCTCTTACAGTTCAAGCGCTGGTTCTGGTCAATAGTAGAGAAGATGAGCATGACAGAACGACAAGATCTTGTAAGTGAAGTTTCACAGAATTTGTAGAAGACAATATAAAAATTTAAAACTGTGTAATGTAGCCTTTTGTTTTACGTTTGTAATGGTTGGTTATTTTAATTTTGGCTAAGGAAATTACAGAAGGTAAGAAATAAAACACAGTTTTGTTTTTTTGCTCTGTAACAGAGCACCTGAAGTATTAAGTTGTGAGCAGAGTGAAATACATCTTAGCTATTTATATGCCATCCTTAGTCCCAGAAGATAATACCAGCTTATTGTTGAGACATGTTTTTCCCCCTATAGTGTGTATATATGTTGGCTGCTTCTTTTATACATCCTTAATCCTTTTGACTAGTAGCAAGCCTTTGCAAAATTTCTGAATAGTGTCTTGCTTGCTATCTGTATACTATAAATAGAGTAGCTTAATTGTGGTACGTGGGTATTAAACCTATGATTTTAATATTATTACTTACCAACTTAGAAGCATAAGTTAGATAATATAAACTTTGATCATAGTGGAAAGTCTACCATAAAGTCAGTGATATATATGTCCAACTTCGAGAATATCAATAACCAAATCAACCTTTCTATTAATCTTGAAAGGGCTATCTCCACTAGACTTTCTTGTAGAAATTTAAGGGACATTCCTTACCCAGAAAACGCCAGAGAGCCTTTGTACTCACATTCCTCATGGTTCCCTGAGATACCTTCCCTGTTGAACCAGCCTTAGATCTCAGTAATTACTTCTAGACTCCTCATGGAATGTATAAAAATTACTCATTTCTAGATAATGTATAACCCCCAATTTTATTTGAGGAGAAATGGTTACTGTGCAGGAAAGCACGAAACTTGCAGTTTCACATTTACCTTCAATTTAGGCAGTAACTTATTTTGGGGAGGGGAGAGGGTCCTGCAGTTACTACTCCTTAATCTTTACATGCACACCTTCATCCCTCCAAGAACCGTCCATTATTTCTCCCATTACTTCAGTTGTTCAGCAGTCCTAGCCGTCACCTGGCTCTGTTCTTGGCTTAGCCATCCAGGTCATTTCCACTTAGTTTGTTCCCTAGGTAAATTCTATATAATTGATCCCATATAATTTCATATAATTTGACTTGCCAACCTTAGGGACCCTACCAGTGCCAATACCGTATCTGTCCCTGTTGCTTTCAGAAGTAGCTAACTAGCTCGTTAGGGTGACACACCACCTGTAGTCAGCCTTCGGATTCCAGCACCTTGTTTCCCTGAGACGGGCACCACAGCAGTTCTGTTAGTCAGTTCTTTCCATTCCTGTTTTTGGTAGGTCCACCTGGTATGAATTCTAAGGGATCTATTTTTATCTATTCCCTAGGTTTAATTTTCTACTGTTTTAAACCAGTACATCCTCTGTCCAGTCAGTCCAGTTAAATCTCACTGCAGTTTCTGCTTTAACTGGAAGAGAAACATGCTAACTCGTCAGTCAGAGAGAGAGAGAGAGAGGATGAGAATATCTCCCTCTATAAAGGCCTCAAAATTTTCTAACAGCTTTAATTTGTGAACTTCATTCTTTAAATTCCTGTATTAAATCTTTTCTTAGGGCTTAATCA
Organism: Rhinolophus sinicus; assembly: GCF_057876585.1. Taxonomy (NCBI): domain Eukaryota; kingdom Metazoa; phylum Chordata; class Mammalia; order Chiroptera; family Rhinolophidae; genus Rhinolophus; species Rhinolophus sinicus. The sequence goes on from NC_142506.1 coordinate 29,136,688, forward strand.
GTAATCAAGGTGTATTCTCTCTCTCCTCTTCCCTTTTCCTCTTGTGGGAAGGTCATCCTTCACATGTTATTGGTTTTATCCTGATATGTCTGAGGGGAAGAGCATTCTCCCTTGAATTATTAGTCCTACAAATTATAGGGTTTCTAGGATTATTGGATTTCTCATAAAACTATGCTTCAGGAAATAGGAAATTAGTTCATTTAGGTTTCCTAGTCACTGTAGGATATTGGATATATTTGTCTGTTTAGTTGTGCACTATAAATGCATTTGAGGCACTGTCTTACTATCACTGAAGAATGGTAGGTATGTATATATGTATATGGGTCAGTGAGGAATGGTACGTATTAATGAAAACAAATATTACAGGAAAGCATATCCTTAGTTACCATATTTAAGTAAAAAGGAAACTAGAAGTTAATATTTATCTGTTATACAAAATAGATGTATAGTAAAACTCAGTGTTAATATAGCTTATTGCATGGATGTTGATGTTCTCCAACACTTACTATTATAAAATTATTCTGTAGCACTGAAATTACTGGGATTTTTTTTTTGCTAGTAAAGTACAAAATAACTTTTTTGATAACCTCTGTGAATTTTTAATGTTTTTTTGAGGGTATACATTGTGCATTATTTCCACTAAAAGATACTCCATGGATTTTACCCACTGGAAAGGCCCTTACAGAACATCCAATCCAACAGTCTCATGTAAAAGATGAGAAACAGGACGTAAAACATAAAGTCACTTGTCTACATATCTGACATATCTGACACTTTTTTCTCTTCTGACCCTGAACCTTTCCTTTTCAGTGCAAGAAATAAATTTAAAATCCAGTTCAAAATCATACCTTTTTGTAGGTTTTAATGCAAGAATGTGGCTCTGTGTATATATTGCCAGAATTAAGCATTGAATGTTTATCTGTTAAAAGCCAAATTGTAATTATTGTTATTCCTGTTTAGGTTTACTTTTGGACATCCAGCCCATCATTACCAGCCAGCGAAGAAGGATTTCAGCCCATGCCCTCAATCACAATAAGACCACCAGATGACCAACATCTTCCTACCGCAAATACTTGCATTTCTCGACTTTATGTCCCACTCTATTCCTCTAAACAGATTCTCAAACAGAAATTGCTACTCGCCATTAAGACCAAGAATTTTGGTTTTGTGTAGAGTATACAAAGTGTGTATTGCTGTGTAATACTACTAGCTAATTTTGTAGATTTTTTCCATTTGTCTATAAAAGTTTATGGAAGTTAATGCTGTCACACCCCCGGAGGTACCTTAAAGAGATTAAATGCAAACATTCCTGAGTTTGTAGCATAAAGGCCTGAGGAGCGCTGGCAACATCTAACTGTAATGGTTTGCTAGTCAACAACTTCTGGGTCTAACCCCAGCCAAAGATGACAGCAGAACAACATAATTTACACTGTGATTTATCTTTTTGCTGAGGGGAAAAAATGTAAAATGTTCTGAAAATTCACTGCTGCCTTTGTGGAAAGTGTTTCAGCAAAGGTTCTTGTATAGAGGGAATAGGGAATTTCGAAATAAAAAATTAAGTATGTTCTGTGTTTTCATTTTAACTTTTTTTATGGTGTTTAATTTGTGGTTGGCTGCAGTTGTGTATCATGTATATGGAACTTGTAAAAAGTTCTGCACATTCAGATCTTAGAGATGAAATCACCTTTACCTATAAAAACCACTTTTATCGCGGTTTATTTTGGCTGCATTGAGCTCTAGGATATTAAATGATATCACTAATATTTTGCATGTAATTGTTCATTTGAGTGAGGGCACTTTTTTGTACATATGATGGGGCCAATGCACAATACTTTATCACAATCAAGTTTTTTTTCTTTGTATCCTTATTTCAGTGAGCAGGCAGGAAGTTACTGCACTTCAGTTCTAACTAGACATTTGTACAAAGGTATTTCAGTTATGTGAACTCAGCCTGGGCACTTTCTGATAACTGTAAAATGTTTTATAAGATCATGATTATTGAAGATACATTTTGGGAAATTTTAAATGTTCGTGAGCAGCTTAACTACTTTTGTATCTAGCCTTTTTTAAGTATCTTGTTACATTTACTTTTTTAAATAAAGAAATTACAGAAGAAATGTCAAGTAATATTGAAGAAACAATAGTTTTTATTTTATGTAGTTGTACATTTTAAAAACTAAGGGCAATACACTAATAAGGTTATGTGCATAAAAATTTTTGGTTTATAGAACTGAAAGTTTATATACACATGGACTATAAGAAACAAGAAAATCAGTCCACATTTTACAGTTAGCAGAGAATCCTGAATGGCACAGGCCAGGCCACCTTTTCTTTTTACAAATGGGAGAAGTGAAGTGGGTCCCTTACTTGGCATAGGAAGTTAACTCACTTATACTTAATAACTAAGTGATCAGGTGTTTTTTTTTTTTTTAAATGACCCATTAATTAGGACCAACATCTCTAAATTCTTTATCCAACTGTATAATAAGGAACACTTTTCTTCACAAAGTCTTCAATAAAGTGACTTAAACTAGTTACTTCACACAAAGAAAATGAGAGAAATTCTCTGGAATCTCCTACCTTTCAGGTCCTTCATAGGACTTCTGGCCTTCGGGATGTTTTTCGTGTTCAAAGGCACTACACTTTTATTATATAACTTTCTTCAAAGACTGAATCATATGATATTCTCAGCCCTGCTGACATAATATTAAAAACTAAAACGATAGTGAAACTCATTGTATTACTTAAAACTTACACAACATGCTGTATTAGATTTATGTAAATTAACCAAAGGTTATTTTGCCATGTGAGACATTGGTTTTTATGTCTAAATGCTATTTCTGAGTAAATGAAATAGTAATTAGATTAAGAGCTGATTATCATTGATGTGTCTGAAAAAGATAAAATTTATATATCACCTTAACTTCTGTATGCACATTATGGGATTGATAAAATATGAAATGAGAACAAACGATATGATTAGGACATTTGAAACCCTAATTGTGAACTTATTTTTAATAGTTACTGAGAGAATGAAAAATATTTAAAATAATGCAAAATGTCTTAAGTCTTCCTAAATCAAGATTTTGGTTAAAATGCTTTTAGAAATATTAAAAGCAGAGTGAGTCTTTTTTTTTTTAAGTAAAGAATAAAATGGTTCTAAATGTAAAATAAAGTCATGTAAAATAAAAATTCTCTTTTGATCTTGTTTAGTGATTAAACCTAACAGAATGAAAACAAATTTAGGAAGAGAAGACCAAGAATGAACTTTGCTGAGGGTTTTCCAACTTCTACTTTTACTTTTTTCCTAAATCATCTGAATATCAAGACACCAGCATTATGGCTTACGGGGGGCAGACTTGAGAGGGCTTTTAAAGAGTATGACATCACTATTTAGTACTCGCCCCTAAACATTTCTCTCCTAAAGATACTATTTTAGTCAGCCATTTCTAGGTCTAAAGTCAAACTGAGATATCGTCCCTTGAGGCAGCCCTGCTCATGTGACTGTGTAAGATTCTCTTGTGGAGCTTGTTAATACAGATGTCAGTCACATTGTGATTCAGTGAATCTTAAGCAGAGGACAGAAATCTTTATTCAATAAACACCATTCTAGGTGACTGTGAAACACTGTCCAATGAGCATTACTATTTACTTCCAAACATAAATTACCCTGCTGGTAAGCTCCCTAGACCCAAACCTTTCCAGCTTACACCCTATGGAAAGGTACTTCTGTTAATCACCCAGTCTCAAGTTAGGGTCTTCCTCCTGATAAAGGGCCGGTTGGAAGTGCCTTCAATAAATTGCCTGAATAGTTACTGAAAATATTTTCTATGTTTACATTAACCTAAGTAGGTAGGCGTGAACTTACAGGTAATTCTCTACATCATTTGATTAATGTAGGAATGTATTTCAAATGATTTTATTCATGTTAAGATACCTTAAATATAAGGAAAGGTATATTACCGCTAAAAAAAATAATTACTGGATTGTTATGAGTTTGCAACATGAAGTTTCTCTTAATGACTAACTTTTGTTAGTACTGTGTGCCAAGGCAGTTTGTCAAGAGCTTTACGTGTATTACGTCCATTTTTTCCTAATAGGAACTTTTACCATCCTCTCAGACAGGAAACAGCACAGGTTAAACAACTTGCTCAAGGTGACACAGCTAAGTGTGAAGTGAGGTACATCTCCAGGCATTCTAGCGCTTGAATTCCTAAACATTGCTCTGTACTGTTTTGTGGCAGGTATGATTATAAGCGAGTTAGTCATTAAAGGTTCTGATCACCCAATTCCAGTATCAGGTGGGGGGTTCCCCCCACACCACCAAGCAATGGTCTGACATCAGCTGGGTGTTCTACAATTCAACGCCATTCTGACTCTACCTGGAGATAGCGTGTTTCCCTGAAAATAAGACCTACCATGAAAATAAGCCCCAGTTAAGATCGTCAGCCAGACAAGCGCATTCAGTACATTATATCGATGTTCTAGAAGATGACATGACTATTTGAATAAATAGATTGTTGTACGTGAAAAAAGATCCCCTGAAAATACGCCCTAATGTGTCTTTTGGAGCAAGAATTAATATAAGACCTGGTCTTATTTTCGGGGAAACAACGGTAGTATCACCTTCCACAGGGAAAGGACTCAATCCCACAAGACCGGCCTCCACATCATATGCCAATTACAAGCCCAGGTACATCTGACTGACCATGATTCCCTCCTTGGGTTTGATTAATTTACTAGCGCAGCTCACAGAACTCAGAAACATTTTACTTACTAAATCACCAGTTTATTACAAAAGGATCTAACAGGAACAGCCAGATGAGATACATGGCATAGGGCAAAGCATGAGGAAAGCACGGAGCTTCCATGCCCCCTCCAAGCATACCACTCACCACATCTGCATGTGTCCACCAACCTGCAAGTTCTCCGAGTCCTGTCCTTTTGGGTTTCTATGGAGTCTTCATTACATGGGCACACTTGATGAAATCATTGGCCATTGGTGATTGATTCTACCTTCAGCCCCTCTCCCCTTCTTGGGGCGGTGGTGGGGGTGGGGGTGGTCAAGTTCCAACCCTCTTGTCATGTGCTGTCCTCGGCAACCAGTCCCCATCCTTAGGTGTATTCCAAAAGTCACTTCATTAACTACAAAAGACAACTTTATTGCCTTCATCATTTAGGAAATTCCAAGAGTTTTAGAAGCTCTGCCAGAAATGGGGACAAAGACCAAACATTTATCATAAATCACAATATCAGTCTATCCCTGGTCTTCAAACATGGATCCCTTACAGGAAGACAATCATAAAGGTCAAAAGATAATGGTACATTATGAGAATCCCATTCAGTCAGTAACTATCCAGTCCATCATCGTATCATGAAAATGTCTCCCAGGGCAAGGCCACTCAGGTTTATAGGCTTCCATTGGATCGTGTCAGGTTCCAAGAGCAAGAGTGGTACCAGCGATGTACGGCTTCACCCAGCATCTGGTATAATAGAGCTAAGGAACTAGCATCTCTTCCTCTGAGCCTCCTTCAAGGTGTTAATGTAATACTGGATTTCCCTAATTACATATTTACTCATTCCTTTACCCGTAGCTACTATTTTTCCTTCTTTCCATATATACCCAAACTTTCCCACCTTTAGAAGGGACATTAGGTTTGGCCGCAGTGCTTGTCTAGTAATACGAGTCTAGCAAGTTCCTCCCACTTCTCTGCAGATAAGGTAAGCTTACACAGGTGCAAATTACTTGGCTGTTTTTACCACCAGGCAATATAAGTGAATTCACTGTGAGCCCAAATTTGGCAGAGGGGGTGAAGGCACATCTTGTCCCATCAGACCCTTCGGAATTGTGACACAAAGTTTAAAAGCAGTTTCTCACTTAGGAAACAGCCCTGCTTCCAGCCCCTGTAGTTGCAGCAGCATGGTCCTATGACCACTGCATCAAGTAGAAGAAAAAATGTTGATGTGGGGAAGAAAGAATATCAACAGCTTCCTCACCCCACTTTTCCCCAGCTCCCACAGAAAAATCTGTTCGGTAGGGAGACTCCTTTATTCCCACTTATATTCAGGTCGAGTGTGGGCACATTCACGGTGTGTAAGTCAGTCCTTCATGCCTTTGATTCCCTGTTTTGACAACCACTGTTTTAACTGTCCATTCCAATTCTCTGTCAAACTGACCGAGGAGATCTCTGCTCACTGTTGGACACTCTGGGCTGCAAAGCATGTATGCTTCTTGGTGGGAAGAAATGACAGCTGGCCATCCAAATTGGTGCAGTATCTTCTGTTGTGGTTTTTTCATAATACTCGGCATTTGCATCTACCACTGGGCGTGCAAAGCCCAGCACAGAGTCAGTGCCTATTCCTGTGAAACACCCCTTTGTAGCCCCCCAGGGCTACCAGCATGAGTCTGACTTGCCAGCTATGTTCAGGGCCCTCCCACCAGGCAATCTGCCACATGGCCACCTGCAGTCTCTGTTCTTTCTTGTTGGCAGACAGAACAGCTTTTTGTGCTTCAGAGGTTGCAAGAGGGATATGTTTAGATTTCCGTATCTGCACTGCTGCAGTGCCCCCATATCCATTCATTTCATGGACGCAGGTGGCCATCTCAAGGGAGCACATGGGGACATCTGCTTATTGATTCCAGTCACCTTCCATACGTGAAGGAAGTTCGGATGGGCATTGACATGTCCTACTTTAAGGCACCCCTCAAATTTCCATAGGGCCATGCCCCATATTGGCATCCCTTTAACAGGCCAGGTTCCACTGCCTTTCTGCCTGACCATACGACCAGGCCATTGGCCACTGCCCACGAGTCAGTAAAAACCCAAACATAGGTGCTTTTATCATGGTTCAATTCTTTCATCACTGCTAGAGAAACAGCATGCAGTTCCGCTCACTAGGCTAGTCTGTTTTTACCATCTTGATCAGAATGATGATCTCCCAGATGGTACGTTGTCCATTCACTTTGGAATTGCTGGCCACAAACCAAGCAGCTCTTTGTCCGTCAGCTGAGAGCTGTTTATAGGGACTATCCAAGGGACATTAGAACCCAGCAGCAGCTCAGACAGTTCCGGAGTCAGTTCTGGGGGAAAAGAGCCTCCAGCACGAGCCTGTAGAAGTAATTTCCATTTTATTATGGAATGTTTCTGGTCACTGCCATCCCCATTAGAGTGTGTCTTGGATATCAGCTGAGATATGAGTATCTCAGGTGTCAAGATCATGTTACACCCTTCAGTCATAGGAGCAGCTTCAGTAAATAACATCAGATAGTAAGGTAGTAATTGCCCCTCGGATGGAAGTTCTCTTGCCCAAAGTCACAGTACCTAGTTGTCACTGGGAGGTGCACATAGGCTCTTGCCATAAGCCCCAGTCCATACTCCACAAAGGGCTCCTGCACAGAGGATTTGTCCCGACCATGTGGCAATCTTACTGATTCCCATTTAGCACGTCCAATTAACATTGCCTGCAGGGTGGATTTACATGCCTTCTCTTTTACAGTACAAGGTAGGTGAAATGTTACTCATTAAGATACAACATCCATCCCCAAAATACCATCAGGTAAAAGAGATGCAACCACTTCACATAAACCCTGTTCAAACAGACCAATTCTCCTACAAACTTTTACTGTAATTCCACCGACTCTTAGTACCTAACTGTAGCCTCCATTAGGACTTCATCAACAGGTTTTGGTTTCACACTAGGTAGGGAAAGTGTGGAGGAGACTCTTCCATAGTGAGTGCTGCCTGACCTGCCAGCTGGGCCTGAGGCAGAAGGGGGAGATTGCTGACCGCAGACCTCCCTTAAAGACTGTCTAATTGTAATCCATGTTCCTTCTGACAGAAATCAGCAACCCTCCCCTGCCTCCCACTATGTGCTGGTTCCTGGAACAGGTTGTTGTCCTGATCTGGTCAAGCACGTAAAGTAGTTTCGCACACCTGGTAGCATTAACGCCGTATATACCAGTGCTTGTGACTATCCCCGCCCCCCACTCTCCCCTACACACTTCTTACCCTATATAATTCTTTGGCACCTGCCAAGCAAGCGCAGGGATCCATTTCGTCTTGCAGCTACTCAAGACATGCCTCGTGTAAGTTTCCTATAATAAACTACATTAACTACCAGACTGCAGTGGCCAGCCTGTTCCTTCTGTCTTTCCCTTCCCTCCGCTTATGGAGGTCGACTTTTCAGTCTCCGGCCTTTTCTCTGGATCTGCAGGGAGCAATAGAAAGTGTTCTCCAGTCAGACATAATATCCATTCCCATAATACATACAGGGAAAGGAAACACAATTTCTTTACATAATACCTGCTTAAATATTCCAACTTTCATAATCCTATCAACCACTACATTTTTACGTTCTTTCAGTCTAATTGCAAGAGGAGTCAGGGCTTCACCAATGGGTTTGGGTTCCACAAAGGCTGTATGCAGATGTAGAATCCTCTTACTCCCAGAGATCTTTTAATTTAATTACATTTTACATATTTAATTTTTTACATTTGCTCTCCCTATTAACTTTAAACATCTTCAGGAAACTTAATACATACTGCCTACTATGGCCAGACACTGTTATAAGCACTGTAATGTGTATTTGCTATATTATTTAAGATTATTCAATTCTTCTATAAAAATGGAAAGAAATTAAGTATGGGAACAAATAGCTTATAAGACACAAGGAGATTCATAAGATAATGTTAAATATAAATAGTAAATAAGTTATTAACCTGTGAAGCATGTTTAAGATAGAATCAATGGAACAAATCGGTGTTAAACATAGATAAAAATAACGGAACAAATGAGAGTTATCATAGCTAGAAAGAGCTGGAAGGACTAAGTAAATCTTAAGTATTCATAAGGTAAGGATGGTGTCACTTTCAGATTGACAACTATGTTATCCCTAAATCAGCCACAAATTGGTGACATCCATTTTGATCCCACATGTGCTCTTCCCAAGAAACACAGGTAAAGCTCACAGCTGCTCAGCAGCCTCATACGCATATGGCAAGGTACAGCTGGACCAGGCCTGCTTCCTCCTGCAGCTCTCCAAAAGAAGAAATGTGTGTTGGCTCCACTTTTTGTCTGCTGAGACCACTTGCACGTGTTCAATTCTAGTTTTCATAACTACACCATCAGCCAGGAAGGCTGATGCAGCAAAGACAGGATATATGAACATTGAGTAACATTACGATTTGGATAATACAGTCCCTCTACTCCCTCCCTTCCCCACATCCTATCTTAAATGTGTTAGCTACCCCATCGCTTTCCCCCGATGTATGTTTTAAAGTAATTTAATATCAAGCAACTCAGTTTGATCTGAGCCTTTCTGTTCCATGATCACTAGGTTGGCCTGATTAGTAGTGTACTTGGAAGCTACTATTATCATTTCCCATCCCAATAAGTGTTTTACAAGTAATATATTATTAAATCCACAACAACAATCTTATGAGGAATGATTATTATTATCCTACAGATGAAGAAACATCGTCTCAGAGAGGTTGCGTAACTTGTCCAAGGCAGCACATCCAAAAAACAGGAGAGTTAGAATTCATGCCCATGATGATATCGCTCCAGGATCCACATTCCTTTTCACTGAGTTCATTAATTTTTTTTATTTTTTATTATTTATTTATTTATTTAAAAAAATTTTTATTGGTGAACAGTGTATTTTTTCCAGGACCCATCAGCTCCAAGTCAAGTCATTTTCAATCTAGTTGTGGAGGGCGCAGCTCACTGGCCCATGTGGGAATCGAACTGGCAACCTGGGTGTTATGAGCACCGTGCTCTAACCAACTGAGCCAACCTGCTGCCCCGTTCATTCATTTTTATATCTTCAATACTGAATATGACACCTGACATATATTTAGTATACATATTGTTCGATGACTTTAAATGATGGGATCTTGGCTCTTAGTTTGCTTTCTCATAGAATTTACTTAAGTATTATTTAAAGTTAGTATGTAAAAAATTTTACTCTGCACTTGACCCCTAGTAGTTGCCTAAGAAAGGATAACTCTCACCCCCAACTCTAGGGGAGGTTTTAGAAAGAGCTTTCAGTCATTTTCAAAGCTGAATTTTCCATCCTATTTACCATACTGCACACAGTTATCCACAAAACAGGTGCATGTTGGTCGCGCTCAATATTTCAGCTTCAAGCGTTTTAAATCTTGCATCTCATTTTTGGTAGACCAAGCTATTTTTTTTTTTTTTATTTCTGTCGTAGTTATCTTTAGATAGTTTCCCTGAGAGACAGGTATTAGTAATTCAACCAAATTATTATGACAGCAGTAGCCACTCACTGCCTACTGCCATTACAGGGGAGAATTTCCTCTCTCCAGGACTTTAACTTTTGGCCTCGAAAAGAGCATTTAGCAGGGAGACGGCAATCAACTACTTTCCAGCTCGACAATCTTGGTTATTTATTCTGAGTGGGTTTTTTCATCTGTAACGGAGGGACATCGTTAGCGCTCCCTCATAGAGATGTCCTGACGATTAAATGACAATTCACACCAGGTGCTTAGCTGGTGCCTAACACTTTGTAAGAGCTCAGTCAATATTACTAAAAGCTTAGTTTGTTGAGACAATTTCAAGGAACTTTCAAAGTACTTTTGTGAATTATCTTCCCCCTTCTCCTCACTCTCAAGCCCCACCTACTCCATGCACCCGCACACTTTTCTCTCGAGTACTTCTTTTCCGGCGCTTACATACAAAACAAGGCAGCTTTTCCTCCTGGTTAATTTGTTAACAGTACGGTTTTCCTTTTTCACCAAGAATGTGTCTTTTCCCTACCGCCAATTCGCACACGGATAGCACTTTCTCCTTGTCTCGTCCTGTGTGTGGTCCTACCACCACCTGGCAGTCTCTCGGGACAGGCCGAGTTGGCGCGACATACCGTGTTCCTGAGCACGGCGAGAGCTGCGGGGAATCGCGACCTGGAGAGGGGACCTGGACTAGCGGGCCGAGGAGCAGAGCCGGGAGCCAATGAGGCCAGCGGAGCCGGCAGAGTCTGGGCGAGCTTCTCAGGGGTGGGGCGGGAGGCGGGTCCGGCACTGTGGATGGGGCGGGACCTGCTGGAGTAGGCGGGGCCTTAACGGCGTGGGCGGGGCCGGCAGAAGCAGTGAGGCGGGGGCGGGGCAGTAGAGTCGGTGCAGGGCTGTAGGAGGCGGAGCGAGTTCCTCCGGGCGGGAAGGCGGGGCTGGCGCGGGGGAGTGGGAGGGCCGGGCCGATTGGGAGAGGTCTCTGCAGCCGGGGGCGGGGCGAACTCCGCAGCCTAGTGAGCCACCTGAGTCCTGTGCTAGTTGGAGTTGGCCTGCAGCGCTCGGTTGCCGCAGCTCCAGTAGCACTGGCGGAGCCTGCGCGATGGGCGACTCGGAAAGGCCGGAAGTGGCCAGGCCGGAGCAGAATGAGGTAAACATCGCTGCCGCTTTCTCTCCCATCCCACAGTCACGCCCAGCCTATATAGTTTGCAGGTTGCGTCAAGGACCTGCAAAGTGCAGGACCGCTGTAGGAAATTTTACCCATTGCCATCGGAAACCCTGTGCAAGCCGGGCCTCGGGCCCTCGCCACAGCCTGGTTTGGTCTTTGCTAGCGCCCGGGGGGGCCGTCCCCAAGGTGGGGTGAGGAGTGAGCTGGGTTTCTGCTCCATTGCTCTGCACCCGTGTCAGTCATGGGCAACAATCTGAGGCTTCTGGCTGGGGCGAGGCTCACCCCCTCCGTTACTTTCCTCCCATCCTTCCCTGTTCTGGAGTTCTGGCCGGGGAAACTGAGGCAAGGAACGAGGACTGGTGGGTCTACTGGAGAAATGCATGCCATCTCTGGGATGGTTAAAGGAATTCGACACCTGTGGACATTGACACATTGACACGGTTGGGGTGGAGATGATAGGTAGACGGGCGACCAGACATCCTCCTAACAGTGAAAACAATCAGTTTAGGAGGCCAGTTTCGCTCAGACCAGGCTGCTTAACTAGTTGTGAATCTTGGAGTTGTTACTTTCTTCATTTATACAGTGGAAGTGATACTCTTGTCACAGAGGGTTAAGTAAAATGCTTTATGCAAAGTACTACGGATGTTGTGGGTGCTTACTAAAACCTAAATTAACACACCATCCTCTCTGATTCTAGATTAATAAAAGTACACAACAACAGTAAACAAAGTGGGACTTAGACTGTAGTGTTGTAGGGTAGTTCAAACCGTTCTATAATTTTCGTATCTTGTTAATTTGTAAATACTTCTAAGCCATTTGTATTTCTCTCGAACCTGTTGCTGTGTGTGGTATCTTTGATTTAATAGTTTTAGCTCACGGAGACTTATGTTTAGCCC